>NW_026577886.1:1200000-2400000 GCF_029407905.1 Bubalus kerabau | reverse complement strand
CTTCCATTGCACCGAACCTAGTGGAGTCCCGAGAGGCCCCTCCCAACTGCACAGTATCCCTGACTTCTCAGAGGCACCCTTAGACCTTCCTGAGTTCACCGGCACAAGTCGAGGGAACCAAGGGTTTCCTGCCCCAACCCGTAAAAGACCTCGAGAGTCCTTCTTCAACGCGTCTTGAGGTGCGATTCCCCTACCATGACTCGAGAGCAATGACGCACTCCGCCTAGCCACGCGCATAGAAACCTGACTTCCCTGGCGCCACAGGAGAGGCTCCCTGAGCTCCCCATTATACCTCGTGAGCAACACCACACTGGAGCCGCAGCTCGAGAATACCCACGAGACGCCCCAGTCCTCACGAGATGAGGGCCTTCTTTTGCTGTATGGCCTGGAGAGCAATCCTGAGTCCTCTCTCCAAACTCCACAGGAGGCTTGACTCATTTTAGGCCACACAGTGAGCTCCAAGATATACCCGTCGCGACTTGACAGGAGAGCGGTGTCCTTGGCTTCCCCTCGAGACGAGGCCTGATTCCCCGGGTGAGTCGAGAATGCAATGCCGAGATCGCTGTCGCCCCAGCAGAGGAACATTAGGTCCTGGACACAAGCCTAGATGAGGTCTATTTGGCCCTGCAGTGTCTCGAGAGCAATCCCCAGTTCTAACTCGCAATTCGAATGAAAACTGGACTTCCCTGGGCCAGTTGAACAGGAAGCCTGAATTCCCCGTCGTAACTCGAGAATCCCGCCGCAACTCAAGAAAAACCACGTGGTTCCCCCGTCATCGAAAGATGAGGCCCTTGCCCGCTACAGCGTCTCAAGAGAAGTCCCACGTTCCGTATTGAAGAGCGAAAAGTTACTTGGAACCCTTGATGGGACCCCAAAAGTTCCCCGACATACCAGTCTCACTTGAGGAGAACACCGAGGTTCCCGGCACCACTTCATCTGAGACTCTTCTCCCCTCTTGATTGCGACAGGAGGTTCGATTCCCCTGCTTTGTCTGGAAGGCATTCCCGACCTTCCTGGCGCATGATGAGGCCAGTCTCATGAGGAAATTTTAGACATAGCCTCGTGGGTGGTGCGGCATGCCAAAAGACCCCAATTCCCTGGTCCGCTCTTGATAAGAACCCGATGGCAGAACCCAACTCGAAGGCAATCCGGTGGATCAAGGCACAACACGAAGGGGCAGTGACACCCCGGTGCATCGTCCAGAAAAACCCACAAGTTCCACATACAAATCGACAAGTGGCCTGTCACCCCATGAACAACGCGAGAGTCAAGCGGAGTTCCAGTCCTCCACACAAGACGAGGCCTGACTCTCCTGTCCCAACTCTGCAGGGACTCTGCGATCCGAGTCAGATCCGGCGCATTCGAAGCCAGGAGAGGAACCCTGAGGTTCCTGCTTCAACTTGTCATGAGGCCCTCTTCCATTGCACCAAACCCAGTGGAGTTCCGAGAGGCCCCTCCCAACTCCACAGTGACCCTGACTTCTCAGAGGCACGCTGAGAAGCTTCCTGAAGTCACTGGCACAAGTCGATGGAACCCAGGGTTTCCTGCTGCAACGCAGGAAAGACCTCGAGAGTCCTTCTTTAACACCTCTTCAGGCCCAATTCCCCTACCATGACTCGAGAACAATGACGGGCTCCCTCTCACCACGTGCATAGAGACCTGACTGCCCTGGCACCACGTGAGAGGCTCACTGAGCTCCCAGTCTTACTTCGTGAGAAACCCCACACTACC
Organism: Bubalus kerabau; assembly: GCF_029407905.1. NCBI lineage: Eukaryota > Metazoa > Chordata > Mammalia > Artiodactyla > Bovidae > Bubalus > Bubalus kerabau. The sequence continues at coordinate 2,398,269 of NW_026577886.1, read as the reverse complement.
GCCACAGCTCGAGAAAACCTACGAGACGCCCCAGTCATTGGGAGATGAGGGCCTTCATTTCATGCATTCCCTGGAGAGCAATCCCGTGTCCTCCCTCCAAACACCAAAGGAGGTTTGACTCCCTTTAAGCCACTCAGTGGGCTCCAAGACATACCCTTCGACTCGAGAGGAGAGCAGAGTCCTTTGCTTCCCCTCGAGATGAGGGCTGACTCCAAGGTGAGTCTGGAATGCAACCCCGAGATTTCTGTCGAGCCTGGACATGAACATTAGGTCCTGCACACAAGCCTTGGTGGGGTCTCTTTTGCCTTCAGTGACTAGAGCGCACCTCCAGCTCTTCCTCGAATCTCGAATGGAAGATAAGAATTTTGTGGGCCAACACAAGAGGAAGCATGAATTCCCTGTGGTAACTCAAATATCCCATCGCAACTCGAGAAAAACCAAGTGGTTCCGCAGTCATTCCAAGATGAGGCCCATGCCCGCTGGAGCACCCCAAGAGAAGTCCAACGTTCCATTTTGAAGAGCGAAACGGTACTTGGAACGCTTTATGCGACCCCAAAAGTTACCCGACATACCTTTCTCACTTGAGGGAAACACCGAGGTTCCCAGCAGCACTTCATCTGAGCCACTTCTCCCCTCCTGATCGCCACAGGAGGGTCGATTCCTCTGCTTTGTCTGGAAGAGTTTCATGAACTTCGCGGCACATTTCAGGATGAGGCCGGTTTCATGAGGAAATTCGAGACAACCCACGTGGGTGGTGCCAAATGCTGAACGACCCCGATATCCCGGTCCACTCTTCATAAGAACCCGATGCCCGGACACCTCTTCGAAGGCAACCCTGTGGATGAAGACACAAAACGAAGGGTCACTGACACCCCCGTGCATCGTCTGGAAAAACCTGCTGATTCGACACACAGTTTGACAAGGGGCCTGAAACCCCATGAACAACTCGAGAGGCAAGCGGAGTTCCATTCCTCAGAAAAGACGTAGCCTGTCTCTCCTGTCCCAACTCTGCAGGGACCCTGATGTCGGAGTCCGAAACAGAGAGGAAGTCTGAGGTTCCTGCCTCCCCTCGAGATGAGCCCCTCTTCCATTGCGACAAACCCAGCGGAGTCCCGAGAGGCACCGCCAACTCCACAGTATCCCTCAACTCTCAGAGACACCCTGGGAAGTTCCCTAAGGTCCCCGGCAGAAGGCGAGGGAAACGAGGGTTTCCCGCCGCCCCCTGAGAAAGACCTCGAGAATCCTTCTTCAACGCGTCTCGAGGCCCTAGTCCCCTCCCGTGACTCGAGAGCCAGGACGCGCTCCCCCTCGCTACGCGCAGGGAGACCTGACTTCCCTGGCGCCGCACGAGAGGCTCCCTGAGATCCTCGCCGTGCCTCGCGAGAAAACCCCCACTGGCGCCGCAGCTCGAGGAAACCCCTGAGACGCCCCCGTCCTCGCGATGTGAAGGGACTTCTTTTCCTGCATGGCCTGGAGAACAATCCCGAGCCCTCTCTCCAAAATGAAGAGGAGGCTTGACTCCACTGACGCCACTAGGGGGCTCCAAGATATCCGCGTCGCGACTCGGGAGGACAGCAGAGTCCTTTGCTTCCCCTCGAGACGAGGCCTGACACCCAGGGGGATCCTGGAATGCAACCCCGAGATCCCTGCCTTCCCTGGAGAGGAACATTAGGTCCTGGACACAAGCCTAGATGAGGTCTCTTTGGCCCTGCAATGACTCGAGCGCAACCCCCAGCTTTCCCTCGCCAATCGAATGGAAGACTGGGCTTCCCAGGGCCAACAGAGGAGGAAGCATGTAATCCCCATCGTCACTCGAGAATCCCGGCGCAACTCGAGAAAAAACACGTGGTTCCAACGTCTTCGCAAGATGAGGCCCTTGCCCACTACAGCGTCTCAGGGGAAGTCCCATGTTCCGCCCTGAAGTGCGAAACAGTACCTGACACCCTTCGTGCGACCCCCAAAAGCTCCCCGACACGCCGGGTACCCTCGAGGGAACACCGAGAGTCCCGGCACAGCTTCATCTGAGCCCGTTCTCCCCTCCTGATCACGACAGGAGAGTCGATTCCCCTGCGTGGTTCAGAAGGGGTTCCCGGCCTTCCCGGTGCACCTCAGGATGAGGCCGGTCTCACAGGGAAATTCGAGACGAGCCACGTGGGTGGTGCCACATGCCAAATGCCCCCGATTCCCCGGTCCGCTTTTGAGAAGGACCCGAGGCCCGGACCCCTCTTCGAAGGCAACCCTGTGGGTGAAGGCACAACACGAAGGGGCACTGACACCCCCGTGCATCATCCGGAAAGACCCGCAGGTTCCACACACAGCTCGACCAGGGGCCTGAAAACCCCTGACAACTCGAGAGGCAAGCGGGGTTCCCTTCCTCAGACAAGACGAGGCATGACTCTCCTGTCCCAACTCTGCAGGGACCCTGTGGTCGGAGCCGAAACGGAGAGGAAGCCTGAGGTTCCTGCCTCCCCTCGAGGTGAGGCCCTCTTCCGTTGCGCCAGACCCAGCGGAGTCCCGAGAGGCCCCGCCAACTTCACAGGATCCCTCGCCTCTCAGGGGCACCCTGGGAAGTTCCCTAAGATCCCCGGCAGAAGGCGAGGGAAACGAGGGTTTCCCGCCGCCACCCGAGAAAGACCTCGAGAGTCCTTCTTCAATGCGTCTCGAGGCCCTAGTCCCCTCCCGTGACTCGAGAGCCAGGACGCGCTCCCCCTCGCCACGCGCATGGAGACTTGACTTCCCTGGCGCCGCACGAGAGGCTCCCTGAGATCCTCGTCGTGCCTCGGGAGAAAACCCCCACGGGCGCCGCAGCTCGAGGAAACCCCTGAGACGCCCCCGTCCTGGCCAGCTGAGGGCCTTCTATTCCTGCATGGCCTGGAGAGCAATCCCGGGTCCTCTCTCCAAACTGAAGAGGAGGCTGGACTCCCTTGAGGCCACTCAGTGGGCTCCAAGAGATCCGCGTCGCCACTCGAGAGGAGAGCGGAGTCCTTGGCTTCCCCTCGAGACGAGGCCTGACTCCCCGAGGGAGCCTGAAATGCAACCCCGAGATTCCTGCCTTCCCTGGAGAGGAATATTAGTTCCAGGACACACGCCTTGATGAGGTCTCTTTGGCCCTGCAGTGACTCGAGCGCTACCCCCAGATTTCCCTCGCTACTTGAATGGGAGATGGGGCTTCCCAAGGCCAACCCAAGAGGAAGCCTGAAATCCTCGTCGAAACTCGAGAATCCTGCCGCAACTCGAGAAAAACGAGGTGGTTTCAACGTCTTCGCAAGATGAGGCCCTTGCCCGGTACGGCGTCTCAAGGGAAGTCCCATGTTCCGTCGTGAAGTGAGACACGGTACCTGACACCCTTCATGCGACATCCAAAAGTTCCCCGACATGCTGGGTTCCCTTGGGGGGAACACCGAGAGTCCCAGCACCACTTCCTCTGAGCACCTACTCCTCTCCTGTTCGCGACAGGAGAGTTGATTCCCCTGCGTGGTCTGGAAGGGGTTCCCGGCCTGCACGGCGCCCCTCAGGATGAGGCCAGCCTCGCGAGGAAATTCGAGACAAGCCCCGTGGCTGGTGCCCCATGTTGAACGACCCTGATTTCCCGGTCCGCAGTTGAGGAGAACCCGATGCCCGGACGCCTCTTCGAAGGCCACCCTGTGAGTGAAGGAACAACACGAAGGGGCACTGACACTCCCGTGCATCGTCCGGAAACACCCGCGGTTTCCACACACAGCTCCACGAGGGGACTGAGACTCCCTGAGCAACTCGAGAGGCAAGCGGAGTTCCCTTCCTCAGACAAGACGAGGCCTGACTCTCCTGCCCCAACGCTGCAGGGACACTGCTGTCGGAGTACGAAACGGAGAGGAAGCCTGCGGTCCTGTCTCCCCTCGAGATGAGGCCCTCTTCGATTGCGCCAAACCCAGAGGAGTCCCGAGATGGCCCACCAACTCCACAGCATCCCTCACCTCTAAGAGGAACCCTGGGAAGTTCCCTAAGGTCACCGGGAGAAGTCGAGGGAAACGAGGGTTTCCCGCTGCAAGCCGAGAAAGACCTCGTGAGACCTTCTTCTACACGCCTTGATGCCCTAGTCCCCTCCCAGGACTCGAGAACAATGACGCGCTCCCCCTTGCCACGCTCATGGAGACCTGACTTCCCTGGCGCCGCACGAGAGGCTCCCTGAGAACCTCGTCGTGCCTCGTGAGAAAAGCCCCACGGACGCCGCAGCTCGAGGAAACCCCTGAGAAGCCCCCGTCCTCGCGAGGTGAGGGCCTTCTTTTCCTGCCTTTCCTGGAGAGCAATCCCGAGTCCTCTCTCCAAACTGAAGATTAGGCTTGACTCCCTTGAGGCCACTCAGAGGGCTCCAAGAGATCCGCGTCGTGGCTCAAGAGAAGAGCGGAGTCCTTTGCTTCCCCTCGAGGCGAGGCCTGACTCCACGGGGGACTCTGGAGTGCAACCCCGGGATCCCTGTCTTCCCTTGAGAGTACTACTAGGTCCTGGACACACGCCTAGATGAGGTCTCTTGGGCCCTGCAGTGACTCGAGCGCAACCCCCAGCTTTCCCTAGCAACTCGACTGGAAGATGGGGCTTCACAGGGCCAACCCAAGAGGAAGCCTGAAATCCCCGTCGTAACTCGAGAATCCCGCCGCAACTCGAGAAAAACCACGTGGTCCCAACGTCTTAGCAAGATGGGGCCCTTGCCCGCTACGGCGTCTCAAGGGAAGTCTCACGTTCCGTCCTGAGTAGCGAAACGGTACCTGACACCCTTCATGCGACCTCCAAAATTTCCCAGACACGCCGGGTTCCCTCGAGGGGAACACCGAGGGTCCTGGCACCCCTTCATCTGAGCCCCTTCTCCCCTCCTCATCACGACAGGAGAGTCGATTCCCCTGCGTATTCTGGAAGGGGTTCCCGGCTTTCCCGGCACACCTCAGGATGAGGCCGGCCTCCCGAGGAAATTCGAGACGAGCCCCGTGGGTTGTGCCACATGCCGAACGACCCCGATTTCCCAGTCCGCTCTGGATAAGAACCCGATGCCCGGACACCTCTTCGAAGGCAACCCTGTGGGTGAAGTTACCATTCGAAGGGGCACTGACACCCCCGTGCGTCGTCCGGAAAAACCCGCGGTTTCCACACACAGCTTGACGAGGTGCGTGAGACACCCTGAGCAATTCGAGAGGCAAGCAGAGTTCCCTTCCTCAGACAAGACGAGGCCTGCCTCTCCTGTCCCAACTCTGCAGGGACCCTGTGGTTGGAGTCCGAAAAGGAGAGGAAGCCTATGTTTCCTGTCTCCCCTCGAGATGAGGCCCTCTTCCATTGCGCCAAGCCCAGCGGAGTCCCGAGAGGCCCCGCCAACTCCACAGCATCCCTCACCTATCAGAGGCACCATGGGAAGTTCCCTCAGGTCCCCGGCAGAAGTCGAGGGAAACGAGGCTTTCCCGCCGCAACCACAGAAAGACCTCGAGTGTCCTTCTTCAACACCTCTGGAGGCCCTAGTCCTCTCCCATGACTGGAGAGCCATGACGCGCTCCCCCTCGCCACGTGCACAGAGACCTGACTTCCCTGGCACCGCACGAGAGGCTCCCTGAGATCCTCGTCTTGCCTCGTGAGAAAACCCCCACGGGCGCCGCAGCTCGAGGAAACCCCTGAGAAGCCCCCATCCTCGCGAGGTGAGGGCCTTCTTTTCCTGCCTGACCCAGAGCACAATCCCGAGTCCTCTCTCCAAACTGAAGAGAAGGCCTGACTCCCTTGAGGCCACTCAGTGGGCTCCAAGAGATCTGCGTCGCGACTTGAGAGGAGAGCGGCATCCTTGGCTTGCCCTCGAGGCGAGGCCTGACTCCCCGGGGGAGTCTGGAACGCCACCCTGAGATCCCTGTCTTCCCTTGAGAGGAACGTTAAGTCCCGGACACAGGCCTAGATGAGGTCTCTTTGGCCCTGCAGTGACTCGAGTGCAACCCTCAGCTTTCCCTCGCAACTCGAATGGAAGATTAGGCTTCCTGGGGCCAACACAAGAGGAAGCCTGAAATCCACTTCGTAACTCGAGAATCCCGCCGCAACTCGAGAAAATCCACATGGTCCCAACGTCTTCGCAAGATGAGGCCCTTGCCCGCTACGGCGTCTCAAGGGAAGTCCCAGGTTCTGTCCTGAAGTGCGAAACGGTACCTGACTCCTTTCATGCAACCCCCAAAAGTCCCCCACACGCCGGTTTCCCTCGAGGGTAACACCGAGGGTTCTGGCCCCACTTCATCTGAACCCCTTCTCCCCTCCTGATGGCGACAGGAGAGTCAATCCCCCTGCATTGTCTGGAAGGGTCCCCGGCCTTCCCAGCACAACTCAGGATGAAGCTGGCCTCACTAGGAGATTTGAGACTAGCCCCGTGGGTGGTCCCTCATGCCGAAAGACCCCAATTTCCCTGTCCACTCTTGAAAAGAACCCGAGGCCCGGACACCTCTTCGAAGGCAACCCAGTGGGTGAAGGCACAACACGAAGGGGCACTGTCACCGTCGTGCATTTCCGGAAACACCCGCAGGTTCCACACACAGCTCAACAAGGGGCCTGAGACCCCCTGAGCACCTCGAGAGGCAAGCGGAGTTCCCTTCCTCAGACAAGACGATTCCTGACTCTCCTGTCCCAACTCTGCAGGGACCCTGCGGTCGGAGTCTGAAACGGAGAGGAAGCCTGAGGTTCCTGCCTTCCCTGGAGATGAGGCCCTCTTCCATTGCGCCAAACCCAGCGGAGTCCTGAGAGGCCCCGCCAACTCCACAGCATCCCTCATCTGTCAGAAGCACACTGGGAAGTTCCCTAAGGTCACCGGTAAACTTTTATTGCACAAGGTCCCCATGAAAAGGCCCACGCAGCAGGACAGCCACAGATTCTGTCTGCCATTAAAGGGCAGTAAGGTGCCCTCCCCCCTTCTTTGCTGCCTCGGCGGCCACCAGCGTGCAATTCGCGTACCCTTCCCTTTCCCGTCCTAGCAGGTGCTCCAGGGCCCGCTGGCCTACAAAGTGCCAGAAGCAGGGCTGGGCCAGCCGGCCAGAATTCAGGGTTCTGTCCCTTGGACTTCCAGCGGACACTAGGCTGCTTGGGAAAACCGCGCAGACTCTGAGGTTTTTCAGCAGAGGGGTGGAGCGGTAAAGGCCTTGACCCCAAAGACGAGGCCTTTCTGCGACCGCCAGGTTGGGGAGCTCTGAGACTGTGCCAACACAGGGCGGAATACATGGTTCCCTGCTCCACGCAGTCCCCGTTCCCTTACCTGTGTTCTGCACCCCTCCGCTGTGGCCAATGGATGCCGATCCTTGGGGATCCAGGAGTTCACGAAATGGGCATTCCCAGCCGCAATGGCGACCCCCAACAGCACATCTGGAAAGCCCTCCCCCACCCCCGCCAGGAGCCGACCCCCACTGCGAATGGAACCCCACCCCGCCCCGCACCGCCAGGTTTCGCCCCGGCCCTGCCGGGCTCCCGGTGGGTTCCCAGCAATATTGGCGACCCCCGGGAGCACAACAGGGACCGACCCCCCACCCACAGCGAGCGGAATCTCGACCTGTGCAGCCCAGGTTTACCCCACCCTGGCTGCGCTCCCGGCGCGTTTCCAGCTGCAGTGGCCATCTCCGAGAGCACAACTGGGAAGCCCTCCCCTACCCCCGTCAGGAGCCGACACCCGCCCTGCACCACCCGGGTTCGCCCCGCCCCTGCCGCGCTCCAGGGGCGCTGCCCACCTTCACCAGTGGCTCTCGGTGAGCCCCGTCCCCACGCCCGGTTCCAGGAGAGGCTCTCGGACCTCGCTGCTGCCGCCAGGTCAAACATGAGGACAATACATACACCCCACAGAGACAATCCAAGCTGTCTGTGATTTAGGGATAAAACGAGGACTACAGAAAGGCAAGATGACCTGACCTAGGAGGGCCATGATATTCTATAGAACCAGACAAAGTTGGTTACCAAGGAAACTTTTTTCCTTGGAACCCGGAAAGCTGGTTCTTTGCATATGCAATGACCAACAATTAGCTTGTTACCCAAGCCTGCCTTACTGCCACCCCCATCCCCCCACTCCCCAGAAGACTGGCTCAAAGAAATATTTTAAATCTCAGGCGGAAACCTGGAAGATGTCTTGTCTGTCTGTTTGGATTAAGGTATGTGTCAGTGTGAGCCCTGTGTTTTTTGATAATATTGCTCAAGTTCTGAGTTCTGATTTCAATGGTCTCAAGACAAGGCAGCCCTTCCAAATCAAACTGCTGGAAATACAAGAAAACATTGACCTAAATGAATGTCAGAGTCCCGTGAACTGGGAACTAGTCAATATTAAATATCTAGTATTTTTGGTTTTGCTCCTCCTTTATAGACATGTCTAAGAGTCAACAACATTAAGCACAACATGTTCATAGTGCCTAGGTTTCTTTTGAGGTAAAAATTGCTCTATTGTTATATGTGTCACAAGCTTGTCAGCAAGAAACTACCTGGAAACGACAACAACAAAAGTAAAAAATGTAAATGTGATATGAGCTTTTAGACAAACTCTTTACAATAATTATACTCTAAAATATCTGCCTCTCATAGTCTTGATTGAAGGCAGAGGAGAAGGGGATGACAGAGGATAAGATGGTTGGATGGCATCACTGACTCGATGGACATGAGTTTGAGCAAGCCCCTGGAGCTGGTGACGGACACGGAAGCCTGGCGTCCTTCAGGCCACGGGGTCACAAAGAGTCAGACACGACTGAGCAACTGAACTGAACTGAACTAACAAACGTTTCTCCAGGTGTTTTGGTTACCCGAGTTTCTATCCTTGTGACGACAGTGTATTGAATAGCTAGGTCATTTCCAAATAAATGAAAGTTCTGAAACATTCACGACTTGAAAGGACCTCCCTTTTACACAGAAACAAAAGAGGTTTTTGACTCTCCATGAATAGTGTCTGGCACCATCCTGACATGTTAAATGTAAGAAAGCAATTGTTTTGTTTTGTTTTGTTCTGTTCTTGGGGGTGGGGGGAGGGGGGCGGGCTATAGCGAATGCCAATATAAAAGTCAGTTCTTGGTTGCTGAAGGGAAATGTATGACTTGTTATTACAAGAAAGTATGTGGAATGCAATGGCACTTGAGGAAGGAAAACAAAGTAGTTCTGTCTTACAGGTGGCCGTTTCAGGATGGGAGAAGCAAAGGAATGGGTACAGAACGGGATAAGGAGGTTGTAGGGAAAGTGGACCCCCAGAAAAGAGTTCTGTGCCTAGCACAAGTTTTCTTGAGATGTCGAAATGCCTTTGCTAATGGAGTTTTAGTTTCTTTACCTCTTAAGTGATCTCTTCTAGGTTGACCTAGAACAGAAATCTTTTGTTAGCTTTGGCTAAGAGGAGAAGTAGTGTTTCACGGTGACATATGTGATCCTTCCTGACTGTTTGCAGCCCTTTTGATATCGATGCACTGCTTCTGCTGCTGCTGCCGCCGCTGCTGCTGCTAAGTCGTTTCAGTCGTGTCCGACTCTGTGCTACCCCATAGACGGCAGCCCACGAGGCCCCGCAGTCCCTGGGGTTCTCTAGGCAAGAACACTGGAGTGGGTTGCCATTTCCTCCTCCCATGCATGAAAGTGAAAAGTGAACGTGAAGTCGCTCAGTGGTGTCCGACTCTTAGCGACCCCGTGGACTGCAGCCTACCAGGCTCCTCCATCCATGGGATTTTCCACGCAAGAGTACTGGAGTGGGGTGCCATTGCCTTCTCCCATATCTATGCACAAGCCTGCCTAAATCATTGACTTCCAGCTAGCTTTGGGATGCCAATGACCATCCACCCTTACAAGGCAACAGAGAAGAGAAAAACACTTACCACAGGAGGTCCTGGTAAGGAACGAGGAACTAACAAGCTCCCGCCAACCAGGATTCTGCAGAGGTCAACAAGAGGTCAGTAAGAGATGGAAGACTGCAGTCCAGAGGTCCTAGCAACTTCCATCTTGCAGCAGAGACCTAGCATAGTCAAAACGAATTCAATGTTGCAAAAAATAAGTAAACAAATAAAGGACAGAAGTTCTTTGAACACATGACTGAGATTAGGGGTGAGGCAGTACATGTACAGTGCCCGGAAAATCTTAAAGTATGAGAAAGGAAAGAAATTAAAGACAACTATCAAGCTGTCCAAACTGATAAAAACGAAAGATTACACGGTTTTTTCTGTATATATTACCAGATAATAATCTGAAAAGGAATTAAAAAAAATTCCCTTTCAATAATGTCAACATGAATACAACACTTTGCCATGGATGTAACGAGGATGACAAGACTGGCACACTGGAACTTATACACCCTGGCTGAAAACTATCCTGAATACATGGACAGGTATTCCATAACAATGGAAAGACTTAAGATGGCAATACCATGGAATGCATCTTCAATCTGAAATGAAGATTTGATATGATTTGATCGCTCAGAGCTTTTGTGTCATCAATTGTTATTAAAGTATAAATGAGATAGAGAAAACTGCTGACTTAGACTTGAGGCGGGGTGTACGCCCTGCTGGTCTCTAGCCAGATATTCTACAGGCACTAGCAGTCAGCTAAGGAAAGAAAGGCACTGTCTCAGGGAATGGCACCAGGCCCCTCCCCCACGACATGCCTTGAGGTCACATTGGCAGCAGGTGAGTCATCCTGGGCCAAAAACTGATTGACATGAATCTTGAAGAAAGGCAGTATTCCAGGCAAATATATCATTTCCTTAACATAGATTAGGAGAACAAGGTACGAGGAAAACATACTGTTTTGTTCAAGTCGCTTCTGAGCCTACTGGGGGAACCGACCTGAAGCCAGAGTCCAGCAGATATACATAGGATATTTACATCGCTTAAGACAAACATTTCCTCAGGAGCAAATGCATTGCTTAGCTCAAGGTTTGTCTGCGAAATTCTTACACATCAGGAGATGGCTCCGAGCTGGGTTTCTACACACAAGAACATGAATGCAAAGGACAAGACTGCACAGCCCATCTGCCCCCCTCCCCCACAGCCAGCAGCATTTCCAAGTGACCTCCTAAGGCCTTCCCCAAAATACAGGGGCACCTCTGGGTTTCCTGTTTCAAGCACTTCGAACACTTTTCTTAAAAAAAAAAAAAAATCCTGCACACTTCTTGATAGAATGCCACAGTGCAAGGAAAACAGGCCTTCAATACTTAAACCTCCCTGTGCCAAACACTTGGGGCTTGGTTCTGTTTTGTTTTGTTTTTTAATTACACCACCACATAATTTAAACTTTTTACAATTTCTAATTATTCAGTACCAAAACACCAAACTTTTATTGCACAAGGTCCCCATGAAAAGGCCCACGCATCAGGACAGCCACAGATTCTGCCATGAAAGGGCAGCAAGGTGCCCTCCCCCCTTCTTTGCTGCCTGGGAGGCCACCAGGGTTTGAAATCCATGCACCCTACTAAGTTTCTAGGGTGCAATCCGTGGACCCTTCCCTTTCCCATCCCAGCAGGTGCTCAAGGGCCCGCTGGCTTACAAAGTGCCAGAAGCAGGGCTGGGCCAGCCGGCCAGAGTTCAGTGTTCTGTCCCTTGGACTTCCAGGGGACACTAGGCTGCTTGGGAAAACCGTGCAGACTGAGATTTTTCAGCAAAGGGGTGGAGCGGTAAAGGCCTTGACACCAAGGGCGAGGCCTTTCTGCGACCGCCAGGTTGGGGAGCTCCGAGAATGTGCCAACAGAGGGCGGAATACTTGGTTCCCTGCTCCAAGCAGTCCCAGTTCCCTGACCTGTGGCCCGCAGCCCTCCGCTGCACGCACTAGATGTGGATCCTTGGGGACACAGGAGCGTAGGAAATGGGCGTTCCAAGCCGCAGTGGCGACCCCCGAGAGCACAACTGGGACTGAACCCCCACCCACAGCCATCTAAATCTCGACCCGCGCAGCCCAGGTTTACCCCGCCCCGGGTGCGCTCCCGGCGCGTTTCCAGCCGCAGTGGCCACCACCGAGAGCACAACTGGGAAGCCCTCCCCCACCCCCGCCAGGAGCCGAACCCCGCCCCGCGCCACCCGGGTTCACCCCGCCCCTGCCGCACTCCCAGCGCGTTTCCAGCTGCAGTGGGGACCCCCGAGAGCACAACTGTTACCGCCCCCCACCCCCTCCCGACCAGAACCCCGACCCGCGCCGCCCGGGATCGCCCCGCCCCTGGCGCGCTCCCGGGGCGTTGCCCACTTCCACCAGGGGCTCCTGGTGAGCCCCGTCCCCACGCCCGGTTCCAGGAGACGATCTCGGACTTCGCTACTGCCGCCAGGTCAAACACGAGGACAATACATCCACCCCACAGAGACAATCCAAGCTGTCTATGATTTAGGGATAAAATGAGGACTACAGAAAGGAAAGATGTCCTGACCTAGGAGGGCCATGAGAGTCTATAGATCCAAACAAAATTGGGTACCAAGGAAACTTTTTTCCTTGGAACCCGGAAAGCTGGTTCTTTGCATATGCAATGAACAACAATTAGCTTGTTACCCAAGCCTGCCTCGCTGCCACCCCAACTCCCCCCCCCCACTCCCCAGGAAAACGGCTCAAAGAAATATTTTAAATCTCAGGCGGAAAACTGGAAGATGTCTTGTCTGTCTGTCTGGATTAAGGTATGTGTCAGTGTGAGCCTTGTGTTTTTTGATAATATTGCTCAAGTTCTGAGTTCTGATTTCAATGGTCTCAAGACAAGGCAGCCCTTCCAAATCAAACTGCTGGAAATACAAGAAAACATTGACCTAAATGAATGTCAGAGTCCCGTGAACTGGGAACTAGTCAATATTAAATATCTAGTATTTTTGGTTTTGCTCCTCCACTATAGACATGTCTAAGAGTCAACAACATTAAGCACAACATGTTCATAGTGCCTAGGTTTCTTTTGAGGTAAAAATTGCTCTATTGTTATATGTGTCACAAGCTTGTCAGCAAGAAAGTACCTGGAAACAGCAACAACCAATGTAAAAAATGTAAATGTGATATGAGCTTTTAGATAAACTCTTAACAATAATTATACTCTAAAATATCTGCCTCTCATAGTCTTGATTGAAGGCAGAGGAGAAGGGGATGACAGAGGATAAGATGGTTGGATGGCATCACTGACTCGATGGACATGAGTTTGAGCAAGCCCCTGGAGTTGGTGATGGACACGGAAGCCTGGCGTCCTGCGGGCCACGGGGTCACAAAGAGTCAGACTCGACTGAGCAACTGAACTGAACTGAACTTACAATCGTTCCTCCAGGTGTTTTGGTTACCTGAGTTTCTATCCTGGTGCTAAACTAAGTGACGACAGTGTATTGAATAGCTAGGTCACTTCCAAATAAATGAAACTTCTTAAACATTCACGACTTGAAAGGACCTCCCTTTTACACAGAAACAAAAGAGATTTTTGACTCTGCATGAATAGTGACTGGCACCATCCGAACATATTAAATGTAAGAAAGCAATTTTTTTGTTTTGTTTTGTTTTGTTCTGTTCTTGCAGGAAGCGGGGTGGGCGCTATTATCACTGATAGGTATGCTCACCAATCTATCAAATGCCAATATAAGAGTCAGTTCTTGGTTGCTGAAGGGAAATGTATGACTTGTTATTACAAGAATGTATGGAATGCAATCACACTTTAAGAAGGAAAACGAAGTAGTTCTGTCTTACAGGTGGCATTTTCAGGACGGGAGAATCAAAGGAATGGGTACAGAATGGGATAAGGAGGTTGTAGGGAAAGTAGGCCCCCAGAAAAGAGTTCTGTGCCTAGCACAAGTTTTCTTGAGATGTTGAACTGCCTTTGCTAATGGAGTTTAAGTTTCTTTACCTCTTAAGTGATCTCTTCTAGGTTGACCTAGAACAGAAATCTTTTGTTAGCTTTGGCTAAGAGGAGAAGTATTGTTTCACGGTGACATATGTGATCCTACCTGACTGTTCTCATCCCCTTTGATATCTATGCACTGCTGCTGCTGCTGCTGCAGCTGCTAAGTGGTTCAGTTGAGGCCGACCCTGTGCCACGCCATAGATGGCAGCCCACCAGGCCCCGCAGTCCCTGGGGTTCTCTAGGCAAGAACACTGGAGTGGGTTGCCATTTCCTCCTCCTATGCATGAAAGTGAAAAGTGAAAATGAAGTCGCTCAGTGGTGTCCGACTCTTAGCCACCCCATGGACTGCAGCCTACCAGGCTCCTCCGTCCTTGGGATTTTCCAGGAGTGGGGTGCCATTGCCTTCTCCCATATCTGTGCACAAGCCTGCCTAAATAATTGACTTCTAGCCAACTTTGGGATGCCCATGACCACCCACCCTTACCAGGCAACAGAGAAGAGAAAAACACTTACCACAGGAGGTTCTGATAAGGAACAAGGAACTAACAAGCTCCCACCTACCAGGAATCTGCAGAGGTCAACAAGAGGTCAGCAAGAGATGAGAGACTGCAGTCCAGAGGTCCTAGCTACTTCCATCTAGCAACAAACACCCAGCATAGTCAAAACGATTTCAATGTTAAAGAATAAATAAATAAATAAATAAAAGGACAGAAGTTCTTTGAACACATGTCTGAATTTAGGGGTGAGGCATTACATATGTGTCCCAGGATAATCTTAAAGTGTCAGAAAGTAAAGAAATTAAAGACAACTATCAAGCTGTCCAAACTGATAAAAATGAATGATTACACAGTTTTATCTGTATACATTAGCAGATAATAATCTGAAAAGGAATTTTAAAAAATTCCCTTTCAATAATATCAACATGAATAAAACACTTTGCCATGGATGTAACGAGGATGACAAGACTGGCACACTGGAAATTATACACCCTGGCTGAAAACTATCCTGAATACATGGACAGATATTCCATAACGATGGAAAGACTTAAGATGGCAATACCATGGAATGCATCTTCAATCTGAAATGAAGATTTGATATGATTTGATCGCTCAGAGCTTTTGTGTCATCAAGTGTTATTAAAGTATTAAAGAGATAGAGAAAGCTGCTGACTTAGACTCGAGGCGGGGTGGGGGGGGTAGTAAGAGTACCCCCTGCTGGTCTTTAGCCAGATATTCTACAGGCACTAGCAGTCAGCTAAGGAAAGAAAGGAACTGTTTCAGGGAATGGCACCAGGCCCCTCCCCCACGACATGCATTGAGATAATATTGGCAGCAGGTGAGTCATCCCGGGCCAAAACTTGATTGACATGAATCTTGAAGAAAGGCAGTATTGCAGGCAAATATATCATTTCCTTAACATAGATAAGGAGAACAAGCTAGGAGGAAAACATGCTGTTTTGTTCAAATCGCTTCTGAGCCTTTTGGGGGAACCGACCTGAAGCCAGAGTCTAGCGGAAATACATAGGATATTTACATCGCTTAAGACAAACATTTTCTTAGGAAAAAATGCATTGCTTAGCTCAAGGTTTGTCTGCGAAATTCTTACACATCAGGAGATGGCTCCGAGCTGGGTTTCCACACACAAGAACATCCATGCAAAGGACAAGCCTGCACAACCCATCTGCCGCCCTCCCGCACATCCAGCAGCATTTCCAAGTGACCTCCTAAGGCCTTCCCCAAAATACAGGGGCACCTCTGGGTTTCCTGTTTCCCTCACTTCGAACACTTTTCTTAAAAAAAAAAAAAAATCCTGCACACTTCTTGATAGAATGCCACAGTGCAAGGAATACAGTCCTTCAATATTTAAACCTCCATTTGCAAAACACTTGGAGCTTGGTTTTGTTTTGTTTTGTTTTTTAATTACACCACCACATAATTTAAAGCTTTTACACGTTCTAATTATTCAGTTCCAAAACACCAAACTTTTATTGCACAGGGTCCTCATGAAGAGGCCCACGCAGCTGGACAACCACAGATTCTGCCATGAAAGGGCAGCAAGGTGCCCTCCCCCCTTCTTTGCTGCCTGGGCGGCCACCAGGGTTTGAAATCCATGCACCCTACTAAGTTTCTAGGGTGCAATCCGTGGACCCTTCCCTTTCCCATCCCAGCAGGTGCTCAAGGGCCCGCTGGCTTACAAAGTGCCAGAAGCAGGGCTGGGCCAGCCGGCCAGAGTTCAGTGTTCTGTCCCTTGGACTTCCAGCAGACAGTAGGCTGCTTGGAAGAAATGCGCAGACTCGGAGATTTTTCAGCAGAGGGGTGGAGCGGTAAAGGCCTTGACCCCAAAGGCAAGGCCTTTCTGTGACCGCCAGGTTGGGGAGCTCCGAGAATGTGCCAACAGACGGCGGAATACTTGGTTCCCTGCTCCACGCAGTCCCAGTTCCCTTACCTGTGGTCCGCAGCCCTCCACTGCACCCACGGGATGGCGATCCTTGAGGACCCAGGAGCGGACGAAATGGGCGTTCCCAGCCGCAGTTGCAACCCCCGAGAGCGCAACTGGGAACCCCTCCCCATCCCCCCCATGAGCCGACCCCCGCCCCGCGCCCCCAGGGTTAGCCCCGCCCCTGCCGCGCTCCCGGCGCGTTCCCAGCCGCAGTGGCGACCCCCGGGAGCACAACTGGGACCGACCCCCACCCAAAGCCATCGGAATCTCGACCCGCGCAGCCCGGGTTTACCCAGTCCCGGGTGCACTCCCGGCGCGTTTTCAGCCTCAGTGTCCACCTCCGAGAGCACAACTGGGAAGCCCGCCCCCACCCCCGCCAGAAGCCGACCCCCGCCCCACGCCGCCCGCGTTCGCCCCGCCCCTGCACGGTCCAGGTACCTTCCCAGCTTCTAGCGTTCACGCCCGGGTAGGAGCAGGATGTAGGAGTATGGGAGATGTGTCTGGAGCCTGACAGCCTCAGCTCCGCTCTGGCCTGCCCTTTGGACCTAGGAGCCAGGCCAACTTGCAGAGGGCTTAGGGCCCCATTGTATGCAAACTACCAAGGCCTACCGCAAGGAGAGCTCTGTCCGAGGGAAGGGAAGCGCCCCAGGCTGCATTCCCAAGCTGTTGTTTAGCCGCCCAGACTCAGCGCTGCACAGGGGTAATCAGGCTCTCTGTGCCCGCAGCTTCACACACAGGTGTGTCTCCGTAGGAATCAAGAAAGATCCTGACAGAGTGAGGTTCATTAGAGCTATACTAAAGAGCAAAGGCTTGTCCATGTGGTCTTGCCTTCCCCTGTGCCTTTGGGTCTCCAGGCTCGGCCCCAGCTCCGTGGAAACAACCCCTGAGAAAATATCTTCAAGATCCACTTTTCCCAGTGTCTGGGAACCGGGGTTCGTAGGAGGAGAGAAAAGCACGCCTCCATAGGGAACGAAAAGGCAGCCCACCTGCCTGTGTTTTGAAGCCTCTATTTGGAAGGAATGGGTTAGCTTCTCCTAAAGGAGACCTCCAGATCTGCTCAGAAGTCGGTAATTCCAGAGGCAGGGTACTGGTTCCTGACTGCCCTTTGCTAGCCTTGCAAAGATATTCCTAGATTCTAGAGTTATTTTCCATGAAGGAGCAGGCTTCGGGAATGTGTCAGACGGGACTGGCTCCTTATTGACCTCAGCTCAGCTATTGCCATTCCATTCAAACTAGGACAAGGCCCTACTTTATGAAGGGTAAGGGTCTTCTTCTTTGCAAACTGCCAAGGGCTACAGCAATGAGACCTCTGTCAAGGTGAGGGAAGCCTAAGAGGACGGATTCTCAAGCAGGTGCTTTGCCACAAAGCATCAGCACCCCACGGAGAGAATCAAGCTCCCTGTGCACCAATGTTGGGAGTGTAGCTTCACACACAGAGTTGTCTCTATAGGAGCCAAGAATGTTCCTGAGAGATTAGGTTCACTAAACCTCTCCTACAGAGCATAGACCTGTCCATGTGGTTTTGCCTTCCCCTGTGAGTTGGGTCCTCGAGGTCTGCCACACCTCCGGGGAAACTGTCCCTGAGAAAAGATCTCCAGGAACCGCTTCGCTGAGGCTGGGAAACGCTGTTCACAGGAAGTAAGGCAAGCGAATATCCTGCAGAGAAAAAGAGGCCTTACTGTCCCTGGAGGAGCAGGCTGCCAGAGTGTGTGAAACCTGACTGTTGCCTTACTGGCCTCAGTTCCACCATTGTCTGTTCCTCCGAACTAGGACCCAGGCCTATTTGGAGAAGCGTTTGGGTGCGGATTTCTACAAAGTGCCAAGGGCTACAGCAGTGAGAATTCTCTCAGCGGTAAGGGAGAGCATTTTATGGATTCTCAAGCTGTTTTCTGAACGACTGCGTCAAAATGAACTGAGAGAATCAGGCTCTCTGTGCCCCTATGTTAGGTACGCAGCTTCACACACAGAAGTGTCTCTATAGGAGCCAAGAATGTTCCTGAGAGATGAGGTTCACTAGAAGTCTGCTACAGAGCATAGACCTGTCCATATGGTTTTGCCTTGCCCTGTGAGTTGGGTCCCCGAGGTCCGCCCCAGCTCAGGGGAAGGAGCCCCTGAGAAAAGATCTCCAGGGACCGCTATTCCCCCAGGCTGGCAAACGCAGTTCACAGGAGGTAACACAAGCGAGCCTCCTGCAAGGCACAACAGGCCTTAGTGTCCCTGGACGATCAGGCTGCCAGAGTGTGTGAGACCTGACTGGTGCCTTACTGGCCTCAGCTCCGCCATTGCGTGTTTCTCCGAACTAGGACCCAGGCCTACTAGGAGAAGGGTTTGGGTATGGATTTCTAAATACTGCCAAGGGGTATAGCAATGAGAACTGTGTCACGGGTAAGGAAGAACATTGTATGGATTTTCAAGCTGTTGTTTGAGCGACAGCTTCAAAGCTGCACAGAGAGAATCAGACTCTGTGTCTCCATGTTCGGTACACAGCTTCACAGACAGGGGTGTCTCCATAGGAAACAAGAACGTTCCTGACAGAGTGAAGTTCACTAGAGCTCTCCTAGAGAGCAAAGACTTGTACATGTGGTTTTTCTTCCCCTGAGCGTTTGGGGCTCCAGGCTCGGCCCCAGCTCCGTGGAAACAACCCCTGAGAAAAGATCTTCAAGATCCGCTTTCCCCAGAGGCTGGGATGTGGGGTTCATAGGAGGCGGGAAAAGCAGGCCTCCTTCAGAGAGCAAGAGGCAGCCAAGCGGCCTGCGTTTGGAAGCCTCTATTTGGAAGAATGGGTTAGCTTCCCCTAAGGGAGACCTCCAGATCTGTTCAGAAGTCGGTAATTCCAGAGGCAGGGTGCAGGCTCCTGACTGCCCTTTGCCAGCCTTGCAGAGACATTCCTAGATTACAGCGTTATTTTCCATGAAGGAGCAGGCTTCGGGAATATGTCAGACTTGACTGGCGCCTTATTGGCCTCAGCTCAGCTCTTGCCTTTCCTTTCAAACTAGGACAAGGGCCCACTTTATGAAAGGTAAGGGTCCTCTTCTTTCCAAACTGCCAAGGGCTACAGCAATGAGACCTCTGTCAAGGCGAGGGAAGCGTAAGCTGATGGATTCTCAAGCAGGTGCTTTGCCACAAAGCATCAGCACCCCACGGAAAGAATCTGGCTCCCTTTGCCCCTACGTTGCGTGTGTAGCTACACGCACAGAGGTGTCTCGATAGGAGCCAAGAATGTTCCTGAGAGAGGAGGTTCACTGTTGGGGGCCAGAGTGAGGCAGTCCGCCCATGGCAAAGGTCATGAGGAAGGAGGCTCGACATACGCAAAGGCGGGATCGAGCCTCAGGAGTCCCCCTGGAAATCCTCGAGCATCTACCCCCATAACCAGAGCCTGCCTACCTTACTACTTTGTGCTCTCACCTACACCTCTGACTTTACGGGGGGCTGTCCCCCACCACCTCTTTCGGAGAAGGAGTTAACCTAGAGCTCCAGTTGATAAAAACCCCTGGGTGTGACAAGAGTGTTTTAACCTACAAACTCCTCTGAAGGTTCTCTAGCCTGCCTGACAGGCTTGTCCGGCCACATGTGATTGCTCACAGCCTCCCAACCATGAGAGGCACGAGATGCTTTAAACCTTCTAAAAACAGGTTCCTTAGAAAAGTTAGAAAAGTATTAGTATAAGTATAATGGGCTGATTAGAAATCATATTGGTGAAGGCTTTTTCATTTGTTGAGCTGATGTTTACTGCTAAGTCTCCACATCCCCTGCCCTTATACACATTAATGAATATATAGAAGAAATAAGTATTAACCTTTGATATAAATCACGTTAGACCTTAGGCTAAGTAAATTCTTTCCTTAACTAAAACCCACTACACCCTCACCCTATAGGAATGTAACTTTATTTGGGTGGCGTCTGTTTTAAGAATAATCACCCCTGGAGAAATAAGTGTCCTGGTTGACTGACCGCTGTCACAAGGAGAGGGTCGTAAATTGTCAGCAGGCCCCCCGGCCAGAAGATGATGTAACACCCCTAAGACCTCTGTATACTTTTGTATGAAGCACCTGACTTTGATAAAAGTCAGGACTGCTGACCCCACGTGACTTTTGCATAACATCTCAGTGTATAAAAGTAGACCATGGAAAATAAAGAATTGGGATCAGTTTCTCGAAATACTGGTCTCCCCATGTCTCTCTCTCTCTCTCACTCTGGTTGAGTCTCCATCTGGAGCGCGGAACCCACCAAGCTTACTAATTTTGCCTGGGCTTCTAAGATCCGACCGGGGAGGCCTCAGTGTCTCCTCTCCTTCGGGAGAACGGAAGGACGCCTGCGGCCTACGTAAGTGGTGCAAGCTTCTTGTCTTGAAGTTTTATTGGTCCCCCGCGTAAACCAAGCTACTCAGCCTCTTTTCTCCACTGAATTTTCCTACTGAGCTATCCTCATTTTATTACTCTTTATATCCTTAATTAACGTTTAATTAAGCAGTTGTTCCCTGACCCTCGCCTACGCCGTCTCTGCTTCGAATACCCTGGATCAGCTGGGGCTGGACCCCGGCAGTTCACTAGAGATCTCCTACAGAGCATAGACCTGTCCATTTGGTTTTGCCTTCCCCTGTGAGTTGGGTCCCCGAGGTCCGCCCCAACTCCGGGGAAACAGCCCCTGAGAAAAGATCTCCAGGAACTGCTTTCCGCCCAGGCTGGGAAACGCTGTTCACAGGAAGTAAGGCAAGCGAGCCTCCTGAAGGGAAATAGAGGCCTTACTGTCCCTGGAGGAGCAGGCTGCCAGAGTGTGTGACACCTGACTGGTGCCTTACTGGCCTCAGCTCCGCTATTGCATGTTCATCTGAACTTGAACCCAGGCCTACTTGGAGAAGTCTTTGTGTGCCGATTTCCAGAAACTGCGAAGGGCTACAGCAATGATAACTCTCTCAGTGGTAAGGGAGAGCATTGTGTGGATTCTCAATTTGTTGTTTGAACGACAGCGTCAAAGCTGCACAGAGAGAATCAGGTCTCTGTGTCTCTATGTTGGCTATGCAGCTTCCCACACAGAGATGTCCCCGTTGGAGCCAAGAACACTCCCCACAGACTGAGGTTCACTAGAGCACTCCTAGAGAGCAAAGACTTATCCATGCGGTTTTCCCTTCCCCTGTGCGTGTGGGTCTCTGGGATCAGCCCCTGCTCCTTGGAAACAGCCTCTGAGAAAAGATCTCCAAGAACCTCTTATCACCCAGGCTGGGAAGTGGAGTTCACAGGAGGTGGGATAAGCAAGCTTCCTTCGGCAAGAAGAGACAGCCAACCGGACTGTGTTTGGAAGCCTATATTTGCAAGGAATGGGTTAGTTTCTCCTGACCGAGACCGCCAGATGCGCTGAGAAGATAGAAATTCCAGAGGCAGGGTCGAGGTTCCTGACTGCCCTTTGCCAGCCTTGCAAAGACATTCCCAGATTCTAACGTTATTTTCCATGAAGGAGCAGGCATCGGGAATATGTCAGACTTGACTGGCGCCTTACTGGCCTCAGCTCAGCTACTGCCTTTCCATTCAAACAAGGACAAGGGCCTACTTGGTGAAGGGTAAGGGTCTGCTTCTTTCCAAACTGCCAAGGACTACAGCAATGAGACCTCTGTCAAGGTGAGGGAAGCCTATGCGGATGGATTCTTAGCAGGTGCTTTGCCACAAAGCATCAGCACCCACGGAGAGAATCAGACTCCCTTTGCCACTATGTTGGGTGTGTAGCTTCATGCACAGAGGTGTCTCTGTAGAAGCCAAGAATGTTCCTGAGAGACGAGGTTCACTAGAGCTCTCCTACAGAGCATAGACCTGTCCATGTGGTTTTGTCTTCCCCTGTGAGTTGGGCCCCCGAGGTCCGACCCAGCTCCAGGGAAACAGCCCCTGAGAAAAAATCTCCTGGAACAGCTTTGCGCCCAGGCTGGGAAATGCAGTTCACAGGAGGCAAGGCAAGCGAGCCTCCTACAGGGAAAAAGAGGCCTTACTGCTCCTGGACGATCAGGCTGCAAGAGTGTGTGAGACCTCACTTGTGCCTTACTGGCCTCAGCTCCGCCGTTGCCTGTTATTCCGAGCTAGGACCCAGGCCTACTTGGAGAAGGGTTAGGGTGCGGATTTCTACAAACTGTCAAGGACTACAGCAATGAGAATTCTCTTAGCAGTAAGGGAGAGCATTGTATGGATTCTCAAGCTGTTGTTTGAATGACAGCTTCAAAGCTACACAGAGAGAATCAGGCTCTCTGTTCCCCTATTTTGGCTGTGCAGCTTCACACACAGAATTTGACTCTGTTGGAGCCAGAAATATTCCTGAAAGACTTAGGTTCACCAAAGCTGTCCTCCAGAGCAAAGACATTGGATGTGGTTTTGCCTTCCCTTGTCAGTATGGGTCCCCTAGCTTGGCCCCATCTCCGGGGATACAGCCTCTGAAAAAAATCTTGCAAGAAGCGATTTTTCCTCCAGGCTGTTAAGCGGAATTCGCAGTTTGCAAGTTAAGGAAGCCTGCTTCGTGGAAGAGCAAGCAGCCAACTGGCCCTGTGTTAGGAAGCCTGTATTTGAAAGGAATGGGTTAGCTTCTATAGCGGGAGAACCTCAGATCTGCTCAGGGGACTGAAATACTAGAGTCAGGGTCGAGGTTCTCCCTTGTCCTTTGAGCACCTTGCAAAGACATTCCTAGCTTCTAGCGTTAGTGTCCCTGTAGTAGCAGGCTGCAGGAGCGTGTGATAAATGACTGCCGCGTTCCTGTCCTCAGCTCCGCTATTGACTTTCTATTCGAACTAGAACCCAGGCCTACTTTGAGAGGGGTTAGGGTCCAGTGTTTTCAAACTGCCAAGGGCTACGGCAATGCGAGCTCTGTCAGAGGTAAGAAAAGAGCAATTGGTTGGATTCTTCAGCTGCTGCGTGTCTGCACAGCTTCCGCGCCACATGGAGAGCATGAGGCTCCTTGTGGCCCTATTTTGGGTATGCAGCAACATGCACACAGAATGTCTGTGTTCACTTATGTACAGGCTTATGAACACTAGAGCTCTCCTACAGAGCAAAGACCACTCAGTGGGCTCCAAGAGATACCTGTCGCGACTCGAGAAGAGAGTGGAGTCCTTTGCTTCCCCTCGAGATGAGGCCTGACTCCCCGGGTGAGTATGGAATGCAACCCCAAATCCCTGTCGCCTATGGAGAGGAACATTAAGTCCTGGATACAAGCCTAGATGAGGTCTAGTTTGCCCTTCAGTGAATGGAGCCCAATCCCCAGCTCTCCCTGGCAACTCGAATGGAAGATTAGACTTCCTGGGCCAACACAAGAGGAAGCCTGAATTCCCCGTCGTAACTCGAGAATCCCAACGCAACTCGAGAAAAACCACGTGCTTCCCTCGTCATCGCAAGATGAGGCCCTTTGTCCGCTACAGCATCTCAAGAGAAGTCCCACGTTCCATCCTGAAGTGCGAAACGGTACTTGGTACCCTTGATGCGACCCCAAAAGTTCCGCGACATACCAGACTCACTCAAGGGGAACACCGAGGTTCCCGGCACCACTTCATCTGAGCCCCTTCTCCTCTCCTGATTGTGACAGGAGGGTCGACTCCCCTTCTCTGTCTGCAAGGGGTTCCCGACCTTCAGGGCGCACCTCAGGATGAGGCCGGTCTCATGAGGAAGTTCGAGACATAGCCTCGTGGGTGCTGCCACATGTCGAAAGACCCCAATTTCAAGGTCCACTCTTGAAAAGAACCCGATGCCAGCACACCTCTTTGAAGGAAAACCTGTGGATGAAGGCACAACACGAAGGGGCACTGACACCCGCGTGCATCGTCCAGAAAAACCCGCAGGTCCCACAGACATTTCGACAAGTGGCCTGTCATCCTGTAAACAACTCGAAAGGCAAACGAAGGTCCATTCCTCAACAGAAGACTAGGTGTGACTCTCTTGTCCCTATTCTGCAGGGACCACGGGTTCCGAGTCAGAAACGGAGAGGAAGCCTGAGGTTCCTGTGTCCACTCGAGATGAAGCCCTCTTCCATTGCACCACAACCAGTGGAGTCCCGAGAGGCCCCTACCAACTCCACAGTATCCCTGAGTTCTCAGAGGCACAAAAAGAAGCTCCCTGAGGTCACAGGCACAAGTCGAGGGACCCCTGGGTTTTCTGCCGTGACTCGAGAAAGACCTCGAGAGTGCTTCAAAATGTGTTGAGTCGCGATTCCCCTACCATGACTCAAGAGCCATGACACGCTCCCCCTCGCCACGCGCATGGAGACCTGACTAACATGGCACTGCACGAGAGGCTCCATGAGTTCCTCATCGTACCTCGTGAGGAAACCCACACTGGCGCGGCAGCTCGAGGAAACACCTGAGACACCCCGGTCATCGCGAGATGAGGGCCTTATTTTCCTGCATGGCCTGGAGACCAATCACGAGTCCTCTCTCCAAACTGAAGAGGAGGCTGGACTCCCTTGAAGCCGCTCAGGGGGCTCCAAGAGATCCGCGTCGCGACTCAATAGGAGAGCGGAGTCTTTGGCTTCCCCTCGAGATGAGGCCTGACTCCCCGGGGGAGGCTGGAATGCAACCCTGAGATCCCCGCCTATCCTGGAGAGGAATATTAGGTCCCGGACACACGCCTAGGTGAGGTCTGTTGGCCCCTGCAATGACTCGAGCGCAACCCCCAGCTTTCCCTCGCAACTCGAGGGGAAGATTGGGCTTCCCAGGGCCAACCCAAGAGGAAGGCTGAGATCCCCGTCGTAACTCGAGAATGCCGCCGCAACTCGAGAAAAACCACGTGGTTCCCACCTCTTGGCAAGATTAGGCCCTTGCCCGCGACGGCGTCTCAAGGGAAGTCCCCTGTTCGGCCCTGAAGGGCGAAACGGTCCCTGACAGCCTTCCTGCGACCCCCAAGAGTCCCCCGACACGCCGGGGTCCCCCGAGGGGAACACCGAGGGTCCCGGCACCGCTTCCTCTGAGCCCCTTCTCCCCTCCTGATCGCGACAGGAGAGGCGATTCCCCTGCGTGGTCTGGAAGGGGTTCCCGGCCTTCCCGGCGCACCTCAGGATGAGGCCGATCTCACGAGGAAATTCGAGACGAGCCACGTGGGTGGGGCCACATGCCGAATGCCCCCGATTCCCCGGTCCGCCCTTGAGAAGGACCCGAGGCCCGGACCCCTCTTCGAAGGCAACCCTGTGGGGGAAGGCACAACACGAAGGGGCACTGCCTCCCCCGTGCATCGTCCGCAAAGACCCGCGGGTTCCACACACAGCTCGACGAGGGGCCTGAGACCCCCTGAGCAACTCGAGAGGCCAGCGGGGTTCCCTTCCTCAGACAAGACGAGGCCTGACTCTCCTATCCCAACTCTGCAGGGACCCTGCGGTCGGAGTCCGAAACGGAAAGGAAGCCTGACGTTCCTGCCTCCCCTCGAGGTGAGGCCCTCTTCGTTGCGCCAGACCCAGCGGAGTCCCGAGGGGCCCCGCCACCTCCACAGGATCCCTCGCCTCTCAGAGGCACCCTGGGAAGTTCCCTAAGGTCCCTGGCAGAAGGCGAGGGACACGAGGGTTTCCCGCCGCCCCCCGAGAAAGACCTCGAGAGTCCTCCTTCAACGCGTCTCGAGGCCCTAGTCCCCTCCCGTGACTCGAGAGCCAGGACGCGCTCCCCCTCGCCACGCGCATGGAGACCTGACTTCCCTGGCGCCGCACGAGAGGCTCCCTGAGATCCTCGTCGTGCCTCGGGAGAAAACCCCCACGGGCGCCGCAGCTCGAGGAAACCCCTGAGACGCCCCCGTCCTCGCGAGCTGAGGGCCTTCTTTTCCTGCATGGCCTGGAGAGCAATCCCGGGTCCTCTCTCCAAACGGAAGAGGAGGCTGGACTCCCTTGAGGCCGCTCAGGGGGCTCCAAGAGACCCGCGACGCGACTCGAGAGGAGAGCGGAGTCCTTGGCTTCCCCTCGAGACGAGGCCTGACTCCCCGGGGGAGCCTGGAATGCAACCCCGAGATCCCTGCCTTCCCTGGAGAGGAATATTAGGTCCCAGACACACGCCTAGGTGAGTTCTCTTCGGCCCTGCGGTGACTCGAGCGCAACCCTGAGCTTTCCCTCGCAACCCGAGGGGAAGATTCGGCTTCCCAGGGCCAGCCCAAGGGGAAGGCTGAGATCCCCGTCGTAACTCGAGAATCCCGCCGCAACTCGAGAAAAACCACGTGGTTCCCACCTCTTGGCAAGATGAGGCCCTTGCCCGCCACGGCGTCACAAGGGAAGTCCCCTGTTCCGCCCTGAAGGGCTAAACGGTCCCTGACAGCCTTCCTGCGACCCCCAAAAGTCCCCCGACACGCCGGGTTCCCTCTAGGGGAACACCGAGGGTCCCGGCACCGCTTCCTCTGAGCTCCTTCTCCCCTCGTGATCGCCACAGGAGAGGCGATTCCCCTGCGTGGTCTGGAAGGGGTTCCCGGCCTTCCCGGCGCACCTCAGGATGAGGCCGGTCTCACGAGGAAATTCGAGACGAGCCACGTGGGTGGGGCCACATGCCGAACGCCCCCAATTCCCCGGTCCGCCCTTGAGAAGGACCCGAGGCCCGGACCCCTCTTCGAAGGCAACCCTGTGGGGGAAGGCACAACACGAAGGGGCACTGCCACCCCCGTGCATCGTCCCCAAAGACCTGCGGGTTCCACACACAGCTCGACGAGGGGCCTGAGACCCCCTGAGCAACTCGAGAGGCCAGCGGGTTTCCCTTCCTCAGACAAGACGAGGCCTGACTCTCCTGTCCCAACTCTGCAGGGACCCTGCGGTCGGAGTCCGAAACGGAGAGGAAGCCTGAGGTTCCTGCCTCCCCTCGAGGTGAGGCCCTCTTCCGTTGCGCCAGACCCAGCGGAGTCCCGAGGGGCCCCGCCACCTCCACAGGATCCCTCGCCTCTCAGAGGCACCCTGGGAAGTTCCCTAAGGTCCCCGGCAGAAGGCGAGGGACACGAGGGTTTCCCGCCGCCCCCCGAGAAAGACCTCGAGAGTCCTCCTTCCACGCGTCTCGAGGCCCTAGTCCCCTCCCGTGACTCGAGAGCCAGGACGCGCTCCCCCTCGCCACGCGCATGGAGACCTGACTTCCCTGGCGCCGCACGAGAGCCTCCCTGAGATCCTCGTCGTGCCTCGGGAGAAAACCCCCACGGGCGCCGCAGCTCGGGGAAACCCCTGAGACGCCCCCGTCCTTGCAAGCTGAGGGCGTTCTCTTCCTGCATGGCCTGGAGAGCAACCCCGGGTCCTCTCTCCAAACGGAAGAGGAGGCTGGACTCCCTTGAGGCCGCTCAGGGGGCTCCAAGAGACCCACGTCGCGACTCGAGAGGAGAGCGGAGTCCTTGGCTTCCCCTCGAGACGAGGCCTGACTTCCTGGGGGAGCCTGGAATGCAACCCCGAGATCCCTGCCTTCCCTGGAGAGGAATATTAGGTCCCGGACACACGCCTAGGTGAGGTCTCTTCGGCCCTGCGGTGACTCGAGCGCAATCCCCAGCTTTCCCTCGCAAGCCGAGGGGAAGTTTGGGCTTCCCAGGGCCAACCCAAGGGGAAGGCTGAGATCCCCGTCGTAACTCGAGAATCCCGCCGCAACTCGAGAAAACCACGTGGTTCCCATCTCTTGGCAAGATGAGGCCCTTGCCCGCGACGGCGTCTCAAGGGAAGTCCCCTGTTCCGCCCTGAAGGGCGAAACGGTCCCTGACAGCCTTCCTGCGACCCCCAAAAGTCCCCCGACACGCCGGGTTCCCTCGAGGGGAACACCGAAGTTCCCGGCACCGCTTCTTCTGAGCCCCTTCTCCCCTCCTGATCGCGACAGGAGAGGCGATTCCCCTGCGTGGTCTGGAAGGGGTTCCCGGCCTTCCCGGCTCACCTCAGGATGAGGCCGGTTTCACGAGGAAATTCGAGACGAGCCACGTGGGTGGGGCCACATGCCGAACGCCCCCGATTCCCCGGTCCGCCCTTGAGAAGGACCCGAGGCCCGGACCCCTCTTCGAAGGCAACCCTGTGGGGGAAGGCACAACACGAAGGGGCACTGCCACCCCCGTGCATCGTCCGCAAAGACCCGCGGGTTCCACACACAGCTCGACGAGGGGCCTGAGACCACCTGAGCAACTCGAGAGGCCAGCGGGGTTCCCTTCCTCAGACAAGACGAGGCCTGATTCTCCTGTCCCAACTCTGCAGGGACCCTGCGGTCGGAGTCCGAAACGGAGAGGAAGCCTGAGGTTCCTGCCTCCCCTCGAGGTGAGGCCCTCTTCCGTTGCGCCAGACCCAGCGGAGTCCCGAGGGGCCCCGCCACCTCCACAGGATCCCTCGCCTCTCAGAGGCACCCTGGGAAGTTCCCTAAGGTCCCCGGCAGAAGGCGAGGGACACGAGGGTTTCCCGCCGCCCCCCGAGAAAGACCTCGAGAGTCCTTCTTCAACACGTCTCGAGGCCCTAGTCCCCTCCCGTGACTCGAGAGCCAGGACGCGCTCCCCCTCGCCACGCGCATGGAGACCTGACTTCCCTGGCGCCGCACGAGAGGCTCCCTGAGATCCTCGTCGTGCATCGGGAGAAAACCCCCACGGGCGCCGCAGCTCGAGGAAACCCCTGAGACGCCCCCGTCCTCGCGAGCTGAGGGCCTTCTTTTCCTGCATGGCCTGGAGAGCAATCCCGGGTCCTCTCTCCAAACGGAAGAGGAGGCTGGACTCCCTTGAGGCCGCTCAGGGGGCTCCAAGAGACCCGCGTCGCGAATCGAGAGGAGAGCGGAGTCCTTGGCTTCCCCTCGAGACGAGGCCTGACTCCCTGGGGGAGCCTGGAATGCAACCCCGAGATCCCTGCCTTCCCTGGAGAGGAATATTAGGTCCCGGACACACGCCTAGGTGAGGTCTCTTCGGCCCTGCAGTGACCCGAGCGCAACCCCCAGCTTTCCCTCGCAACCCGAGGGGAAGATTGGGCTTCCCAGGGCCAACCCAAGGGGAAGGCTGAGATCCCCGTCGTAAATCGAGAATCCCGCCGCAACTCGAGAAAAACCACGTGGTTCCCACCTCTTGGCAAGATGAGGCCCTTGCCCGCCACGGCGTCTCAAGGGAAATCCCCTGTTCCGCCCTGAAGGGCGAAACGGTCCCTGACAGCCTTCCTGCGACCCCCAAAAGTCCCCCGACACGCCGGGTTCCCTCGAGGGAACACCGAGGGTCCCGGCACCGCTTCCTCTGAGCCCCTTCTCCCCTCCTGATCGCGATAGGAGAGGCGATTCCCCTGCGTGGTCTGGAAGGGGTTCCCGGCCTTCCCGGCGCACCTCAGGATGAGGCCGGTCTCACGAGGAAATTCGAGACGAGCCACGTGGGTGGGGCCACATGCCAAACGCCCCCGATTCCCCGGTCCGCCTTTGAGAAGGACCCCAGGCCCGGACCCCTCTACGAAGGCAACCCTGTGGGTGAAGGCACAACACGAAGGGGCACTGCCACCCCCGTGCATCGTCCGCAAAGACCCGCGGGTTCCACGCACAGCTCGACGAGGGGCCTGAGACCCCCTGAGCAACTCAAGAGGCCAGCGGGTTTCCCTTCCTCGGACAAGACGAGGCCTGACTCTCCTGTCCCAACTCTGCAGGGACCCTGCGGTCGGAGTCCGAAACGGAGAGGAAGCCTGAGGTTCCTGCCTCCCCTCGAGGTGAGGCCCTCTTCCGTTGCGCCAGACCCAGCGGAGTCCCGAGGGGCCCCGCCACCTCCACAGGATCCCTCGCCTCTCAGAGGCACCCTGGGAAGTTCCCTAAGGTCCCCGGCAGAAGGCGAGGGACACGAGGGTTTCCCGCCGCCCCCCGAGGAAGACCTCGAGAGTCCTTCTTCAACGCGTCTCGAGGCCCTAGTCCCCTCCCGTGACTCGAGAGCCAGGACGCGCTCCCCCTCGCCACGCGCATGGAGACCTGACTTCCCTGGCGCCGCACGAGAGGCTCCCTGAGATCCTCGTCGTGCCTCGGGAGAAAATCCCCACGGGCGCCGCAGCTCGAGGAAACCCCTGAGACGCCCCCGTCCTCGCGAGCTGAGGGCCTTATTTTCCTGCATGGCCTGGAGAGCAATCCCGGGTCCTCTCTCCAAACGGAAGAGGAGGCTGGACTCCCTTGAGGCCTCTCAGGGGGTTCCAAGAGACCCGTGTCGCGACTCGAGAGGAGACCGGAGTCCTTGGCTTCCCCTCGAGACGAGGCCTGACTCCCCGGGGGAGCCTGGAATGCAACCCCGAGATCCCTGCCTTCCCTGGAGAGGAATATTAGGTCCCGGACACACGCCTAGGTGAGGTCTCTTCGGCCCTGCAGTGACTCGAGCGCAACCACCAGCTTTCCCTCGCAACCCGAGGGGAAGATTGGGCTTCCCAGGGCCAACCCAAGGGGAAGGCTGAGATCCCCGTCGTAACTCGAGAATCCCGCCGCAACTCGAGAAAAACCACGTGGTTCCCACCTCTTGGCAAGATGAGGCCCTTGCCCGCCACGGCGTCTCAAGGGAAGTCCCCTGTTCCGCCCTGAAGGGCGAATCGGTCCCTGACAGCCTTCGTGCGACCCCCAAAAGTCCCCCGACACGCCGGGTTCCCTCGAGGGGAACACCGAGGGTCCCGGCACCGCTTCCTCTGAGCCCCTTCTCCCCTCCTGACCGCGACAGGAGAGGCGATTCCCCTGCGTGGTCTGGAAGGTGTTCCCGGCCTTCCCGGCGCACCTCAGGATGAGGCCGGTCTCACGAGGAAATTCGAGACGAGCCACGTGTGTGGGGCCACATGCCGAACGCCCCCGATTCCCCGGTCCGCCCTTGAGAAGGACCCGAGGCCCGGACCCCTCTTCGAAGGCAACCCTGTGGGGGAAGGAACAACACGAAGGGGCACTGCCAACCCCGTGCATCGTCCGCAAAGACCCACGGGTTCCACACACAGCTCGACGAGGGGCCTCAGACCCCCTGAGCAACTCGAGAGGCCAGCGGGGTTCCCTTCCTCAGACAAGACGAGGCCTGACTCTCCTGTCCCAACTCTGCAGGGACCCTGCGGTCGGAGTCCGAAACGCAGAGGAAGCCTGAGGTTCCTGCCTCCCCTCGAGATGAGGCCCTCTTCCATTGCGCCGAACCCAGCAGAGTCCCGAGAGGCCCTGCCAACTACACAGCATCCCTCACCTCTCAGAGGCACCGTGGGAAGTTCCCTAAGGTCCCCTGCAGAAGTCGAGGGAAACGAGGGTTTCCCGCCGCAACCCGAGAAAGACCTCGAGAGTCCTTCTTCAACGCCTCTTGAGGACCTAGCCGTTTCCCATGACTCGAGAGTGATGACCAGCTCCCCCTCGCCATGCGCATGGAGACCTGACTTGCCTGGCGCCGCACGAGAGGCTCCCTGAGGTCCTCATCGTGCCTCGTGAGAAAACCCCCATGGGCGCAGCAGCCTGAGGAAACCCATGAGACGCCCCCGTCATCGCGAGATGAGGGCCTTCTTTTCTTGCCTGGCCTGGAGAGCAATCCCGAGTCCTCTCTCCAAACTGAAGAGGAGGCTCGACACCCTTGAGTCCACTCAGTGGGCTCCAAGAGATCCGTGTCGCGACTTGAGAGGACAGCGGAGTCTTTGCTTCCCCTCCAGGCGAGTCCTGACCCCCCGGGGGAGTCTGGAATGGAAACCCGTGATCCCTGTCTTCCCTTGAGAGGAATATTAGGTCCTGGACACACGCCTCGATGAGGTCTCTTTGGCCCTGTAGTGACTCGAGCAGAACCCCCAGCTTTCCATCGCAACTCGAATTGAAGATTGGGCTTCCCAGGGCCAACCCAAGAGGAAGCCTGAAATTCCTGTCGTTTTTGAGAATCCCAATGCAACTCGAGAAAAACGACGTGGTTCCAACGTCTTCACAGGATGAGGCCCTTGCCCGCTACAGCGTCTCCAGGGAAGTCCCATGTTCCGTCCTGAAGTGGGAAATGGTACTTGGCTCCCTTGATGCGACCCCTAAAGTTCCCTGAAACGCCGGGTTCCCTCGAGTGGAACACCGAGGGTCCCGGCCCCACTTCATCTGAGCCCCATCTCCCCTCCTGATCGCGACAGGAGAATCGATTCCCCTACTTTGTGTGGAAGGTGTTCCCGGCCTTCCCGGCGCACCTCAGGATGATGCTGGTCTCACGAGGAAATTCGAGATGAGCCACGTGGGTGGTGCCACATGCTGAATGACCCCGATTTCCCGGTCCGCTCTTGAAATGAACCCGATGCCCGGACACCTCTTTGAAGGAAACCCTGTGGGGGAAGGCACCAAACGAAGGGGCACTGACACCCCCATGCATCTTCTGGAAACACCCGCAGGTTCCACACACAGCTTGTCAAGGGCCCTGAGACCCCCTGAACGGCTCAAGAGGCAAGCAGAGTTCCGTTACTCAGACAAGACGAGGCCTGACTCTCCTGTCCCAACTCTGCAGGGACCCTGCGGTCGGAGTCAGAAATGGAGAGGAAGCCTGAGGTTCCTGCCTCCAATCGAGATGAGGCCCTCTTTCATTTCGTCAAACCTAGTGGAGTCCCGAGAGGCCCCTCTAACTCCTCAGTATCCCTCACCTCTCAGAGGCACCTGGGAAGTTCCCTAAGGTCCCCTGTAGAGGTCGAGGGAAACGAGTGTTTCCCGCCCCAACCCAAGAAAGACCTTGAGAGTCCTTCTTAAATGCCTCTTGAGGCCCTAGTCCCTCCCATGACTCGAGAGAAATGACGCGATCTGCCTGGCCACACGCATGGAGTCAGGCTTCTCTGGCGCCGCATGAGAGGCTCCCTGAACTCCCCATCATATCTCGTGAGAAACCCCACACTGGCGCCGCAGCTCGAGAAAACCCATGAGACGCCCCCGTCATCACGAGAGGAGGGCCATCTTTAACTGCATGGTATGCAGATCAAGCGTGAACCTTCTGTCCAAGCTACACAGGACGCTTGACTCCCTTTAGGCCACTCATTGGGCTCCAAGAGTTACGCGTCCCGACTCGAGAGGATAGTGGAGTCCTTTGCTTCCTTCCACTCGAGACGAGGTGTGACCCACCGGGTGAGACTGGAATGCGACCCCGATATCCCTGTCGCCCCTGGAGAGGAACATTACGTCCTGGACCCAAGCCTAGATGAGGACTCTTTGCCCTGAAGTGACTCGAGAGCAACCCCCAGCTCTCTCTGACAAGTTGAATGGAAGATTGGACTTCCTGGGCCAACACAAGAGGAAGCCTGAATTCCCCGTTGTAACTCGAGAATCCCGCCTCAACTCGAGAAAAACCACGTGTTTCCCTCGTCATCGCAATATGAGGCCCTTGCCCGCTACAGCATCTCCAGAGAATTCCCACGTTCCATCTTGAAGTGCGAAACTGTACTTGGCACCCTTGATGCGACCTCAAAAGTGCCGTGACATACCGGTCTCACTCGAGGGGACCACCGAGGTTCCCGGCACCACTTCATCTGAGCCCCTTCTCCCCTTCTGATCGCGAGCGGTGGGTCGATTCCCCTGCTTTGTCTGCAAGGGGTTCCCGACCTTCCCGGCGCACCTCAGGATGAGGCCGGTCTCCCGAGGAAATTCGAGACGTAGCCTCGTGGGTGGTACCACATGCTGAAAGACCCCAATTTTCCGGTACGCTCTTGAAAAGAACCCGATGCCCGGAAACCTCTTTGAAGGCAACCCTGTGGATGAAGGCACAACACGAAGGGGCACTGACACCCCCGTGCATTGTCCGGAAAAACCTGCAGGTTCCACACTCAGCTCAACAAGTGGCCTGTCACTCCGTGAACAACTCGAAAGGCAAGGGGAAATCCATTCCTCCACGGAAGACGAGGCGTGACTCTCTTGTCCATACTCTGCAGGTACCCTGCGACCCGAGTCAGATATGGAGAGGACCCCTGAGGTTCCTGCCTCCATTCGAGATGAGGCCCTCTTCGATTGCACCAAACCCAGTTGAGTAACGAAAGGCCCCTCCCAAATCCACAGTGTCCCTGACTTCTCAGAGGCACCCTGAGAAGTTGCCTGAGGTCACCGACACAAATCAAGGGAACCCAGGGTTCCCTGCCGCAACCCGAGAAAGACCTCAAGAGTCCTTCTTCAATGTGTCTTGAGGCCCGATTCGCCTACTGTGACTCGAGAGCAATCACGCACTCCCCTTCACCACACACACGGAGACCTGACGTCCCTAGCACCACACGAGAGGCTCTCTGAGCTCCCCGTTGTACCTCGTGAGAAATCTGATACTGGCGCCGCAGCTGGAGAAAACCCACGAGATGCCCCCATCATCGCGAGATGAGGGCCTTTTTTCCTGCATGGCCAGGAAAACAATCCCGAGTCATCTCCAAACTCCATAGGAGGCTTCACTCCCTTTACGCCACGCAGTGGGCTCCAAGAGATACCCGTCGCGACTCGACAGGAGAGCGGAGACCTTTTTTTCCCCTCAAGACGAGGCCTGACTCTCCGGGTGAGTCGAGAATGCAACCCTGAGATCCCTGTTGGCCCAGTAGTGGAACACTAGGTCCTGGACACAAGCGTAGATGAGGTCTATTTTGCCCTGCAGTGACTGGAGAGCAATCCCCAGTTCTAACTTGCAACTCGAATGGAATACTGGATTTTCCTGGCGCCATACAAGAGGCTCCCTGAGATCCCCATGGTACTTCATGAGACACCCCACACTGGCGCCGCAGGTCGAGAAAACCCACGAGACGCCACCGTCATCTCGAGATGAGGGCCTTCTTTTCCTGCATGGCCTGGAGTCCAATCCCGAGTCCTCTCTCCAAACTCCACAGGAGGCTTGACTCCCTTTAGTACACACAGTGGGCTCCAAGAGATACCCATCGCGACTCGAGATGAGAGCGGAATTATTTACTTACCCTCGAGGTGAGAACTGACTCCCCGGATGAGTCTGGAATGCAAACCCGAGATCCCTGTCGCCCCTGGAGAGCAACGTTAGATCCTGGACACAAGCCTAGATTAGGTCTCTTTTGCCCTGCAGTGACTCTAGCGCAATCCCCAGCTCCCCCTCGCAACCCGAATGGAAGATTGGATTTCAAGGCCAACAAGAGGAAGCCTAAATTCCCGGTCATAACTCGAGAATCCCGCCGCAACTCGAGCAAAACCACGTGGTTCTCCCGTCATCGCAAGATGAGGCCCTTGCCCGCTACAGCGTTTCAAAAGATGTCCCAGGTTCCGTCTTGAAATGCGAAATGGTACTTGGCACCCTTGATGCGACCCCAAAAGTCCCCCAACACGCCGGTCTCACTCAAGGGGAACACCGAGGTTCCCGGCACCACTTCATTTAAGCCCCTTCTCCCCTCCTGATCGTGACCCGTGGGTCGATTCCCCTGCTTTGTCTGCAAGGGGGCCCGACCTTCCCTGCACAACTCAGGATGAGGCCGGTCTCATGGGGAAATTCGATACGTAGCTTTGTGGGTGGTGCCGCTTGCTGAAAGACTCCAATTTCCCGGTCCGCTCTTGATAAGAATCCGATGCTCGGACACCTCTTGGAAGGCAGCCTTGAGTATGAAGGTACAACACGAAGGGGCACTAACACACCTGTGCATCATCCGGAAAAACGGGCAGGTTACACACACAGCTCGACAAGTGGCCTGTCACCTCGAGAACAACTCGAGAGGCAAGAGGAGTCCCATCCTCCAGAAAAGACGAGGCCTGACTCTCCTGTACCAACATGCAGGGACCTTGCGATCTGAGTCAGAAATGGAGACGAACACTGAGATTCCTGCTTCAACTCGAGATGAGTCCCTCTTACATTCCACCAAATGCAGAGGAGTCTCAAGAGGTCCCTCCAAACTGCACAGTATCCCTGACTTCTCAGAGGCACTCTGAGAAGCTCCCTGAGGTCGCAGGCACAAGTCAAGGGAACCCTGGGTTTTATGCAGTGATCCGAGAAAGACCTCGAGAGTCCTTCTTCAACCCGTCTTGAGGCCCGATTACCCTACCATGACTCGAGAGCAATGACGAGCTCCCCCTAGCCATCTCATGGGGACCTGACTTCCCTGGTGCCACACGAGAGGCTCCCTGAGTTCCCTCTCGTACCTCGTCAGAAACCCGGCACTAGCGCAGCAGTCTAGAAAACCCACGAGACGCCGCCATCATCGCGAGATGAGGGCCTTCTTTTCCTGCATGGCCTGGAGACGAATCCCGAGTCCTCTATCCAAACAGCACAGGAGGCTTGACTCCCTTTAGGGCACACAGTGGGCTCCAAGAGATACCCATCGCGACTCAAAAGGACAGCGGAGTTCTTTGCTTCCCTTCGAGACGAGGCCTGATTCCCCGGGTGAGTCTGGTATGCAACCCCAAGATCCCTGTCTCCCCTAGGGACGAGCATTAAGTCCTGGACACAAGCCTAGATGAGGTCTATTTTGCCCTGCAGTGACTCGAGAGCAATCCCCAGCTCTCCCTTTAAACTCGAATGGAAGATAGGACTTCCCTGGCCCAACACATGAGGAAGACTGTATTCCCCGTCGAAACTCGAGAATCCCGCCACAACTCGAGAAACGCCACGTGGTTCCCCCGTCATCCCAAGATGAGGCCCTTGCCCCCTACAGCGTCTCAAGAGAAGTCCCACGTTCCGTATTGAAGAGCGAAAAGTTACTTGGAACCCTTGATGCGACCCCAAAAGTTCCCCGACATACCAGTCTCACTTGAGGAGAACACCGAGGTTCCCGGCACCACTTCATCTGAGACTCTTCTCCCCTCTTGATCGCGACAGGAGGTTCGATTCCCCTGCTTTGTCTGGAAGGCGTTCCCGACCTTCCTGGTGCACATCAAGATGAGGCCAGTCTCACGACGAAATTCGAGACATAGCCTCGTGGGTGGTGCAGCATGCCAAAAGACCCCGATTCCCTGGTCCGCTCTTGATAAGAACCCGATGGCAGAACCCAACTCGAAGGCAATCCTGTGGAACAAGGCACAACACGAAGGGGCAGTGACACCCCAGTGCATCGTCCAGAAAAACCCGCAAGTTCCACATACAAATCGACAAGTGGCCTGTCACCCCATGAACAACGCGAGAGTCAAGCGGAGTTCCATTCCTCCACACAAGACGAGGCCTGACTCTCCTGTCCCAACTCTGCAGGGACTCTGCGATCCGAGTCAGATCCGGCGCATTCGAAGTCAGGAGAGGAACCCTGTGGTTCCTGCCTCAACTTGTCATGAGGCCCTCTTCCATTGCACCAAACCCAGTGGAGTTCCGAGAGGCCCCTCCCAACTCCACAGTGACCCTGACTTCTCAGAGGCACGCTGAGAAGCTTCCTGAGGTCACTGGCACAAGTCGATGGAACCCAGGGTTTCCCGCCGCCCCCCGAGAAAGACCTCGAGAGTCCTTCTTCAACGCGTCTCCAGGCCCTAGTCCCCTCCCGTGACTCGAGAGCCATGACGCGCTCCCCCTCGCCATGCGCATGGAGATCTGACTTCCCTGGCGCCGCACGGGAGGCTCCCTGAGATCCTCGTCGTGCCTCGGGAGAAAACCCCCACGGGCGCCGCAGCTCGAGGAAACCCCTGAGACGCCCCCGTCCTCGCGAGCTGAGGGCCTTCTGTTCCTGCATGGCCTGGAGAGCAATCCCGGGTCCTCTCTCCAAACGGAAGAGGAGTCTGGACTCCCTTGAGGCCGCTCAGGGGGCTCCAAGAGATCCGGGTCGCGACTCAAGGGGAGAGCGGAGTCCTTGGCTTCCCCTCGAGACGAGCCCTGACTCCCCGGGGTAACCTGGAACGCAACCCCGAGATCCCTGCCATCCCTGGAGAGGAATATTAGGTCCCGGACACACGCCTAGATGAGGTGTCTTGGGCCCTAAAGTGACTCGAGCGCAACCCCCAGCTTTCCCTCGCAACTCGAGGGGAAGATTGGGCTTCGCAGGGCCAACCCAAGAGGAAGCCTGAGATCCCCGTCGTAACTCAAGAATCCGCCGCAACTCGAGAAAAACCACGTGGTTCCCACGTCTTCGCAAGATGACGCCCTTGCCCGCGACGGCGTATGAAGGGAAGTCCCCTGTTCCTCCCTGAAGGGTGAAACGGTCCCTGACAGCCTTCATGCGACCCCCAAAAGTTCCTCGACACGCCGGGTTCCCTCGAGGGTAACACCGAGGGTTCTGGCCCCACTTCATCTGAGCCCCTTCTCCCCTCCTGATGGCGACAGGAGAGTCGATCCCCCTGCGTTGTCTGGAAGGCTCCCCGGCCTTCCCGGCATACCTCAGGATGTAGCCGGCCTCACTAGGAAATTTGAGACTAGCCCCGTGGGTGGTCCCACATGCCGAAAGACCCCGATTTCCCTGTCCGCTCTTGAAAAGAACCCGAGGCCCGGACACCTCTTCGAAGGCAACCCAGTGGGTGAAGGCACAACACGAAGGGGCACTGTCACCGTCGTGCATCGTCCGGAAACACCCGCAGGTTCCACACACAGCTGAACAAGGGGCCTGAGACCCCCTGAACACCTCGACAGGCAAGCGGAGTTCCCTTCCTCAGACAAGACGATTCCTGACTCTCCTGTCCCAACTCTGCAGGGACCCTGCGGTCGGAGTCCGAAACGGAGAGGAAGCCTGAGGTTCCTGCCTTCCCTGGAGATGAGGCCCTCTTCCATTGCGCCAAACCCAGCGTAGTCCTGAGAGGCCCCTCCAACTCCACAGCATCCCTCATCTGTCAGAAGCACACTGGGAAGTTCCCTAAGGTCACCGGTAAACTTTTATTGCACAAGGTCCACATGAAAAGGCCCACGCAGCAGGACAGCCACAGATTCTGTCTGCCATTAAAAGGCAGTAAGGTGCCCTCCCCCCTTCTTTGCTGCCTCGGTGGCCACCAGGGTGCAATTCGCATACCCTTCCCTTTCCCATCCTAGCAGGTGCTCCAGGGCCCGCTGGCCTACAAAGTGCCAGAAGCAGGGCTGGGCCAGCCGGCCAGAATTCAGGGTTCTGTCCCTTGGACTTCCAGCGGACACTAGGCTGCTTGGGAAAACCGCGCAGACTATGAGGTTTTTCAGCAGAGGGGTGGAGTGGTAAAGGCCTTGACCCCAAAGACGAGGCCTTCCTGCGACCGCCAGGTTGGGGAGCTCTGAGACTGTGCCAACACAGGGCGGAATACATGGTTCCCTGCTCCACGCAGTCCCCGTTCCCTTACCTGTGTTCCGCACCCCTCCGCTGTGGCCGATGGATGCCGATCCTTGGGGATCCAGGAGTTCACGAAATGGGCATTCCCAGCCGCAATGGCGACCCCCAACAGCACATCTGGAAAGCCCTCCCCCACCCCCGCCAGGAGCCCATCCCCGCTGCGAACGGACCCCCCACCCCGCCCCGCGCCGCCAGGTTTTGCCCCGGCCCTGCTGGGCTCCCAGCGGGTTCCCAGCCACATTGGCGACCCCCGGGAGCACAACAGGGACCGACCCCCCACCCACAGCGAACGGAATCTCGACCTGTGCAGCCCAGGTTTACCCCACCCTGGCTGCGCTCCCGGCGTGTTTCCAGCCGCAGTGGCCATCTCCGAGAGCACAACTGGGAAGCCCTCCCCTACCCCCGCCAGGAGCCGACACCCGCCCTGTGCCGCCCGGGTTCGCCCCGCCCCTGCCGCGCTCCAGGGGCGCTGCCCACCTTCACCAGCGGCTCTCGGTGAGCCCCGTCCCCACGCCCGGTTCCAGGAGAGGCTCTCGGACCTCGCTGCTGCTGCCAGGTCAAACATGAGGACAATACATACACCCCACAGAGACAATCCAAGCTGTCTATGATTTAGGGATAAAACGAGGACTACAGAAAGGCAAGATGACCTGACCTAGGAGGGCCATGATATTCTATAGAACCAGACAAAGTTGGTTACCAAGGAAACTTTTTTCCTTGGAACCCGGAAAGCTGGTTCTTTGCATATGCAATGACCAACAATTAGCTTGTTACCCAAGCCTGCCTTACTGCCACCCCCATCCCCCCACTCCCCAGAAGACTGGCTCAAAGAAATATTTTAAATCTCAGGTGGAAACCTGGAAGATATCTTGTCTGTCTGTTTGGATTAAGGTATGTGTCAGTGTGAGCCTTGTGTTTTTTGATAATATTGCTCAAGTTCTGTGTTCTGATTTCAATGGTCTCAAGACAAGGCAGCCCTTCCAAATCAAACTGCTGGAAATACAAGAAAACATTGACCTAAATGAATGTCAGAGTCCCGTGAACTGGGAACTAGTCAATATTAAATATCTAGTATTTTTGGTTTTGCTCCTCCATTATAGACATGTCTAAGAGTCAACAACATTAAGCACAACATGTTCATAGTGCCTAGGTTTCTTTTGAGGTAAAAATTGCTCTATTGTTATATCTGTCACAAGCTTGTCAGCAAGAAACTACCTGGAAACGACAACAACAAAAGTAAAAAATGTAAATGTGATATGAGCTTTTAGACAAACTCTTTACAATAATTATACTCTAAAATATCTGCCTCTCATAGTCTTGATTGAAGGCAGAGGAGAAGGGGATGACAGAGGATACGATGGTTGGATGGCATCACTGACTCGATGGACATGAGTTTGAGCAAGCCCCTGGAGTTGGTGACGGACACGGAAGCCTAGCGTCCTTCAGGCCACGGGGTCCCAAAGAGTCAGACACGACTGAGCAACTGAACTGAACTGAACTAACAAACGTTTCTCCAGGTGTTTTGGTTACCCGAGTTTCTATCCTTGTGACGACAGTGTATTGAATAGCTAGGTCATTTCCAAATAAATGAAAGTTCTGAAACATTCACGACTTGAAAGGACCTCCCTTTTACACAGAAACAAAAGAGATTTTTGACTCTCCATGAATAGTGTCTGGCACCATCCTGACATGTTAAATGTAAGAAAGCAATTGTTTTGTTTTGT
The DNA here is from genome assembly GCF_029407905.1 of Bubalus kerabau. Classification (NCBI taxonomy): domain Eukaryota; kingdom Metazoa; phylum Chordata; class Mammalia; order Artiodactyla; family Bovidae; genus Bubalus; species Bubalus kerabau. Next base: position 2,357,340 of record NW_026577886.1, on the reverse strand, counting down.
TTTGTTCTGTTCTTGGGGGTGGGGGGAGGGGGGCGGGCTATAGCCAATGCCAATATAAAAGTCAGTTCTTGGTTGCTGAAGGGAAATGTATGACTTGTTATATCAAGAAAGTATGTGGAATGCAATGGCACTTGAGGAAGGAAAACGAAGTAGTTCTGTCTTACAGGTGGCAGTTTCAGGATGGGAGAAGCAAAGGAATGGGTACAGAATGGGATAAGGAGGTTGTAGGGAAAGTGGACCCCCAGAAAAGAGTTCTGTGCCTAGCACAAGTTTTCTTGAGATGTCGAACTGCCTTTGCTAATGGAGTTTAAGTTTCTTTACCTCTTAAGTGATCTCTTCTAGGTTGACCTAGAACAGAAATCTTTGGTTAGCTTTGGCTAAGTGGAGAAGTAGTGTTTCACGGTGACATATGTGATCCTTCCTGACTGTTTGCAGCCCTTTTGATATCGATGCCTTGCTTCTGCTGCTGCTGCCGCCGCCGCTGCTGCTAAGTCGTTTCAGTCGTGTCCGACTCTGTGCGACCCCATAGACGGCAGCCCACCAGGCCCCGCAGTCCCTGGGGTTCTCTAGGCAAGAACACTGGAGTGGGTTGCCATTTCCTCCTCCCATGCATGAAAGTGAAAAGTGAACGTGAAGTCGCTCAGTGGTGTCCGACTCTTAACCACCCCATGGACTGCAGCCTACCAGGCTCCTCCATCCATGGGATTTTCCACGCAAGAGTACTGGAGTGGGGTGCCATTGCCTTCTCCCATATCTATGCACAAGCCTGCCTAAATCATTGACTTCTAGCTAGCTTTGGGATGCCAATGACCATCCACCCTTACCAGGCAACAGAGAAGAGAAAAACACTTACCACAGGAGGTCCTGGTAAGGAACAAGGAACTAACAAGCTCCCGCCAACCAGGATTCTGCAGAGGTCAACAAGAGGTCAGTAAGAGATGGAAGACTGCAGTCCAGAGGTCCTAGCAACTTCCATCTTGCAGCAGAGACCTAGCATAGTCAAAACGAATTCAATGTTGCAAAAAATAAGTAAACAAATAAAGGACAGAAGTTCTTTGAACACATGACTGAGATTAGGGGTGAGGCAGTACATGTACGGTGCCCAGAAAATCTTAAAGTATGAGAAAGGAAAGAAATTAAAGACAACTATCAAGCTGTCCAAAGTGATAAAAACGAAAGATTACACGGTTTTTTCTGTATATATTACCAGATAATAATCTGAAAAGGAATTAAAAAAAATTCCCTTTCAATAATGTCAACATGAATACAACACTTTGCCATGGATGTAACGAGGATGACAAGACTGGTACACTGGAAATTATACACCCTGGCTGAAAACTATCCTGAATACATGGACAGATATTCCATAACAATGGAAAGACTTAAGATGGCAATACCATGGAATGCATCTTCAATCTGAAATGAAGATTTGATATGATTTGATCGCTCAGAGCTTTTGTGTCATCAATTGTTATTAAAGTATAAATGAGATAGAGAAAGCTGCTGACTTAGACTTGAGGCGGGGTGTACGCCCTGCTGGTCTCTAGCCAGATATTCTACAGGCACTAGCAGTCAGCTAAGGAAGGAAAGGCACTGTCTCAGGGAATGGCACCAGGCCCCTCCCCCACGACATGCCTTGAGGTCACATTGGCAGCAGGTGAGTCATCCTGGGCCAAAAACTGATTGACATGAATCTTGAAGAAAGGCAGTATTCCAGGCAAATATATCATTTCCTTAACATAGATTAGGAGAACAAGGTACGAGGAAAACATACAGTTTTGTTCAAGTCACTTCTGAGCCTATTGGGGGAACCGACCTGAAGCCAGAGTCCAGCGGATATACATAGGATATTTACATCGCTTTAGACAAACATTTCCTCAGGAACAAATGCATTGCTTAGCTCAAGGTTTGTCTGCGAAATTCTTACACATCAGGAGATGGCTCCGAGCTGGGTTTCTACACACAAGAACATGAATGCAAAGGACAAGACTGCACAGCCCATCTGCCCCCCTTCCCCACAGCCAGCAGCATTTCCAAGTGACCTCCTAAGGCCTTCCCCAAAATACAGGGGCACCTCTGGGTTTCCTGTTTCAAGCTCTTCGAACACTTTTCTTAAAAAAAAAAAAAAAATCCTGCACACTTCTTGATAGAATGCCACAGTGCAAGGAAAACAGGCCTTCAATACTTAAACCTCCCTGTGCCAAACACTTGGGGCTTGGTTTTGTTTTGTTTTGTTTTTTAATTACGCCACCACATAATTTAAACTTTTTACAATTTCTAATTATTCAGTACCAAAACACCAAACTTTTATTGCACAAGGTCCCCATGAAAAGGCCCACGCATCAGGACAGCCACAGATTCTGCCATGAAAGGAGAGCAAGGTGCCCTCCCCACTTCTTTGCTGCCTGGGCGGCCACCAGGGTTTGAAATCCATGCACCCTACTAAGTTTCTAGGGTGCAATTCGTGGACCCTTCCCTTTCCCATCCCAGCAGGTGCTCAAGGGCCCGCTGGCTTACAAAGTGCCAGAAGCAGGGCTGGGCCAGCCGGCAAGAATTCAGTGTTCTGTCCCTTGGACTTCCAGCGGACACTAGGCTGCTTGGAAGAACCGCGCAGACTCTGAGATTTTTCAGCAGAGGGGTGGAGCGGTAAAGGCCTTGACCCCAAAGGCAAGGCCTTTCTGCGACCGCCAGTTTGGGGAGCTCCGAGAATGTGCCAACAGACGGCGGAATACTTGGTTCCCTGCTCCACGCAGTCCCAGTTCCCTTACCTGTGGTCCGCAGCCCTCCGCTGCACCCATGGGATGGCGATCCTTGGGGACCCAGGAGCGGACGAAATGGGAGTTCCCAGCCGCAGTTGCAACCCCCGAGAGCGCAACTGGGAACCCCTCCCCATCCCCCCCATGAGCCGACCCCCGCCCCGCGCCGCCAGGGTTAGCCCCGCCCCTGCCGCGCTCCCGGCGCGTTTTCAGCCTCAGTGTCCACCTCCGAGAGCACAACTGGGAAGCCCGCCCCCACCCCCGCCAGAAGCCGACTCCCGCCCCACGCCGCCCGCGTTTGCCCCGCCCCTGCACGGTCCAGGTACCTTCCCAGCTTCTAGCGTTCACGCCCGGGTAGGAGCAGGATGTAGGAGTATGGGAGATGTGTCTGGAGCCTGACAGCCTCAGCTCCGCTCTGGCCTGCCCTTTGGACCTAGGAGCCAGGCCAACTTGCAGAGGGCTTAGGGCCCCATTGTATGCAAACTACCAAGGCCTACCGCAAGGAGAGCTCTGTCCGAGGGAAGGGAAGCGCCCCAGGCTGCGTTCCCAAGCTGTTGCTTGGCAATGCAGACTCAGCGGTAAACGGAGGGAATCAGGGTCCTAGTGCCCCTGTCTTGGGGAGGAAGCTCCACAGCCAGAGTGTTCCTCCCTTTGTGCCCAGAAAGCGCCTGCCAGACTGGGCTTCCCCGGAGCTCTGTTGCAGAGCAGAGACGTGTGGATGTGTTTTGGGGCCTTGACATGTGCGTTTGGGCTCCCTAGCACAGCCCCAGCGTAGGGGAACCAGCCCCTGAGCAAAGAGCTCCAGGCAGTGCTTTGTGCCAGGCCTGGATGCCCAGTCCCAGCACGCGGGAGAGATGAGTTAGGCTGCCGGCGGGTCCTTGCAAGCCTGTATTGGAAAGGACCGAGTGAGCTTCCACACCGTCGGAGCTGCAGACCTGCGCCCAGGCGCGATAGGACAGAGCCCCTGTCGAGAGGCTGCTCTGCGTGGGCGAGCCTCGCCAAGACCTTCCCAGCTTCTAGCGTTTGCGCCTGCAAAGGAGCAGGCTGCGGGAGTGTGGGCGACATGACTGGCTCCTGACTGGCCTCAGCTCCGCTCTTGCCTTCCCTTTGGACCTAGGAGCCAGGCCTCCTTGCAGACGGCTTAGGGCACGGGGGTGTGCAAACTGCGAAAGCCTCCCGCAAGGAGACCTCTGTCTGAGGGAAGGGAAATGCCCCAGGTTGCATTCCCAAGCTGTTGCTTGGTAGCCCAGACTCAGCGCTGAACGGAGGGAATCAGGGTCCCAGTGCCCCTGTCATGGGGAGGGAGCTCCACAGCCAGAGTGTTCCTCCGTTTGTGTTCAGAAACCGCCTTACAGACTGGGCTTCCCCGGAGCTCAGCTCCAGAGCAGAGTCATGTGCATGTGGTTTGGGGCCTTCCCCTGTGCCTTTGGGCTCCCTAGCACAGTCCCAGTGCAGGGGAACCAGCCCCTGAGCAGAGAGCTCCAGGCAGTGCTCTGTGCTCTGGATTGGAAGCCCACTCCCAGCACGCGGGAGAATAGAGTCAGGCCGCCGTCGGGTGCTTGCAAGCCTGTATTGGGAAGGACCGAATGAGCTTCCACTCCGGCGGAGCTCCAGATCTGCACCCAGGCGCGATATCGCAGAGCCCCGGCCTAGAGGCTGCTCTGCCTGGGCGAGCCTCGCCAAGCCCTTCCCAGCTTCTAGCTTTCGCGCAGGGGAAGGAACAGACTGCGGAAGTGGGGGAGACGTGACTGGCGGGCGCCTTACTGGCCTCAGCTCCGCTCTTCCTTTCCCTTTGCACCTATGATCCATGCCTCCTTGCAGAGGGCTTAGGGACCGAAGGAGAGCTCTGTCAGAGGGAAGGGAAGCGCCCCAGGCTGCATTCCCAAGCTGTTGTTTAGCCGCCCAGACTCAGCGCTGCACAGGGGTAATCAGGCTCTCTGTGGCCGCAGCTTCACACACAGGTGTGTCTCCGTAGGAATCAAGAAAGATCCTGACAGAGTGAGGTTCATTAGAGCTATACTAAAGAGCAAAGGCTTGTCCATGTGGTCTTGCCTTCCCCTGTGCCTTTGGGTCTCCAGGCTCGGCCCCAGCTCCGTGGAAACAACCCCTGAGAAAATATCTTCAAGATCCACTTTTCCCAGTGTCTGGGAACCGGGGTTCGTAGGAGGAGAGAAAAGCACGCCTCCATCGGGAACGAAAAGGCAGTCCACCTGCCTGTGTTTTGAAGCCTCTATTTGGAAGGAATGGGTTAGCTTCTCCTAAAGGAGACCTCCAGATCTGCTCAGAAGTCGGTAATTCCAGAGGCAGGGTACTGGTTCCTGACTGCCCTTTGCTAGCCTTGCAAAGATATTCCTAGATTCTAGAGTTATTTTCCATGAAGGAGCAGGCTTCGGGAATGTGTCAGACGGGACTGGCTCCTTATTGACCTCAGCTCAGCTATTGCCTTTCCATTCAAACTAGGGCAAGGCCCTACTTTATGAAGGGTAAGGGTCTTCTTCTTTGCAAACTGCCAAGGGCTACAGCAATGAGACCTCTGTCAAGGTGAGGGAAGCCTAAGAGGATGGATTCTCAAGCAGGTGCTTTGCCACAAAGCATCAGCACGCCACGAAGAGAATCAAGCTCCCTGTGCACCAATGTTGGGAGTGTAGCTTCACACACAGAGTTGTCTCTATAGGAGCCAAGAATGTTCCTGAGAGATTAGGTTCACTAAACCTCTCCTACAGAGCATAGACCTGTCAATGTGGTTTTGCCTTCCCCTGTGAGTTGGGTCCTCGAGGTCCGCCACACCTCCGGGGAAACTGTCCCTGAGAAAAGATCTCCAGGAACCGCTTCGCCGAGGCTGGGAAATGCTGTTCACAGGAAGTAAGGCAAGCGAATCTCCTGCAGAGTAAAAGAGGCCTTACAGTCCCTGGAGGAGCAGGCTGCCAGAGTGTGTGAAACCTGACTGTTGCCTTACTGGCCTCAGCTCCGCCATTGCCTGTTCATCCGAGCTAGCACCCAGGCCTACTTGGAAAAGCGTTTGGGTGCAGATTTCTACAAAGAGCCAAGGGCTACAGCAGTGAGAATTCTCTCGGTGGTAAGGGAGAGCATTTTATGGATTCTCAAGCTGTTTTCTGAACGACAGCTTCAAAATGAACAGAGAGAATCAGGCTCTCTGTGCCCCTATGTTAGGTACGCAGCTTCACACACAGAGGTGTCTCTATAGGAGCCAAGAATGCTCCTGAGAGATGAGGTTCACTAGAGGTCTGCTACAGAGCATAGACCTGTCCATGTGGTCTTGCCTTCCCCTGTGCCTTTGGGCCCCGGGCTCGGCCCCAGCTCCGTGGAAAGAACCCCTGAGAAAATATCTTCAAGACCCGCTTTTCCCAGAGGCTGGGAACTGTGGTTCATATGAGGAGAGAAAAGCAAGCCTCCTTCGGGCACGAAAGGCTGCCAACCTGCCTGTGTTTTGAAGCCTCTATTTGGAAGGAATGGGTTAGCTTCTCCTAAAGGAGACCTCCAGATCTGCTCAGAAGTCGGTAATTCCAGAGGCAGGGTGCTGGTTCCTGACTGCCCTTTGCCAGCCTTGCAAAGACATTCCAAGATTCTAGAGTTATATTCCATGAAGGAGCAGGGTTCGGGAATGTGCCAGAGGGGACTGGCTCCTTATTGGCCTCAGCTCAGCTATTGCCTTTCCATTCAAACTAGGACAAGGGCCTACTTTATGAAGTGTAAGGGTCTTCTTCTTTGAAAGTGCCAAGGGCTACAGCAATGAGACCTCTGTCAAGGTGAGGGAAGCCTAAGAGGACGGATTCTCAAGCAGGTGCTTTGCTACAAAGCATCAGCACCCCACGGAGAGAACCAAGATCCCTGTTCCCCAATGTTGGGAGTGTAGCTTCACACACAGAGTTGTCTCTATAGGAGCCAAGAATGTTCCTGAGAGATTAGGTTCACTAAACCTCTCCTACAGAGTATAGACCTGTCCATGTGGTTTTTCCTTTCCCTGTGAGTTGGGTCCCCGAGGTCCACCACACCTCCGGGGAAACTGTCCCTGAGAAAAGATCTCCAGGAACCGCTTCGCTGAGGCTGGGAAACGCTGTTCACAGGAAGTAAGGCAAGCGAATCTCCTGCAGAGAAAAAGAGGCCTTACTGTCCCTGGAGGAGCAGGCTGCCAGAGTGTGTGGAACCTGACTGTTGCCTTACTGGCCTCAGTTCCACCATTGCCTGTTCCTCCGAACTAGGACCCAGGCCTATTTGGAGAAGCGTTTGGCTGCGGATTTCTACAAAGTGCCAAGGGCTACAGCAGCGAGAATTCTCTCAGCGGTAATGGAGAGCATTTTATGGATTCTCAAGCTGTTTTCTGAACGACTGCGTCAAAATGAACTGAGAGAATCAGGCTCTCTGTGCCCCTATGTTAGGTACGCAGCTTCACACACAGAAGTGTCTCTATAGGAGCCAAGAATGTTCCTGAGAGATGAGGTTCACTAGAAGTCTGCTACAGAGCATAGACCTGTCCATATGGTTTTGCCTTGCCCTGTGAGTTGGGTCCCCGAGGTCCTCCCCAGCTCAGGGGAAGGAGCCCCTGAGAAAAGATCTCCAGGGACCACTATTCCCCCAGGCTGGCAAACGCAGTTCACAGGAGGTAACGCAAGCGAGCCTCCTGCAAGGCACAACAGGTCTTAGTGTCCCTGGACGATCAGGCTGCCAGAGTGTGTGAGACCTGACTGGTGCCTTACTGGCCTCAGCTCTGCCATTGCATGTTCCTCCGATCTAGGACCCAGGCCTACTAGGAGAAGGGTTTGGGTATGGATTTCTAAATACTGCCAAGGGGTATAGCAATGAGAACTGTGTCACGGGTAAGGAAGAGCATTGTATGGATTTTCAAGCTGTTGTTTGAACGACAGCTTCAAAGCTGCACAGAGAGAATCAGACTCTGTGTCTCCATGTTCGGTACACAGCTTCACAGACAGGGGTGTCTCCATAGGAAACAAGAATGTTCCTGACAGAGTGAGGTTCACTAGAGCTCTCCTAGAGAGCAAAGACTTGTCCATGTGGTTTTTCTTCCCCTGTGCGTTTGGGGCTCCAGGCTCGGCCCCAGCTCCGTGGAAACAACCCCTGAGAAAAGATCTTCAAGATCCGCTTTTCCCAGAGGCTGGGATGTGGGGTTCATAGGAGGCGGGAAAAGCAGGCCTCCTTCAGAGAGCAAGAGGCAGCCAAGCGGCCTGCGTTTTGAAGCCTCTACTTGGAAGAATGGGTTAGCTTCCCCTAAGGGAGACCTCCAGATCTGTTCAGAAGTCGGTAATTCCAGAGGCAGTGTGCAGGGTCCTGACTGCCCTTTGCCAACCTTGCAAAGACACTCCTAGATTCTACAGTTATCTTCCTGAAGAAGCAGGCTTTGGGAATATGTCGGACTTGACTGGCGCCTTATTGGCCTCAGCTCAGCTATTGCCTTTCCATTCAAAGTAGGACAAAGGCCTACTTTATGAAGGGTAAGGGTCTTCTTCTTTCCAAACTGCCGAGGGCTACAGCAATGAGACCTCCGTAAATGCGAGGGAAGCATAAGCGGATGGATTATCAGGAAGGTTCTTTGCCACCAAGCATCAGCACCCCACGGAGAGAATCAGGCTCCCTTTGCCCCTATGTGGGGTGTGTAGATTCACACACAGTGGTGTCTCTACAGGAGCCAAGAATGTTCCTGAGAGATGAGGCTCACAAGAGCTATCCTACAGAGTGCTCACCTGTACATGTGGTTTCACCTTCCCCTGTGAGTTGGGTCCCCGAGGTCCGCCCCAGCTCCGAGAAAACAGCCTCTGAGAAAAGATCTCCAGGAACCGCTTTTCGCCCAGGCTGGGAAAAGCTGTTCACAGGAAGTAAGGCAAGTGAGCCTCCTGCAGAGAAAAAGAAGCCTTACTGTCCCTGGAGGAGCAGGCTGCCAGAGTGTGTGAAAACTGACTGGTGCCATACTGGTCTTAGCTCCGCCATTGCTTGTTCCTCCGAACTGGGACTCAGGCCTACTTGGAGAAGGGTTTAGGTGCAGATTTCTACAAACTGCCAAGGGCTACTGCAATGAGAACTCTCTCAGAGGTAAGGGCGAGAATTGTATGGATTCTCAAGCTGTTTTCTGAACGACAGCATTAAACCTGCACAGAGAGAATCAGGCTCTCTGCCGCCATGTTGGGTACGCAGTTTCACACACAGAGGTGTCCGCATAGGAGCCAAGAACGTTCGTCAAAGATTGAGGTTCACTAGAGCTCTCTTAGAGAGCAAAGACTTGTTCATGTGGTTTTGCCTTCCCCTGTATGTGTGGGTCTCTGGGCATAACCCCAGCTCCGTGGAAACAACCCCTGAGCAAAGATCTCCAAGATCTGCTTTTCCCCCATGCTGGAAACCAGGGATCATAGGAGGCAGGAAAAGCAAGCCTCCTTCAGGCAAGAAGAGGCAGCCAACCGGCCTGTGTTTGGAAGCCTCTATTTGCAAGGAATGGGTTAGCTTCTCCAGAAGGAGACCTCCAGATCTGCTCAGAAGATAGATATTCCAGAGGCAGGGTCGAGGTTCCTGACTGCCCTTTGCCAGCCTTGCAAAGACATTCCTAGATTCTAGCAATATTTTCCATGAAGGAGCAGGCATCGGGAATATGTCACAGTTGACGGGGGCCTCACTGGCCTCAGCTCAGCTATTGCCTTTCCTTTCAAACTAGGATCAGGGCCTACTTGGTGAAGGGTAAGGGTCTGCTTCTTTCCAAACTGCCAAGGGACACAGCAATGAGACCTCTGTCAAGGCGAGGGAAGCATAAGCGGATGGATTCTCAAACAGGTGCTTTGCCACAAAGCATCAGCACCCCATGGAGAGAATCAGGCTCCCTGTGCCCCTATGTTCGGTGTGTAGCTTTACACACAGAGGTGTCTCTGTACGAGCCAAGACTGTTCCTAAGAGATGAGACACACTAACGTCTCCTACAGAGCATAGACCTGTCCATGTGGTTTTTCCTTCCCCTGTGAGATGGGTCCCCGAGGTCCACCCCAGCTCTGGGGATAGAGCCCCTGAGAAAAGATCTCCAGGAACCGCTGTTTGCCCAGGCTGGGAAACGCAGTTCACAGGAGGCCAGGCAAGCGAGCCTCCCACAGGGAAAAATAGGCCTTACTGTCCCTGGAGGAGCACGCTGCCAGAGTGTGTGACACCTGACTGGTGCCTTACTGACCTCAGCTCCGCCACTGCATGGCCATCCAAACCAGGACCCAGGCCTACTTGGAGAAGGGTTTGGGTGCGGATTTGTAAAAACTGCCAAGGGTTACAGCAATGAGAAGTCTCTCAGAGGTAAGGGAGAGCATTGTATGGATTCTTAAGCTGTTGTTTGAATGACAGCTTCAAAGCTGCAAAGAGAGAATCAGGCCCTGTGTGCCCCCTTGTTGGGTATGCAGCTCCACACACAGAGGTATCCCCGTGGAATCCAAGACTTTCCTCACATACTGAGGTTAACTAGAGTTCTCCTACAGAGCAAAGACTTGTCCATGTGGTTTTGCCTTCCTCTGTGCGTGTGGGTCTCCGGGCTCGGCTCCAACTCCGTTGAAATAGCCCCTGAAAAAAGATCTCCAAGAACCACTTTTCCCCCAGGCGGGAAGCGGAGTTTACAGGAAGCGGAACAAGCAAGCCTCCTTCGGGCAAGTAGATGCAGCCAACTAGCCTGTGTTTGGAAGCCTCTATTTGGAAGGAATGGTTAGCTTCTCCAAAAGAAGACCTCCAGATCTGCTCAGAAGATGGAAATTCCAGAGGCAGGGTCGAGGTTCCTGACTGTCCTTTACCAGCCTTGCAAAGACATTTCTAGATTCTAGCGTTATTTTCCATGAAGGAGCAGGCTTCAGGAATATGTCAGACTTGACTGGCGCCTTACTGGCCTCAGCTCAGCTATCGCCTTTCCGTTCAAACTAGGACAAGGGCCTACTTGGTGAAGGGTAAGGGTCTGCTTCTTTCCAAACTGCCAAAGGCTACAGCAAAGAGACCTCTGTCAAAGAGAGGGAAGTGGAAGCGGATGGATTCTCAAACAGGTGCTTTGCCACAAAGCATCTGCACCCCACGGAGAGAATCAGGCTGCATTTGCCCCTATGTTGGGTGTGTAGCTTCAAACACAGAGGTGTTTCTATAGGAGCCCAGAATGTTCCTGGGAGATGAGGTTCACTAGAGCTCTGCTACAGAGCATAGACCTGTCCATATGGTTTTGCCTTCCCCTGTGAGTTGGGTTCCCGATGTTCGCCCCAGCTCCGAGGAAGAAACCCCTGAGAAAACACCTCCAGGAACTGCTTTTCGTCCAGACTGGGAAACGCAGTTCACAGAAGGCAAGGCAAGCGAGCCTCCTGCAGAGAAAAAGAGGCCTTACTGCCCCTGGAGGAGCAGGCTGCAAGAGTGTGTGAGACCTGACTGGTGCCTTACTGGCCTCAGCTCCGCCATTGCATGTTCCTCTGAACTAGGACCCAGGCCTACTAGGAGAAGGGTTTGGGTGCGGATTTCTAAAAAACTGCCAAGGGCTACAGCAATGAGAACTCTCTCAGAGATAAGGGAGAGAATTGTATGGATTCTCAAGCTGTTTTCTGAACGACGGCGTTAAACCTTCACAGAGGGAATCAGGCTCTCTGACCCCATAAGTTGTCCCTGTAGGAACCAAGAACGTTCGTCAAAGACTGAGGTTCACTAGAGCTCTCTTAGAGAGCAAAGACTTGTTCATGTAGTTTTGCTTTCCTCTGTATGTGTGGGTCTCCGGGCATAACCTCAGCTCCGTGGAAACAACCCCTGAGCAAAGATCTCCAAGATCTGCTTTTCCCCCATGCTGGGAACCAGGGATCATAGGAGGCAGGAAAAGCAAGCCTCCTTCGGGCAAGAAGAGGCAGCCAACTAGCCTGTGTTTGGAAGCCTCTATTTGCAAGGAATGGGTTAGCTTCTCCAGAAGGAGACCTCCAGATCTGCTCAGAAGATAGATATTCCAGAGGCAGGGTCGAGGTTCCTGACTGCCCTTTGCCAGCCTTGCAAAGACATTCCTAGATTCTAGCGCTATTTTCCATGAAGGAGCAGGCATCGGGAATATGTCAGAGTTGACGGGTGCCTTACTGGCCTCAGCTCAGCTATTGCCTTTCCTTTCAAACTAGGATCAGGGCCTACTTGGTAAAGGGTAAGGGTCTGCTTCTTTCCAAACTGCCAAGGGACACAGCAATGAGACCTCTGTCAAGGCGAGGGAAGCGTAAGCGGATGGATTCTCAAACAGGTGCTTTGCCACAAAGCATCAGCACCCCACGGAGAGAATCAGGCTCCCTGTGCCCCTATGTTCGGTGTGTAGCTTTACACACAGAGGTGTCTCTGTACGAGCCAAGAATGTTCCTAAGACTTGAGATTCACTAAGGTCTCCTACAGAGCATAGACTTGTCCGTGTAGTTTTGCCTTCCCCTGTGAGTTTGGTCCCCGAGGTCCACCCCAGCTCCGGGGAAACAACTCCTTAGAAAAGATCTCCAGGAACCGCTTTTCGCCCAGGCTGGGAAACGCAGTTCACAGGAGGCAAGGCAAGCGAGACTCCTGCAGGGAAAAAGAGGCCTTACTGTCCCTGGAGGAGCAGGCTACCAGAATGTGTGACACCTGACTGGTGCCTTACTGACCTCAGCTCCGCCATTGCATGGCCATCCAAACCAGGACCCAGGCCTACTTGGAGAAGGGTTTGGGTGCGGATTTCTAAAAACTGCCAAGGGCTACAGCAATGAGAACTCTCTCAGAGGTAAGGGAGAGCATTGTATGGATTCTCAAGCTGTTGTTTGAATGACAGCTTCAAAGCTGCAAAGAGAGAATCAGTCTCTCTGTGCCCCCTTGTTGGGTACGCAGCTTCACACACAGGGGTGTCTCCATAGGAGTCAAGAACGTTCCTGACAGAGTAAGTTTCACTTAGAGGTCTCCTGGAGAACAAAGACTTGTCCATGTGGTTTTCCTTCCCCTGTGCAATTGGGTCTCTGGTCTCGGCCCCAGCTCCATGGAAAAAACCCCTGAGAAAAGATCTTCAATATCCGCTTTTCCCAGAGCCTGGGAAGCTGGGTTCATAGGAGGCAGGAAAAGCAAGCCTCCTTCGGGCACGAAGAGGCAGCCGACCGGCCTGTTTTTGGAAGTCTCAATATGGAAGGAATGAGTTAGATTCTCCTAAAGGAGACCTCCAGATCTGCTTAGAAATCGGTAATTCCAGAGGCAGGGTGCAGGCTCCTGACTGCCCTTTGCCAGCCTTGCAGAGACATTCCTAGATTCCAGCGTTATTTTCCATGAAGGAGCAGGCTTCGGGAATATGTCAGACTTGACTGGCGCCTTATTGGCCTCAGCTCAGCTCTTGCCTTTCCTTTCAAACTAGGACAAGGGCCCACTTTATGAAAGGTAAGGGTCCTCTTCTTTGCAAACTGCCAAGGGCTACAGCAATGAGACCTCTGTCAAGGCGAGGGAAGCGTAAGCTGATAGATTCTCAAGCAGGTGCTTTGCCACAAAGCATCAGCACCCCATGGAAAGAATCTGGCTCCCTTTGCCCCTACGTTGCGTGTGTAGCTACACACACAGAGGTGTCTCGATAGGAGCCAAAAATGTTCCTGAGAGAGGAGGTTCACTGTTGGGGGCCAGAGTGAGGCACTCCGCCCATGGCAAAGGTCATGAGGAAGGAGGCTCGACATACGCAAAGGCGGGATCGAGCCTCAGGAGTCCCCCTGGAAATCCTCGAGCATCTACCCCCATAACCAGAGCCTGCCTACCTTACTACTTTGTGCTCTCACCTACACCTCTGACTTTACGGGGGGCTGTCCCCCACCACCTCTTTCGGAGAAGGAGTTAACCTAGAGCTCCAGTTGATAAAAACCCCTGGGTGTGACAAGAGTGTTTTAACCTACAAACTCCTCTGAAGGTTCTCTAGCCTGCCTGACAGGCTTGTCCGGCCACATGTGATTGCTCACAGCCTCCCAACCATGAGAGGCACGAGATGCTTTAAACCTTCTAAAAACAGGTTCCTTAGAAAAGTTAGAAAAGTATTAGTATAAGTATAATGGGCTGATTAGAAATCATATTGGTGAAGGCTTTTTCATTTGTTGAGCTGATGTTTACTGCTAAGTCTCCACATCCCCTGCCCTTATACACATTAATGAATATATAGAAGAAATAAGTATTAACCTTTGATATAAATCACGTTAGACCTTAGGCTAAGTAAATTCTTTCCTTAACTAAAACCCACTACACCCTCACCCTATAGGAATGTAACTTTATTTGGGTGGCGTCTGTTTTAAGAATAATCACCCCTGGAGAAATAAGTGTCCTGGTTGACTGACCGCTGTCACAAGGAGAGGGTCGTAAATTGTCAGCAGGCCCCCCGGCCAGAAGATGATGTAACACCCCTAAGACCTCTGTATACTTTTGTATGAAGCACCTGACTTTGATAAAAGTCAGGACTGCCGACCCCACGTGACTTTTGCATAACATCTCAGTGTATAAAAGTAGACCATGGAAAATAAAGAATTGGGATCAGTTTCTCGAAATACTGGTCTCCCCATGTCTCTCTCTCTCTCTCTCACTCTGGTTGAGTCTCCATCTGGAGCGCGGAACCCACCAAGCTTACTAATTTTGCCTGGGCTTCTAAGATCCGACCGGGGAGGCCTCAGTGTCTCCTCTCCTTCGGGAGAACGGAAGGACGCCTGCGGCCTACGTAAGTGGTGCAAGCTTCTTGTCTTGAAGTTTTATTGGTCCCCCGCGTAAACCAAGCTACTCAGCCTCTTTTCTCCACTGAATTTTCCTACTGAGCTATCCTCATTTTATTACTCTTTATATCCTTAATTAACGTTTAATTAAGCAGTTGTTCCCTGACCCTCGCCTACGCCATCTCTGCTTCAAATACCCTGGATCAGCTGGGGCTGGACCCCGGCAGTTCACTAGAGATCTCCTACAGAGCATAGACCTGTCCATTTGGTTTTGCCTTCCCCTGTGAGTTGGGTCCCCGAGGTCCGCCCCAACTCCGGGGAAACAGCCCCTGAGAAAAGATCTCCAGGAACTGCTTTCCGCCCAGGCTGGGAAACGCTGTTCACAGGAAGTAAGGCAAGCGAGCCTCCTGAAGGGAAATAGAGGCCTTACTGTCCCTGGAGGAGCAGGATGCCAGAGTGTGTGACACCTGACTGGTGCCTTACTGGCCTCAGCTCCGCTATTGCATGTTCATCTGAACTTGAACCCAGGCCTACTTGGAGAAGTCTTTGTGTGCCGATTTCCGGAAACTGCGAAGGGCTACAGCAATGATAACTCTCTCAGTGGTAAGGGAGAGCATTGTGTGAATTCTCAATTTGTTGTTTGAACGACAGCATCAAAGCTGCACAGAGAGAATCAGGTCTCTGTGTCTCTATGTTGGCTATGCAGCTTCCCACACAGAGATGTCCCCATTGGAGCCAAGAACATTCCCCATAGAGTGAGGTTCACTAGAGCACTCCTAGAGAGCAAAGACTTATCCATGCGGTTTTCCCTTCCCCTGTGCGTGTGGGTCTCCGGGATCGGCCCCTGCTCCGTGGAAACAGCCTCTGAGAAAAGATCTCCAAGAACCTCTTATCCCCCAGGCTGGGAAGCGGAGTTCGCAGGAGGTGGGATAAGCAAGCTTCCTTCGGCAAGAAGAGACAGCCAACCGGACTGTGTTTGGAAGCCTATATTTGCAAGGAATGGGTTAGTTTCTCCTGACCGAGACCTCCGGATGTGCTGAGAAGATAGAAAATCCAGAGGCAGGGTCGAGGTTCCTGACTGCCCTTTGCCAGCCTTGCAAAGACATTCCCAGATTCTAACGTTATTTTCCATGAAGGAGCAGGCATCGGGAATATGTCAGACTTGACTGGCGCCTTACTGGCCTCAGCTCAGCTACTGCCTTTCCATTCAAACAAGGACAAGGGCCTACTTGGTGAAGGGTAAGGGTCTGCTTCTTTCCAAACTGCCAAGGACTACAGCAATGAGACCTCTGTCAAGGTGAGGGAAGCCTATGCGGATGGATTCTTAGCAGGTGCTTTGCCACAAAGCATCAGCACCCACGGAGAGAATCAGACTCCCTTTGCCACTATGTTGGGTGTGTAGCTTCATGCACAGAGGTGTCTCTGTAGAAGCCAAGAATGTTCCTGAGAGATGAGGTTCACTAGAGCTCTCCTACAGAGCATAGACCTGTCCATGTGGTTTTGTCTTCCCCTGTGAGTTGGGCCCCCGAGGTCCGACCCAGCTCCAGGGAAACAGCCCCTGAGAAAAAATCTCCAGGAACAGCTTTGCGCCCAGGCTGGGAAATGCAGTTCACAGGAGGCAAGGCAAGCGAGCCTCCTACAGGGAAAAAGAGGCCTTACTGCTCCTGGACGATCAGGCTGCAAGAGTGTGTGAGACCTCACTTGTGCCTTACTGGCCTCAGCTCCGCCGTTGCCTGTTATTCCGAGCTAGGACCCAGGCCTACTTGGAGAAGGGTTAGGGTGCGGATTTCTACAAACTGTCAAGGACTACAGCAATGAGAATTCTCTTAGCAGTAAGGGAGAGCATTGTATGGATTCTCAAGCTGTTGTTTGAAAGACAGCTTCAAAGCTACACAGAGAGAATCAGGCTCTCTGTTCCCCTATTTTGGCTGTGCAGCTTCACACACAGAATTTGACTCTGTTGGAGCCAGAAATATTCCTGAAAGACTTAGGCTCACCAAAGCTGTCCTCCAGAGCAAAGACATTGGATGTGGTTTTGCCTTCCCTTGCCAGTATGGGTCCCCTAGCTTGGCCCCAGCTCTGGGGATACAGCCTCTGAAAAAAATCTTCCAAGAAGCGATTTTTCCTCCAGGCTGTTAAGCGGAATTCGCAGTTTGCAAGTTAAGGAAGCCTGCTTCGTGGAAGAGCAAGCAGCCAACTGGCCCTGTGTTAGGAAGCCTGTATTTGAAAGGAATGGGTTAGCTTCTACAGCGGGAGAACCTCAGATCTGCTCAGGGGGCTGAAATACTAGAGTCAGGGTCGAGGTTCTCCCTTGTCCTTTGCGCACCTTGCAAAGACATTCCTAGCTTCTAGCGTTAGTGCCCCTGTAGTAGCAGGCTGCAGGAGGGTGTGATAAATGACTGCCGCGTTCCTGTCCTCAGCTCCGCTATTAACTTTCTATTCGAACTAGAACCCAGGCCTACTTTGAGAGGGGTTAGGGTCCAGTGTTTCCAAACTGCCAAGGGCTACGGCAATGCGAGCTCTGTCAGAGGTAAGAAAAGAGCAATTGGTTGGATTCTTCAGCTGCTGCGTGGCTGCACAGCTTCCGCGCTGCATGGAGAGCATGAGGCTCCTTGTGGCCCTATTTTGGGTACGCAGCAACATGCACACAGAATGTCTGTGTTCACTTATGTACAGGCTTATGAACACTAGAGCTCTCCTACAGAGCAAAGACCACTCAGTGGGCTCCAAGAGATACCTGTCGCGGCTCGAGAAGAGAGTGGAGTCCTTTGCTTCCCCTCGAGATGAGGCCTGACTCCCCGGGTGAGTATGGAATGCAACCCCAAATCCCTGTCGCCTATGGAGAGGAACATTAAGTCCTGGATACAAGCCTAGATGAGGTCTAGTTTGCCCTTCAGTGAATGGAGCCCAATCCCCAGCTCTCCCTGGCAACTCGAATGGAAGATTAGACTTCCTGGGCCAACACAAGAGGAAGCCTGAATTCCCCGTCGTAACTCGAGAATCCCACCGAAACTCGAGAAAATCCACGTGCTTCCCTCGTCATCGCAAGATGAGGCCCTTTGTCCGCTACAGCATCTCAAGAGAAGTCCCACGTTCCATCCTGAAGTGCGAAACGGTACTTGGCACCCTTGATGCGACCCCAAAAGTTCCGCGACATACCAGACTCACTCAAGGGGAACACCGAGGTTCCCGGCACCACTTCATCTGACCCCTTCTCCTCTCCTGATTGCGACAGGAGGGTCGACTCCCCTTCTCTGTCTGCAAGGGGTTCCCGACCTTCCGGGCGCACCTCAGGATGAGGCCGGTCTCATGAGGAAGTTCGAGACGTAGCCTCGTTGGTGGTGCCACATGCCGAAAGACCCCAATTTCACGGTCCACTCTTGAAAAGAACCCGATGCCAGCACACCTCTTTGAAGGAAAACCTGTGGATGAAGGCAAAACACGAAGGGGCACTGACACCCGCGTGCATCGTCCAGAAAAACCCGCAGGTCCCACAGACATTTCGACAAGTGGCCTGTCACCCTGTAAACAACTCGAAAGGCAAACGAAGGTCCATTCCTCAACAGAAGACTAGGTGTGACTCTCTTGTCCCTACTCTGCAGGGACCATGGGATCCGAGTCAGAAACGGAGAGGAAGCCTGAGGTTCCTGCGTCCACTCGAGATGAGGCCCTCTTCCATTGCACCACACCCAGTGGAGTCCCGAGAGGCCCCTACCAACTCCACAGTATCCCTGAGTTCTCAGAGGCACAATGAGAAGCTCCCTGAGGTCACAGGCACAAGTCGAGGGAACCCTGGGTTTTCTGCCATGACTCGAGAAAGACCTCGAGAGTGCTTCAAAATGTGTTGAGTCGCGATTCCCCTACCATGACTCGAGAGCCATGACACGCGCCCCCTCTTCACGCGCATGGAGACCTGACTAACCTGGCACTGCACGAGAGGCTCCCTGAGATCCTCATCGTACCTCGTGAGGAAACCCACACTGCCGCGGCAGCTCGAGGAAACACATGAGACACCCCGGTCATCGCGAGATGAGGGCCTTATATTCCTGCATGGCCTGGAGACCAATCACGAGTCCTCTCTCCAAACTGAAGAGCAGGCTGGACTCCATTGAGGCCGCTCAGGGGGCTCCAACAGATCCTTGTCGCGACTCGAGAGGAGAGCGGAGTCCTTGGCTTCCCCTCGAGACGAGGTCTGACTCCCCGGGGGAGCCTGGAATGCAACCCCGAGATGCCTGCTTTCCCTGGAGAGGAATAGTAGGTCCCGGACACACGCCTAGGTGAGGTCTCTTCGGCCCTGCAGTGACTCGAGCGCAACCCCCAGATTTCCCTTGCAACTCGAGGGGAAGATTGGGCTTCCCAGGGCCAACCCAAGAGGAAGGCTGAGATCCCCATTGTAACTCGAGAATGCCGCCGCAACTCGAGAAAAACCACGTGGTTCCAAACTCTTGGCAAGATGAGACCCTTGCCCGCGACGGCGTCTCAAGGGAAGTCCCCTCTTCCGCCCTGAAGGGCGGAAAGGATCCTGCCAGCCTTCATGCGACCCCCAAAAGTTCCCTGACACGCCGGGTTCCCTCGAGGGGAACACCGAGGGTCCCGCAACCGCTTCCTCTGAGCCCCTTTTCCCCTCCTGATAGCGACAGGAGAGTCGATTCCCCTGCGTGGTCTGGAAGGGGTTCCAGGCCTTCCCGGGGCACCTAAGGATGAGGCCGGTCTCACGAGGAAATTCGAGACGAGCCACGTGGGTGGGGCCACATGCCGAACGACCCCGATTCCCCGGTCCGCTCTTGAGAAGGACCCGCGGCCCGGACCACTCTTCGAAGGCAACCCTGTGGGTGAAGGCACAAGAAGAACGGGCACTGCCACCCACGTGCATCATCCGCAAAGACCCGTGGGTTCCACACAGAGCTCGACGATGGGCCTGAGACCCCCTGAGCAACTCGAGAGGCAAGCGGGGTTCCCTTCCTCAGACAAGACGAGGCCTGACTCTCCTGTCCCAACTCTGCAGGGACCCTGCGGTCGGAGTCCGAAACGGAGAGGAAGCCTGAGGTTCCTGCCTCCCCTCGAGGTGAGGCCATCTTCCGTTGCGCCAGACCCAGCGGAGTCCTGAGGGGCCCCGCCACCTCCACAGGATCCCTCGCCTCTCAGAGGCACCCTGGGAAGTTCCCTAAGGTCCCCGGCAGAAGGCGAGGGAAACGAGGTTTTTCCGCCGCCGCCCGAGAAAGACCTCGAGAGTCCTTCTTCAACGCGTCTCGAGACCGTAGACTCCTCCCGTGACTCGAGAGCCATGACGCGCTCCCCCTCGCCACGCGCATGGAGACCTGACTTCCCTGGCGCCGCACGAGAGGCTCCCTGAGATCCTCGTCGTGCCTCGGGAGAAAACCCGCACGGGCGCCGCAGCTCGAGGAAACCCCTGAGACGCCGCCGTCCTCGCGAGCTGAGGGCCTTCTTTTCCTGCATGGCTTGGAGAGCAATCCCGGGTCCTCTCTCCAAACGGAAGAGGAGGCTGGACTCCCTTGAGGCCGCTCAGGGGGCTCCAAGCGACCGGCGTCGCGACTCGAGAGGAGAGCGGAGTCCTTGGCTTCCCCCCGAGACGAGGCCTGACTCCCCGGGGGAGCCTGGAATGCAACCCCGAGATCCCTGCCTTCCCTTGAGAGGAAAATTAGGTCCCGGACACACGCCTAGGTGAGGTCTCTTCGACCCTGCAGTGACTCGAGCGCAACCCCCAGCTTTCCCTCGCAACCCGAGGGGAAGATTGGGCTTCCCAGGGCCAACCCAAGGGGAAGGCTGAGATCCCCGTCATAACTTGAGAATCCCGCCGCAACTCGAGAAAAACCACGTGGTTCCCACCTCTTGGCAAGATGAGGCCCTTGCCCGCCACGGCGTCTCAAGGGAAGTCCCCTGTTCCGCCGTGAAGGGCGATTCGGTCCCTGACAGCCTTCCTGCGACCTCCAAAAGTCCCCCGACACGCCGGGTTCCCCCGAAGGGAACACCGAGGGTCCCGGCACCGCTTCCTCTGAGCCCCTTCTCCCCTCCTGATCGCGACAGGAGAGGCGATTCCCCTGCGTGGTCTGGAAGGGGTTCCCGGCCTTCCCGGCGCACCTCAGGATGAGGCCGGTCTCACGAGGAAATTCGAGACGAGCCACGTGGGTGGGGCCACATGCCGAACGCCCCCGATTCCCCAGTCCGCTCTTGAGAAGGACCCGAGGCCCGGATCCCTCTTCGAAGGCAACCCTGTGGGTGAAGGCACAACACGAAGGGGCACTGCCACCCCCGTGCATCGTTCGCAAAGACCCGCGGGTTCCACACACAGCTCGACGAGGGGCCTGAGACCCCCTGAGCAACACGAGAGGCCAGCGGGGTTCCCTTCCTCAGACAAGACGAGGCCTGACTCTCCTGTCCCAACTCTGCAGGGACCCTGCGGTCGGAGTCCGAAACGGAGAGGAAGCCTGAGGTTCCTGCCTCCCCTCGAGGTGAGGCCCTCTTCCGTTGCGCCAGACCCAGCGGAGTCCCGAGGGGCCCCATCACCTCCACAGGATCCCTCGCCTCTCAGAGGCACCCTGGGAAGTTCCCTAAGGTCCCCGGCAGAAGGCGAGGGAAACGAGGGTTTCCTGCCGCCCCCCGAGAAAGACCACGTGAGTCCTTCTTCAACGCGTCTCGAGGCCCTAGTCCCCTCCCGTGACTCGAGAGCCATGACGCGCTCCCCCTCGCCCCGCCATGGAGACCTGACTTCCCTGGCGCCGCACGAGAGGCTCCCTGAGATCCTCGTCGTGCCTCGGGAGAAAACCCCCACGGGCGCCACAGCTCGAGGAAACCCCTGAGATGCCCCCTTCCTCGCGAGCTGAGGGCCTTCTTTTCCTGCATGGCCTGGAGAGCAATCCCGGGTCCTCTCTCCAAACGGAAGAGGAGGCTGGACTCCCTTGAGGCCGCTCAGGGGGCTCCAAGAGTCCCACGTCGCGACTTGAGAGGAGAGCGGAGTCCTTGGCTTCCCCTCGAGACGAGGCCTGACTCCCCGGGGGAGCCTGGAATGCAACCCCGAGATCCCTGCCTTCCCTGGAGAGGAATATTAGTTCCCGGACACACGCCTAGGTGAGGTCTCTTCGGCCCTGCAGTGACTCGAGGGCAACCCCCAGCTTTCCCTCGGAACCCGAGGGGAAGACTGGGCTTGCCAGGGCCAACCCAAGGGGAAGGCTGAGATTCCAGTCGTAACTCGAGAATCCCGCCGCAACTCGAGAAAAACCACGTGGTTCCCACCTCTTGGCAAATTGAGGCCCTTGCCCGCGACGCCGTCTCAAGGGAAGTCCCCTGTTCCGCCCTGAAGGGCGAAACGGTCCCTGACAGCCTTCCTGCGACCCCCAAAAGTCCCCCGACACGCCGAGTTAACCCAAGGGGAACACCGAGGGTCCCGGCACCGCTTCCTCTGAGCCCCTTCTCCCCTCCTGATCGCGACAGGAGAGGCGATTCCCCTGCGTGGTCTGGAAGGGGTTCCCGGCCTTCCCGGCGCACCTCAGGATGAGGCCGGTCTCACGAGGAAATTCGAGACGAGCCACGTGGGTGGGGCCACATGCCGAACGCCCCCGATTCCCCGGTCCGCCCTTGAGAAGGACCCGAGGCCCGGACCCCTCTTCGAAGGCAACCCTGTGGGTGAAGGCACAACACGAAGGGGCACTGCCCCCCCCTTCATCGTCCGCAAAGACCCGCGCGTTCCACACACAGCTCGACGAGGGGCCTGAGACGCCCTGAGCAACTCGAGAGGCCAGCGGGGTTCCCTTCCTCAGACAAGACGAGGCCTGACTCTCCTGTCCCAACTCTGCAGGGACCCTGCGGTCGGAGTCCGAAACGGAGAGGAAGCCTGAGGTTCCTGCCTCCCCTCGAGGTGAGGCCCTCCTCCGTTGCGCCAGACCCAGCGGAGTCCCGAGGGGCCCCGCCACCTCTACAGGATCCCTCTCCTCTCAGAGGCACCCTGGGAAGTACCCTAAGGTCCCCGGCAGAAGGCGAGGGACACGAAGGTTTCCCGCCGCCCCCCGAGAAAGACCTCGAGAGTCCTTCTTCAACGCGTCTCGAGGCCCTAGTCCCCTGCCGTGACTCGAGAGCCATGACGCGCTCCCCCTCGCCACGCGCATGAAGACCTGACTTCCCTGGCGCCGCACGAGAGGCTCCCTGAGATCCTCGTCGTGCCTCGGGAGAAAACCCCCACGGGCGCCGCAGCTCGAGGAAACCCCTGAGACGCCCCCGTCCTCGCGAGCTGAGGGCCTTCTTTTCCTGCATGGCCTGGAGAGCAATCCCGGGTGCTCTTTCCAAACGGAAGAGGAGGCTGGACTCCCTTGAGTCCGCTCAGGGGGCTCCAAGATACCCGCGTCGCGACTCGAGAGGAGAGCGGAGTCCTTGGTTTCCCCTCGAGACGAGGCCTGACTCCCCGGGGGAGCCTGGAGTGCAACCCTGAGATCCCTGCCTTCCCTGGAGAGGAATATTAGGTCCCGGACACACGCCTAGGTGAGGTCTCTTCGGCCCTGCAGTGACTCGAGCGCAACCCCCAGCTTTCCCTCGGAACCCGAGGGGAAGATTGGGCTTCCCAGGGCCAACCGAAGGGGAAGGCTGAGATCTCCGTCGTAACTCGAGAATCCCGCCGCAACTCGAGAAAAACCACGTGGTTCCCACCTCTTGGCAAGATGAGGCCCTTGCCCGCCACGGCGTCTCAAGGGAAGTCCCCTGTTCCGCCCTGAAGGGCGAAACGGTCCCTGACAGCCTTCCTGCGACCCCCAAAAGTCCCCCGACACGCCGGGTTCCTTCGAGGGGAACACCGAGGGTCCCGGCACCGCTTCCTCTGAGCCCCTTCTCCCCTCCTGATCGCGACAGGAGAGGCGATTCCACTGCGTGGTCTGGAAGGGGTTCCCAGCCTTCCGGGCGCAACTCAGGATGAGGCCGGTCTCACGAGGAAATTCGAGACGAGCCACGTGGGTGGTGCCACATGCCGAACGCCCCCGGTTCCCCGGTCCGCCCTTGAGAAGGACCCGAGGCCAGGACCCCTCTTCGAAGGCAACCCTGTGGGTGAAGGCACAACACGAAGGGGCACTGCCACCCCCGTGCATCGTCCGCAAAGACCCGCGGGTTCCACACACAGCTCGACGAGGGGCCTGAGACCCCCTGAGCAACTCGAGAGGCCAGCGGGGTTCCCTTCCTCAGACAAGACGAGGCCTGACTCTCCTGTCCCAACTCTGCAGGGACCCTGCGGTCGGAGTCCGAAACGGAGAGGAAGCCTGAGGTTCCTGCCTCCCCTCGAGGTGAGGCCCTCTTCCGTTGCGCCAGACCCAGCGGAGTCCCGAGGGGCCCCGCCACCTCCACAGGATCCCTCGCCTCTCAGAGGCACCCTGGCAAGTTCCCTAAGGTCCCCGGCAGAAGGCGAGGGACACGAGGGTTTCCCGCCGCCCCCCGAGAAAGACCTCGAGAGTCCTTCTTCAACGCGTCTCGAGGCCCTAGTCCCCTCCCGTGTCTCGAGAGACAGGACGCGATCCCCCTCGCCACGCGCATGGAGACCTGACTTCCCTGGCGCCCCACGAGAGGCTCCCTGAGATCCTCGTCGTGCCTCGGGAGAAAACCCCCACGGGCGCCGCAGCTCGAAGAAACCCCTGAGACGCCCGCGTCCTGGCGAGCCGAGGGCCTTCTTTTCCTGCATGGCCTGGAGAGCAATCCCGGGTCCTCTCTCCAAACGGAAGAGGAGGCTGGACTCCCTTGAGGCCCCTCAGGGGGCTCCAAGATACCCGCGTCGCGACTCGAGAGGAGAGCGGAGTCCTTGGCTTCCCCTCGAGACGAGGCCTGACTCCCTGGGGGAGCCTGGAATGCAACCCCGAGATCCCTGCCTTCCCTGGAGATGAATATTAGGTCCCGGACACACGCCTAGGTGAGGTCTCTTCGGCCCTGCAGTGACTCGAGCGCAACCCCCAGCTTTCCCTCGCAACCCGAGGGGAAGATTGGGCTTCCCAGGGCCAACCCAAGGGGAAGGCTGAGATCCCCGTCGTAACTCGAGAATCCCGCCGCAACTCGAGAAAAACCACGTGGTTCCCACCTCTTGGCAAGATGAGGCCCTTGCCGCCACGGCGTCTCAAGGGAAGTCCCCTGTTCCGCCCTGAAGGGCGAAACGATCCCTGACAGCCTTTCTGCGACCCCCATAAGTACCCCGACACGCCGGGTTCCCCCAGGGGAGCACCGAGGTTCCCGGCACCGCTTCCTCTGAGCCCCTTCTCCCCTCCTGATCGCGACAGGAGAGGCGATTCCCCTGCGTGGTCTGGAAGGGGTTCCCGGCCTTCCCGGTGCACCTCAGGATGAAGCCGGTCTCACGAGGAAATTCGAAACGAGCCACGTGGGTGGGGCCACATGCCGAACGCCCACGATTCCCAGTCAGCCCTTGAGAAGGACCCGAGGCCCGGACCCCTCTTCGAAGGCAACCCTGTGGGTGAAGGCACAACACGAAGGGGCACTGCCACCCCCGTGCATCGTCCGCAAAGACCCGCGGGTTCCACACACAGCTCGACGAGGGGCCTGAGACCCCCTGAGCAACTCGAGAGGCCAGCGGGGTTCCCTTCCTCAGACAAGACGAGGCCTGACTCTCCGCTCCCAACTCTGCAGGGACCCTGAAGTTGGAGGATCTGAGTCAGAAACAGAGAGGAAGCCTGATGTTCCTGCCTCCCCTCGAGATGAGGCCCTCTTCCATTGCGCAAACCCCAGCGGAGTCCCGAGAGACCCCGCTAACTCCACAGCATCCCTCACCTCTCAGAGGCACCCTGGGAAGTTCCCTCAGGTCCCCGGCAGAAGTCGAGGGAAATAAGGGTTTCCCGCCGCCACTCGAGAAAGACCTCGATAGTCCTTCTTCAAAGTGTCTTGAGGCCCTTGTCCCCTCTCTGGACTAGAGAGCAATGATGCGCTCCCCCTCGCCTCGCGCATGCATACCTGGCTTCCCTGGCGCCGCACGAGAGGCTCCCTAAGATACTCGTCGTGCCTCGGGAGAAAACCCCCATGGGCACCGCAGCTCGAGGAAACCCCTGAGACGCCCCCATCCTCGCGAGCTGAGGGCCTTCTTTTCCTGCCTGGCCTGGAGTGCAATCCCGAGTCCTCTCTCCAAACTGAAGAGTAGGATGGATTCCCTTGAGACGACTCAGTGGGCTCCAAGAGATCCGCGTCTGGGCTCTAGAGGAGAGCGCAGTCCTTTGCTTCCCCTCGAGGCGAGGCCTGAGTCCCAGGGGGAGTCTGGAGTGCAATCCCGAGATCCTTGTCTTCCCTTGAGAGGACTATTAGGTCCTGGACACACGCCTAGATGAGGTCTCTTTGGCCTTGCATTGTTTCGAGCACAACATCCAGCTTTCCCTCGCAACTTGAAGGGAAGTTTGGGCTTCCCAGGGCCAACACAAGAGGAAGCCTGAAATCCACGTCGTAACTCGAGAATCCCGCCGCAACTCGAGAAAAACCACGTGGTTCCATCGTCTTCGCAGCATGAGGCCCTTGCCCGCCACAGCGTCTCAAAAGAAGTCCCACGTTCCTACTGAAGTGCAAAACGGTACTTGGCACCCATGATGGCACCCCCAAAGTTCCCCAACATACAGGCCTCACTCGAGGGTAACACCCATGTTCCCCGCACCACATCATTTGAGCCCCTTCTCCCCTCCTGATTGCAACAGGAGTGTCTTTTCTCCTGCTTTGTGTGGAAGGGGTTACCGATCTTCCCAGCGCACATCAGGATGAGGCCTGTCTCACGAGGAAATTGGAGATGTAGCCTCGTGGGTGGTGCCACATGCGGAAAGACCCCATTTCCCGGTCAGCTATTAATAAGAACCCGATGCCCGTACACGTCTTGGAATGCATCCCGTAGGATGAAGGCACAACAAGGAGGGACCCTGAACACCCGTGCATCTTTTGGAAAATTCTGCAGGTTCCACATACAGCTCTACAAGTGACCTGTTACCTCGTGAACAACTCGAGAGGCAAGCTAAGTTTCATTTCTCCACAGAATACGAGGCCTGACTCTCCTGTCCCAACTCTGCAGGAATCCTGAGATCGGAGTCTGAAATGGAGAGGAACCCTGAGGTTCCTTCCTCAACACGAGATGAGGCCCTCTTGTATTATACCACACCCAGTGGAGTCCCGAGAGGCCCCTCCCAACTCCACAGTATCAGTGTCTTCTCAGAGGCACCCTGAGCAACTCCCTGAGGTCACCGGCACAAGTCGAGGGAACACAGGGTATCCTGCCGCAACCCGAGAAAGACCTCAAGAGTCCTTCTTCAACGCGTCTTGAGGTGCGATTCCCCTACCATGACTCGAGAGCAATGACACGCTCCCCCTCGCCATGCGCATGGACACCTGACTTCCCTGGCGCCACATGAGAGGCTCCCTGAGCTCCCCGTCATACCTCGTGAGAAACCCCACACTGGCGCCGCAGCTCGGGAAAACCCACCGTCATCGCGAGATTGGGGACTTCTTTTCCTGCCTGACCTGGAGAGCAATCCCTGGTCTTTTCTCCAAACTTCACAGGAGGCTTTACTCCCTTTAGGCCACTCAATGGGCTCCAAGAGATACCTGTCGCGACTTGAGAGGAGAGCAGAGTACTTTGTTTCCCCTCGAGACGAGGCCTTACCTCGGGTGAGTCTGGAATGCAACCCCGAGATCCCTGTTGTCCCTGGAGAGGAACATTATGTCCTGGACAAAAGCCTAGATGAGGTCTATTTTGCCCTACAGTGACTCGAGAGCAACACCCATCTCTCCCTCGCAATTCGAATGGAAGATTGGTCTTCATTGGGCCAACACAAGAGGAAGTCTGAATTTCCCGTTGTAACTCGAGAATCCCACCGCAACTCTTAAAAACCACGTGGTTCCCCATTCATCGCAATATGAGGCCTTTGCCCGCTACAGAGTCTCAAGAGAAGTCCCATGTTTCGTCATAAAGTTCGAGATGCTACTTGGCACCCTTGATGCGACCCCAAAAGTTCCCCAATATACCGGTCTCACTCCAAGGGAACACCGAAGTTCCTGGCACCATTTCATTTGAGCCCCTTCTCCGCTCCTGATCACGGCAGGAAGGTCGATCCCCCTGCTTTGTCTAGAAGGGGTTCCCGACCTTCATGGCACACCTCAGGATGAGGCCAGTCTCACGAAGAAATTCGAGACGTAGCCTCGTGTTGGTGCCACGTGCCAAAAGACCCCGATTTCTCGGTCTTGCTCTTGATAAGAACCCGATGCCCGGACACCTCTTCTAAGGCAACCCTGTGGATGAAGGCACTACACGAGGGGGCACTGGCAACCCTGTTCATCGTCCGGAAAACCCCGCAGGATCCACATACAGCTCCACAACTGGCCTGTCACCCCTTAAACAATGAGAGAGGAAAGCGGAGTCCCCTTCCTCAGACAAGACGAGGCCTGAGTATCCAATCCCAACTCTGCAGGCACGCTTCGATCTGAGTCAGAAATGGAGAGGAAACCTGAGGTTCCTGCCTCAACCCGAGATGAGGCCCTCTTCCATTAAAACAAACCCAGTGGAGTCCCGAGAGTCCCCTCCCATCTCCACAGTATCCCTGACTTCTCATAGGCATTCTGAGAAGCTCCTTGAGGCCACCGGCAAAAGTCGAGGGAAATAAGGGTTTCCTGCCACAACCGAAGAAAGACCTCGAGAGTCCTTCTTCAATGTGTCTTGAGGTCAGATTCCCCTACCATAGCTCGAGAGCAATAATGCGCTCCCCCTCGCCACGCACATGGAGACCTGACTTCCCTGGCGCCACACGAGAGGCTCCCTGAGCTCCCCGTCGTACCTCGTGTGAAACCCCACACTGGCGCCGCAGCTCGAGAAAACCCACAAGATCCCTCCGTCATCGCGAGATGAGGGCCATCTTTTCCTGCATGGCCTGGAGAGCAGTCCCAAGTCCTCTCTCCAAACTTCACAGGAGGCTTGACTCCCTTTAGGCCACAAAGTGGGCTCCAAGAGGTGCCCGTCGCGACTCGAAAGGAGAGCGGAGTCCTTTGCTTCCCTTCGACATGAGGCCTGATTCCCTGGGTGAGTCTGGAATGCAAACCTGAGATCCCTGTGGCCCTTGGAGAGGAACATTAGGTCCTGGACACAAGCCTAGATGAGGTCTCCTTTGCCCTGCAGTGACTCGAGCGCAACCCCCAGCTCTCCCTCGCAACTCGAATGGATGATTGGACTTCCTTGGCCCAACACAAGAGGAAGCCTGAAATCCCCGTCGTAACTCGAGAATCCCGCCGCAACTCGAGAAAAACCACGTGGCTCCCCCGTCATCGCAAGATGAGGCCCTTGGCCGCTACAGCGTATCAAGAGAAGTCCCACGTTCCATCCTGAAGTACAAAACGGTACTCGGCACCCTTGATGCGACCCCTAAAGTTCCCTGACATACCGGTCTCACTCGAGGGAAACACCAAAGTTCACGGCACCACTTCCTGTGAGCCCCTTCACCCCTCCTGATCGCGACAGAAGGGTCGATTCCCATGTTTTGTCTGCAAGGGGTTCCCGACGTTCCCCGCGAACCTCCGGATGAGGCCGGTCTCATGAGGAAATTCGAAAAGTAGCCTCATGGTTGGTGCCATATGCTGAAAGATCCCGAATTCCCGGTCCACTCTAGATAAGAACCTGACGCCCGGACATCTCTTCGAAGGCAATCCTGTGGATGAAGGCACAACACGAAGGGACACTGACATCCCCATGCATCGTCTGGAAAAACCCGCAGATTCCACTCACAGCTCCAAATGTGGACTGTCACCTCGTGAACAACTCGAGAGGCAAGTGAAGTTGCATTCCTTCACACAAGACGAGGCCTTACTCTCCTGTCCCAACTCTTCAGGGACCCTGCAATTGGAGTCAGAAATGGAGAGGAACCCTGAGGTTCCTGCCTCAACTAGAGAAGAGGCCCACTTCCATTGAACCAAACTCAGTGGTGTCCCGAGAGGCCCCTCCCAACACCACAGTATCCCTGAATTCTCAGAGGCTCCGTGAGAAGCTACCTGAGGTCACTGGCACAAGTCGAGGGAACCCAGAGTTTCCTGAAATAACCCGAGAAAGACTTGGAGAGTCCTTTTTCAACGTCTCTTGATGCCCGATTCCCCTACCATGACTCCAGAACAAGGACGCGTTCCCCTCGCCACGAGCAGGAAAACTGACTTCCCTAGTATCACACAAGAGGCTCCCTGAGTACCCCATCGTACCTCGTGAGAAAACCCACACTGGCGCCGCAGTTCGAGAAAAACCACAAGATGCCCCCGTCAAGGAGAGATGGGGGCCTTCTTTTCCTGCCTGACCTGGAGAGCAATTCCTGGTCCTCTCTCCAAACTTCACAGGAGTATTGACTCCCTTTAGGCCACTCAGTTGGGTCCAAGAAATACCCGGTGCGACTCGAGAGGAGAGCGGAGTCCTTTGCTTCCCTGGAGACGAGGCCTGACTCCCCGGGTGAGTTTGGAATGCAACCCCGGGATCCATGTCACCCCTGGAGTGGAACATTATGTCCTAGACACAAGCCTAGATCTGGTCTACTTTGCCCTACAGTGACTCGAGCAACTTCCATCTCTCCCTCACAATTTGAATGGAAGATTGGTCTTCCCACGGTCAACACAAGAGGAAGTCTGAATTTCCCATCGTAATTCGAGAATTCAGCCTCAAGTCTTAAAAACCATGTGGTTCCCCCTTCATCGCAATATGAGGCCCTTGCCAGCTAGAGTCTCAAGAGAAGTCCCAAGTTCCATCTTAAAGTTCGAAATGCTACTTGGCACCCTTGATGTGACCCCAAAGTTCCCCAACATACCGGTCTCACTCCAGGGGAACACCGAAGTTCCCGGTGTCTCCAGGGAAGTCCCATGTTCCGCCCTGAAGGGCGACACGGTACTTGACACCCTTGATGCGACCGCAAAAGTTCCCCGACACGCTGGGTTCCCTCGAGGGGAACACCGAGGGTCCCGGCACCACTTCATCTGAGCCCCGTCTCCCCTCCTGATCGCGACAGGAGAGTCGATTCCCCTGCTTTGTCTGGAAGGGGTTCCAGGCCTTCCTGGCGCACCTCAGGATGAGGCCGGTCTCAGGAGGAAATTCGAGACTAGCCACATGTGAGGTGCCACGTGCCGAACGACTCCGATTTTCCGGTCCGCTCTTGATAAGAACCCGATGCCCGGACACCTCTTCGAAGGCAACCCTGTGGGTGAAGGCACAACACGAAGGGGCACTGACACCCCCGTGCATCATCCGGAAAAACCCGCAGGGTCTACACACAGCTCGACAAGGGGCCTGAGACTCCCGGAACAACTCGAGAGGCAACCAGAATTCCATTCCTCAGACAAGACGAGGCATGACTCTCCTGTCCCAACACTGCAGGGACCGTGCAGTCGGAGTCCGAATCCGAGAGGAAGCCTGAGGTTCCTGCCTCCCCTCGAGATGAGGCCCTCTTCCATTGCGCCGAACCCAGCAGAGTCCCGAGAGGCCCTGCCAACTGCACAGCATCCCTCACCTCTCAGAAGCACCGTGGGAAGTTCCCTAAGGTCCCCTGCAGAAGTCGAGGGAAACAAGGGTTTCCCGCCGCAACCCGAGAAAGACCTCGAGAGTCCTTCTTCAACGCCTCTTGAGGACCTAGCCGTTTCCCATGACTCGAGAGTGATGACCAGCTCCCCCTCGCCATGCGCATGGAGACCTGACTTGCCTGGCGCCGCACGAGAGGCTCCCTGAGGTCTTCATCGTGCCTCGTGAGAAAACGCCCATGGGCACAGCAGCCTGAGGAAACCCATGAGACGCCCCCGTCATCGCGAGATGAGGGCCTTCTTTCTTGCCTGGCCTGGAGAGCAATCCCGAGTCCTCTCTCCAAACTGAAGAGGAGGCTCGACACCCTTGAGTCCACTCAGTGGGCTCCAAGAGATCCGTGTCGCGACTTGAGAGGAAAGCGGAGTCTTTGCTTCCCCTCCAGGCGAGTCCTGACCCCCCGGGGGAGTCTCGAATGGAAACCCGTGATCCCTGTCTTCCCTTGAGAGGAATATTAGGTCCTGGACACACGCCTCGATGAGGTCTCTTTGGCCCTGTAGTGACTCGAGCAGAACCCCCAGCTTTCCATCGCAACTCGAATTGAAGATTGGGCTTCCCAGGGCCAACCCAAGAGGAAGCCTGAAATTCCTGTCGTTTTTGAGAATCCCAATGCAACTCGAGAAAAACGACGTGGTTCCAACGTCTTCACAGGATGAGGCCCTTGCCCGCTACAGCGTCTCCAGGGAAGTCCCATGTTCCGTCCTGAAGTGGGAAACGGTACTTGGCTCCCTTGATGCGACCCCTAAAGTTCCCTGAAACGCCGGGTTCCCTCGAGTGGAACACCGAGGGTCCCGGCCCCACTTCATCTGAGCCCCATCTCCCCTCCTGATCGCGACAGGAGAATCGATTCCCCTACTTTGTGTGGAAGGTGTTCCCGGCCTTCCCGGCGCACCTCAGGATGATGCTGGTCTCACGAGGAAATTCGAGATGAGCCACGTGGGTGGTGCCACATGCCGAATGACCCCGATTTCCCGGTCCGCTCTTGAAATGAACCCGATGCCCGGACACCTCTTTGAAGGAAACCCTGTGGGGGAAGGCACCAAACGAAGGGGCACTGACACCCCCATGCATCTTCTGGAAACACCCGCAGGTTCCACACACAGCTTGTCAAGGGCCCTGAGACCCCCTGAACGACTCAAGGGGCAAGCAGAGTTCCGTTACTCAGACAAGACGAGGCCTGACTCTCCTGTCCCAACTCTGCAGGGACCCTGCGGTCGGAGTCAGAAATGGAGAGGAAGCCTGAGGTTCCTGCCTCCAATCGAGATGAGGCCCTCTTTCATTTCGTCAAACCTAGTGGAGTCCCGAGAGGCCCCTCTAACTCCTCAGTATCCCTCACCTCTCAGAGGCACCTGGGAAGTTCCCTAAGGTCCCCTGTAGAGGTCGATGGAAACGAGTGTTTCCCGCCCCAACCCAAGAAAGACCTTGAGAGTCCTTCTTAAATGCCTCTTGAGGCCCTAGTCCCTCCCATGACTCGAGAGCAATGACGCGATCTGCCTGGCCACACGCATGGAGTCAGGCTTCTCTGGCGCCGCACGAGAGGCTCCCTGAACTCCCCATCATATCTCGTGAGAAACCCCACACTGGCGCCGCAGCTCGAGAAAACCCATGAGACGCCCCCGTCATCACGAGAGGAGGGCCATCTTTAACTGCATGGTATGCAGATCAAGCGTGAACCTTCTGTCCAAGCTACACAGGACGCTTGACTCCCTTTAGGCCACTCATTGGGCTCCAAGAGTTACGCGTCCCGACTCGAGAGGATAGTGGAGTCCTTTGCTTCCTTCCACTTGAGACGAGGTGTGACCCACTGGGTGAGACTGGAATGCGACCCCGATATCCCTGTCGCCCCTGGAGAGGAACATTACGTCCTGGACCCAAGCCTAGATGAGGACTCTTTGCCCTGAAGTGACTCGAGAGCAACCCCCAGCTCTCTCTGACAAGTTGAATGGAAGATTGGACTTCCTGGGCCAACACAAGAGGAAGCCTGAATTCCCCGTTGTAACTCGAGAATCCCGCCTCAACTCGAGAAAAACCACGTGTTTCCCTCGTCATCGCAATATGAGGCCCTTGCCCGCTACAGCATCTCCAGAGAATTCCCACGTTCCATCTTGAAGTGCGATACTGTACTTGGCACCCTTGATGCGACCTCAAAAGTGCCGTGACATACCGGTCTCACTCGAGGGGACCACCGAGGTTCCCGGCACCACTTCATCTGAGCCCCTTCTCCCCTTCTGATCGCGAGCGGTGGGTCGATTCCCCTGCTTTGTCTGCAAGGGGTTCCCGGCCTTCCCGGCGCACCTCAGGATGAGGCCGTTCTCACGAGGAAATTCGAGACGAGCCACGTGGGTGGGGCCAAATGCCGAACGCCCCCGATTCCCCGGTCCGCTCTTTAGACGGACCCGAGGCCCGGACCCCTCTTCGAAGGCAACCCTGTGGGTGAAGGCACAACATGAAGGGGCACTGCCACCCCCGTGCATCGTCCGCAAAGACCCGCGGGTTCCACACACAGCTCGACGAGGGGCCTGAGACCCCCTGAGCAACTCGAGAGGCCAGCGGGGTTCCCTTCCTCAGACAAGACGAGGCCTGACTCTCCTATCCCAACTCTGAGGGGACCCTGCGGTCGGAGTCCGAAACGGAGAGGAAGCCTGAGGTTCCTGCCTCCCCTCGAGGTGAGGCCCTCTTCCGTTTCGTCAAACCCAGCGGAGTCCCGAGGGGCCCGCCACCTCCACAGGATCCCTCGCCTCTCAGAGGCACCCTGGGAAGTTCCCTAAGGTCCCCGGCCGAAGGCGAGGGAAACGAGGGTTTCCCGCCGCCCCCCGAGAAAGACCTCGAGAGTCCTTCTTCAACGCGTCTCGAGGCCCTAGTCCCCTCCCGTGACTCGAGAGCCAGGACGCGCTCCCCCTCGCCACGCGCATGGAGACCTGACTTCCCTGGCGCCGCACGAGAGGCTCCCTGAGATCCTCCGCGTGCCTCGGGAGAAAATCCTCACGGGCGCCGCAGCTCGAGGAAACCCCGGAGACGCCCCCGTCCTCGCGAGCTGAAGGCCTTCTTTTCCTGCATGGCCTGGAGAGCAATCCCGGGTCCTCTCTCCAAACGGAAGAGGAGGCTGGACTCCCTTGAGGTCGCTCAGGGGCCTCCAAGAGACCCGCGTCGCCACTCGAGAGGAGAGCAGAGTCCTTGGCTTCCCCTCGAGACGAGGCCTGACTCCCCGAGGGAGCCTGGAATGAAACCCCGAGATCCCTGCCTTCCCTGGAGAGGAATATTACGTCCCGGACACACGCCTAGGTGAGGTCTCTTCGGCCCTGCAGTGACTCGAGCGCAACCCCCAGCTTTCCCTCGCAACCCGGGGGGAAGATTGGGCTTCCCAGGGCCAACCCAAGGGGAAGGCTGAGATCCCCGTCGTAACTCGAGAATGCCGCCGCAACTCGAGAAAAACCACGTGGTTCCCACCTCTTGGCAAGATGAGGCCCTTGCCCGCGACGTCGTCTCAAGGGAAGTCCCCTGTTCGGCCCTGAAGGGCGAAACGGTCCCTGACAGCCTTCCTGCGACCCCCAAGAGTCCCCCGACACGCCGGGGTCCCCCGAGGGGAACACCGAGGGTCCCGGCACCGCTTCCTCTGAGCCCCTTCTCCCCTCCTGATCCAACAGGAGAGGCGATTCCCCTGCGCGGTCTGGAAGGGGTTCCCGGCCTTCCCGGCGCACCTCAGGATGAGGCCGGTCTCACGAGGAAATTCGAGACGAGCCACGTGGGTGGGGCCACATGTCGAACGCCCCCGATTCCCCGGTCTGCTCTTGAGAAGGACCCGAGGCCCGGACCCCTCTTCGAAGGCAACCCTGTGGGTGAAGGCACAACACGAAGGGGCACTGCCACCCCCGTGCATCGTCCGCAAAGACCCGCAGGTTCCACACACAGCTCGACGAGGGGCCTGAGACCCCCTGAGCAACTCGAGAGGCCAGCGGGGTTCCCTTCCTCAGACAAGACGAGGCCTGACTCTCCTGTCCCAACTCTGCAGGGACCCTGCGGTCGGAGTCTGAAATGGAGAGGAAGCCTGAGGTTCCTGCCTCCCCTCGAGGTGAGGCCCTCTTCCGTTGCGCCAGACCCAGCGGAGTCCCGAGGGGCCCCGCCACCTCCACAGGATCCCTCGCCTCTCAGAGGCACCCTGGCAAGTTCCCTAAGGTCCCCGGCAGAAGGCGAGGGACACGAGGGTTTCCCGCCGCCCCCAGAGTAAGACCTCGAGAGTCCTTCTTCAACGCGTCTCGAGGCCCTAGTCCCCTCCCGTGACTCTAGAGCCAGGACGTGCTCCCCCTCGCCACGCGCATGGAGACCTGACTTCCCTGGCGCCGCACGAGAGGCTCCCTGAGATCCTCGTCGTGCCTCGGGAGAAAACACCCAGGGGCGCCACAGCTCGAGGAAACCCCGGAGACGCCCCCGTCCTCGCGAGCTGAGGGCCTTCTTTTCCTGCATGGCCTGGAGAGCAATCCCGGGTCCTCTCTCCAAACGGAAGAGGAGGCTGGACTCTCTTGAGGCCGCTCAGGGGGCTCCAAGAGACCCGCGTCGCGACTCGAGAGGAGAGCGGAGTCCTTGGCTTCCCCTCGAGACGAGGCCTGACTCCCCGGGGGAGCCTGGAATGCAACCCCGAGATCCCTGCCTTCCCTGGAGAGGAATATTAGGTCCCGGACACACGCCTAGGTGAGGTCTCTTCGGCCCTGCAGTGACTCGAGCGCAACCCCCAGCTTTCCCTCGCAACCCGAGGGGAAGATTGGGCTTCCCAGGGCCAACCCAAGGGGAAGGCTGAGATCCCCGTCGTAACTCGAGAATGCCGCCGCAACTCGAGACAAACCACGTGGTTCCCACCTCTTGGCAAGATGAGGCCCTTGCCCGCGACGGCGTCTCAAGGGAAGTGCCCTGTTCCGCCCTGAAGGGCGAAACGGTCCCTGACAGCCTTCCTGCGACCCCCAAAAGTCCCCCGACACGCCGGGGTCCCCCGAGGGGAACACCGAGGGTCCCGGCACCGCTTCCTCTGAGCCCCTTCTCCCCTCCTGATCCTACAGGAGAGGCGATTCCCCTGCGTGGTCTGGAAGGGGTTCCCGGCCTTCCCGGCGCACCTCAGGATGAGGCCGGTCTCACGAGGAAATTCGAGACGAGCCACGTGGGTGGGGCCACATGCCGAACGCCCCCGATTCCCCGGACCGCCCTTGAGAAGGACCCGAGGCCCGGACCCCTCTTCGAAGGCAACCCTGTGGGTGAAGGCACAACACGAAGGGGCACTGCCACCCCCGTGCATCGTCCGCAAAGACCCGCGGGTTCCACACACAGCTCGACGAGGGGCCTGAGACCCCCTGAACAACTCGAGAGGCCAGCGGGGTTCCGTTCCTCAGACAAGACGAGGCCTGACTCTCCTGTCCCAACTCTGCAGGGACCCTGCGGTCGGAGTCCGAAACGGAGAGGAAGCCTGAGGTTCCTGCCTCCCCTCGAGGTGAGGCCCTCTTCCGTTGCGCCAGACCCAGCGGAGTCCCTAGGGGCCCCGCCACCTCCAAAGGATCCCTCGCCTCTCAGAGGCACCCTGGGAAGTTCCCTAAGGACCCCGGCAGAAGGAGAGGGAAACGAGGGTTTCCCGCCGCCCCCCGAGAAAGACATCGAGAGTCCTTCTTCAACGCGTCTCGAGGCCCTAGTCCCCTCCCGTGACTCGAGAGCCATGACGCGCTCCCCCTCGCCACGCGCATGGAGACCTGACTTCCCTGGCGCCGCACGAGAGGCTCCCTGAGATCCTCGTCGTGCCTCGGGAGAAAACCCCCACGGGCGCCGCAGCTCGAGGAAACCCCTGAGAAGCCCCCGTCCTCGCGAGCTGAGGGCCTTCTTTTCCTGCATGGCCTGGAGAGCAATCCCGGGTCCTCTCTCCAAACGGAAGAGGAGGCTGGACTCCCTTGAGGCGACTCAGTGGGCTCCAAGAGATCCGCGTCGGGGCTCTAGAGGAGAGCGCAGTCCTTTGCTTCCCCTCTAGGCGAGGCCTGACTCCCCGGGGGAGTCTGGAGTGCAATCCCGAGATCCTTGTCTTCCCTTGAGAGGACTATTAGGTCCTGGACACAGGCCTAGATGAGGTCTCTTTGGCCTTGCAGTGGTTCGAGCACAACATCCAGCTTTCCCTCGCAACTCGAAGGGAAGTTTGGGCTTCCCAGGGCCAACACAAGAGGAAGCCTGAAATCCACGTCGTAACTCGAGAATCCCGCCGCAACTCGAGAAAAACCACGTGGTTCCATCGTCTTCGCAGCATGAGGCCCTTGCCCGCCACAGCGTCTCAAAAGAAGTCCCACGTTCCTACTGAAGTGCAAAACGGTACTTGGCACCCATGATGGCACCCCCAAAGTTCCCCAACATACAGGCCTCACTCGAGGGTAACACCCATGTTCCCCGCACCACATCATTTGAGCCCCTTCTCCCCTCCTGATTGCAACAGGAGTGTCTTTTCTCCTGCTTTGTGTGGAAGGGGTTACCGATCTTCCCAGCGCACATCAGGATGAGGCCTGTCTCACGAGGAAATTGGAGATGTAGCCTCGTGGGTGGTGCCACATGCGGAAAGACCCCATTTCCCGGTCAGCTATTAATAAGAACCCGATGCCCGTACACGTCTTGGAATGCATCCCGTAGGATGAAGGCACAACAAGGAGGGACCCTGAACACCCGTGCATCTTTTGGAAAATTCTGCAGGTTCCACATACAGCTCGACAAGTGACCTGTTACCTCGTGAACAACTCGAGAGGCAAGCTAAGTTTCATTTCTCCACAGAATACGAGGCCTGACTCTCCTGTCCCAACTCTGCAGGAATCCTGAGATCGGAGTCTGAAATGGAGAGGAACCCTGAGGTTCCTTCCTCAACACGAGATGAGGCCCTCTTGTATTATACCACACCCAGTGGAGTCCCGAGAGTTCCCTCCCAACTCCACAGTATCAGTGTCTTCTCAGAGGCACCCTGAGCAACTCCCTGAGGTCACCGGCACAAGTCGAGGGAACACAGGGTATCCTGCCGCAACCCGAGAAAGACCTCAAGAGTCCTTCTTCAACGCGTCTTGAGGACGGATTCCCCTACCATGACTCGAGAGCAATGACACGCTCCCCCTCGCCATGCGCATGGACACCTGACTTCCCTGGCGCCACATGAGAGGCTCCCTGAGCTCCCCGTCATACCTCGTGAGAAACCCCACACTGGTGCCGCAGCTCGGGAAAACCCACCGTCATCGCGAGATTGGGGACTTCTTTTCCTGCCTGACCTGGAGAGCAATCCCTGGTCTTTTCTCCAAACTTCGCAGGAGGCTTTCCTCCCTTTAGGCCACTCAATGGGCTCCAAGAGATACCTGTCGCGACTTGAGAGGAGAGCAGAGTACTTTGTTTCCCCTCGAGACGAGGCCTTACCTCGGGTGAGTCTGGAATGCAACCCCGAGATCCCTGTTGTCCCTGGAGAGGAACATTATGTCCTGGACAAAAGCCTAGATGAGGTCTATTTTGCCCTACAGTGACTCGAGAGCAACACCCATCTCTCCCTCGCAATTCGAATGGAAGATTGGTCTTCATTGGGCCAACACAAGAGGAAGTCTGAATTTCCCGTTGTAACTCGAGAATTCCACCGCAACTCTTAAAAACCACGTGGTTCCCCAT
Organism: Bubalus kerabau; assembly: GCF_029407905.1. Taxonomy (NCBI): domain Eukaryota; kingdom Metazoa; phylum Chordata; class Mammalia; order Artiodactyla; family Bovidae; genus Bubalus; species Bubalus kerabau. Next base: position 2,318,725 of record NW_026577886.1, on the reverse strand, counting down.
TCATCGCAATATGAGGCCTTTGCCCGCTACAGAGTCTCAAGAGAAGTCCCATGTTTCGTCATAAAGTTCGAGATGCTACTTGGCACCCTTGATGCAACCCCAAAAGTTCCCCAATATACCGGTCTCACTCCAAGGGAACACCGAAGTTCCTGGCACCACTTCATTTGAGCCCCTTCTCCGCTCCTGATCACGGCAGGAAGGTCGATCCCCCTGCTTTGTCTAGAAGGGGTTCCCGACCTTCATGGCGCACCTCAGGATGAGGCCAGTCTCACGAAGAAATTGGAGACGTAGCCTCGTGTTGGTGCCACGTGCCAAAAGACCCCGATTTCTCGGTCTTGCTCTTGATAAGAACCCGATGCCCGGACACCTCTTCTAAGGCAACCCTGTGGATGAAGGCACTACACGAGGGGGCACTGGCAACCCTGTTCATCGTCCGGAAAACCCCGCAGGATCCACATACAGCTCCACAACTGGCCTGTCACCCCTTAAACAATGAGAGAGGAAAGCGGAGTCCCCTTCCTCAGACAAGACGAGGCCTGAGTATCCAATCCCAACTCTGCAGGCACGCTTCGATCTGAGTCAGAAATGGAGAGGAAACCTGAGGTTCCTGCCTCAACCCGAGATGAGGCCCTCTTCCATTAAAACAAACCCAGTGGAGTCCCGAGAGTCCCCTCCCATCTCCACAGTATCCCTGACTTCTCATAGGCATTCTGAGAAGCTCCTTGAGGCCACCGGCAAACGTCGAGGGAAATAAGGGTTTCCTGCCACAACCGAAGAAAGACCTCGAGAGTCCTTCTTCAATGTGTCTTGAGGTCAGATTCCCCTACCATAGCTCGAGAGCAATGACACGCTCCCCCTCGCCATGCGCATGGACACCTGACTTCCCTGGCGCCACATGAGAGGCTCCCTGAGCTCCCCGTCATACCTCGTGAGAAACCCCACACTGGCGCCGCAGCTCGAGAAAACCCACAAGATCCCTCCGTCATCGCGAGATGAGGGCCATCTTTTCCTGCATGGCCTGGAGAGCAGTCCCAAGTCCTCTCTCCAAACTTCACAGGAGGCTTGACTCCCTTTAGGCCACAAAGTGGGCTCCAAGAGGTGCCCGTCGCGACTCAAAAGGAGAGCGGAGTCCTTTGCTTCCCTTCGACATTAGCCTGACTCCCTGGGTGAGTCTGGAATGCAAACCTGAGATCCCTGTGGCCCTTGGAGAGGAACATTAGGTCCTGGACACAAGCCTAGATGAGGTCTCCTTTGCCCTGCAGTGACTCGAGCGCAACCCCCAGCTCTCCCTCGCAACTCGAATGGATGATTGGACTTCCCTGGCCCAACACAAGAGGAAGCCTGAAATCCCCGTCGTAACTCGAGAATCCCGCCGCAACTCGAGAAAAACCACGTGGCTCCCCCGTCATCGCAAGATGAGGCCCTTGGCCGCTACAGCGTATCAAGAGAAGTCCCACGTTCCATCCTGAAGTACAAAACGGTACTTGGCACCCTTGATGCGACCCCCAAAGTTCCCTGACATACCGGTCTCAGTCGAGGGAAACACCAAAGTTCACGGCACCACTTCCTGTGAGCCCCTTCACCCCTCCTGATCGCGACAGGAGGGTCGACTCCCATGTTTTGTCTGCAAGGGGTTCCCGACGTTCCCCGCGAACCTCCGGATGAGGCCGGTCTCATGAGGAAATTCGAAAAGTAGCCTCATGGTTGGTGCCATATGCTGAAAGATCCCGAATTCCCGGTCCACTCTAGATAAGAACCTGACGCCCGGACATCTCTTCGAAGGCAACCCTGTGGATGAAGGCACAACACGAAGGGACACTGACATCCCCATGCATCGTCTGGAAAAACCCGCAGATTCCACTCACAGCTCCAAATGTGGACTGTCACCTCGTGAACAACTCGAGAGGCAAGTGAAGTTGCATTCCTTCACACAAGACGAGGCCTTACTCTCCTGCCCCAACTCTTCAGGGACCCTGCAATTGGAGTCAGAAATGGAGAGGAACCCTGAGGTTCCTGCCTCAACTAGAGAAGAGGTCCTCTTCCATTGAACCAAACTCAGTGGTGTCCCGAGAGGCCCCTCCCAACACCACAGTATCCCTGAATTCTCAGAGGCTCCGTGAGAAGCTACCTGAGGTCACTGGCACAAGTCGAGGGAACCCAGAGTTTCCTGAAGTAACCTGAGAAAGACTTGGAGAGTCCTTTTTCAACGTCTCTTGATGCCCGATTCCCCTACCATGACTCCAGAGCAAGGACGCGCTCCCCTCGCCACAAGCAGGAAAACTGACTTCCCTAGTACCACACAAGAGGCTCCCTGAGTACCCCATCGTACCTCATGAGAAAACCCACACTGGCGCCGCAGTTTGAGAAAAACCACAAGATGCCCCCGTCAAGGAGAGATGGGGGCCTTCTTTTCCTGCCTGACCTGGAGAGCAATCCCTGGTCCTCTCTCCAAACTTCACAGGAGTATTGACTCCCTTTAGGCCACTCAGTTGGGTCCAAGAAATACCCGGTGCGACTCGAGAGGAGAGCGGAGTCCTTTGCTTCCCTGGAGACGAGGCCTGACTCCCCGGGTGAGTTTGGAATGCAACCCCGAGATCCATGTCGCCCCTGGAGTGGAACATTATGTCCTAGACACAAGCCTAGATGAGGTCTATTTTGCCCTACAGTGACTCGAGCAACCTCCATCTCTCCCTCACAATTTGAATGGAAGATTGGTCTTCCCACGGTCAACACAAGAGGAAGTCTGAATTTCCCATCGTAATTCGAGAATTCAGCCTCAAGTCTTAAAAACCATGTGGTTCCCCCTTCATTGCAATATGAGGCCCTTGCCAGCTAGAGTCTCAAGAGAAGTCCCACGTTCCATCTTAAAGTTCGAAATGCTACTTGGCACACTTGATGTGACCCCAAAGTTCCCCAACATACCGGTCTCACTCCAGGGGAACACCGAAGTTCCCGGTGTCTCCAGGGAAGTCCCATGTTCAGCCCTGAAGGGCGACACGGTACTTGACACCCTTGATGCGACCGCAAAAGTTCCCCAACATGCTGGGTTCCCTCGAGGGGAACACCGAGGGTCCCGGCACCATTTCATCTGAGCCCCTTCTCCCCTCCTGATCACGACAGGAGAGTCGATTCCCCTGCGTGGTCTGGAAGGGGTTCCCGGCCTTCCCGGCGCACCTCAGGATGAGGCCGGTCTCAGGAGGAAATTCGAGAGTAGCCACATGTGAGGTGCCACGTGCCGAACGACTCCGATTTTCCGGTCCGCTCTTGATAAGAACCCGATGCCCGGACACCTCTTCGAAGGCAACCCTGTGGGTGAAGGCACAACACGAAGGGGCACTGACACCCCCGTGCATCATCCGGAAAAACCCGCAGGGTCTACACACAGCTCGACAAGGGGCCTGAGACTCCCGGAACAACTCGAGAGGCAACCAGAATTCCATTCCTCAGACAAGACGAGGCATGACTCTCCTGTCCCAACACTGCAGGGACCGTGCAGTCGGAGTCCGAATCCGAGAGGAAGCCTGAGGTTCCTGCCTCCCCTCGAGATGAGGCCCTCTTCCATTGCGCCGAACCCAGCAGAGTCCCGAGAGGCCCTGCCAACTACACAGCATCCCTCACCTCTCAGAGGCACCGTGGGAAGTTCCCTAAGGTCCCCTGCAGAAGTCGAGGGAAACGAGGGTTTCCCGCCGCAACCCGAGAAAGACCTCGAGAGTCCTTCTTCAACGCCTCTTGAGGACCTAGCCGTTTCCCATGACTCGAGAGTGATGACCAGCTCCCCCTCGCCATGCGCATGGAGACCTGACTTGCCTGGCGCCGCACGAGAGGCTCCCTGAGGTCCTCATCGTGCCTCGTGAGAAAACCCCCATGGGCGCAGCAGCCTGAGGAAACCCATGAGACGCCCCCGTCATCGCGAGATGAGGGCCTTCTTTTCTTGCCTGGCCTGGAGAGCAATCCCGAGTCCTCTCTCCAAACTGAAGAGGAGGCTCGACACCCTTGAGTCCACTCAGTGGGCTCCAAGAGATCCGTGTCGCGACTTGAGAGGAAAGCGGAGTCTTTGCTTCCCCTCCAGGCGAGTCCTGACCCCCCGGGGGAGTCTCGAATGGAAACCCGTGATCCCTGTCTTCCCTTGAGAGGAATATTAGGTCCTGGACACACGCCTCGATGAGGTCTCTTTGGCCCTGTAGTGACTCGAGCAGAACCCCCAGCTTTCCATCGCAACTCGAATTGAAGATTGGGCTTCCCAGGGCCAACCCAAGAGGAAGCCTGAAATTCCTGTCGTTTTTGAGAATCCCAATGCAACTCGAGAAAAACGACGTGGTTCCAACGTCTTCACAGGATGAGGCCCTTGCCCGCTACAGCGTCTCCAGGGAAGTCCCATGTTCCGTCCTGAAGTGGGAAACGGTACTTGGCTCCCTTGATGCGACCCCTAAAGTTCCCTGAAACGCCGGGTTCCCTCGAGTGGAACACCGAGGGTCCCGGCCCCACTTCATCTGAGCCCCATCTCCCCTCCTGATCGCGACAGGAGAATCGATTCCCCTACTTTGTGTGGAAGGTGTTCCCGGCCTTCCCGGCGCACCTCAGGATGATGCTGGTCTCACGAGGAAATTCGAGATGAGCCACGTGGGTGGTGCCACATGCCGAATGACCCCGATTTCCCGGTCCGCTCTTGAAATGAACCCGATGCCCGGACACCTCTTTGAAGGAAACCCTGTGGGGGAAGGCACCAAACGAAGGGGCACTGACACCCCCATGCATCTTCTGGAAACACCCGCAGGTTCCACACACAGCTTGTCAAGGGCCCTGAGACCCCCTGAACGACTCAAGAGGCAAGCAGAGTTCCTTACTCAGACAAGACGAGGCCTGACTCTCCTGTCCCAACTCTGCAGGGACCCTGCGGTCGGAGTCAGAAATGGAGAGGAAGCCTGAGGTTCCTGCCTCCAATCGAGATGAGGCCCTCTTTCATTTCGTCAAACCTAGTGGAGTCCCGAGAGGCCCCTCTAACTCCTCAGTATCCCTCACCTCTCAGAGGCACCTGGGAAGTTCCCTAAGGTCCCCTGTAGAGGTCGATGGAAACGAGTGTTTCCCGCCCCAACCCAAGAAAGACCTTGAGAGTCCTTCTTAAATGCCTCTTGAGGCCCTAGTCCCTCCCATGACTCGAGAGCAATGACGCGATCTGCCTGGCCACACGCATGGAGTCAGGCTTCTCTGGCGCCGCATGAGAGGCTCCCTGAACTCCCCATCGTATCTCGTGAGAAACCCCACACTGGCGCCGCAGCTCGAGAAAACCCATGAGACGCCCCCGTCATCACGAGAGGAGGGCCATCTTTAACTGCATGGTATGCAGATCAAGCGTGAACCTTCTGTCCAAGCTACACAGGACGCTTGACTCCCTTTAGGCCACTCATTGGGCTCCAAGAGTTATGCGTCCCGACTCGAGAGGATAGTGGAGTCCTTTGCTTCCTTCCACTCGAGACGAGGTGTGACCCACCGGGTGAGACTGGAATGCGACCCCGATATCCCTGTCGCCCCTGGAGAGGAACATTACGTCCTGGACCCAAGCCTAGATGAGGACTCTTTGCCCTGAAGTGACTCGAGAGCAACCCCCAGCTCTCTCTGACAAGTTGAATGGAAGATTGGACTTCCTGGGCCAACACAAGAGGAAGCCTGAATTCCCCGTTGTAACTCGAGAATCCCGCCTCAGCTCGAGAAAAACCACGTGTTTCCCTCGTCATCGCAATATGAGGCCCTTGCCCGCTACAGCATCTCCAGAGAATTCCCACGTTCCATCTTGAAGTGCGAAACTGTACTTGGCACCCTTGATGCGACCTCAAAAGTGCCGTGACATACCGGTCTCACTCGAGGGGACCACCGAGGTTCCCGGCACCACTTCATCTGAGCCCCTTCTCCCCTTCTGATCGCGAGCGGTGGGTCGATTCCCCTGCTTTGTCTGCAAGGGGTTCCCGACCTTCCCGGCGCACCTCAGGATGAGGCCGGTCTCCCGAGGAAATTCGAGACGTAGCCTCGTGGGTGGTACCACATGCTGAAAGACCCCAATTTTCCGGTACGCTCTTGAAAAGAACCCGATGCCCGGAAACCTCTTTGAAGGCAAACCTGTGGATGAAGGCACAACACGAAGGGGCACTGACACCCCCGTGCATCGTCCGGAAAAACCTGCAGGTTCCACACTCAGCTCAACAAGTGGCCTGTCACTCCGTGAACAACTCGAAAGGCAAGGGGAAATCCATTCCTCCACGGAAGACGAGGCGTGACTCTCTTGTCCATACTCTGCAGGTACCCTGCGACCCGAGTCAGATATGGAGAGGACCCCTGAGGTTCCTGCCTCCATTCGAGATGAGGCCCTCTTCGATTGCACCAAACCCAGTTGAGTAACGAAAGGCCCCTCCCAAATCCACAGTGTCCCTGACTTCTCAGAGGCACCCTTAGAAGTTGCCTGAGGTCACCGACACAAATCAAGGGAACCCAGGGTTCCCTGCCGCAACCCGAGAAAGACCTCAAGAGTCCTTCTTCAATGTGTCTTGAGGCCCGATTCGCCTACTATGACTCGAGAGCAATCACGCACTCCCCTTCACCACACGCACGGAGACCTGACGTCCCTAGCACCACACGAGAGGCTCTCTGAGCTCCCCGTTGTACCTCGTGAGAAATCTGATACTGGCGCCGCAGCTGGAGAAAACCCACGAGATGCCCCCATCATCGCGAGATGAGGGCCTTTTTTCCTGCATGGCCAGGAAAACAATCCCGAGTCATCTCCAAACTCCATAGGAGGCTTCACTCCCTTTACGCCACGCAGTGAGCTCCAAGAGATACCCGTCGCGACTCGACAGGAGAGCGGAGTCCTTTTTTTCCCCTCAAGACGAGGCCTGACTCTCCGGGTGAGTCGAGAATGCAACCCTGAGATCCCTGTTGGCCCAGTAGTGGAACACTAGGTCCTGGACACAAGCGTAGATGAGGTCTATTTTGCCCTGCAGTGACTGGAGAGCAATCCCCAGTTCTAACTTGCAACTCGAATGGAATACTGGATTTTCCTGGCGCCATACAAGAGGCTCCCTGAGATCCCCGTGGTACTTCATGAGACACCCCACACTGGCGCCGCAGGTCGAGAAAACCCACGAGACGCCACCGTCATCTCGAGATGAGGGCCTTCTTTTCCTGCATGGCCTGGAGTCCAATCCCGAGTCCTCTCTCCAAACTCCACAGGAGGCTTGACTCCCTTTAGTACACACAGTGGGCTCCAAGAGATACCCATCGCGACTCGAGATGAGAGCGGAATTCTTTGCTTACCCTCGAGGTGAGAACTGACTCCCCGGATGAGTCTGGAATGCAAACCCGAGATCCCTGTCGCCCCTGGAGAGCAACGTTAGATCCTGGACACAAGCCTAGATTAGGTCTCTTTTGCCCTGCAGTGACTCTAGCGCAATCCCCAGCTCCCCCTCGCAACCCGAATGGAAGATTGGATTTCAAGGCCAACAAGAGGAAGCCTAAATTCCCGGTCATAACTCGAGAATCCCGCCGCAACTCGAGCAAAACCACGTGGTTCTCCCGTCATCGCAAGATGAGGCCCTTGCCCGCTACAGCGTTTCAAAAGATGTCCCAGGTTCCGTCTTGAAATGCGAAACGGTACTTGGCACCCTTGATGCGACCCCAAAAGTCCCCCAACACGCCGGTCTCACTCAAGGGGAACACCGAGGTTCCCGGCACCACTTCATTTAAGCCCCTTCTCCCCTCCTGATCGTGACCCGTGGGTCGATTCCCCTGCTTTGTCTGCAAGGGGGCCCGACCTTCCCTGCACAACTCAGGATGAGGCCGGTCTCATGGGGAAATTCGATACGTAGCTTTGTGGGTGGTGCCGCTTGCTGAAAGACTCCAATTTCCCGGTCCGCTCTTGATAAGAATCCGATGCTCGGACACCTCTTGGAAGGCAGCCTTGAGTATGAAGGTACAACACGAAGGGGCACTAACACACCTGTGCATCATCCGGAAAAATGGGCAGGTTACACACACAGCTCGACAAGTGGCCTGTCACCTCGAGAACAACTCGAGAGGCAAGAGGAGTCCCATCCTCCAGAAAAGACGAGGCCTGACTCTCCTGTACCAACATGCAGGGACCTTGCGATCTGAGTCAGAAATGGAGACGAACACTGAGATTCCTGCTTCAACTCGAGATGAGTCCCTCTTACATTCCACCAAATGCAGAGGAGTCTCAAGAGGCCCCTCCAAACTGCACAGTATCCCTGACTTCTCAGAGGCACTCTGAGAAGCTCCCTGAGGTCGCAGGCACAAGTCAAGGGAACCCTGGGTTTTATGCAGTGATCCGAGAAAGACCTCGAGAGTCCTTCTTCAACCCGTCTTGAGGCCCGATTACCCTACCATGACTCGAGAGCAATGACGAGCTCCCCCTAGCCATCTCATGGGGACCTGACTTCCCTGGCGCCACACGAGAGGCTCCCTGAGCTCCCTCTCGTACCTCGTCAGAAACCCGGCACTAGCGCAGCAGTCTAGAAAACCCACGAGACGCCGCCATCATCGCGAGATGAGGGCCTTCTTTTCCTGCATGGCCTGGAGAGGAATCCCGAGTCCTCTATCCAAACAGCACAGGAGGCTTGACTCCCTTTAGGGCACACAGTGGGCTCCAAGAGATACCCATCGCGACTCAAAAGGACAGCGGAGTTCTTTGCTTCCCTTCGAGACGAGGCTTGATTCCCCGGGTGAGTCTGGTATGCAACCCCAAGATCCCTGTCTCCCCTAGGGACGAGCATTAAGTCCTGGACACAAGCCTAGATGAGGTCTATTTTGCCCTGCAGTGACTCGAGAGCAATCCCCAGCTCTCCCTTTAAACTCGAATGGAAGATAGGACTTCCCTGGCCCAACACATGAGGAAGACTGTATTCCCCGTCGAAACTCGAGAATCCCGCCACAACTCGAGAAACGCCACGTGGTTCCCCCGTCATCCCAAGATGAGGCCCTTGCCCCCTACAGCGTCTCAAGAGAAGTCCCACGTTCCGTCTTGAAGTGCGAAACGGTATTGGCACCCTTGATGCGCCCTCAAATGTTCCTCGACACACCAGTCTGACTCGAGGAGAACACCGAGGTTCCCGGCACCACTACATCTGGGCCCCTTCTCCCCTCCTGATCGCGACAGGAGGGTCGATTCCCCTGTTTTGTCTTGAAGGGGTTCCCACCTTTCCCGGTGCATCTCAGGATGAGGCCGGTCTCACGAGGATATTCGAGACATAGCCACGTGGATGGTGACACATGCCGAAAGACCCCGATTTCCCGGTCCGCTCTTGATAAGATCCTGATGCCCGGACACCTCTTTGAAGATAACCCTTTTGATGAAGGCACAACACTTAGGGGCACTGACACCCCTGGGTATCGTCCGGAGAAACCCGCAGGTACCACACACAGCTCGAGAAGTGACCTGTCACCCCGTGAACAACTGGAGAGGCAAGCAGAGTTCCATTCCTCCACACAAGACAAGGCCTGACTCTCCTGTTCGAACTCTGCAGCGAAACTGCGATCCGAGTCAGATCTGGCCCAGGGGAAGTCAGGAGAGGAAACATGAGTTTCCTGCCTCCACTCGAGATGAGGCCCTCTTCCATTGCACCAAACCCAGTGGAGTCCCGAGAGACCCCTCCCAACTGCACAGTATCCCTGACTTCTCAGAGGCACCCTTAGACCTTCCTGAGATCACCGGCACAAGTCGAGGGAACCAAGGGTTTCCTGCCCCAACCCGTAAAAGACCTCGAGAGTCCTTCTTCAACGCGTCTTGAGGTGCGATTCCCCTACCATGACTCGAGAGCAATGACGCGCTCCCCCTAGCCACGCGCATAGAAACCTGACTTCCCTGGCGCCACAGGAGAGGCTCCCTGAGCTCCCCATTATACCTCGTGAGCAACACCACACTGGAGCCGCAGCTCGAGAATACCCACGAGACGCCCCAGTCCTCACGAGATGAGGGCCTTCTTTTGCTGTATGGCCTGGAGAGCAATCCTGAGTCCTCTCTCCAAACTCCACAGGAGGCTTGACTCATTTTAGGCCACACAGTGAGCTCCAAGATATACCCGTCGCGACTTGACAGGAGAGCGGTGTCCTTGGCTTCCCCTCGAGACGAGGCCTGACTCCCCGGGTGAGTCGAGAATGCAATGCTGAGATCGATTTCGCCGCAGCAGAGGAACATTAGGTCCTGGACACAAGCCTAGATGAGGTCTATTTGGCCCTGCAGTGTCTCGAGAGCAATCCCCATTCTAACTCACAATTCGAATGAAAACTGGACTTCCCTGGGCCAGTTGAAGAGGAAGCCTGAATTCCCGGTTGTAACTCGAGAATCCCGCCCCAACTCAAGAAAAACCACGTGGTTCCCCCGTCATCGAAAGATGAGGCCCTTGATCGCTACAGCGTCTCAAGAGAAGTCCCACGTTCCGTATTGAAGAGCGAAAAGTTACTTGGAACCCTTGATGCGACCCCAAAAGTTCCCCGACATACCAGTCTCACTTGAGGAGAACACCGAGGTTCCCGGCACCACTTCATCTGAGACTCTTCTCCCCTCTTGATCACGACAGGAGGTTCGATTCCCCTGCGTTGTCTGGAAGGCGTTCTCGACCTTCCTGGTGCACATCAAGATGAGGCCAGTCTCACGACGAAATTCGAGACATAGCCTCGTGGGTGGTGCGGCATGCCAAAAGACCCCGATTCCCTGGTCCGCTCTTGATAAGAACCCGATGGCAGAACCCAACTCGAAGGCAATCCTGTGGAACAAGGCACAACACGAAGGGGCAGTGACACCCCAGTGCATCGTCCAGAAAAACCCGCAAGTTCCACATACAAATCGACAAGTGGCCTGTCACCCCATGAACAACGCGAGAGTCAAGCGGAGTTCCATTCCTCCACACAAGACGAGGCCTGACTCTCCTGTCCCAACTCTGCAGGGACTCTGCGATCCGAGTCAGATCCGGCGCATTCGAAGCCAGGAGAGGAACCCTGAGGTTCCTGCCTCAACTTGTCATGAGGCCCTCTTCCATTGCACCAAACCCAGTGGAGTTCCGAGAGGCCCCTCCCAACTCCACAGTGACCCTGACTTCTCAGAGGCACGCTGAGAAGCTTCCTGAGGTCACTGGCACAAGTCGATGGAACCCAGGGTTTCCCGCCGCCCCCCGAGAAAGACCTCGAGAGTCCTTCTTCAACGCGTCTCCAGGCCCTAGTCCCCTCCCGTGACTCGAGAGCCATGACGCGCTCCCCCTCGCCATGCGCATGGAGATCTGACTTCCCTGGCGCCGCACAGGAGGCTCCCTGAGATCCTCGTCGTGCCTCGGGAGAAAACCCCCACGGGCACCGCAGCTCGAGGAAACCCCTGAGACGCCCCCGTCCTCGCGAGCTGAGGGCCTTCTGTTCCTGCATGGCCTGGAGAGCAATCCCGGGTCCTCTCTCCAAACGGAAGAGGAGGCTGGACTCCCTTGAGGCCGCTCAGGGGGCTCCAAGAGATCCGGGTCGCGACTCAAGGGGAGAGCGGAGTCCTTGGCTTCCCCTCGAGACGAGCCCTGACTCCCCGGGGTAACCTGGAACGCAACCCCGAGATCCCTGCCATCCCTGGAGAGGAATATTAGGTCCCGGACACACGCCTAGATGAGGTGTCTTGGGCCCTGCAGTGACTCAAGCGCAACCCCCAGCTTTCCCTCGCAACTCGAGGGGAAGATTGGGCTTCGCAGGGCCAACCCAAGAGGAAGCCTGAGATCCCCGTCGTAACTCAAGAATCCCGCCGCAACTCGAGAAAAACCACGTGGTTCCCACGTCTTCGCAAGATGACGCCCTTGCCCGCGACGGCGTATGAAGGGAAGTCCCCTGTTCCGCCCTGAAGGGTGAAACGGTCCCTGACAGCCTTCATGCGACCCCCAAAAGTTCCTCGACACGCCGGGTTCCCTCGAGGGTAACACCGAGGGTTCTGGCCCCACTTCATCTGAGCCCCTTCTCCCCTCCTGATGGCGACAGGAGAGTCGATCCCCCTGAGTTGTCTGGAAGGCTCCCCGGCCTTCCCGGCATACCTCAGGATGTAGCCGGCCTCACTAGGAAATTTGAGACTAGCCCCGTGGGTGGTCCCACATGCCGAAAGACCCCGATTTCCCTGTCCGCTCTTGAAAAGAACCCGAGGCCCGGACACCTCTTCGAAGGCAACCCAGTGGGTGAAGGCACAACACGAAGGGGCACTGTCACCGTCGTGCATCGTCCGGAAACACCCGCAGGTTCCACACACAGCTGAACAAGGGGCCTGAGACACCCTGAACACCTCGACAGGCAAGCGGAGTTCCCTTCCTCAGACAAGACAATTCCTGACTCTCCTGTCCCAACTCTGCAGGGACCCTGCGGTCGGAGTCCGAAACGGAGAGGAAGCCTGAGGTTCCTGCCTTCCCTGGAGATGAGGCCCTCTTCCATTGCGCCAAACCCAGCGTAGTCCTGAGAGGCCCCTCCAACTCCACAGCATCCCTCATCTGTCAGAAGCACACTGGGAAGTTCCCTAAGGTCACCGGTAAACTTTTATTGCACAAGGTCCACATGAAAAGGCCCACGCAGCAGGACAGCCACAGATTCTGTCTGCCATTAAAGGGCAGTAAGGTGCCCTCCCCCCTTCTTTGCTGCCTCGGTGGCCACCAGGGTGCAATTCGCGTACCCTTCCCTTTCCCATCCTAGCAGGTGCTCCAGGGCCCGCTGGCCTACAAAGTGCCAGAAGCAGGGATGGGCCAGCCGGCCAGAATTCAGGGTTCTGTCCCTTGGACTTCCAGCGGACACTAGGCTGCTTGGGAAAACCGCGCAGACTCTGAGGTTTTTCAGCAGAGGGGTGGAGTGGTAAAGGCCTTGACCCCAAAGACGAGGCCTTCCTGCGACCGCCAGGTTGGGGAGCTCTGAGACTGTGCCAACACAGGGCGGAATACATGGTTCCCTGCTCCACGCAGTCCCCGTTCCCTTACCTGTGTTCCGCACCCCTCCGCTGTGGCCGATGGATGCCGATCCTTGGGGATCCAGGAGTTCATGAAATGGGCATTCCCAGCCGCAATGGCGACCCCCAACAGCACATCTGGAAAGCCCTCCCCCACCCCCGCCAGGAGCCGACCCCCGCTGCGAACGGACCCCCCACCCCGCCCCGCGCCGCCAGGTTTTGCACCGGCCCTGCTGGGCTCCCGGCGGGTTCCCAGCCACATTGGCGACCCCCGGGAGCACAACAGGGACCGACCCCCCACCCACAGCGAGCGGAATCTCGACCTGTGCAGCCCAGGTTTACCCCACCCTGGCTGCGCTCCTGGCGTGTTTCCAGCCGCAGTGGCCATCTCCGAGAGCACAACTGGGAAGCCCTCCCCTACCCCCGCCAGGAGCCGACACCCGCCCTGTGCCGCCCGGGTTCGCCCCGCCCCTGCCGCGCTCCAGGGGGGCTGCCCACCTTCACCAGCGGCTCTCGGTGAGCCCCGTCCCCACACCCGGTTCCAGGAGAGGCTCTCGGACCTCGCTGCTGCTGCCAGGTCAAACATGAGGACAATACATACACCCCACAGAGACAATCCAAGCTGTCTATGATTTAGGGATAAAACGAGGACTACAGAAAGGCAAGATGACCTGACCTAGGAGGGCCATGATATTCTATAGAACCAGACAAAGTTGGTTACCAAGGAAACTTTTTTCCTTGGAACCCGGAAAGCTGGTTCTTTGCATATGCAATGACCAACAATTAGCTTGTTACCCAAGCCTGCCTTACTGCCACCCCCATCCCCCCACTCCCCAGAAGACTGGCTCAAAGAAATATTTTAAATCTCAGGTGGAAACCTGGAAGATGTCTTGTCTGTCTGTTTGGATTAAGGTATGTGTCAGTGTGAGCCTTGTGTTTTTTGATAATATTGCTCAAGTTCTGTGTTCTGATTTCAATGGTCTCAAGACAAGGCAGCCCTTCCAAATCAAACTGCTGGAAATACAAGAAAACATTGACCTAAATGAATGTCAGAGTCCCGTGAACTGGGAACTAGTCAATATTAAATATCTAGTATTTTTGGTTTTGCTCCTCCATTATAGACATGTCTAAGAGTCAACAACATTAAGCACAACATGTTCATAGTGCCTAGGTTTCTTTTGAGGTAAAAATTGCTCTATTGTTATATCTGTCACAAGCTTGTCAGCAAGAAACTACCTGGAAACGACAACAACAAAAGTAAAAAATGTAAATGTGATATGAGCTTTTAGACAAACTCTTTACAATAATTATACTCTAAAATATCTGCCTCTCATAGTCTTGATTGAAGGCAGAGGAGAAGGGGATGACAGAGGATACGATGGTTGTATGGCATCACTGACTCGATGGACATGAGTTTGAGCAAGCCCCTGGAGTTGGTGACGGACACGGAAGCCTAGCGTCCTTCAGGCCACGGGGTCCCAAAGAGTCAGACACGACTGAGCAATTGAACTGAACTGAACTAACAAACGTTTCTCCAGGTGTTTTGGTTACCCGAGTTTCTATCCTTGTGACGACAGTGTTGAATAGCTAGGTCATTTCCAAATAAATGAAAGTTCTGAAACATTCACGACTTGAAAGGACCTCCCTTTTACACAGAAACAAAAGAGATTTTTGACTCTCCATGAATAGTGTCTGGCACCATCCTGACATGTTAAATGTAAGAAAGCAATTGTTTTGTTTTGTTTTGTTCTGTTCTTGGGGGTGGGGGGAGGGGGGCGGGCTATAGCCAATGCCAATATAAAAGTCAGTTCTTGGTTGCTGAAGGGAAATGTATAACTTGTTATATCAAGAAAGTATGTGGAATGCAATGGCACTTGAGGAAGGAAAACGAAGTAGTTCTGTCTTACAGGTGGCAGTTTCAGGATGGGAGAAGCAAAGGAATGGGTACAGAATGGGATAAGGAGGTTGTAGGGAAAGTGGACCCCCAGAAAAGAGTTCTGTGCCTAGCACAAGTTTTCTTGAGATGTCGAACTGCCTTTGCTAATGGAGTTTAAGTTTCTTTACCTCTTAAGTGATCTCTTCTAGGTTGACCTAGAACAGAAATCTTTGGTTAGCTTTGGCTAAGTGGAGAAGTAGTGTTTCACGGTGACATATGTGATCCTTCCTGAATGTTTGCAGCCCTTTTGATATCGATGCCTTGCTTCTGCTGCTGCTGCCGCCGCCGCTGCTGCTAAGTCCTTTCAGTCGTGTCCGACTCTGTGCGACCCCATAGACGGCAGCCCACCAGGCCCCGCAGTCCCTGGGGTTCTCTAGGCAAGAACACTGGAGTGGGTTGCCATTTCCTCCTCCCATGCATGAAAGTGAAAAGTGAACTTGAAGTCGCTCAGTGGTGTCCGACTCTTAACCACCCCATGGACTGCAGCCTACCAGGCTCCTCCATCCATGGGATTTTCCATGCAAGAGTACTGGAGTGGGGTGCCATTGCCTTCTCCCATATCTATGCACAAGCCTGCCTAAATCATTGACTTCTAGCTAGCTTTGGGATGCCAATGACCATCCACCCTTACCAGGCAACAGAGAAGAGAAAAACACTTACCACAGGAGGTCCTGGTAAGGAACAAGGAACTAACAAGCTCCCGCCAACCAGGATTCTGCAGAGGTCAACAAGAGGTCAGTAAGAGATGGAAGACTGCAGTCCAGAGGTCCTAGCAACTTCCATCTTGCAGCAGAGACCCAGCATAGTCAAAACGAATTCAATGTTGCAAAAAATAAGTAAACAAATAAAGGACAGAAGTTCTTTGAACACATGACTGAGATTAGGGGTGAGGCAGTACATGTACGGTGCCCAGAAAATCTTAAAGTATGAGAAAGGAAAGAAATTAAAGACAACTATCAAGCTGTCCAAACTGATAAAAACGAAAGATTACACGGTTTTTTCTGTATATATTAGCAGATAATAATCTGAAAAGGAATTAAAAAAAATTCCCTTTCAATAATGTCAACATGAATACAACACTTTGCCATGGATGTAACGAGGATGACAAGACTGGTA
This sequence comes from Bubalus kerabau, assembly GCF_029407905.1. Lineage (NCBI taxonomy): Eukaryota > Metazoa > Chordata > Mammalia > Artiodactyla > Bovidae > Bubalus > Bubalus kerabau. The sequence goes on along the minus strand of NW_026577886.1, from coordinate 2,302,727 downwards.
CACTGGAAATTATACACCCTGGCTGAAAACTATCCTGAATACATGGACAGATATTCCATAACAATGGAAAGACTTAAGATGGCAATACCATGGAATGCATCTTCAATCTGAAATGAAGATTTGATATGATTTGATCGCTCAGAGCTTTTGTGTCATCAATTGTTATTAAAGTATAAATGAGATAGAGAAAGCTGCTGACTTAGACTTGAGGCGGGGTGTACGCCCTGCTGGTCTCTAGCCAGATATTCTACAGGCACTAGCAGTCAGCTAAGGAAGGAAAGGCACTGTCTCAGGGAATGGCACCAGGCCCCTCCCCCACGACATGCCTTGAGGTCACATTGGCAGCAGGTGAGTCATCCTGGGCCAAAAACTGATTGACATGAATCTTGAAGAAAGGCAGTATTCCAGGCAAATATATCATTTCCTTAACATAGATTAGGAGAACAAGGTACAAGGAAAACATACTGTTTTGTTCAAGTCGCTTCTGAGTCTATTGGGGGAACCGACCTGAAGCCAGAGTCCAGCGGATATACATAGGATATTTACATCGCTTAAGACAAACATTTCCTCAGGAACAAATGCATTGCTTAGCTCAAGGTTTGTCTGCGAAATTCTTACACATCAGGAGATGGCTCCGAGCTGGGTTTCTACACACAAGAACATGAATGCAAAGGACAAGACTGCACAGCCCATCTGCCCCCCTTCCCCACAGCCAGCAGCATTTCCAAGTGACCTCCTAAGGCCTTCCCCAAAATACAGGGGCACCTCTGGGTTTCCTGTTTCAAGCTCTTCGAACACTTTTCTTAAAAAAAAAAAAAATCCTGCACACTTCTTGATAGAATGCCACAGTGCAAGGAAAACAGGCCTTCAATACTTAAACCTCCCTGTGCCAAACACTTGGGGCTTGGTTTTGTTATGTTTTGTTTTTTAATTACACCACCACATAATTTAAACTTTTTACAATTTCTAATTATTCAGTACCAAAACACCAAACTTTTATTGCACAAGGTCCCCATGAAAAGGCCCACGCATCAGGACAGCCACAGATTCTGCCATGAAAGGGCAGCAAGGTGCCCTCCCCACTTCTTTGCTGCCTGGGCGGCCACCAGGGTTTGAAATCCATGCACCCTACTAAGTTTCTAGGGTGCAATTCGTGGACCCTTCCCTTTCCCATCCCAGCAGGTGCTCAAGGGCCCGCTGGCTTACAAAGTGCCAGAAGCAGGGCTGGGCCAGCCGGCAAGAATTCAGTGTTCTGTCCCTTGGACTTCCAGCGGACACTAGGCTGCTTGGAAGAACCGCGCAGACTCTGAGATTTTTCAGCAGAGGGGTGGAGCGGTAAAGGCCTTGACCCCAAAGGCAAGGCCTTTCTGCGACCGCCAGTTTGGGGAGCTCCGAGAATGTGCCAACAGACGGCGGAATACTTGGTTCCCTGCTCCACGCAGTCCCAGTTCCCTTACCTGTGGTCCGCAGCCCTCCGCTGCACCCATGGGATGGCGATCCTTGGGGACCCAGGAGCGGACGAAATGGGAGTTCCCAGCCGCAGTTGCAACCCCCGAGAGCGCAACTGGGAACCCCTCCCCATCCCCCCCATGAGCCGACCCCCGCCCCGCGCCGCCAGGGTTAGCCCCGCCCCTGCCGCGCTCCCGGCGCGTTTTCAGCCTCAGTGTCCACCTCCGAGAGCACAACTGGGAAGCCCGCCCCCACCCCCGCCAGAAGCCGACTCCCGCCCCACGCCGCCCGCGTTTGCCCCGCCCCTGCACGGTCCAGGTACCTTCCCAGCTTCTAGCGTTCACGCCCGGGTAGGAGCAGGATGTAGGAGTATGGGAGATGTGTCTGGAGCCTGACAGCCTCAGCTCCGCTCTGGCCTGCCCTTTGGACCTAGGAGCCAGGCCAACTTGCAGAGGGCTTAGGGCCCCATTGTATGCAAACTACCAAGGCCTACCGCAAGGAGAGCTCTGTCCGAGGGAAGGGAAGCGCCCCAGGCTGCGTTCCCAAGCTGTTGCTTGGCAATGCAGACTCAGCGGTAAACGGAGGGAATCAGGGTCCTAGTGCCCCTGTCTTGGGGAGGAAGCTCCACAGCCAGAGTGTTCCTCCCTTTGTGCCCAGAAAGCGCCTGCCAGACTGGGCTTCCCCGGAGCTCTGTTGCAGAGCAGAGACGTGTGGATGTGTTTTGGGGCCTTGACATGTGCGTTTGGGCTCCCTAGCACAGCCCCAGCGTAGGGGAACAAGCCCCTGAGCAGAGAGCTCCAGGCAGTGCTCTGTGCTCTGGATTGGAAGCCCACTCCCAGCACGCGGGAGAATAGAGTCAGGCCGCCGTCGGGTGCTTGCAAGCCTGTATTGGGAAGGACCGAATGAGCTTCCACTCCGGCGGAGCTCCAGATCTGCACCCAGGCGCGATATCGCAGAGCCCTGGCCTAGAGGCTGCTCTGCCTGGGCGAGCCTCGCCAAGCCCTTCCCAGCTTCTAGCTTTCGCGCAGGGGAAGGAACAGTCTGCGGAAGTGGGGGAGACGTGACTGGCGGGCGCCTTACTGGCCTCAGCTCCGCTCTTCCTTTCCCTTTGCACCTATGATCCATGCCTCCTTGCAGAGGGCTTAGGGACCGAAGGAGAGCTCTGTCAGAGGGAAGGGAAGCGCCCCAGGCTGCATTCCCAAGCTGTTGTTTAGCCGCCCAGACTCAGCGCTGCACAGGGGTAATCAGGCTCTCTGTGCCCGCAGCTTCACACACAGGTGTGTCTCCGTAGGAATCAAGAAAGATCCTGACAGAGTGAGGTTCATTAGAGCTATACTAAAGAGCAAAGGCTTGTCCATGTGGTCTTGCCTTCCCCTGTGCCTTTGGGTCTCCAGGCTCGGCCCCAGCTCCGTGGAAACAACCCCTGAGAAAATATCTTCAAGACCCGCTTTTCCCAGTGTCTGGGAACCGGGGTTCGTAGGAGGAGAGAAAAGCACGCCTCCATCGGGAACGAAAAGGCAGCCCACCTGCCTGTGTTTTGAGGCCTCTATTTGGAAGGAATGGGTTAGCTTCTCCTAAAGGAGACCTCCAGATCTGCTCAGAAGTCGGTAATTCCAGAGGCAGGGTACTGGTTCCTGACTGCCCTTTGCTAGCCTTGCAAAGATATTCCTAGATTCTAGAGTTATTTTCCATGAAGGAGCAGGCTTTGGGAATGTGTCAGACGGGACTGGCTCCTTATTGACCTCAGCTCAGCTATTGCCTTTCCATTCAAACTAGGGCAAGGCCCTACTTTATGAAGGGTAAGGGTCTTCTTCTTTGCAAACTGCCAAGGGCTACAACAATGAGACCTCTGTCAAGGTGAGGGAAGCCTAAGAGGATGGATTCTCAAGCAGGTGCTTTGCCACAAAGCATCAGCACCCCACGGAGAGAATCAAGCTCCCTGTGCACCAATGTTGGGAGTGTAGCTTCACACACAGAGTTGTCTCTATAGGAGCCAAGAATGTTCCTGAGAGATTAGGTTCACTAAACCTCTCCTACAGAGCATAGACCTGTCAATGTGGTTTTGCCTTCCCCTGTGAGTTGGGTCCTCGAGGTCCGCCACACCTCCGGGGAAACTGTCCCTGAGAAAAGATCTCCAGGAACCGCTTCGCCGAGGCTGGGAAATGCTGTTCACAGGAAGTAAGGCAAGCGAATCTCCTGCAGAGTAAAAGAGGCCTTACAGTCCCTGGAGGAGCAGGCTGCCAGAGTGTGTGAAACCTGACTGTTGCCTTACTGGCCTCAGCTCCGCCATTGCCTGTTCATCCGAGCTAGCACCCAGGCCTACTTGGAAAAGCGTTTGGGTGCAGATTTCTACAAAGTGCCAAGGGCTACAGCAGTGAGAATTCTCTCGGTGGTAAGGGAGAGCATTTTATGGATTCTCAAGCTGTTTTCTGAACGACAGCGTCAAAATGAACAGAGAGAATCAGGCTCTCTGTGCCCCTATGTTAGGTACGCAGCTTCACACACAGAGGTGTCTCTATAGGAGCCAAGAATGCTCCTGAGAGATGAGGTTCACTAGAGGTCTGCTACAGAGCATAGACCTGTCCATGTGGTCTTGCCTTCCCCTGTGCCTTTGGGCCCCGGGCTCGGCCCCAGCTCCGTGGAAAGAACCCCTGAGAAAATATCTTCAAGACCCGCTTTTCCCAGAGGCTGGGAACTGGGGTTCATATGAGGAGAGAAAAGCAAGCCTCCTTCGGGCACGAAAGGCTGCCAACCTGCCTGTGTTTTGAAGCCTCTATTTGGAAGGAATGGGTTAGCTTCTCCTAAAGGAGACCTCCAGATCTGCTCAGAAGTCGGTAATTCCAGAGGCAGGGTGCTGGTTCCTGACTGCCCTTTGCCAGCCTTGCAAAGACATTCCAAGATTCTAGAGTTATATTCCATGAAGGAGCAGGGTTCGGGAATGTGCCAGAGGGGACTGGCTCCTTATTGGCCTCAGCTCAGCTATTGCCTTTCCATTCAAACTAGGACAAGGGCCTACTTTATGAAGTGTAAGGGTCTTCTTCTTTGAAACTGCCAAGGGCTACAGCAATGAGACCTCTGTCAAGGTGAGGGAAGCCTAAGAGGACGGATTCTCAAGCAGGTGCTTTGCTACAAAGCATCAGCACCCCACGGAGAGAACCAAGATCCCTGTTCCCCAATGTTGGGAGTGTAGCTTCACACACAGAGTTGTCTCTATAGGAGCCAAGAATGTTCCTGAGAGATTAGGTTCACTAAACCTCTCCTACAGAGTATAGACCTGTCCATGTGGTTTTTCCTTCCCCTGTGAGTTGGGTCCCCGAGGTCCACCACACCTCCGGGGAAACTGTCCCTGAGAAAAGATCTCCAGGAACCGCTTCGCTGAGGCTGGGAAACGCTGTTCACAGGAAGTAAGGCAAGCGAATCTCCTGCAGAGAAAAAGAGGCCTTACTGTCCCTGGAGGAGCAGGCTGCCAGAGTGTGTGAAACCTGACTGTTGCCTTACTGGCCTCAGTTCCACCATTGCCTGTTCCTCCGAACTAGGACCCAGGCCTATTTGGAGAAGCGTTTGGCTGCGGATTTCTACAAAGTGCCAAGGGCTACAGCAGCGAGAATTCTCTCAGCGGTAATGGAGAGCATTTTATGGATTCTCAAGCTGTTTTCTGAACGACTGCGTCAAAATGAACTGAGAGAATCAGGCTCTCTGTGCCCCTATGTTAGGTACGCAGCTTCACACACAGAAGTGTCTCTATAGGAGCCAAGAATGTTCCTGAGAGATGAGGTTCACTAGAAGTCTGCTACAGAGCATAGACCTGTCCATATGGTTTTGCCTTGCCCTGTGAGTTGGGTCCCCGAGGTCCGCCCCAGCTCAGGGGAAGGAGCCCCTGAGAAAAGATCTCCAGGGACCACTATTCCCCCAGGCTGGCAAACGCAGTTCACAGGAGGTAACGCAAGCGAGCCTCCTGCAAGGCACAACAGGTCTTAGTGTCCCTGGACGATCAGGCTGCCAGAGTGTGTGAGACCTGACTGGTGCCTTACTGGCCTCAGCTCTGCCATTGCATGTTCCTCCGATCTAGGACCCAGGCCTACTAGGAGAAGGGTTTGGGTATGGATTTCTAAATACTGCCAAGGGGTATAGCAATGAGAACTGTGTCACGGGTAAGGAAGAGCATTGTATGGATTTTCAAGCTGTTGTTTGAACGACAGCTTCAAAGCTGCACAGAGAGAATCAGACTCTGTGTCTCCATGTTCGGTACACAGCTTCACAGACAGGGGTGTCTCCATAGGAAACAAGAATGTTCCTGACAGAGTGAGGTTCACTAGAGCTCTCCTAGAGAGCAAAGACTTGTCCATGTGGTTTTTCTTCCCCTGTGCGTTTGGGGCTCCAGGCTCGGCCCCAGCTCCGTGGAAACAACCCCTGAGAAAAGATCTTCAAGATCCGCTTTTCCCAGAGGCTGGGATGTGGGGTTCATAGGAGGCGGGAAAAGCAGGCCTCCTTCAGAGAGCAAGAGGCAGCCAAGCGGCCTGCGTTTTGAAGCCTCTACTTGGAAGAATGGGTTAGCTTCCCCTAAGGGAGACCTCCAGATCTGTTCAGAAGTCGGTAATTCCAGAGGCAGTGTGCAGGGTCCTGACTGCCCTTTGCCAACCTTGCAAAGACATTCCTAGATTCTACAGTTATCTTCCTGAAGAAGCAGGCTTTGGGAATATGTCGGACTTGACTGGCGCCTTATTGGCCTCAGCTCAGCTATTGCCTTTCCATTCAAAGTAGGACAAAGGCCTACTTTATGAAGGGTAAGGGTCTTCTTCTTTCCAAACTGCCGAGGGCTACAGCAATGAGACCTCCGTAAATGCGAGGGAAGCATAAGCGGATGGATTATCAGGAAGGTTCTTTGCCACCAAGCATCAGCACCCCACGGAGAGAATCAGGCTCCCTTTGCCCCTATGTGGGGTGTGTAGATTCACACACAGTGGTGTCTCTACAGGAGCCAAGAATGTTCCTGAGAGATGAGGCTCACAAGAGCTATCCTACAGAGTGCTCACCTGTACATGTGGTTTCACCTTCCCCTGTGAGTTGGGTCCCCGAGGTCCGCCCCAGCTCCGAGAAAACAGCCTCTGAGAAAAGATCTCCAGGAACCGCTTTTCGCCCAGGCTGGGAAAAGCTGTTCACAGGAAGTAAGGCAAGTGAGCCTCCTGCAGAGAAAAAGAAGCCTTACTGTCCCTGGAGGAGCAGGCTGCCAGAGTGTGTGAAAACTGACTGGTGCCATAATGGTCTTAGCTCCGCCATTGCTTGTTCCTCCGAACTGGGACTCAGGCCTACTTGGAGAAGGGTTTAGGTGCAGATTTCTACAAACTGCCAAGGGATACTGCAATGAGAACTCTCTCAGAGGTAAGGGCGAGAATTGTATGGATTCTCAAGCTGTTTTCTGAACGACAGCATTAAACCTGCACAGAGAGAATCAGGCTCTCTGCCGCCATGTTGGGTACGCAGTTTCACACACAGAGGTGTCCGCATAGGAGTCAAGAACGTTCGTCAAAGACTGAGGTTCACTAGAGCTCTCTTAGAGAGCAAAGACTTGTTCATGTGGTTTTGCCTTCCCCTGTATGTGTGGGTCTCTGGGCATAACCCCAGCTCCGTGGAAACAACCCCTGAGCAAAGATCTCCAAGATCTGCTTTTCCCCCATGCTGGAAACCAGGGATCATAGGAGGCAGGAAAAGCAAGCCTCCTTCAGGCAAGAAGAGGCAGCCAACCGGCCTGTGTTTGGAAGCCTCTATTTGCAAGGAATGGGTTAGCTTCTCCAGAAGGAGACCTCCAGATCTGCTCAGAAGATAGATATTCCAGAGGCAGGGTCGAGGTTCCTGACTGCCCTTTGCCAGCCTTGCAAAGACATTCCTAGATTCTAGCAATATTTTCCATGAAGGAGCAGGCATCGGGAATATGTCACAGTTGAAGGGTGCCTTACTGGCCTCAGCTCAGCTATTGCCTTTCCTTTCAAACTAGGATCAGGGCCTACTTGGTGAAGGGTAAGGGTCTGCTTCTTTCCAAACTGCCAAGAGACACAGCAATGAGACCTCTGTCAAGGCGAGGGAAGCGTAAGCGGATGGATTCTCAAACAGGTGCTTTGCCACAAAGCATCAGCACCCCATGGAGAGAATCAGGCTCCCTGTGCCCCTATGTTCGGTGTGTAGCTTTACACACAGAGGTGTCTCTGTACGAGCCAAGACTGTTCCTAAAAGATGAGACACACTAACGTCTCCTACAGAGCATAGACCTGTCCATGTGGTTTTTCCTTCCCCTGTGAGATGGGTCCCCGAGGTCCACCCCAGCTCTGGGGATAGAGCCCCTGAGAAAAGATCTCCAGGAACCGCTGTTTGCCCAGGCTGGGAAACGCAGTTCACAGGAGGCCAGTCAAGCGAGCCTCCCACAGGGAAAAATAGGCCTTACTGTCCCTGGAGGAGCACGCTGCCAGAGTGTGTGACACCTGACTGGTGCCTTACTGACCTCAGCTCCGCCACTGCATGGCCATCCAAACCAGGACCCAGGCCTACTTGGAGAAAGGTTTGGGTGCGGATTTGTAAAAACTGCCAAGGGTTACAGCAATGAGAAGTCTCTCAGAGGTAAGGGAGAGCATTGTATGGATTCTTAAGCTGTTGTTTGAATGACAGCTTCAAAGCTGCAAAGAGAGAATCAGGCCCTGTGTGCCCCCTTGTTGAGTACGCAGCTCCACACACAGAGGTATCCCCGTGGAATCCAAGACTTTCCTCACATACTGAGGTTAACTAGAGTTCTCCTACAGAGCAAAGACTTGTCCATGTGGTTTTGCCTTCCTCTGTGCGTGTGGGTCTCCGGGCTCGGCTCCAACTCCGTTGAAATAGCCCCTGAAAAAAGATCTCCAAGAACCACTTTTCCCCCAGGCGGGAAGCGGAGTTCACAGGAAGCGGAACAAGCAAGCCTCCTTCGGGCAAGTAGATGCAGCCAACTAGCCTGTGTTTGGAAGCCTCTATTTGGAAGGAATGGTTAGCTTCTCCAAAAGAAGACCTCCAGATCTGCTCAGAAGATGGAAATTCCAGAGGCAGGGTCGAGGTTCCTGACTGTCCTTTACCAGCCTTGCAAAGACATTTCTAGATTCTAGCGTTATTTTCCATGAAGGAGCAGGCTTCAGGAATATGTCAGACTTGACTGGCGCCTTACTGGCCTCAGCTCAGCTATCGCCTTTCCGTTCAAACTAGGACAAGGGCCTACTTGGTGAAGGGTAAGGGTCTGCTTCTTTCCAAACTGCCAAAGGCTACAGCAAAGAGACCTCTGTCAAAGAGAGGGAAGTGGAAGCGGATGGATTCTCAAACAGGTGCTTTGCCACAAAGCATCTGTACCCCACGGAGAGAATCAGGCTGCATTTGCCCCTATGTTGGGTGTGTAGCTTCAAACACAGAGGTGTTTCTATAGGAGCCCAGAATGTTCCTGGGAGATGAGGTTCACTAGAGCTCTGCTACAGAGCATAGACCTGTCCATATGGTTTTGCCTTCCCCTGTGAGTTGGGTTCCCGATGTTCGCCCCAGCTCCGAGGAAGAAACCCCTGAGAAAACACCTCCAGGAACTGCTTTTCGTCCAGACTGGGAAACGCAGTTCACAGAAGGCAAGGCAAGCGAGCCTCCTGCAGAGAAAAAGAGGCCTTACTGCCCCTGGAGGAGCAGGCTGCAAGAGTGTGTGAGACCTGACTGGTGCCTTACTGGCCTCAGCTCCGCCATTGCATGTTCCTCTGAACTAGGACCCAGGCCTACTAGGAGAAGGGTTTGGGTGCGGATTTCTAAAAAACTGCCAAGGGCTACAGCAATGAGAACTCTCTCAGAGATAAGGGAGAGAATTGTATGGATTCTCAAGCTGTTTTCTGAACGACGGCGTTAAACCTTCACAGAGGGAATCAGGCTCTCTGACCCCATAAGTTGTCCCTGTAGGAACCAAGAACGTTCGTCAAAGACTGAGGTTCACTAGAGCTCTCTTAGAGAGCAAAGACTTGTTCATGTAGTTTTGCTTTCCTCTGTATGTGTGGGTCTCCGGGCATAACCTCAGCTCCGTGGAAACAACCCCTGAGCAAAGATCTCCAAGATCTGCTTTTCCCCCATGCTGGGAACCAGGGATCATAGGAGGCAGGAAAAGCAAGCCTCCTTCGGGCAAGAAGAGGCAGCCAACTAGCCTGTGTTTGGAAGCCTCTATTTGCAAGGAATGGGTTAGCTTCTCCAGAAGGAGACCTCCAGATCTGCTCAGAAGATAGATATTCCAGAGGCAGGGTCGAGGTTCCTGACTGCCCTTTGCCAGCCTTGCAAAGACATTCCTAGATTCTAGCGCTATTTTCCATGAAGGAGCAGGCATCGGGAATATGTCAGAGTTGACGGGTGCCTTACTGGCCTCAGCTCAGCTATTGCCTTTCCTTTCAAACTAGGATCAGGGCCTACTTGGTAAAGGGTAAGGGTCTGCTTCTTTCCAAACTGCCAAGGGACACAGCAATGAGACCTCTGTCAAGGCGAGGGAAGCGTAAGCGGATGGATTCTCAAACAGGTGCTTTGCCACAAAGCATCAGCACCCCACGGAGAGAATCAGGCTCCCTGTGCCCCTATGTTCGGTGTGTAGCTTTACACACAGAGGTGTCTCTGTACGAGCCAAGAATGTTCCTAAGACTTGAGATTCACTAAGGTCTCCTACAGAGCATAGACTTGTCCGTGTAGTTTTGCCTTCCCCTGTGAGTTTGGTCCCCGAGGTCCACCCCAGCTCCGGGGAAACAACTCCTTAGAAAAGATCTCCAGGAACCGCTTTTCGCCCAGGCTGGGAAACGCAGTTCACAGGAGGCAAGGCAAGCGAGACTCCTGCAGGGAAAAAGAGGCCTTACTGTCCCTGGAGGAGCAGGCTACCAGAATGTGTGACACCTGACTGGTGCCTTACTGACCTCAGCTCCGCCATTGCATGGCCATCCAAACCAGGACCCAGGCCTACTTGGAGAAGGGTTTGGGTGCGGATTTCTAAAAACTGCCAAGGGCTACAGCAATGAGAACTCTCTCAGAGGTAAGGGAGAGCATTGTATGGATTCTCAAGCTGTTGTTTGAATGACAGCTTCAAAGCTGCAAAGAGAGAATCAGTCTCTCTGTGCCCCCTTGTTGGGTACGCAGCTTCACACACAGGGGTGTCTCCATAGGAGTCAAGAACGTTCCTGACAGAGTAAGTTTCACTTAGAGGTCTCCTGGAGAACAAAGACTTGTCCATGTGGTTTTCCTTCCCCTGTGCAATTGGGTCTCTGGTCTCGGCCCCAGCTCCATGGAAAAAACCCCTGAGAAAAGATCTTCAATATCCGCTTTTCCCAGAGCCTGGGAAGCTGGGTTCATAGGAGGCAGGAAAAGCAAGCCTCCTTCGGGCACGAAGAGGCAGCCGACCGGCCTGTTTTTGGAAGTCTCAATATGGAAGGAATGAGTTAGATTCTCCTAAAGGAGACCTCCAGATCTGCTTAGAAATCGGTAATTCCAGAGGCAGGGTGCAGGCTCCTGACTGCCCTTTGCCAGCCTTGCAGAGACATTCCTAGATTCCAGCGTTATTTTCCATGAAGGAGCAGGCTTCGGGAATATGTCAGACTTGACTGGCGCCTTATTGGCCTCAGCTCAGCTCTTGCCTTTCCTTTCAAACTAGGACAAGGGCCCACTTTATGAAAGGTAAGGGTCCTCTTCTTTCCAAACTGCCAAGGGCTACAGCAATGAGACCTCTGTCAAGGCGAGGGAAGCGTAAGCTGATAGATTCTCAAGCAGGTGCTTTGCCACAAAGCATCAGCACCCCATGGAAAGAATCTGGCTCCCTTTGCCCCTACGTTGCGTGTGTAGCTACACTCACAGAGGTGTCTCGATAGGAGCCAAAAATGTTCCTGAGAGAGGAGGTTCACTGTTGGGGGCCAGAGTGAGGCACTCCGCCCATGGCAAAGGTCATGAGGAAGGAGGCTCGACATACGCAAAGGCGGGATCGAGCCTCAGGAGTCCCCCTGGAAATCCTCGAACATCTACCCCCATAACCAGAGCCTGCCTACCTTACTACTTTGTGCTCTCACCTACACCTCTGACTTTACGGGGGGCTGTCCCCCACCACCTCTTTCGGAGAAGGAGTTAACCTAGAGCTCCAGTTGATAAAAACCCCTGGGTGTGACAAGAGTGTTTTAACCTACAAACTCCTCTGAAGGTTCTCTAGCCTGCCTGACAGGCTTGTCCGGCCACATGTGATTGCTCACAGCCTCCCAACCATGAGAGGCACGAGATGCTTTAAACCTTCTAAAAACAGGTTCCTTAGAAAAGTTAGAAAAGTATTAGTATAAGTATAATGGGCTGATTAGAAATCATATTGGTGAAGGCTTTTTCATTTGTTGAGCTGATGTTTACTGCTAAGTCTCCACATCCCCTGCCCTTATACACATTAATGAATATATAGAAGAAATAAGTATTAACCTTTGATATAAATCACGTTAGACCTTAGGCTAAGTAAATTCTTTCCTTAACTAAAACCCACTACACCCTCACCCTATAGGAATGTAACTTTATTTGGGTGGCGTCTGTTTTAAGAATAATCACCCCTGGAGAAATAAGTGTCCTGGTTGACTGACCGCTGTCACAAGGAGAGGGTCGTAAATTGTCAGCAGGCCCCCCGGCCAGAAGATGATGTAACACCCCTAAGACCTCTGTATACTTTTGTATGAAGCACCTGACTTTGATAAAAGTCAGGACTGCCGACCCCACGTGACTTTTGCATAACATCTCAGTGTATAAAAGTAGACCATGGAAAATAAAGAATTGGGATCAGTTTCTCGAAATACTGGTCTCCCCATGTCTCTCTCTCTCTCTCTCACTCTGGTTGAGTCTCCATCTGGAGCGCGGAACCCACCAAGCTTACTAATTTTGCCTGGGCTTCTAAGATCCGACCGGGGAGGCCTCAGTGTCTCCTCTCCTTCGGGAGAACGGAAGGACGCCTGCGGCCTACGTAAGTGGTGCAAGCTTCTTGTCTTGAAGTTTTATTGGTCCCCCGCGTAAACCAAGCTACTCAGCCTCTTTTCTCCACTGAATTTTCCTACTGAGCTATCCTCATTTTATTACTCTTTATATCCTTAATTAACGTTTAATTAAGCAGTTGTTCCCTGACCCTCGCCTACGCCATCTCTGCTTCAAATACCCTGGATCAGCTGGGGCTGGACCCCGGCAGTTCACTAGAGATCTCCTACAGAGCATAGACCTGTCCATTTGGTTTTGCCTTCCCCTGTGAGTTGGGTCCCCGAGGTCCGCCCCAACTCCGGGGAAACAGCCCCTGAGAAAAGATCTCCAGGAACTGCTTTCCGCCCAGGCTGGGAAACGCTGTTCACAGGAAGTAAGGCAAGCGAGCCTCCTGAAGGGAAATAGAGGCCTTACTGTCCCTGGAGGAGCAGGATGCCAGAGTGTGTGACACCTGACTGGTGCCTTACTGGCCTCAGCTCCGCTATTGCATGTTCATCTGAACTTGAACCCAGGCCTACTTGGAGAAGTCTTTGTGTGCCGATTTCCAGAAACTGCGAAGGGCTACAGCAATGATAACTCTCTCAGTGGTAAGGGAGAGCATTGTGTGAATTCTCAATTTGTTGTTTGAACGACAGCATCAAAGCTGCACAGAGAGAATCAGGTCTCTGTGTCTCTATGTTGGCTATGCAGCTTCCCACACAGAGATGTCCCCATTGGAGCCAAGAACATTCCCCATAGAGTGAGGTTCACTAGAGCACTCCTAGAGAGCAAAGACTTATCCATGCGGTTTTCCCTTCCCCTGTGCGTGTGGGTCTCCGGGATCGGCCCCTGCTCCGTGGAAACAGCCTCTGAGAAAAGATCTCCAAGAACCTCTTATCCCCCAGGCTGGGAAGCGGAGTTCGCAGGAGGTGGGATAAGCAAGCTTCCTTCGGCAAGAAGAGACAGCCAACCGGCCTGTGTTTGGAAGCCTATATTTGCAAGGAATGGGTTAGTTTCTCCTGACCGAGACCTCCGGATGTGCTGAGAAGATAGAAAATCCAGAGGCAGGGTCGAGGTTCCTGACTGCCCTTTGCCAGCCTTGCAAAGACATTCCCAGATTCTAACGTTATTTTCCATGAAGGAGCAGGCATCGGGAATATGTCAGACTTGACTGGCGCCTTACTGGCCTCAGCTCAGCTACTGCCTTTCCATTCAAACAAGGACAAGGGCCTACTTGGTGAAGGGTAAGGGTCTGCTTCTTTCCAAACTGCCAAGGACTACAGCAATGAGACCTCTGTCAAGGTGAGGGAAGCCTATGCGGATGGATTCTTAGCAGGTGCTTTGCCACAAAGCATCAGCACCCACGGAGAGAATCAGACTCCCTTTGCCACTATGTTGGGTGTGTAGCTTCATGCACAGAGGTGCCTCTGTAGAAGCCAATAATGTTCCTTAGAGATGAGGTTCACTAGAGCTCTCCTACAGAGCATAGACCTGTCCATGTGGTTTTGTCTTCCCCTGTGAGTTGGGCCCCCGAGGTCCGACCCAGCTCCAGGGAAACAGCCCCTGAGAAAAAATCTCCAGGAACAGCTTTGCGCCCAGGCTGGGAAATGCAGTTCACAGGAGGCAAGGCAAGCGAGCCTCCTACAGGGAAAAAGAGGCCTTACTGCTCCTGGACGATCAGGCTGCAAGAGTGTGTGAGACCTCACTTGTGCCTTACTGGCCTCAGCTCCGCCGTTGCCTGTTATTCCGAGCTAGGACCCAGGCCTACTTGGAGAAGGGTTAGGGTGCGGATTTCTACAAACTGTCAAGGACTACAGCAATGAGAATTCTCTTAGCAGTAAGGGAGAGCATTGTATGGATTCTCAAGCTGTTGTTTGAAAGACAGCTTCAAAGCTACACAGAGAGAATCAGGCTCTCTGTTCCCCTATTTTGGCTGTGCAGCTTCACACACAGAATTTGACTCTGTTGGAGCCAGAAATATTCCTGAAAGACTTAGGCTCACCAAAGCTGTCCTCCAGAGCAAAGACATTGGATGTGGTTTTGCCTTCCCTTGCCAGTATGGGTCCCCTAGCTTGGCCCCAGCTCTGGGGATACAGCCTCTGAAAAAAATCTTCCAAGAAGCGATTTTTCCTCCAGGCTGTTAAGCGGAATTCGCAGTTTGCAAGTTAAGGAAGCCTGCTTCGTGGAAGAGCAAGCAGCCAACTGGCCCTGTGTTAGGAAGCCTGTATTTGAAAGGAATGGGTTAGCTTCTACAGCGGGAGAACCTCAGATCTGCTCAGGGGACTGAAATACTAGAGTCAGGGTCGAGGTTCTCCCTTGTCCTTTGCGCACCTTGCAAAGACATTCCTAGCTTCTAGCGTTAGTGCCCCTGTAGTAGCAGGCTGCAGGAGGGTGTGATAAATGACTGCCGCGTTCCTGTCCTCAGCTCCGCTATTAACTTTCTATTCGAACTAGAACCCAGGCCTACTTTGAGAGGGGTTAGGGTCCAGTGTTTCCAAACTGCCAAGGGCTACGGCAATGCGAGCTCTGTCAGAGGTAAGAAAAGAGCAATTGGTTGGATTCTTCAGCTGCTGCGTGGCTGCACAGCTTCCGCGCTGCATGGAGAGCATGAGGCTCCTTGTGGCCCTATTTTGGGTACGCAGCAACATGCACACAGAATGTCTGTGTTCACTTATGTACAGGCTTATGAACACTAGAGCTCTCCTACAGAGCAAAGACCACTCAGTGGGCTCCAAGAGATACCTGTCGCGGCTCGAGAAGAGAGTGGAGTCCTTTGCTTCCCCTCGAGATGAGGCCTGACTCCCCGGGTGAGTATGGAATGCAACCCCAAATCCCTGTCGCCTATGGAGAGGAACATTAAGTCCTGGATACAAGCCTAGATGAGGTCTAGTTTGCCCTTCAGTGAATGGAGCCCAATCCCCAGCCCTCCCTGGCAACTCGAATGGAAGATTAGACTTCCTGGGCCAACACAAGAGGAAGCCTGAATTCCCCGTCGTAACTCGAGAATCCCACCGAAACTCGAGAAAATCCACGTGCTTCCCTCGTCATCGCAAGATGAGGCCCTTTGTCCGCTACAGCATCTCAAGAGAAGTCCCACGTTCCATCCTGAAGTGCGAAACGGTACTTGGCACCCTTGATGCGACCCCAAAATTTCCGCGACATACCAGACTCACTCAAGGGGAACACCGAGGTTCCCGGCACCACTTCATCTGACCCCTTCTCCTCTCCTGATTGCGACAGGAGGGTCGACTCCCCTTCTCTGTCTGCAAGGGGTTCCCGACCTTCCGGGCGCACCTCAGGATGAGGCCGGTCTCATGAGGAAGTTCGAGACGTAGCCTCGTGGGTGGTGCCACATGCCGAAAGACCCCAATTTCACGGTCCACTCTTGAAAAGAACCCGATGCCAGCACACCTCTTTGAAGGAAAACCTGTGGATGAAGGCACAAGACGAAGGGGCACTGACACCCGCGTGCATCGTCCAGAAAAACCCGCAGGTCCCACAGACATTTCGACAAGTGGCCTGTCACCCTGTAAACAACTCGAAAGGCAAACGAAGGTCCATTCCTCAACAGAAGACTAGGTGTGACTCTCTTGTCCCTACTCTGCAGGGACCATGGGATCCGAGTCAGAAACGGAGAGGAAGCCTGAGGTTCCTGCGTCCACTCGAGATGAGGCCCTCTTCCATTGCACCACACCCAGTGGAGTCCCGAGAGGCCCCTACCAACTCCACAGTATCCCTGAGTTCTCAGAGGCACAATGAGAAGCTCCCTGAGGTCACAGGCACAAGTCGAGGGAACCCTGGGTTTTCTGCCATGACTCGAGAAAGACCTCGAGAGTGCTTCAAAATGTGTTGAGTCGCGATTCCCCTACCATGACTCGAGAGCCATGACACGCGCCCCCTCTTCACGCGCATGGAGACCTGACTAACCTGGCACTGCACAAGAGGCTCCCTGAGATCCTCATCGTACCTCGTGAGGAAACCCACACTGCCGCGGCAGCTCGAGGAAACACATGAGACACCCCGGTCATCGCGAGATGCGGGCCTTATATTCCTGCATGGCCTGGAGACCAATCACGAGTCCTCTCTCCAAACTGAAGAGCAGGCTGGACTCCGTTGAGGCCGCTCAGGGGGCTCCAACAGATCCTTGTCGCGACTCGAGAGGAGAGCGGAGTCCTTGGCTTCCCCTCGAGACGAGGTCTAACTCCCCGGGGGAGCCTGGAATGCAACCCCGAGATGCCTGCTTTCCCTGGAGAGGAATAGTAGGTCCCGGACACACGCCTAGGTGAGGTCTCTTCGGCCCTGCAGTGACTCGAGCGCAACCCCCAGATTTCCCTTGCAACTCGAGGGGAAGATTGGGCTTCCCAGGGCCAACCCAAGAGGAAGGCTGAGATCCCCATTGTAACTCGAGAATGCCGCCGCAACTCGAGAAAAACCACGTGGTTCCAAACTCTTGGCAAGATGAGACCCTTGCCCGCCACGGCGTCTCAAGGGAAGTCCCCTGTTCCGCCGTGAAGGGCGATTCGGTCCCTGACAGCCTTCCTGCGACCCCCAAAAGTCCCCCGACACGCCGGATTCCCCCGAAGGGAACACCGAGGGTCCCGGCACCGCTTCCTCTGAGCCCCTTCTCCCCTCCTGATCGCGACAGGAGAGGCGATTCCCCTGCGTGGTCTGGAAGGGGTTCCCGGCCTTCCCGGCGCACCTCAGGATGAGGCCGGTCTCACGAGGAAATTCGAGACGAGCCACGTGGGTGGGGCCACATGCCGAACGCCCCCGATTCCCCAGTCCGCTCTTGAGAAGGACCCGAGGCCCGGATCCCTCTTCGAAGGCAACCCTGTGGGTGAAGGCACAACACGAAGGGGCACTGCCACCCCCGTGCATCGTTCGCAAAGACCCGCGGGTTCCACACACAGCTCGACGAGGGGCCTGAGACGCCCTGAGCAACTCGAGAGGCCAGCGGGGTTCCCTTCCTCAGACAAGACGAGGCCTGACTCTCCTGTCCCAACTCTGCAGGGACCCTGCGGTCGGAGTCCGAAACGGAGAGGAAGCCTGAGGTTCCTGCCTCCCCTCGAGGTGAGGCCCTCCTCCGTTGCGCCAGACCCAGCGGAGTCCCGAGGGGCCCCGCCACCTCTACAGGATCCCTCTCCTCTCAGAGGCACCCTGGGAAGTACCCTAAGGTCCCCGGCAGAAGGCGAGGGACACGAAGGTTTCCCGCCGCCCCCCGAGAAAGACCTCGAGAGTCCTTCTTCAACGCGTCTCGAGGCCCTAGTCCCCTCCCGTGACTCGAGAGACAGGACGCGCTCCCCCTCGCCACGCGCATGGAGACCTGACTTCCCTGGCGCCCCACGAGAGGCTCCCTGAGATCCTCGTCGTGCCTCGGGAGAAAACCCCCACGGGCGCCGCAGCTCGAAGAAACCCCTGAGACGCCCGCGTCCTGGCGAGCCGAGGGCCTTCTTTTCCTGCATGGCCTGGAGAGCAATCCCGGGTCCTCTCTCCAAACGGAAGAGGAGGCTGGACTCCCTTGAGGCCGCTCAGGGGGCTCCAAGAGTCCCGCGTCGCGACTCGAGAGGAGAGCGGAGTCCTTGGCTTCCCCTCGAGACGAGGCCTGACTCCCCGGGGGAGCGTGGAGTGCAACCCCGAGATCCCTGCCTTCCCTGGAGAGGAATATTAGGTCCCGGACACACGCCTAGGTGAGGTCTCTTCGGCCCTGCAGTGACTCGAGCGCAACCCCCAGCCTTCCCTCGCAACCCGAGGGGAAGATTGGGCTTCCCAGGGCCAACCCAAGGGGAAGGCTGAGATCCCCGTCGTAACACGAGAATCCCGCCGCAACTCGAGAAAAATCACGTAGTTCCCACCTCTTGGCAAGATGAGGCCCCTGCCGGCCACGGCGTCTTAAGGGAAGTCCCCTGTTCCGCCCTGAAGGGCGAAACGGTCCCTGACAGCCTTCCTGCGACCCCCAAAAGTCCCCCGACACGCCGGGTTCCCTCGAGGGGAACACCGAGGGTCCCGGCACCGCTTCCTCTGAGCCCCTTCTCCCCTCCTGATCGCGACAGGAGAGGCGATTCCCCTGCGTGGTCTGGAAGGGGTTCCCGGCCTTCCCGGCGCACCTCAGGATGAGGCCGGTCTCACGAGGAAATTCGAGACGAGCCACTTGGGTGGTGCCACAGGCCGAACGCCCCCGGTTCCCCGGTCCGCCCTTGAGAAGGACCCGAGGCCCGGACCCCTCTTCGAAGACAACCCTGTGGGTGAATGCACAACACGACGAGGCACTGCCAACCCCGTGCATCGTCCGCAAAGACCCGCGGGTTCCACACACAGCTCGACGAGGGGCCTGAGACCCCCTGAGCAACTCGAGAGGCCAGCGGGGTTCCCTTCCTCAGACAAGACGAGGCCTGACTCTCCTGTCCCAACTCTGCAGGGACCCTGCGGTCGGAGTCCGAAACGGAGAGGAAGCCTGAGGTTCCTGCCTCCCCTCGAGGTGAGGCCCTCTTCCGTTGCGCCAGACCCAGCGGAGCCCCGAGGGGCCCCCCCACCTCCACAGGATCCCTCGCCTCTCAGAGGCACCCTGTGAAGTTCCCTAAGCTCCCCGGCAGAAGGCGAGGGAAACGAGGGTTTCCCGCCGCCCCCCGAGAAAGACCTCGAGAGTCCTTCTTCAACGCGTCTCGAGGCCCTAATCCCCTCCCTTGACTCGAGAGCCATGACGCGCTCCCCCTCGCCACGCGCATGGAGACCTGACTTCCCTGGCGCCGCACGAGAGGCTCCCTGAGATCCTCGTCGTGCATCGGGAGAAAACCCCCACGGGCGCCGCAGCTCGAGGAAACCCCTGAGACGCCCCCGTCCTCGCGAGCTGAGGGCCTTCTTTTCCTGCATGGCCTGGAGAGCAATCCCGGGTCCTTTCTCCAAACGGAAGAGGAGGCTGGACTCCCTTGAGGCCGCTCAGGGGGCTCCAAGATACCCGCGTCGAGACTCGAGAGGAGAGCGGAGTCCTTGGCTTCCCCTCGAGACGAGGCCTGACTCCCCGGGGGAGCCTGGAGTGCAACCCCGAGATCCCTGCCTTCCCTGGAGAGGAATATTAGGTCCCGGACACACGCCTAGTTGAGGTCTCTTCGGCCCTGCAGTGACTCGAGCGCAACCCCCAGCTTTCCCTCGGAACCCGAGGGGAAGATTGGGCTTCCCAGGGCCAACCCAAGGGGAAGGCTGAGATCCCCGTCGTAACTCG
This sequence comes from Bubalus kerabau, assembly GCF_029407905.1. NCBI lineage: Eukaryota > Metazoa > Chordata > Mammalia > Artiodactyla > Bovidae > Bubalus > Bubalus kerabau. Next base: position 2,283,085 of record NW_026577886.1, on the reverse strand, counting down.
AGAATCCCGCCGCAACTCGAGAAAAACCACGTGGTTCCCACCTCTTGGCAAGATGAGGCCCTTGCCCGCCACGGCGTCTCAAGGGAAGTCCCCTGTTCCGCCCTGAAGGGCGAAACGGTCCCTGACAGCCTTCCTGCGACCCTCAAAAGTCCCCCGACACGCCGGGTTCCCTCGAGGGGAACACCGAGGGTCCCGGCACCGCTTCCTCTGAGCCCCTTCTCCCCTCCTGATCGCGACAGGAGAGGCGATTCCCCTGCGTGGTCTGGAAGGGGTTCCCAGCCTTCCGGGCGCACCTCAGGATGAGGCCGGTCTCACGAGGAAATTCGAGACGAGCCACGTGGGTGGTGCCACATGCCGAACGACCCCGGTTCCCCGGTCCGCCCTTGAGAAGGACCCGAGGCCCGGACCCCTCTTCGAAGGCAACCCTGTGGGTGAAGGCACAACACGAAGGGGCACTGCCACCCCCGTGCATCGTCCGCAAAGACCCGCGGGTTCCACACACAGCTCGACGAGGGGCCTGTGACCCCCTGAGCAACTCGAGAGGCCAGCGGGGTTCCCTTCCTCAGACAAGACGAGGCCTGACTCTCCTGTCCCAACTCTGCAGGGACCCTGCGGTCGGAGTCCGAAACGGAGAGGAAGCCTGAGGTTCCTGCCTCCCCTCGAGGTGAGGCCCTCTTCCGTTGCGCCAGACCCAGCGGAGTCCCGAGGGGCCCCGCCACCTCCACAGGATCCCTCGCCTCTCAGAGGCACCCTGGGAAGTTCCCTAAGGTCCCCGGCAGAAGGCGAGGGACACGAGGGTTTCCCGCCGCCCCCCGAGAAAGACCTCGAGAGTCCTTCTTCAACGCGTCTCGAGGCCCTAGTCCCCTCCCGTGACTCGAGAGACAGGACGCGCTCCCCCTCGCCACGCGCATGGAGACCTGACTTCCCTGGCGCCGCACGAGAGGCTCCCTGAGATCCTCGTCGTGCCTCGGGAGAAAACCCCCACGTGCCGGGAGCCGGCGAGAGACATTCCACTCGTGACAAAGGTCATGAGGAAGGGGGCTCGGCATACGCAAAGGCGGGATCGAGCCTCGGGAGTGCCCCCGGATATTCTCGAGCATCTACCCCCCAATATCCAGAGTCTGCCTACTTTATTGCTTTGTGCTCTCGCCTCTGACTTTACTGAGGGCTGTCCCCCACCACCATCTCACTCTCTCTGTCAAAGAGTTAACTTACAGCTCCAATTAATAAAGTTCCTGGGCATTTAGGAGTGTTTAAATCCAAACCCCTCAGATGGCTCTCTAACTCGCCTGACAAGTTTACCCGGACACCTACAGCTATGCATACGATTGTTTACAGTCTCCCAGCCTCCAGAGGCACGGGAAGCTTAAGATATTCAAATAGCTTAGAGCCTCTCAGAGAATTAGAAACTGTCAGAATAAAACTAGTAAAAGATTTCATTGATGAGCCAATGTTTGTTGCCAAGTTTTCACATCCCTTGAATTGTATCCTTGAATGTGCATTAATTAATATAGTTGGTATGTAGAAAAAATAAGTAGTGGCCTTGGTGTTAGTAACTTTAGACCCTTAAGGTAGTAAATTCTTTCCTTTGTAAACCCATTACACATCCACCCTATAGGAACGTAATCTTATCTTCGGAGGATGGCGCCAAACCTTAAAATAATTACTCTTAGAGAAAATAAGTCTTTGTTGATAAGTCCTTGTCAAGAGTCATAAAATGTTAATAGGCCTCTGGCCAGAAGATGATGTAAATCACCTAAACCATTTGTATACGATAAATCTGCAGGAAAGAAACCCTGGTTTTTGATAAGCATCAAAGACTGCTGATTTTGCATCCCCTATTGTCCTCTATGTGTAACTTAGGGTATAAAAGCCCCTGTTGAAAATAAAGCTATGGGCCTTGCTCACCAACGCTTGGTCTCCCCATGTCATTCTTCCCTTTAACTTCTAGCTGAGTGTCCATCTGGAGCGTGGATGTCCTCTGCGACCATTTATTTGCCTGGGCTTCTAAGTCCCACTCGAGAAGGTGTCTAAGGTGGGGCACCTTCCGCTATTCGAGAGGGCGCCTGCGGCCTCCGTGGTCAGAGCTAACCTGGTGTCATGGGTTATATTGATTTTCCGCGTAAACCAAGCCACTCAGCTTCTTTTCTCCACTGAATTTTCCTACTGAGCTATCCTCATTCTATTCCTCTTTATTATATCTGATTAACATTTGAATAGGTCGCCTAGCCGTCTCTCCTTCGAAGACCCTGGATCAGCCGGGGCTGGACCCCGGCAGGTGGCGCCCGAAACAGGTTTTTCGAAGGTAAGCTCCCCAAAGCAATTAGGGTCATCAGCCCTTTTGCTCCCCCGTTCTCGGAACAACTGGGTCATCAGCTCTCTTGTTCCCCCACGGAGCAGTTTGGGTCATCAGCTCTACTGCTCCCCCCTCGGAACAGTTTGGGTCACCAGCCTTCTGTTCCCCCCCCCCGGGACAATCTGGGTCATCAGCCCTAATGTCCTTCCAGTGTTCGGGACGGCTAGGACCCCACTCAAGGGTGCCGCGGACCCCCCTGTAGGACAGACAGGGCGAGAGGAGTGGGAAGTGTTGAAAGTGTTAAAGTGTTAGACTTAGAGAGAGAAAACAGTTTCTGAAGTTAAAAGGCCAAAGAAAAGCCTGATCTTTTGATAGCTAAAAGCAAAATCTTTTACTATACTTAATTTTCTGACATGGGTAACACTGAATCAAATGAAAGACAGCTCTTTATAGGAGTAATCTTACAGTTATTAAATAAAAGAGGAATCAAAGTTAAAAAATCTGCCATTCAATCATTTTTTTCATTTGTACAAGAGCACTGTCCCTGGTTCCCAGACGAAGGCTCTGTTAACTTAGATGTCTGGGAAAAAGTAGGAAAACAGCTAAAAACTTACCATGCCGAACATGGCTCAGAAAATGTCCCTAATGACGCTTTTTCCTTATGGAACATCATTAGAGATGTCTTAGACCCTGCCCCCGATTCAGAAAAAGTACATCTTAAAGGGGATAGTGAAGAAAATGCTGTGGCTAAACCTGCCCCTGAATCTAAAAAAGTAACCTTTAAAGAGGAAAATGAGGTCGAAACTGTAGTTAAACCTCAGGAAAATGAGAAAAATGAAGACCCACCTGACTATCGGCAACTAAGAAAAATGTTAGCAGCCATGACTACTCAGGAACAACTTAAAGTTAGGGATGAGAAACAAGATCAGCCTTCCCCAAAAGAAAAAGAGAATTTAGGCGAGATAATAGCTAAATATCACTCTGATGGAGATCGGCATCTTTTAAACAATGATGCCCCAAAAGGCCTAAGAGAAACTTCCCCTGTCAGACCACCCGTTCCTAGGAGCTTGAGGGAAACATCCCTTATCAGACAGTCTGTAAGATTTAGTCACCAAACAGTTAAAAGATCTCCAGAACAGGAGAAGAGAAATACGGGACGCTCCCATCCCCCCATGCCTCCTCCTCCATGTGGGGGTAAAGGGCCTCCGCTAGGAGTTTCCCGGAAAGGGGTTTTCTCTAGTCCCGAGGATAAATTTGATCCTCACCTTGAGGCTTCTTTTTTAGTCCCCTCTGCAGTTTAGATAGGGTAAAGAGGGTACAAAATAAATAAAAATATTCTCAAAAAAAAAAAATGGGTTTCTCTGCATCTAAGAATAGACAAATGTTTATTGGCTCTGTGTATTATGATTAGACATGTCCTGGACCTCCGTCATGAGGCTGTTAAATAGCCTATGAGAGAGGCTATAGCGGTGGATGGTGGTGAGTCTCCACTTTCTGCACAGATCATAATTTCTGCTATTGGAAAAAAAAAAAAAGAGGGAGAAAGTGCTTTACCTCCCAAGGAAGGAGAGGGCTTACAGGACGCTGTGGCTGAGCGCCCTGGCGAGCTCCCTCCCCCTCTGCGCAAATCTTTAAAAAACTTATCCACCACTTTCTGATTTAAGGCGATTGCCACCGCCTCCGTTTGTGCCTCCCAGGACCCAGGAGTTCCCCACTTTGCCCCCAAAGCCTCTCAAAGAGTTGCCTAAGCCTGAGGAAGATAAAAAGTTTTTTAAACAAAGGAGCTTTTAGTACACAATATGCAGAGCGTGCTCCTTGGAGAAAACCCCCTCAGGGGGGGTCTCACCCAGGCTAGGAGAAAAGGCAAGAGGATTGAGCAACAATATTAACCCCTGACGTGCCGCTTACTTCAATTCCAACGGGAGTGGCTGGCCCCCTACCCGAGGACTTTGGAAGATTTGTCCTGGGGCGTAGCTCGCTTTCTTTTCAAATAAAAAAAAAAAAAAAAAGAAAGAAAAAAAGAAATTTCGGTGGTGCATGGTGTAGTAGATTCTGATTATATTGAGAAATTAAAGTCTTGATCTCACTGTCTACCAAAACTGTATAAATTAATAAAGGTTAAAGAGTAACATAGCTTTTGCTTTTACCTTATTATCAGAAAAGAAAAAACTTGACTTCTCAAGATAAGAGCCACAAAACATTTGAATCTAGTGATCTAGCCTTTTGGGTGCAGGAAATTACAGCTCCAAGGCCTTTAAAAGATCTTTTAATTCAAGGGAATAAAATGTCAAGACTGAGTTACAAGCAGTTATTTAGGCCTTTCAACATTTAGGAGACCACACCTTTAATCTTTTGACTGACTCCTGATATATTGTAGGGTTGTTTCCTCATATTGAAACTGCTAATATTCCAAAAAATAAAACTACTATCTTCTCCTTGTTATCTGATTTACAGAAAGATTAAACACAGAGATAAAAAATATTTTGTGGGACATAGAGCCCATTCCAGCTTGCCCGGCCCTTTACATGAAGGAAATGCTTTGGCAGATGCATTGACTAAAGTAATTGTTTTAAACTTAAATAAAAAGATTGATAAGGCCAAAAATTCTCACAAAATTCACCATCAAAATGCAGCTGGTTCAAGGTATAAATTTCATATCTCTAGGTAAACAGCTAGACAAATAGTTATGTCCAAATTGTAATTAATCACTTAAACGTAAACACACAGGGGCAGACTACAATGATGAGACACTAGATGCCTGAATTACAGGCTACGACTCGGCCCCTGGTCAAGTAAAAAGACCTCCATACTGGAGAGTGAAAAAGGCCAGATGTGTTGCTAACTTGTGGGAGAGGGTATGCTTGTATATTTCTACAGAATGCAGATTCTTCGATTTGGATCTCAGACAAATTCGTCATGTCACGTTCCCCAAAGACCAGGTTCGCGGCACGCACTCGCTCGCTCCCCCTCCCCCAGCCAGCTCTCGCCTCCGTGCCGCCAGCAGCGCCCAGTACCCTTCTCGCTGCACCCTGCGACCTAGAGCAAAGAAGTCTGTGCGGTGAGTGAGGGCCAGAGAGGAAAGCGCGCCCGCGGAATGCAGTCCAGACCAGCGCGCTCCCGCCGGCGAGAGGGGAACGCTGAGAGCCCAAGCCGCGGCGGCTAGCCCAAGGCCGCGAGCCCCGCCCCTCCGCCCGCCGTAAGCGCCGAGGCCCACAGCTTGCCGCTCGCGTTCTGCCTCCTGATGCTGGGGACACTGCTCCCCGGGGCCGACGCCTGCAGCTGCTTCCTGGCTCATCTTGTTTAAACCCTCAATATAATGTTTGCTCCTTTGTGGTAGTGGTGTTGTGAACAATGTGTGCTTTCATCTTGTTTGACCCCCCAATATAATGTTTGTTCTTTTGTTGTGTTGAAACGCCCACCCTATCTCATGATACCTGTGTCTGTGCATTCTTATTGGTATGATAATTACGGTTTGGCTGTATCACAACAACTGCAGGATTTAATGCGAACCCGACGGTTTGTGGGCTTACTTATCTTGGGAATAGCAGCTTTGATAAGTGCAATCACTTCTGTTACTGTGACAGCAATATCATTGACTCAACAAGTACATACTGCTCAATATGTTGATTCTATGTCCAAAAATGTTTCTTTAGCATTGGCAACACAGGAAGCTATAGACAGGAAATTAGAAATGAGGGTAGACGCCCTAGAGGAAGCAGTAATACATATTGGGACTGAATTGCAGGCTTTAAAGGTGAAAATGGCATTGTCCTGTCATGCTGACTATCGGTGGATATGTGTAACACCCCTGAAAGTAAATGAGACAGATTTTGAATGGGAAAAGATTAAAAACCATATTTCAGGTATCTGGAACAGCTCTGACATTGGTCTAGACTTAGGGAAACTTCACAATCAAATAGCAACTATGGAACACTCCCGATTAGATTTTACTGCCGCTGGAACAGCAAATGATTTCTTCCATACTTTCTCTAACTACATTTCAGGAAAAAATATGCTGTCTACCTTCCTTAGCTATGTTACTGTGGCTGTTTTAATTCTGCTTCTCATATTCATTCTTCCTTGTATTGTCAGGATTCTTCGGCAGAGCATTCAGAGGCTCGCGACTGAGCTACATCTGGCTGTTTTAAGAAATAAAAAAGGGGGAGATGCCGGGAGCCGGCGAGAGACATTCCACTCGTGACAAAGGTCATGAGGAAGGGGGCTCGGCATACGCAAAGGCGGGATCGAGCCTCGGGAGTGCCCCCGGATATTCTCGAGCATCTACCCCCCAAAAACCAGAGTCTGCCTACTTTATTGCTTTGTGCTCTCGCCTCTGACTTTACTGGGGGCTGTCCCCCACCACCATCTCACTCTCTCTGTCAAAGAGTTAACTTACAGCTCCAATTAATAAAGTTCCTGGGCAATTAGGAGTGTTTAAATCCAAACCCCTCAGATGGCTCTCTAACTCGCCTGACAAGTTTACCCAGACACCTACAGCTATGCATACGATTGTTTACAGTCTCCCAGCCTCCAGAGGCACGGGAAGCTTAAGATATTCAAATAGCTTAGAGCCTCTCAGAGAATTAGAAACTGTCAGAATAAAACTAGTAAAAGATTTCATTGATGAGCCAATGTTTGTTGCCAAGTTTTCACATCCCTTGAATTGTATCCTTGAATGTGCATTAATTAATATAGTTGGTATGTAGAAAAAATAAGTAGTGGCCTTGGTGTTAGTAACTTTAGACCCTTAAGGTAGTAAATTCTTTCCTTTGTAAACCCACTACACATCCACCCTATAGGAACGTAATCTTATCTTCGGAGGATGGCGCCAAACCTTAAAATAATTACTCTTAGAGAAAATAAGTCTTTGTTGATAAGTCCTTGTCAAGAGTCATAAAATGTTAATAGGCCTCTGGCCAGAAGATGATGTAAATCACCTAAACCATTTGTATACGATAAATCTGCAGGAAAGAAACCCTGGTTTTTGATAAGCATCAAAGACTGCTGATTTTGCATCCCCTATTGTCCTCTATGTGTAACTTAGGGTATAAAAGCCCCTGTTGAAAATAAAGCTATGGGCCTTGCTCACCAACGCTTGGTCTCCCCATGTCATTCTTCCCTTTAACTTCTAGCTGAGTGTCCATCTGGAGCGTGGATGTCCTCTGCGACCATTTATTTGCCTGGGCTTCTAAGACCCACTCGAGAAGGTGTCTAAGGTGGGGCACCTTCCGCTATTCGAGAGGGCGCCTGCGGCCTCCGTGGTCAGAGCTAACCTGGTGTCACGGGTTATATTGATTTTCCGCGTAAACAAAGCCACTCAGCTTCTTTTCTCCACTGAATTTTCCTACTGAGCTATCATCATTCTATTCCTCTTTATTATATCTAATTAACATTTGAATAGGTCGCCTAGCCGTCTCTCCTTCGAAGACACTGGATCAGCCGGGGCTGGACCCCGGCACCCACAGGCGCCGCAGCTCGAGGAAACCCCTGAGACTCCCCCATCCTCGCGAGCTGAGGGCCTTCTTTTCCTGCATGGCCTGGAGAGCAATCCCGGGTCCTCTCTCCAAACGGAAGAGGAGGCTGGACTCCCTTGAGGCCACTCAGGGGGCTCCAAGAGACCCGCGTCGCGACTCGAGAGGAGAGCGGAGTCCTTGGCTTCCCCTCGAGACGAGGCCTGACTCCCCGGGGGAGCCTGGAATGCAACCCCGAGATCCCTGCCTTCCCTGGAGAGGAATATTAGGTCCCGGACACACGCCTAGGTGAGGTCTCTTCGGCCCTGCAGTGACTCGAGCGCAACCCCCAGCTTTCCCTCGCAACCCGAGGGGAAGATTGGGCTTCCCAGGGCCAACCCAAGGGGAAGGCTGAGGTCCCCGTCGTAACTCGAGAATCCCGCCGCAACTCAAGAAAAACCACGTGGTTCCCACCTCTTGGAAAGATGAGGCCCTTGGCCGCCACGGCGTCTCAAGGGAAGTCCCCTGTTCCGCCCTGAAGGGCGAAACGGTCCCTGACAGCCTTCCTGCGACCCCCAAAACTCCCCCGACACGCCGGGTTCCCTCGAGGGGAACACCGAGGGTCCCGGCACCGCTTCCTCTGAGCCCCTTCTCCCCTCCTGATCGCGACAGGAGAGGCGATTCCCCTGCCTGGTCTGGAAGGGGTTCCCGGCCTTCCCTGCGCACCTCAGGATGAGGCCGGTCTCACGAGGAAATTCGAGACGAGCCACGTGGGTGGGGCCACATGCCGAAAGCCCCCGGTTCCCCGGTCCGCCCTTGAGAAGGACCCGAGGCCCGGACCCCTCTTCGAAGGCAACCCTGTGGGTGAAGGCACAAAACGAAGGGGCACTGCCACCCCCGTGCATCGTCCGCAAAGACCCGCGGGTTCCACACACAGCTCGACGAGGGGCCTGAGACCCCCTGAGCAACTCGAGAGGCCAGCGGGGTTCCCTTCCTCAGACAAGACGAGGCCTGAGTCTCCTGTCCCAACTCTGCAGGGACCCTGCGGTCGGAGTCCGAAACGGAGAGGAAGCCTGAGGTTCCTGCCTCCCCTCGAGGTGAGGCCCTCTTCCGTTGCGCCACACCCAGCGGAGTCCCGAGGGGCCCCGCCACCTCCACAGGATCCCTCGCCTCTCAGAGGCACCCTGGGAAGTTCCCTAAGGTCCCCGGCAGAAGGCGAGGGACACGAGGGTTTCCCGCCGCCCCCCGAGAAAGACCTCCAGAATCCTTCTTCAACGCGTCTCGAGGCCCTAGTCCCCACCCGTGACTCGAGAGCCAGGACGCGCTCCCCCTCGCCACGCGCATGGAGACCTGACTTCCCTGGCGCCGCACGAGAGGCTCCCTGAGATCCTCGTCATGCCTCGGGAGAAAACCCCCACGGGCGCCGCAGCTCGAGGAAACCCCTGAGACGCCCCCGTCCTCGCGAGCTGAGGGCCTTCTTTTCCTGCATGGCCTGGAGAGCAATCCCGGGTCCTCTCTCCAAACGGAAGAGGAGGCTGGACTCCCTTGAGGCCGCTCAAGGGGCTCCAAGAGACCCGCGTCGCGACTCGAGAGGAGAGCGGAGTCCTTGGCTTCCCCTCGAGACGAGGCCTGACTCCCCGGGGGAGCCTGGAGTGCAACCCCGAGATCCCTGCCTTCCCTGGAGAGGAATATCAGGTCCCGGACACACGCCTAGGTGAGGTCTCTTCGGCCCTGCAGTGACTCGAGCGCAACCCCCAGCTTTCCCTCAGAACCCGAGGGGAAGATTGGGCTTCCCAGGGCCAACCCAAGGGGAAGGCTGAGATCCCCGTTGTAACTCGAGAATCCCGCCGCAACTCGAGAAAAACCACGTGGTTCCCACCTCTTGGCAAGATGAGGCCCTTGCCCGCCACGGCGTCTCAAGGGAAGTCCCCTGTTCGGCCCTGAAGGGCGAAACGGTCCCTGACAGCCTTCCTGCGACCCCCAAAAGTCCCCCGACACGCCGGGTTCCCTCGAGGGGAACACCGAGGGTCCCGGCACCGCTTCCTCTGAGCCCCTTCTCCCCTCCTGATCGCGACAGGAGAGGCGATACCCCTGCGTGGTCTGGAAGGGGTTCCCGGCCTTCCGGGCGCACCTCAGGATGAGGCCGGTCTCACGAGGAAATTCGAGACGAGCCACGTGGGTGGGGCCACATGCCGAACGCCCCCGATTCCCCGGTCCGCCCTTGAGAAGGAACCGAGGCCCGGACCCCTCTTCGAAGGCAACCCTGTGGGGGAAGGCACAACACGAAGGGGCACTGCCACCCCCGTGCATCGTCCGCAAAGACCCGCGGGTTCCACACACAGCTGGACGAGGGGCCTGAGACCCCCTGAGCAACTCGAGAGGCCAGCGGGGTTCCCTTCCTCAGACAAGACGAGGCCTGACTCTCCTGTCCCAACTCTGCAGGGACCCTGCGGTCGGAGTCCGAAACGGAGAGGAAGCCTGAGGTTCCTGCCGCAACTCGAGGTGAGGCCCTCTTCCGTTGCCCCAGACCCAGCGGAGTCCCGAGGGGCCCCGCCACCTCCACAGGATACCTCGCCTCTCAGAGGCACCCTGGGAAGTTCCCTAAGGTCCCCGGCAGAAGGCGAGGGACACGAGGGTTTCCCGCCGCCCCCCGAGAAAGACCTCGAGAGTCCTTCTTCAACGCGTCTCGAGGCCCTAGTCCCCTCCCGTGACTCGAGAGCCAGGACGCGCTCCCCCTCGCCACGCGCATGGAGACCTGACTTCCCTGGCGCCGCACGAGAGGCTCCCTGAGATCCTCGTCGTGCCTCGGGAGAAAACCCCCACGGGCGCCGCAGCTCGAGGAAACCCCTGAGACGCCTCCGTCCTTGCGAGCTGAGGGCCTTCTTTTCCTGCATGGCCTGGAGAGCAATCCCGGGTCCTCTCTCCAAACGGAAGAGGAGGCTGGACTCCCTTGAGGCCGCTCAGGGGGCTCCAAGAGACCCGCGTCGCGACTCGAGAGGAGAGCGGAGTCCTTGGCTTCCCCTCGAGACGAGGCCTGACTCCCCGGGGAGCCTGGAATGCAACCCCGAGATCCCTGCCTTCCCTGCAGAGGAATATTAGGTCCCGGACACATGCCTAGGTGAGGTCTCTTCGGCCCTGCAGTGACTCGAGCGCAACCCCCAGCTTTGCCTCGCAACCCGAGGGGAAGATTGGGCTTCCCAGGGCCAACCCAAGGGGAAGGCTGAGATCCTCGTCGTAACTCGAGAATCCCGCCGCAACTCGAGAAAAACCACGTGGTTCCCACCTCTTGGCAAGATGAGGCCCTTGCCCGCCACGGCGTCTCAAGGGAAGTCCCCTGTTCCGCCCTGAAGGGCGAAACGGTCCCTGACAGCCTTCCTGCGACCCCCAAAAGTCCCCCGACACGCGGGGTTCCCTCGAGGGGAACACTGAGGGTCCCGGCACCGCTTCCTCTGAGCCCCTTCTCCCCTCCTGATCGCGACAGGAGAGGCGATTCCCCTGCGTGGTCTGGAAGGGGTTCCCGGCCTCCCCGGCGCACCTCAGGATGAGGCCGGTCTCACGAGGAAATTCGAGACGAGCCACGTGGGTGGGGCCACATGCCGAACGCCCCCGATTCCCCGGTCCGCCCTTGAGAAGGACCCCAGGCCCGGACCCCTCTTTGAAGGCAACCCTGTGGGTGAAGGCACAACACGAAGGGGCACTGCCACCCCCGTGCATCGTCCGCAAAGACCCGCGGGTTCCACACACAGCTCGACGAGGGGCCTGAGACCCCCTGAGCAACTCGAGAGGCCAGCGGGGCTCCCTTCCTCAGACAAGACGAGGCCTGACTCTCCTGTCCCAACTCTGCAGGGACCCTGCGGTCGGAGTCCGAAACGGAGAGGAAGCCTGAGGTTCCTGCCTCCCCTCGAGGTGAGGCCCTCTTCCGTTGCGCCACACCCAGCGGAGTCCCGAGGGGCCCCGCCACCTCCACAGGATCCCTCGCCTCTCAGAGGCACCCTGGGAAGTTCCCTAAGCTCCCCGGCAGAAGGCGAGGGACACGAGGGTTTCCCGCCGCCCCCCGAGAAAGACCTCGAGAGTCCTTCTTCAACGCGTCTCGAGGCCCTATTCCCCTCCCGTGACTCAAGAGCCAGGACGCGCTCCCCCTCGCCACGCGCATAGAGACCTGACTTCCCTGGCGCCGCACGAGAGGCTCCCTGAGATCCTCGTCGTGCCTCGGGAGAAAACCCCCACGGGCGCCGCAGCTCGAGGAAACCCCTGAGACGCACCCGTCCTCGCGAGCTGAGGGCCTTCTTTTCCTGCATGGCCTGGAGAGCAATCCCGGGTCCTCTCTCCAAACGGAAGAGGAGGCTGGACTCCCTTGAGGCCGCTCAGGGGGCAACAAGAACCCCGCGTCGCGACTCGAGAGGAGAGCGGAGTCCTTGGCTTCCCCTCGAGACGAGGCCTGACTCCCCGGGGGAGCCTGGAATGCAACCCCGAGATCCCTGCCTTCCCTGGAGAGGAATATTAGGTCCCGGACACACGCCTAGGTGAGGTCTCTTCGGCCCTGCAGTGACTCGAGCGCAACCCCCAGCTTTCCCTCGGAACCCGAGGGGAAGATTGGGCTTCCCAGGGCCAACCCAAGGGGAAGGCTGAGATCCCCGTCGTAACTCGAGAATCCCGCCGCAACTCGAGAAAAGCCACGTGGTTCCCACCTCTTGGCAAGATGAGGCCCTTGCCCGCCACGACGTCTCAAGGGAAGTCCCCTGTTCCGCCCTGAAGGGCGAAACGGTCCCTGACAGCCTTCCTGCGACCCCCAAAAGTCCCCCGACACGCCGGGTTCCCTCGAGGGGAACACCGAGGGTCCCGGCACCGCTTCCTCTGAGCCCCTTCTCCCCTCCTGATCGCGACAGGAGAGGCGATTCCCCTGCGTGGTCTGGAAGTGGTTCCCGGCCTTCCCGGCGCACCTCAGGATGAGGCCGGTCTCACGAGGAAATTCGAGACGAGCCACGTGGGTGGGGCCTCATGCCGAACGCCCCCGATTCCCCGGTCCGCCCTTGAGAAGGACCCGAGGCCCGGACCCCTCTTCGAAGGCAACCCTGTGGGTGAAGGCACAACACGAAGGGGCACTGCCACCCCCGTGCATCGTCCGCAAAGACCCACGGGTTCCACACACAGCTCGACGAGGGGCTTGAGACCCCCTGAGCAACTCGAGAGGCCAGCGGGGTTCCCTTCCTCAGACAAGACGAGGCCTGACTCTCCTGTCCCAACTCTGCAGGGACCCTGCGGTCGGAGTCCGAAACGGAGAGGAAGCCTGAGGTTCCTGCCTCCCCTCGAGGTGAGGCCCTCTTCCGTTGCGCCAGACCCAGCGGAGTCCCGAGGGGCCCCGCCACATCTACAGGATCCCTCGCCTCTCAGAGGCACCCTGGGAAGTTCCCTAAGGTCCCCGGCAGAAGGCGAGGGACACGAGGGTTTCCCGCCGCCCCCCGAGAAAGACCTCGAGAGTCCTTCTTCAACGCGTCTCGAGGCCCTAGTCCCCTCCCGTGACTCGAGAGCCAGGACGCGCTCCCCCTCGCCACGCGCATGGAGACCTGACTTCCCTGGCGCCGCACGAGAGGCTCCCTGAGATCCTCGTCGTGCCTCGGGAGCAAACCCCCACGGGCGCCGCAGCTCGAGGAAACCCCTGAGACGCACCCGTCCTCGCGAGCTGAGGGCCTTCTTTTCCTGCATGGCCTGGAGAGCAATCCCGGGTCCTCTCTCCAAACGGAAGAGGAGGCTGGACTCCCTTGAGGCCGCTCAGGGGGCTCCAAGAGACCCGCGTCGCGACTCGAGAGGAGAGCGGAGTCCTTGGCTTCCCCTCGAGACGAGGCCTGACTCCCCGGGGAGCCTGGAATGCAACCCCGAGATCCCTGCCTTCCCTGCAGAGGAATATTAGGTCCCGGACACACGCCTAGGTGAGGTCTCTTCGGCCCTGCAGTGACTCGAGCGCAACCCCCAGCTTTGCCTCGCAACCCGAGGGGAAGATTGGGCTTCCCAGGGCCAACCCAAAGGGAAGGCTGAGATCCTCGTCGTAACTCGAGAATCCCGCCGCAACTCGAGAAAAACCACGTGGTTCCCACCTCTTGGCAAGATGAGGCCCTTGCCCGCCACGGCGTCTCAAGGGAAGTCCCCTGTTCCGCCCTGAAGGGCGAAACGGTCCCTGACAGCCTTCCTGCGACCCCCAAAAGTCCCCCGACACGCGGGGTTCCCTCGAGGGGAACACTGAGGGTCCCGGCACCGCTTCCTCTGAGCCCCTTCTCCCCTCCTGATCGCGACAGGAGAGGCGATTCCCCTGCGTGGTCTGGAAGGGGTTCCCGGCCTCCCCGGCGCACCTCAGGATGAGGCCGGTCTCACGAGGAAATTCGAGACGAGCCACGTGGGTGGGGCCACATGCCGAATGCCCCCGATTCCCCGGTCCGCCCTTGAGAAGGACCCCAGGCCCGGACCCCTCTTTGAAGGCAACCCTGTGGGTGAAGGCACAACACGAAGGGGCACTGCCACCCCCGTGCATCGTCCGCAAAGACCCGCGGGTTCCACACACAGCTCGACGAGGGGCCTGAGACCCCCTGAGCAACTCGAGAGGCCAGCGGGGCTCCCTTCCTCAGACAAGACGAGGCCTGACTCTCCTGTCCCAACTCTGCAGGGACCCTGCGGTCGGAGTCCGAAACGGAGAGGAAGCCTGAGGTTCCTGCCTCCCCTCGAGGTGAGGCCCTCTTCCGTTGCGCCACACCCAGCGGAGTCCCGAGGGGCCCCGCCACCTCCACAGGATCCCTCGCCTCTCAGAGGCACCCTGGGAAGTTCCCTAAGCTCCCCGGCAGAAGGCGAGGGACACGAGGGTTTCCCGCCGCCCCCCGAGAAAGACCTCGAGAGTCTTTCTTCAACGCGTCTCGAGGCCCTATTCCCCTCCCGTGACTCAAGAGCCAGGACGCGCTCCCCCTCGCCACGCGCATAGAGACCTGACTTCCCTGGCGCCGCACGAGAGGCTCCCTGAGATCCTCGTCGTGCCTCGGGAGAAAACCCCCACGGGCGCCGCAGCTCGAGGAAACCCCTGAGACGCACCCGTCCTCGCGAGCTGAGGGCCTTCTTTTCCTGCATGGCCTGGAGAGCAATCCCGGGTCCTCTCTCCAAACGGAAGAGGAGGCTGGACTCCCTTGAGGCCGCTCAGGGGGCAACAAGAACCCCGCGTCGCGACTCGAGAGGAGAGCGGAGTCCTTGGCTTCCCCTCGAGACGAGGCCTGACTCCCCGGGGGAGCCTGGAATGCAACCCCGAGATCCCTGCCTTCCCTGGAGAGGAATATTAGGTCCCCGACACACGCCTAGGTGAGGTCTCTTCGGCCCTGCAGTGACTCGAGCGCAACCCCCAGCTTTCCCTCGGAACCCGAGGGGAAGATTGGGCTTCCCAGGGCCAACCCAAGGGGAAGGCTGAGATCCCCGTCGTAACTCGAGAATCCCGCCGCAACTCGAGAAAAGCCACGTGGTTCCCACCTCTTGGCAAGATGAGGCCCTTGCCCGCCACGACGTCTCAAGGGAAGTCCCCTGTTCCGCCCTGAAGGGCGAAACGGTCCCTGACAGCCTTCCTGCGACCCCCAAAAGTCCCCCGACACGCCGGGTTCCCTCGAGGGGAACACCGAGGGTCCCGGCACCGCTTCCTCTGAGCCCCTTCTCCCCTCCTGATCGCGACAGGAGAGGCGATTCCCCTGCGTGGTCTGGAAGAGGTTCCCGGCCTTCCCGGCGCACCTCAGGATGAGGCCGGTCTCACGAGGAAATTCGAGACGAGCCACGTGGGTGGGGCCTCATGCCGAACGCCCCCGATTCCCCGGTCCGCCCTTGAGAAGGACCCGAGGCCCGGACCCCTCTTCGAAGGCAACCCTGTGGGTGAATGCACAACACGAAGAGGCACTGCCACCCCCGTGCATCGTCCGCAAAGACCCGAGGGTTCCACACACAGCTCGACGAGGGGCCTGAGACCCCCTGAGCAACTCGAGAGGCCAGCGGGGTTCCCTTCCTCAGACAAGACGAGGCCTGACTCTCCTGTCCCAACTCTGCAGGGACCCTGCGGTCGGAGTCCGAAACGGAGAGGAAGCCTGAGGTTCCTGCCTCCCCTCGAAGTGAGGCCCTCTTCCGTTGCGCCAGACCCAGCGGAGACCCGAGGGGCCCCACCACCTCCACAGGATCCCTCGCCTCTCAGAGGCACCCTGGGAAGTTCCCTAAGGTCCCCGGGAGAAGGCGAGGGACACGAGGGTTTCCCGCCGCACCCGAGAAAGACCTCGAGAGTGCTTCTTCAACGCGTCTCGAGGCCCTAGTCCCCTCCCGTGACTCGAGAGCCAGGACGTGCTCCCCCTCGCCACGTGCATGGAGACCTGACTTCCCTGGCGCCGCACGAGAGGCTCCCTGAGATCCTCGTCGTGCCTCGGGAGAAAACCCCCACGGGCGCCGCAGCTCGAGGAAACCCCTGAGACGCCCCCGTCCTCGCGAGCTGAGGGCCTTCTTTTCCTGCATGGCCTGGAGAGCAATCCCGGGTCCTCTCTCCAAACGGAAGAGGAGGCTGGACTCCCTTGAGGCCGCTCAGGGGGCTCCAAGAGAACCGCGTCGCGACTCGAGAGGAGAGCGGAGTCCTTGGCTTCCCGTCGAGACGAGGCCTGACTCCCCGGGGGAGCCTGGAATGCAACCCCGAGATCCCTGCCTTCCCTGGAGAGGAATATTAGGTCCCGGACACACGCCTAGTTGAGGTCTCTTCGGCCCTGCAGTGACTCGAGCGCAACCCCCAGCTTTCCCTCGCAACCCGAGGGGAAGATTGGGCTTCCCAGGGCCAACCCAAGGGGAAGGCTAAGATCCCCGTCGTAACTCGAGAATGCCGCCGCAACTCGAGAAAAACCACGTGGTTCCCACCTCTTGGCAAGATGAGGCACTTGCCCGCGACGGCGTCTCAAGGGAAGTCCCCTGTTTCGCCCTGAAGGGCGAAACGATCCCTGACAGCCTTCCTGCGACCCCCAAAAGTCCCCCGACACGCCGGGTTCCCTCGAGGGGAACACCGAGGGTCCCGGCACCGCTTCCTCTGAGCCTCTTCTCCCCTCCTGATCGCGACAGGAGAGGCGATTCCCCTGCGTGGTCTGGAAGGGGTTCCCGGCCTTCCCGGCGCACCTCAGGAAGAGGCCGGTCTCACGAGGAAATTCGAGACGAGCCACGTGGGTGGGGCCATATGCCGAACGCCCCCGATTCCCCGGTCGGCCCTTGAGAAGGACCCGAGGCCCGGACCCCTCTTCGAAGGCAACCCTGTGGGTGAAGGCACAACACGAAGGGGCACTGCCACCCCGTGCATCGTCCGCAAAAACCCGCGGGTTCCACACACAGCTCGACGAGGGGCCTGAGACCCCCTGAGCAACTCGAGAGGCCAGCGGGGTTCCCTTCCTCAGACAAGACGAGGCCTGACTCTCCTGTCCCAACTCTGCAGGGACCCTGCGGTCGGAGTCCGAAACGGAGAGGAAGCCTGAGGTTCCTGCCTCTCCTCGAGGTGAGGCCCTCTTCCGTTGCGCCAGACCCAGCGGAGTCCCGAGGGGCCCCGCCACCTCCACAGGATCCCTCGCCTCTCAGAGGCACCCTGGGAAGTTCCCTAAGCTCCCCGGCAGAAGGCGAGGGACACGAGGGTTTCCCGCCGCCCCCCGAGAAAGACCACGGGAGTCCTTCTTCAACGCGTCTCGAGGCCCTAGACCCCTCCCGTGACTCAAGAGCCAGGACGCGCTCCCCCTCGCCACGCGCATGGAGACCTGACTTCCCTGGCGCCGCACGAGAGGCTCCCTGAGATCCTCGTCGTGCCTCGGGAGAAAACGCCCACGGGCGCCGCAGCTCGAGGAAACCCCTGAGACGCCCCCGTCCTTGCGAGCTGAGGGCGTTCTCTTCCTGCATGGCCTGGAGAGCAATCCCGGATCCTCTCTCCAAACGGAAGAGGAGGCTGGACTCCCTTGAGGCCGCTCAGGGGGCTCCAAGAGACCCGCGTCGCGACTCGAGAGGAGAGCGGAGTCCTTGGCTTCCCCTCGAGACGAGGCCTGACTCCCTGGGGGAGCCTGGAATGCAACCCCGAAATTCCTGCCTTCCCTGGAGAGGAATATTAGGTCCCGGACACACGCCTAGGTGAGGTCTCTTCGGCCCTGCGGTGACTCGAGCGCAACCCCCAGCTTTCCCTCGCAACCCGAGGGGAAGATTGGGCTTCCCAGGGCCAACCCAAGGGGAAGGCTGAGATCCCCGTCGTAACTCGAGAATCCCGCCGCAACTGGAGAAAAACCACGTGGTTCCCACCTCTTGGCAAGATGAGGCCCTTGCCCGCCACGGCGTCTCAAGGGAAGACCCCTGTTCCGCCCTGAAGGGCGAAACGGTCCCTGACAGCCTTCCTGCGACCGCCAAAAGTCCCCCGACACGCCGGGTTCCCTCGAGGGGAACACCGAGGGTCCCGGCACCGCTTCCTCTGAGCCCCTTCTCCCCTCCTGATCGCGACAGGAGAGGCGATTCCCCTGCGTGGTCTGGAAGGGGTTCCCGGCCTTCCCGGCGCACCTCAGGTGAGGCCGGTCTCACGAGGAAATTCGAGACGAGCCACGTGGGTGGGGCCACATGCCGAACGCCCCCGATTCCCCGGTCCGCCCTTGAGAAGGACCCGAGGCCCGGACCCCTCTTCGAAGGCAACCCTGTGGGTGAAGGCATAACACGAAGGGGCACTGCCACCCCCGTGCATCGTCCGCAAAGACCCGCGGATTCCACACACAGCTCGACCAGGGGCCTGAGACCCCCTGAGCAACTCGAGAGGCCAGCGGGGTTGCCTTCCTCAGACAAGACGAGGCCTGACTCTCCTGTGCCAACTCTGCAGGGACCCTGCGGTCGGAGTCCGAAACGGAGAGGAAGCCTGAGGTTCCTGCCTCCCCTCGAGTTGAGGCCCTCTTCCGTTGCCCCAGACCCAGCGGAGTCCCGAGGGGCCCCGCCACCTCCACAGGATCCCTCGCCTCTCAGAGGCACCCTGGGAAGTTCCCTAAGGTCCCCGGCAGAAGGCGAGGGACACGAGGGTTTCCCGCCGTCCCCCGAGAAAGACCTCGAGAGTCCTTCTTCAACGTGTCTCGAGGCCCTAGTCCCCTCCCGTGACTCGAGAGCCAGGACGCGCTCCCCCTCGCCACGCGCATGGAGACCTGACTTCACTGGCGCCGCACGAGAGGATCCCTGAGATCCTCGTCGTGCCTCGGGAGAAAACCCCCACGGGCGCCGCAGCTCGAGGAAACCCCTGAGACGCCCCCGTCCTCGCGAGCTGAGGGCCTTCTTTTCCTGCATGGCCTGGAGAGCAATTCCGGGTCCTCTCTCCAAACGGAAGAGGAGGCTGGACTCCCTTCAGGCCGCTCAGGGGGCTCCAAGAAACCCGCGTCGCGACTCGAGAGGAGAGCGGAGTCCTTGGTTTCCCCTCTAGACGAGGCCTGACTCCCCGGGGGAGCCTGGAATGCAACCCCGAGATCCCTGCCTTCCCTGGAGAGGATTATTAGGTCCCGGACACATGCCTAGGTGACAGCACTTCGGCCCTGCAGTGACTCAAGCGCAACCCCCAGCTTTCCTTCGCAACCCGAGGGGAAGATTGGGCTTCCCAGGGCCAACCCAAGGGGAAGGCTGAGATCCCCATCGTAACTCGAGAATCCCGCCGCAACTCGAGAAAAATCACATGGTTCCCACCTCTTGGCAAGATGAGGCCCTTGCCCGCCACGGCGTCTCAAGGGAAGTCCCCTGTTCCGCCCTGAAGGGCGAAATGGTCCCTGAGAGCCTTCCTGCGACCCCCAAAGTCCCCCGACACGCCGGGGTCCCCCGAGGGGAACACCGAGGGTCCCGGCACCGCTTCTTCTGAGCCCCTTCTCCCCTCCTGATCGCGACAGGAGAGGCGATTCCCCTGCGTGGTCTGGAAGGGGTTCCCGGACTTCCCGGCGCACCTCAGGAGGAGGCCGGTCTCACGAGGAAATTCGAGACGAGCCACGTGGTTGGGGCCACATGCCGCACGCCCCCGATTCCCCGGTCCGCCCTTGAGAAGGACCCGAGGCCCGGACCCCTCTTCGAAGGCAACCCTGTGGGTGAAGGCACAACACGAAGGGGCACTGCCACCCCCGTGCATCGTCCGCAAAGACCCGCGGGTTGCACACACAGCTTGACGAGGGGCCTGAGACCCCCTGAGCAACTCGAGAGGCCAGCGGGGTTCCCTTCCTCAGACAAGACGAGGCCTGACTCTCCTGTCCCAACTCTGCAGGGACCCTGCGGTCGGAGTCCGAAACGGAGAGGAAGACTGAGGTTCCTGCCTCCCCTCGAGGTGAGGCCCTCTTCCGTTGCGCCAGACCCTGCGGAGTCCCGAGGGGCCCGGCCACCTCCATAGGATCGCTCGCCTCTCAGAGGCACCCTGGCAAGTTCCCTAAGGTCCCCGGCAGAAGGCGAGGGAAACGAGGGTTTCCCGCCGCAACCCGAGAAAGACCTCGAGAGTCCTTCTTCAACGCCTCTTGAGGACCTAGCCATTTCCCATGACTCGAGAGTGATGACCAGCTCCCCCTCGCCATGCGCATGGAGACCTGACTTGCCTGGCGCCGCACGAGAGGCTCCCTGAGGTCCTCATTGTGCCTCGTGAGAAAACGCCCATGGGCACAGCAGCCTGAGGAAACCCATGAGACGCCCCCGTCATCGCGAGATGAGGGCCTTCTTTCTTGCCTGGCCTGGAGAGCAATCCCGAGTCCTCTCTCCAAACTGAAGAGGAGGCTCGACACCCTTGAGTCCACTCAGTGGGCTCCAAGAGATCCGTGTCGCGACTTGAGAGGAAAGCGGAGTCTTTGCTTCCCCTCCAGGCGAGTCCTGACCCCCCGGGGGAGTCTGGAATGGAAACCCGTGATCCCTGTCTTCCCTTGAGAGGAATATTAGGTCCTGGACACACGCCTCGATGAGGTCTCTTTGGCCCTGTAGTGACTCGAGCAGAACCCCCAGCTTTCCATCGCAACTCGAATTGAAGATTGGGCTTCCCAGGGCCAACCCAAGAGGAAGCCTGAAATTCCTGTCGTTTTTGAGAATCCCAATGCAACTCGAGAAAAACGACGTGGTTCCAACGTCTTCACAGGATGAGGCCCTTGCCCGCTACAGCGTCTCCAGGGAAGTCCCATGTTCCATCCTGAAGTGGGAAACGGTACTTGGCTCCCTTGATGCGACCCCTAAAGTTCCCTGAAACGCCGGGTTCCCTCGAGTGGAACACCGAGGGTCCCGGCCCCACTTCATCTGAGCCCCATCTCCCCTCCTGATCGCGACAGGAGAATCGATTCCCCTACTTTGTGTGGAAGGTGTTCCCGGCCTTCCCGGCGCACCTCAGGATGATGCTGGTCTCACGAGGAAATTCGAGATGAGCCACGTGGGTGGTGCCATATGCCGAATGACCCCGATTTCCCGGTCCGCTCTTGAAATGAACCCGATGCCCGGACACCTCTTTGAAGGAAACCCTGTGGGGGAAGGCACCAAACGAAGGGGCACTGACACCCCCATGCATCTTCTGGAAACACCCGCAGGTTCCACACACAGCTTGTCAAGGGCCCTGAGACCCCCTGAACGACTCAAGGGGCAAGCAGAGTTCCGTTACTCAGACAAGACGAGGCCTGACTCTCCTGTCCCAACTCTGCAGGGACCCTGCGGTCGGAGTCAGAAATGGAGAGGAAGCCTGAGGTTCCTGCCTCCAATCGAGATGAGGCCCTCTTTCATTTCGTCAAACCTAGTGGAGTCCCGAGAGTCCCCTCTAACTCCTCAGTATCCCTCACCTCTCAGAGGAACCTGGGAAGTTCCCTAAGGTCCCCTGTAGAGGTCGATGGAAACGAGTGTTTCCCGCCCCAACCCAAGAAAGACCTTGAGAGTCCTTCTTAAATGCCTCTTGAGGCCCTAGTCCCTCCCATGACTCGAGAGCAATGACGCGATCTGCCTGGCCACACGCATGGAGTCAGGCTTCTCTGGCGCCGCACGAGAGGCTCCCTGAACTCCCCATCATATCTCGTGAGAAACCCCACACTGGCGCCGCAGCTCGAGAAAACCCATGAGACGCCCCCGTCATCACGAGAGGAGGGCCATCTTTAACTGCATGGTATGCAGATCAAGCGTGAACCTTCTGTCCAAGCTACACAGGACGCTTGACTCCCTTTAGGCCACTCATTGGGCTCCAAGAGTTACGCGTCCCAACTCGAGAGGATAGTGGAGTCCTTTGCTTCCTTCCACTCGAGACGAGGTGTGACCCACTGGGTGAGACTGGAATGCGACCCCGATATCCCTGTCGCCCCTGGAGAGGAACATTACGTCCTGGACCCAAGCCTAGATGAGGACTCTTTGCCCTGAAGTGACTCGAGAGCAACCCCCAGCTCTCTCTGACAAGTTGAATGGAAGATTGGACTTCCTGGGCCAACACAAGAGGAAGCCTGAATTCCCCGTTGTAACTCGAGAATCCCGCCTCAACTCGAGAAAAACCACGTGTTTCCCTCGTCATCGCAATATGAGGCCCTTGCCCGCTACAGCATCTCCAGAGAATTCCCACGTTCCATCTTGAAGTGCGAAACTGTACTTGGCACCCTTGATGCGACCTCAAAAGTGCCGTGACATACCGGTCTCACTCGAGGGGACCACCGAGGTTCCCGGCACCACTTCATCTGAGCCCCTTCTCCCCTTCTGATCGCGAGCGGTGGGTCGATTCCCCTGCTTTGTCTGCAAGGGGTTCCCGACCTTCCCGGCGCACCTCAGGATGAGGCCGGTCTCCCGAGGAAATTCGAGACGTAGCCTCGTGGGTGGTACCACATGCTGAAAGACCCCAATTTTCCGGTACGCTCTTGAAAAGAACCCGATGCCCGGAAACCTCTTTGAAGGCAACCCTGTGGATGAAGGCACAACACGAAGGGGCACTGACACCCCCGTGCATCGTCCGGAAAAACACGCAGGTTCCACACTCAGCTCAACAAGTGGCCTGTCACTCCGTGAACAACTCGAAATGCAAGGGGAAATCCATTCCTCAACAGAAGACGAGGCGTGACTCTCTTGTCCATACTCTGCAGGTACCCTGCGACCCGAGTCAGATATGGAGAGGACCCCTGAGGTTCCTGCCTCCATTCGAGATGAGGCCCTCTTCGATTGCACCAAACCCAGTTGAGTAACGAAAGGCCCCTCCCAAATCCACAGTGTCCCTGACTTCTCAGAGGCACCCTTAGAAGTTGCCTGAGGTCACCGACACAAATCAAGGGAACCCAGGGTTCCCTGCCGCAACCCGAGAAAGACCTCAAGAGTCCTTCTTCAATGTGTCTTGAGGCCCGATTCGCCTACTATGATTCGAGAGCAATCACGCACTCCCCTTCACCACACGCACGGAGACCTGACGTCCTTAGCACCACACGAGAGGCTCTCTGAGCTCCCCGTCGTACCTCGTGAGAAATCTGATACTGGCGCCGCAGCTGGAGAAAACCCACGAGATGCCCCCATCATCGCGAGATGAGGGCCTTTTTTCCTGCATGGCCAGGAAAACAATCCCGAGTCATCTCCAAACTCCATAGGAGGCTTCACTCCCTTTACGCCACGCAGTGGGCTCCAAGAGATACCCGTCGCGATTCGACAGGAGAGCGGAGTCCTTTTTTTCCCCTCAAGACGAGGCCTGACTCTCCGGGTGAGTCGAGAATGCAACCCTGAGATCCCTGTTGGCCCAGTAGTGGAACACTAGGTCCTGGACACAAGCGTAGATGAGGTCTATTTTGCCCTGCAGTGACTGGAGAGCAATCCCCAGTTCTAACTTGCAACTCGAATGGAATACTGGATTTTCCTGGCGCCATACAAGAGGCTCCCTGAGATCCCCGTGGTACTTCATGAGACACCCCACACTGGCGCCGCAGCTCGAGAAAACCCACGTGACGCCACCGTCATCTCGAGATGAGGGCCTTCTTTTCCTGCATGGCCTGGAGTCCAATCCCGAGTCCTCTCTCCAAACTCCACAGGAGGCTTGACTCCCTTTAGTACACACAGTGGGCTCCAAGAGATACCCATCGCGACTCGAGACGAGAGCGGAATTCTTTGCTTACCCTCGAGGTGAGAACTGACTCCCCGGATGAGTCTGGAATGCAAACCCGAGATCCCTGTCGCCCCTGGAGAGCAACGTTAGATCCTGGACACAAGCCTAGATTAGGTCTCTTTTGCCCTGCAGTGACTCTAGCGCAATCCCCAGCTCCCCCTCGCAACCCGAATGGAAGATTGGATTTCAAGGCCAACAAGAGGAAGCCTAAATTCCCGGTCATAACTCGAGAATCCCGCCGCAACTCGAGCAAAACCACGTGGTTCTCCCGTCATCGCAAGATGAGGCCCTTGCCCGCTACAGCGTTTCAAAAGATGTCCCAGGTTCCGTCTTGAAATGCGAAACGGTACTTGGCACCCTTGATGCGACCCCAAAAGTCCCCCAACACGCCGGTCTCACTCAAGGGGAACACCGAGGTTCCCGGCACCACTTCATTTAAGCCCCTTCTCCCCTCCTGATCGTGACCCGTGGGTCGATTCCCCTGCTTTGTCTGCAAAGGGGCCCGACCTTCCCTGCACAACTTAGGATGAGGCCGGTCTCATGGGGAAATTCGATACGTAGCTTTGTGGGCGGTGCCACTTGCTGAAAGACTCCAATTTCCCGGTCCGCTCTTGATAAGAATCCGATGCTTGGACACCTCTTGGAAGGCAGCCTTGAGTATGAAGGTACAACACGAAGGGGCACTAACACACCTGTGCATCATCCGGAAAAACGGGCAGGTTACACACACAGCTCGACAAGTGGCCTGTCACCTCGAGAACAACTCGAGAGGCAAGAGGAGTCCCATCCTCCAGAAAAGACGAGGCCTGACTCTCCTGTACCAACATGCAGGGACCTTGCAATCTGAGTCAGAAATGGAGAGGAACACTGAGGTTCATGCTTCAACTCGAGATGAGTCCCTCTTACATTCCACCAAATGCAGAGGAGTCTCGAGAGGCCCCTCCAAACTGCACAGTATCCCTGACTTCTCAGAGGCACTCTGAGAAGCTCCCTGAGGTCGCAGGCACAAGTCAAGGGAACCCTGGGTTTTATGCAGTGATCCGAGAAAGACCTCGAGAGTCCTTCTTCAACCCGTCTTGAGGCCCGATTCCCCTACCATGACTCGAGAGCAATGACGAGCTCCCCCTAGCCATCTCATGGGGACCTGACTTCCCTGGCACCACACGAGAGGCTCCCTGAGCTCCCTCTCGTACCTCGTCAGAAACCCGGCACTAGCGCAGCAGTCTAGAAAACCCACGAGACGCCGTCATCATCGCGAGATGAGGGCCTTCTTTTCCTGCATGGCCTGGAGAGGAATCCCGAGTCCTCTATCCAAACAGCACAGGAGGCTTGACTCCCTTTAGGGCACACAGTGGGCTCCAAGAGATACCCATCGCGACTCAAAAGGACAGCGGAGTTCTTTGCTTCCCCTCGAGACGAGGCCTGATTCCCCGGGTGAGTCTGGTATGCAACCCCAAGATCCCTGTCTCCCCTAGGGACGAGCATTAAGTCCTGGACACAAGCCTAGATGAGGTCTATTTTGCCCTGCAGAGACTCGAGAGCAATCCCCAGCTCTCCCTTTAAACTCGAATGGAAGATAGGACTTCCCTGGCCCAACACATGAGGAAGACTGTATTCCCCGTCGAAACTCGAGAATCCCGCCACAACTCGAGAAACGCCACGTGGTTCCCCCGTCATCCCAAGATGAGGCCCTTGCCCCCTACAGCGTCTCAAGAGAAGTCCCACGTTCCGTCTTGAAGTGCGAAACGGTATTGGCACCCTTGATGCGCCCTCAAATGTTCCTCGACACACCAGTCTGACTCGAGGAGAACACCGAGGTTCCCGGCACCACTACATCTGGGCCCCTTCTCCCCTCCTGATCGCGACAGGAGGGTCGATTCCCCTGTTTTGTCTTGAAGGGGTTCCCGCCTTTCCCGGTGCATCTCAGGATGAGGCCGGTCTCACGAGGATATTCGAGACATAGCCACGTGGATGGTGACACATGCCGAAAGACCCCGATTTCCCGGTCCGCTCTTGATAAGATCCTGATGCCCGGACACCTCTTTGAAGATAACCCTTTTGATGAAGGCACAACACTTAGGGGCACTGACACCCCTGGGTATCGTCCGGAGAAACCCGCAGGTACCACACACAGCTCGAGAAGTGACCTGTCACCACGTGAACAACTGGAGAGGCAAGCAGAGTTCCATTCCTCCACACAAGACGAGGCCTGACTCTCCTGTTCGAACTCTGCAGCGAAACTGTGATCCGAGTCAGATCTGGCCCAGGGGAAGTCAGGAGAGGAAACATGAGTTTCCTGCCTCCACTCGAGATGAGGCCCTCTTCCATTGCACCGAACCCAGTGGAGTCCCGAGAGACCCCTCCCAACTGCACAGTATCCCTGACTTCTCAGAGTCACCCTTAGACCTTCCTGAGATCACCGGCACAAGTCGAGGGAACCAAGGGTTTCCTGCCCCAACCCATAAAAGACCTCGAGAGTCCTTCTTCAACGCGTCTTGAGGTGCGATTCCCCTACCATGACTCGAGAGCAATGACGCGCTCCCCCTAGCCACGCGCATAGAAACCTGACTTCCCTGGCGCCACAGGAGAGGCTCCCTGAGCTCCCCATTATACCTCGTGAGCAACACCACACTGGAGCCGCAGCTCGAGAATACCCACGAGACGCCCCAGTCCTCACGAGATGAGGGCCTTCTTTTGCTGTATGGCATGGAGAGCAATCCTGAGTCCTCTCTCCAAACTCCACAGGAGGCTTGACTCATTTTAGGCCACACAGTGAGCTCCAAGATATACCCGTCGCGACTTGACAGGAGAGCGGTGTCCTTGGCTTCCCCTCGAGACGAGGCCTGACTCCCCGGGTGAGTCGAGAATGCAATGCTGAGATCGCTTTCGCCCCAGCAGAGGAACATTAGGTCCTGGACACAAGCCTAGATGAGGTCTATTTGGCCCTGCAGTGTCTCGAGAGCAATCCCCAGTTCTAACTCACAATTCGAATGAAAACTGGACTTCCCTGGGCCAGTTGAAGAGGAAGCCTGAATTCCCGGTTGTAACTCGAGAATCCCGCCCCAACTCAAGTAAAACCATGTGGTTCCCCCGTCATCGAAAGATGAGGCCCTTGCCCACTACAGCGTCTCAAGAGAAGTCCCACGTTCCGTATTGAAGAGCGAAAAGTTACTTGGAACCCTTGATGCGACCCCAAAAGTTCCCCGACATACCAGTCTCACTTGAGGAGAACACCGAGCTTCCCGGCACCACTTCATCTGAGACTCTTCTCCCCTCTTGATCGCGACAGGAGGTTCGATTCCCCTGCTTTGTCTGGAAGGCGTTCCCGACCTTCCTGGTGCACATCAAGATGAGGCCAGTCTCACGACGAAATTCGAGACATAGCCTCGTGGGTGGTGCGGCATGCCAAAAGACCCCGATTCCCTGGTCCGCTCTTGATAAGAACCCGATGGCAGAACCCAACTCGAAGGCAATCCTGTGGAACAAGGCACAACACGAAGGGGCAGAGACACCACGGTGCATCGTCCAGAAAAACCTGCAAGTTCCACATACAAATCGACAAGTGGCCTGTCACCCCATGAACAACGCGAGAGTCAAGCGGAGTTCCAGTCCTCCACACAAGACGAGGCCTGACTCTCCTGTCCCAACTCTGCAGGGACTCTGCGATCCGAGTCAGATGCAGCGCATTCGAAGCCAGGAGAGGAACCCTGTGGTTCCTGCCTCAACTTGTCATGAGGCCCTCTTCCATTGCACCAAACCCAGTGGAGTTCCGAGAGGCCCCTCCCAACTCCACAGTGACCCTGACTTCTCAGAGGCACGCTGAGAAGCTTCCTGAGGTCACTGGCACAAGTCGATGGAACCCAGGGTTTCCTGCTGCAACCCAAGAAAGACCTCGAGAGTCCTTCTTTAACACGTCTTCAGGCCCAATTCCCCTACCATGACTCGAGAACAATGACGGGCTCCCTCTCACCACGTGCATAGAGACCTGACTGCCCTGGCACCACATGAGAGGCTCACTGAGCTCCCAGTCTTACTTCGTGAGAAACCCCACACTAGCGCCACAGCTCGAGAAAACCTACGAGACGCCCCAGTCATCGGGAGATGAGGGCCTTCATTTCCTGCATTGCCTGGAGAGCAATCCCGTGTCCTCCCTCCAAACACCAGAGGAGGTTTGACTCCCTTTAAGCCACTCAGTGGGCTCCAAGACATACCCGTCCGACTCGAGAGGAGAGCAGAGTCCTTTGCTTCCCCTCGAGACGAGGCCTGACTCCAGGGTGAGTCTGGAATGCAACCCCGAGATTCCTGTCGCCCCTTGACATGAACATTAGGTCCTGCACACAAGCCTTGGTGGGGTCTCTTTTGCCTTCAGTGACTAGAGCGCACCTCCAGCTCTTCCTCGAATCTCGAATGGAAGATAAGACTTTTGTGGGCCAACACAAGAGGAAGCATGAATTCCCTGTGGTAACTCAAATATCCCACCGCAACTAGAGAAAAACCAAGTGGTTCCCCAGTCATTCCAAGATGAGGCCCTTGCCCGCTGGAGCACCCCAAGAGAAGACCCACGTTCCAATTTGAAGAGCGAAACGGTACTTGGAACGCGTTATGCGACCCCAAAAGTTACCCGACATACCTATCTCACTTGAGGGAAACACCGAGGTTCCCAGCAGCACTTCATCTGAGCCACTTCTCCCCTCCTGATCGCCACAGGAGGGTCGATTCCTCTGCTTTGTCTGGAAGGGTTTCATGACCTTCACGGCACACCTCAGGATGAGGCCGATTTCATGAGGAAATTCGAGACTAGCCACGTGGGTGGTGCCAAATGCTGAACAACCCCGATTTCCCAGTCCGCTCTTCATAAGAACACGATGCCCAGACACCTCTTCGAAGGCAACCCTGTGGATGAAGACACAAAACGAAGGGTCACTGACACCCCCGTGCATCGTCTGGAAAAACCTGCAGATTCCACACACAGTTTGACAAGGGGCCTGAAACCCCATGAACAACTCGAGAGGCAAGCGGAGTTCCATTCCTCAGAAAAGACATAGCCTGACTCTCCTGTCCCAACTCTGCAGGGACACTACGATCAGAGTCAGAATTGGAGAGGAAGCCTGAGGTTCCTGCCTCCACTCGAGATGAGGCCCTCTTCCATTGCGACAAACCCAGTGGAGTCCCGAGGGGCCCCGCCACCTCCACAGGATCCCTCGCCTCTCAGAGGCACCCTGGGAAGTTCCCTAAGGTCCCCGCCAGAAGGCGAGGGAAAAGAGGGTTTCCCGCTGCCCCCCGAGAAAGACCTCGAGAGTCTTTCTTCAACGCGTCTCCAGGCCATAGTCCCCTCCCGTGACTCGAGAGCCATGACGCACTCCCCCTCGCCAGGCGCATGGAGACCTGACTTCCCTGGCGCCGCACGAGAGGCTCCCTGAGATCCTCGTCGTGCCTCGGGAGAAAACCCCCACGGGCGCCGCAGATCGAGGAAACCCCTGAGACGTCCCCGTCCTCGCGAGCTGAGGGCCTTCTTTTCCTGCATGGCCTGGAGAGCAATCCCGGGTCCACTCTCCAAACGGAAGAGGAGGCTGCACTCCCTCGAGGCCGCTCAGTGGGCTCCAAGAGCCCCGCGTCGCGACTCGAGAGGAGAGCGGAGTCCTTGGCTTCCCCTCGAGACGAGGCCTGACTGCCCGGGGGAGCCTGGAATGCAACCCCGAGATCCCTGCCTTCCCTGGAGAGGAATATTAGGTCCCAGACACACGCCTAGGTGAGGTCTCTTCGGTCCTGCAGTGACTCGAGAGCAACCCCCAGCTTTCCCTCGCAACCCGAGGGGAAGATTGGGCTTCCCAGGGCCAAGCCAAGGGGAAGGCTGAGATCCCCGTCGTAAATCGAGAATGCCGCCGCAACTCAAGAAAAACCACGTGGTTCCCACCTCTGGGCAAGATGAGGCCCTTGCCCGCCACGGCGTCTCAAGGGAAGTGCCCTGTTCCGCCCTGAAGGGCGAAACAGTCCCTGACAGCCTTCCTGCGACCCCCAAGAGTCCCCCGACACGCCGGGGTCCCCCGAGGGGAACACCGAGGGTCCCGGCACCGCTTCCTCTGAGCCCCTTCTCCCCTCCTGATCGCGACAGGGGAGGCGATTCCCCTGCGTGGTCTGGAAGGGGTTCCCGGCCTTCCCGGCGCACCTCAGGATGAGGCCGGTCTCACGAGGAAATTCGAGACGAGCCACGTGGGTGGGGCCACATGCCGAACGCCCCCGATTCCCCGGTCCGCCCTTGAGAAGGACCCGAGGCCCGGACCCCTCTTCGAAGGCAACCCTGTGGGTGAAGGCACAACACGAAGGGGCGCTGCCACCCCCGTGCATCGTCCGCAAAGACCCGCGGGTTCCACACACAGCTCGACGAGGGGCCTGAGACCCCCTGAGCAACTCGAGAGGCCAGCGGGGTTCCCTTCCTCAGACAAGACGAGGCCTGACTCTCCTGTCCCAACTCTGCAGGGACCCTGCGGTCGGAGTCCGAAACGGAGAGGAAGCCTGAGGTTCCTGCCTCCCCTCGAGGTGAGGCCCTCTTCCGTTGCGCCAGACCCAGCGGAGTCCCGAGGGGCCCCGCCACCTCCACAGGATCCCTCGCCTCTCAGAGGCACCCTGGGAAGTTCTCTAATGTCCCCGGCAGAAGGCGAGGGAAACAAGGGTTTCCCGCCGCCCCCCGAGAAAGACCTCGAGAGTCCTTCTTCAACGCGTCTCGAGGCCCTAGTCCACTCCCGTGACTCGAGAGCCAGGACGCGCTCCCCCTCGCCACGCGCATGGAGACCTGACTTCCCTGGCGCCGCACGAGAGGCTCCCTGAGATCCTCGTCGTGCCTCGGGAGAAAACCCCCACGGGCGCTGCAGCTCGAGGAAACCCCTGAGACGCACCCATCCTCGCGAGCTGAGGGCCTTCTTTTCCTGCATGGCCTGGAGAGCAATCCCGGGTCCTCTCTCCAAACGGAAGAGGAGGCTGGACTCCCTTTAGGCCGCTCAGGGGGCTCCAAGAGACCCGCGTCGCGACTCGAGAGGAGAGCGGAGTCCTTGGCTTCCCCTCGAGACGAGGCCTGACTCCCCGGGGGAGCCTGAAATGCAACCCCGAGATCCCTGCCTTCCCTGGATAGGAATATTAGGTCCCGGACACACGCCTAGGTGAGGTCTCTTCGGCCCTGCAGTGACTCGAGCGCAACCCCCAGCTTTCCCTCGCAACCCGAGGGGAAGATTGGGCTTCCCAGGGCCAACCCAAGGGGAAGGCTGAGATCCCCGGCGTAACTCGAGAATCCCGCCGCAACTCGAGAAAAACCACGTGGTTCCATCGTCTTCGCAGCATGAGGCCCTTGCCCGCCACAGCGTCTTAAAAGAAGTCCCACGTTCCTACTGAAGTGTAAAACGGTACTTGGCACCCATGATGGCACCCCCAAAGTTCCCCAACATACAGGCCTCACTCGAGGGTAACACCCATGTTCCCCGCACCACATCATTTGAGCCCCTTCTCCCCTCCTGATTGCAACAGGAGTGTCTTTTCTCCTGCTTTGTGTGGAAGGGGTTACCGATCTTCCCAGCGCACATCAGGATGAGGCCTGTCTCACGAGGAAATTGGAGATGTAGCCTCATGGGTGGTGCCACATGCGGAAAGACCCCATTTCCCGGTCAGCTATTAATAAGAACCCGATGCCCGTACACGTCTTGGAATGCATCCCGTAGGATGAAGGCACAACAAGGAGGGACCCTGAACACCCGTGCATCTTTTGGAAAATTCTGCAGGTTCCACATACAGCTCGACAAGTGACCTGTTACCTCGTGAACAACTCGAGAGGCAAGCTAAGTTTCATTTCTCCACAGAATACGAGGCCTGACTCTCCTGTCCCAACTCTGCAGGAATCCTGAGATTGGAGTCTGAAATGGAGAGGACCCTGAGGTTCTTTCCTCAACACGAGATGAGGCCCTCTTGTATTATACCACACCCAGTGGAGTCCCGAGAGGCCCCTCCCAACTCCACAGTATCAGTGTCTTCTCAGAGGCACCCTGAGCAACTCCCTGAGGTCACCGGCACAAGTCGAGGGAACACAGGGTATCCTGCCGCAACCCGAGAAAGACCTCAAGAGTCCTTCTTCAACGCGTCTTGAGGTGCGATTCCCCTACCATGACTCGAGAGCAATGACGCGCTCCCCCTAGCCACGCGCATAGAAACCTGACTTCCCTGGCGCCACAGGAGAGGCTCCCTGAGCTCCCCATTATACCTCGTGAGCAACACCACACTGGAGCCGCAGCTCGAGAATACCCACGAGACGCCCCAGTCCTCACGAGATGAGGGCCTTCCTTTGCTGTATGGCCTGGAGAGCAATCCTGAGTCCTCTCTCCAAACTCCACAGGAGGCTTGACTCATTTTAGGCCACACAGTGAGCTCCAAGATATACCCGTCGCGACTTGACAGGAGAGCGGTGTCCTTGGCTTCCCCTCGAGACGAGGCCTGACTCCCCGGGTGAGTCGAGAATGCAATGCTGAGATCGCTTTCGCCCCAGCAGAGGAACATTAGGTCCTGGACACAAGCCTAGATGAGGTCTATTTGGCCCTGCAGTGTCTCGAGAGCAATCCCCAGTTCTAACTCACAATTCGAATGAAAACTGGACTTCCCTGGGCCAGTTGAAGAGGAAGCCTGAATTCCCGGTTGTAACTCGAGAATCCCGCCCCAACTCAAGTAAAACCACGTGGTTCCCCCGTCATCGAAAGATGAGGCCCTTGCCCGCTACAGCGTCTCAAGAGAAGTCCCACGTTCCGTATTGAAGAGCGAAAAGTTACTTGGAACCCTTGATGCGACCCCAAAAGTTCCCCGACATACCAGTCTCACTTGAGGAGAACACCGAGCTTCCCGGCACCACTTCATCTGAGACTCTTCTCCCCTCTTGATCGCGACAGGAGGTTCGATTCCCCTGCTTTGTCTGGAAGGCGTTCCCGACCTTCCTGGTGCACATCAAGATGAGGCCAGTCTCACGACGAAATTCGAGACATAGCCTCGTGGGTGGTGCGGCATGCCAAAAGACCCCGATTCCCTGGTCCGCTCTTGATAAGAACCCGATGGCAGAACCCAACTCGAAGGCAATCCTGTGGAACAAGGCACAACACGAAGGGGCAGAGACACCACGGTGCATCGTCCAGAAAAACCTGCAAGTTCCACATACAAATCGACAAGTGGCCTGTCACCCCATGAACAACGCGAGAGTCAAGCGGAGTTCCAGTCCTCCACACAAGACGAGGCCTGACTCTCCTGTCCCAACTCTGCAGGGACTCTGCGATCCGAGTCAGATGCAGCGCATTCGAAGCCAGGAGAGGAACCCTGTGGTTCCTGCCTCAACTTGTCATGAGGCCCTCTTCCATTGCACCAAACCCAGTGGAGTTCCGAGAGGCCCCTCCCAACTCCACAGTGACCCTGACTTCTCAGAGGCACGCTGAGAAGCTTCCTGAGGTCACTGGCACAAGTCGATGGAACCCAGGGTTTCCTGCTGCAACCCAAGAAAGACCTCGAGAGTCCTTCTTTAACACGTCTTCAGGCCCAATTCCCCTACCATGACTCGAGAACAATGACGGGCTCCCTCTCACCACGTGCATAGAGACCTGACTGCCCTGGCACCACATGAGAGGCTCACTGAGCTCCCAGTCTTACTTCGTGAGAAACCCCACACTAGCGCCACAGCTCGAGAAAACCTACGAGACGCCCCAGTCATCGGGAGATGAGTGCCTTCATTTCCTGCATTGCCTGGAGAGCAATCCCGTGTCCTCCCTCCAAACACCAGGGGAGGTTTGACTCCCTTTAAGCCACTCAGTGGGCTCCAAGACATACCCGTCCGACTCGAGAGGAGAGCAGAGTCCTTTGCTTCCCCTCGAGACGAGGCCTGACTCCAGGGTGAGTCTGGAATGCAACCCCGAGATTCCTGTCGCCCCTTGACATGAACATTAGGTCCTGCACACAAGCCTTGGTGGGGTCTCTTTTGCCTTCAGTGACTAGAGCGCACCTCCAGCTCTTCCTCGAATCTCGAATGGAAGATAAGACTTTTGTGGGCCAACACAAGAGGAAGCATGAATTCCCTGTGGTAACTCAAATATCCCACCGCAACTAGAGAAAAACCAAGTGGTTCCCCAGTCATTCCAAGATGAGGCCCTTGCCCGCTGGAGCACCCCAAGAGAAGTCCCACGTTCCAATTTGAAGAGCGAAACGGTACTTGGAACGCGTTATGCGACCCCAAAAGTTACCCGACATACCTGTCTCACTTAAGGGAAACACCGAGGTTCCCAGCAGCACTTCATCTGAGCCACTTCTCCCCTCCTGATCGCCACAGGAGGGTCGATTCCTCTGCTTTGTCTGGAAGGGTTTCATGACCTTCGCTGCACACCTCAGGATGAGGCCGGTTTCATGAGGAAATTCGAGACTAGCCACGTGGGTGGTGCCAAATGCTAAACGACCCCGATTTCCCAGTCCGCTCTTCATAAGAACACGATGCCCGGACACCTCTTCGAAGGCAACCCTGTGGATGAAGACACAAAACGAAGGGTCACTGACACCCCCATGCATCGTCTGGAAAAACCTGCAGATTCCACACACAGTTTGACAAGGGGCCTGAAACCCCATGAACAACTCGAGAGGCAAGCGGAGTTCCATTCCTCAGAAAAGACATAGCCTGACTCTCCTGTCCCAACTCTGCAGGGACACTACGATCAGAGTCAGAATTGGAGAGGAAGCCTGAGGTTCCTGCCTCCACTCGAGATGAGGCCCTCTTCCATTGCGACAAACCCAGTGGAGTCCCGAGAGGCCCCACCAACACCACAGCGTCCCTCACCTCTCAGAAGCACCCTGGGAAGTTTCCTCAGGTCCCCGGCAGAAGTCGGGGGAAACGAGGGTTACCCGCTGCAACCCGAGAAAGACATCGAGAGTCCTTCTTCAACGCGTCTTGAGGCCCTAGTCCCCTCCCATGACTCGAGAACAATGACGCGCTCCTTCTCGCCATGTGCATGGAGACATGACTTCCCTGGAACCGCACGAGAGGCTCCCTGAGATCCTCGTCGTGCCTCGGGAGAAAACCCCCACGGGTGCCGCAGCTCGAGGAAACCCCTGAGATGGCCCCTCCTCGCGAGGTGAGGGCCTTCTTTTCCTGCCTGGCCTGGAGAGTAATCACGAGTCCTCTCTCAAAAGTGAAGAGGAGGCTGGACTCCCTTGAGGCCACTCAGGGGGCACCAAGATATCCGCGTCGCGACTCGGGAGGAGAGCGGAGTCCTTTGCTTCCCCTCGAGGCGAGGCCTGACTCCCCGGGGGAGCATGGGATTCAACTCCGAGATCCTTGTCTTCCCTGGAGAGGAGCATTAGGTCCTGGACACAGGCCTAGATGAGGTCTCTTTGGCCCTGCAGTGACTCGAGCGCAACCCCCAGCTTTCGCTCGCCACTAGAATAGAAGATTGGGCTACCCAGGGCCGACACAAGAGGAAGCGTGTAATCCCCCGTCGTAACACGAGAATCCCGCCGCAACTCAAGAAAAACCACGTGGTTCCTACCTCTTCGCAAGATGATGCCCTTGCCCGTGAAGGCGTCTCAAGGGAAGTCCCCTGTTCCGCCCTGAAGTGAGAAACGGGACCTGACAGCCTTCATGTGACCCCAAAAGTTCCCCGACACGCCTGGTTCCCTCGAGGGGAACACCGAGGGTCCCGGCACCGCTTCATCTGAGCCCCTTCTCCCCTCCTGAGCGCGACAGGAGAGTCGATTCCCCTGCGTGGTCTGGAAGGGGTTCCTGGCCTTCCTGGCGCACCTCAGGAGGAGGCCGGTCTCACGAGGACATTTGAAATGAGCCACGTGGGTGGTGCCACACGCCGAACGACCCCGATTCCCCGGTCCGCTCTTGAGAAGAACCCGATGACGTACCCCTCTTAGAAGGCAACCCTGTGGGTGAAGGCACAGACCTAAGCGGCATTGACATCACCGTGCATCGTCCGGAAAGACCCGCGGGTTCCACACACAGCTCGACGAGGGGCCTGTGGCCCCCTGAACAACTCGAGAGGCAAGCGGGGTTCCCTTCCTCAGACAAGACAAGGCCTGACTTTCCTGTCCCAACTGTGCAGGGACCCTGCAGTCGGAGTCCAAAACGGAGAGGAATCCTGAGGTTCTTGCCTCCCAACCAGATGAGGACCTCTTCCGTTGCGCCAGACCCAGCGGAGTCCCGAGGGGCCCCGCCACCTCCACAGGATCCCTCGCCTCTCAGAGGCACCCTGGGAAGTTCCCTAAGTCCCCGGCAGAAGGCGAGGGAAACGAGGGTTTCCCGCCGCCCCCCGAGAAAGACCTCGAGAGTCCTTCTTCAACGCGTCTCCAGGCCCTAGTCCCCTCCCGTGACTCGAGAGCCATGACGCGCTCCCCCTCGCCATGCGCATGGAGACCTGACTTCCCTGGCGCCGCACGGGAGGCTCCCTGAGATCCTCGTCGTGCCTCGGGAGAAAACCCCCACGGGCGCCGCAGCTCGAGGAAACCCCTGAGACGCACCCGTCCTCGCGAGCTGAGGGCCTTCTTTTCCTGCATGGCCTGGAGAGCAATCCCGGGTCCTCTCTCCAAACGGAAGAGGAGGCTGGACTCCCTTGAGGCCGCTCAGGGTGCTCCAAGAGACCCTCGTCGCGACTCGAGAGGAGAGCGGAGTCCTTGGCTTCCCCTCGAGACGAGGCCTGACTCCCCAGGGGAGCCTGGAAGGCAACCCCGAAATCCCTGCCTTCCCTGGAGAGGAATATTAGGTCCCGGACACACGCCTAGGTGAGGTCTCTTCGGCCCTGCAGTGACTCGAGCGCAACCCCCAGCTTTCCCTCGCAACCCGAGGGGAAGATTGGGCTTCCCAGGGCCAACCCAAGGGGAAGGCTGAGATCCCCGTCGTAACTAAAGAATCCCGCCGCAACTCGAGAAAAACCACGTGGTTCCCACCTCTTGGCAAGATGAGGCCCTTGCCCGCGACGGCGTCTCAAGGGAAGTCCCCTGTTCCGCCCTGAAGGGCGAAACGGTCCCTGACAGCCTTCCTGCGACCCCCAAAAGTCCCCCGACACACCGGGGTCCCCCGAGGGGAACACCGAGGGTCCCGGCACCGCTTCCTCTGAGCACCTTCTCCCCTCCTGAGCGCGACAGGAGAGGCGATTCCCCTGCGTGGTCTGGAAGGGGTTCCCGGCCTTCCCGGCACACCTCAGGATGAGGCCGGTCTCACGAGGAAATTCGAGACGAGCCACGTGGGTGGTGCCACATGCCGAACGCCCCCGATTCCCCGGTCCGCCCTTGAGAAGGACCCGAGGCCCGGACCCCTCTTCGAAGGCAACCCTGTGGGTGAAGGCACAACACGAAGGGGCCCTGCCACCCCCGTGCATCGTCCGCAAAGACCCGCGGGTTCCACACACAGCTGGACGAGGGGCCTGAGACCCCCTGAGCAACTCGAGAGGCCAGCGGTGTTCCCTTCCTCAGACACGACGAGGACTGACTCTCCTGTCCCAACTCTGCAGGGACCCTGCGGTCGGAGTCCGAAACCCAGAGGAAGCCTGAGGTTCCTGCCTCCCCTCGAGGTGAGGCCCTCTTCCGTTGCGCCAGACCCAGCGGAGTCCCGAGGGGCCCCGCCACCTCCACAGGATCCCTCGCCTCTCAGAGGCACCCTGGGAAGTTCCCTAAGGTCCCCGGCAGAAGGCGAGGGACACGAGGGTTTCCCGCCGCCCCCCGAGAAAGACCTCGAGAGTCCTTCTTCAATGTGGCTCAAGGCCCTAGTCCCCTCCCGTGACTCGAGAGCCAGGACGCGCTCCCCCTCGCCACGCGCATGGAGACCTGACTTCCCTGGCGCCGCACGAGAGGCTCCCTGAGATCCTCGTCGTGCCTCGGGAGAAAACCCCCACGGGCGCCGCAGCTCGAGGAAACCCCTGAGACGCCCCCGTCCTCGCGAGCTGAGGGCCTTCTTTTCCTGCATGGCCTGGAGAGCAATCCCGGGTCCTCTCTCCAAACGGAAGAGGAGGCTGGACTCCCTTGAGGCCGCTCAGGGGGCTCCAAGAGACCCGCGTCGCGACTCGAGAGGAGAGCGGAGTCCTTGGCTTCCCCTCGAGACGAGGCCTGACTCCCCGGGGGAGCCTGGAATGCAACCCCGAGATCCCTGCCTTCCCTGGAGAGGAATATTAGGTCCCGGACACACGCCTAGGTGAGGTCTCTTCGGCCCTGCAGTGACTCGAGCGCAACCCCCAGCTTTCCCTCGCAACCCGAGGGGAAGATTGGGCTTCCCAGGGCCAACCCAAGGGGAAGGCTGAGATCCCCGTCGTAACTCGAGAATGCCGCCGCAACTCGAGACAAACCACGTGGTTCCCACCTCTTGGCAAGATGAGGCCCTTGCCCGCCACGGCGTCTCAAGGGAAGACCCCTGTTCCGCCCTGAAGGGCGAAACGGTCCCTGACAGCCTTCCTGCGACCCCCAAGAGTCCCCCGACACGCCGGGTTCCCCTGAGGGGAACACCTAGGGTCCCGGCACCGCTTCCTCTGAGCCCCTTCTCCCCTCCTGATCGCAACAGGAGAGGCGATTCCCCTGCGTAGTCTGGAAGGGGTTCCCGGCCTTCCCGGCACACCTCAGGATGAGGCCGGACTCACGAGGAAATTCGAGACGAGCCACGTGGGTGGGGCCACATGCCGAACGCCCCCGAGTCCCCGGTCCGCTCTTGAGAAGGACCCGAGGCCCGGACCCCTCTTCGAAGGCAACCCTGTGGGGAAGGCACAACACGAAGGGGCACTGCCACCCCCGTGCATCGTCCGCAACGACCCGCGGGTTCCACACACAGCTCGACGAGGGGCCTGCGACCCCCTGAGCAACTCGAGAGGCCAGCGGGCTTCCCTTCCTCAGACAAGACGAGGACTGACTCTCCTGTCCCAACTCTGCAGGGACCCTGCGGTCGGAGTCCGAAACGGAGATGAATCCTGAGGTTCCTGTCTCCCCTCGAGGTGAGGCCCTCTTCCATTGCACCAAACCCAGATGAGTCGCGAGAGGCCCCTCCCAACTCCACAGTATCCCTGAATTCTCAGAGGCACCTTGAGAATCTACCTGAGGTCATCGGCTCAAGTCCAGGGAACCCAGGGTTTCCTGCTGCGACCCGAGAAAGACCTTGAGAGTCCTTCAGCGCGTCTTGAGGCCCGATTCCCCTACCATGACTCGAGAGCAAAGACCCGCTCCCCATCGCCATGCGCATGGAGACCTGACTTCCCTGACTCCTGAAGAGAGTCTCCCTGAGCTCCCCATCGTACCTTTTCGGAAACCCCATTCAGGCACCGCAGCTCGAGAAAACCCACGATACGCCCCCGTCATCACGAGATGAGGGACTTGTTTCCTGCCTGGTATGGAGAGCAAAACCGAGTCCTCTCTCCAGACTCCACAGGAGGCTTGACTCTCTTTAGGCCTCTCAGTTGGCTCCAAGAGATACCTGTCAGGACCTGAAGGGAGAGCAGAGTCCTTTGCTTCCCCTCGAGACGAGGCCTGACTCCCCGTGTGAGTCTGGAATGCAACCCCGAGTTCCTGTCACACCTGGAGAGGAAAACTCGGTCCTGGACACAAGCCTAGATGAGGTCTATTTTGCACTGCAGTTACTAGAGCGCAATCGCCAGCTCTCCCTCGCAAATCGAATTGAAGATTGGACTTCCCTGGGCCAATACAATTGGAAGCCTGAATTCGACATCGTAACTCGAGAATCCCGCCGAAACTCGGGAAAATCCACGTGGTTCCCCCATCAGCGCTAGATGAGGCCCTTGCCCGCTACAGCGACTCAAGAGAAGTCCCACTTTCTGTCTTGAAGTGCGAAACGGTACTTGGCACCCTTGATGCAATCTCAAAATTCCCCGACATACCGGTCTCACTCGAAAGGAACACCGAGGTTCCCGGAACCACATCATTTGAGCTCCTTCTCCCCTCGTGATCGCGACAGGAGTGTCGATTCCCCTGCTATGTCTGGAAGGGGTTCCCGACCTTTCCAGCGCGCCTAAGGATGAGGCAGGTCTCACGAGGAAATTCGAAACGTAGCCTCGTGGGTGGTGCCACAAGCCGAAAGACCCCGATTTCCCGGTCTGCTCTTGATAAGAACGTGATGCCCTGACACCTTTACGAAGGAAAACCTGTGGATGAAAGCACAACACGAAGGGGCACTGACACCGTGCATCGTCCAGAAAAACCCGCAGGTTACAAACACAGTTCAACAAGTGGTCTGTCACCCCGTGAACAACTAGAGAGGCAAGTGGAGTTCCATTCCTCCACACAAGACGAGACCTGATTTTCTGTACCAACTCTGCAGGGAAACTGCGATCCGAGTCAGTACCAGCGACAGGAAACCCAGGAGAGGAAACATGAGGTACCTGCCTCCACTCGAGATGAGGCTCTCATCCATTGCACCAAACCCAGTGGAGTCCAGAGAGGCCCCTCCCAACTCCACAGTACCCCTGACTTCTCAGAGGCACCCGGAGAAGCTCCATGAGGTCACCGGCACATGTCGAGGGAACCCAGGGTTTCCTGCCACAATGGGAAAAAGACCTCGAGAGTCCTACTTCAACGTGTCTTGAAGCCCGAATCTGCTTCCATGGCTCTATAGAAATGACACGCACCCCCTCGCCACGCATATGGAGACCTGACTTCCCTGGCGCCATAAGAGAGGCTCCCTGAGCTCCCTGTCGTACCTCGTGAGAAACCCCACACTGACGCCGCAGCTTGAGAAAACTCACCATACGCCCCTGTCATCGCGAGATGAGGGCCTTCTTTTCCTGCATGGCCTGGAGAGGAATCCCGAATCCTCTTTCCAAACTCCACAGGAGGCTTGACTCCCTTTAGGCCACTTAGTGGGCTCCAAGAGATACCCGTCGCGACTCGAGAGGAGAATTGAGTCCTTTGCTTCCCTTCGAGACAAGGCCTGACTCACCAGGTGGGTCTGGAATGCAACCCCGAGATCCCTGTCTCCCCTGGAGAGGAACATTAGGTCCTGGAAACAAGCCTAGATGAGGTCTCTTTTGCCCTTCTGTAACTCGAGAGCAATCCCCCTCTCTCCCTGACAACTCGAATGGAAGATTGGACTTCCCTGGGCCAACACAAGAGGAAGCCTGAATTCCCCTTCGTAACTCGAGAATCCCGCCGCAACTCGAGAAAAAGCACTTGGTTCCCTCGTCATCACAAGATGAGGCCCTTGCCCGCTACAGCTTCTCAAGAAAAGTCCCACGTTCCGTCTTGAAGTGCAAAACGATACTTGACACCCTTGATGTGACCCCAAAAGTTCCCCGAAATATCGGTCTCACTCGAGGTGAACACCGAGGTTCCCGGCACCAGTTTATCTGAGCCCCTTCTCCCCTCCTGTTCGTGATAGCAGGGTCACTTCCCCTGCTTTGTTTGTAAGGGGTTCCCGACCTTCACGGGGCACTTCAGGATGAGGCCAGTCTCACGAGGAAATTCGAGACGTAGCTCGCGGGTGGTACCACATGCCAAAAGACTATGATTTCCCGGTACGCTCTTGATAAGAACCCGATGACTGGACACCTCTTTGAAGGCAACCCTGTGGATGAAGGCACAACACAAAGGGGCACTGACACCCTCGTGCATCGTCCGGAAAAACCCGCAGGTTCCACATACAGCTCAACAAGTGGCTTGTCACCCCTGAAGAACTCGAGAGGCAAGTGGGGTTTCATTCCTCTACACAAGACGATGCCTGACTCTCCTGTTCCAACTCTGCAGGGACTTTGCGATCCGAATCAGACCAGCGCCAGTGAAGTCACGAGAGGAACGCTGAGGTTCCTGCCTCCACTCGAGATTAGGACCTCTTCCATTTCACGAAACCCAGTGGAGTCCCGAGAGACGCGTCCCAGCTCCACAGTATCCCTGACTTCTCAGAGGCACCCTGAGAAGCTCCCTGAGGTCACCAGCACAATTCGAGTGAACCCAGGGTTTACTGCCGCCACCATAGAAAGAACTCAAGAGTCCTTCTTCAACGCATTTTGAGGCCTGATTCCCCTACCATGACTCGAGGGCAATGACACGCTCCCTCTGCTACACTCATGAAGCCCTGACTTCCCTGGCGCCACACGAGAGGCTCCCTGAGCTCCCCGTCATACCTCGTGAGAAACCAAACACTGGCGCCACAGATAGAGAAAACCCACGAGACGCCCCCATTTTCGCGACATGACGGCCTTCTTTTCTAGCATGGCCTGGAGAGCAATCCCGAGTCCTCTCTCCAAACTCCACAGTAGGCTTGACTCCCTTTTGGTCACTCAGTGGACTCCAAGACACACCCGTCGCGACTCGAGAGGAGAGCGGAGTCTTTTCCTTCCCCTCGAGGCGAGGCCTGACTCCTCGGGTGTGTCTGATATGTGAACCGGAGATCCCTGTCGCCCCTGGAGAGAAACATTAGGTCCTGGACACAAGCCTAGATGAGGTCTCTTTTTTCCTGCAGTGACTCGAGAGCAATCCCCAACTCTCCCTCGCAACTCGAATGGAAGACTGGACTTCCCTGGGCCAACAGAAGAGGAAGCCTGAATTTCCCGTTGTAACTCAAGAATCCCGCCACAACTCGAGAAAAACCACGTCGTTCCCTCTTCATCGCAAGATGCGGCCATTGCCGCTACAGCGTCTCAAAAGAAGTCTTACGTTCCATCTTGAAGTGCGATACGGTACTTGGCACCTTTGATGCGACCCCAAAAGTTCCCCAACACACTGGTCTCACTGGAGGGGAACACCGAGGTTCCCGGCATCACCTCATCTGTGCCCCTTCTCCCCTCCTGATCGAGACAGGAGGGTCGATTCCCCTGCTTTGTCTGCAAGGGGTTCCGACCTTCCCGGCG
The DNA here is from genome assembly GCF_029407905.1 of Bubalus kerabau. Taxonomy (NCBI): domain Eukaryota; kingdom Metazoa; phylum Chordata; class Mammalia; order Artiodactyla; family Bovidae; genus Bubalus; species Bubalus kerabau. The sequence goes on along the minus strand of NW_026577886.1, from coordinate 2,240,428 downwards.
CACCTCAGGATGAGGCCGGTCTCACTAGGAAATTCGAGACGTAGCCTGGTGGGTGGTGCCACATGCGGAAAGACCCCGATTTCCCAGTCCGCTCTTAATAGGAACCCGATGCCAGGACACCTCTTCGAAAGCAAACCTGTGGATGAATGCACAACACGAAGGGGTACTGACATCCCCATGCATAGTACGGAAAAACACGCAGATTCCAAACACAGATCGACAAGTGTCCTGTCATCCCTTGAAGAACTAGAGAGGCATGCGGAGTTCCGTTCCTCCAAACAAGAGAAGGCCTGACTCTCCTTTCCCAACTCTGCAGGGACCGTGTGATCGGAGTCAGAAATGTAGATGAAACCTGACGTTCCTGCATCAACTCGAAATGAGGCCCTCTTCCATTGCGCCATACCCAGTGGAGTCCCGAGAGGCCCCTAAAACTCCACAGTATCCCTGATTCTCAGAGGCACCCTCAGAAGCTCTCTGCGGTCACTGGCACAAGTCGAGTGAACCCAGGGTTTCCTGCTGCATTCTGAGAAAGACCTTGAGAGTCCTTCTTTACCGCGTCTTGAGGCCCGATACCCTACCATGACTGGAGAGCAATGACGCATTCCCCTCGCCACGCCCATGGAAACCCAACTTGCCTGGCGCCACACGAGAGGCTCCCTGCGCTCCCCGTCCTACCTCATGAAAACCCCACACTGGCACCGCCGCTCGAGAAAACTCACGAGACGCCCCCATCATCGTAAGATGAGGGCCTTCTTTTCCTACATGACCTAGAGAGCAATCCCGAGTCCACTCTCCAAACTCCACTGGAGGCCTGACTCCCTTTAGGCCACTCAGTAGCCTCCAAGAGATACACGTCGCTACTCTAGAGGAGAGCAGAGTCCGTTGCTTCCCCTCGAGCCGAGGCCTGACTACTTGGGTGAGTCTGGAATGGGATCCCGAGATCCGTGTCGCCCCTGTAGAGGAAAACTCGGTCCTGGACACAAGCCTAAATGAGGTCTTTTTTGTCCTGCATTGACTCAAGTGCAATCCCCAGCTCTCCCTCGCAACTCGAATGGATGATTGGACTTCCCTGGGCCAACACAAGAGGAAGCCTGTATTCCCCATTGTAATTCGAGAATCCCGCAGCCACTGGAGAAAAACAACGTGGCTCCTCCGTCATCGAAATATGAGGCCCCTGTCAGCTATAGCGTCTCCAGGGAAGTCCCATGTTCCGTCTTGAAGTGTGAAACGGTACTTGGCACCCTTGATGCGACCCCCAAATTTCCCTGACACCCCGGTCTCACTCGAGGAGAACATGGAGGTTCCCAGCACCGCTTCAGCTGAGCCTCTTCTCCCCTCCTGATGGCGACAGGAGGGTCGATTCCCCTGCTTTGTCTGGAAGGGGTTCCCAGACTTCCCGGCGAACCTCAGGATGAGGCCAGTCTCACGAGGGAAGTCGAGACGTAGCCTCGTGGGTTGTGCCACATGCCGAAAGACCCCGATTTCCTGGTCCGCTATTGATAAGATCCCGATGCCCGGTCACCTCTTCGAAGGTAACCCTGTGGATGAAGGCACAACACGAAGGGGCACTGACACCCCTGTGCATCGTCCCCCAAAACCGCAGGTTCCACATACAACTCGACAGGTGGCCTGTCATCCCGTGAACAACTCGAGAGGCAAGCGGAGTTCCATTACTCCACACAAGACGAGGTCTGACTCTCCTGTCCCAACTCTGCAGGGACCCTGCTATCCGAGTCAGAAATGGAGAGGAACCCTGACGTTACTGCCTCAATCCGAGATTAGGTCCTCTTCAATTGCACCAGTCCCTGTGATGTCCCGAGAAGCCCCTCTCAACTCCACAGTATCCCTGACTTCTCAGAGGAACCCCGCTAAGCTCCCTGAGGTCATGGGCACAAGTCGAGGGAACCCAGGGTTTCCTGCCACACCCCGAGAAAGACCTCGAGAGTTCTTCTTCGAAGCGTCCTGAGGCTTGATTCCCCTACCATGACTCGAGAGCAATGAGGCGCTCCCCCACGCCACGTCCATGGAGACCTGACTTCCGTGGCACCACAGGAGTCTCCCTGAGCTCCCCGTCCTATCTCGTGAGAAACCCCAACCAGGCACTGCACCTTGAGAAAACCCACGAGACGCCCCCGTCATCGCGAGATGAGGGCCTTCTTTTCCTGCATGGCCTAGAGAGCAATCCCGAGTCCTCTCTCCAAACTCCACAGGAGGCTTAACTGCATTTAGGCCACTCTTGGGCTCCAAGGGATACCCGTCGCGACTCGAGAGGAGAGCGGAGTCCATTCATTCCCTTCGAGACGAGGCCTGACTCCCCGGGTGAGTCTGGAATGCAACCCCGAGATCCCTGTCGCCCCTGGAGAGAAAAACTCGGTCCTGGACACAAACCTAGATGAGCTCTATTTTGCCCTGCAGTGACTCGAGAGCAATCTCCAGCTCTCACTTGCAACTCGAATGAGATATTGGACTTCCCTGGGCCAACACAAGAGGAAACCTGTATTCCCCATCATAACTCAAGAATCCTGCCGCAACTCGAGAAAAAACACGTGGGTCCCCCGTCAGCGCTAGATGAGGCCCTTGCCCACTACAGCATCTCAAGAGAAGTCCCAGGTTCCGTCTTGAAGTGCCAAACGGTACTTGGCACCCTTGATGCAACCAGAAAAGTTACCCGACTTTCACTCAAGGAGAGCACCGAGGTTCCCGGCACTACTTCATCTGAGCCCTTTCTCTCCTCCTGATCCCGAAAGGAGGGTCGATTCCCCTGCTTTGTTTGGAAAGGGTTCCCGGACTTTCCTGCGCGCCTCAGGATGAGGCCGGTCTCACGAGAAAATTCGAGACGTAGCCTAGTGGGTGGTGCAACATGCTGAAAGACCCCAATTTCCCGGTCCGCACTTGAGGAGAACACGATACCCGGACACCTCTTCGAAGGCAACCTTGTGGATGAAGGCACAACAGGAAGGAGCACTGACGCCCCCGTGCATCTCCGAAAAACCCGCAGGTTCCACACACATCACGAAAAGTGGTGTTATCCTTGAACAACTTGAGATGTAAGCGGAGTTCCATTCCTCCGCAGAACACGAGACCTGACACTCCTGAGCAAACTCAACAGGGACCCTGCGATCTGAGTCACATCCGGCCTCCAGGAAGTCAGGAGCAGAACCCTGAGGTTCCTGCCTCAACTCGAGATGAGGCCCACTTCCATTGCACCAAACCCAAAGGAGTCCCGAGAGGCCTCTCCCAAATCCACAGTATCCCTGACTTCTCAGAGGCACCCTGAGACGCTCCCTGAGGTCACCGGCACAAGTCAAGGGAACCCAGGGTTTCCTGCCGCAACCCTAGAAAGACATCGAGAGTTCTTTTTCAACCCGTCATGAGGCCCGATTCCCCTACCCTGACTTGAGAGCAATGACGCGCTCCCCCTTGCCCCGCCCATGGAGACCTGACTTCCCTGTTGCCACACGAGAGGCTACCTGAACTCCCCGTCGTACCTCGTGAGAAACCCCACACTGGCGCCGCAGCTCGAGAAAACCCATGAGACGCCCCCGTCATCTCGAGATGTGGGCCTTCTTTTCCTGCATGGCCTGGAGAGCAATCCCGAGTCCTCTCTCCAAACTGAAGAGGAGGGTTGACTCCCTTTAGACCACTCAGTGGGCTCCAAGAGATACGCGTCGCAACTCGAGAGGATAGCCAAGTCCTTTGCTTCCCCTCGAGACGAGGCCTAACTCCCCGGGTGAGTCTGTAATGCAAACCCGAGATCCCTGTCGCCCTTGGAGAGGATCACTGGGTCCTGAACACAAGGCTAGATGAGGTCGCTTTTGCCCTGCAGTAACTCGAGAGCACTCCCCAGCTTTCCCTCGCAACCCGAATGGAAGATTGGACCTCCCTGGGCCAACACAAGAGGAAGCCTGAATTCCCAGTAGTAATTCGAGAATTCCGCCTCAACTTGAGAAAAACCACGTGGTTCCCCCGTCATTGCAAGATGAGGCCCTTGCCCGCTCCAGCGTCTCAAGAGTAGTCCCACGTTCTGTCTTCAAGTGCGAAATGATATTTGGCACCCTTAATGCTACCCCAAAAGTTCCCCGACATACGGGTCGCACTCGAGGGGAACACCGAGGTTCCTGGCACCACTTCATCTGAGCCCCTTCTCCCCTCCTGATCGCGAAAGGAGGGTCAATTCCCCTGCTTTGTCTGCAAGGGGTTCCCGACCTTCTCCACGCACCTCAGATGAGGCTGTCTCACGAGGAAATTCAAGACATAGCCTCGATGGTGGTGCCACATGCCGAAAGACCGCGATTTCCTGATCCGCTCTTGATAAGAACGCGATGCCCAGACACCTATTCGAAGATAGTGTGGATGAAGGCACAACACGAAGGGGCACTGACACCCCCGTGCATCGTCCGGAAAAGACCGCAGGTTACTCATACAGCTCAACAAGTGCCTGTCACCCAGTGAACAACTCGAGAGGCAAGCGGAGGTCCATTCCTGCACACAAGACAAGGCCTGACTCACCTCTCCCAACTATGCAGGGGGCTGCGATCGGAATCAGAAATGGAGAGGAACCCTGAGGTTCCTGCCTCCCCTCGAGATGAGGCCCCCTTCCATTTCACCAAACCCAGTGGAGTCCCGAGAGGTCTTTCCCAACTCCACAGTATCCCTGACTTCTCAGAGGCACCCAGAGAATCTCCCTGAGGTCACCGGCACAAGTCGAGGGAACCCAGGTATTCTTGCCAAGACCCGAGAGAGATCTTGAGAGTCCTTCAACGCGTCTAGAGGCCTGATTCCCCTACCATGACTCGAGAGCAATGACGCGCTCCCCCTCGCCACACGCATCGAGACCTAACTTCCCTGGCGCCACACAAGAGGCTCCCTGAGCTCCCCGTCGTACCTCCTGAGAAACCAACACAGGCGCTGCAGCTCGGTAAAACCACCGAGACCCCCCCCATCATCGTGAGATGAGGGCCTTCTTTTCCTGCATGTCCTGGAGTGCAATCCCGAGTCCTCTCTCCAAACTCCAGAGGAGGCTTGATTCCCTTTAGTCCACTCAGTGGGCTCCAAGAAATACCCGTCGCGACTCGAGAAGAGAGAGAAGTCCTTTGTTTCCCCTCGAGAGGACGCCTGACTCCTGGGTGAGTCTAGAATGCAACCCCAAGATCCCAGTCATCCCTTGAGAGGAACATTAGGTCCTAGACACAAGCCTGGATGAGGTTTCTTTTGCCCTGCAGTGACTCGAGCGCAACCCCCAGCTCTCCCTCGCAACTCGAATGGAAGATTGGGCTTCCCTGGGCCAACACAAGAGGAAGCCAGAAATCCCCTTCGTAACTCGAGAATCCCGCCGCAACTCGAGAAAAACCACGTGTTTCCAACGTCATCCCAAGATGAGGCCCTTGCTGCTATGGCGTCTCAAGAAAAGAACCACGTTCCGTCTTGAAGTGCGAAACGGTACTTTGCACCCTTGATGCGACACCAAATGTTCCCGGACACGCCGGTCTCACTCGACAGGAACACCGAGGTTCCCGCACCACTTCATCTGAGCACCTTCTCCTCTCCTGTTCGAGACAGGAGGGTCTATTCCCCTGCTTTGTTTGGAAGGGGTTTCCCACATTCCCGGCGCACCTAAGGATGAGGCCGGTCTCACGAGTAAATTCGAGACATAGAGTCGTGGGTGGTGTCACATGCCGAAATACCCCGATTTCCCGGCCCACTCTTGAGAAGAACCCGATGCCCGGACACCTCTTCGAAGGCAACCCTGTGGACGAAGGCACAAAATGAAGGGTCACTGACACTCCCGTGCATCATTCGGTAAAAGCCGCAGGTTCCACACACAGCTCGACAAGAGGCCTGTCATCCCATGAACAACTCGAGAGGCAAGCAGAGTTCCATTCCTCCACTCAAGACGAGGCCTGACTCTCCGGTCCCAACTCTGAAGGGACCCTGCGATCGGAGTCCGAAATGGAGAGGAACCCTGAGGTTCCTGACTCCACTCGAGATGAGGCCCTCTTCCATTACACCAAAAACAGTGGAGGCCCGAGAGGCCCCTCCCAAATCCACAGTATCACGACTTCTCAGAGGCACCCTGAGAAGCTCCCTGAGGTCACGGGCATAAGTCGACGGAACCCAGGGTTTCCTGCCGTAACCTGAGAAAAACCTCGCGAGTCCTTCTTCACGCGTCTTGAGGCCCGATTCCCCTACCATGACTGGAGAAAAATGACGCGCTCCCCCTCGCCACGCGCATGAAGATCTGACTTCCCCGGCACCACATGAGAGGCTCCCTGAGCTCCCCATCGTACCTCGTGAGAAACCCCACACTGGCGCCGCAGCTCGAGAAAACCCACGAGACGCCCCTGTCATGGTGAAATGAGGGCCTTTCCTGCATGACCTGAAGAGCCATCCCGAATCCTCTCTCCAAACTCCAAAGGAGGCTTGACTCCCTTTAGGTCACTCAGTGGGCTCCAAGAGATACCCGTCGATACTCAGGAGGAGAGCGGTGTCCTTTGCTTCCCCTCGAGATGAGGCCTGACTACGAGGGTGAGTCTGGAATGCAACCCTGGATTCCTGTCGCCCCTGGAGAGGAACCTTAGGTCCTGGACAAAAGCCTAGATGAGGTCTCTTTGGCCCTGCAGTGACTCAAGCGCAACCCCTAGCTTTCCCTTGCAACTCGAATGGAAGATTGGCCTTTCTGAGCCAACACAAGAGGAAGCCTGAATTTCCAGTTGTAATTTGAGAAACCCACCACAACTCGAGAAAAATCACGTGGTTCCCCGTATTGCAAGATGAGGCCCTTGCCCCCTACAGCGTCTCAAGAGAAGTCTCACATTCCGTCTTGAAGTACAAAACAGTACTTGGCACCCTTGATGCGACCCCAAAAGTTCCCCTATATACCGATCTCACTAGAGGGGACACTGAAGTTTCCGGCATCACTTCATCTGAGGCCTTTCTCCTCTCCTGATCGCGATAGGAGGGTCGATTCCACTGCTTTGTCTCGAAGGGATTCCCGACCTTCCCGGCACACCTCAGGATGAGGCCGGTCTCATGAGGAAATTCGAGACGTAGCCTCGAGGGCCATACTACATGCCGAAAGACCCCGATTCCATGGTCCACTTTTGATCAAAACCAGACTCATGGACACCTCTTCGAAGGCAAGCCTGTGGATGAAGGCACAACACGTAGGGGCACTGACACCCCGTGCATCTTCCGGAAAAACCCGCAGGTTCCTCACACAGCTCCACAAGTGGTCTGTCACCTCGTGAACAACTCGAGAAGCAAGCGGAGTTCCATTCCTCCACACAAGACGATGCCTGACTCTCCTGTCACAACTCTAGGGACCTTGCGCACCGAGTCAGAAATGGAGAGGAAGCCTGAGGTTCCTGCCTCCACTCAAGATGAGGCCCTTTTCCATTGCCACAAAACCAGTGGAGTCCCGAGAGGCCCGTCCCAAATCCACAGTATGCCTGACTTCTCAGAGGCACCCTGAGAAGATCCCTAAGGTCACCGGCAGAAGTCGACGGAACCCAGGGTTTCCTGCCGCAACCCGAGAAAGACCTTGAGAGTCCTGCTTTAACGTGTCTTGAGGCCCGATTCCCGTATCGTATCTCGAGAGCAATGACGCGCTCCCCCTTGCCATGCGCATGGAGACCTGAATTCCCTGGTGCCACACGAAAGGCTCCCTGAGCTTCCCGTCGCACCTCGTCAGAAACCGCACACTGGCACCGCAGCTCGAGAAAACCAACAAGACGCCCCTGTCATCGCGAGATGAGGGTCTTCTTTTCCTGCATGGCCTGGAGAGCAATCCTGAGTCCTCTCTCCAAACTCCACAGGGGGCTTGACTCCCTTTAGGCCACTCAGTGGGCTCCAAGAGACACCTGCGGTGACTCAAGAGGAGAGCGGGGTCCTTTGCTTCCCCTCGAGTCGAGCTCTGACTCCCAGGATGCGTCTGGAATGCAACCCCGAGATCGCTGTCGGCCCTGGAGAGGAATATTAGGTCCTGGACACAAGCCTAGATGAGGTCTCTTTTGCCCTGCAGTGACTCAAGAGCAAACCCCAGCTCTTCCTCGAAACTCGAATGGAAGATTGGACTTCCCTGGGCCAACACAAGAGGAAGCCTGAATTCCCCGTCGTAACTCGAGAATCCCGCCGCACCTTGAGAAAAACCACGTGATTCCCCCGTCATCCCAAGATGAGGCCCTTGCCCTCTACAGCGTGTCAAGAGAAGCCCCAAGTCCGTATTGAAGTGCAAAATGGTACTTGGCACCCTTGAAGTGACCCCAAAAGTTTCCCGACACACCGGTCCCACTCGAGGGGAACACCGAGGTTCCCGGCACGACTTCAACTGAGCCCTTTCACTCCTCCTGATCGTGACAAGATGGTCGATTCCCCTGCTTTGTCTGGAAGGGGTTCCCGATCTTCATGGCGCACCTCAGGATGACACCAGTCTAATGAAGAAATTCGAGACGTAGCCTCATGGATGGTGCCACGTTCTGAAAGACCCCGATTTCCTGCTCTGCTATTGATAAGAACCCGATGTCCGGACACCTCTTTGAAGGCAACCCTGTGGATGAAGGCACAACACGAAGGGGCACTGACCCCCTCATGCATCTTACGGAAAAAACCGAAGGTTCCACTCACAGCTCGACAAATGGTCTGTTATCCTGTGAACAACTCGAGAGGCAAGTGGAGTTCCATTCCTCCACAGAAGACGAGGCCTGACTCTCCTGTCCCAACTCTTCAGGGACCCTGTGGTCAGAGTTTTAAATGGAGAGGAACCCTTAGGTTCCTGCCTCAACTCGAGATGAGAACCTTTGCCATTGCACCAAACCGAGTGGAGTTCCGAGAGCGCCTCCCAAGTCCACAGTATGCCTGACTTCTCAGAGGCACCCTGAGAAGCTCCCTGAGGTCACCGGTACAAGTCGAGGGAACCCAGGGTTTCCTGCCGCAACCTGAGAAAGACCTCGAGACTCCTTCTTCAACGCGTCTTGAGTCCCGATTTCCCTACCAGGACTCGAGAGCATTTATGGGCTCCTCCTCATCACACGCATAGACACCTGACTTTCCTGGCACCACACGAGAGGCTCCCTGAGCTCCCCGTCGTACCTCGTGAGAAAACTCATACTTGCGCTCCAACTCGAGAAAACCCACAAGACGCCCCCGTCATTGCGAGCTGAGGGCCTTCTTTCCTGTATGGCCTGGAGAGCAATCCGGAGTCCTCTCTCCAACTCCACAGGAGGCTTGACTCCCTGGAGGCCACTCAGTGGGCTCCAAGAGATACCTATTGCGACCCAGGAGGATATCAGAATCATTTGCTTCCCCTCGAGCCGAGGCCTGACTCACTGGGTGAGTCTGGAATGCATCCCCGTCATCCCTATCGCCCCTGGAGAGGAACATTAGGTCCTGGACACAAGCATAGATGAGGTCTATTTTGACCTGCCGTGACTCGAGAGCAATTCCCACCCAGCTCTCCCTGGCAACTCGAATGGAAGAATGGACTTCCCTGGGCCAACAGAAGAGGAAACCTGAATTCCCCGTCGTAAGTCAACAATCCCATCGCAACTCGAAAAAAACCACGTGGTTTCCCCTTCATCACAAGATGAGGCCCTTGCCCGCCACAGCGTCTCAAGAGAAGTCCCACGTTTCATCTTGAAGTTTGAAACAGTATTTGGCAAGCTTCATGAGACCCCAAAAGTTCCCTGACATACCGGTCTCACTCAAGGGGAACACCGAGGTTCCCGGCACCACTTCATCTGAGCCCCTTCTCCCCTCCTGATCGCGACAGTAGGGTCGATTAACCTGCTTTGTCTGGAAGGCTTTCCCGACCTTCCAGGGGCACCTCAGCATGAGGCCCGTCTCACGAGGAAATTCGAGACGTAGCCTCGTGTGTGGTGCCGCATTCCAAAAGACCCCGATTTCCTGGTCCGCTCTTAATAAGAACCCGATGCCCGCACACCACTTCGAAGGCAACCCTGTGGATGAAAGCACATCACGAAGGGGCACTGACACCCCCGTGCATTGTCTGGAAAAAACCGCAGGTTCCACACACAGCTCGACAAGTGGCCTGTCACTCCTTGAACAACTCGAGAGGCAAGCGGAGTTCCATTCCTCCACACAAGACGAGGCCTGACTCTCCTGTCCCAACTCTGCAGGGACCCTGCAATCTGAGTCAGAAATGGAGAGGAACCCTAAGGTTCCTTCCTGATCTCGAGATTAGGCCCTCTTCCATTGCAGCAAACCCAGTGGAGTCCCGAGAGGCCTCTCCCAGCTCCATAGTATCCCTGACTTCTCAGAGGCACCCTGAGAAGCTACCTGAGGTCACAGGCACAAGTCGAGGGAACCCAGGGTTTCCTGCCGCAACCCGAGAAAGACCTCGAGCATCCTTTTTCATTGCGTTGAGCCCTGATTCCACTACCATGACTCGAGAGCAATGACGTGCGCCCCCTCGCCACTCGTATGGAGACTTGACTTCCCTGACACCACACGAGAGGCTCCCTGAGCTCCCGGTCGTACCTTGTGAGAAACCCCACACTGGCACCGCAGCTCCAGAAAAACCACGAGACTCCCCCGACATCGCGAGATGAGGGCCTTCTTTTCCTGCATGGCCTGGAGAGCAATCCCGCGTGCTCTCTCCAAACTCCACAAGAGAGGAGCCAAGATTGCTGAGGAGTAGGACGGGGAGAACTCTTTCCCCCCCAAACAATTTCATCAAAAGAGCATTTAAACGTCGAGTAAATTCCACAATACAACTTATGAATGCTGCCAGAGGACATCAGGCACCCAGAAAAGAACCCAACTCTTGGAAAGTAGGTAGGAAAAAGTATAAAAGACAAAAAAAGAGACAAAAGAGGGAGGGAGGGATTTCCGTCCCAGGAAGATAGTCTTAAAAAGAGAAAAGTTTCCAAACACCAGGAAAGCTTTTCACTGCCAAATCTTTGCCAAGCTTTGGAAGCACAAAGGGCAACATAAGGGGGATAAAAATAAATAAACAATTAAAACTCGCAGATTGCAAGCCCTACGGTAACTCCCCCAGCCGCAAAGCAGTGCAGACGCCTGCTCACACCATTAGCAAGCAGGGGCTGGGCAGGGAGGCGCGGCGCGGGCTGCATCGCTTAGAGTAAGAATCTGGCCTGAATACCCTGAGCGCTATCTGAACGAAATAACTTGGGCTAGCAAACCAGACTCTGGGATATCTACCACGCAAAAAGCCAGCCCTAACCTAAGACACCGCCAGGCCCGCGCATGGAACAAAGGACTGAACAGAGATAGCCGGCTGCAGACCTTCCCCCTCCGGTGACAGGCAGCCAGAGCCAGAAGGGGGCAATCGCAGCCCCAGAGAGACATTATCTATAAAACTGTAAGCAGCCTTCTTTGCTAACTAAAACTTCTTGGGGATCTGGACGGTCAACATCTGCCTGAGAAGGTGCGCCTGTTTTACACCCAGATAACCGAGTGGCGGGGAGGCGATAAGTCACAACATTGGCGCTCGCCAAACACCTCATCACCTGAGCTGCTCGGACCTGGGAAGAGCACAAAACGCAGGCCCAACCGAGTCTGTGCCTCTGAGGACTACCCGAGTGCCTGAACCTGAGCGGCTTGGACCTGGGAGGTGCATGAAGCCCAGGGCCAGCCTCGGATTGTTCCCGGTGGAACAACCTAGAGCCCGAGCAGTGTGGGCAGGGAGGCTACACGTGCCGTGAGCGGGGGCAGACCCAGTGTGGCTGAGGCACTGCGAGCGCACGCCAGTGTTATTTGTTTGCAGCATCACTCCCTCCCTCCCTCCCCACAGCGCAACTGAACAAGTGAGCCTAAAAAAAAAAAAGTGTCCTCCACCGTCCCCTTTGTGTCAGGGCGTAAACCAGACACTGAAGAGACAGGCAAACAAAAGAAGCTATAACAGAGGGAAACGCCTTGGAAGCTACAGGCAATAGATTAAAACCCTGTGGTTACTAGGACTACATAGGAAGGCGCCTATAGATCTTGAGAAATATAAGTTGGACCAAGGAACTAGCCAAAAATGAACCGAACCCACGATACTCACAACAAAACCAGAGAAAGTCCTAGATATATTTTTATGATCATTCTTACTTTTTTTAATTTTTTTAATTTTAAGTTCTCTATTGTTCATTTAATTTTCACTTTTATAACCTATTACTTTGCAAAAAAAAGACCCTATTTTTTTCTTCTTCAGCAAACTTCATATATATATATATATATATATATATATATATATATATATATATAATAATTTTTTGACCTTGTTTTTTTGTTTTGTTTTTTTTCTTCTTTTCTTTAACATTGTATTTTTGAAATTCCAAACTGTACTCTAGATTTTTAATTTATGCTTTTTGATATTTGATATCAATTTTGTACCTGTAGTTTCTTTATAATTTTTGCGACATTGCTTGTTTTTGTTTGTTTGTTTTCTCTTTAGTTTTCTTCTTCCTTTTTTTTAACATTGTATTTTTGAAATTCCAAACTCTACTCTAGATTTTTAATTTTTGCTTTTTGGTATTAGTTATCAATTTTGTACCTGTATTTTCTTGATAATTTTTGCGACCATGTTTGTTTTTCTTTGTTCGTTTTTTCTCTCTTTCTTTTCCTTCTTCTTTTCTTTAACATCGTATTTTTGAAATTCCAAACTCTACTCTAGATTTTTAATTTTTGCTTTTATGTATTTGTTACCAATTTTGTACCTTTAAGAACCCAATCTTCAGTACCCATTTTTCACTAGGGAGCGAGATTACTGGCTTGACTGCTCTCTCTCCCTTTGGACTCTCCTTTTTCTCCACCAGGTCGCCTGTGTCTCCTCCCTAACCCCTCTCTACTCTACCCAACTCTGTGAATTTCTGTGTATTCCAGACGGTGGAGAACACTTAGGGAACTGATTACTGGCTGGATCTGTCTCCCTCCTTTTCATTCCCCCCTTTTATCCTTCTGGCCACCTCTGTCTCCTTCCTCCTTCTTCTCATCTCTGTATAACTCTGTGAACATCTCTGAGCGGTCCAGTTGTGGAGTGCACATAAGGAAGTGACTACTGGCCAGCCCACTCTCTCCACTATTGATTCCACCTGATCTCATTTGGGTCACCTCTAACTCCCTCCTCCCTCTTCTCTTCTCCATGTAATGCTGTGAACCTTTCTAAGTGGCCCTCACAGTAGAGAAACTTTTCTTCTTTAACGTAGATGTTTTATCAATGGTGCTGTATAGAAGGAGAAGTTTTGAAACTACTGTAAAAGTAAGACAGATAACTGGAAGCAGGAGGCTTAAGTCCAAACCCTGACTCCAGGGAACTCCTGACTCCAAGGAACATTAATTGACAGGAGCTCATCAAATGCCTCCATACCGACACTGAAATCAAGCACCACACAAGGGCCAACAAGTTCCAGGGCAAGACATACCAAGCAAATTCTCCAGCAACAAAGGAACGCAGCCCTGAGCTTCAAGATACAGGCTGCCCAAAGTCACCCCAAAACCACAAACATCTCATAACTCATTACTGGACACTTCATTGCACTCCAGAGAGAAGAAATACAGCTCCACCCACCAGAACACGGACACAAGCTTCCCTAACCAGGAAACCTTGACAAGACACCTGTACAAACCCACACACAGCGAGGAAATGCCACAGTAAAGAACTCCACAAACTGCCAGAATACAGAAAGGACACCCCAAACTCAGCAATTTAAACAAGATGAGACAGAGGAATACCCAGCAGATAAAGGAACAGGATAAATGCCCACCAAACCAAACAAAAGAGGAAGAGATAGGGAATCTACCTGATAAAGAATTCCGAGTAAGGATAGTGAAATGGATCTAAAATCTTGAAATTAAAATGGAATCACAGATAAATAGCCTGGAGACAAGGATTGAGAAGATGCAAGAAAGGTTTAACAAGGACCTAGAAGAAATAAAAAAAGAGTCAATATATAATGAATAATGCAATAAATGAAATTAAAAACACTCTGGAGGCAACAAATAGTAGAATAACAGAGGCAGAAGATAGGATTAGTGAATTCGAAGATAGAATGGTAGAAATAAATGAATCAGAGAGGATAAATGAAAAACGAATTAAAAGAAATGAGCACAATCTCAGAGACCTCCAGGACAATATTAAACGCTACAACATTCGAATCATAGGGGTCCCAGAAGAAGAAGACAAAAAGAAAGACCGTGAGAAAATACTTGAGGAGATAATAGTTGAAAACTTCCCTAAAATGGGGAAGGAAATACTCACTCAAGTCCAAGAAACCCAGAGAGTCCCAAACAGGATAAAGCCAAGGCGAAACCCCCCAAGACACATATTAATCACATTAACAAAAATCAAACACAAAGAACAAATATGAAAAGCAGCAAGGGAAAAACAACAAATAACACACAAGGGAATTGCCATAAGGATAACAGCTGATCTTTCAATAGAAACTCTTCAAGCAAGGAGGGAATGGCAAGACATACTTAAAATGATGAAAGAAAATAACCTACAGCCCAGATTATTGTACCCAGCAAGGATCTCATTCAAGTATGAATGAGAAATCAAAAGCTTTTCAGACAAGCAAAAGCTGAGAGAATTCTGCACCACCAAAGCAGCTCTCCAACAAATACTAAACAGGAAACACAAAAACGGTGTATAAATTCAAACCCCAAACAATAAAGTAAATGGCAATGGGATCATACTTATCAGTAATTACCTTAAACGTAAATGGGTTGAATGCTCCAACCAAAAGACAAAGACTGGCTGAATGGATACAAAAACAAGACCCCTACATATGTTGTCTACAAGAGACCCACCTCAAAACAGGGGATACATACAGACTGAAAGTGAAGGGCTGGAAAAAGATTTTCCATGCAAATAGGGACCAAAAGAAAGCAGGAGTAGCGATACTCATATCAGATAAAATAGACTTTAAAACAAAGGCTGTGAAAAGAGACAAAGAAGGTCACTACATAATGATCAAAGGATCAATCCAAGAAGACGATATAACAATTATAAATATATATGCACCCAACGTGGGAGCACCACAGTATGTAAGACAAATGCTAACAAGTATGAAAGGAGAAATTAACACTAACACAATAATAGTTGGAGATTTTAATACCCCACTCACACCTATGGATAGATCAACTAAACAGAAATTTAACAAGGAAACACAAACTTTAAATGATACAATAGACCAGTTAGACCTAATTGATATCTATAGGACAATTCATCCCAAAACAATGAATTTCAACTTTTTCTAAAGTGCACATGGAACCTTCTCCAGGATAGATCACATCCTGGGCCATAAAGCTAGCCTTGGTAAATTCAAAGAAATAGAAATCATTCCAAGCATCTTTTCTGACCACAATGCAGTAAGATTAGATCTCAATTACAGGAGAAAAACTATTAAAAATTCCAACATATGGAGGCTGAACAACACGCTGCTGAATAACCAACAAATCACAGAAGAAATCAAAAAAGAAATCAAAATTTGCATAGAAACGGATGAAAATGAAAACAGAACAACCCAAAACTTGTGGGACACGGTAAAAGCAGTCCTAAGGGGAAAGTTCATAGCAATACAGGCACACCTCAAGAAACAAGAAAAAAGTCAAATAAATAAACTAACTCTACACCTAAAGCAACTAGAAAAGGAAGAAATGAAGAACCCCAGGGTTAGTAGAAGGAAAGAAATCTTAAAAATTAGAGCAGAAATAAATGCAAAAGAAACAAAAGAGACCATAGCAAAAATCAACAAAACCAAAAGCTGGTTCTTTGAAACGATAAATAAAATTGACAAACCATTAGCCAGACTCATCAAGAAACAAAGGGAGAAAAATCAAATCAATAAAATTAGAAATGAAAATGGAGAGATCACAACAGAAAACACAGAAATACAAAGGATCATAAGAGACTACTATCAACAATTATATGCCAATAAAATGGACAACGTGGAAGAAATGGACAAATTCTTAGAAAAGTACAACTTTCCAAAACTGGACCAGGGAAGAAATAGAAAATCTTAACAGACCCATCACAAGCACGGAAATGGAAACTGTAACCAAAAATCTTCCAGCCAACAAAAGCCCAGGTCCAGACGGCTTCACAGCTGAATTCTACGAAAAATTTAGAGAAGAGCTAACACCTATCCTGCTCAAACTCTTCCAGAAAATTGCAGAGGAAGGTAAACTTCCAAACTCATTCTATGAGGCCACCATCAGCCTAATACCAAAACCTGACAAAGATCCCACAAAAAAAGAAAACTACAGGCCAATATCACTGATGACATAGATGCAAAAATCCTTAACAAAATTCTAGCAATCAGAATCCAACAACACATTAAAAAGATCATACACCATGACCAAGTGGGCTTTATCCCAGGGATGCAAGGATTCTTCAATATCCGCAAATCAATCAATGTAATACACCACCTTAACAAATTGAAAAATAAAAACCATATGATTTTCTCAATAGATGCAGAGAAAGCCTTTGACAAAATTCAACATCCATTTATGATAAAAACTCTCCAGAAAGCAGGAATAGAAGGAACATACCTCAACATAATAAAAGCTATATATGACAAACCCACAGCAAACATTATCCTCAATGGTGAAAAATTGAAAGCATTTCCTCTAAAGTCAGGAACTAGACAAGGGTGCCCACTTTCACCATTACTATTCAACATAGCTTTGGAAGTTTTGGCCACAGCAATCAGAGCAGAAAAAGAAACAAAAGGAATCCAAATTGGAAAAGAAGAAGTAAAACTCTCACTGTTTGCAGATGACATGATCCTCTACATAGAAAACCCTAAAGACTCCACCAGAAAATCACTAGAACTAGTCAATGACTATAGTAAAGTTGCAGGATATAAAATCAACACACAGAAATCCCTTGAATTCCTATACACTAATAATGAGAAAACAGAAAGAGAAATTAAGGAAACAATTTCATTCACCATTGCAACGGAAAGAATAAAATACTTAGGAATATACCTACCTAAAGAAACTAAAGACCTATATATAGAAAACTATAAAACACTGGTGAAAGAAATCAAAGAGGACACTAATAGGTGGAGAAATATACCATGTTCATGGATTGGAAGAATCAATATAGTGAAAATGAGTATACTACCCAAGGCAATCTATAGATTCAATGCAATCCCTATCAAGCTACCAACAGTATTCTTCACAGAGCTAGAACAAATAATTTCACAATTTGTATGGAAATACAAAAAACCTCGAATAGCCAAAGCGATCTTGAGAAAGAAGAATGGAACTGGAGGAATCAACCTACCTGATTTCAGGCTCCGCTACAAAGCCACAGTTATCAAGACAGTATGGTACTGGCACAAAGACAGAAATATAGATTAGTGGAACGAAATAGAAAGCCCAGAGATAAATCCACACACATATGGACACCTTATCTTTGACAAAGGAGGCAAAAATATACAATGGATTAAAGACAATCTCTTTAACAAGTGGTGCTGGGAAATCTGGTCAACCACTTGTAAAAGAATGAAACTAGAACACTTTCTAACACAATACACAAAAATAAACTCAAAATGGATTAAAGATCTAAACGTAAGACCAGAAACTATAAAACTCCTAGAGGAGAACATAGGCAAAACACTCTCTGAAATACATCACAGCAGGATCCTCTATGACCCACCTCCCAGAATATTGGAAATAAAAACAAAAATAAACAAATGGGACCTAATTAACCTTAAAAGCTTCTGCACATCAAAGCAAACTATTAGCAAGGTGAAAAGACAGCCTTTGGAATGGGAGAAAATAATAGGAAATGAAGCAACTGACAAACAACTAATCTCAAAAATATACAAGCAACACCTACAGCTCAACTCCAGAAAAATAGATGACCCAATCAAAAAATGGGCCAAAGAACTAAATAGACATTTCTCCAAAGAAGACATACAGATGGCTAACAAACACATGAAAAGATGCTCAAAATCACTCATTATCATAGAAATGCAAATCAAAACCACTATGAGGTACCATTTCACGCCAGTCAGAATGGCTGCAATCCAAAAGTCTACAAATAATAAATGCTGGAGAGGGTGTGGAGAAAAGGGAACCCTCTTACACTCTTGGTGGGAATGCAAACTAGTACAGCCACTATAGAGAACAGTGTGGAGATTCCTTAAAAAACTGGAAATAGAACTGCCTTATGATCCAGCAATCCCACTGCTGGGCATACACACTGAGGAAACCAGAAGGGAAAGAGACACGTGTACCCCAATGTTCATCGCAGCACTGTTTCTAATAGCCAGGACATGGAAGCAACCTAGATGTCCATCAGCAGATGAATGGATAAGAAAGCTGTGGTACATATACACAATGGAGTATTACTCCGCCATTAAAAAGAATAGAATGAATCAGTTCTAATGAGGTGGATGAAACTGGAGCCTATTATACAGAGTGAAGTAAGCCAGAAAGAAAAACACCAATACAGTATACTAACGCATATATATGGAACTTTGAAAGACGGTAACAATAACCCTGAGTACGAGACAGCAAAAGAGACACTGATGTATAGAAGAGTCTTATGGACTCTGTGGGAGAGGGAGAAGGTGGGAAGATTTGGGAGAATGGCATTGAAACATGTAAAATATCATGTATGAAAAGAGTTGCCAGTCCAGGTTTGATGCATGACACTGGATGCTTGGGGCTAGTGCACTGGGACGACCCAGAGGGATGCTATGGGGGGGGAGGAGGGAGGAGGGTTCAGGATGGGGAGCACATGTATACCTGAGGCAGATTCATTTTGATATTTGGAAAAACTAATACAATTATGTAAAGTTTAAAAATAAAATAAAATTAAAAAAAAAATCCACAGGAGGCTTGACTCCCTTTAGGCCACTCAGTGGTCTCCAAGAAATACCCGTCGGGACTCGAGAGCAGAGCAGAGTCCTTTCCTTCCTCTCAAGATGAGGTCTGACTCCTCGGGTGCGTCTAAAATGCAACCCCGAGATCTCTGTCGCCCCTGGAGAGGAACATTAGGTCCTGGACACAAGCTTAGATGAGGTCTCTTTTGCCCTGAAGTGACTCGAGAGCAATCCCTAGCTCTCTCTCGCAACTCCAATGGAAGATTGGACTTCCCTGGGCCAACACAAGAGGAAGCCTGAATTCCCCATCGTAACTCGAGAATCCCGCCGAAACTCGAGAAAAACCACATGGTTACCCTGTCATCGCAAGATGAGGCCCTTGCCCGCTACAGCGTCTAAAGAGAAGTCCCAGGTTTCTTCTTCAAGTGTTTTCACACTTCAAGTGTGAAAACTTGGCACCCTTGATGCGATTCCAAAAGTTCCCCGACACCCTGGTCTCTCTCGAGGGGAACACCGAGGTTCCCGGTATGACTTCATCTGAGCCACTTCTCCCCTCCTGATTGCGACTGGAGGGTCGACTCCCGTGCTTTGTCTGGAAGGGGTTCCCAACCTTCCCAGCGCACCTCAGGATGAGGCCGGTCTAACGAGAATATTTGAGACGTAGCTTCATGGGTGGTAACACATGCTGAAAGACCCCGATTCCCTGGTCCACTCTTGATAAGAACCCGATGCCCGGACACCTCTTGAAAGGCAACCCTGTGGAAGAAGGCACAACACGACGGGGCACTGACACCCTCGTGCATCGTCCGGAAAAACCCGCAGATTCCAAACACAGTTCGACAAGTTGCCTGTCACCCCGTGAATAACTCGAGAGGCAAGCGGAGTTCCATTCCTCCTTACAAGACGAGGCCTGACTCTCCTGTCCCAACTCTGCAGGGACCCTGCGATCAGAGTCAGAAATGGAGACGAACCCTGAGGTTCCTGCCTCCACTCGAGATGAGGCCCTCTTCTATTGCACCAAACCCAGTGGAGTCCCGAGAGGGCCCTCCCAACTCCAGGGTATCCTTGACTTCTCAGAGACACACTGAGAAGCTCCCTGAGGCCACCGGCACTAGTCGAGGGAACCCAGGGTTTACTGCCGTGACCCAAGAAACACCTTGAAAGTCCTTCTTTAACGGTTCTTGAGGCCCGATACACCTTCCATGACTCTAGAGCAATGACGCGCTCCCCCTCACAATGCGCATGGAGACCTGACTTCCCAAGCGCCACATGAGAGGCTCCCTGAGCTCCCCGTAGTACCTCATGAGAAACCCCACACTGGCGCTGCAGCTCGAGAAAACCCACGAGACGCCCCCTTCATCGCGAGATGATGGCCTTCTTTTCCTGCATGGCCTGGAGAGCAATCACGAGTCCTCTCTCCAAACTCCACAGGAGGCTTGACTCCCTTTAGGTCACTCAGTGGGCTCCAAGAGATACCCGTCGCAACTCGAGAGGAGAGTGGAGTCCTTCGCTTCCCCTCGAGACAAGGACTGACTCCCCGGGTGCATCAGGAAAGCAACCCCGAGATCCCTGTCCCCCCTGGAGACGAACATTATGTCCTGGACACAAGCCTAGATAAGGTCTCTTTTGCCCTGCAGTAACTCAAGCGCAATCCCTAGCTCTCCCTCGCAACTCGAATGGAAGACTGGACTTCCCTGGGCCAACACAAGAGGAAGCCTGAATTTCCTGACCTAACTCGAGAATCCCGCCACAACTCGAGAAAAACGACGTGGTTAACCCGTCACCACAAGATGAGGCCCTTGCCAGCTACAGCGTCTCAAGAGAAGTCTCACGTTCCGTCTTGAAGTTTGAAACGGTACTTAGCACCTTTGATGTGACTCCAAAAGTTCCCCGACATCCCAGTTTTACTCGAGGGGAACATCGAGGTTCCCGGCACCACTTCATCTGAGCCCCTTCTCCCCTCCTGATCGGGACAAGAGGGTCGATTCACTTGCTTTGTCTGAAAGGGTTACCGACCTTCCTGGTGCACCTCAGGTTGAGGTCCGTCTCAAGAAGAAATTCGAGACGTAGGCTTGTGGGTGGTGCCACATGCCGAAAGACACTGATTTCCTGGTCTGCTTTTGATAAGAATCTGAAGGCTGGATACCTCTTCGAAGGCAACCCTGTGTATGAAGGCAAAAAACGAAGGGGAACTGACACCCCCATGCATCGTCCGGATAAAACCGCAGGTTCCACACACAGCTCGACAAGTGGCCTGTTATCCGGTGAACAACTCGAGAGTCCAGTGGAGTTCCATTCCTCCACACAAGACGAGGCCTGACTCTCCTGTCCTAACTCTGTAGGGACTCTGTGTTCAGAGTCAGAAATGGAGAGCAACCCTGAGGTTCCTGCTTCAAATCGAGATGAGGCCTTCTTCTGACAAGGTCCAGCCTCGGCTGGTCCAGGGTTTTCGAAGGGGAGACAGAGTAGGCGACCTATTGATTTATTTATCGAAGATATAAAGAGTAATAGAATGAGGATAGCTCAGTAGGAAAATTTAGTGGAGAAAAGAAGCTGAGTAGCTTGGTTTATGCGGAAAATCAGTATAACCCGTGACACCAGGTTAGCTCTGACCACGGAGGCTGCAGGCTCCCTCTCGAATAGCGAAAAGTGCCCCACCTTAGACACCTTCTCAAGTGGTCTTCGAAGCCCAGGCAAATAAATGGTCGCAGAGGATATCCGCGCTCCAGATGGACACTCATCTGAAAATTGAGGGGAAGAATGACATTAGGAGACTAAGCGTTGGCAATCAAGGCCCGTAGCTTTATTTTCAACAGGGGTTTTTATACCCTAAGTTACACATAGAGGATAATGGGGATGCAAAGACAGCAGCCTTTGATCCTTATCAAAAACCAGAGTTTCTGTCCTGCAAATGTATCGTTTACAAATGGTTTAGGTGATTTACATCATCTTCTAGCCAGAAGACCTATTAACATTTTATGACTCTTGACAAAGACTTATCAACCGTAAGACTTATTTTCTCTAAGAGTAATTATTTTAAGGTTTGGCCCCATCTTTCGAAGATAAAATTGCATTCCTATAGGGCAGATGTGTAATGGGCTTACAACAAAGGAAATAATTTATTACCTTAAGGGTCTAAAGTTAGTAACACCAAGGCCACTACTTATTTCTTCTACATACCAACTATATTAATTAATACACATTCAAGGATACAATTCAGGGGACGTGGAAACTTGGCAACAAGCATTGGTTCATCAATGAAATCTTTTACTAGTTTTATTCTGACAGTTTCTAACTCTCTGAGAGGCTCTAAGCTATTTGAATATCTTAAGCTTCCCATGCCTCTCGAGGCTCGGAGACTGTAAACAATTGTATGCATTGCTGTAGGAGACCGGGTAAATTTGTCAGGCGAGTTAGAGAGCCATCTGACGTGTTTGGATTTAAACACTCCTAATTGCCCAGGAACTTTATTAATTGGAGCTGTAAGTTAGCTCTTTGACAGAGAGAGTGAGATGGTGGTGGGGGACAGCCCCCAGTAAAGTCAGAGGGGAGAGCACAAAGCAATAAAGTAGGCAGACTCTGGTTTTGGGGGGTAGATGCTCAAGAATATCCGGGAGGACTCCCGAGGCTCGATCCCGCCTTTGTGTATGCCCAGCCTCCTTCCTCATGACCTTTGTCACGAGTGGAATGTCTCTCGCCGGCTCCCGGCATCTCCCCGTTTTGTATTTCTTAAAACAGCCAGATGTAGCTCAGTCGCGAGCCTCTGAATACTCTGCCGAAGAATCCTGACAATACAAGGAAGAATGATTATGAGAAGCAGAATTAAAGCAGCCACCGCAGCATAGCTAAAGACATTAGACAGAATATTCTTTCCTGAGATGTAGTTAGGGAAAGTATGGAAGAAATCATTTGCTGTTCCAGCAGCAGTAAAATCTAATCGGGAGTGCTCCATGGCTGCTATTTGATAGTGAAGTTTCCCTACGTCTCAACCAATGTCAGAGCTGTTCCAGATACCTGAAATATGGTTTTTAATCTTTTCCCATTCAAAATCTGTCTCATTTACTTTCAGGGGTGTTACACATATCCACCGATAGTCAGCATGACAAGACAATGCCATTTTCACCTTTAAAGCCTGCAATTCAGTCCCAATATGTATTACTGCTTCCTCTAGGGCGTCTACCCTCATTTCTAATTTTCTCTCTATAGCTTCCTGTGTTGCCAATGTTAAAGAAACATTTTTGGACATAGAATCAACATATTGAGCAGTATGTACTTGTTGAGTCAATGATATTGCTGCCACAGTAACAGAAGTGATTGCACTTATCAAAGCTGCTGTTCCCAAGATAAGTAAGCCCACAAACCGTCGTGTTTGCATTAAATCCTGTAGTTGTTGTAATACAGCAAGACCATAATTCAATAAGTGGTTACATCATAAGATAAGGTGGATGTTGTAGCATTACAAAGGAGCAAACATTATATTGAGGGTTTAAACAAGATGAACCAGGGAGCAGCTGTAGGCGTCAGCCCGGGGGAGCAGTGTCCCCAGCATCAGGAGGCAGAACGCGAGCGGCAGGCTGTGGGCCAAGGCGCCTATGGTGGGCGGAGGGGCAGGGTTCGTGGTTTAGGGCTAGCCGCCACCGCTTGGGCTCAGGGCAGTCCCCTCTCGCCGGTGGGGCCACGCTGGTCTGGACGGCACTCCGCGGGCGCGCTTTCCTCTCTGGCCCTCACTCGCTGCACAGACTTCTTTGCTCTAGGTCACGGGGTGCAGAGAGGTGGGTGCGAGGCGCTGCTGGTGGCGCGGAGGCGAGAGCTGGCTGGGGGAGGGGGAGCGAGCGAGTGCACGCGCCGCGAACCTGGTCTTTGGGGAATGTGACATGACGAATTTGTCTGAGATCCAAACCGGAGAATCTGCATTCTGTAGAAATATACAAGCATACCCTCTCCCACAAGTTAGCAACACATCTGGCCTTTTTCACTCTCCCGTAAGGAGGCCTTTTTACTTGACCAGGGGCCGAGTCGTAGCCTGTAATTCAGGCATCTAGTGTCTCATCATTGTAGTCTGCCCCTGTGTGTTTACGTTTAAGTGATTAATTACAATTGGAACATAACTTCACTATTTGTCTAGCTGTTTCCCTATGGATATGTTAATTTAGGTCTAATGTTTAGTTTAGGTCTCTGTATAAATTTAAGTAATAAATGTATAACCTCCTTATCTCATTTTGGTATACAGGTATACAGATATACCTAAATGCAAAATGCATTTATATATGTATTTATATATGGCAACAAGTATAAAGTTATTGACATATAATATATATAAATCAATATACTTGAATTAATCTTTATAATTAATATATTAATTAATATATATTACAACAATACAACACATACACAGCTAATACCAACCAACACAAACCAATATACTGTAATAATACATGTCACACATTTATAATTATACAGTATATAGAGCATATATCATCACAGCACATCAATCCATACCAATTAATATCAGCCACACACACATTATATTACTGCCATATATATTTAATTATACAGTATATATATATATGTGTGTATATAGTATACATATTAATTTATATACAAATTAATTAAGTATAGATCTATAAATAGAATTAGGTATACATTTATTATATTTTATTTATACCCATACCTAATTAGGCAAACTGTAATTAGGCAAATACATTTATATTATGTATTTATAACAATATATAAAGTATTGTTAAATGTACCACCTGTACAGCATCTCCACCCCACATACCACTTTCTCTAATCCCACCAACTCATTTTCAGTATTATGTGTTGGCCAGGAGCTGGGCCAGTCTTTCCCAGCAATGTTAAGAGACGTCTGTTCCTGTGTCTAATAGCCCTGGCGTTTTATTCTCTTGAATTAAAAGATCTTTTAAAGGCCTTGGAACTGTAATTTCCTGCACCCAAAAGGCTAGATCACTAGATCCAAATGTTTTGTGGCTCTTAGATTGAGAAGTCAAGTTTTTCCTTGTCTGATAGTAAGGTAAAAGTAAAAGCTGTGTTACTCTTTGACCTTTATTAATTTGTACAGTTTTGATAGGCAGTGAGATCAAGACTTTAATTTCTCAATATCATCAGAATCTACTACACCATGCACCAGCGAAATTTCTTTTCTTTCTTTTTTTTTTTTTTTTAACTTTTTTTTAAAAGAAAGCGAGCTACGCCCCAGGACAAATCTTACAATGTCCTCAGATAGGGGGCCAGCCACTCCGGTTGGAATTGGAGTAAGCGGCACATCAGGGGTTAATATTGTTATTAAATCTCCTTGCCTTTTCGCTTTTCTCCTAGCCTGGGTGAGACCCCCCTGAGGGAGTTTTCTCCAAGGAGCACACTCTGCATATTGTGTACTAAAAGCTCCTTTGTTTAAAAAACTTTTTATCTTCCTCAGTCTTAGGCAACACTTTGGGAGGCTTTGGGGGCAAAGTGGGGAACTCCTGGGTCCTGGGAGGCACAATCGAAGGCGGTGGCAGTCGCCTTACATCAGAAAGTGGTGGATAAGTTTTTTAAAGGTTTGCGCAGAGGGGGAGGGAGCTCGCCAGGGCTCTCGGTCGCAGCGTCCTGTAAGCCCTCTCCTTCCTCGGGAGGTAGACCACTTTCTCCCTCCTTTTTTTTTTTTCTTCAATGGCAGAAAATATGATCTGTGCAGTAAATGGAGACTCACCACCATCCACCTCTATAGCCTCCCCCATAGTCTATTTAACAGCCTCGTGACGGAGGTCCAGGACATTTCTAATCATATTCCACAGTCAATAAATATTTGTCTATTCTTAGATGCAGAGAAATCCATTTTTAATTTTTTTTTTTAATTTTAGAGAATATTTTTATTTATTTTGTAACCTCTTTACCCTGGCTAAACTGCAGAGGGGACTAGAAAAGAAGCCTCAAGGTGAGGATCAAGTTCATCCTTGGGACTAGAGAAAATCCTTCTCCGGGAAACTCCTAGCAGTGGCCCTTTACCGCGACATGGAGGAGGAGGCATAGGGGGATGGGAGCGTCCCGAAGTTTTCCTCTTCTGTTCCGGAGATCCTTTAACTGTTTGGTAACTAAATCTTACGAACTGTCTGATCGGGGATGTTTCCCTCAACCTCCTAGGAGCGGATGGTCTGATTAGGGATGTTTTCTTAAACTTTTAGGAGCATCTTTAGCTTAAAAAATAAAAAATCCTCATCAGAATGGCATCGAGCTGCTGTTTCCTCTAAACCTTTTTCAAATTGAGGGGAGAGCTGATCTTTCTTTTCATCCCTATCTTTTACATGCTCATTGGCAGTCATAGCGGCCAGCCATTCATTTAGCTGTCGATAGCTAGGTATAGCCTCTTCATTTTCACTTTTCTTTATAACAGGTACCTTTTCAGATTTGCTTTTTTGTTTAACAGGTACTTTTCCAACTTTACTTTCCTCTTTAACAGGTACCTTTTCAAATTCATGAGCTGGATCTAAAACATCTCTAGTCATATTCCACAGAGGAAAGGTGTAAGTAGGGATTTTTTCCAAACCTTGCTGAGCACAATAAGCTCTTAGCTGTTTTCCTAGTTTTTTCAAGATATCGAGGTTAACAGTGCCTTGTTGTAGAAACCAAGGGCAGTGGTCTTGTACAAATGTAAAAAATGATTGAATGGAAGATTTTTTAACCTTGATTCTTCTTTTACTTAATAACTGTAAAATTACTCCTATAAAGAGCTGTCTTTCATTTGATTCAGTGTTGCCCATGTCAGAAACTTAAGGATAGTAAAAGATTTTGCTTTTAGCTATCTAAAGATTAGGCCTTTTTTGTCAGCCTTTTTAGAAACCGTTTTTTCTCTCTAACTCTTCAACACTTCCCACTCCTCTCGCCCTGTCTATTCTACAGGGGGATCTGCAGCCCCCTAAGTGGGATCCTATCTGTCCCGAAAACTGAACACTGGGGGAATGGGGTTGGGGATTTACCTTCGAAATGCCTGTCTCGGGGGCCACCTGCAGAGGTCCAGCCCCAGCTGATCCAGGGTATTCGAAGGGAAGATGGAGTAGGCGACCTATTTATATATTTATTTATTCATCAAAGATATAAAGAGTAATAGAATGAGGATAGCTCAGTAGGAAAATTCAGTGGAGAAAAGCAGCTGAGTAGCTTGGTTTACGTGGAAAATCAATATAACCCGTGACACCAGGTTAGCTCTGACCACGGAGGCTGCAAGTGCCCTCTAGAATAGAGGAAGGTGCCCCACCTTAGACACCTTATCGAGTGGGTCTTCGAAGCCCAGGCAAATAAATGGTCGCAGAGGATATCCGCGCTCCAGATGGACACTCATCTGAAAATTGAGGGGAATAATGACATGGGGAGACCAAGCGTTGGCGAGCAAGGCCCGTAGCTTTATTTTCAACACAGGTTTTAATACCCTAAGTTACACATAGAGGATAATAGGGGATGCAAAGTCAGCAGTCTTTAATCCTTATCAAAAACCAGGGTTTCTTTTCTGCAGATTTATCGTATAAAAATGGTTTAGATGATTTACATCATCTTCTGGCCAGAAGACCTATTAACATTTTATGACTCTTGACAAAGACTTATCAACCATAAGAGTTATTTTCTCTAAGAGTAATTGTTTAAGGTTTGGCGCCATCTTTCGAAGATAAAATTGCATTCCTATAGGGAGGATGTGTAATGGGTTTACAACAAAGAAAAGAATTTATTACCTTAAGGGTCTAAAGTTACCAACATCAAGGCCACTACTTATTTTTTCTACATACCAACTATATTAATTAGCACACATTCAAGGATACAATTCAGGGGATGTGGAAACTTGGCAAAAAGCATTGGTTCATCAATGAAATCTTTTACTAGTTTTATTCTGACAGTTTCTAACTCTCTGAGAGGCTCTAAGCTATTTGAATATCTTAAACTTCCCGTGCGTCTCGAGGCTGGGAGACTGTACACAATCGTATGCATAGCTGTAGGAGACTGGGTAAACTTGTCAGGCGAGTTAGAAAACCATCTGAGGGGTTTGGATTTAAACACTCCTAATTGCCCAGGAACATTATTAGTTGGAGCTGTAAGTTAGCTCTTTGACAGAGAGAGTGAGATGGTGGTGGGGGACATCCCCAGTAATGTCAGAGGTGAGAGAACAAAGCAATAAAGAAGGCAGACTTTGGTTTTTGGGGGTAGATGCTGAAGAATATACGGGGGAACTCCCGGAGGCTCGATCCCACCTTTGCGTATGCCGAGACTCTTTCCTCATGACATTTGTCACGAGTGGAATATCTCTCGCTGGCTCCCGGCAATCTTCCATTGCACCAAACGCAGTGGAGTCCCGAGAGGCCCCTCCCAACACCACAGTATCAGTGTCTTCTCAGAGGCACCCTGAGCAACTCCCTGAGTTCACCGGCACAAGTCGAGGGAACACAGGGTATCCTGCCGCAACCCGAGAAAGACCTCAAGAGTCCGTCTTCAACACGTCTTGAGGCCAGATTCCCCTACCATGACTCGAGAGCAATGACACGCGCCCCCTCGCCATGCGCATGGACACCTGACTTCCCTGGTGCCACATGAGAGGCTCCCTGAGCTCCCCATCATACCTCGTGAGAAACCCCACACTGGCGCCACAGCTCGGGAAAACCCACGAGACGCCACCGTCATCGCGAGATTGGGGACATCTTTTCCTGCCTGACCTGGAGAGCAATCCCTGGTCCTTTCTCCAAACTTCACAGGAGGCTTTACTCCCTTTAGACCACTCAATGGGCTCCAAGAGATACCTGTCGCGACTTGAGAGGAGAGCAGAGTACTTTGTTTCCCCTCGAGATGAGGCCTTACCTTGGGTGAGTCTGGAATGCAACCCCGAGATCCCTGTTGCCCCTGGAGAGGAACATTATGTCCTGGACAAAAGCCTAGATGAGGTCTATTTTGCCCTACAGTGACTCGAGAGCAACACCCATCTCTCCCTCGCAATTCGAATGGAAGATTGGTCTTCACTGGGCCAACACAAGAGGAAGTCTGAATTTCCCGTTGTAACTCGAGAATCCCGCCGCAACTCTTAAAAACCACGTGGTTCCCCATTCATCGCAATATGAGGCCTTTGCCCGCTACAGAGTCTCAAGAGAAGTCCCATGTTTCGTCATAAAGTTCGAAATGCTACTTGGCACCCTTGATGCGACCCCAAAAGTTCCCCAATATACCGGTCTCACTCCAAGGGAACACCGAAGTTCCTGGCACCACTTCATTTGAGCCCCTTCTCCCCTCCTGATCATGGCAGGAAGGTCGATTCCCCTGCTTTGTCTAGAAGGGGTTCCCGACCTTCATGGCGCACCTCAGGATGAGGCCAGTCTCACGAAGAAATTCGAGACGTAGCCTCGTGTTGGTGCCACGTGCCGAAAGACCCCGATTTCTCGGTCTTGCTCTTGATAAGAACCCGATGCCCGGACACCTCTTCTAAGGCAACCCTGTGGATGAAGGCACTACACGAGGGGGCACTGGCAACCCTGTTCATCGTCCGGAAAATCCCACAGGATCCACATACAGCTCCACAACTGGCCTGTCACCCCTTAAACAATGAGAGAGGCAAGCGGAGTTCCCTTCCTCAGACAAGACGAGGCCTGAGTATCCAATCCCAACTCTGCAGGCACGCTTCGATCTGAGTCAGAAATGGAGAGGAAACCTGAGGTTCCTGCCTCAACCCGAGATGAGGCCCTCTTCCATTAAAACAAACCCAGTGGAGTCCCGAGAGTCCCCCCCCATCTCCACAGTATCCCTGACTTCTCATAGGCATTCTGAGAAGCTCCTTGAGGCCACCGGCAAAAGTCGAGGGAAATAAGGGTTTCCTGCCACAACCGAAGAAAGACCTCGAGAGTCCTTCTTCAACGCGTCTTGAGGTCAGATTCCCCTACCATAGCTCGAGAGCAATAATGCGCTCCCCCTCGCCACGCACATGGAGACCTGACTTCCCTGGCGCCACACGAGAGGCTCCCTGAGCTCCCCGTCGTACCTCGTGTGAAACCCCACACTGGCGCCGCAGCTCGAGAAAACCCACAAGATCCCTCCGTCATCGCGAGATGAGGGCCATCTTTTCCTGCATGGCCTGGAGAGCAGTCCCAAGTCCTCTCTCCAAACTTCACAGGAGGCTTGACTCCCTTTAGGCCACAAAGTGGGCTCCAAGAGGTGCCCGTCGCGACTCGAAAGGAGAGCGGAGTCCTTTGCTTCCCTTCGACATGAGGCCTGATTCCCTGGGTGAGTCTGGAATGCAAACCTGAGATCCCTGTGGCCCTTGGAGAGGAACATTAGGTCCTGGACACAAGCCTAGATGAGGTCTCCTTTGACCTGCAGTGACTCGAGCGCAACCCCCAGCTCTCCCTCGCAACTCGAATGGATGATTGGACTTCCCTGGCCCAACACAAGAGGAAGCCTGAAATCCCCGTCGTAACTCGAGAATCCCGCCGCAACTCGAGAAAAACCACGTGGTTCTCCCGTCATCGCAAGATGAGGCCCTTGCCCGCTACAGCGTTTCAAAAGATGTCCCAGGTTCCGTCTTGAAATGCGAAACGGTACTTGGCACCCTTGATGCGACCCCAAAAGTCCCCCAACACGCCGGTCTCACTCAAGGGGAACACCGAGGTTCCCGGCACCACTTCATTTAAGCCCCTTCTCCCCTCCTGATCGTGACCGGTGGGTCGATTCCCCTGCTTTGTCTGCAAGGGGGCCCGACCTTCCCTGCACAACTCAGGATGAGGCCGGTCTCATGGGGAAATTCGATACGTAGCTTTGTGGGTGGTGCCACTTGCTGAAAGACTCCAATTTCCCGGTCCGCTCTTGATAAGAATCCGATGCTCGGACACCTCTTGGAAGGCAGCCTTGAGTATGAAGGTACAACACTAAGGGGCACTAACACACCTGTGCATCATCCGGAAAAAAGGGCAGGTTACATACACAGCTCGACAAGTGGCCTGTCATCTCAAGAACAACTCGAGAGGCAAGAGGAGTCCCATCCTCCAGAAAAGACGAGGCCTGACTCTCCTGTACCAACATGCAGGGACCTTGCGATCTGAGTCAGAAATGGAGAGGAACACTGAGGTTCCTGCTTCAACTCGAGATGAGTCCCTCTTACATTCCACCAAATGCAGAGGAGTCTCGAGAGGCCCCTCCAAACTGCACAGTATCCCTGACTTCTCAGAGGCACTCTGAGAAGCTCCCTGAGGTCGCAGGCACAAGTCAAGGGAACCCTGGGTTTTATGCAGTGACCCGAGAAAGACCTCGAGAGTCCTTCTTCAACCCGTCTTGAGGCCCGATTACCCTACCATGACTCGAGAGCAATGACGAACTCCCCCTTGCCATCTCATGGGGACCTGACTTCCCTGGCGCCACACGAGAGGCTATCTGAGCTCCCTCTCGTACCTCGTCAGAAACCCGGCACTAGCGCGGCAGTCTAGAAAACCCACAAGAGGCCGCCGTCATCGCGAGATGAGGGCCTTCTTTTCCTGCATGGCCTGGAGAGGAATCCCGAGTCCTCTATCCAAACAGCACAGGAGGCTTGACTCCCTTTAGGGCACACAGTGGGCTCCAAGAGATACCCATCGCGACTCAAAAGGACAGCGGAGTTCTTTGCTTCCCCTCGAGACGAGGCCTGATTCCCCGGGTGAGTCTGGTATGCAAGCCCGAGATCCCTGTCGCCCCTAGGGATGAACATTAAGTCCTGGACACAAGCCTAGATGAGGTCTATTTTGCCCTGCAGTGACTCGAGGGCAATCCCCAGCTCTCCCTTGAAACTCGAATGGAAGATAGGACTTCCCTGGGCCAACACATGAGGAAGACTGTATTCCCCGTCGAAACTCGAGTATCCCGCCACAACTCGAGAAACGCTACGTGGTTCCCCCGTCATCCCAAGATGAGGCCCTTGCCCCCTACAGCGTCTCAAGAGAAGTCCCACGTTCCGTCTTGAAGTGTGAAATGGTATCGGCACCCTTGATGCAACCTCAAAAGTTCCTCGACACACTGGTCTGACTCAAGGAGAACACCGAGGTTCCCGGCACCACTACATCTGGGCCCCTTCTCCCCTCCTGATCGCGACAGGAGGGTCGATTCCCCTGTTTTGTCTTGAAGGGGTTCCCGCCTTTCCCGGTGCATCTCAGGATGAGGCCGGTCTCACGAGGATATTCGAGACATAGCCTCGTGGATGGTGACACATGCCGAAAGACCCCGATTTCCCGGTTCGCTCTTGATAAGATCCCAGTGCCCGGACACCTCTTTGAAGATAACCCTTTTGATGAAGGCACAACACGAAGGGGCACTGACACCCCCGGGTATCGTCCGGAGAAACCCGCAGGTACCACACACAGCTCGAGAAGTGACCTGTCACCCCGTGAACAACTGGAGAGGCAAGCAGAGTTCCATTCCTCCACACAAGACGAGGCCTGACTCTCCTGTTCGAACTCTGCAGCGAAACTGCGATCCGAGTCAGATCTGGCCCAGGGGAAGTCAGGAGAGGAAACATGAGTTTCCTGCCTCCACTCAAGATGAGGCCCTCTTCCATTGCACCGAACCTAGTGGAGTCCCGAGAGGCCCCTCCCAACTGCACAGTATCCCTGACTTCTCAGAGGCACCCTTAGACCTTCCTGAGTTCACCGGCACAAGTCGAGGGAACCAAGGGTTTCCTGCCCCAACCCGTAAAAGACCTCGAGAGTCCTTCTTCAACGCGTCTTGAGGTGCGATTCCCCTACCATGACTCGAGAGCAATGACGCACTCCGCCTAGCCACGCGCATAGAAACCTGACTTCCCTGGCGCCACAGGAGAGGCTCCCTGAGCTCCCCATTATACCTCGTGAGCAACACCACACTGGAGCCGCAGCTCGAGAATACCCACGAGACGCCCCAGTCCTCACGAGATGAGGGCCTTCTTTTGCTGTATGGCCTGGAGAGCAATCCTGAGTCCTCTCTCCAAACTCCACAGGAGGCTTGACTCATTTTAGGCCACACAGTGAGCTCCAAGATATACCCGTCGCGACTTGACAGGAGAGCGGTGTCCTTGGCTTCCCCTCGAGACGAGGCCTGATTCCCCGGGTGAGTCGAGAATGCAATGCCGAGATCGCTGTCGCCCCAGCAGAGGAACATTAGGTCCTGGACACAAGCCTAGATGAGGTCTATTTGGCCCTGCAGTGTCTCGAGAGCAATCCCCAGTTCTAACTCGCGATTCGAATGAAAACTGGACTTCCCTGGGCCAGTTGAACAGGAAGCCTGAATTCCCCGTCGTAACTCGAGAATCCCGCCGCAACTCAAGAAAAACCACGTGGTTCCCCCGTCATCGAAAGATGAGGCCCTTGCCCGCTACAGCGTCTCAAGAGAAGTCCCACGTTCCGTATTGAAGAGCGAAAAGTTACTTGGAACCCTTGATGCGACCCCAAAAGTTCCCCGACATACCAGTCTCACTTGAGGAGAACACCGAGGTTCCCGGCACCACTTCATCTGAGACTCTTCTCCCCTCTTGATTGCGACAGGAGGTTCGATTCCCCTGCTTTGTCTGGAAGGAATCCCCGACCTTCCTGGCGCATGATGAGGCCAGTCTCATGAGGAAATTTTAGACATAGCCTCGTGGGTGGTGCGGCATGCCAAAAGACCCCAATTCCCTGGTCCGCTCTTGATAAGAACCCGATGGCAGAACCCAACTCGAAGGCAATCCTGTGGATCAAGGCACAACACGAAGGGGCAGTGACACCCCGGTGCATCGTCCAGAAAAACCCACAAGTTCCACATACAAATCGACAAGTGGCCTGTCACCCCATGAACAACGCGAGAGTCAAGCGGAGTTCCAGTCCTCCACACAAGACGAGGCCTGACTCTCCTGTCCCAACTCTGCAGGGACTCTGCGATCCGAGTCAGATCCGGCGCATTCGAAGCCAGGAGAGGAACCCTGAGGTTCCTGCTTCAACTTGTCATGAGGCCCTCTTCCATTGCACCAAACCCAGTGGAGTTCCAAGAGGCCCCTCCCAACTCCACAGTGACCCTGACTTCTCAGAGGCACGCTGAGAAGCTTCCTGAAGTCACTGGCACAAGTCGATGGAACCCAGGGTTTCCTGCTGCAACGCAGGAAAGACCTCGAGAGTCCTTCTTTAACACCTCTTCAGGCCCAATTCCCCTACCATGACTCGAGAACAATGACGGGCTCCCTCTCACCACGTGCATAGAGACCTGCCTGCCCTGGCACCACGTGAGAGGCTCACTGAGCTCCCAGTCTTACTTCGTGAGAAACCCCACACTACCGCCACAGCTCGAGAAAACCTACGAGACGCCCCAGTCATTGGGAGATGAGGGCCTTCATTTCATGCATTCCCTGGAGAGCAATCCCGTGTCCTCCCTCCAAACACCAAAGGAGGTTTGACTCCCTTTAAGCCACTCAGTGGGCTCCAAGACATACCCGTCCGACTCGAGAGGAGAGCAGAGTCCTTTGCTTCCCCTCGAGATGAGGGCTGACTCCAAGGTGAGTCTGGAATGCAACCCCGAGATTTCTGTCGAGCCTGGACATGAACATTAGGTCCTGCACACAAGCCTTGGTGGGGTCTCTTTTGCCTTCAGTGACTAGAGCGCACCTCCAGCTCTTCCTCGAATCTCGAATGGAAGATAAGAATTTTGTGGGCCAACACAAGAGGAAGCATGAATTCCCTGTGGTAACTCAAATATCCCACTGCAACTCGAGAAAAACCAAGTGGTTCTGCAGTCATTCCAAGATGAGGCCCATGCCCGCTGGAGCACCCCAAGAGAAGTCCAACGTTCCATTTTGAAGAGCGAAACGGTACTTGGAACGCTTTATGCGACCCCAAAAGTTACCCGACATACCTTTCTCACTTGAGGGAAACACCGAGGTTCCCAGCAGCACTTCATCTGAGCCACTTCTCCCCTCCTGATCGCCACAGGAGGGTCGATTCCTCTGCTTTGTCTGGAAGAGTTTCATGAACTTCGCGGCACATTTCAGGATGAGGCCGGTTTCATGAGGAAATTCGAGACAACCCACGTGGGTGGTGCCAAATGCTGAACGACCCCGATATCCCGGTCCACTCTTCATAAGAACCCGATGCCCGGACACCTCTTCGAAGGCAACCCTGTGGATGAAGACACAAAACGAAGGGTCACTGACACCCCAGTGCATCGTCTGGAAAAACCTGCAGATTCGACACACAGTTTGACAAGGGGCCTGAAACCCCATGAACAACTCGAGAGGCAAGCGGAGTTCCATTCCTCAGAAAAGACGTAGCCTGTCTCTCCTGTCCCAACTCTGCAGGGACCCTGATGTCGGAGTCCGAAACAGAGAGGAAGTCTGAGGTTCCTGCCTCCCCTCGAGATGAGCCCCTCTTCCATTGCGACAAACCCAGCGAAGTCCCGAGAGGCACCGCCAACTCCACAGTATCCCTCAACTCTCAGAGACACCCTGGGAAGTTCCCTAAGGTCCCCGGCAGAAGGCGAGGGAAACGAGGGTTTCACGCCGCCCCCTGAGAAAGACCTCGAGAATCCTTCTTCAACGCGTCTCGAGGCCCTAGTCCCCTCCCGTGACTCGAGAGCCAGGACGCGCTCCCCCTCGCTACGCGCAGGGAGACCTGACTTCCCTGGCGCCGCACGAGAGGCTCCCTGAGATCCTCGCCGTGCCTCGCGAGAAAACCCCCACTGGCGCCGCAGCTCGAGGAAACCCCTGAGACGCCCCCGTCCTCGCGATGTGAAGGGACTTCTTTTCCTGCATGGCCTGGAGAACAATCCCGAGCCCTCTCTCCAAAATGAAGAGGAGGCTTGACTCCACTGACGCCACTAGGGGGCTCCAAGATATCCGCGTCGCGACTCGGGAGGACAGCAGAGTCCTTTGCTTCCCCTCAAGACGAGGCCTGACACCCAGGGGGATCCTGGAATGCAACCCCGAGATCCCTGCCTTCCCTGGAGAGGAACATTAGGTCCTGGACACAAGCCTAGATGAGGTCTCTTTGGCCCTGCAATGACTCGAGCGCAACCCCCAGCTTTCCCTCGCCAATCGAATGGAAGACTGGGCTTCCCAGGGCCAACAGAGGAGGAAGCGTGTAATCCCCATCGTCACTCGAGAATCCCGGCGCAACTCGAGAAAAAACACGTGGTTCCAACGTCTTCGCAAGATGAGGCCCTTGCCCACTACAGCGTCTCAGGGGAAGTCCCATGTTCCGCCCTGAAGTGCGAAACAGTACCTGACACCCTTCGTGCGACCCCCAAAAGCTCCCCGACACGCCGGGTACCCTCGAGGGAACACCGAGAGTCCCGGCACAGCTTCATCTGAGCCCGTTCTCCCCTCCTGATCACGACAGGAGAGTCGATTCCCCTGCGTGGTTCAGAAGGGGTTCCCGGCCTTCCCGGTGCACCTCAGGATGAGGCCGGTCTCACAGGGAAATTCGAGACGAGCCACGTGGGTGGTGCCACATGCCAAATGCCCCCGATTCCCCGGTCCGCTTTTGAGAAGGACCCGAGGCCCGGACCCCTCTTCGAAGGCAACCCTGTGGGTGAAGGCACAACACGAAGGGGCACTGACACCCCCGTGCATCGTCCGCAAAGACCCGCAGGTTCCACACACAGCTCGACCAGGGGCCTGAAAACCCCTGACAACTCGAGAGGCAAGCGGGGTTCCCTTCCTCAGACAAGACGAGGCATGACTCTCCTGTCCCAACTCTGCAGGGACCCTGTGGTCGGAGCCGAAACGGAGAGGAAGCCTGAGGTTCCTGCCTCCCCTGGAGGTGAGGCCCTCTTCCGTTGCGCCAGACCCAGCGGAGTCCCGAGAGGCCCCGCCAACTTCACAGGATCCCTCGCCTCTCAGGGGCACCCTGGGAAGTTCCCTAAGATCCCCGGCAGAAGGCGAGGGAAACGAGGGTTTCCCGCCGCCACCCGAGAAAGACCTCGAGAGTCCTTCTTCAATGCGTCTCGAGGCCCTAGTCCCCTCCCGTGACTCGAGAGCCAGGACGCGCTCCCCCTCGCCACGCGCATGGAGACTTGACTTCCCTGGCGCCGCACGAGAGGCTCCCTGAGATCCTCGTCGTGCCTCGGGAGAAAACCCCCACGGGCGCCGCAGCTCGAGGAAACCCCTGAGACGCCCCCGTCCTGGCCAGCTGAGGGCCTTCTATTCCTGCATGGCCTGGAGAGCAATCCCGGGTCCTCTCTCCAAACTGAAGAGGAGGCTGGACTCCCTTGAGGCCACTCAGTGGGCTCCAAGAGATCCGCGTCGCCACTCGAGAGGAGAGCGGAGTCCTTGGCTTCCCCTCGAGACGAGGCCTGACTCCCCGAGGGAGCCTGAAATGCAACCCCGAGATTCCTGCCTTCCCTGGAGAGGAATATTAGTTCCAGGACACACGCCTTGATGAGGTCTCTTTGGCCCTGCAGTGACTCGAGCGCTACCCCCAGATTTCCCTCGCTACTTGAATGGGAGATGGGGCTTCCCAAGGCCAACCCAAGAGGAAGCCTGAAATCCTCGTCGAAACTCGAGAATCCTGCCGCAACTCGAGAAAAACGAGGTGGTTTCAACGTCTTCGCAAGATGAGGCCCTTGCCCGGTACGGCGTCTCAAGGGAAGTCCCATGTTCCGTCGTGAAGTGAGACACGGTACCTGACACCCTTCATGCGACATCCAAAAGTTCCCCGACATGCTGGGTTCCCTTGAGGGGAACACCGAGAGTCCCAGCACCACTTCCTCTGAGCACCTACTCCTCTCCTGTTCGCGACAGGAGAGTTGATTCCCCTGCGTGGTCTGGAAGGGGTTCCCGGCCTGCACGGCGCCCCTCAGGATGAGGCCGGCCTCGCGAGGAAATTCGAGACAAGCCCCGTGGCTGGTGCCCCATGTTGAACGACCCTGATTTCCCGGTCCGCAGTTGAGGAGAACCCGATGCCCGGACGCCTCTTCGAAGGCCACCCTGTGAGTGAAGGAACAACACGAAGGGGCACTGACACTCCCGTGCATCGTCCGGAAACACCCGCGGTTTCCACACACAGCTCCACGAGGGGACTGAGACTCCCTGAGCAACTCGAGAGGCAAGCGGAGTTCCCTTCCTCAGACAAGACGAGGCCTGACTCTCCTGCCCCAACGCTGCAGGGACACTGCTGTCGGAGTACGAAACGGAGAGGAAGCCTGCGGTCCTGTCTCCCCTCGAGATGAGGCCCTCTTCGATTGCGCCAAACCCAGAGGAGTCCCGAGATGGCCCACCAACTCCACAGCATCCCTCACCTCTAAGAGGAACCCTGGGAAGTTCCCTCAGGTCACCGGGAGAAGTCGAGGGAAACGAGGGTTTCCCGCTGCAAGCCGAGAAAGACCTCGTGAGACCTTCTTCTACACGCCTTGATGCCCTAGTCCCCTCCCAGGACTCGAGAACAATGACGCGCTCCCCCTTGCCACGCTCATGGAGACCTGACTTCCCTGGCGCCGCACGAGAGGCTCCCTGAGAACCTCGTCGTGCCTCGTGAGAAAAGCCCCACGGACGCCGCAGTTCGAGGAAACCCCTGAGAAGCCCCCGTCCTCGCGAGGTGAGGGCCTTCTTTTCCTGCCTTTCCTGGAGAGCAATCCCGAGTCCTCTCTCCAAACTGAAGATTAGGCTTGACTCCCTTGAGGCCACTCAGAGGGCTCCAAGAGATCCGCGTCGTGGCTCAAGAGAAGAGCGGAGTCCTTTGCTTCCCCTCGAGGCGAGGCCTGACTCCACGGGGGACTCTGGAGTGCAACCCCGGGATCCCTGTCTTCCCTTGAGAGTACTACTAGGTCCTGGACACACGCCTAGATGAGGTCTCTTGGGCCCTGCAGTGACTCGAGCGCAACCCCCAGCTTTCCCTAGCAACTCGACTGGAAGATGGGGCTTCACAGGGCCAACCCAAGAGGAAGCCTGAAATCCCCGTCGTAACTCCAGAATCCCGCCGCAACTCGAGAAAAACCACGTGGTCCCAACGTCTTAGCAAGATGGGGCCCT
Source organism: Bubalus kerabau (assembly GCF_029407905.1). Taxonomy (NCBI): domain Eukaryota; kingdom Metazoa; phylum Chordata; class Mammalia; order Artiodactyla; family Bovidae; genus Bubalus; species Bubalus kerabau. The sequence continues at coordinate 2,201,680 of NW_026577886.1, read as the reverse complement.
TGCCCGCTACGGCGTCTCAAGGGAAGTCTCACGTTCCGTCCTGAGTAGCGAAACGGTACCTGACACCCTTCATGCGACCTCCAAAATTTCCCAGACACGCCGGGTTCCCTCGAGGGGAACACCGAGGGTCCTGGCACCCCTTCATCTGAGCCCCTTCTCCCCTCCTCATCACGACAGGAGAGTCGATTCCCCTGCGTATTCTGGAAGGGGTTCCCGGCTTTCCTGGCACACCTCAGGATGAGGCCGGCCTCCCGAGGAAATTCGAGACGAGCCCCGTGGGTTGTGCCACATGCCGAACGACCCCGATTTCCCAGTCCGCTCTGGATAAGAACCCGATGCCCGGACACCTCTTCGAAGGCAACCCTGTGGGTGAAGTTACCATTCGAAGGGGCACTGACACCCCCGTGCGTCGTCCAGAAAAACCCGCGGTTTCCACACACAGCTTGACGAGGTGCGTGAGACACCCTGAGCAATTCGAGAGGCAAGCAGAGTTCCCTTCCTCAGACAAGACGAGGCCTGCCTCTCCTGTCCCAACTCTGCAGGGACCCTGTGGTTGGAGTCCGAAAAGGAGAGGAAGCCTATGTTTCCTGTCTCCCCTCGAGATGAGGCCCTCTTCCATTGCGCCAAGCCCAGCGGAGTCCCGAGAGGCCCCGCCAACTCCACAGCATCCCTCACCTATCAGAGGCACCATGGGAAGTTCCCTCAGGTCCCCGGCAGAAGTCGAGGGAAACGAGGCTTTCCCGCCGCAACCACAGAAAGACCTCGAGTGTCCTTCTTCAACGCCTCTGGAGGCCCTAGTCCTCTCCCATGACTGGAGAGCCATGACGCGCTCCCCCTCGCCACGTGCACAGAGACCTGACTTCCCTGGCACCGCACGAGAGGCTCCCTGAGATCCTCGTCTTGCCTCGTGAGAAAACCCCCACGGGCGCCGCAGCTCGAGGAAACCCCTGAGAAGCCCCCATCCTCGCGAGGTGAGGGCCTTCTTTTCCTGCCTGACCCAGAGCACAATCCCGAGTCCTCTCTCCAAACTGAAGAGAAGGCCTGACTCCCTTGAGGCCACTCAGTGGGCTCCAAGAGATCTGCGTCGCGACTTGAGAGGAGAGCGGCATCCTTGGCTTGCCCTCGAGGCGAGGCCTGACTCCCCAGGGGAGTCTGGAACGCCACCCTGAGATCCCTGTCTTCCCTTGAGAGGAACGTTAAGTCCCGGACACAGGCCTAGATGAGGTCTCTTTGGCCCTGCAGTGACTCGAGTGCAACCCTCAGCTTTCCCTCGCAACTCGAATGGAAGATTAGGCTTCCTGGGGCCAACACAAGAGGAAGCCTGAAATCCACTTCGTAACTCGAGAATCCCGCCGCAACTCGAGAAAATCCACATGGTCCCAACGTCTTCGCAAGATGAGGCCCTTGCCCGCTACGGCGTCTCAAGGGAAGTCCCAGGTTCTGTCCTGAAGTGCGAAACGGTACCTGACTCCTTTCATGCAACCCCCAAAAGTCCCCCACACGCCGGTTTCCCTCGAGGGTAACACCGAGGGTTCTGGCCCCACTTCATCTGAGCCCCTTCTCCCCTCCTGATGGCGACAGGAGAGTCAATCCCCCTGCATTGTCTGGAAGGGTCCCCGGCCTTCCCAGCACAACTCAGGATGAAGCTGGCCTCACTAGGAGATTTGAGACTAGCCCCGTGGGTGGTCCCTCATGCCGAAAGACCCCGATTTCCCTGTCCACTCTTGAAAAGAACCCGAGGCCCGGACACCTCTTCGAAGGCAACCCAGTGGGTGAAGGCACAACACGAAGGGGCACTGTCACCGTCGTGCATTTCCGGAAACACCCGCAGGTTCCACACACAGCTCAACAAGGGGCCTGAGACCCCCTGAGCACCTCGAGAGGCAAGCGGAGTTCCCTTCCTCAGACAAGACGATTCCTGACTCTCCTGTCCCAACTCTGCAGGGACCCTGCGGTCGGAGTCTGAAACGGAGAGGAAGCCTGAGGTTCCTGCCTTCCCTGGAGATGAGGCCCTCTTCCATTGCGCCAAACCCAGCGGAGTCCTGAGAGGCCCCGCCAACTCCACAGCATCCCTCATCTGTCAGAAGCACACTGGGAAGTTCCCTAAGGTCACCGGTAAACTTTTATTGCACAAGGTCCCCATGAAAAGGCCCACGCAGCAGGACAGCCACAGATTCTGTCTGCCATTAAAGGGCAGTAAGGTGCCCTCCCCCCTTCTTTGCTGCCTCGGCGGCCACCAGCGTGCAATTCGCGTACCCTTCCCTTTCCCGTCCTAGCAGGTGCTCCAGGGCCCGCTGGCCTACAAAGTGCCAGAAGCAGGGCTGGGCCAGCCGGCCAGAATTCAGGGTTCTGTCCCTTGGACTTCCAGCGGACACTAGGCTGCTTGGGAAAACCGCGCAGACTCTGAGGTTTTTCAGCAGAGGGGTGGAGCGGTAAAGGCCTTGACCCCAAAGACGAGGCCTTTCTGCGACCGCCAGGTTGGGGAGCTCTGAGACTGTGCCAACACAGGGCGGAATACATGGTTCCCTGCTCCACGCAGTCCCCGTTCCCTTACCTGTGTTCTGCACCCCTCCGCTGTGGCCAATGGATGCCGATCCTTGGGGATCCAGGAGTTCACGAAATGGGCATTCCCAGCCGCAATGGCGACCCCCAACAGCACATCTGGAAAGCCCTCCCCCACCCCCGCCAGGAGCCGACCCCCACTGCGAATGGAACCCCACCCCGCCCCGCACCGCCAGGTTTCGCCCCGGCCCTGCCGGGCTCCCGGTGGGTTCCCAGCAATATTGGCGACCCCCGGGAGCACAACAGGGACCGACCCCCCACCCACAGTGAGCGGAATCTCGACCTGTGCAGCCCAGGTTTACCCCACCCTGGCTGCGCTCCCGGCGCGTTTCCAGCTGCAGTGGCCATCTCCGAGAGCACAACTGGGAAGCCCTCCCCTACCCCCGTCAGGAGCCGACACCCGCCCTGCACCACCCGGGTTCGCCCCGCCCCTGCCGCGCTCCAGGGGCGCTGCCCACCTTCACCAGTGGCTCTCGGTGAGCCCCGTCCCCACGCCCGGTTCCAGGAGAGGCTCTCGGACCTCGCTGCTGCCGCCAGGTCAAACATGAGGACAATACATACACCCCACAGAGACAATCCAAGCTGTCTGTGATTTAGGGATAAAACGAGGACTACAGAAAGGCAAGATGACCTGATCTAGGAGGGCCATGATATTCTATAGAACCAGACAAAGTTGGTTACCAAGGAAACTTTTTTCCTTGGAACCCGGAAAGCTGGTTCTTTGCATATGCAATGACCAACAATTAGCTTGTTACCCAAGCCTGCCTTACTGCCACCCCCATCCCCCCACTCCCCAGAAGACTGGCTCAAAGAAATATTTTAAATCTCAGGCGGAAACCTGGAAGATGTCTTGTCTGTCTGTTTGGATTAAGGTATGTGTCAGTGTGAGCCCTGTGTTTTTTGATAATATTGCTCAAGTTCTGAGTTCTGATTTCAATGGTCTCAAGACAAGGCAGCCCTTCCAAATCAAACTGCTGGAAATACAAGAAAACATTGACCTAAATGAATGTCAGAGTCCCGTGAACTGGGAACTAGTCAATATTAAATATCTAGTATTTTTGGTTTTGCTCCTCCATTATAGACATGTCTAAGAGTCAACAACATTAAGCACAACATGTTCATAGTGCCTAGGTTTCTTTTGAGGTAAAAATTGCTCTATTGTTATATCTGTCACAAGCTTGTCAGCAAGAAACTACCTGGAAACGACAACAACAAAAGTAAAAAATGTAAATGTGATATGAGCTTTTAGACAAACTCTTTACAATAATTATACTCTAAAATATCTGCCTCTCATAGTCTTGATTGAAGGCAGAGGAGAAGGGGATGACAGAGGATAAGATGGTTGGATGGCATCACTGACTCGATGGACATGAGTTTGAGCAAGCCCCTGGAGCTGGTGACGGACACGGAAGCCTGGCGTCCTTCAGGCCACGGGGTCACAAAGAGTCAGACACGACTGAGCAACTGAACTGAACTGAACTAACAAACGTTTCTCCAGGTGTTTTGGTTACCCGAGTTTCTATCCTTGTGACGACAGTGTATTGAATAGCTAGGTCATTTCCAAATAAATGAAAGTTCTGAAACATTCACGACTTGAAAGGACCTCCCTTTTACACAGAAACAAAAGAGATTTTTGACTCTCCATGAATAGTGTCTGGCACCATCCTGACATGTTAAATGTAAGAAAGCAATTGTTTTGTTTTGTTTTGTTCTGTTCTTGGGGGTGGGGGGAGGGGGGCGGGCTATAGCGAATGCCAATATAAAAGTCAGTTCTTGGTTGCTGAAGGGAAATGTATGACTTGTTATTACAAGAAAGTATGTGGAATGCAATGGCACTTGAGGAAGGAAAACAAAGTAGTTCTGTCTTACAGGTGGCCGTTTCAGGATGGGAGAAGCAAAGGAATGGGTACAGAACGGGATAAGGAGGTTGTAGGGAAAGTGGACCCCCAGAAAAGAGTTCTGTGCCTAGCACAAGTTTTCTTGAGATGTCGAAATGCCTTTGCTAATGGAGTTTTAGTTTCTTTACCTCTTAAGTGATCTCTTCTAGGTTGACCTAGAACAGAAATCTTTTGTTAGCTTTGGCTAAGAGGAGAAGTAGTGTTTCACGGTGACATATGTGATCCTTCCTGACTGTTTGCAGCCCTTTTGATATCGATGCACTGCTTCTGCTGCTGCTGCCGCCGCTGCTGCTGCTAAGTCGTTTCAGTCGTGTCCGACTCTGTGCGACCCCATAGACGGCAGCCCACGAGGCCCCGCAGTCCCTGGGGTTCTCTAGGCAAGAACACTGGAGTGGGTTGCCATTTCCTCCTCCCATGCATGAAAGTGAAAAGTGAACGTGAAGTCGCTCAGTGGTGTCCGACTCTTAGCGACCCCGTGGACTGCAGCCTACCAGGCTCCTCCATCCATGGGATTTTCCACGCAAGAGTACTGGAGTGGGGTGCCATTGCCTTCTCCCATATCTATGCACAAGCCTGCCTAAATCATTGACTTCCAGCTAGCTTTGGGATGCCAATGACCATCCACCCTTACAAGGCAACAGAGAAGAGAAAAACACTTACCACAGGAGGTCCTGGTAAGGAACGAGGAACTAACAAGCTCCCGCCAACCAGGATTCTGCAGAGGTCAACAAGAGGTCAGTAAGAGATGGAAGACTGCAGTCCAGAGGTCCTAGCAACTTCCATCTTGCAGCAGAGACCTAGCATAGTCAAAACGAATTCAATGTTGCAAAAAATAAGTAAACAAATAAAGGACAGAAGTTCTTTGAACACATGACTGAGATTAGGGGTGAGGCAGTACATGTACAGTGCCCGGAAAATCTTAAAGTATGAGAAAGGAAAGAAATTAAAGACAACTATCAAGCTGTCCAAACTGATAAAAAAGAAAGATTACACGGTTTTTTCTGTATATATTACCAGATAATAATCTGAAAAGGAATTAAAAAAAATTCCCTTTCAATAATGTCAACATGAATACAACACTTTGCCATGGATGTAACGAGGATGACAAGACTGGCACACTGGAACTTATACACCCTGGCTGAAAACTATCCTGAATACATGGACAGGTATTCCATAACAATGGAAAGACTTAAGATGGCAATACCATGGAATGCATCTTCAATCTGAAATGAAGATTTGATATGATTTGATCGCTCAGAGCTTTTGTGTCATCAATTGTTATTAAAGTATAAATGAGATAGAGAAAACTGCTGACTTAGACTTGAGGCGGGGTGTACGCCCTGCTGGTCTCTAGCCAGATATTCTACAGGCACTAGCAGTCAGCTAAGGAAAGAAAGGCACTGTCTCAGGGAATGGCACCAGGCCCCTCCCCCACGACATGCCTTGAGGTCACATTGGCAGCAGGTGAGTCATCCTGGGCCAAAAACTGATTGACATGAATTTTGAAGAAAGGCAGTATTCCAGGCAAATATATCATTTCCTTAACATAGATTAGGAGAACAAGGTACGAGGAAAACATACTGTTTTGTTCAAGTCGCTTCTGAGCCTACTGGGGGAACCGACCTGAAGCCAGAGTCCAGCAGATATACATAGGATATTTACATCGCTTAAGACAAACATTTCCTCAGGAACAAATGCATTGCTTAGCTCAAGGTTTGTCTGCGAAATTCTTACACATCAGGAGATGGCTCCGAGCTGGGTTTCTACACACAAGAACATGAATGCAAAGGACAAGACTGCACAGCCCATCTGCCCCCCTCCCCCACAGCCAGCAGCATTTCCAAGTGACCTCCTAAGGCCTTCCCCAAAATACAGGGGCACCTCTGGGTTTCCTGTTTCAAGCACTTCGAACACTTTTCTTAAAAAAAAAAAAAAATCCTGCACACTTCTTGATAGAATGCCACAGTGCAAGGAAAACAGGCCTTCAATACTTAAACCTCCCTGTGCCAAACACTTGGGGCTTGGTTCTGTTTTGTTTTGTTTTTTAATTACACCACCACATAATTTAAACTTTTTACAATTTCTAATTATTCAGTACCAAAACACCAAACTTTTATTGCACAAGGTCCCCATGAAAAGGCCCACGCATCAGGACAGCCACAGATTCTGCCATGAAAGGGCAGCAAGGTGCCCTCCCCCCTTCTTTGCTGCCTGGGCGGCCACCAGGGTTTGAAATCCATGCACCCTACTAAGTTTCTAGGGTGCAATCCGTGGACCCTTCCCTTTCCCATCCCAGCAGGTGCTCAAGGGCCCGCTGGCTTACAAAGTGCCAGAAGCAGGGCTGGGCCAGCCGGCCAGAGTTCAGTGTTCTGTCCCTTGGACTTCCAGGGGACACTAGGCTGCTTGGGAAAACCGTGCAGACTGAGATTTTTCAGCAAAGGGGTGGAGCGGTAAAGGCCTTGACACCAAGGGCGAGGCCTTTCTGCGACCGCCAGGTTGGGGAGCTCCGAGAATGTGCCAACAGAGGGCGGAATACTTGGTTCCCTGCTCCAAGCAGTCCCAGTTCCCTGACCTGTGGCCCGCAGCCCTCCGCTGCACGCACTAGATGTGGATCCTTGGGGACACAGGAGCGTAGGAAATGGGCGTTCCAAGCCGCAGTGGCGACCCCCGAGAGCACAACTGGGACTGAACCCCCACCCACAGCCATCTAAATCTCGACCCGCGCAGCCCAGGTTTACCCCGCCCCGGGTGCGCTCCCGGCGCGTTTCCAGCCGCAGTGGCCACCACCGAGAGCACAACTGGGAAGCCCTCCCCCACCCCCGCCAGGAGCCGAACCCCGCCCCGCACCACCCGGGTTCACCCCGCCCCTGCCGCACTCCCAGCGCGTTTCCAGCTGCAGTGGGGACCCCCGAGAGCACAACTGTTACCGCCCCCCACCCCCTCCCGACCAGAACCCCGACCCGCGCCGCCCGGGATCGCCCCGCCCCTGGCGCGCTCCCGGGGCGTTGCCCACTTCCACCAGGGGCTCCTGGTGAGCCCCGTCCCCACGCCCGGTTCCAGGAGACGATCTCGGACTTCGCTACTGCCGCCAGGTCAAACACGAGGACAATACATCCACCCCACAGAGACAATCCAAGCTGTCTATGATTTAGGGATAAAATGAGGACTACAGAAAGGAAAGATGTCCTGACCTAGGAGGGCCATGAGAGTCTATAGATCCAAACAAAATTGGGTACCAAGGAAACTTTTTTCCTTGGAACCCGGAAAGCTGGTTCTTTGCATATGCAATGACCAACAATTAGCTTGTTACCCAAGCCTGCCTCGCTGCCACCCCAACTCCCCCCCCCCCACTCCCCAGGAAAACGGCTCAAAGAAATATTTTAAATCTCAGGCGGAAAACTGGAAGATGTCTTGTCTGTCTGTCTGGATTAAGGTATGTGTCAGTGTGAGCCTTGTGTTTTTTGATAATATTGCTCAAGTTCTGAGTTCTGATTTCAATGGTCTCAAGACAAGGCAGCCCTTCCAAATCAAACTGCTGGAAATACAAGAAAACATTGACCTAAATGAATGTCAGAGTCCCGTGAACTGGGAACTAGTCAATATTAAATATCTAGTATTTTTGGTTTTGCTCCTCCACTATAGACATGTCTAAGAGTCAACAACATTAAGCACAACATGTTCATAGTGCCTAGGTTTCTTTTGAGGTAAAAATTGCTCTATTGTTATATGTGTCACAAGCTTGTCAGCAAGAAAGTACCTGGAAACAGCAACAACCAATGTAAAAAATGTAAATGTGATATGAGCTTTTAGATAAACTCTTAACAATAATTATACTCTAAAATATCTGCCTCTCATAGTCTTGATTGAAGGCAGAGGAGAAGGGGATGACAGAGGATAAGATGGTTGGATGGCATCACTGACTCGATGGACATGAGTTTGAGCAAGCCCCTGGAGTTGGTGATGGACACGGAAGCCTGGCGTCCTGCGGGCCACGGGGTCACAAAGAGTCAGACTCGACTGAGCAACTGAACTGAACTGAACTTACAATCGTTCCTCCAGGTGTTTTGGTTACCTGAGTTTCTATGCTGGTGCTAAACTAAGTGACGACTGTGTATTGAATAGCTAGGTCACTTCCAAATAAATGAAACTTCTTAAACATTCACGACTTGAAAGGACCTCCCTTTTACACAGAAACAAAAGAGATTTTTGACTCTGCATGAATAGTGACTGGCACCATCCGAACATATTAAATGTAAGAAAGCAATTTTTTTGTTTTGTTTTGTTTTGTTCTGTTCTTGCAGGAAGCGGGGTGGGTGCTATTATCACTGATAGGTATGCTCACCAATCTATCAAATGCCAATATAAGAGTCAGTTCTTGGTTGCTGAAGGGAAATGTATGACTTGTTATTACAAGAATGTATGGAATGCAATCACACTTTAAGAAGGAAAACGAAGTAGTTCTGTCTTACAGGTGGCATTTTCAGGACGGGAGAAGCAAAGGAATGGGTACAGAATGGGATAAGGAGGTTGTAGGGAAAGTAGGCCCCCAGAAAAGAGTTCTGTGCCTAGCACAAGTTTTCTTGAGATGTTGAACTGCCTTTGCTAATGGAGTTTAAGTTTCTTTACCTCTTAAGTGATCTCTTCTAGGTTGACCTAGAACAGAAATCTTTTGTTAGCTTTGGCTAAGAGGAGAAGTATTGTTTCACGGTGACATATGTGATCCTACCTGACTGTTCTCATCCCCTTTGATATCTATGCACTGCTGCTGCTGCTGCTGCAGCTGGTAAGTGGTTCAGTTGAGGCCGACCCTGTGCCACACCATAGATGGCAGCCCACCAGGCCCCGCAGTCCCTGGGGTTCTCTAGGCAAGAACACTGGAGTGGGTTGCCATTTCCTCCTCCTATGCATGAAAGTGAAAAGTGAAAATGAAGTCGCTCAGTGGTGTCCGACTCTTAGCCACCCCATGGACTGCAGCCTACCAGGCTCCTCCGTCCTTGGGATTTTCCAGGAGTGGGGTGCCATTGCCTTCTCCCATATCTGTGCACAAGCCTGCCTAAATAATTGACTTCTAGCCAACTTTGGGATGCCCATGACCACCCACCCTTACCAGGCAACAGAGAAGAGAAAAACACTTACCACAGGAGGTTCTGATAAGGAACAAGGAACTAACAAGCTCCCACCTACCAGGAATCTGCAGAGGTCAACAAGAGGTCAGCAAGAGATGAGAGACTGCAGTCCAGAGGTCCTAGCTACTTCCATCTAGCAACAAACACCCAGCATAGTCAAAACGATTTCAATGTTAAAGAATAAATAAATAAATAAATAAAAGGACAGAAGTTCTTTGAACACATGTCTGAATTTAGGGGTGAGGCATTACATATGTGTCCCAGGATAATCTTAAAGTGTCAGAAAGTAAAGAAATTAAAGACAACTATCAAGCTGTCCAAACTGATAAAAATGAATGATTACACAGTTTTATCTGTATACATTAGCAGATAATAATCTGAAAAGGAATTTTAAAAAATTCCCTTTCAATAATATCAACATGAATAAAACACTTTGCCATGGATGTAACGAGGATGACAAGACTGGCACACTGGAAATTATACACCCTGGCTGAAAACTATCCTGAATACATGGACAGATATTCCATAACGATGGAAAGACTTAAGATGGCAATACCATGGAATGCATCTTCAATCTGAAATGAAGATTTGATATGATTTGATCGCTCAGAGCTTTTGTGTCATCAAGTGTTATTAAAGTATTAAAGAGATAGAGAAAGCTGCTGACTTAGACTCGAGGCGGGGGGGGGGGGTAGTAAGAATACCCCCTGCTGGTCTTTAGCCAGATATTCTACAGGCACTAGCAGTCAGCTAAGGAAAGAAAGGAACTGTTTCAGGGAATGGCACCAGGCCCCTCCCCCACGACATGCATTGAGATAATATTGGCAGCAGGTGAGTCATCCCGGGCCAAAACTTGATTGACATGAATCTTGAAGAAAGGCAGTATTGCAGGCAAATATATCATTTCCTTAACATAGATAAGGAGAACAAGCTAGGAGGAAAATATGCTGTTTTGTTCAAATCGCTTCTGAGCCTTTTGGGGGAACCGACCTGAAGCCAGAGTCTAGCGGAAATACATAGGATATTTACATCGCTTAAGACAAACATTTTCTTAGGAAAAAATGCATTGCTTAGCTCAAGGTTTGTCTGCGAAATTCTTACACATCAGGAGATGGCTCCGAGCTGGGTTTCCACACACAAGAACATCCATGCAAAGGACAAGCCTGCACAGCCCATCTGCCGCCCTCCCGCACATCCAGCAGCATTTCCAAGTGACCTCCTAAGGCCTTCCCCAAAATACAGGGGCACCTCTGGGTTTCCTGTTTCCCTCACTTCGAACACTTTTCTTAAAAAAAAAAAAAATCCTGCACACTTCTTGATAGAATGCCACAGTGCAAGGAATACAGTCCTTCAATATTTAAACCTCCATTTGCAAAACACTTGGAGCTTGGTTTTGTTTTGTTTTGTTTTTTAATTACACCACCACATAATTTAAAGCTTTTACACGTTCTAATTATTCAGTTCCAAAACACCAAACTTTTATTGCACAGTGTCCTCATGAAAAGGCCCACGCAGCTGGACAACCACATATTCTGCCATGAAAGGGCAGCAAGGTGCCCTCCCCCCTTCTTTGCTGCCTGGGCGGCCACCAGGGTTTGAAATCCATGCACCCTACTAAGTTTCTAGGGTGCAATCCGTGGACCCTTCCCTTTCCCATCCCAGCAGGTGCTCAAGGGCCCGCTGGCTTACAAAGTGCCAGAAGCAGGGCTGGGCCAGCCGGCCAGAGTTCAGTGTTCTGTCCCTTGGACTTCCAGCAGACAGTAGGCTGCTTGGAAGAAATGCGCAGACTCGGAGATTTTTCAGCAGAGGGGTGGAGCGGTAAAGGCCTTGACCCCAAAGGCAAGGCCTTTCTGTGACCGCCAGGTTGGGGAGCTCCGAGAATGTGTCAACAGACGGCGGAATACTTGGTTCCCTGCTCCACGCAGTCCCAGTTCCCTTACCTGTGGTCCGCAGCCCTCCACTGCACCCACGGGATGGCGATCCTTGAGGACCCAGGAGCGGACGAAATGGGCGTTCCCAGCCGCAGTTGCAACCCCCGAGAGCGCAACTGGGAACCCCTCCCCATCCCCCCCATGAGCCGACCCCCGCCCCGCGCCGCCAGGGTTAGCCCCGCCCCTGCCGCGCTCCCGGCGCGTTCCCAGCCGCAGTGGCGACCCCCGGGAGCACAACTGGGACCGACCCCCACCCAAAGCCATCGGAATCTCGACCCGCGCAGCCCGGGTTTACCCAGTCCCGGGTGCACTCCCGGCGCGTTTTCAGCCTCAGTGTCCACCTCCGAGAGCACAACTGGGAAGCCCGCCCCCACCCCCGCCAGAAGCCGACCCCCGCCCCACGCCGCCCGCGTTCGCCCCGCCCCTGCACGGTCCAGGTACCTTCCCAACTTCTAGCGTTCACGCCCGGGTAGGAGCAGGATGTAGGAGTATGGGAGATGTGTCTGGAGCCTGACAGCCTCAGCTCCGCTCTGGCCTGCCCTTTGGACCTAGGAGCCAGGCCAACTTGCAGAGGGCTTAGGGCCCCATTGTATGCAAACTACCAAGGCCTACCGCAAGGAGAGCTCTGTCCGAGGGAAGGGAAGCGCCCCAGGCTGCATTCCCAAGCTGTTGTTTAGCCGCCCAGACTCAGCGCTGCACAGGGGTAATCAGGCTCTCTGTGCCCGCAGCTTCACACACAGGTGTGTCTCCGTAGGAATCAAGAAAGATCCTGACAGAGTGAGGTTCATTAGAGCTATACTAAAGAGCAAAGTCTTGTCCATGTGGTCTTGCCTTCCCCTGTGCCTTTGGGTCTCCAGGCTCGGCCCCAGCTCCGTGGAAACAACCCCTGAGAAAATATCTTCAAGATCCACTTTTCCCAGTGTCTGGGAACCGGGGTTCGTAGGAGGAGAGAAAAGCACGCCTCCATAGGGAACAAAAAGGCAGCCCACCTGCCTGTGTTTTGAAGCCTCTATTTGGAAGGAATGGGTTAGCTTCTCCTAAAGGAGACCTCCAGATCTGCTCAGAAGTCGGTAATTCCAGAGGCAGGGTACTGGTTCCTGACTGCCCTTTGCTAGCCTTGCAAAGATATTCCTAGATTCTAGAGTTATTTTCCATGAAGGAGCAGGCTTCGGGAATGTGTCAGACGGGACTGGCTCCTTATTGACCTCAGCTCAGCTATTGCCATTCCATTCAAACTAGGACAAGGCCCTACTTTATGAAGGGTAAGGGTCTTCTTCTTTGCAAACTGCCAAGGGCTACAGCAATGAGACCTCTGTCAAGGTGAGGGAAGCCTAAGAGGACGGATTCTCAAGCAGGTGCTTTGCCACAAAGCATCAGCACCCCACGGAGAGAATCAAGCTCCCTGTGAACCAATGTTGGGAGTGTAGCTTCACACACAGAGTTGTCTCTATAGGAGCCAAGAATGTTCCTGAGAGATTAGGTTCACTAAACCTCTCCTACAGAGCATAGACCTGTCCATGTGGTTTTGCCTTCCCCTGTGAGTTGGGTCCTCGAGGTCTGCCACACCTCCGGGGAAACTGTCCCTGAGAAAAGATCTCCAGGAACCGCTTCGCCGAGGCTGGGAAATGCTGTTCACAGGAAGTAAGGCAAGCGAATATCCTGCAGAGAAAAAGAGGCCTTACTGTCCCTGGAGGAGCAGGCTGCCAGAGTGTGTGAAACCTGACTGTTGCCTTACTGGCCTCAGTTCCACCATTGCCTGTTCCTCCGAACTAGGACCCAGGCCTATTTGGAGAAGCGTTTGGGTGCGGATTTCTACAAAGTGCCAAGGGCTACAGCAGTGAGAATTCTCTCAGCGGTAAGGGAGAGCATTTTATGGATTCTCAAGCTGTTTTCTGAACGACTGCGTCAAAATGAACTGAGAGAATCAGGCTCTCTGTGCCCCTATGTTAGGTACGCAGCTTCACACACAGAAGTGTCTCTATAGGAGCCAAGAATGTTCCTGAGAGATGAGGTTCACTAGAAGTCTGCTACAGAGCATAGACCTGTCCATATGGTTTTGCCTTGCCCTGTGAGTTGGGTCCCCGAGGTCCGCCCCAGCTCAGGGGAAGGAGCCCCTGAGAAAAGATCTCCAGGGACCGCTATTCCCCCAGGCTGGCAAACGCAGTTCACAGGAGGTAACACAAGCGAGCCTCCTGCAAGGCACAACAGGCCTTAGTCTCCCTGGACGATCAGGCTGCCAGAGTGTGTGAGACCTGACTGGTGCCTTACTGGCCTCAGCTCCGCCATTGCGTGTTTCTCCGAACTAGGACCCAGGCCTACTAGGAGAAGGGTTTGGGTATGGATTTCTAAATACTGCCAAGGGGTATAGCAATGAGAACTGTGTCACGGGTAAGGAAGAACATTGTATGGATTTTCAAGCTGTTGTTTGAACGACAGCTTCAAAGCTGCACAGAGAGAATCAGACTCTGTGTCTCCATGTTCGGTACACAGCTTCACAGACAGGGGTGTCTCCATAGGAAACAAGAACGTTCCTGACAGAGTGAAGTTCACTAGAGCTCTCCTAGAGAGCAAAGACTTGTACATGTGGTTTTTCTTCCCCTGTGCGTTTGGGGCTCCAGGCTCGGCCCCAGCTCCGTGGAAACAACCCCTGAGAAAAGATCTTCAAGATCCGCTTTTCCCAGAGGCTGGGATGTGGGGTTCATAGGAGGCGGGAAAAGCAGGCCTCCTTCAGAGAGCAAGAGGCAGCCAAGCGGCCTGCGTTTTGAAGCCTCTACTTGGAAGAATGGGTTAGCTTCCCCTAAGGGAGACCTCCAGATCTGTTCAGAAGTCGGTAATTCCAGAGGCAGGGTGCAGGCTCCTGACTGCCCTTTGCCAGCCTTGCAGAGACATTCCTAGATTACAGCGTTATTTTCCATGAAGGAGCAGGCTTCGGGAATATGTCAGACTTGACTGGCGCCTTATTGGCCTCAGCTCAGCTCTTGCCTTTCCTTTCAAACTAGGACAAGGGCCCACTTTATGAAAGGTAAGGGTCCTCTTCTTTCCAAACTGCCAAGGGCTACAGCAATGAGACCTCTGTCAAGGCGAGGGAAGCGTAAGCTGATGGATTCTCAAGCAGGTGCTTTGCCACAAAGCATCAGCACCCCACGGAAAGAATCTGGCTCCCTTTGCCCCTACGTTGCGTGTGTAGCTACACGCACAGAGGTGTCTCGATAGGAGCCAAGAATGTTCCTGAGAGAGGAGGTTCACTGTTGGGGGCCAGAGTGAGGCACTCCGCCCATGGCAAAGGTCATGAGGAAGGAGGCTCGACATACGCAAAGGCGGGATCGAGCCTCAGGAGTCCCCCTGGAAATCCTCGAGCATCTACCCCCATAACCAGAGCCTGCCTACCTTACTACTTTGTGCTCTCACCTACACCTCTGACTTTACGGGGGGCTGTCCCCCACCACCTCTTTCGGAGAAGGAGTTAACCTAGAGCTCCAGTTGATAAAAACCCCTGGGTGTGACAAGAGTGTTTTAACCTACAAACTCCTCTGAAGGTTCTCTAGCCTGCCTGACAGGCTTGTCCGGCCACATGTGATTGCTCACAGCCTCCCAACCATGAGAGGCACGAGATGCTTTAAACCTTCTAAAAACAGGTTCCTTAGAAAAGTTAGAAAATTATTAGTATAAGTATAATGGGCTGATTAGAAATCATATTGGTGAAGGGTTTTTCATTTGTTGAGCTGATGTTTACTGCTAAGTCTCCACATCCCCTGCCCTTATACACATTAATGAATATATAGAAGAAATAAGTATTAACCTTTGATATAAATCACGTTAGACCTTAGGCTAAGTAAATTCTTTCCTTAACTAAAACCCACTACACCCTCACCCTATAGGAATGTAACTTTATTTGGGTGGCGTCTGTTTTAAGAATAATCACCCCTGGAGAAATAAGTGTCCTGGTTGACTGACCGCTGTCACAAGGAGAGGGTCGTAAATTGTCAGCAGGCCCCCCGGCCAGAAGATGATGTAACACCCCTAAGACCTCTGTATACTTTTGTATGAAGCACCTGACTTTGATAAAAGTCAGGACTGCTGACCCCACGTGACTTTTGCATAACATCTCAGTGTATAAAAGTAGACCATGGAAAATAAAGAATTGGGATCAGTTTCTCGAAATACTGGTCTCCCCATGTCTCTCTCTCTCTCTCACTCTGGTTGAGTCTCCATCTGGAGCGCGGAACCCACCAAGCTTACTAATTTTGCCTGGGCTTCTAAGATCCGACCGGGGAGGCCGCAGTGCCTCCTCTCCTTCGGGAGAACGGAAGGACGCCTGCGGCCTACGTAAGTGGTGCAAGCTTCTTGTCTTGAAGTTTTATTGGTCCCCCGCGTAAACCAAGCTACTCAGCCTCTTTTCTCCACTGAATTTTCCTACTGAGCTATCCTCATTTTATTACTCTTTATATCCTTAATTAACGTTTAATTAAGCAGTTGTTCCCTGACCCTCGCCTACGCCGTCTCTGCTTCGAATACCCTGGATCAGCTGGGGCTGGACCCCGGCAGTTCACTAGAGATCTCCTACAGAGCATAGACCTGTCCATTTGGTTTTGCCTTCCCCTGTGAGTTGGGTCCCCGAGGTCCGCCCCAACTCCGGGGAAACAGCCCCTGAGAAAAGATCTCCAGGAACTGCTTTCCGCCCAGGCTGGGAAACGCTGTTCACAGGAAGTAAGGCAAGCGAGCCTCCTGAAGGGAAATAGAGGCCTTACTGTCCCTGGAGGAGCAGGCTGCCAGAGTGTGTGACACCTGACTGGTGCCTTACTGGCCTCAGCTCCGCTATTGCATGTTCATCTGAACTTGAACCCAGGCCTACTTGGAGAAGTCTTTGTGTGCCGATTTCCAGAAACTGCGAAGGGCTACAGCAATGATAACTCTCTCAGTGGTAAGGGAGAGCATTGTGTGGATTCTCAATTTGTTGTTTGAACGACAGCGTCAAAGCTGCACAGAGAGAATCAGGTCTCTGTGTCTCTATGTTGGCTATGCAGCTTCCCACACAGAGATGTCCCCATTGGAGCCAAGAACACTCTCCACAGACTGAGGTTCACTAGAGCACTCCTAGAGAGCAAAGACTTATCCATGCGGTTTTCCCTTCCCCTGTGCGTGTGGGTCTCTGGGATCAGCCCCTGCTCCTTGGAAACAGCCTCTGAGAAAAGATCTCCAAGAACCTCTTATCACCCAGGCTGGGAAGTGGAGTTCACAGGAGGTGGGATAAGCAAGCTTCCTTCGGCAAGAAGAGACAGCCAACCGGCCTGTGTTTGGAAGCCTATATTTGCAAGGAATGGGTTAGTTTCTCCTGACCGAGACCGCCAGATGTGCTGAGAAGATAGAAATTCCAGAGGCAGGGTCGAGGTTCCTGACTGCCCTTTGCCAGCCTTGCAAAGACATTCCCAGATTCTAACGTTATTTTCCATGAAGGAGCAGGCATCGGGAATATGTCAGACTTGACTGGCGCCTTACTGGCCTCAGCTCAGCTACTGCCTTTCCATTCAAACAAGGACAAGGGCCTACTTGGTGAAGGGTAAGGGTCTGCTTCTTTCCAAACTGCCAAGGACTACAGCAATGAGACCTCTGTCAAGGTGAGGGAAGCCTATGCGGATGGATTCTTAGCAGGTGCTTTGCCACAAAGCATCAGCACCCACGGAGAGAATCAGACTCCCTTTGCCACTATGTTGGGTGTGTAGCTTCATGCACAGAGGTGTCTCTGTAGAAGCCAAGAATGTTCCTGAGAGACGAGGTTCACTAGAGCTCTCCTACAGAGCATAGACCTGTCCATGTGGTTTTGTCTTCCCCTGTGAGTTGGGCCCCCGAGGTCCGACCCAGCTCCAGGGAAACAGCCCCTGAGAAAAAATCTCCAGGAACAGCTTTGCGCCCAGGCTGGGAAATGCAGTTCACAGGAGGCAAGGCAAGCGAGCCTCCTACAGGGAAAAAGAGGCCTTACTGCTCCTGGACGATCAGGCTGCAAGAGTGTGTGAGACCTCACTTGTGCCTTACTGGCCTCAGCTCCGCCGTTGCCTGTTATTCCGAGCTAGGACCCAGGCCTACTTGGAGAAGGGTTAGGGTGCGGATTTCTACAAACTGTCAAGGACTACAGCAATGAGAATTCTCTTAGCAGTAAGGGAGAGCATTGTATGGATTCTCAAGCTGTTGTTTGAATGACAGCTTCAAAGCTACACAGAGAGAATCAGGCTCTCTGTTCCCCTATTTTGGCTGTGCAGCTTCACACACAGAATTTGACTCTGTTGGAGCCAGAAATATTCCTGAAAGACTTAGGCTCACCAAAGCTGTCCTCCAGAGCAAAGACATTGGATGTGGTTTTGCCTTCCCTTGTCAGTATGGGTCCCCTAGCTTGGCCCCAGCTCCGGGGATACAGCCTCTGAAAAAAATCTTTCAAGAAGCGATTTTTCCTCCAGGCTGTTAAGCGGAATTCGCAGTTTGCAAGTTAAGGAAGCCTGCTTCGTGGAAGAGCAAGCAGCCAACTGGCCCTGTGTTAGGAAGCCTGTATTTGAAAGGAATGGGTTAGCTTCTATAGCGGGAGAACCTCAGATCTGCTCAGGGGACTGAAATACTAGAGTCAGGGTCGAGGTTCTCCCTTGTCCTTTGAGCACCTTGCAAAGACATTCCTAGCTTCTAGCGTTAGTGTCCCTGTAGTAGCAGGCTGCAGGAGCGTGTGATAAATGACTGCCGCGTTCCTGTCCTCAGCTCCGCTATTGACTTTCTATTCGAACTAGAACCCAGGCCTACTTTGAGAGGGGTTAGGGTCCAGTGTTTTCAAACTGCCAAGGGCTACGGCAATGCGAGCTCTGTCAGAGGTAAGAAAAGAGCAATTGGTTGGATTCTTCAGCTGCTGCGTGTCTGCACAGCTTCCGCGCCACATGGAGAGCATGAGGCTCCTTGTGGCCCTATTTTGGGTATGCAGCAACATGCACACAGAATGTCTGTGTTCACTTATGTACAGGCTTATGAACACTAGAGCTCTCCTACAGAGCAAAGACCACTCAGTGGGCTCCAAGAGATACCTGTCGCGACTCGAGAAGAGAGTGGAGTCCTTTGCTTCCCCTCGAGATGAGGCCTGACTCCCCGGGTGAGTATGGAATGCAACCCCAAATCCCTGTCGCCTATGGAGAGGAACATTAAGTCCTGGATACAAGCCTAGATGAGGTCTAGTTTGCCCTTCAGTGAATGGAGCCCAATCCCCAGCTCTCCCTGGCAACTCGAATGGAAGATTAGACTTCCTGGGCCAACACAAGAGGAAGCCTGAATTCCCCGTCGTAACTCGAGAATCCCAACGCAACTCGAGAAAAACCACGTGCTTCCCTCGTCATCGCAAGATGAGGCCCTTTGTCCGCTACAGCATCTCAAGAGAAGTCCCACGTTCCATCCTGAAGTGTGAAACGGTACTTGGTACCCTTGATGCGACCCCAAAAGTTCCGCGACATACCAGACTCACTCAAGGGGAACACCGAGGTTCCCGGCACCACTTCATCTGAGCCCCTTCTCCTCTCCTGATTGTGACAGGAGGGTCGACTCCCCTTCTCTGTCTGCAAGGGGTTCCCGACCTTCAGGGCGCACCTCAGGATGAGGACGGTCTCATGAGGAAGTTCGAGACATAGCCTCGTGGGTGGTGCCACATGTCGAAAGACCCCAATTTCAAGGTCCACTCTTGAAAAGAACCCGATGCCAGCACACCTCTTTGAAGGAAAACCTGTGGATGAAGGCACAACACGAAGGGGCACTGACACCCGCGTGCATCGTCCAGAAAAACCTGCAGGTCCCACAGACATTTCGACAAGTGGCCTGTCATCCTGTAAACAACTCGAAAGGCAAACGAAGGTCCATTCCTCAACAGAAGACTAGGTGTGACTCTCTTGTCCCTATTCTGCAGGGACCACGGGTTCCGAGTCAGAAACGGAGAGCAAGCCTGAGGTTCCTGCGTCCACTCGAGATGAAGCCCTCTTCCATTGCACCACAACCAGTGGAGTCCCGAGAGGCCCCTACCAACTCCACAGTATCCCTGAGTTCTCAGAGGCACAAAAAGAAGCTCCCTGAGGTCACAGGCACAAGTCGAGGGACCCCTGGGTTTTCTGCCGTGACTCGAGAAAGACCTCGAGAGTGCTTCAAAATGTGTTGAGTCGCGATTCCCCTACCATGACTCAAGAGCCATGACACGCTCCCCCTCGCCACGCGCATGGAGACCTGACTAACATGGCACTGCACGAGAGGCTCCATGAGTTCCTCATCGTACCTCGTGAGGAAACCCACACTGGCGCGGCAGCTCGAGGAAACACATGAGACACCCCGGTCATCGCGAGATGAGGGCCTTATTTTCCTGCATGGCCTGGAGACCAATCACGAGTCCTCTCTCCAAACTGAAGAGGAGGCTGGACTCCCTTGAAGCCGCTCAGGGGGCTCCAAGAGATCCGCGTCGCGACTCAAGAGGAGAGCGGAGTCTTTGGCTTCCCCTCGAGATGAGGCCTGACTCCCCGGGGGAGGCTGGAATGCAACCCTGAGATCCCCGCCTATCCTGGAGAGGAATATTAGGTCCCGGACACACGCCTAGGTGAGGTCTGTTGGCCCCTGCAATGACTCGAGCGCAACCCCCAGCTTTCCCTCGCAACTCGAGGGGAAGATTGGGCTTCCCAGGGCCAACCCAAGAGGAAGGCTGAGATCCCCATCGTAACTCGAGAATGCCGCCGCAACTCGAGAAAAACCACGTGGTTCCCACCTCTTGGCAAGATGAGGCACTTGCCCGCCACGGCGTCTCAATGAAAGTCCCCTCTTCCGCACTGAAGGGCGAAACCGTCCCTGACAGCCTTCCTGCGACCCCCAAAAGTCCCCTGACACGCTGGGTTCCCCCGAGGGGAACACCGAGGGTCCCGGCACCGCTTCCTCTGAGCCCCTTCTACCCTCCTGATCGCGACAGGAGAGGCGATTCCCCTGCGTGGTCTGGAAGGGGTTCCCGGCCTTCCCGGCGCACCTCAGGATGAGGCCGGTCTCACGAGGAAATTCGAGACGAGCCACGTGGGTGGGGCCACATGCCGAACGCCCCCGATTCCCCAGTCCGCTCTTGAGAAGGTCCCGAGGCCCGGACCCCTCTTCGAAGGCAACCCTGTGGGTGAAGGCACAACACGAAGGGGCACTGCCACCCCCGAGCATCGTCCGCAAAGACCCGCGGGTTCCACACACAGCTCGATGAGGGGCCTGAGACCCCCTGAGCAACTCGAGAGGCCAGCGGGGTTCCCTTCCTCAGACAAGACGAGGCCTGACTCTCCTGTCCCAACTCTGCAGGGACCCTGCGGTCGGAGTCCGAAACGGAGAGGAAGGCTGAGGTTCCTGCCTCCCCTCGAGGTGAGGCCCTCTTCCGTTGCGCCAGACCCAGCGGAGTCCCGAGGGGCCCCGCCACCTCCACAGGATCCCTCGCCTCTCAGAGGCACCCTGGGAAGTTCCCTAAGGTCCCCGAAAGAAGGCGAGGGAACCGAGGGTTTCCCGCCGCCCCCCGAGAAAGACCTCGAGAGTCCTTCTTCAACGCGTCCCGAGGCCCTAGTCCCCTCCCGTGACTCGAGAGCCAGGACGCGCTCCCCCTCGCCACGCGCATGGAGACCTGACTTCCCTGGCGCCGCAGGAGAGGCTCCCTGAGATCCTCGTCATGCCTCGGGAGAAAACCCCCACGGGCCCCGCAGCTCGAGGAAACCCCTGAGGCGCCCCCGTCGTCGCGAGCTGAGGGCCTTCTTTTCCTGCATGGCCTGGAGAGCAATCCCGGGTCCTCTCTCCAAACGGAAGAGGAGGCTAGACTCACTTGAGGCCGCTCAGGGGGTCCAAGAGACCCGCGTCGCGACTCGAGAGGAGAGCGGAGTCCTTGGCTTCCCCTCGAGACGAGGCCTGACTCCCCGGGGGAGCCTGGAATGCAACCCCGAGATCCCTGCCTTCCCTGGAGAGGAATATTAGGTCCCGGACACACGCCTAGGTGAGGTCTCTTCGGCCCTGCAGTGACTCGAGCGCAACCCCCAGCTTTCCCTCGCAACCCGGGGGGAAGATTGGGCTTCCCAGGGCCAACCCAAGGGGAAGGCTGAGATCCCCGTCGTAACTCGAGAATGCCGCCGCAACTCGAGAAAAACCACGTGGTTCCCACCTCTTGGCAAGATTAGGCCCTTGCCCGCGACGGCGTCTCAAGGGAAGTCCCCTGTTCGGCCCTTAAGGGCGAAACGGTCCCTGACAGCCTTCCTGCGACCCCCAAGAGTCCCCCGACACGCCGGGGTCCCCCGAGGGGAACACCGAGGGTCCCGGCACCGCTTCCTCTGAGCCCCTTCTCCCCTCCTGATCGCGACAGGAGAGGCGATTCCCCTGCGTGGTCTGGAAGGGGTTCCCGGCCTTCCCGGCGCACCTCAGGATGAGGCCGGTCTCACGAGGAAATTCGAGACGAGCCACGTGGGTGGGGCCACATGCCGAATGCCCCCGATTCCCCGGTCCGCCCTTGAGAAGGACCCGAGGCCCGGACCCCTCTTCGAAGGCAACCCTGTGGGGGAAGGCACAACACGAAGGGGCACTGCCACCCCCGTGCATCGTCCGCAAGACCCGCGGGTTCCACACACAGCTCGACGAGGGGCCTGAGACCCCCTGAGCAACTCGAGAGGCCAGCGGGGTTCCCTTCCTCAGACAAGACGAGGCCTGACTCTCCTGTCCCAACTCTGCAGGGACCCTGCGGTCGGAGTCCGAAACGGAGAGGAAGCCTGACGTTCCTGCCTCCCCTCGAGGTGAGGCCCTCTTCCGTTGCGCCAGACCCAGCGGAGTCCCGAGGGGCCCCGCCACCTCCACAGGATCCCTCGCCTCTCAGAGGCACCCTGGGAAGTTCCCTAAGGTCCCTGGCAGAAGGCGAGGGACACGAGGGTTTCCCGCCGCCCCCCGAGAAAGACCTCGAGAGTCCTCCTTCAACGCGTCTCGAGGCCCTAGTCCCCTCCCGTGACTCGAGAGCCAGGACGCGCTCCCCCTCGCCACGCGCATGGAGACCTGACTTCCCTGGCGCCGCACGAGAGGCTCCCTGAGATCCTCGTCGTGCCTCGGGAGAAAACCCCAACGGGCGCCGCAGCTCGAGGAAACCCCTGAGACGCCCCCGTCCTCGCGAGCTGAGGGCCTTCTTTTCCTGCATGGCCTGGAGAGCAATCCCAGGTCCTCTCTCCAAACGGAAGAGGAGGCTGGACTCCCTTGAGGCCGCTCAGGGGGCTCCAAGAGACCCGCGTCGCGACTCGAGAGGAGAGCGGAGTCCTTGGCTTCCCCTCGAGACGAGGCCTGACTCCCCGGGGGAGCCTGGAATGCAACCCCGAGATCCCTGCCTTCCCTGGAGAGGAATATTAGGTCCCAGACACACGCCTAGGTGAGGTCCCTTCGGCCCTGCAGTGACTCGAGCGCAACCCCCAGCTTTCCCCTCGCAACCCGAGGGGAAGATTGGGCTTCCCAGGGCCAACCCAAGGGGAAGGCTGAGATCCCCGTCGTAACTCGAGAATCCCGACGCAACTCGAGAAAAACAACGTGGTTCCCACCTCTTGGCAAGATGAGGCCCTTGCCCGCCACGGCGACTCAAGGGAAGCCCCCTGTTCCGCCCTGAAGGGTGAAACGGTCCCTGACAGCCTTCCTGCGACCCCCAAAAGTCCCCCGACACGCCGGGTTCCCTCGAGGGGAACACCGAGGGTCCCGGCACCGCTTCCTCTGAGCCCCTTCTCCCCTCCTGATCGCGACAGGAGAGGCGATTCCCCTGCGTGGTCTGGAAGGGGTTCCCGGCCTTCCCGGCGCACCTCAGGATGAGGCCGGTCTCACGAGGAAATTCGAGACGAGCCACGTGGGTTGGACCACATGCCGAACGCCCCCGATTCCCCGGTCCGCCCTTGAGAAGGACCCGAGGCCCGGACCCCTCTTCGAAGGCAACCCTGTGGGTGAAGGCACAACACGAAGGGGCACTTCCACCCCCGTGCAGCGTCCGCAAAGACCCGCGGGTTCCACACACAGCTCGACGAGGGGCCTGAGACCCCCTGAGCAACTCGAGAGGCCAGCGGGGTTCCCTTCCTCAGACAAGACGAGGCCTGACTCTCCTGTCCCAACTCTGCAGGGACCCTGCGGTCGGAGTCCGAAACGGAGAGGAAGCCTGACGTTCCTGCCTCCCCTCGAGGTGAGGCCCTCTTCCGTTGCGCCAGACCCAGCGGAGTCCCGAGGGGCCCCGCCACCTCCAAAGGATCCCTCGCCTCTCAGAGGCACCCTGGGAAGTTCCCTAAGGTCCCCGGCAGAAGGCGAGGGACACGAGGGTTTCCCGCCGCCCCCCGAGAAAGACCTCGAGAGTCCTTCTTCAGCGCGTCTCGAGGCCCTAGTCCCCTCCCGTGACTCTAGAGCCAGGACGCGCTCCCCCTCGCCACGCGCATGGAGACCTGAATTCCCTGGCGCCGCACGAGAGGCTCCCTGAGGTCCTCGTCGTGCCTCGTGAGAAAACCCCCACGGACGCCGCAGCTCGAGGAAACCCCGGAGATGCCCCCGTCCTCGCGAGCTGAGGGCCTTCTTTTCCTGCATGGCTTGGAGAGCAATCCCGGGTCATCTCTCCAAACGGAAGAGGAGGCTGGACTCCCTTGAGGCCGCTCAGGGGGCTCCAAGAGACCCGCGTCGCGGCTCGAGAGGAGAGCGGAGTCCTTGGCTTCCCCTTGAGACGAGGCCTGACTCCCCGGGGGAGCCTGGAATGCAACCCCGAGATCCCTGCCTTCCCTGGAGAGGAATATTAGGTCCCGGACACACGCCTAAGTGAGGTCTCTTCGGCCCTGCAGTGGCTCGAGCGCAACCCACAGCTTTCCCTCGCAACCCGAGGGGAAGATTGGGCTTCCCAGGTCCAACCCAAGGGGAAGGCTGAGATCCCCGTCGTAACTCGAGAATCCCGCCGCAACTCGAGAAAAACCACGTGGTTCCCACCTCTTGGCAAGATGAGGCCCTTGCCCGCCACGGCGTCTCAAGGGAAGTCCCCTGTTCCGCCCTGAAGGGCGAAACGGTCCCTGAGAGCATTCCTGCGACCCCCAAAAGTCCCCCGACACGCCGGGTTCCCTCGAGGGGAACACCGAGGGTCCTGGCACCGCTTCCTCTGAGCCCCTTCTCCCCTCCTGATCGCGACAGGAGAGGCGATTCCCCTGCGTGGTCTGGAAGGGGTTCCCGGCCTTCCCGGCGCACCTCAGGATGAGGCCGGTCTCACGAGGAAATTCGAGACGAGCCACGTGGGTGGGGCCACATGCCGAACGCCCCCGATTCCCCGGTCCGCCCTTGAGAAGGACCCGAGGCCCGGACCCCTCTTCGAAGGCAACACTGTGGGTGAAGGCACAACACGAAGGGGCCCTGCCACCCCGGTGTGTCGTCTGCAAATACCGGCGGGTGCCACACACAGCTCGACGAGGGGCCTGAGACGCCCTGAGCAACTCGAGAGGCCAGCGGGGTTCCCTTCCTCAGACAAGACGTGGCCTGACTCTCCTGTGCCAACTCTGCAGGGACCCTGCGGTCGGAGTCCGAAACGGAGAGGAAGCCTGAGGTTCCTGCCTCCCCTCGAGGTGAGGCCCTCTTCCGTTGCGCCAGACCCAGCGGAGTCCCGAGGGGCCCCGCCACCTCCACAGGATCCCTCGCCTCTCAGAGGCACCCTGGGAAGTTCCCTAAGGTCCCCGGCAGAAGGCGAGGGACACGAGGGTTTCCCGCCGCCCCCCGAGGAAGACCTCGAGAGTCCTTCTTCAACGCGTCTCCAGGCCCTAGTCCCCTCCCGTGACTCGAGAGCCAGGACGCGCTCCCCCTCGCCACGCGCATGGAGACCTGACTTCCCTGGCATGGCACGAGAGGCTCCCTGAGATCCTCGTCGTGCCTCGGGAGAAAACCCCCACGGGCGCCGCACCTCGAGGAAACCCCTGAGACGCCCCCGTCCTCGCGAGCTGAGGGCCTTCTTTTCCTGCATGGCCTGGAGAGCAATCCCGGGTCCTCTCTCCAAACGGAAGAGGAGGCTGGACTCCCTTGAGGCCGCTCAGGGGGCTCCAAGAGACCCGCGTCGCGACTCGAGAGGAGAGCGGAGTCCTTGGCTTCCCCTCGAGACGAGGCCTGACTCCCCGGGGGAGCCTGGAATGCAACCCCGAGATCCCTGCCTTCCCTGGAGAGGAATATGAGGTCCCGGACACACGCCTAGGTGAGGTCTCTTCGGCCCTGCATTGACTCGAGCGCAACCCCCAGCTTTCCCTCGCAACCTGAGGGGAAGATTGGGCTTCCCAGGGCCAACCCAAGGGGAAGGCTGAGATCCCCGTCGTAACTCGAGAATCCCACCGCAACTCGAGAAAAACCACGTGGTTCCCACCTCTTGGCAAGATGAGGCCCTTGCCCGCCACGGCGTCTCAAGGGAAGTCCCCTGTTCCGCCCTGAAGGGCGAAACGGTCCGTGACAGCCTTCCTGCGACCCCCAAAAGTCCCCCGACACGCCGGGTTCCCTCGAGGGGAACACCGAGGGTCCCGGCACCGCTTCCTCTGAGCCCCTTCTCCCCTCCTGATCGCGACAGGAGAGGCGATTCCCCTGCGTGGTCTGGAAGGGGTTCCCGGCCTTCCCGGCGCACCTCAGGATGAGGCCGGTCTCACGAGGAAATTCGAGACGAGCCACGTGGGTTGGACCACATGCCGAACGCCCCCGATTCCCCGGTCCGCCCTTGAGAAGGACCCGAGGCCCGGACCCCTCTTCGAAGGCAACCCTGTGGGTGAAGGCACAACACGAAGGGGCACTTCCACCCCCGTGCAGCGTCCGCAAAGACCCGCGGGTTCCACACACAGCTCGACGAGGGGCCTGAGACCCCCTGAGCAACTCGAGAGGCCAGCGGGGTTCCCTTCCTCAGACAAGACGAGGCCTGACTCTCCTGTCCCAACTCTGCAGGGACCCTGCGGTCGGAGTCCGAAACGGAGAGGAAGCCTGACGTTCCTGCCTCCCCTCGAGGTGAGGCCCTCTTCCGTTGCGCCAGACCCAGCGGAGTCCCGAGGGGCCCCGCCACCTCCAAAGGATCCCTCGCCTCTCAGAGGCACCCTGGGAAGTTCCCTAAGGTCCCCGGCAGAAGGCGAGGGACACGAGGGTTTCCCGCCGCCCCCCGAGAAAGACCTCGAGAGTCCTTCTTCAGCGCGTCTCGAGGCCCTAGTCCCCTCCCGTGACTCTAGAGCCAGGACGCGCTCCCCCTCGCCACGCGCATGGAGACCTGAATTCCCTGGCGCCGCACGAGAGGCTCCCTGAGGTCCTCGTCGTGCCTCGTGAGAAAACCCCCACGGACGCCGCAGCTCGAGGAAACCCCGGAGATGCCCCCGTCCTCGCGAGCTGAGGGCCTTCTTTTCCTGCATGGCTTGGAGAGCAATCCCGGGTCATCTCTCCAAACGGAAGAGGAGGCTGGACTCCCTTGAGGCCGCTCAGGGGGCTCCAAGAGACCCGCGTCGCGGCTCGAGAGGAGAGCGGAGTCCTTGGCTTCCCCTTGAGACGAGGCCTGACTCCCCGGGGGAGCCTGGAATGCAACCCCGAGATCCCTGCCTTCCCTGGAGAGGAATATTAGGTCCCGGACACACGCCTAAGTGAGGTCTCTTCGGCCCTGCAGTGGCTCGAGCGCAACCCACAGCTTTCCCTCGCAACCCGAGGGGAAGATTGGGCTTCCCAGGTCCAACCCAAGGGGAAGGCTGAGATCCCCGTCGTAACTCGAGAATCCCGCCGCAACTCGAGAAAAACCACGTGGTTCCCACCTCTTGGCAAGATGAGGCCCTTGCCCGCCACGGCGTCTCAAGGGAAGTCCCCTGTTCCGCCCTGAAGGGCGAAACGGTCCCTGAGAGCATTCCTGCGACCCCCAAAAGTCCCCCGACACGCCGGGTTCCCTCGAGGGGAACACCGAGGGTCCTGGCACCGCTTCCTCTGAGCCCCTTCTCCCCTCCTGATCGCGACAGGAGAGGCGATTCCCCTGCGTGGTCTGGAAGGGGTTCCCGGCCTTCCCGGCGCACCTCAGGATGAGGCCGGTCTCACGAGGAAATTCGAGACGAGCCACGTGGGTGGGGCCACATGCCGAACGCCCCCGATTCCCCGGTCCGCCCTTGAGAAGGACCCGAGGCCCGGACCCCTCTTCGAAGGCAACACTGTGGGTGAAGGCACAACACGAAGGGGCCCTGCCACCCCGGTGTGTCGTCTGCAAATACCGGCGGGTGCCACACACAGCTCGACGAGGGGCCTGAGACGCCCTGAGCAACTCGAGAGGCCAGCGGGGTTCCCTTCCTCAGACAAGACGTGGCCTGACTCTCCTGTGCCAACTCTGCAGGGACCCTGCGGTCGGAGTCCGAAACGGAGAGGAAGCCTGAGGTTCCTGCCTCCCCTCGAGGTGAGGCCCTCTTCCGTTGCGCCAGACCCAGCGGAGTCCCGAGGGGCCCCGCCACCTCCACAGGATCCCTCGCCTCTCAGAGGCACCCTGGGAAGTTCCCTAAGGTCCCCGGCAGAAGGCGAGGGACACGAGGGTTTCCCGCCGCCCCCCGAGGAAGACCTCGAGAGTCCTTCTTCAACGCGTCTCCAGGCCCTAGTCCCCTCCCGTGACTCGAGAGCCAGGACGCGCTCCCCCTCGCCACGCGCATGGAGACCTGACTTCCCTGGCATGGCACGAGAGGCTCCCTGAGATCCTCGTCGTGCCTCGGGAGAAAACCCCCACGGGCGCCGCACCTCGAGGAAACCCCTGAGACGCCCCCGTCCTCGCGAGCTGAGGGCCTTCTTTTCCTGCATGGCCTGGAGAGCAATCCCGGGTCCTCTCTCCAAACGGAAGAGGAGGCTGGACTCCCTTGAGGCCGCTCAGGGGGCTCCAAGAGACCCGCGTCGCGACTCGAGAGGAGAGCGGAGTCCTTGGCTTCCCCTCGAGACGAGGCCTGACTCCCCGGGGGAGCCTGGAATGCAACCCCGAGATCCCTGCCTTCCCTGGAGAGGAATATGAGGTCCCGGACACACGCCTAGGTGAGGTCTCTTCGGCCCTGCATTGACTCGAGCGCAACCCCCAGCTTTCCCTCGCAACCTGAGGGGAAGATTGGGCTTCCCAGGGCCAACCCAAGGGGAAGGCTGAGATCCCCGTCGTAACTCGAGAATCCCACCGCAACTCGAGAAAAACCACGTGGTTCCCACCTCTTGGCAAGATGAGGCCCTTGCCCGCCACGGCGTCTCAAGGGAAGTCCCCTGTTCCGCCCTGAAGGGCGAAACGGTCCGTGACAGCCTTCCTGCGACCCCCAAAAGTCCCCCGACACGCCGGGTTCCCTCGAGGGGAACACCGAGGGTCCCGGCACCGCTTCCTCTGAGCCCCTTCTCCCCTCCTGATCGCGACAGGAGAGGCGATTCCCCTGCGTGGTCTGGAAGGGGTTCCCGGCCTTCCCGGCGCACCTCAGGATGAGGCCGGTCTCACGAGGAAATTCGAGACGAGCCACGTGGGTGGGGCCACATGCCGAACGCCCCCGATTCCCCGGTCCGCCCTTGAGAAGGACCCGAGGCCCGGACCCCTCTTCGAAGGCAACCCTGTGGGTGAAGGCACAACACGAAGGGGCACTGCCACCCCCGTGCATCGTCCGCAAAGTCCCGCGGGTTCCACACACAGCTCGACGAGGGGCCTGAGGCCCCCTGAGCAACTCGAGAGGCCAGCGGGGTTCCCTTCCTCAGACAAGACGAGGCCTGACTCTCCTGTGCCAACTCTGCAGGGACCCTGCGTTCGGAGTCCGAAACGGAGAGGAAGCCTGAGGTTCCTGCCTCCCCTCGAGGTGAGGCCCTCTTCGTTGCGCCAGACCCAGCGGAGTCCCGAGGGGCCCCGCCACCTCCACAGGATCCCTCGCCTCTCAGAGGCACCCTGGGAAGTTCCCTAAGGTCCCCGGCAGAAGGCGAGGGACACGAGGGTTTCCCGCCGCCCCCCGAGAAAGACCTCGAGAGTCCTTCTTCAACGCGTCTCGAGGCGCTAGTCCCCTCCCGTGACTCGAGAGCCAGGACGCGCTCCCCCTCGCCACGCGCATGGAGACCTGACTTCCCTGGCGCCGCACGAGAGGCTCCCTGAGGTCCTCGTCGTGCCTCGGCAGAAAACCCCCACGGGCGCCGCAGCTCGAGGAAACCCCTGAGAAGCCCCCGTCCTCGCGAGCTGAGGGCCTTCTTTTCCTGCATGGCCTGGAGAGCAATTCCGGGTCCTCTCTCCAAACGGAAGAGGAGGCTGGACTCCCTTGAGGCGACTTAGTGGGCTCCAAGAGATCCGCGTCGGGGC
Source organism: Bubalus kerabau (assembly GCF_029407905.1). Classification (NCBI taxonomy): domain Eukaryota; kingdom Metazoa; phylum Chordata; class Mammalia; order Artiodactyla; family Bovidae; genus Bubalus; species Bubalus kerabau. Next base: position 2,171,862 of record NW_026577886.1, on the reverse strand, counting down.
TCTAGAGGAGAGCGCAGTCCTTTGCTTCCCCTCTAGGCGAGGCCTGACTCCCCGGGGGAGTCTGGAGTGCAATCCCGAGATCCTTGTCTTCCCTTGAGAGGACTATTAGGTCCTGGACACACGCCTTGATGAGGTCTCTTTGGCCTTGCAGTGGTTCGAGCACAACATCCAGCTTTCCCTCGCAACTCGAAGGGATGTTTGGGCTTCCCAGGGCCAACACAAGAGGACGCCTGAAATCCACGTCGTAACTCGAGAATCCCGCCGCAACTCGAGAAAAACCACGTGGTTCCATCGTCTTCGCAGCATGAGGCCCTTGCCCGCCACAGCGTCTCAAAAGAAGTCCCACGTTCCTACTGAAGTGCAAAACGGTACTTGGCACCCATGATGGCACCCCCAAAGTTCCCCAACTACAGGCCTCACTCGAGGGTAACACCCATGTTCCCCGCACCACATCATTTGAGCCCCTTCTCCCCTCCTGATTGCAACAGGAATGTCTTTTCTCCTGCTTTGTGTGGAAGGGGTTACCGATCTTCCCAGCGCACATCAGGATGAGGCCTGTCTCACGAGGTCTCACTCAAGGGGAACACCGAGGTTCCCGGCACCACTTCATCTGAGCCCCTTCTCCCCTCCTGATCGCGACAGTAGGGTCGATTAACCTGCTTTGTCTGGAAGGCTTTCCCGACCTTCCAGGGGCACCTCAGCATGAGGCCCGTCTCACGAGGAAATTCGAGACGTAGCCTCGTGTGTGGTGCCGCATTCCAAAAGACCCCGATTTCCTGGTCCGCTCTTAATAAGAACCCGATGCCCGCACACCACTTCGAAGGCAACCCTGTGGATGAAAGCACATCACGAAGGGGCACTGACACCCCCGTGCATTGTCTGGAAAAAACCGCAGGTTCCACACACAGCTCGACAAGTGGCCTGTCACTCCTTGAACAACTCGAGAGGCAAGCGGAGTTCCATTCCTCCACACAAGACGAGGCCTGACTCTCCTGTCCCAACTCTGCAGGGACCCTGCAATCTGAGTCAGAAATGGAGAGGAACCCTAAGGTTCCTTCCTGATCTCGAGATTAGGCCCTCTTCCATTGCAGCAAACCCAGTGGAGTCCCGAGAGGCCTCTCCCAGCTCCATAGTATCCCTGACTTCTCAGAGGCACCCTGAGAAGCTACCTGAGGTCACAGGCACAAGTCGAGGGAACCCAGGGTTTCCTGCCGCAACCCGAGAAAGACCTCGAGCGTCCTTTTTCATTGCGTTGAGCCCTGATTCCACTACCATGACTCGAGAGCAATGACGTGCGCCCCCTCGCCACTCGTATGGAGACTTGACTTCCCTGACACCACACGAGAGGCTCCCTGAGCTCCCGGTCGTACCTTGTGAGAAACCCCACACTGGCACCGCAGTTCCAGAAAAACCACGAGACTCCCCCGACATCGCGAGATGAGGGCCTTCTTTTCCTGCATGGCCTGGAGAGCAATCCCGCGTGCTCTCTCCAAACTCCACAAGAGAGGAGCCAAGATTGCTGAGGAGTAGGACGGGGAGAACTCTTTCCCCCCCAAACAATTTCATCAAAAGAGCATTTAAACGTCGAGTAAATTCCACAATACAACTTATGAATGCTGCCAGAGGACATCAGGCACCCAGAAAAGAACCCAACTCTTGGAAAGTAGGTAGGAAAAAGTATAAAAGACAAAAAAAGAGACAAAAGAGGGAGGGAGGGATTTCCGTCCCAGGAAGATAGTCTTAAAAAGAGAAAAGTTTCCAAACACCAGGAAAGCTTTTCACTGCCAAATCTTTGCCAAGCTTTGGAAGCACAAAGGGCAACATAAGGGGGATAAAAATAAATAAACAATTAAAACTCGCAGATTGCAAGCCCTACGGTAACTCCCCCAGCCGCGAAGCAGTGCAGACGCCTGCTCACACCATTAGCAAGCAGGGGCTGGGCAGGGAGGCGCGGCGCGGGCTGCATCGCTTAGAGTAAGAATCTGGCCTGAATACCCTGAGCACTATCTGAACGAAAGAACTTGGGCTAGCAAACCAGACTCTGGGATATCTACCACGCAAAAAGCCAGCCCTAACCTAAGACACCGCCAGGCCCGCGCACGGAACAAAGGACTGAACAGAGATAGCCGGCTGCAGACCTTCCCCCTCCGGTGACAGGCAGCCAGAGCCAGAAGGGGGCAATCGCAGCCCCAGAGAGACATTATCTATAAAACTGTAAGCAGCCTTCTTTGCTAACTAAAACTTCTTGGGGATCTGGACGGTCAACATCTGCCTGAGAAGGTGCGCCTGTTTTACACCCAGATAACCGAGTGGCGGGGAGGCGATAAGTCACAACATTGGCGCTCGCCAAACACCTCATCACCTGAGCTGCTCGGACCTGGGAAGAGCACAAAACGCAGGCCCAACCGAGTCTGTGCCTCTGAGGACTACCCGAGTGCCTGAACCTGAGCGGCTTGGACCTGGGAGGTGCATGAAGCCCAGGGCCAGCCTCGGATTGTTCCCGGTGGAACAACCTAGAGCCCGAGCAGTGTGGGCAGGGAGGCTACAAGTGCCGTGAGCGGGGGCAGACCCAGTGTGGCTGAGGCACTGCGAGCGCACGCCAGTGTTATTTGTTTGCAGCATCACTCCCTCCCTCCCTCCCCACAGCGCAACTGAACAAGTGAGCCTAAAAAAAAAAGTGTCCTCCACCGTCCCCTTTGTGTCAGGGCGTAAACCAGACACTGAAGAGACAGGCAAACAAAAGAAGCTATAACAGAGGGAAACGCCTTGGAAGCTACAGGCAATAGATTAAAACCCTGTGGTTACTAGGACTACATAGGAAGGCGCCTATAGATCTTGAGAAATATAAGTTGGACCAAGGAACTAGCCAAAAATGAACCGAACCCACGATACTCACAACAAAACCAGAGAAAGTCCTAGATATATTTTTATGATCATTCTTACTTTTTTTAATTTTTTTAATTTTAAGTTCTCTATTGTTCATTTAATTTTCACTTTTATAACCTATTACTTTGCAAAACAAAGACCCTATTTTTTTCTTCTTCAGCAAACTTCATATATATATATTTATATATATATATAATAATTTTTTGACCTTGTTTTTTGTTTTGTTTTTTTTCTTCTTTTCTTTAACATTGTATTTTTGAAATTCCAAACTGTACTCTAGATTTTTAATTTATGCTTTTTGATATTTGATATCAATTTTGTACCTGTAGTTTCTTTATAATTTTTGCGACATTGCTTGTTTTTGTTTGTTTGTTTTCTCTTTAGTTTTCTTCTTCCTTTTTTTTAACATTGTATTTTTGAAATTCCAAACTCTACTCTAGATTTTTAATTTTTGCTTTTTGGTATTAGTTATCAATTTTGTACCTGTATTTTCTTGATAATTTTTGCGACCATGTTTGTTTTTCTTTGTTCGTTTTTTCTCTCTTTCTTTTCCTTCTTCTTTTCTTTAACATCGTATTTTTGAAATTCCAAACTCTACTCTAGATTTTTAATTTTTGCTTTTATGTATTTGTTACCAATTTTGTACCTTTAAGAACCCAATCTTCAGTACCCATTTTTCACTAGGGAGCGAGATTACTGGCTTGACTGCTCTCTCTCCCTTTGGACTCTCCTTTTTCTCCACCAGGTCGCCTGTGTCTCCTCCCTAACCCCTCTCTACTCTACCCAACTCTGTGAATTTCTGTGTATTCCAGACGGTGGAGAACACTTAGGGAACTGATTACTGGCTGGATCTGTCTCCCTCCTTTTCATTCCCCCCTTTTATCCTTCTGGCCACCTCTGTCTCCTTCCTCCTTCTTCTCATCTCTGTATAACTCTGTGAACATCTCTGAGCGGTCCAGTTGTGGAGTGCACATAAGGAAGTGACTACTGGCCAGCCCACTCTCTCCACTATTGATTCCACCTGATCTCATTTGGGTCACCTCTAACTCCCTCCTCCCTCTTCTCTTCTCCATGTAATGCTGTGAACCTTTCTGAGTGGCCCCCACAGTAGAGAAACTTTTCTTCTTTAACGTAGATGTTTTATCAATGGTGCTGTATAGAAGGAGAAGTTTTGAAACTACTGTAAAAGTAAGACAGATAACTGGAAGCAGGAGGCTTAAGTCCAAACCCTGACTCCAGGGAACTCCTGACTCCAAGGAACATTAATTGACAGGAGCTCATCAAATGCCTCCATACCGACACTGAAATCAAGCACCACACAAGGGCCAACAAGTTCCAGGGCAAGACATACCAAGCAAATTCTCCAGCAACAAAGGAACGCAGCCCTGAGCTTCAAGATACAGGCTGCCCAAAGTCACCCCAAAACCACAAACATCTCATAACTCATTACTGGACACTTCATTGCACTCCAGAGAGAAGAAATACAGCTCCACCCACCAGAACACGGACACAAGCTTCCCTAACCAGGAAACCTTGACAAGACACCTGTACAAACCCACACACAGCGAGGAAATGCCACAGTAAAGAACTCCACAAACTGCCAGAATACAGAAAGGACACCCCAAACTCAGCAATTTAAACAAGATGAGACAGAGGAATACCCAGCAGATAAAGGAACAGGATAAATGCCCACCAAACCAAACAAAAGAGGAAGAGATAGGGAATCTACCTGATAAAGAATTCCGAGTAAGGATAGTGAAATGGATCTAAAATCTTGAAATTAAAATGGAATCACAGATAAATAGCCTGGAGACAAGGATTGAGAAGATGCAAGAAAGGTTTAACAAGGACCTAGAAGAAATAAAAAAAGAGTCAATATATAATGAATAATGCAATAAATGAAATTAAAAACACTCTGGAGGCAACAAATAGTAGAATAACAGAGGCAGAAGATAGGATTAGTGAATTCGAAGATAGAATGGTAGAAATAAATGAATCAGAGAGGATACATGAAAAACGAATTAAAAGAAATGAGCACAATCTCAGAGACCTCCAGGACAATATTAAACGCTACAACATTCGAATCATAGGGGTCCCAGAAGAAGAAGACAAAAAGAAAGACCGTGAGAAAATACTTGAGGAGATAATAGTTGAAAACTTCCCTAAAATGGGGAAGGAAATACTCACTCAAGTCCAAGAAACCCAGAGAGTCCCAAACAGGATAAAGCCAAGGCGAAACCCCCCAAGACACATATTAATCACATTAACAAAAATCAAACACAAAGAACAAATATGAAAAGCAGCAAGGGAAAAACAACAAATAACACACAAGGGAATTGCCATAAGGATAACAGCTGATCTTTCAATAGAAACTCTTCAAGCAAGGAGGGAATGGCAAGACATACTTAAAATGATGAAAGAAAATAACCTACAGCCCAGATTATTGTACCCAGCAAGGATCTCATTCAAGTATGAATGAGAAATCAAAAGCTTTTCAGACAAGCAAAAGCTGAGAGAATTCTGCACCACCAAACCAGCTCTCCAACAAATACTAAACAGGAAACACAAAAACGGTGTATAAATTCAAACCCCAAACAATAAAGTAAATGGCAATGGGATCATACTTATCAGTAATTACCTTAAACGTAAATGGGTTGAATGCTCCAACCAAAAGACAAAGACTGGCTGAATGGATACAAAAACAAGACCCCTACATATGTTGTCTACAAGAGACCCACCTCAAAACAGGGGATACATACAGACTGAAAGTGAAGGGCTGGAAAAAGATTTTCCATGCAAATAGGGACCAAAAGAAAGCAGGAGTAGCGATACTCATATCAGATAAAATAGACTTTAAAACAAAGGCTGTGAAAAGAGACAAAGAAGGTCACTACATAATGATCAAAGGATCAATCCAAGAAGACGATATAACAATTATAAATATATATGCACCCAACGTGGGAGCACCACAGTATGTAAGACAAATGCTAACAAGTATGAAAGGAGAAATTAACACTAACACAATAATAGTTGGAGATTTTAATACCCCACTCACACCTATGGATAGATCAACTAAACAGAAATTTAACAAGGAAACACAAACTTTAAATGATACAATAGACCAGTTAGACCTAATTGATATCTATAGGACAATTCATCCCAAAACAATGAATTTCAACTTTTTCTAAAGTGCACATGGAACCTTCTCCAGGATAGATCACATCCTGGGCCATAAAGCTAGCATTGGTAAATTCAAAAAAATAGAAATCATTCCAAGCATCTTTTCTGACCACAATGCAGTAAGATTAGATCTCAATTACAGGAGAAAAACTATTAAAAATTCCAACATATGGAGGCTGAACAACACGCTGCTGAATAACCAACAAATCACAGAAGAAATCAAAAAAGAAATCAAAATTTGCATAGAAACGGATGAAAATGAAAACAGAACAACCCAAAACTTGTGGGACACGGTAAAAGCAGTCCTAAGGGGAAAGTTCATAGCAATACAGGCACACCTCAAGAAACAAGAAAAAAGTCAAATAAATAAACTAACTCTACACCTAAAGCAACTAGAAAAGGAAGAAATGAAGAACCCCAGGGTTAGTAGAAGGAAAGAAATCTTAAAAATTAGAGCAGAAATAAATGCAAAAGAAACAAAAGAGACCATAGCAAAAATCAACAAAACCAAAAGCTGGTTCTTTGAAACGATAAATAAAATTGACAAACCATTAGCCAGACTCATCAAGAAACAAAGGGAGAAAAATCAAATCAATAAAATTAGAAATGAAAATGGAGAGATCACAACAGAAAACACAGAAATACAAAGGATCATAAGAGACTACTATCAACAATTATATGCCAATAAAATGGACAACGTGGAAGAAATGGACAAATTCTTAGAAAAGTACAACTTTCCAAAACTGGACCAGGGAAGAAATAGAAAATCTTAACAGACCCATCACAAGCACGGAAATGGAAACTGTAACCAAAAATCTTCCAGCCAACAAAAGCCCAGGTCCAGACGGCTTCACAGCTGAATTCTACCAAAAATTTAGAGAAGAGCTAACACCTATCCTGCTCAAACTCTTCCAGAAAATTGCAGAGGAAGGTAAACTTCCAAACTCATTCTATGAGGCCACCATCAGCCTAATACCAAAACCTGACAAAGATCCCACAAAAAAAGAAAACTACAGGCCAATATCACTGATGACATAGATGCAAAAATCCTTAACAAAATTCTAGCAATCAGAATCCAACAACACATTAAAAAGATCATACACCATGACCAAGTGGGCTTTATCCCAGGGATGCAAGGATTCTTCAATATCCGCAAATCAATCAATGTAATACACCACCTTAACAAATTGAAAAATAAAAACCATATGATTTTCTCAATAGATGCAGAGAAAGCCTTTGACAAAATTCAACATCCATTTATGATAAAAACTCTCCAGAAAGCAGGAATAGAAGGAACATACCTCAACATAATAAAAGCTATATATGACAAACACACAGCAAACATTATCCTCAATGGTGAAAAATTGAAAGCATTTCCTCTAAAGTCAGGAACTAGACAAGGGTGCCCACTTTCACCATTACTATTCAACATAGCTTTGGAAGTTTTGGCCACAGCAATCAGAGCAGAAAAAGAAACAAAAGGAATCCAAATTGGAAAAGAAGAAGTAAAACTCTCACTGTTTGCAGATGACATGATCCTCTACATAGAAAACCCTAAAGACTCCACCAGAAAATCACTAGAACTAGTCAATGACTATAGTAAAGTTGCAGGATATAAAATCAACACACAGAAATCCCTTGAATTCCTATACACTAATAATGAGAAAACAGAAAGAGAAATTAAGGAAACAATTTCATTCACCATTGCAACGGAAAGAATAAAATACTTAGGAATATACCTACCTAAAGAAACTAAAGACCTATATATAGAAAACTATAAAACACTGGTGAAAGAAATCAAAGAGGACACTAATAGGTGGAGAAATATACCATGTTCATGGATTGGAAGAATCAATATAGTGAAAATGAGTATACTACCCAAGGCAATTTATAGATTCAATGCAATCCCTATCAAGCTACCAACAGTATTCTTCACAGAGCTAGAACAAATAATTTCACAATTTGTATGGAAATACAAAAAAACCTCGAATAGCCAAAGCGATCTTGAGAAAGAAGAATGGAACTGGAGGAATCAACCTACCTGATTTCAGGCTCCGCTACAAAGCCACAGTTATCAAGACAGTATGGTACTGGCACAAAGACAGAAATATAGATTAGTGGAACGAAATAGAAAGCCCAGAGATAAATCCACACACATATGGACACCTTATCTTTGACAAAGGAGGCAAAAATATACAATGGATTAAAGACAATCTCTTTAACAAGTGGTGCTGGGAAATCTGGTCAACCACTTGTAAAAGAATGAAACTAGAACACTTTCTAACACAATACACAAAAATAAACTCAAAATGGATTAAAGATCTAAACGTAAGACCAGAAACTATAAAACTCCTAGAGGAGAACATAGGCAAAACACTCTCTGAAATACATCACAGCAGGATCCTCTATGACCCACCTCCCAGAATATTGGAAATAAAAACAAAAATAAACAAATGGGACCTAATTAACCTTAAAAGCTTCTGCACATCAAAGCAAACTATTAGCAAGGTGAAAAGACAGCCTTTGGAATGGGAGAAAATAATAGGAAATGAAGCAACTGACAAACAACTAATCTCAAAAATATACAAGCAACACCTACAGCTCAACTCCAGAAAAATAGATGACCCAATCAAAAAATGGGCCAAAGAACTAAATAGACATTTCTCCAAAGAAGACATACAGATGGCTAACAAACACATGAAAAGATGCTCAAAATCACTCATTATCATAGAAATGCAAATCAAAACCACTATGAGGTACCATTTCACGCCAGTCAGAATGGCTGCAATCCAAAAGTCTACAAATAATAAATGCTGGAGAGGGTGTGGAGAAAAGGGAACCCTCTTACACTCTTGGTGGGAATGCAAACTAGTACAGCCACTATAGAGAACAGTGTGGAGATTCCTTAAAAAACTGGAAATAGAACTGCCTTATGATCCAGCAATCCCACTGCTGGGCATACACACTGAGGAAACCAGAAGGGAAAGAGACACGTGTACCCCAATGTTCATCGCAGCACTGTTTCTAATAGCCAGGACATGGAAGCAACCTAGATGTCCATCAGCAGATGAATGGATAAGAAAGCTGTGGTACATATACACAATGGAGTATTACTCTGCCATTAAAAAGAATAGAATGAATCAGTTCTAATGAGGTGGATGAAACTGGAGCCTATTATACAGAGTGAAGTAAGCCAGAAAGAAAAACACCAATACAGTATACTAACGCATATATATGGAACTTTGAAAGACGGTAACAATAACCCTGAGTACGAGACAGCAAAAGAGACACTGATGTATAGAAGAGTCTTATGGACTCTGTGGGAGAGGGAGAAGGTGGGAAGATTTGGGAGAATGGCATTGAAACATGTAAAATATCATGTATGAAAAGAGTTGCCAGTCCAGGTTTGATGCATGACACTGGATGCTTGGGGCTAGTGCACTGGGACGACCCAGAGGGATGCTATGGGGGGGGAGGAGGGAGGAGGGTTCAGGATGGGGAGCACATGTATACCTGAGGCAGATTCATTTTGATATTTGGAAAAACTAATACAATTATGTAAAGTTTAAAAATAAAATAAAATTAAAAAAAAAATCCACAGGAGGCTTGACTCCCTTTAGGCCACTCAGTGGTCTCCAAGAAATACCCGTCGGGACTCGAGAGCAGAGCAGAGTCCTTTCCTTCCTCTCAAGATGAGGTCTGACTCCTCGGGTGCGTCTAAAATGCAACCCCGAGATCTCTGTCGCCCCTGGAGAGGAACATTAGGTCCTGGACACACGCCTAGATGAGGTCTCTTTGGCCTTGCAGTGGTTCGAGCACAACATCCAGCTTTCCCTCGCAACTCGAAGGGATGTTTGGGCTTCCCAGGGCCAACACAAGAGGACGCCTGAAATCCACGTCGTAACTCGAGAATCCCGCCGCAACTCGAGAAAAACCACGTGGTTCCATCGTCTTCGCAGCATGAGGCCCTTGCCCGCCACAGCGTCTCAAAAGAAGTCCCACGTTCCTACTGAAGTGCAAAACGGTACTTGGCACCCATGATGGCACCCCCAAAGTTCCCCAACTACAGGCCTCACTCGAGGGTAACACCCATGTTCCCCGCACCACATCATTTGAGCCCCTTCTCCCCTCCTGATTGCAACAGGAGTGTCTTTTCTCCTGCTTTGTGTGGAAGGGGTTACCGATCTTCCCAGCGCACATCAGGATGAGGCCTGTCTCACGAGGAAATTGGAGATGTAGCCTCGTGGGTGGTGCCACATGCGGAAAGACCCCATTTCCCGGTCAGCTATTAATAAGAACCTGATGCCCGTACACGTCTTGGAATGCCTCCCGTAGGATGAAGGCACAACAAGGAGGGACCCTGAACACCCGTGCATCTTTTGGAAAATTCTGCAGGTTCCACATACAGCTCTACAAGTGACCTGTTACCTCGTGAACAACTCGAGAGGCAAGCTAAGTTTCATTTCTCCACAGAATACGAGGCCTGACTCTCCTGTCCCAACTCTGCAGGAATCCTGAGATCGGAGTCTGAAATGGAGAGGAACCCTGAGGTTCCTTCCTCAACACGAGATGAGGCCCTCTTGTATTATACCACACCCAGTGGAGTCCCGAGAGGCCCCTCCCAACTCCACAGTATCAGTGTCTTCTCAGAGGCACCCTGAGCAACTCCCTGAGGTCACCGGCACAAGTCGAGGGAACACAGGGTATCCTGCCGCAACCCGAGAAAGACCTCAAGAGTCCTTCTTCAACGCGTCTTGAGGACGGATTCCCCTACCATGACTCGAGAGCAATGACACGCTCCCCCTCGCCATGCGCATGGACACCTGACTTCCCTGGCGCCACATGAGAGGCTCCCTGAGCTCCCCGTCATACCTCGTGAGAAACCCCACACTGGCGCCGCAGCTCGGGAAAACCCACCGTCATCGCGAGATTGGGGACTTCTTTTCCTGCCTGACCTGGAGAGCAATCCCTGGTCTTTTCTCCAAACTTCGCAGGAGGCTTTCCTCCCTTTAGGCCACTCAGTGGGCTCCAAGAGATACCTGTCGCGACTTGAGAGGAAAGCAGAGTACTTTGTTTCCCCTCGAGACGAGGCCTTACCTCGGGTGAGTCTGGAATGCAACCCCGAGATCCCTGTTGTCCCTGGAGAGGAACATTATGTCCTGGACAAAAGCCTAGATGAGGTCTATTTTGCCCTACAGTGACTCGAGAGCAACACCCATCTCTCCCTCGCAATTCGAATGGAAGATTGGTCTTCATTGGGCCAACACAAGAGGAAGTCTGAATTTCCCGTTGTAACTCGAGAATCCCACCGCAACTCTTAAAAACCACGTGGTTCCCCATTCATCGCAATATGAGGCCTTTGCCCGCTACAGAGTCTCAAGAGAAGTCCCATGTTTCGTCATAAAGTTCGAGATGCTACTTGGCACCCTTGATGCGACCCCAAAAGTTCCCCAATATACCGGTCTCACTCCAAGGGAACACCGAAGTTCCTGGCACCACTTCATTTGAGCCCCTTCTCCGCTCCTGATCACGGCAGGAAGGTCGATCCCCCTGCTTTGTCTAGAAGGGGTTCCCGACCTTCATGGCGCACCTCAGGATGAGGCCAGTCTCACGAAGAAATTCGAGACGTAGCCTCGTGTTGGTGCCACGTGCCAAAAGACCCCGATTTCTCGGTCTTGCTCTTGATAAGAACCCGATGCCCGGACACCTCTTCTAAGGCAACCCTGTGGATGAAGGCACTACACGAGGGGGCACTGGCAACCCTGTTCATCGTCCGGAAAACCCCGCAGGATCCACATACAGCTCCACAACTGGCCTGTCACCCCTTAAACAATGAGAGAGGAAAGCGGAGTCCCCTTCCTCAGACAAGACGAGGCCTGAGTATCCAATCCCAACTCTGCAGGCACGCTTCGATCTGAGTCAGAAATGGAGAGGAAACCTGAGGTTCCTGCCTCAACCCGAGATGAGGCCCTCTTCCATTAAAACAAACCCAGTGGAGTCCCGAGAGTCCCCTCCCATCTCCACAGTATCCCTGACTTCTCATAGGCATTCTGAGAAGCTCCTTGAGGCCACCGGCAAAAGTCGAGGGAAATAAGGGTTTCCTGCCACAACCGAAGAAAGACCTCGAGAGTCCTTCTTCAATGTGTCTTGAGGTCAGATTCCCCTACCATAGCTCGAGAGCAATGACACGCTCCCCCTCGCCATGCGCATGGACACCTGACTTCCCTGGGGCCACATGAGAGGCTCCCTGAGCTCCCCGTCATACCTCGTGAGAAACCCCACACTGGCGCCGCAGCTCGAGAAAACCCACAAGATCCCTCCGTCATCGCAAGATGAGGGCCATCTTTTCCTGCATGGCCTGGAGAGCAGTCCGAAGTCCTCTCTCCAAACTTCACAGGAGGCTTGACTCCCTTTAGGCCACAAAGTGGGCTCCAAGAGGTGCCCGTCGCGACTCAAAAGGAGAGCGGAGTCCTTTGCTTCCCTTCGACATTAGCCTGACTCCCTGGGTGAGTCTGGAATGCAAACCTGAGATCCCTGTGGCCCTTGGAGAGGAACATTAGGTCCTGGACACAAGCCTAGATGAGGTCTCCTTTGCCCTGCAGTGACTTGAGCGCAACCCCCAGCTCTCCCTCGCAACTCGAATGGATGATTGGACTTCCCTGGCCCAACACAAGAGGAAGCCTGAAATCCCCGTCGTAACTCGAGAATCCCGCCGCAACTCGAGAAAAACCACGTGGCTCCCCCGTCATCGCAAGATGAGGCCCTTGGCCGCTACAGCGTATCAAGAGAAGTCCCACGTTCCATCCTGAAGTACAAAACGGTACTTGGCACCCTTGATGCGACCCCCAAAGTTCCCTGACATACCGGTCTCACTCGAGGGAAACACCAAAGTTCACGGCACCACTTCCTGTGAGCCCCTTCACCCCTCCTGATCGCGACAGAAGGGTCGATTCCCATGTTTTGTCTGCAAGGGGTTCCCGACGTTCCCCGCGAACCTCCGGATGAGGCCGGTCTCATGAGGAAATTCGAAAAGTAGCCTCATGGTTGGTGCCATATGCTGAAAGATCCCGAATTCCCGGTCCACTCTAGATAAGAACCTGACGCACGGACATCTCTTCGAAGGCAACCCTGTGGATGAAGGCACAACACGAAGGGACACTGACATCCCCATGCATCGTCTGGAAAAACCCGCAGATTCCACTCACAGCTCCAAATGTGGACTGTCACCTCGTGAACAACTCGAGAGGCAAGTGAAGTTGCATTCCTTCACACAAGACGAGGCCTTACTCTCCTGTCCCAACTCTTCAGGGACCCTGCAATTGGAGTCAGAAATGGAGAGGAACCCTGAGGTTCCTGCCTCAACTAGAGAAGAGGCCCCCTTCCATTGAACCAAACTCAGTGGTGTCCCGAGAGGCCCCTCCCAACACCACAGTATCCCTGAACTCTCAGAGGCTCCGTGAGAAGCTACCTGAGGTCACTGGCACAAGTCGAGGGAACCCAGAGTTTCCTGAAGTAACCCGAGAAAGACTTGGAGAGTCCTTTTTCAACGTCTCTTGATGCCCGATTCCCCTACCATGACTCCAGAGCAAGGACGCGCTCCCCTCGCCACAAGCAGGAAAACTGACTTCCCTAGTACCACACAAGAGGCTCCCTGAGTACCCCATCGTACCTCGTGAGAAAACCCACACTGGCGCCGCAGTTCGAGAAAAACCACAAGATGCCCCCGTCAAGGAGAGATGGGGGCCTTCTTTTCCTGCCTGACCTGGAGAGCAATTCCTGGTCCTCTCTCCAAACTTCACAGGAGTATTGACTCCCTTTAGGCCACTCAGTTGGGTCCAAGCAATACCCGGTGTGACTCGAGAGGAGAGCGGAGTCCTTTGCTTCCCTGGAGACGAGGCCTGACTCCCCGGGTGAGTTTGGAATGCAACCCCGAGATCCATGTCGCCCCTGGAGTGGAACATTATGTCCTAGACACAAGCCTAGATGAGGTCTATTTTGCCCTACAGTGACTCGAGCAACCTCCATCTCTCCCTCACAATTTGAATGGAAGATTGGTCTTCCCACGGTCAACACAAGAGGAAGTCTGAATTTCCCATCGTAATTCGAGAATTCAGCCTCAAGTCTTAAAAACCATGTGGTTCCCCCTTCATTGCAATATGAGGCCCCTGCCAGCTAGAGTCTCAAGAGAAGTCCCACGTTCCATCTTAAAGTTCGAAATGCTACTTGGCACCCTTGATGTGACCCCAAAGTTCCCCAACATACCGGTCTCACTCCAGGGGAACACCGAAGTTCCCGGTGTCTCCAGGGAAGTCCCATGTTCAGCCCTGAAGGGCGACACGGTACTTGACACCCTTGATGCGACCGCAAAAGTTCCCCAACACGCTGGGTTCCCTCGAGGGGAACACCGAGGGTCCCGGCACCACTTCATCTGAGCCCCTTCTCCCCTCCTGATCACGACAGGAGAGTCGATTCCCCTGCGTGGTCTGGAAGGGGTTCCCGGCCTTCCCGGCGCACCTCAGGATGAGGCCAGTCTCAGGAGGAAATTCGAGACTAGCCACATGTGAGGTGCCACGTGCCGAACGACTCCGATTTTCCAGTCCGCTCTTGATAAGAACCCGATGCCCGGACACCTCTTCGAAGGCAACCCTGTGGGTGAAGGCACAACACGAAGGGGCACTGACACCCCCGTGCATCATCCGGAAAAACCTGCAGGGTCTACACACAGCTCGACAAGGGGCCTGAGACTCCCGGAACAACTCGAGAGGCAACCAGAATTCCATTCCTCAGACAAGACGAGGCATGACTCTCCTGTCCCAACACTGCAGGGACCGTGCAGTCGGAGTCCGAATCCGAGAGGAAGCCTGAGGTTCCTGCCTCCCCTCGAGATGAGGCCCTCTTCCATTGCGCCGAACCCAGCAGAGTCCCGAGAGGCCCTGCCAACTACACAGCATCCCTCACCTCTCAGAGGCACCGTGGGAAGTTCCCTAAGGTCCCCTGCAGAAGTCGAGGGAAACGAGGGTTTCCCGCCGCAACCTGAGAAAGACCTCGAGAGTCCTTCTTCAACGCCTCTTGAGGACCTAGCCGTTTCCCATGACTCGAGAGTGATGACCAGCTCCCCCTCGCCATGCGCATGGAGACCTGACTTGCCTGGCGCCGCACGAGAGGCTCCCTGAGGTCCTCATCGTGCCTCGTGAGAAAACCCCCATGGGCGCAGCAGCCTGAGGAAACCCATGAGACGCCCCCGTCATCGCGAGATGAGGGCCTTCTTTTCTTGCCTGGCCTGGAGAGCAATCCCGAGTCCTCTCTCCAAACTGAAGAGGAGGCTCGACACCCTTGAGTCCACTCAGTGGGCTCCAAGAGATCCGTGTCGCGACTTGAGAGGAAAGCGGAGTCTTTGCTTCCCCTCCAGGCGAGTCCTGACCCCCCGGGGGAGTCTGGAATGGAAACCCGTGATCCCTGTCTTCCCTTGAGAGGAATATTAGGTCCTGGACACACGCCTCGATGAGGTCTCTTTGGCCCTGTAGTGACTCGAGCAGAACCCCCAGCTTTCCATCGCAACTCGAATTGAAGATTGGGCTTCCCAGGGCCAACCCAAGAGGAAGCCTGAAATTCCTGTCGTTTTTGAGAATCCCAATGCAACTCGAGAAAAACGACGTGGTTCCAACGTCTTCACAGGATGAGGCCCTTGCCCGCTACAGCGTCTCCAGGGAAGTCCCATGTTCCGTCCTGAAGTGGGAAACGGTACTTGGCTCCCTTGATGCGACCCCTAAAGTTCCCTGAAACGCCGGGTTCCCTCGAGTGGAACACCGAGGGTCCCGGCCCCACTTCATCTGAGCCCCATCTCCCCTCCTGATCGCGACAGGAGAATCGATTCCCCTACTTTGTGTGGAAGGTGTTCCCGGCCTTCCCGGCGCACCTCAGGATGATGCTGGTCTCACGAGGAAATTCGAGATGAGCCACGTGGGTGGTGCCACATGCCGAATGACCCCGATTTCCCGGTCCGCTCTTGAAATGAACCCGATGCCCGGACACCTCTTTGAAGGAAACCCTGTGGGGGAAGGCACCAAACGAAGGGGCACTGACACCCCCATGCATCTTCTGGAAACACCCGCAGGTTCCACACACAGCTTGTCAAGGGCCCTGAGACCCCCTGAATGGCTCAAGAGGCAAGCAGAGTTCCGTTACTCAGACAAGACGAGGCCTGACTCTCCTGTCCCAACTCTGCAGGGACCCTGCGGTCGGAGTCAGAAATGGAGAGGAAGCCTGAGGTTCCTGCCTCCAATCGAGATGAGGCCCTCTTTCATTTCGTCAAACCTAGTGGAGTCCCGAGAGGCCCCTCTAACTCCTCAGTATCCCTCACCTCTCAGAGGCACCTGGGAAGTTCCCTAAGGTCCCCTGTAGAGGTCGAGGGAAACGAGTGTTTCCCGCCCCAACCCAAGAAAGACCTTGAGAGTCCTTCTTAAATGCCTCTTGAGGCCCTAGTCCCTCCCATGACTCGAGAGCAATGACGCGATCTGCCTGGCCACACGCATGGAGTCAGGCTTCTCTGGCGCCGCATGAGAGGCTCCCTGAACTCCCCATCATATCTCGTGAGAAACCCCACACTGGCGCCGCAGCTCGAGAAAACCCATGAGACGCCCCCGTCATCACGAGAGGAGGGCCATCTTTAACTGCATGGTATGCAGATCAAGCGTGAACCTTCTGTCCAAGCTACACAGGACGCTTGACTCCCTTTAGGCCACTCATTGGGCTCCAAGAGTTACGCGTCCCGACTCGAGAGGATAGTGGAGTCCTTTGCTTCCTTCCACTCGAGACGAGGTGTGACCCACCGGGTGAGACTGGAATGCGACCCCGATATCCCTGTCGCCCCTGGAGAGGAACATTACGTCCTGGACCCAAGCCTAGATGAGGACTCTTTGCCCTGAAGTGACTCGAGAGCAACCCCCAGCTCTCTCTGACAAGTTGAATGGAAGATTGGACTTCCTGGGCCAACACAAGAGGAAGCCTGAATTCCCCGTTGTAACTCGAGAATCCCGCCTCAACTCGAGAAAAACCACGTGTTTCCCTCGTCATCGCAATATGAGGCCCTTGCCCGCTACAGCATCTCCAGAGAATTCCCACGTTCCATCTTGAAGTGCGAAACTGTACTTGGCACCCTTGATGCGACCTCAAAAGTGCCGTGACATACCGGTCTCACTCGAGGGGACCACCGAGGTTCCCGGCACCACTTCATCTGAGCCCCTTCTCCCCTTCTGATCGCGACCGGTGGGTCGATTCCCCTGCTTTGTCTGCAAGGGGTTCCCGACCTTCCCGGCGCACCTCAGGATGAGGCCGGTCTCCCGAGGAAATTCGAGACGTAGCCTCGTGGGTGGTACCACATGCTGAAAGACCCCAATTTTCCGGTACGCTCTTGAAAAGAACCCGATGCCCGGAAACCTCTTTGAAGGCAACCCTGTGGATGAAGGCACAACATGAAGGGGCACTGACACCCCCGTGCATCGTCCGGAAAAACCTGCAGGTTCCACACTCAGCTCAACAAGTGGCCTGTCACTCCGTGAACAACTCGAAAGGCAAGGGGAAATCCATTCCTCCACGGAAGACGAGGCGTGATTCTCTTGTCCATACTCTGCAGGTACCCTGCGACCCGAGTCAGATATGGAGAGGACCCCTGAGGTTCCTGCCTCCATTCGAGATGAGGCCCTCTTCGATTGCACCAAACCCAGTTGAGTAACGAAAGGCCCCTCCCAAATCCACAGTGTCCCTGACTTCTCAGAGGCACCCTGAGAAGTTGCCTGAGGTCACCGACACAAATCAAGGGAACCCAGGGTTCCCTGCCGCAACCCGAGAAAGACCTCAAGAGTCCTTCTTCAATGTGTCTTGAGGCCCGATTCGCCTACTATGACTCGAGAGCAATCACGCACTCCCCTTCACCACACACACGGAGACCTGACGTCCCTAGCACCACACGAGAGGCTCTCTGAGCTCCCCGTTGTACCTCGTGAGAAATCTGATACTGGCGCCGCAGCTGGAGAAAACCCACGAGATGCCCCCATCATCGCGAGATGAGGGCCTTTTTTCCTGCATGGCCAGGAAAACAATCCCGAGTCATCTCCAAACTCCATAGGAGGCTTCACTCCCTTTACGCCACGCAGTGGGCTCCAAGAGATACCCGTCGCGACTCGACAGGAGAGCGGAGTCCTTTTTTTCCCCTCAAGACGAGGCCTGACTCTCCGGGTGAGTCGAGAATGCAACCCTGAGATCCCTGTTGGCCCAGTAGTGGAACACTAGGTCCTGGACACAAGCGTAGATGAGGTCTATTTTGCCCTGCAGTGACTGGAGAGCAATCCCCAGTTCTAACTTGCAACTCGAATGGAATACTGGATTTTCCTGGCGCCATACAAGAGGCTCCCTGAGATCCCCATGGTACTTCATGAGACACCCCACACTGGCGCCGCAGCTCGAGAAAACCCACGAGACGCCACCGTCATCTCGAGATGAGGGCCTTCTTTTCCTGCATGGCCTGGAGTCCAATCCCGAGTCCTCTCTCCAAACTCCACAGGAGGCTTGACTCCCTTTAGTACACACAGTGGGCTCCAAGAGATACCCATCGCGACTCGAGATGAGAGCGGAATTATTTACTTACCCTCGAGGTGAGAACTGACTCCCCGGATGAGTCTGGAATGCAAACCCGAGATCCCTGTCGCCCCTGGAGAGCAACGTTAGATCCTGGACACAAGCCTAGATTAGGTCTCTTTTGCCCTGCAGTGACTCTAGCGCAATCCCCAGCTCCCCCTCGCAACCCGAATGGAAGATTGGATTTCAAGGCCAACAAGAGGAAGCCTAAATTCCCGGTCATAACTCGAGAATCCCGCCGCAACTCGAGCAAAACCACGTGGTTCTCCCGTCATCGCAAGATGAGGCCCTTGCCCGCTACAGCGTTTCAAAAGATGTCCCAGGTTCCGTCTTGAAATGCGAAACGGTACTTGGCACCCTTGATGCGACCCCAAAAGTCCCCCAACACGCCGGTCTCACTCAAGGGGAACACCGAGGTTCCCGGCACCACTTCATTTAAGCCCCTTCTCCCCTCCTGATCGTGACCCGTGGGTCGATTCCCCTGCTTTGTCTGCAAGGGGGCCCGACCTTCCCTGCACAACTCAGGATGAGGCCGGTCTCATGGGGAAATTCGATACGTAGCTTTGTGGGTGGTGCCACTTGCTGAAAGACTCCAATTTCCCGGTCCGCTCTTGATAAGAATCCGATGCTCGGACACCTCTTGGAAGGCAGCCTTGAGTATGAAGGTACAACACGAAGGGGCACTAACACACCTGTGCATCATCCGGAAAAACGGGCAGGTTACACACACAGCTCGACAAGTGGCCTGTCACCTCGAGAACAACTCGAGAGGCAAGAGGAGTCCCATCCTCCAGAAAAGACGAGGCCTGACTCTCCTGTACCAACATGCAGGGACCTTGCAATCTGAGTCAGAAATGGAGACGAACACTGAGATTCCTGCTTCAACTCGAGATGAGTCCCTCTTACATTCCACCAAATGCAGAGGAGTCTCAAGAGGTCCCTCCAAACTGCACAGTATCCCTGACTTCTCAGAGGCACTCTGAGAAGCTCCCTGAGGTCGCAGGCACAAGTCAAGGGAACCCTGGGTTTTATGCAGTGATCCGAGAAAGACCTCGAGAGTCCTTCTTCAACCCGTCTTGAGGCCCGATTACCCTACCATGACTCGAGAGCAATGACGAGCTCCCCCTAGCCATCTCATGGGGACCTGACTTCCCTGGCGCCACACGAGAGGCTCCCTGAGCTCCCTCTCGTACCTCGTCAGAAACCCGGCACTAGCGCAGCAGTCTAGAAAACCCACGAGACGCCGCCATCATCGCGAGATGAGGGCCTTCTTTTCCTGCATGGCCTGGAGAGGAATCCCGAGTCCTCTATCCAAACAGCACAGGAGGCTTGACTCCCTTTAGGGCACACAGTGGGCTCCAAGAGATACCCATCGCGACTCAAAAGGACAGCGGAGTTCTTTGCTTCCCTTCGAGACGAGGCCTGATTCCCCGGGTGAGTCTGGTATGCAACCCCAAGATCCCTGTCTCCCCTAGGGACGAGCATTAAGTCCTGGACACAAGCCTAGATGAGGTCTATTTTGCCCTGCAGTGACTCGAGAGCAATCCCCAGCTCTCCCTTTAAACTCGAATGGAAGATAGGACTTCCCTGGCCCAACACATGAGGAAGACTGTATTCCCCATCGAAACTCGAGAATCCCGCCACAACTCGAGAAACGCCACGTGGTTCCCCCGTCATCCCAAGATGAGGCCCTTGCCCCCTACAGCGTCTCAAGAGAAGTCCCACGTTCCGTATTGAAGAGCGAAAAGTTACTTGGAACCCTTGATGCGACCCCAAAAGTTCCCCGACATACCAGTCTCACTTGAGGAGAACACCGAGGTTCCCGGCACCACTTCATCTGAGACTCTTCTCCCCTCTTGATCGCGACAGGAGGTTCGATTCCCCTGCTTTGTCTGGAAGGCGTTCCCGACCTTCCTGGTGCACATCAAGATGAGGCCAGTCTCACGACGAAATTCGAGACATAGCCTCGTGGGTGGTGCGGCATGCCAAAAGACCCCGATTCCCTGGTCCGCTCTTGATAAGAACCCGATGGCAGAACCCAACTCGAAGGCAATCCTGTGGAACAAGGCACAACACGAAGGGGCAGTGACACCCCAGTGCATCGTCCAGAAAAACCCGCAAGTTCCACATACAAATCGACAAGTGGCCTGTCACCCCATGAACAACGCGAGAGTCAAGGGGAGTTCCATTCCTCCACACAAGACGAGGCCTGACTCTCCTGTCCCAACTCTGCAGGGACTCTGCGATCCGAGTCAGATCCGGCGCATTCGAAGCCAGGAGAGGAACCCTGTGGTTCCTGCCTCAACTTGTCATGAGGCCCTCTTCCATTGCACCAAACCCAGTGGAGTTCCGAGAGGCCCCTCCCAACTCCACAGTGACCCTGACTTCTCAGAGGCACGCTGAGAAGCTTCCTGAGGTCACTGGCACAAGTCGATGGAACCCAGGGTTTCCCGCCGCCCCCCGAGAAAGACCTCGAGAGTCCTTCTTCAACGCGTCTCCAGGCCCTAGTCCCCTCCCGTGACTCGAGAGCCATGACGCGCTCCCCCTCGCCATGCGCATGGAGATCTGACTTCCCTGGCGCCGCACGGGAGGCTCCCTGAGATCCTCGTCGTGCCTCGGGAGAAAACCCCCACGGGCGCCGCAGCTCGAGGAAACCCCTGAGACGCCCCCGTCCTCGCGAGCTGAGGGCCTTCTGTTCCTGCATGGCCTGGAGAGCAATCCCGGGTCCTCTCTCCAAACGGAAGAGGAGTCTGGACTCCCTTGAGGCCGCTCAGGGGGCTCCAAGAGATCCGGGTCGCGACTCAAGGGGAGAGCGGAGTCCTTGGCTTCCCCTCGAGACGAGCCCTGACTCCCCGGGGTAACCTGGAACGCAACCCCGAGATCCCTGCCATCCCTGGAGAGGAATATTAGTTCCCGGACACACGCCTAGATGAGGTGTCTTGGGCCCTAAAGTGACTCGAGCGCAACCCCCAGCTTTCCCTCACAACTCGAGGGGAAGATTGGGCTTCGCAGGGCCAACCCAAGAGGAAGCCTGAGATCCCCGTCGTAACTCAAGAATCCGCCGCAACTCGAGAAAAACCACGTGGTTCCCACGTCTTCGCAAGATGACGCCCTTGCCCGCGACGGCGTATGAAGGGAAGTCCCCTGTTCCTCCCTGAAGGGTGAAACGGTCCCTGACAGCCTTCATGCGACCCCCAAAAGTTCCTCGACACGCCGGGTTCCCTCGAGGGTAACACCGAGGGTTCTGGCCCCACTTCATCTGAGCCCCTTCTCCCCTCCTGATGGCGACAGGAGAGTCGATCCCCCTGCGTTGTCTGGAAGGCTCCCCGGCCTTCCCGGCATACCTCAGGATGTAGCCGGCCTCACTAGGAAATTTGAGACTAGCCCCGTGGGTGGTCCCACATGCCGAAAGACCCCGATTTCCCTGTCCGCTCTTGAAAAGAACCCGAGGCCCGGACACCTCTTCGAAGGCAACCCAGTGGGTGAAGGCACAACACGAAGGGGCACTGTCACCGTCGTGCATCGTCCGGAAACACCCGCAGGTTCCACACACAGCTGAACAAGGGGCCTGAGACCCCCTGAACACCTCGACAGGCAAGCGGAGTTCCCTTCCTCAGACAAGACGATTCCTGACTCTCCTGTCCCAACTCTGCAGGGACCCTGCGGTCGGAGTCCGAAACGGAGAGGAAGCCTGAGGTTCCTGCCTTCCCTGGAGATGAGGCCCTCTTCCATTGCGCCAAACCCAGCGTAGTCCTGAGAGGCCCCTCCAACTCCACAGCATCCCTCATCTGTCAGAAGCACACTGGGAAGTTCCCTAAGGTCACCGGTAAACTTTTATTGCACAAGGTCCACATGAAAAGGCCCACGCAGCAGGACAGCCACAGATTCTGTCTGCCATTAAAGGGCAGTAAGGTGCCCTCCCCCCTTCTTTGCTGCCTCGGTGGCCACCAGGGTGCAATTCGCGTACCCTTCCCTTTCCCATCCTAGCAGGTGCTCCAGGGCCCGCTGGCCTACAAAGTGCCAGAAGCAGGGCTGGGCCAGCCGGCCAGAATTCAGGGTTCTGTCCCTTGGACTTCCAGCGGACACTAGGCTGCTTGGGAAAACCGCGCAGACTATGAGGTTTTTCAGCAGAGGGGTGGAGTGGTAAAGGCCTTGACCCCAAAGACGAGGCCTTCCTGCGACCGCCAGGTTGGGGAGCTCTGAGACTGTGCCAACACAGGGCGGAATACATGGTTCCCTGCTCCACGCAGTCCCCGTTCCCTTACCTGTGTTCCGCACCCCTCCGCTGTGGCCGATGGATGCCGATCCTTGGGGATCCAGGAGTTCACGAAATGGGCATTCCCAGCCGCAATGGCGACCCCCAACAGCACATCTGGAAAGCCCTCCCCCACCTCCGCCAGGAGCCGACCCCCGCTGCGAACGGACCCCCCCACCCCGCCCCGCGCCGCCAGGTTTTGCCCCGGCCCTGCTGGGCTCCCGGCGGGTTCCCAGCCACATTGGCGACCCCCGGGAGCACAACAGGGACCGACCCCCCACCCACAGCGAGCGGAATCTCGACCTGTGCAGCCCAGGTTTACCCCACCCTGGCTGCGCTCCCGGCGTGTTTCCAGCCGCAGTGGCCATCTCCGAGAGCACAACTGGGAAGCCCTCCCCTACCCCCGCCAGGAGCCGACACCCGCCCTGTGCCGCCCGGGTTCGCCCCGCCCCTGCCGCGCTCCAGGGGCGCTGCCCACCTTCACCAGCGGCTCTCGGTGAGCCCCGTCCCCACGCCCGGTTCCAGGAGAGGCTCTCGGACCTCGCTGCTGCTGCCAGGTCAAACATGAGGACAATACATACACCCCACAGAGACAATCCAAGCTGTCTATGATTTAGGGATAAAACGAGGACTACAGAAAGGCAAGATGACCTGACCTAGGAGGGCCATGATATTCTATAGAACCAGACAAAGTTGGTTACCAAGGAAACTTTTTTCCTTGGAACCCGGAAAGCTGGTTCTTTGCATATGCAATGACCAACAATTAGCTTGTTACCCAAGCCTGCCTTACTGCCACCCCCATCCCCCCACTCCCCAGAAGACTGGCTCAAAGAAATATTTTAAATCTCAGGTGGAAACCTGGAAGATGTCTTGTCTGTCTGTTTGGATTAAGGTATGTGTCAGTGTGAGCCTTGTGTTTTTTGATAATATTGCTCAAGTTCTGTGTTCTGATTTCAATGGTCTCAAGACAAGGCAGCCCTTCCAAATCAAACTGCTGGAAATACAAGAAAACATTGACCTAAATGAATGTCAGAGTCCCGTGAACTGGGAACTAGTCAATATTAAATATCTAGTATTTTTGGTTTTGCTCCTCCATTATAGACATGTCTAAGAGTCAACAACATTAAGCACAACATGTTCATAGTGCCTAGGTTTCTTTTGAGGTAAAAATTGCTCTATTGTTATATCTGTCACAAGCTTGTCAGCAAGAAACTACCTGGAAACGACAACAACAAAAGTAAAAAATGTAAATGTGATATGAGCTTTTAGACAAACTCTTTACAATAATTATACTCTAAAATATCTGCCTCTCATAGTCTTGATTGAAGGCAGAGGAGAAGGGGATGACAGAGGATACGATGGTTGTATGGCATCACTGACTCGATGGACATGAGTTTGAGCAAGCCCCTGGAGTTGGTGACGGACACGGAAGCCTAGCGTCCTTCAGGCCACGGGGTCCCAAAGAGTCAGACACGACTGAGCAACTGAACTGAACTGAACTAACAAACGTTTCTCCAGGTGTTTTGGTTACCCGAGTTTCTATCCTTGTGACGACAGTGTATTGAATAGCTAGGTCATTTCCAAATAAATGAAAGTTCTGAAACATTCACGACTTGAAAGGACCTCCCTTTTACACAGAAACAAAAGAGATTTTTGACTCTCCATGAATAGTGTCTGGCACCATCCTGACATGTTAAATGTAAGAAAGCAATTGTTTTGTTTTGTTTTGTTCTGTTCTTGGGGGTGGGGGGAGGGGGGCGGGCTATAGCCAATGCCAATATAAAAGTCAGTTCTTGGTTGCTGAAGGGAAATGTATGACTTGTTATATCAAGAATGTATGTGGAATGCAATGGCACTTGAGGAAGGAAAACGAAGTAGTTCTGTCTTACAGGTGGCAGTTTCAGGATGGGAGAAGCAAAGGAATGGGTACAGAATGGGATAAGGAGGTTGTAGGGAAAGTGGACCCCCAGAAAAGAGTTCTGTGCCTAGCACAAGTTTTCTTGAGATGTCGAACTGCCTTTGCTAATGGAGTTTAAGTTTCTTTACCTCTTAAGTGATCTCTTCTAGGTTGACCTAGAACAGAAATCTTTGGTTAGCTTTGGCTAAGTGGAGAAGTAGTGTTTCACGGTGACATATGTGATCCTTCCTGACTGTTTGCAGCCCTTTTGATATCGATGCCTTGCTTCTGCTGCTGCTGCCGCCGCCGCTGCTGCTAAGTCGTTTCAGTCGTGTCCGACTCTGTGCGACCCCATAGACGGCAGCCCACCAGGCCCCGCAGTCCCTGGGGTTCTCTAGGCAAGAACACTGGAGTGGGTTGCCATTTCCTCCTCCCATGCATGAAAGTGAAAAGTGAACGTGAAGTCGCTCAGTGGTGTCCGACTCTTAACCACCCCATGGACTGCAGCCTACCAGGCTCCTCCATCCATGGGATTTTCCACGCAAGAGTACTGGAGTGGGGTGCCATTGCCTTCTCCCATATCTATGCACAAGCCTGCCTAAATCATTGACTTCTAGCTAGCTTTGGGATGCCAATGACCATCCACCCTTACCAGGCAACAGAGAAGAGAAAAACACTTACCACAGGAGGTCCTGGTAAGGAACAAGGAACTAACAAGCTCCCGCCAACCAGGATTCTGCAGAGGTCAACAAGAGGTCAGTAAGAGATGGAAGACTGCAGTCCAGAGGTCCTAGCAACTTCCATCTTGCAGCAGAGACCTAGCATAGTCAAAACGAATTCAATGTTGCAAAAAATAAGTAAACAAATAAAGGACAGAAGTTCTTTGAACACATGACTGAGATTAGGGGTGAGGCAGCACATGTACGGTGCCCGGAAAATCTTAAAGTATGAGAAAGGAAAGAAATTAAAGACAACTATCAAGCTGTCCAAAGTGATAAAAACGAAAGATTACACGGTTTTTTCTGTATATATTAGCAGATAATAATCTGAAAAGGAATTAAAAAAAATTCCCTTTCAATAATGTCAACATGAATACAACACTTTGCCATGGATGTAACGAGGATGACAAGACTGGTACACTGGAAATTATACACCCTGGCTGAAAACTATCCTGAATACATGGACAGATATTCCATAACAATGGAAAGACTTAAGATGGCAATACCATGGAATGCATCTTCAATCTGAAATGAAGATTTGATATGATTTGATCGCTCAGAGCTTTTGTGTCATCAATTGTTATTAAAGTATAAATGAGATAGAGAAAGCTGCTGACTTAGACTTGAGGCGGGGTGTACGCCCCGCTGGTCTCTAGCCAGATATTCTACAGGCACTAGCAGTCAGCTAAGGAAGGAAAGGCACTGTCTCAGGGAATGGCACCAGGCCCCTCCCCCACGACATGCCTTGAGGTCACATTGGCAGCAGGTGAGTCATCCTGGGCCAAAAACTGATTGACATGAATCTTGAAGAAAGGCAGTATTCCAGGCAAATATATCATTTCCTTAACATAGATTAGGAGAACAAGGTACGAGGAAAACATACAGTTTTGTTCAAGTCGCTTCTGAGCCTATTGGGGGAACCGACCTGAAGCCAGAGTCCAGCGGATATACATAGGATATTTACATCGCTTTAGACAAACATTTCCTGAGGAACAAATGCATTGCTTAGCTCAAGGTTTGTCTGCGAAATTCTTACACATCAGGAGATGGCTCCGAGCTGGGTTTCTACACACAAGAACATGAATGCAAAGGACAAGACTGCACAGCCCATCTGCCCCCCTTCCCCACAGCCAGCAGCATTTCCAAGTGACCTCCTAAGGCCTTCCCCAAAATACAGGGGCACCTCTGGGTTTCCTGTTTCAAGCTCTTCGAACACTTTTCTTAAAAAAAAAAAAATCCTGCACACTTCTTGATAGAATGCCACAGTGCAAGGAAAACAGGCCTTCAATACTTAAACCTCCCTGTGCCAAACACTTGGGGCTTGGTTTTGTTTTGTTTTGTTTTTTAATTACACCACCACATAATTTAAACTTTTTACAATTTCTAATTATTCAGTACCAAAACACCAAACTTTTATTGCACAAGGTCCCCATGAAAAGGCCCACGCATCAGGACAGCCACAGATTCTGCCATGAAAGGAGAGCAAGGTGCCCTCCCCACTTCTTTGCTGCCTGGGCGGCCACCAGGGTTTGAAATCCATGCACCCTACTAAGTTTCTAGGGTGCAATTCGTGGACCCTTCCCTTTCCCATCCCAGCAGGTGCTCAAGGGCCCGCTGGCTTACAAAGTGCCAGAAGCAGGGCTGGGCCAGCCGGCAAGAATTCAGTGTTCTGTCCCTTGGACTTCCAGCGGACACTAGGCTGCTTGGAAGAACCGCGCAGACTCTGAGATTTTTCAGCAGAGGGGTGGAGCGGTAAAGGCCTTGACCCCAAAGGCAAGGCCTTTCTGCGACCGCCAGTTTGGGGACCTCCGAGAATGTGCCAACAGATGGCGGAATACTTGGTTCCCTGCTCCACGCAGTCCCAGTTCCCTTACCTGTGGTCCGCAGCCCTCCGCTGCACCCATGGGATGGCGATCCTTGGGGACCCAGGAGCGGACGAAATGGGAGTTCCCAGCCGCAGTTGCAACCCCCGAGAGCGCAACTGGGAACCCCTCCCCATCCCCCCCATGAGCCGACCCCCGCCCCGCGCCGCCAGGGTTAGCCCCGCCCCTGCCGCGCTCCCGGCGCGTTTTCAGCCTCAGTGTCCACCTCCGAGAGCACAACTGGGAAGCCCGCCCCCACCCCCGCCAGAAGCCGACTCCCGCCCCACGCCGCCCGCGTTTGCCCCGCCCCTGCACGGTCCAGGTACCTTCCCAGCTTCTAGCGTTCACGCCCGGGTAGGAGCAGGATGTAGGAGTATGGGAGATGTGTCTGGAGCCTGACAGCCTCAGCTCCGCTCTGGCCTGCCCTTTGGACCTAGGAGCCAGGCCAACTTGCAGAGGGCTTAGGGCCCCATTGTATGCAAACTACCAAGGCCTACCGCAAGGAGAGCTCTGTCCGAGGGAAGGGAAGCGCCCCAGGCTGCGTTCCCAAGCTGTTGCTTGGCAATGCAGACTCAGCGGTAAACGGAGGGAATCAGGGTCCTAGTGCCCCTGTCTTGGGGAGGAAGCTCCACAGCCAGAGTGTTCCTCCCTTTGTGCCCAGAAAGCGCCTGCCAGACTGGGCTTCCCCGGAGCTCTGTTGCAGAGCAGAGACGTGTGGATGTGTTTTGGGGCCTTGACATGTGCGTTTGGGCTCCCTAGCACAGCCCCAGCGTAGGGGAACCAGCCCCTGAGCAAAGAGCTCCAGGCAGTGCTTTGTGCCAGGCCTGGATGCCCAGTCCCAGCACGCGGGAGAGATGAGTTAGGCTGCCGGCGGGTCCTTGCAAGCCTGTATTGGAAAGGACCGAGTGAGCTTCCACACCGTCGGAGCTGCAGACCTGCGCCCAGGCGCGATAGGACAGAGCCCCTGTCGAGAGGCTGCTCTGCGTGGGCGAGCCTCGCCAAGACCTTCCCAGCTTCTAGCGTTTGCGCCTGCAAAGGAGCAGGCTGCGGGAGTGTGGGCGACATGACTGGCTCCTGACTGGCCTCAGCTCCGCTCTTGCCTTCCCTTTGGACCTAGGAGCCAGGCCTCCTTGCAGACGGCTTAGGGCACGGGGGTGTGCAAACTGCGAAAGCCTCCCGCAAGGAGACCTCTGTCTGAGGGAAGGGAAATGCCCCAGGTTGCATTCCCAAGCTGTTGCTTGGTAGCCCAGACTCAGCGCTGAACGGAGGGAATCAGGGTCCCAGTGCCCCTGTCGTGGGGAGGGAGCTCCACAGCCAGAGTGTTCCTCCGTTTGTGTTCAGAAACCGCCTTACAGACTGGGCTTCCCCGGAGCTCAGCTCCAGAGCAGAGTCATGTGCATGTGGTTTGGGGCCTTCTCCTGTGCCTTTGGGCTCCCTAGCACAGTCCCAGTGCAGGGGAACCAGCCCCTGAGCAGAGAGCTCCAGGCAGTGCTCTGTGCTCTGGATTGGAAGCCCACTCCCAGCACGCGGGAGAATAGAGTCAGGCCGCCGTCGGGTGCTTGCAAGCCTGTATTGGGAAGGACCGAATGAGCTTCCACTCCGGCGGAGCTCCAGATCTGCACCCAGGCGCGATATCTCAGAGCCCCGGCCTAGAGGCTGCTCTGCCTGGGCGAGCCTCGCCAAGCCCTTCCCAGCTTCTAGCTTTCGCGCAGGGGAAGGAACAGACTGCGGAAGTGGGGGAGACGTGACTGGCGGGCGCCTTACTGGCCTCAGCTCCGCTCTTCCTTTCCCTTTGCACCTATGATCCATGCCTCCTTGCAGAGGGCTTAGGGACCGAAGGAGAGCTCTGTCAGAGGGAAGGGAAGCGCCCCAGGCTGCATTCCCAAGCTGTTGTTTAGCCGCCCAGACTCAGCGCTGCACAGGGGTAATCAGGCTCTCTGTGGCCGCAGCTTCACACACAGGTGTGTCTCCGTAGGAATCAAGAAAGATCCTGACAGAGTGAGGTTCATTAGAGCTATACTAAAGAGCAAAGGCTTGTCCATGTGGTCTTGCCTTCCCCTGTGCCTTTGGGTCTCCAGGCTCGGCCCCAGCTCCGTGGAAACAACCCCTGAGAAAATATCTTCAAGATCCACTTTTCCCAGTGTCTGGGAACCGGGGTTCGTAGGAGGAGAGAAAAGCACGCCTCCATCGGGAACGAAAAGGCAGTCCACCTGCCTGTGTTTTGAAGCCTCTATTTGGAAGGAATGGGTTAGCTTCTCCTAAAGGAGACCTCCAGATCTGCTCAGAAGTCGGTAATTCCAGAGGCAGGGTAATGGTTCCTGACTGCCCTTTGCTAGCCTTGCAAAGATATTCCTAGATTCTAGAGTTATTTTCCATGAAGGAGCAGGCTTCGGGAATGTGTCAGACGGGACTGGCTCCTTATTGACCTCAGCTCAGCTATTGCCTTTCCATTCAAACTAGGGCAAGGCCCTACTTTATGAAGGGTAAGGGTCTTCTTCTTTGCAAACTGCCAAGGGCTACAGCAATGAGACCTCTGTCAAGGTGAGGGAAGCCTAAGAGGATGGATTCTCAAGCAGGTGCTTTGCCACAAAGCATCAGCACGCCACGAAGAGAATCAAGCTCCCTGTGCACCAATGTTGGGAGTGTAGCTTCACACACAGAGTTGTCTCTATAGGAGCCAAGAATGTTCCTGAGAGATTAGGTTCACTAAACCTCTCCTACAGAGCATAGACCTGTCAATGTGGTTTTGCCTTCCCCTGTGAGTTGGGTCCTCGAGGTCCGCCACAC
Source organism: Bubalus kerabau (assembly GCF_029407905.1). Taxonomy (NCBI): domain Eukaryota; kingdom Metazoa; phylum Chordata; class Mammalia; order Artiodactyla; family Bovidae; genus Bubalus; species Bubalus kerabau. Next base: position 2,141,643 of record NW_026577886.1, on the reverse strand, counting down.
CTCCGGGGAAACTGTCCCTGAGAAAAGATCTCCAGGAACCGCTTCGCCGAGGCTGGGAAATGCTGTTCACAGGAAGTAAGGCAAGCGAATCTCCTGCAGAGTAAAAGAGGCCTTACAGTCCCTGGAGGAGCAGGCTGCCAGAGTGTGTGAAACCTGACTGTTGCCTTACTGGCCTCAGCTCCGCCATTGCCTGTTCATCCGAGCTAGCACCCAGGCCTACTTGGAAAAGCGTTTGGGTGCAGATTTCTACAAAGAGCCAAGGGCTACAGCAGTGAGAATTCTCTCTGTGGTAAGGGAGAGCATTTTATGGATTCTCAAGCTGTTTTCTGAACGACAGCGTCAAAATGAACAGAGAGAATCATGCTCTCTGTGCCCCTATGTTAGGTACGCAGCTTCACACACAGAGGTGTCTCTATAGGAGCCAAGAATGCTCCTGAGAGATGAGGTTCACTAGAGGTCTGCTACAGAGCATAGACCTGTCCATGTGGTCTTGCCTTCCCCTGTGCCTTTGGGCCCCGGGCTCGGCCCCAGCTCCGTGGAAAGAACCCCTGAGAAAATATCTTCAAGACCCGCTTTTCCCAGAGGCTGGGAACTGGGGTTCATAGGAGGAGAGAAAAGCAAGCCTCCTTCGGGCACGAAAGGCTGCCAACCTGCCTGTGTTTTGAAGCCTCTATTTGGAAGGAATGGGTTAGCTTCTCCTAAAGGAGACCTCCAGATCTGCTCAGAAGTCGGTAATTCCAGAGGCAGGGTGCTGGTTCCTGACTGCCCTTTGCCAGCCTTGCAAAGACATTCCAAGATTCTAGAGTTATATTCCATGAAGGAGCAGGGTTCGGGAATGTGCCAGAGGGGACTGGCTCCTTATTGGCCTCAGCTCAGCTATTGCCTTTCCATTCAAACTAGGACAAGGGCCTACTTTATGAAGTGTAAGGGTCTTCTTCTTTGAAACTGCCAAGGGCTACAGCAATGAGACCTCTGTCAAGGTGAGGGAAGCCTAAGAGGACGGATTCTCAAGCAGGTGCTTTGCTACAAAGCATCAGCACCCCACGGAGAGAACCAAGATCCCTGTTCCCCAATGTTGGGAGTGTAGCTTCACACACAGAGTTGTCTCTATAGGAGCCAAGAATGTTCCTGAGAGATTAGGTTCACTAAACCTCTCCTACAGAGTATAGACCTGTCCATGTGGTTTTTCCTTCCCCTGTGAGTTGGGTCCCCGAGGTCCACCACACCTCCGGGGAAACTGTCCCTGAGAAAAGATCTCCAGGAACCGCTTCGCTGAGGCTGGGAAACGCTGTTCACAGGAAGTAAGGCAAGCGAATCTCCTGCAGAGAAAAAGAGGCCTTACTGTCCCTGGAGGAGCAGGCTGCCAGAGTGTGTGGAACCTGACTGTTGCCTTACTGGCCTCAGTTCCACCATTGCCTGTTCCTCCGAACTAGGACCCAGGCCTATTTGGAGAAGCGTTTGGCTGCGGATTTCTACAAAGTGCCAAGGGCTACAGCAGCGAGAATTCTCTCAGCGGTAATGGAGAGCATTTTATGGATTCTCAAGCTGTTTTCTGAACGACTGCGTCAAAATGAACTGAGAGAATCAGGCTCTCTGTGCCCCTATGTTAGGTACGCAGCTTCACACACAGAAGTGTCTCTATAGGAGCCAAGAATGTTCCTGAGAGATGAGGTTCACTAGAAGTCTGCTACAGAGCATAGACCTGTCCATATGGTTTTGCCTTGCCCTGTGAGTTGGGTCCCCGAGGTCCGCCCCAGCTCAGGGGAAGGAGCCCCTGAGAAAAGATCTCCAGGGACCACTATTCCCCCAGGCTGGCAAACGCAGTTCACAGGAGGTAACGCAAGCGAGCCTCCTGCAAGGCACAACAGGTCTTAGTGTCCCTGGACGATCAGGCTGCCAGAGTGTGTGAGACCTGACTGGTGCCTTACTGGCCTCAGCTCTGCCATTGCATGTTCCTCCGATCTAGGACCCAGGCCTACTAGGAGAAAGGTTTGGGTATGGATTTCTAAATACTGCCAAGGGGTATAGCAATGAGAACTGTGTCACGGGTAAGGAAGAGCATTGTATGGATTTTCAAGCTGTTGTTTGAACGACAGCTTCAAAGCTGCACAGAGAGAATCAGACTCTGTGTCTCCATGTTCGGTACACAGCTTCACAGACAGGGGTGTCTCCATAGGAAACAAGAATGTTCCTGACAGAGTGAGGTTCACTAGAGCTCTCCTAGAGAGCAAAGACTTGTCCATGTGGTTTTTCTTCCCCTGTGCGTTTGGGGCTCCAGGCTCGGCCCCAGCTCCGTGGAAACAACCCCTGAGAAAAGATCTTCAAGATCCGCTTTTCCCAGAGGCTGGGATGTGGGGTTCATAGGAGGCGGGAAAAGCAGGCCTCCTTCAGAGAGCAAGAGGCAGCCAAGCGGCCTGCGTTTTGAAGCCTCTACTTGGAAGAATGGGTTAGCTTCCCCTAAGGGAGACCTCCAGATCTGTTCAGAAGTCGGTAATTCCAGAGGCAGTGTGCAGGGTCCTGACTGCCCTTTGCCAACCTTGCAAAGACATTCCTAGATTCTACAGTTATCTTCCTGAAGAAGCAGGCTTTGGGAATATGTCGGACTTGACTGGCGCCTTATTGGCCTCAGCTCAGCTATTGCCTTTCCATTCAAAGTAGGACAAAGGCCTACTTTATGAAGGGTAAGGGTCTTCTTCTTTCCAAACTGCCGAGGGCTACAGCAATGAGACCTCCGTAAATGCGAGGGAAGCATAAGCGGATGGATTATCAGGAAGGTTCTTTGCCACCAAGCATCAGCACCCCACGGAGAGAATCAGGCTCCCTTTGCCCCTATGTGGGGTGTGTAGATTCACACACAGTGGTGTCTCTACAGGAGCCAAGAATGTTCCTGAGAGATGAGGCTCACAAGAGCTCTCCTACAGAGTGCTCACCTGTACATGTGGTTTCACCTTCCCCTGTGAGTTGGGTCCCCGAGGTCCGCCCCAGCTCCGAGAAAACAGCCTCTGAGAAAAGATCTCCAGGAACCGCTTTTCGCCCAGGCTGGGAAAAGCTGTTCACAGGAAGTAAGGCAAGTGAGCCTCCTGCAGAGAAAAAGAAGCCTTACTGTCCCTGGAGGAGCAGGCTGCCAGAGTGTGTGAAAACTGACTGGTGCCATAATGGTCTTAGCTCCGCCATTGCTTGTTCCTCCGAACTGGGACTCAGGCCTACTTGGAGAAGGGTTTAGGTGCAGATTTCTACAAACTGCCAAGGGATACTGCAATGAGAACTCTCTCAGAGGTAAGGGCGAGAATTGTATGGATTCTCAAGCTGTTTTCTGAACGACAGCATTAAACCTGCACAGAGAGAATCAGGCTCTCTGCCGCCATGTTGGGTACGCAGTTTCACACACAGAGGTGTCCGCATAGGAGCCAAGAACGTTCGTCAAAGACTGAGGTTCACTAGAGCTCTCTTAGAGAGCAAAGACTTGTTCATGTGGTTTTGCCTTCCCCTGTATGTGTGGGTCTCTGGGCATAACCCCAGCTCCGTGGAAACAACCCCTGAGCAAAGATCTCCAAGATCTGCTTTTCCCCCATGCTGGAAACCAGGGATCATAGGAGGCAGGAAAAGCAAGCGTCCTTCAGGCAAGAAGAGGCAGCCAACCGGCCTGTGTTTGGAAGCCTCTATTTGCAAGGAATGGGTTAGCTTCTCCAGAAGGAGACCTCCAGATCTGCTCAGAAGATAGATATTCCAGAGGCAGGGTCGAGGTTCCTGACTGCCCTTTGCCAGCCTTGCAAAGACATTCCTAGATTCTAGCAATATTTTCCATGAAGGAGCAGGCATCGGGAATATGTCACAGTTGACGGGGGCCTCACTGGCCTCAGCTCAGCTATTGCCTTTCCTTTCAAACTAGGATCAGGGCCTACTTGGTGAAGGGTAAGGGTCTGCTTCTTTCCAAACTGCCAAGAGACACAGCAATGAGACCTCTGTCAAGGCGAGGGAAGCGTAAGCGGATGGATTCTCAAACAGGTGCTTTGCCACAAAGCATCAGCACCCCATGGAGAGAATCAGGCTCCCTGTGCCCCTATGTTCGGTGTGTAGCTTTACACACAGAGGTGTCTCTGTACGAGCCAAGACTGTTCCTAAGAGATGAGACACACTAACGTCTCCTACAGAGCATAGACCTGTCCATGTGGTTTTTCCTTCCCCTGTGAGATGGGTCCCCGAGGTCCACCCCAGCTCTGGGGATAGAGCCCCTGAGAAAAGATCTCCAGGAACCGCTGTTTGCCCAGGCTGGGAAACGCAGTTCACAGGAGGCCAGGCAAGCGAGCCTCCCACAGGGAAAAATAGGCCTTACTGTCCCTGGAGGAGCACGCTGCCAGAGTGTGTGACACCTGACTGGTGCCTTACTGACCTCAGCTCCGCCACTGCATGGCCATCCAAACCAGGACCCAGGCCTACTTGGAGAAGGGTTTGGGTGCGGATTTGTAAAAACTGCCAAGGGTTACAGCAATGAGAAGTCTCTCAGAGGTAAGGGAGAGCATTGTATGGATTCTTAAGCTGTTGTTTGAATGACAGCTTCAAAGCTGCAAAGAGAGAATCAGGCCCTGTGTGCCCCCTTGTTGGGTACGCAGCTCCACACACAGAGGTATCCCCGTGGAATCCAAGACTTTCCTCACATACTGAGGTTAACTAGAGTTCTCCTACAGAGCAAAGACTTGTCCATGTGGTTTTGCCTTCCTCTGTGCGTGTGGGTCTCCGGGCTCGGCTCCAACTCCGTTGAAATAGCCCCTGAAAAAAGATCTCCAAGAACCACTTTTCCCCCAGGCGGGAAGCGGAGTTCACAGGAAGCGGAACAAGCAAGCCTCCTTCGGGCAAGTAGATGCAGCCAACTAGCCTGTGTTTGGAAGCCTCTATTTGGAAGGAATGGTTAGCTTCTCCAAAAGACCTCCAGATCTGCTCAGAAGATGGAAATTCCAGAGGCAGGGTCGAGGTTCCTGACTGTCCTTTACCAGCCTTGCAGAGACATTCCTAGATTCTAGCGTTATTTTCCATGAAGGAGCAGGCTTCAGGAATATGTCAGACTTGACTGGCGCCTTACTGGCCTCAGCTCAGCTATCGCCTTTCCGTTCAAACTAGGACAAGGGCCTACTTGGTGAAGGGTAAGGGTCTGCTTCTTTCCAAACTGCCAAAGGCTACAGCAAAGAGACCTCTGTCAAAGAGAGGGAAGTGGAAGCGGATGGATTCTCAAACAGGTGCTTTGCCACAAAGCATCTGCACCCCACGGAGAGAATCAGGCTGCATTTGCCCCTATGTTGGGTGTGTAGCTTCAAACACAGAGGTGTTTCTATAGGAGCCCAGAATGTTCCTGGGAGATGAGGTTCACTAGAGCTCTGCTACAGAGCATAGACCTGTCCATATGGTTTTGCCTTCCCCTGTGAGTTGGGTTCCCGATGTTCGCCCCAGCTCCGAGGAAGAAACCCCTGAGAAAACACCTCCAGGAACTGCTTTTCGTCCAGACTGGGAAACGCAGTTCACAGAAGGCAAGGCAAGCGAGCCTCCTGCAGAGAAAAAGAGGCCTTACTGCCCCTGGAGGAGCAGGCTGCAAGAGTGTGTGAGACCTGACTGGTGCCTTACTGGCCTCAGCTCCGCCATTGCATGTTCCTCTGAACTAGGACCCAGGCCTACTAGGAGAAGGGTTTGGGTGCGGATTTCTAAAAAACTGCCAAGGGCTACAGCAATGAGAACTCTCTCAGAGATAAGGGAGAGAATTGTATGGATTCTCAAGCTGTTTTCTGAACGACAGCGTTAAACCTTCACAGAGGGAATCAGGCTCTCTGACCCCATAAGTTGTCCCTGTAGGAACCAAGAACGTTCGTCAAAGACTGAGGTTCACTAGAGCTCTCTTAGAGAGCAAAGACTTGTTCATGTAGTTTTGCTTTCCTCTGTATGTGTGGGTCTCCGGGCATAACCTCAGCTCCGTGGAAACAACCCCTGAGCAAAGATCTCCAAGATCTGCTTTTCCCCCATGCTGGGAACCAGGGATCATAGGAGGCAGGAAAAGCAAGCCTCCTTCGGGCAAGAAGAGGCAGCCAACTAGCCTGTGTTTGGAAGCCTCTATTTGCAAGGAATGGGTTAGCTTCTCCAGAAGGAGACCTCCAGATCTGCTCAGAAGATAGATATTCCAGAGGCAGGGTCGAGGTTCCTGACTGCCCTTTGCCAGCCTTGCAAAGACATTCCTAGATTCTAGCGCTATTTTCCATGAAGGAGCAGGCATCGGGAATATGTCAGAGTTGACGGGTGCCTTACTGGCCTCAGCTCAGCTATTGCCTTTCCTTTCAAACTAGGATCAGGGCCTACTTGGTAAAGGGTAAGGGTCTGCTTCTTTCCAAACTGCCAAGGGACACAGCAATGAGACCTCTGTCAAGGCGAGGGAAGCGTAAGCGGATGGATTCTCAAACAGGTGCTTTGCCACAAAGCATCAGCACCCCACGGAGAGAATCAGGCTCCCTGTGCCCCTATGTTCGGTGTGTAGCTTTACACACAGAGGTGTCTCTGTACGAGCCAAGAATGTTCCTAAGACTTGAGATTCACTAAGGTCTCCTACAGAGCATAGACTTGTCCGTGTAGTTTTGCCTTCCCCTGTGAGTTTGGTCCCCGAGGTCCACCCCAGCTCCGGGGAAACAACTCCTTAGAAAAGATCTCCAGGAACCGCTTTTCGCCCAGGCTGGGAAACGCAGTTCACAGGAGGCAAGGCAAGCGAGACTCCTTCAGGGAAAAAGAGGCCTTACTGTCCCTGGAGGAGCAGGCTACCAGAATGTGTGACACCTGACTGGTGCCTTACTGACCTCAGCTCCGCCATTGCATGGCCATCCAAACCAGGACCCAGGCCTACTTGGAGAAGGGTTTGGGTGCGGATTTCTAAAAACTGCCAAGGGCTACAGCAATGAGAACTCTCTCAGAGGTAAGGGAGAGCATTGTATGGATTCTCAAGCTGTTGTTTGAATGACAGCTTCAAAGCTGCAAAGAGAGAATCAGTCTCTCTGTGCCTCCTTGTTGGGTACGCAGCTTCACACACAGGGGTGTCTCCATAGGAGTCAAGAACGTTCCTGACAGAGTAAGTTTCACTTAGAGGTCTCCTGGAGAACAAAGACTTGTCCATGTGGTTTTCCTTCCCCTGTGCAATTGGGTCTCTGGTCTCGGCCCCAGCTCCATGGAAAAAACCCCTGAGAAAAGATCTTCAATATCCGCTTTTCCCAGAGCCTGGGAAGCTGGGTTCATAGGAGGCAGGAAAAGCAAGCCTCCTTCGGGCAAGAAGAGGCAGCCGACCGGCCTGTTTTTGGAAGTCTCAATATGGAAGGAATGAGTTAGATTCTCCTAAAGGAGACCTCCAGATCTGCTTAGAAATTGGTAATTCCAGAGGCAGGGTGCAGGCTCCTGACTGCCCTTTGCCAGCCTTGCAGAGACATTCCTAGATTCCAGCGTTATTTTCCATGAAGGAGCAGGCTTCGGGAATATGTCAGACTTGACTGGCGCCTTATTGGCCTCAGCTCAGCTCTTGCCTTTCCTTTCAAACTAGGACAAGGGCCCACTTTATGAAAGGTAAGGGTCCTCTTCTTTCCAAACTGCCAAGGGCTACAGCAATGAGACCTCTGTCAAGGCGAGGGAAGCGTAAGCTGATAGATTCTCAAGCAGGTGCTTTGCCACAAAGCATCAGCACCCCATGGAAAGAATCTGGCTCCCTTTGCCCCTACGTTGCGTGTGTAGCTACACACACAGAGGTGTCTCGATAGGAGCCAAAAATGTTCCTGAGAGAGGAGGTTCACTGTTGGGGGCCAGAGTGAGGCACTCCGCCCATGGCAAAGGTCATGAGGAAGGAGGCTCGACATACGCAAAGGCGGGATTGAGCCTCAGGAGTCCCCCTGGAAATCCTCGAGCATCTACCCCCATAACCAGAGCCTGCCTACCTTACTACTTTGTGCTCTCACCTACACCTCTGACTTTACGGGGGGCTGTCCCCCACCACCTCTTTCGGAGAAGGAGTTAACCTAGAGCTCCAGTTGATAAAAACCCCTGGGTGTGACAAGAGTGTTTTAACCTACAAACTCCTCTGAAGTTTCTCTAGCCTGCCTGACAGGCTTGTCCGGCCACATGTGATTGCTCACAGCCTCCCAACCATGAGAGGCACGAGATGCTTTAAACCTTCTAAAAACAGGTTCCTTAGAAAAGTTAGAAAATTATTAGTATAAGTATAATGGGCTGATTAGAAATCATATTGGTGAAGGGTTTTTCATTTGTTGAGCTGATGTTTACTGCTAAGTCTCCACATCCCCTGCCCTTATACACATTAATGAATATATAGAAGAAATAAGTATTAACCTTTGATATAAATCACGTTAGACCTTAGGCTAAGTAAATTCTTTCCTTAACTAAAACCCACTACACCCTCACCCTATAGGAATGTAACTTTATTTGGGTGGCGTCTGTTTTAAGAATAATCACCCCTGGAGAAATAAGTGTCCTGGTTGACTGACCGCTGTCACAAGGAGAGGGTCGTAAATTGTCAGCAGGCCCCCCGGCCAGAAGATGATGTAACACCCCTAAGACCTCTGTATACTTTTGTATGAAGCACCTGACTTTGATAAAAGTCAGGACTGCTGACCCCACGTGACTTTTGCATAACATCTCAGTGTATAAAAGTAGACCATGGAAAATAAAGAATTGGGATCAGTTTCTCGAAATACTGGTCTCCCCATGTCTCTCTCTCTCTCTCTCACTCTGGTTGAGTCTCCATCTGGAGCGCGGAACCCACCAAGCTTACTAATTTTGCCTGGGCTTCTAAGATCCGACCGGGGAGGCCTCAGTGTCTCCTCTCCTTCGGGAGAACGGAAGGACGCCTGCGGCCTACGTAAGTGGTGCAAGCTTCTTGTCTTGAAGTTTTATTGGTCCCCCGCGTAAACCAAGCTACTCAGCCTCTTTTCTCCACTGAATTTTCCTACTGAGCTATCCTCATTTTATTACTCTTTATATCCTTAATTAACGTTTAATTAAGCAGTTGTTCCCTGACCCTCGCCTACGCCGTCTCTGCTTCGAATACCCTGGAACAGCTGGGGCTGGACCCCGGCAGTTCACTAGAGATCTCCTACAGAGCATAGACCTGTCCATTTGGTTTTGCCTTCCCCTGTGAGTTGGGTCCCCGAGGTCCGCCCCAACTCCGGGGAAACAGCCCCTGAGAAAAGATCTCCAGGAACTGCTTTCCGCCCAGGCTGGGAAACGCTGTTCACAGGAAGTAAGGCAAGCGAGCCTCCTGAAGGGAAATAGAGGCCTTACTGTCCCTGGAGGAGCAGGCTGCCAGAGTGTGTGACACCTGACTGGTGCCTTACTGGCCTCAGCTCCGCTATTGCATGTTCATCTGAACTTGAACCCAGGCCTACTTGGAGAAGTGTTTGTGTGCCGATTTCCAGAAACTGCGAAGGGCTACAGCAATGATAACTCTCTCAGTGGTAAGGGAGAGCATTGTGTGAATTCTCAATTTGTTGTTTGAACGCCAGCGTCAAAGCTGCACAGAGAGAATCAGGTCTCTGTGTCTCTATGTTGGCTATGCAGCTTCCCACACAGAGATGTCCCCGTTGGAGCCAAGAACATTCCCCATAGAGTGAGGTTCACTAGAGCACTCCTAGAGAGCAAAGACTTATCCATGCGGTTTTCCCTTCCCCTGTGCATGTGGGTCTCCGGGATCGGCCCCTGCTCCGTGGAAACAGCCTCTGAGAAAAGATCTCCAAGAACCTCTTATCCCCCAGGCTGGGAAGCGGAGTTCGCAGGAGGTGGGATAAGCAAGCTTCCTTCGGCAAGAAGAGACAGCCAACCGGCCTGTGTTTGGAAGCCTATATTTGCAAGGAATGGGTTAGTTTCTCCTGACCGAGACCTCCGGATGTGCTGAGAAGATAGAAATTCCAGAGGCAGGGTCGAGGTTCCTGACTGCCCTTTGCCAGCCTTGCAAAGACATTCCCAGATTCTAACGTTATTTTCCATGAAGGAGCAGGCATCGGGAATATGTCAGACTTGACTGGCGCCTTACTGGCCTCAGCTCAGCTACTGCCTTTCCATTCAAACAAGGACAAGGGCCTACTTGGTGAAGGGTAAGGGTCTGCTTCTTTCCAAACTGCCAAGGACTACAGCAATGAGACCTCTGTCAAGGTGAGGGAAGCCTATGCGGACGGATTCTTAGCAGGTGCTTTGCCACAAAGCATCAGCACCCACGGAGAGAATCAGACTCCCTTTGCCACTATGTTGGGTGTGTAGCTTCATGCACAGAGGTGTCTCTGTAGAAGCCAAGAATGTTCCTGAGAGATGAGGTTCACTAGAGCTCTCCTACAGAGCATAGACCTGTCCATGTGGTTTTGTCTTCCCCTGTGAGTTGGGCCCCCGAGGTCCGACCCAGCTCCAGGGAAACAGCCCCTGAGAAAAAATCTCCAGGAACAGCTTTGCGCCCAGGCTGGGAAATGCAGTTCACAGGAGGCAAGGCAAGCGAGCCTCCTGCAGGGAAAAAGAGGCCTTACTGCTCCTGGACGATCAGGCTGCAAGAGTGTGTGAGACCTCACTTGTGCCTTACTGGCCTCAGCTCCGCCGTTGCCTGTTGTTCCGAGCTAGGACCCAGGCCTACTTGGAGAAGGGTTAGGGTGCGGATTTCTACAAACTGTCAAGGACGACAGCAATGAGAATTCTCTTAGCAGTAAGGGAGAGCATTGTATGGATTCTCAAGCTGTTGTTTGAATGACAGCTTCAAAGCTACACAGAGAGAATCAGGCTCTCTGTTCCCCTATTTTGGCTGTGCAGCTTCACACACAGAATTTGACTCTGTTGGAGCCAGAAATATTCCTGAAAGACTTAGGCTCACCAAAGCTGTCCTCCAGAGCAAAGACATTGGATGTGGTTTTGCCTTCCCTTGCCAGTATGGGTCCCCTAGCTTGGCCCCAGCTCTGGGGATACAGCCTCTGAAAAAAATCTTCCAAGAAGCGATTTTTCCTCCAGGCTGTTAAGCGGAATTCGCAGTTTGCAAGTTAAGGAAGCCTGCTTCGTGGAAGAGCAAGCAGCCAACTGGCCCTGTGTTAGGAAGCCTGTATTTGAAAGGAATGGGTTAGCTTCTACAGCGGGAGAACCTCAGATCTGCTCAGGGGGCTGAAATACTAGAGTCAGGGTCGAGGTTCTCCCTTGTCCTTTGCGCACCTTGCAAAGACATTCCTAGCTTCTAGCGTTAGTGTCCCTGTAGTAGCAGGCTGCAGGAGCGTGTGATAAATGACTGCTGCGTTCCTGTCCTCAGCTCCGCTATTAACTTTCTATTCGAACTAGAACCCAGGCCTACTTTGAGAGGGGTTAGGGTCCAGTGTTTCCAAACTGCCAAGGGCTACGGCAATGCGAGCTCTGTCAGAGGTAAGAAAAGAGCAATTGGTTGGATTCTTCAGCTGCTGCGTGGCTGCACAGCTTCCGCGCTGCATGGAGAGCATGAGGCTCCTTGTGGCCCTATTTTGGGTACGCAGCAACATGCACACAGAATGTCTGTGTTCACTTATGTACAGGCTTATGTACACTAGAGCTCTCCTACAGAGCAAAGACCACTCAGTGGGCTCCAAGAGATACCTGTCGCGGCTCGAGAAGAGAGTGGAGTCCTTTGCTTCCCCTCGAGATGAGGCCTGACTCCCCGGGTGAGTATGGAATGCAACCCCAAATCCCTGTCGCCTATGGAGAGGAACATTAAGTCCTGGATACAAGCCTAGATGAGGTCTAGTTTGCCCTTCAGTGAATGGAGCCCAATCCACAGCTCTCCCTGGCAACTCGAATGGAAGATTAGACTTCCTGGGCCAACACAAGAGGAAGCCTGAATTCCCCGTCGTAACTCGAGAATCCCACCGAAACTCGAGAAAATCCACGTGCTTCCCTCGTCATCGCAAGATGAGGCCCTTTGTCCGCTACAGCATCTCAAGAGAAGTCCCACGTTCCATCCTGAAGTGCGAAACGGTACTTGGCACCCTTGATGCGACCCCAAAAGTTCCGCGACATACCAGACTCACTCAAGGGGAACACCGAGGTTCCCGGCACCACTTCATCTGACCCCTTCTCCTCTCCTGATTGCGACAGGAGGGTCGACTCCCCTTCTCTGTCTGCAAGGGGTTCCCGACCTTCCGGGCGCACCTCAGGATGAGGCCGGTCTCATGAGGAAGTTCGAGACGTAGCCTCGTGGGTGGTGCCACATGCCGAAAGACCCCAATTTCACGGTCCACTCTTGAAAAGAACCCGATGCCAGCACACCTCTTTGAAGGAAAACCTGTGGATGAAGGCACAACACGAAGGGGCACTGACACCCGCGTGCATCGTCCAGAAAAACCCGCAGGTCCCACAGACATTTCGACAAGTGGCCTGTCACCCTGTAAACAACTCGAAAGGCAAACGAAGGTCCATTCCTCAACAGAAGACTAGGTGTGACTCTCTTGTCCCTACTCTGCAGGGACCATGGGATCCGAGTCAGAAACGGAGAGGAAGCCTGAGGTTCCTGCGTCCACTCGAGATGAGGCCCTCTTCCATTGCACCACACCCAGTGGAGTCCCGAGAGGCCCCTACCAACTCCACAGTATCCCTGAGTTCTCAGAGGCACAATGAGAAGCTCCCTGAGGACACAGGCACAAGTCGAGGGAACCCTGGGTTTTCTGCCATGACTCGAGAAAGACCTCGAGAGTGCTTCAAAATGTGTTGAGTCGCTATTCCCCTACCATGACTCGAGAGCCATGACACGCGCCCCCTCTTCACGCGCATGGAGACCTGACTAACCTGGCACTGCACGAGAGGCTCCCTGAGATCCTCATCGTACCTCGTGAGGAAACCCACACTGCCGCGGCAGCTCGAGGAAACACATGAGACACCCCGGTCATCGCGAGATGAGGGCCTTATATTCCTGCATGGCCTGGAGACCAATCACGAGTCCTCTCTCCAAACTGAAGAGCAGGCTGGACTCCGTTGAGGCCGCTCAGGGGGCTCCAACAGATCCTTGTCGCGACTCGAGAGGAGAGCGGAGTCCTTGGCTTCCCCCCGAGACGAGGTCTAACTCCCCGGGGGAGCCTGGAATGCAACCCCGAGATGCCTGCTTTCCCTGGAGAGGAATAGTAGGTCCCGGACACACGCCTAGGTGAGGTCTCTTCGGCCCTGCAGTGACTCGAGCGCAACCCCCAGATTTCCCTTGCAACTCGAGGGGAAGATTGGGCTTCCCAGGGCCAACCCAAGAGGAAGGCTGAGATCCCCATTGTAACTCGAGAATCCCGCCTCAACTCGAGAAAAACCACGTGGCTCCAAACTCTTGGCAAGATGAGACCCTTGCCCGCGACGGCGTCTCAAGGGAAGTCCCCTCTTCCGCCCTGAAGGGCGGAAAGGATCCTGCCAGCCTTCATGCGACGCCCAAAAGTTCCCTGACACGCCGGGTTCCCTCGAGGGGAACACCGAGGGTCCCGCAACCGCTTCCTCTGAGCCCCTTCTCCCCTCCTGATCGCGACAGGAGAGTCGATTCCCCTGCGTGGTCTGGAAGGGGTTCCAGGCCTTCCCGGGGCACCTAAGGATGAGGCCGGTCTCACGAGGAAATTCGAGACGAGCCACGTGGGTGGGGCCACATGCCGAACGACCCCGATTCCCCGGTCCGCTCTTGAGAAGGACCCGCGGCCCGGACCACTCTTCGAAGGCAACCCTGTGGGTGAAGGCACAACAAGAACGGGCACTGCCACCCCCGTGCATCATCCGCAAAGACCCGTGGGTTCCACACACAGCTCGACGATGGGCCTGAGACACCCTGAGCAACTCGAGAGGCAAGCGGGGTTCCCTTCCTCAGACAAGACGAGGCCTGACTCTCCTGTCCCAACTCTGCAGGGACCCTGCGGTCGGAGTCCGAAACGGAGAGGAAGCCTGAGGTTCCTGCCTCCCCTCGAGGTGAGGCCATCTTCCGTTGCGCCAGACCCAGCGGAGTCCCGAGGGGCCCCGCCACCTCCACAGGATCCCTCGCCTCTCAGAGGCACCCTGGGAAGTTCCCTAAGGTCCCAGGCAGAAGGCGAGGGAAACGAGGTTTTTCCGCCGCCGCCCGAGAAAGACCTTGAGAGTCATTCTTCAACGCGTCTCGAGGCCCTAGACTCCTCCCGTGACTCGAGAGCCATGACGCGCTCCCCCTCTCCACGCGCATGGAGACCTGACTTCCCTGGCGCCGCACGAGAGGCTCCCTGAGATCCTCGTCGTGCCTCGGGAGAAAATCCAAACGGGAGCCGCAGCTCGAGGAAACCCCTGAGACGCCGCCGTCCTCGCGAGCTGAGGGCCTTCTTTTCCTGCATGGCCTGGAGAGCAATCCCGGGTCCTCTCTCCAAACGGAAGAGGAGGCTGGACTCCCTTGAGGCCGCTCAGGGGGCTCCAAGCGACCGGCGTCGCGACTCGAGAGGAGAGCGGAGTCCTTGGCTTCCCCCCGAGACGAGGCCTGACTCCCCGGGGGAGCCTGGAATGCAACCCCGAGATCCCTGCCTTCCCTTGAGAGGAAAATTAGGTCCCGGACACACACCTAGGTGAGGTCTCTTCGGCCCTGCAGTGACTCGAGCGCAACCCCCAGCTTTCCCTCGCAACCCGAGGGGAAGATTGGGCTTCCCAGGGCCAACCCAAGGGGAAGGCTGAGATCCCCGTCGTAACTCGAGAATCCCGCCGGAACTCGAGAAAAACCACGTGGTTCCCACCTCTTGGCAAGATGAGGCCCTTGCCCGCCACGGCGTCTCAAGGGAAGTCCCCTGTTCCGCCCTGAAGGGCGATTCGGTGCCTGACAGCCTTCCTGCGACCCCCAAAAGTCCCCCGACACGCCGGGTTCCCCCGAAGGGAACACCGAGGGTCCCGGCACCGCTTCCTCTGAGCCCCTTCTCCCCTCCTGATCGCGACAGGAGAGGCGATTCCCCTGCGTGGTCTGGAAGGGGTTCCCGGCCTTCCCGGCGCACCTCAGGATGAGGCCGGTCTCACGAGGAAATTCGAGACGAGCCACGTGGGTGGGGCCACATGCCGAACACCCCCGATTCCCCAGTCCGCTCTTGAGAAGGACCCGATGCCCGGATCCCTCTTCGAAGGCAACCCTGTGGGTGAAGGCACAACACGAAGGGGCACTGCCAGCCCCGTGCATCGTTCGCAAAGACCCGCGGGTTCCACACACAGCTCGACGAGGGGCCTGAGACCCCCTGAGCAACACGAGAGGCCAGCAGGGTTCCCTTCCTCAGACAAGACGAGGCCTGACTCTCCTGTCCCAACTCTGCAGGGACCCTGCGGTCGGAGTCCGAAACGGAGAGGAAGCCTGAGGTTCCTGCCTCCCCTCGAGGTGAGGCCCTCTTCCGTTGCGCCAGACCCAGCGGAGTCCCGAGGTGCCTCGCCACCTCCACAGGATCCCTCGCCTCTCAGAGGCACCCTGGGAAGTTCCCTAAGGTCCCCGCCAGAAGGCGAGGGAAACGAGGGTTTCCTGCCGCCCCCCGAAAAATATCACGAGAGTCCTTCTTCAACGCGTCTCGAGGCCCTAATCCCCTCCCGTGACTCGAGAGCCATGACGCGCTCCCCCTCGCCACGCGCATGGAGACCTGACTTCCCTGGCGCCGCACGAGAGGCTCCCTGAGATCCTCGTCGTGCCTCGGGAGAAAACCCCCACGGGCGCCGCAGCTCGAGGAAACCCCTGAGACGCCCCCATCCTCGCGAGCTGAGGGCCTTCTTTTCCTGCATGGCCTGGAGAGCAATCCCGGGTCCTCTCTCCAAACGGAAGAGGAGGCTGGACTCCCTTGAGGCCGCTCAGGGGGCTCCAAGAGACCCGCGTCGCGACTCGAGAGGAGAGCGGAGTCCTTGGCTTCCCCTCGAGACGAGGCCTGACTCCCCGGGGGAGCCTGGAATGCAACCCCGAGATCCCTGCCTTCCCTGGAGAGGAATATTAGGTCCCGGACACACGCCTAGGTGAGGTCTCTTCGGCCCTGCAGTGACTCGAGCGCAACCCCCAGCTTTCCCTCGCAACCCGAGGGGAAGATTGGGCTTGCCAGGGCCAACCCAAGGGGAAGGCTGAGATTCCAGTCGTAACTCGAGAATCCCGCCGCAACTCGAGAAAAACCACGTGGTTCCCACCTCTTGGCAAATTGAGGCCCTTGCCCGCGACGGCGTCTCAAGGGAAGTCCCCTGTTCCGCCCTGAAGGGCGAAACGGTCCATGACAGCTTTCCTGCGACCCCCAAAAGTCACCCGACTCGCCGAGTTAACCCAAGGGGAACACCGAGGGTCCCGGCACCGCTACCTCTGAGCCCCTTCTCCCCTCCTGATCGCGACAGGAGAGGCGATTCCCCTGCGTGGTCTGGAAGGGGTTCCCGGCCTTCCCGGCGCACTTCAGGATGAGGCCGGTCTCACGAGGAAATTCGAGACGAGCCACGTGGGTGGGGCCACATGCCGAACGCCCCCGATTCCCCGGTCCGCCCTTGAGAAGGACCCGAAGCCCGGACCCCTCTTCGAAGGCAACCCTGTGGGTGAAGGCACAACACGAAGGGGTACTGCCACCCCCTTCATCGTCCGCAAAGACCCGCGCATTCCACACACAGCTCGACGAGGGGCCTGAGACGCCCTGAGCAACTCGAGAGGCCAGCGGGGTTCCCTTCCTCAGACAAGACGTGGCCTGACTCTCCTGTGCCAACTCTGCAGGGACCCTGCGGTCGGAGTCCGAAACGGAGAGGAAGCCTGAGGTTCCTGCCTCCCCTCGAGGTGAGGCCCTCTTCCGTTGCGCCAGACCCAGCGGAGTCCCGAGGGGCCCTGCCACCTCTACAGGATCCCTCTCCTCTCAGAGGCACCCTGGGAAGTTCCCTAAGGTCCCCGGCAGAAGGCGAGGGACACGAGGGTTTCCCGCCGTCCCCCGAGAAAGACCTCGAGAGTCCTTCTTCAACGCGTCTCGAGGCCCTAGTCCCCTCCCGTGACTCGAGAGTCAGGACGCGCTCCCCCTCGCCACGCGCATGGAGACCTGACTTCCCTGGCACCGCACGAGAGGCTCCCTGAGATCCTCTTCGTGCCTCGGGAGAAAACCCCTACGGGCGCCGCAGCTCGAGGAAACCCCTGAGACGCTCCCGTCCTCGCGAGCTGAGGGCCTTCTTTTCCTGCATGGCCTGGAGAGCAATCCCGGGTCCTCTCTCCAAACGGAAGAGGAGGCTGGACTCCCTTGAGGCCGCTCAGGGGGCTCCAAGAGACCCGCGTCGCGACTCGAGAGTAGAGCGGAGTCCTTGGCTTCCCCTCGAGACGAGGCCTGACTCCCCGGGGGAGCCTGGAGTGCAACCCCGAGATCCCTGCCTTCCCTGGAGAGGAATATTAGGTCCCGGACACACGCCTAGGTGAGGTCTCTTCGGACCTGCAGTTACTCGAGTGCAACCCCCAGCTTTCCCTCGCAACACGAGGGGAAGATTGGGCTTCCCAGGGCCAGCCCAAGAGGAAGGCTGAGATCCTCGTCGTAACTCGAGAATCCCGCCGCAACTCGAGAAAAACCACGTGGTTCCCACCTCTTGGCAAGATGAGGCCCTTGCCCGCCACGGCGTCTCAATGGAAGTCCCTTGTTCCGCCCTGAAGGGCGAAACGGTCCCTGACAGCCTTCCTGCGACCCCCAAAAGTCCCCCGACACGCCGGGTTCCCTCGAGGGGAACACCGAGGGTCCCGGCACCGCTTCCTCTGAGCCCCTTCTCCCCTCCTGATCGCGACAGGAGAGGCGATGCCCCTGCGTGGTCTGGAAGGGGTTCCCGGCCTTCTCGGCGCACCTCAGGATGAGGCCGGTCTCACGAGGAAATTCGAGACGAGCCACGTGGGTGGTGCCACATGGCGATCGCCCCCGGTTCCCCGGTCCGCCCTTGAGAAGGACCCGAGGCCCGGACCCCTCTTCGAAGGCAACCCTGTGGGTGAAGGCACAACACGAAGGGGCACTGCCACCCCCGTGCAGCGTCCGCAAAGACCCGCGGGTTCCACACACAGCTCGACGAGGGGCCTGAGACCCCCTGAGCAACTCGAGAGGCCAGCGGGGTTCCCTTCCTCAGACAAGACGAGGCCTGACTCTCCTGTCCCAACTCTGCAGGGACCCTGCGGTCGGAGTCCGAAACGGAGAGGAAGCCTGAGGTTCCTGCCTCCCCTCGAGGTGAGGCCCTCTTCCGTTGCGCCAGACCCAGCGGAGTCCCGAGTGGCCCCGCCACCTCCACAGGATCCCTCGCCTCTCAGAGGCACCCTGGGAAGTTCCCTAAGGTCCCCGGCAGAAGGCGAGGGACACGAGGGTTTCCCGCCGCCCCCCGACAAAGACCTCGAGAGTCCTTCTTCAACGCGTCTCGAGGCCCTAGTCCCATCCCGTGAGTCGAGAGCCAGGACGCGCTCCCCCTCGCCACGCGCATGGAGACCTGACTTCCCTGGCGCCCCACGAGAGGCTCCCTGAGATCCTCGTCGTGCCTCGGGAGAAAACCCCCACGGGCACCGCAGCTCGAAGAAACCCCTGAGACGCCCCCGTCCTGGCGAGCCGAGGGCCTTCTTTTCCTGCATGGCCTGGAGAGCAATCCCGGGTCCTCTCTCCAAACGGAAGAGGAGGCTGGACTCCCTTGAGGCCGCTCAGGGGGCTCCAAGAGTCCCGCGTCGTGACTCGAGAGGAGAGCGGAGTCCTTGGCTTCCCCTCGAGACGAGGCCTGACTCCCCGGGGGAGCCTGGAGTGCAACCCCGAGATCCCTGCCTTCCCTGGAGAGGAATATTAGGTCCCGGACACACGCCTAGGTGAGGTCTCTTCGGCCCTGCAGTGACTCGAGCGCAACCCCCAGCCTTCCCTCGCAACCCGAGGGGAAGATTGGGCTTCCCAGGGCCAACCCAAGGGGAAGGCTGAGATCCCCGTCGTAACTCGAGAATCCCGCCGCAACTCGAGAAAAATCACGTGGTTCCCACCACTTGGCAAGATGAGGCCCCTGCCCGCCACGGCGTCTCAAGGGAAGTCCCCTGTTCCGCCCTGAAGGGCGAAACGGTCCCTGACACCCTTCCTGCGACCCCCAAAATTCCCCGACACGCCGGGTTCCCTCGAGGGGAACACCGAGGGTCCCGGCAGCGCTTCCTCTGAGCCCCTTCTCCCCTCCTGATCGCGACAGGAGAGGCGATTCCCCTGCGTGGTCTGGAAGGGGTTCCCGGCCTTCCCGGCGCACCTCAGGATGAGGCCGGTCTCACGAGGAAATTCGAGACGAGCCACGTGGGTGGGGCCACATGCCGAACGCCCCCGGTTCCCCGGTCCGCCCTTGAGAAGGACCCGAGGCCCGGACCCCTCTTCGAAGGCAACCCTGTGGGTGAAGGCACAACACGAAGGGGCACTGCCAGCCCCGTGCATCGTCCGCAAAGACCCGCGGGTTCCACACACAGCTCGACGAGGGGCCTGAGACCCCCTGAGCAACTCGAGAGGCCAGCGGGGTTCCCTTCCTCAGACAAGACGAGGCCTGACTCTCCTGTCCCAACTCTGCAGGGACCCTGCGAGCGGAGTCCGAAACGGAGAGGAAGCCTGAGGTTCCTGCCTCCCCTCGAGGTGAGGCCCTCTACCGTTGCGCCAGACCCAGCGGAGTCCCGAGGGGCCCCGCCACCTCCACAGGATCCCTCGCCTCTCAGAGGCACCCTGGGAAGTTCCCTAAGGTCCCCGGCAGAAGGCGAGGGACACGACGGTTTCCCGCCGCCCCCCGAGAAAGACCTCGAGAGTCCTTCTTCAACGCGTCTCGAGGCCCTAGTCCCCTCCCGTGACTCGAGAGCCAGGACGCGCTCCCCCTCGCCATGCGCATGGAGACCTGACTTCCCTGGCGCCGCACGAGAGGCTCCCTGAGATCCTCGTCGTGCCTCGGGAGAAAACCCCCACGTGCCGGGAGCCGGCGAGAGACATTCCACTCGTGACAAAGGTCATGAGGAAGGGGGCTCGGCATACGCAAAGGCGGGATCGAGCCTCGGGAGTGCCCCCGGATATTCTCGAGCATCTACCCCCCAATAACCAGAGTCTGCCTACTTTATTGCTTTGTGCTCTCGCCTCTGACTTTACTGAGGGCTGTCCCCCACCACCATCTCACTCTCTCTGTCAAAGAGTTAACTTATAGCTCCAATTAATAAAGTTCCTGGGCATTTAGGAGTGTTTAAATCCAAACCCCTCAGATGGCTCTCTAACTCGCCTGACAAGTTTACCCGGACACCTACAGCTATGCATACGATTGTTTACAGTCTCCCAGCCTCCAGAGGCACGGGAAGCTTAAGATATTCAAATAGCTTAGAGCCTCTCAGAGAATTAGAAACTGTCAGAATAAAACTAGTAAAAGATTTCATTGATGAGCCAATGTTTGTTGCCAAGTTTTCACATCCCTTGAATTGTATCCTTGAATGTGCATTAATTAATATAGTTGGTATGTAGAAAAAATAAGTAGTGGCCTTGGTGTTAGTAACTTTAGACCCTTAAGGTAGTAAATTCTTTCCTTTGTAAACCCATTACACATCCACCCTATAGAAACGTAATCTTATCTTCGGAGGATGGCGCCAAACCTTAAAATAATTACTCTTAGAGAAAATAAGTCTTTGTTGATAAGTCCTTGTCAAGAGTCATAAAATGTTAATAGGCCTCTGGCCAGAAGATGATGTAAATCACCTAAACCATTTGTATACGATAAATCTGCAGGAAAGAAACCCTGGTTTTTGATAAGCATCAAAGACTGCTGATTTTGCATCCCCTATTGTCCTCTATGTGTAACTTAGGGTATAAAAGCCCCTGTTGAAAATAAAGCTATGGGCCTTGCTCACCAACGCTTGGTCTCCCCATGTCATTCTTCCCTTTAACTTCTAGCTGAGTGTCCATCTGGAGCGTGGATGTCCTCTGCGACCATTTATTTGCCTGGGCTTCTAAGACCCACTCGAGAAGGTGTCTAAGGTGGGGCACCTTCCGCTATTCGAGAGGGCGCCTGCGGCCTCCGTGGTCAGAGCTAACCTGGTGTCACGGGTTATATTGATTTTCCGCGTAAACAAAGCCACTCAGCTTCTTTTCTCCACTGAATTTTCCTACTGAGCTATCATCATTCTATTCCTCTTTATTATATCTAATTAACATTTGAATAGGTCGCCTAGCCGTCTCTCCTTCGAAGACCCTGGATCAGCCGGGGCTGGACCCCGGCAGGTGGCGCCCGAAACAGGTTTTTCGAAGGTAAGCTCCCCAAAGCAATTAGGGTCATCAGCCCTTTTGCTCCCCCGTTCTCGGAACAACTGGGTCATCAGCTCTCTTGTTCCCCCACGGAGCAGTTTGGGTCATCAGCTCTACTGCTCCCCCCTCGGAACAGTTTGGGTCACCAGCCTTCTGTTCCCCCCCCCGGGACAATCTGGGTCATCAGCCCTAATGTCCTTCCAGTGTTCGGGACGGCTAGGACCCCACTCAAGGGTGCCGCGGACCCCCCTGTAGGACAGACAGGGCGAGAGGAGTGGGAAGTGTTGAAAGTGTTAAAGTGTTAGACTTAGAGAGAGAAAACAGTTTCTGAAGTTAAAAGGCCAAAGAAAAGCCTGATCTTTTGATAGCTAAAAGCAAAATCTTTTACTATACTTAATTTTCTGACATGGGTAACACTGAATCAAATGAAAGACAGCTCTTTATAGGAGTAATCTTACAGTTATTAAATAAAAGAGGAATCAAAGTTAAAAAATCTGCCATTCAATCATTTTTTTCATTTGTACAAGAGCACTGTCCCTGGTTCCCAGACGAAGGCTCTGTTAACTTAGATGTCTGGGAAAAAGTAGGAAAACAGCTAAAAACTTACCATGCCGAACATGGCTCAGAAAATGTCCCTAATGACGCTTTTTCCTTATGGAACATCATTAGAGATGTCTTAGACCCTGCCCCCGATTCAGAAAAAGTACATCTTAAAGGGGATAGTGAAGAAAATGCTGTGGCTAAACCTGCCCCTGAATCTAAAAAAGTAACCTTTAAAGAGGAAAATGAGGTCGAAACTGTAGTTAAACCTCAGGAAAATGAGAAAAATGAAGACCCACCTGACTATCGGCAACTAAGAAAAATGTTAGCAGCCATGACTACTCAGGAACAACTTAAAGTTAGGGATGAGAAACAAGATCAGCCTTCCCCAAAAGAAAAAGAGAATTTAGGCGAGATAATAGCTAAATATCACTCTGATGGAGATCGGCATCTCTTAAACAATGATGCCCCAAAAGGCCTAAGAGAAACTTCCCCTGTCAGACCACCCGTTCCTAGGAGCTTGAGGGAAACATCCCTTATCAGACAGTCTGTAAGATTTAGTCACCAAACAGTTAAAAGATCTCCAGAACAGGAGAAGAGAAATACGGGACGCTCCCATCCCCCCATGCCTCCTCCTCCATGTGGGGGTAAAGGGCCTCCGCTAGGAGTTTCCCGGAAAGGGGTTTTCTCTAGTCCCGAGGATAAATTTGATCCTCACCTTGAGGCTTCTTTTTTAGTCCCCTCTGCAGTTTAGATAGGGTAAAGAGGGTACAAAATAAATAAAAATATTCTCAAAAAAAAATGGGTTTCTCTGCATCTAAGAATAGACAAATGTTTATTGGCTCTGTGTATTATGATTAGACATGTCCTGGACCTCCGTCATGAGGCTGTTAAATAGCCTATGAGAGAGGCTATAGCGGTGGATGGTGGTGAGTCTCCACTTTCTGCACAGATCATAATTTCTGCTATTGGAAAAAAAAAAAAAAAAAGAGGGAGAAAGTGCTTTACCTCCCAAGGAAGGAGAGGGCTTACAGGACGCTGCGGCTGAGCGCCCTGGCGAGCTCCCTCCCCCTCTGCGCAAACCTTTAAAAAACTTATCCACCACTTTCTGATTTAAGGCGATTGCCACCGCCTCCGTTTGTGCCTCCCAGGACCCAGGAGTTCCCCACTTTGCCCCCAAAGCCTCTCAAAGAGTTGCCTAAGCCTGAGGAAGATAAAAAGTTTTTTAAACAAAGGAGCTTTTAGTACACAATATGCAGAGCGTGCTCCTTGGAGAAAACCCCCTCAGGGGGGGTCTCACCCAGGCTAGGAGAAAAGGCAAGAGGATTGAGCAACAATATTAACCCCTGATGTGCCGCTTACTTCAATTCCAACGGGAGTGGCTGGCCCCCTACCCGAGGACTTTGGAAGATTTGTCCTGGGGCGTAGCTCGCTTTCTTTTCAAATAAAAAAAAAAAAAAGAAAGAAAAAAAGAAATTTCGGTGGTGCATGGTGTAGTAGATTCTGATTATATTGAGAAATTAAAGTCTTGATCTCACTGTCTACCAAAACTGTATAAATTAATAAAGGTTAAAGAGTAACATAGCTTTTGCTTTTACCTTATTATCAGAAAAGAAAAAACTTGACTTCTCAAGATAAGAGCCACAAAACATTTGAATCTAGTGATCTAGCCTTTTGGGTGCAGGAAATTACAGCTCCAAGGCCTTTAAAAGATCTTTTAATTCAAGGGAATAAAATGTCAAGACTGAGTTACAAGCAGTTATTTAGGCCTTTCAACATTTAGGAGACCACACCTTTAATCTTTTGACTGACTCCTGATATATTGTAGGGTTGTTTCCTCATATTGAAACTGCTAATATTCCAAAAAATAAAACTACTATCTTCTCCTTGTTATCTGATTTACAGAAAGATTAAACACAGAGATAAAAAATATTTTGTGGGACATAGAGCCCATTCCAGCTTGCCCGGCCCTTTACATGAAGGAAATGCTTTGGCAGATGCATTGACTAAAGTAATTGTTTTAAACTTAAATAAAAAGATTGATAAGGCCAAAAATTCTCACAAAATTCACCATCAAAATGCAGCTGGTTCAAGGTATAAATTTCATATCTCTAGGTAAACAGCTAGACAAATAGTTATGTCCAAATTGTAATTAATCACTTAAACGTAAACACACAGGGGCAGACTACAATGATGAGACACTAGATGCCTGAATTACAGGCTACGACTCGGCCCCTGGTCAAGTAAAAAGACCTCCATACTGGAGAGTGAAAAAGGCCAGATGTGTTGCTAACTTGTGGGAGAGGGTATGCTTGTATATTTCTACAGAATGCAGATTCTTCGATTTGGATCTCAGACAAATTCGTCATGTCACGTTCCCCAAAGACCAGGTTCGCGGCGCGCACTCGCTCGCTCCCCCTCCCCCAGCCAGCTCTCGCCTCCGCGCCGCCAGCAGCGCCCAGTACCCTTCTCGCTGCACCCTGCGACCTAGAGCAAAGAAGTCTGTGCGGTGAGTGAGGGCCAGAGAGGAAAGCGCGCCCGCGGAATGCAGTCCAGACCAGCGCGCTCCCGCCGGCGAGAGGGGAACGCTGAGAGCCCAAGCCGCGGCGGCTAGCCCAAGGCCGCGAGCCCCGCCCCTCCGCCCGCCGTAAGCGCCGAGGCCCACAGCTTGCCGCTCGCGTTCTGCCTCCTGATGCTGGGGACACTGCTCCCCGGGGCCGACGCCTGCAGCTGCTTCCTGGCTCATCTTGTTTAAACCCTCAATATAATGTTTGCTCCTTTGTGGTAGTGGTGTTGTGAACAATGTGTGCTTTCATCTTGTTTGACCCCCCAATATAATGTTTGTTCTTTTGTTGTGTTGAAACGCCCACCCTATCTCATGATACCTGTGTCTGTGCATTCTTATTGGTATGATAATTACGGTTTGGCTGTATCACAACAACTGCAGGATTTAATGCAAACCCGACTGTTTGTGGGCTTACTTATCTTGGGAATAGCAGCTTTGATAAGTGCAATCACTTCTGTTACTGTGACAGCAATATCATTGACTCAACAAGTACATACTGCTCAATATGTTGATTCTATGTCCAAAAATGTTTCTTTAGCATTGGCAACACAGGAAGCTATAGACAGGAAATTAGAAATGAGGGTAGACGCCCTAGAGGAAGCAGTAATACATATTGGGACTGAATTGCAGGCTTTAAAGGTGAAAATGGCATTGTCCTGTCATGCTGACTATCGGTGGATATGTGTAACACCCCTGAAAGTAAATGAGACAGATTTTGAATGGGAAAAGATTAAAAACCATATTTCAGGTATCTGGAACAGCTCTGACATTGGTCTAGACTTAGGGAAACTTCACAATCAAATAGCAACTATGGAACACTCCCGATTAGATTTTACTGCCGCTGGAACAGCAAATGATTTCTTCCATACTTTCTCTAACTACATTTCAGGAAAAAATATGCTGTCTACCTTCCTTAGCTATGTTACTGTGGCTGTTTTAATTCTGCTTCTCATATTCATTCTTCCTTGTATTGTCAGGATTCTTCGGCAGAGCATTCAGAGGCTCGCGACTGAGCTACATCTGGCTGTTTTAAGAAATAAAAAAGGGGGAGATGCCGGGAGCCGGCGAGAGACATTCCACTCGTGACAAAGGTCATGAGGAAGGGGGCTCGGCATACGCAAAGGCGGGATCGAGCCTCGGGAGTGCCCCCGGATATTCTCGAGCATCTACCCCCCAAAAACCAGAGTCTGCCTACTTTATTGCTTTGTGCTCTCGCCTCTGACTTTACTGGGGGCTGTCCCCCACCACCATCTCACTCTCTCTGTCAAAGAGTTAACTTACAGCTCCAATTAATAAAGTTCCTGGGCAATTAGGAGTGTTTAAATCCAAACCCCTCAGATGGCTCTCTAACTCGCCTGACAAGTTTACCCAGACACCTACAGCTATGCATACGATTGTTTACAGTCTCCCAGCCTCCAGAGGCACGGGAAGCTTAAGATATTCAAATAGCTTAGAGCCTCTCAGAGAATTAGAAACTGTCAGAATAAAACTAGTAAAAGATTTCATTGATGAGCCAATGTTTGTTGCCAAGTTTTCACATCCCTTGAATTGTATCCTTGAATGTGCATTAATTAATATAGTTGGTATGTAGAAAAAATAAGTAGTGGCCTTGGTGTTAGTAACTTTAGACCCTTAAGGTAGTAAATTCTTTCCTTTGTAAACCCACTACACATCCACCCTATAGGAACGTAATCTTATCTTCGGAGGATGGCGCCAAACCTTAAAATAATTACTCTTAGAGAAAATAAGTCTTTGTTGATAAGTCCTTGTCAAGAGTCATAAAATGTTAATAGGCCTCTGGCCAGAAGATGATGTAAATCACCTAAACCATTTGTATACGATAAATCTGCAGGAAAGAAACCCTGGTTTTTGATAAGCATCAAAGACTGCTGATTTTGCATCCCCTATTGTCCTCTATGTGTAACTTAGGGTATAAAAGCCCTTGTTGAAAATAAAGCTATGGGCCTTGC
The DNA here is from genome assembly GCF_029407905.1 of Bubalus kerabau. NCBI lineage: Eukaryota > Metazoa > Chordata > Mammalia > Artiodactyla > Bovidae > Bubalus > Bubalus kerabau. The sequence goes on along the minus strand of NW_026577886.1, from coordinate 2,115,370 downwards.
TCACCAACGCTTGGTCTCCCCATGTCATTCTTCCCTTTAACTTCTAGCTGAGTGTCCATCTGGAGCGTGGATGTCCTCTGCGACCATTTATTTGCCTGGGCTTCTAAGACCCACTCGAGAAGGTGTCTAAGGTGGGGCACCTTCCGCTATTCGAGAGGGCGCCTGCGGCCTCCGTGGTCAGAGCTAACCTGGTGTCACGGGTTATATTGATTTTCCGCGTAAACAAAGCCACTCAGCTTCTTTTCTCCACTGAATTTTCCTACTGAGCTATCATCATTCTATTCCTCTTTATTATATCTAATTAACATTTGAATAGGTCGCCTAGCCGTCTCTCCTTCGAAGACGCAGGATCAGCCGGGGCGGGACCCCGGCACCCACGGGCGCCGCAGCTCGAGGAAACCCCTGAGACTCCCCCGTCCTCGCGAGCTGACGCCCTTCTTTTCCTGCATGGCCTGGAGAGCAATCCCGGGTCCTCTCTCCAAACGGAAGAGGAGGCTGGACTCCCTTGAGGCCGCTCAGGGGGCTCCAAGAGACCCGCGTCGCGACTCGAGAGGAGAGCGGAGTCCTTGGCTTCCCCTCGAGACGAGGCCTGACTCCCCGGGGGAGCCTGGAATGCAACCCCGAGATCCCTGCCTTCCCTGGAGAGGAATATTAGATCCCGGACACACGCCTAGGTGAGGTCTCTTCGGCCCTGCAGTGACTCGAGCACAACCCCCAGATTTCCCTCGCAACCCGAGGGGAATATTGGGCTTCCCAGGGCCAACCCAAGGGGAAGGCTGAGATCCCCGTCGTAACTCGAGAATCCCGCCGCAACTCGAGAAAAACCACGTGGTTCCCACCTCTTGGCAAGATGAGGCCCTTGCCCGCCACAGTGTCTCAAGGGAAGTCCCCTGTTCCGCCCTGAAGGGCGAAACGGTCCCTGACAGCCTTCCTGCGACCCCCAAAAGTCCCCCGACACGCCGGGTTCCCCCGAGGGGAACACCGAGAGTCCCGGCACCGCTCCCTCTGAGACCCTTCTCCCCTCCTGATCGCGACAGGAGAGGCGATTCCCCTGCGTGGTCTGGAAGGGGTTCCCGGCCTTCCCTGCGCACCTCAGGATGAGGCCGGTCTCACGAGGAAATTCGAGACGAGCCACGTGGGTGGGGCCACATGCCGAAAGCCCCCGGTTCCCCGGTCCGCCCTTGAGAAGGACCCGAGGCCCGGACCCCTCTTCGAAGGCAACCCTGTGGGGGAAGGCACAACACGAAGGGGCACTGCCACCCCCGTGCATCGTCCGCAAAGACCCGCGGGTTCCACACACAGCTCGACGAGGGGCCTGAGACCCCCTGAGCAACTCGAGAGGCCAGCGGGGTTCCCTTCCTCAGACAAGACGAGGCCTGACTCTCCTGTCCCAACTCTGCAGGGACCCTGCGGGCGGAGTCCGAAACGGAGAGGAAGCCTGAGGTTCCTGCCTCCCCTCGAGGTGAGGCCCTCTTCCGTTGCGCCAGACCCAGCGGAGTCCCGAGGGGCCCCGCCACCTCCACAGGATCCCTCGCCTCTCAGAGGCACCCTGGGAAGTTCCCTAAGGTCCCCGGCAGAAGGCGAGGGACACGACGGTTTCCCGCCGCCCCCCGACAAAGGCCTCGAGAGTCCTTCTTCAACGCGTCTCGAGGCCCTAGTCCCCTCCCGTGACTCGAGAGCCAGGACGCGCTCCCCCTCGCCACGCGCATGGAGACCTGACTTCCCTGGCGCCGCACGAGAGGCTCCCTGAGATCCTCGTCGTGCCTCGGGAGAAAACCCCCACGGGCACCGCAGCTCGAGGAAACCCCTGAGACGCCCCCGTCCTCGCGAGCTGAGGGCCTTCTTTCCCTGCATGGCCTGGAGAGCAATCCTGGGTCCTCTCTCCAAACGGAAGAGGAGGCTGGACTCCCTTGAGGCCGCTCAGGGGGCTCCAAAGAGACCCGCGTCGCGACTCGAGAGGAGAGCGGAGTCCTTGGCTTCCCCTCGAGACGAGGCCTGACTCCCCGGGGGAGCCTGGAATGCAACCCCGAGATTCCTGCCTTCCCTGGAGAGGAATATTAGGTTCCGGACACGCGCCTAGGTGAGGTCTTTTCGGCCCTGCAGTGACTCGAGCGCAACCCCCAGGTTTCCCTCGCAACCCGAGGGGAAGATTGGGCTTCCCAGGGCCAACCCAAGGGGAAGGCTGAGATCCCCGTCGTAACTCGAGAATCCCGCCGCAACTCGAGAAAATCCACGTGGTTCCCACCTCTTGGCAAGATGAGGCCCTTGCCCGCCACGGCGTCTCAAGGGAAGTCCCCTGTTCCGCCCTGAAGGGCGAAACGGTCCCTGACAGCCTTCCTGCGACCCCCAAAAGTCCCCCGACACGCCGGGTTCCCTCGAGGGGAACACCGAGGGTCCCGGCAGCGCTTCCTCTGAGCCCCTTCTCCCCTCCTGATCGCGACAGGAGAGGCGATTCCCCTGCGTGGTCTGGAAGGGGTTCCCGGCCTTCCCGGCGCACCTCAGGATGAGGCCGGTCTCACGAGGAAATTCGAGACGAGCCACGTGGGTGGGGCCACATGCCGAACGCCCCCGATTCCCCGGTCCGCCCTTGAGAAGGACCCGAGGCCCGGACCCCTCTTCGAAGGCAACCCTGTGTGTGAAGGCACAACACGAAGGGGCACTGCCACCCCCGTGCATCGTCCGCAAAGACCCGCGGGTTCCACACACAGCTCGACGAGGGGCCTGAGACCCCCTGAGCAACTCGAGAGGCCAGCGGGGTTCCCTTCCTCAGACAAAACGAGGCCTGACTCTCCTGTCCCACCTCTGCAGGGACCCTGCGGTCGGAGTCCGAAACGGAGATGAAGCCTGAGGTTCCTGCCTCCCCTCGAGGTGAGGCCCTCTTCCGTTGCGCCAGACCCAGCGGAGTCCCGAGAGGCCCCGCCACCTCCACAGGATCCCTCGCCTCTCAGAGGCACCCTGGGAAGTTCCCTAAGGTCCCCGGCAGAAGGCGAGGGACACGAGGGTTTCCCGCCGCCCCCCGAGAAAGACCTCGAGAGTCCTTCTTCAACGCGTCTCGAGGCCCTAGTCCTCTCCCGTGACTCGAGAGCCAGGACGCGCTCCCCCTCGCCACGCGCATGGAGACCTGACTTCCCTGGCGCCTCTCGAGAGGCTCCCTGAGATCCTCGTCGTGCCTCGGGAGAAAACCCCCACGGGCGCCGCAGCTCGAGGAAACCCCTGAGACGCCCCCGTCCTCACGAGCTGAGGGCCTTCTTTTCCTGCATGGCCTGGAGAGCAATCCCGGGTCCTCTCTCCAAACGGAACAGGAGGCTGGACTCCCTTGAGGCCGCTCAGGGGGCTCCAAGAGCCCCGCGTCGCGACTCCAGAGGAGAGCGGAGTCCTTGGCTTCCCCTCGAGACGAGGCCTGACTCCCCGGGGGAGCCTGGAGTGCAACCCCGAGATCCCTGCCTTCCCTGGAGAGGAATATGAGGTCCCGGACACACGCCTAGGTGAGGTCTCTTCGGCCCTGCAGTGACTCGAGCGCAACCCCCAGGTTTCCCTCGCAACCCGAGGGGAAGATTGGGCTTCCCAGGGCCAACCCAAGGGGAAGGCTGAGATCCCCGTCGTAACTCGAGAATCCCGCCGCAACTCGAGAAAAACCACGTGGTTCCCACCTCTTGGCAAGATGAGGCCCTTGCCCGCCACGGTGTCTCAAGGGAAGTCCCCTGTTCCGCCCTGAAGGGCGAAACGGTCCCTGACAGCCTTCCTGCGACCCCCAAAAGTCCCCCGACACTCCGGGTTCCCTCGAGGGGAACACCGAGGGTCCCGGCACCGCTTCCTCTGAGCCCCTTCTCCCCTCCTGATCGCGACAGGAGAGGCGATTCCCCTGCGTGGTCTGGAAGGGGTTCCCGGCCTTCCCGGCGCACCTCAGGATGAGGCCGGTCTCACGAGGAAATTCGAGACGAGCCACGTGGGTGGGGCCACATGCCGAACGCCCCCGATTCCCCGGTCCGCCCTTGAGAAGGACCCGAGGCCCGGACCCCTCTTCGAAGGCAACCCTGTGAGTGAAGGCACAACACGAAGGGGCACTGCCACCCCCGTGCATCGTCCGCAAAGACCCGCGGATTCCACACACAGCTCGACGAGGGGCCTGAGACCCCCTGAGCAACTCGAGAGGCCAGCGGGGTTCCCTTCCTCAGACAAGACGAGGCCTGACTCTCCTGTCCCAACTCTGCAGGGACCCTGCGGTCGGAGTGCGAAACGGAGAGGAAGCCTGAGGTTCCTGCCTCCCCTCGAGGTGAGGCCCTCTTCCGTTGCGCCAGACCCAGCGGAGTCCCGAGGGGCCCCGCCACCTCCACAGGATGCCTCGCCTCTCAGAGGCACCCTGGGAAGTTCCCTAAAGTCCCCGGCAGAAGGCGAGGGACACGAGGGTTTCCCGCCGCCCCCCGAGAAAGACCTCGAGAGTCCTTCTTCAACGCGTCTCGAGGCCCTAGTCCCCTTCCGTGACTCGAGAGCCAGGACGCGCTCCCCCTCGCCACGCGCATGGAGACCTGACTTCCCTGGCGCCGCACGAGAGGCTCCCTGAGATCCTCGTCGTGCCTCGGGAGAAAACCCCCACGGGGGCTGCAGCTCGAGGAAACCCCTGAGACGCCCCCGTCCTCGGGAGCTGAGGGCCTTCTTTTCCTGCATGGCCTGGAGAGCAATCCCGGGTCCTCTCTCCAAACGGAAGAGGAGGCTGGACTCCCTTGAGGCCGCTCAGGGGGCTCCAAAGAGACCCGCGTCGCGACTCGAGAGGAGAGCGCAGTCCTTGGCTTCCCCTCGAGGCGAGGCCTGACTCCCCGGGGGAGCCTGGAATGCAACCCCGAGATCCCTGCCTTCCCTGGAGAGGAATACTAGGTCCCGGACACACGCCTAGGTGAGGTCTCTTCGGCCCTGCAGTGACTCGAGCGAAACCTCCAGCTTTACCTCGCAACCGGAGGGGAAGATTGGGCTTCCCAGGGCCAACCCAAGGGGAAGGCTGAGATCCCCGTCGTAACTCGAGAATCCCGCCGCAACTCGAGAAAAACCACGTGGTTCCCACCTCTTGGCAAGATGAGGCCCTTGCCCGCGACGGCGTCTCAAGGGAAGTCCCCTGTTCCGCCCTGAAGGGCGAAACGGTCCCTGACAGCCTTCCTGCGACCCCCAAAAGTCCCCCCACACGCCGGGTTCCCCCGAGGGGAACACCGAGGGTCCCGGCAGCGCTTCCTCTGAGCCCCTTCTCCCCTCCTGATCGGGACAGGAGAGGCGATTCCCCTGCGAGGTCTGGAAGGGGTTCCCGGCCTTCCCGGCGCACCTCAGGATGAGGCCAGTCTCACGAGGAAATTCGAGAGGAGCCACGTGGGTGGGGACACATGCCGAACGCCCCCGATTCCCCGGTCCGCCCTTGAGAAGGACCCGAGGCCCGGACCCCTCTTCGAAGGCAACCCTGTGGGGGAAGGCACAACACGAAGGGGCACTGCCACCCCCGTGCATCGTCCGCAAAGACCCGCGGGTTCCACACACAGCTCGACGAGGGGCCTGAGACCCCCTGAGCAACTCGAGAGGCCAGCGGGGTTCCCTTCCTCAGACAAGACGAGGCCTGACTCTCCTGTCCCAACTCTGCAGGGATCCTGCGGTCGGAGTCCGAAACGGAGAGGAAGCCTGAGGTTCCTGCCTCCCCTCGAGGTGAGGCCCTCTTCCGTTGCGCCAGACCCAGCGGAGTCCCGAGGGGCCCCGCCACCTCCACAGGATCCCTCGCCTCTCAGAGGCACCCTGGGAAGTTCCCTAAGGTCCCCGGCAGAAGGCGAGGGACACGACGGTTTCCCGCCGCCCCCCGAGAAAGACCTCGAGAGTCCTTCTTCAACGCGTCTCGAGGCCCTAGTCCCCTCCCGTGACTCGAGAGCCAGGACGCGCTCCTCCTCGCCACGCGCATGGAGACCTGACTTCCCTGGCGCCGCACGAGAGGCTCCCTGAGATCCTCGTCGTTCCTTGGGAGAAAACCCCCACGGGCGCCGCAGCTCGAGGAAACCCCTGAGACGCCCCCGTCCTCGCGAGCTGAGGGCCTTCTTTTCCTGCATGGCCTGGAGAGCAATCCCGGGTCCTCTCTCCAAACGGAAGAGGAGGCTGGACTCCCTTGAGGCCGCTCAGGGGGCTCCAAGAGACCCGCGTCGCGACTCGAGAGGAGAGTGGAGTCCTTGGCTTCCCCTCGAGACGATGCCTGACTCCCCGGGGGAGCCTGGAATGCAACCCCGAGATCCCTGCCTTCCCTGGAGAGGAATATTAGGTCCCGGACACACGCCTAGGTGAGGTCTCTTCGGCCCTGCAGTGACTCGAGCGCAACCCCCAGCTTTCCCTCGCAACCCGAGGGGAAGATTGGGCTTCCCAGGGCCAACCCAAGGGGAAGGCTGAGATCCCCGTCGTAACTCGAGAATCCCGCCGCAACTCGAGAAAAACCACGTGGTTCCCACCTCTTGGCAAGATGAGGCCCTTGCCCGCCACGGCGTCTCAAGGGAAGTCCCCTGTTCCGCCCTGAAGGGCGAAACGGTCCCTGACAGCCTTCCTGCGACCCCCAAAATTCCCCCGACACGCCGGGTTCCCTCGAGGGGAACACCGAGGGTCCCGGCAGCGCTTCCTCTGAGCCCCTTCTCCCCTCCTGATCGCGACAGGAGAGGCGATTCCCCTGCGTGGTCTGGAAGGGGTTCCCGGCCTTCCCGGCGCACCTCAGGATGAGGCCGGTCTCACGAGGAAATTCGAGACGAGCCACGTGGGTGGGGACACATGCCGAACGCCCCCGATTCCCCGGTCCGCCCTTGAGAAGGACCCGAGGCCCGGACCCCTCTTCGAAGGCAACCCTGTGGGTGAAGGCACAACACGAAGGGGCACTGCCACCCCCGTGCATCGTCCGCAAAGTCCCGCGGGTTCCACACACAGCTCGACGAGGGGCCTGCGACCCCCTGAGCAACTCGAGAGTCCAGCGGGCTTCCCTTCCTCAGACAAGACGAGGACTGACTCTCCTGTCCCAACTCTGCAGGAACCCTGCGGTCGGAGTCCGAAACGGAGAGGAATCCTGAGGTTCCTGTCTCCCCTCGAGGTGAGGCCCTCTTCCATTGCACCAAACCCAGATGAGTCGCGAGAGGCCCCTCCCAACTCCACAGTATCCCTGAATTCTCAGAGGCACCTTGAGAATCTACCTGAGGTCACCGGCTCAAGTTCAGGGAACCCAGGGTTTCCTGCTGCGACCCGAGAAAGACCTTGAGAGTCTTTCGGCGCGTCTTGAGGCCCGATTCCCCTACCATGACTCGAGAGCAAAGACCCGCTCCCCATCGCCATGCGCATGGAGACCTGACTTCCCTGACGCCTGAAGAGAGTCTCCCTGAGCTCCCCGTCGTACCTTTTCGGAAACCCCATTCAGGCACCGCAGCTCGAGAAAACCCACGATATGCCCCCGTCATCACGAGATGAGGGACTTGTTTCCTGCCTGGCATGGAGAGCAAAACCGAGTCCTCTCTCCAGACTCCACAGGAGGCTTGACTCTCTTTAGGCCTCTCAGTTGGCTCCAAGAGATACCTGTCAGGACCTGAAGGGAGAGCAGAGTCCTTTGCTTCCCCTCGAGACGAGGCCTGACTCCCCGTGTGAGTCTGGAATGCAACCCCGAGTTCCTGTCACACCTGGAGAGGAAAACTCGGTCCTGGACACAAGCCTAGATGAGGTCTATTTTGCACTGCAGTTACTAGAGCGCAATCGCCAGCTCTCCCTCGCAAATCGAATTGAAGATTGGACTTCCCTGGGCCAATACAATTGGAAGCCTGAATTCGACATCGTAACTCGAGAATCCCGCCGAAACTCGAGAAAATCCACGTGGTTCCCCCATCAGCGCTAGATGAGGCCCTTGCCCGCTACAGCGACTCAAGAGAAGTCCCACTTTCTGTCTTGAAGTGCGAAACGGTACTTGGCACCCTTGATGCAATCTCAAAATTCCCCGACATACCGGTCTCACTCGAAAGGAACACCGAGGTTCCCGGAACCACATCATTTGAGCTCCTTCTCCCCTCGTGATCGCGACAGGAGTGTCGATTCCCCTGCTATGTCTGGAAGGGGTTCCCGACCTTTCCAGCGCGCCTAAGGATGAGGCAGGTCTCACGAGGAAATTCGAAACATAGCCTCGTGGGTGGTGCCACAAGCCGAAAGACCCCGATTTCCCGGTCTGCTCTTGATAAGAACGTGATGCCGTGACACCTTTACGAAGGAAAACCTGTGGATGAAAGCACAACACGAAGGGGCACTGACACCGTGCATCGTCCAGAAAAACCCGCAGGTTACAAACACAGTTCGACAAGTGGTCTGTCAGCCCGTGAACAACTCGAGAGGCAAGTGGAGTTCCATTCCTCCACACAAGACGAGACCTGATTTTCTGTACCAACTCTGCAGGGAAACTGCGATCCGAGTCAGTACCAGCGACAGGAAACCCAGGAGAGGAAACATGAGGTACCTGCCTCCACTCGAGATGAGGCTCTCATCCATTGCACCAAACCCAGTGGAGTCCAGAGAGGCCCCTCCCAACTCCACAGTACCCCTGACTTCTCAGAGGCACCCGGAGAAGCTCCATGAGGTCACCGGCACATGTCGAGGGAACCCAGGGTTTCCTGCCACAATGGGAAAAAGACCTCGAGAGTCCTACTTCAACGTGTCTTGAAGCCCGAATCTGCTTCCATGGCTCTATAGAAATGACACGCACCCCCTCGCCACGCATATGGAGACCTGACTTCCCTGGCGCCATAAGAGAGGCTCCCTGAGCTCCCTGTCGTACCTCGTGAGAAACCCCACACTGACGCCGCAGCTTGAGAAAACTCACCATACGCCCCTGTCATCGCGAGATGAGGGCCTTCTTTTCCTGCATGGCCTGGAGAGGAATCCCGAATCCTCTTTCCAAACTCCACAGGAGGCTTGACTCCCTTTAGGCCACTTAGTGGGCTCCAAGAGATACCCGTCGCGACTCGAGAGGAGAATTGAGTCCTTTGCTTCCCTTCGAGACAAGGCCTGACTCACCAGGTGGGTCTGGAATGCAACCCCGAGATCCCTGTCTCCCCTGGAGAGGAACATTAGGTCCTGGAAACAAGCCTAGATGAGGTCTCTTTTGCCCTTCTGTAACTCAAGAGCAATCCCCCGCTCTCCCTGACAACTCGAATGGAAGATTGGACTTCCCTGGGCCAACACAAGAGGAAGCCTGAATTCCCCTTCGTAACTCGAGAATCCCGCCGCAACTCGAGAAAAAGCACTTGGTTCCCTCGTCATCACAAGATGAGGCCCTTGCCCGCTACAGCTTCTCAAGAAAAGTCCCACGTTCCGTCTTGAAGTGCGAAACGATACTTGACACCCTTGATGTGACCCCAAAAGTTCCCCGAAATATCGGTCTCACTCGAGGTGAACACCGAGGTTCCCGGCACCAGTTTATCTGAGCCCCTTCTCCCCTCCTGTTCGTGATAGCAGGGTCACTTCCCCTGCTTTGTTTGTAAGGGGTTCCCGACCTTCACGGGGCACTTCAGGATGAGGCCAGGCTCACGAGGAAATTCGAGACGTAGCTCGCGGGTGGTACCACATGCCAAAAGACTATGATTTCCCGGTACGCTCTTGATAAGAACCCGATGCCTGGACACCTCTTTGAAGGCAACCCTGTGGATGAAGGCACAACACAAAGGGGCACTGACACCCTCGTGCATCGTCCGGAAAAACCCGCAGGTTCCACATACAGCTCAACAAGTGGCTTGTCACCCCTGAAGAACTCGAGAGGCAAGTGGGGTTTCATTCCTCTACACAAGACGATGCCTGACTCTCCTGTTCCAACTCTGCAGGGACTTTGCGATCCGAATCAGACCAGCGCCAGTGAAGTCACGAGAGGAACGCTGAGGTTCCTGCCTCCACTCGAGATTAGGACCTCTTCCATTTCACGAAACCCAGTGGAGTCCCGAGAGACGCGTCCCAGCTCCACAGTATCCCTGACTTCTCAGAGGCACCCTGAGAAGCTCCCTGAGGTCACCAGCACAATTCGAGTGAACCCAGGGTTTACTGCCGCCACCATAGAAAGAACTCAAGAGTCCTTCTTCAACGCATTTTGAGGCCTGATTCCCCTACCATGACTCGAGGGCAATGACACGCTCCCTCTGCTACACTCATGAAGCCCTGACTTCCCTGGCGCCACACGAGAGGCTCCCTGAGCTCCCCGTCATACCTCGTGAGAAACCAAACACTGGCGCCACAGATAGAGAAAACCCACGAGACGCCCCCATTTTCGCGACATGACGGCCTTCTTTTCTAGCATGGCCTGGAGAGCAATCCCGAGTCCTCTCTCCAAACTCCACAGTAGGCTTGACTCCCTTTTGGTCACTCAGTGGACTCCAAGACACACCCGTCGCGACTCGAGAGGAGAGCGGAGTCTTTTCCTTCCCCTCGAGGCGAGGCCTGACTCCTCGGGTGTGTCTGATATGTGAACCGGAGATCCCTGTCGCCCCTGGAGAGAAACATTAGGTCCTGGACACAAGCCTAGATGAGGTCTCTTTTTTCCTGCAGTGACTCGAGAGCAATCCCCAACTCTCCCTCGCAACTCGAATGGAAGACTGGACTTCCCTGGGCCAACAGAAGAGGAAGCCTGAATTTCCCGTTGTAACTCAAGAATCCCGCCACAACTCGAGAAAAACCACGTCGTTCCCTCTTCATCGCAAGATGCGGCCATTGCCGCTACAGCGTCTCAAAAGAAGTCTTACGTTCCATCTTGAAGTGCGATACGGTACTTGGCACCTTTGATGCGACCCCAAAAGTTCCCCAACACACTGGTCTCACTGGAGGGGAACACCGAGGTTCCCGGCATCACCTCATCTGTGCCCCTTCTCCCCTCCTGATCGAGACAGGAGGGTCGATTCCCCTGCTTTGTCTGCAAGGGGTTCCGACCTTCCCGGCGCACCTCAGGATGAGGCCGGTCTCACTAGGAAATTCGAGACGTAGCCTGGTGGGTGGTGCCACATGCGGAAAGACCCCGATTTCCCAGTCCGCTCTTAATAGGAACCCGATGCCAGGACACCTCTTCGAAAGCAAACCTGTGGATGAATGCACAACACGAAGGGGTACTGACATCCCCATGCATAGTACGGAAAAACACGCAGATTCCAAACACAGATCGACAAGTGTCCTGTCATCCCTTGAAGAACTAGAGAGGCATGCGGAGTTCCGTTCCTCCAAACAAGAGAAGGCCTGACTCTCCTTTCCCAACTCTGCAGGGACCGTGTGATCGGAGTCAGAAATGTAGATGAAACCTGACGTTCCTGCATCAACTCGAAATGAGGCCCTCTTCCATTGTGCCATACCCAGTGGAGTCCCGAGAGGCCCCTCCCAACTCCACAGTATCCCTGATTCTCAGAGGCACCCTCAGAAGCTCTCTGCGGTCACTGGCACAAGTCGAGTGAACCCAGGGTTTCCTGCTGCATTCTGAGAAAGACCTTGAGAGTCCTTCTTTACCGCGTCTTGAGGCCCGATACCCTACCATGACTGGAGAGCAATGACGCATTCCCCTCGCCACGCCCATTGAAACCTAACTTCCCTGGCGCCACATGAGAGGCTCCCTGCGCTCCCCGTCCTACCTCATGAAAACCCCACACTGGCACCGCCGCTCGAGAAAACTCACGAGACGCCCCCATCATCGTAAGATGAGGGCCTTCTTTTCCTACATGACCTAGAGAGCAATCCCGAGTCCACTCTCCAAACTCCACTGGAGGCCTGACTCCCTTTAGGCCACTCAGTAGCCTCCAAGAGATACACGTCACTACTCTAGAGGAGAGCAGAGTCCGTTGCTTCCCCTCGAGCCGAGGCCTGACTACTTGGGTGAGTCTGGAATGGGATCCCGAGATCCGTGTTGCCCCTGTAGAGGAAAACTCGGTCCTGGACACAAGCCTAAATGAGGTCTTTTTTGTCCTGCATTGACTCAAGTGCAATCCCCAGCTCTCCCTCGCAACTCGAATGGATGATTGGACTTCCCTGGGCCAACACAAGAGGAAGCCTGTATTCCCCATTGTAATTCGAGAATCCCGCGGCAACTGGAGAAAAACAACGTGGCTCCTCCGTCATCGAAATATGAGGCCCCTGTCAGCTATAGCGTCTCCAGGGAAGTCCCATGTTCCGTCTTGAAGTGTGAAACGGTACTTGGCACCCTTGATGCGACCCCCAAATTTCCCTGACACCCCGGTCTCACTCGAGGAGAACATGGAGGTTCCCAGCACCGCTTCAGCTGAGCCTCTTCTCCCCTCCTGATGGCGACAGGAGGGTCGATTCCCCTGCTTTGTCTGGAAGGGGTTCCCAGACTTCCCGGCGAACCTCAGGATGAGGCCAGTCTCACGAGGGAAGTCGAGACGTAGCCTCGTGGGTTGTGCCACATGCCGAAAGACCCCGATTTCCTGGTCCGCTATTGATAAGATCCCGATGCCCGGTCACCTCTTCGAAGGTAACCCTGTGGATGAAGGCACAACACGAAGGGGCACTGACACCCCTGTGCATCGTCCCCCAAAACCACAGGTTCCACATACAACTCGACAGGTGGCCTGTCATCCCGTGAACAACTCGAGAGGCAAGCGGAGTTCCATTACTCCACACAAGACGAGGTCTGACTCTCCTGTCCCAACTCTGCAGGGACCCTGCTATCCGAGTCAGAAATGGAGAGGAACCCTGACGTTACTGCCTCAATCCGAGATTAGGTCCTCTTCAATTGCACCAGTCCCTGTGATGTCCCGAGAAGCCCCTCTCAACTCCACAGTATCCCTGACTTCTCAGAGGAACCCCGCTAAGCTCCCTGAGGTCATGGGCACAAGTCGAGGGAACCCAGGGTTTCCTGCCACACCCCGAGAAAGACCTCGAGAGTTCTTCTTCGAAGCGTCCTGAGGCTTGATTCCCCTACCATGACTCGAGAGCAATGAGGCGCTCCCCCATGCCACGTCCATGGAGACCTGACTTCCGTGGCACCACAGGAGTCTCCCTGAGCTCCCCGTCCTATCTCGTGAGAAACCCCAACCAGGCACTGCACCTTGAGAAAACCCACGAGACGCCCCCGTCATCGCGAGATGAGGGCCTTCTTTTCCTGCATGGCCTAGAGAGCAATCCCGAGTCCTCTCTCCAAACTCCACAGGAGGCTTAACTCCATTTAGGCCACTCTTGGGCTCCAAGGGATACCCGTCGCGACTCGAGAGGAGAGCGGAGTCCATTCATTCCCTTCGAGACGAGGCCTGACTCCCCGGGTGAGTCTGGAATGCAACCCCGAGATCCCTGTCGCCCCTGGAGAGAAAAACTCGGTCCTGGACACAAACCTAGATGAGCTCTATTTTGCCCTGCAGTGACTCAAGAGCAATCTCCAGCTCTCACTTGCAACTCGAATGGAAGATTGGACTTCCCTGGGCCAACACAAGAGGAAACCTGTATTCCCCATCGTAACTCAAGAATCCTGCCGCAACTCGAGAAAAAACACGTGGGTCCCCCGTCAGTGCTAGATGAGGCCTTGCCCACTACAGCATCTCAAGAGAAGTCCCAGGTTCCGTCTTGAAGTGCGAAACGGTACTTGGCACCCTTGATGCAACCAGAAAAGTTACCCGACTTTCACTCAAGGAGAGCACCGAGGTTCCCGGCACTACTTCATCTGAGCCCTTTCTCTCCTCCTGATCCCGAAAGGAGGGTCGATTCCCCTGCTTTGTTTGGAAAGGGTTCCCGGACTTTCCTGCGTGCCTCAGGATGAGGCCGGTCTCACGAGAAAATTCGAGACGTAGCCTAGTGGGTGGTGCAACATGCTGAAAGACCCCAATTTCCCGGTCCGCACTTGAGGAGAACACGATACCCGGACACCTCTTCGAAGGCAACCTTGTGGATGAAGGCACAACAGGAAGGAGCACTGACGCCCCCGTGCATCTCCGAAAAACCCGCAGGTTCCACACACATCACGAAAAGTGGTGTTATCCTTGAACAACTTGAGATGTAAGCGGAGTTCCATTCCTCCGCAGAACACGAGACCTGACACTCCTGAGCAAACTCAACAGGGACCCTGCGATCTGAGTCACATCCGGCCTCCAGGAAGTCAGGAGCAGAACCCTGAGGTTCCTGCCTCAACTCGAGATGAGGCCCACTTCCATTGCACCAAACCCAAAGGAGTCCCGAGAGGCCTCTCCCAAATCCACAGTATCCCTGACTTCTCAGAGGCACCCTGAGACGCTCCCTGAGGTCACCGGCACAAGTCAAGGGAACCCAGGGTTTCCTGCCGCAACCCTAGAAAGACATCGAGAGTTCTTTTTCAACCCGTCATGAGGCCCGATTCCCCTACCCTGACTTGAGAGCAATGACGCGCTCCCCCTTGCCCCGCCCATGGAGACCTGACTTCCCTGTTGCCACACGAGAGGCTACCTGAACTCCCCGTCGTACCTCGTGAGAAACCCCACACTGGCGCCGCAGCTCGAGAAAACCCACGAGACGCCCCCGTCATCTCGAGATGTGGGCCTTCTTTTCCTGCATGGCCTGGAGAGCAATCCCGAGTCCTCTCTCCAAACTGAAGAGGAGGGTTGACTCCCTTTAGACCACTCAGTGGGCTCCAAGAGATACGCGTCGCAACTCGAGAGGATAGCCAAGTCCTTTGCTTCCCCTCGAGACGAGGCCTAACTCCCCGGGTGAGTCTGTAATGCAAACCCGAGATCCCTGTCGCCCTTGGAGAGGATCACTGGGTCCTGAACACAAGGCTAGATGAGGTCGCTTTTGCCCTGCAGTAACTCGAGAGCACTCCCCAGCTTTCCCTTGCAACCCGAATGGAAGATTGGACCTCCCTGGGCCAACACAAGAGGAAGCCTGAATTCCCAGTAGTAATTCGAGAATTCCGCCTCAACTTGAGAAAAACCACGTGGTTCCCCCGTCATTGCAAGATGAGGCCCTTGCCCGCTCCAGCGTCTCAAGAGTAGTCCCACGTTCTGTCTTCAAGTGCGAAATGATATTTGGCACCCTTAATGCTACCCCAAAAGTTCCCCGACATACGGGTCGCACTAGAGGGGAACACCGAGGTTCCTGGCACCACTTCATCTGAGCCCCTTCTCCCCTCCTGATCGCGAAAGGAGGGTCAATTCCCCTGCTTTGTCTGCAAGGGGTTCCCGACCTTCTCCACGCACCTCAGATGAGGCTGTCTCACGAGGAAATTCGAGACATAGCCTCGATGGTGGTGCCACATGCCGAAAGACCGCGATTTCCTGATCTGCTCTTGATAAGAACGCGATGCCCAGACACCTATTCGAAGATAGTGTGGATGAAGGCACAACACGAAGGGGCACTGACACCCCCGTGCATCGTCCGGAAAAGACCGCAGGTTACTCATACAGCTCAACAAGTGCCTGTCACCCAGTGAACAACTCGAGAGGCAAGCGGAGGTCCATTCCTGCACACAAGACAAGGCCTGACTCACCTCTCCCAACTATGCAGGGGGCTGCGATCGGAATCAGAAATGGAGAGGAACCCTGAGGTTCCTGCCTCCCCTCGAGATGAGGCCCCCTTCCATTTCACCAAACCCAGTGGAGTCCCGAGAGGTCTTTCCCAACTCCACAGTATCCCTGACTTCTCAGAGGCACCCGGAGAATCTCCCTGAGGTCACCGGCACAAGTCGAGGGAACCCAGGTATTCTTGCCAAGACCCGAGAGAGATCTTGAGAGTCCTTCAACGCGTCTAGAGGCCTGATTCCCCTACCATGACTCGAGAGCAATGACGCGCTCCCCCTCGCCACACGCATCGAGACCTAACTTCCCTGGCGCCACACAAGAGGCTCCCTGAGCTCCCCGTCGTACCTCCTGAGAAACCAACACAGGCGCTGCAGCTCGGTAAAACCACCGAGACCCCCCCCCCGTCATCGTGAGATGAGGGCCTTCTTTTCCTGCATGTCCTGGAGTGCAATCCCGAGTCCTCTCTCCAAACTCCAGAGGAGGCTTGATTCCCTTTAGTCCACTCAGTGGGCTCCAAGAAATACCCGTCGCGACTCGAGAAGAGAGAGAAGTCCTTTGTTTCCCCTCGAGAGGACGCCTGACTCCTGGGTGAGTCTAGAATGCAACCCCAAGATCCCAGTCATCCCTTGAGAGGAACATTAGGTCCTAGACACAAGCCTGGATGAGGTTTCTTTTGCCCTGCAGTGACTCGAGCGCAACCCCCAGCTCTCCCTCGCAACTCGAATGGAAGATTGGGCTTCCCTGGGCCAACACAAGAGGAAGCCAGAAATCCCCTTCGTAACTCGAGAATCCCGCCGCAACTCGAGAAAAACCACGTGTTTCCAACGTCATCCCAAGATGAGGCCCTTGCTGCTATGGCGTCTCAAGAAAAGAACCACGTTCCGTCTTGAAGTGCGAAACGGTACTTTGCACCCTTGATGCGACACCAAATGTTCCCGGACACGCCGGTCTCACTCGACAGGAACACCGAGGTTCCCGCACCACTTCATCTGAGCACCTTCTCCCCTCCTGTTCGAGACAGGAGGGTCTATTCCCCTGCTTTGTTTGGAAGGGGTTTCCCACATTCCCGGCGCACCTAAGGATGAGGCCGGTCTCACGAGTAAATTCGAGACATAGCGTCGTGGGTGGTGTCACATGCCGAAATACCCCGATTTCCCGGCCCACTCTTGAGAAGAACCCGATGCCCGGACACCTCTTCGAAGGCAACCCTGTGGACGAAGGCACAAAATGAAGGGTCACTGACACTCCCGTGCATCATTCGGTAAAAGCCGCAGGTTCCACACACAGCTCGACAAGAGGCCTGTCATCCCATGAACAACTCGAGAGGCAAGCAGAGTTCCATTCCTCCACTCAAGACGAGGCCTGACTCTCCGGTCCCAACTCTGAAGGGACCCTGCGATCGGAGTCCGAAATGGAGAGGAACCCTGAGGTTCCTGACTCCACTCGAGATGAGGCCCTCTTCCATTACACCAAAAACAGTGGAGGCCCGAGAGGCCCCTCCCAAATCCACAGTATCGCGACTTCTCAGAGGCACCCTTAGAAGCTCCCTGAGGTCACTGGCACAAGTCGAGGGAACACAGGGTTTCCTGACGCAACCCGAGAAAGACCTCGAAAATCCTCCTTCAACGCATCTTGAATCACGATTCCCCTACCATGACTCGAGAGCAATGACGCATTCCCCCTCACCACTCGCATGGAGACTTGACTTCCCTGGCGCCACACGAGAGGCTCCCTGAGCTCCCCGTCATACCTCGTGAGAAATCCCACACTGGCTCCCCAGCTCGAGAAAACACACGAGACGCCTCCGTCATCGCGAGATGAAGGCCTTCTTTTCCTGCATGGCCTGGAGAGCAATCTCGAGGCCTCTCTTCAAACTCCACAGGAGGCCTGACTCCCTTTAGGCCACTCTGTGGGCTCCAAGAGATACCCGTTGGGACTCGAGAGGAGAGCGGAATTCTTTGCTTCCCCTATATACCAGGCCTGACTCCTCAGGTGAGTCTGGAATGCAACCCCGAGATCCCTGTCGCCCCTGGAGAGGAACATTAGGTCCTAGACACAAGCATAGATGAGGTCTCATTTGCCCTGAAGTGACTCGAGAGCAATCCCCTGCTCTCCCTCTCACCTCGAATGGAAGAATGGACTTCCCTGGGACAACACAAGAGGAAACCTGAATTCCCCGTCGTAATTCGAAAATCCCACTGCAACTCGAGGAAAACCACGTGGTTCCCCCGTCATCGCAAGATGAGGCCCTTGCCAGCTACAGCGTCTCAGTAGAAGCCCTACGTTCCATCTTGAAGTTTAAAACGATAATTGGCAACCTTGATATTAGCACAAAAGTTCCCCGACACCCTGGTCTCACTCGAGGGGAACACCAAGGTTCGGTGCACCGCTTGTTCTGAGCCCCTTATACCCTCCTGATCGCGACGGGAGGGTCGATTACCCTGCTTTGTCTGGAAGGGGTTCCGGACCTTCCCGGCGCACCTCAGGATGAGGCCGGTCTCACAAGGAAATTCGAGACGTAGCCTTGTGGTTGGTGCCACACGCCGAAAGACCCCGATTTCCGTGTCTGCTCTTGATAAGAACCCAATGCTAGGACACCTCTTCGAAGGCAATCCTGTGGACGAAGGCACAAAACGAAGGGGTCTGACACCCTCCTGCATCGTTGGAAAAGCCCGCAAGTTCCACATACAGATCGACAAGTGGCCTGTCACCCCGTGAACAACTCGAGAGGCAAGAGGAGTTAAATTCCTCCACACAAGACGAGGCCTGACTCTCCTGTCCCAACTCTGCATGGACACTGAGATCCGATTCAGAAATGGAGAGGAACACTGAGGTTCCTGCCTCAACTCGAGATAAGGCCCTCTTCTACTGCACCAAACCCAGTGGAGTTCGGAGCGGCCCCTCCCAACTGCACAGTATCCCTGACTTCTCAGAGGCACCCTGAAAAGCTCCCTGAGGTCACGGGCATAAGTCGACGGAACCCAGGGTTTCCTGCCGTAACCTGAGAAAAACCTCGCGAGTCCTTCTTCACGCGTCTTGAGGCCCGATTCCCCTACCATGACTGGAGAAAAATGACGCGCTCCCCCTCGCCACGCGCATGAAGATCTGACTTCCCCGGCACCACATGAGAGGCTCCCTGAGCTCCCCATCGTACCTCGTGAGAAACCCCACACTGGCGCCGCAGCTCGAGAAAACCCACGAGACGCCCCTGTCATGGTGAAATGAGGGCCTTTCCTGCATGACCTGAAGAGCAATCCCGAATCCTCTCTCCAAACTCCAAAGGAGGCTTGACTCCCTTTAGGTCACTCAGTGGGCTCCAAGAGATACCCGTCGATACTCAGGAGGAGAGCCGTGTCCTTTGCTTCCCCTCGAGATGAGGCCTGACTACGAGGGTGAGTCTGGAATGCAACCCTGGATTCCTGTCGCCCCTGGAGAGGAACCTTAGGTCCTGGACAAAAGCCTAGATGAGGTCTCTTTGGCCCTGCAGTGACTCAAGCGCAACCCCTAGCTTTCCCTTGCAACTCGAATGGAAGATTGGCCTTTCTGAGCCAACACAAGGGGAAGCCTGAATTTCCAGTTGTAATTTGAGAAACCCGCCGCAACTCGAGAAAAATCACGTGGTTCCCCGTATTGCAAGATGAGGCCCTTGCCCCCTACAGCGTCTCAAGAGAAGTCTCACATTCCGTCTTGAAGTGCAAAACAGTACTTGGCACCCTTGATGCGACCCCAAAAGTTCCCCTATATACCGATCTCACTAGAGGGGACACTGAAGTTTCCGGCACCACTTCATCTGAGGCCTTTCTCCTCTCCTGATCGCGATAGGAGGGTCGATTCCACTGCTTTGTCTCGAAGGGATTCCCGACCTTCCCGGCACACCTCAGGATGAGGCCGGTCTCACGAGGAAATTCGAGACGTAGCCTCGAGGGCCATACTACATGCCGAAAGACCCCGATTCCATGGTCCACTTTTGATCAAAACCAGACTCCTGGACACCTCTTCGAAGGCAAGCCTGTGGATGAAGGCACAACACGTAGGGGCACTGACACACCGTGCATCTTCCAGAAAAACCCGCAGGTTCCTCACACAGCTCCACAAGTGGTCTGTCACCTCGTGAACAACTCGAGAAGCAAGCGGAGTTCCATTCCTCCACACAAGACGATGCCTGACTCTCCTGTCACAACTCTAGGGACCTTGCGCACCGAGTCAGAAATGGAGAGGAAGCCTGAGGTTCCTGCCTCCACTCAAGATGAGGCCCTTTTCCATTGCCACAAAACCAGTGGAGTCCCGAGAGGCCCGTCCCAAATCCACAGTATGCCTGACTTCTCAGAGGCACCCTGAGAAGCTCCCTAAGGTCACCGGCAGAAGTCGACGGAACCCAGGGTTTCCTGCCGCAACCCGAGAAAGACCTTGAGAGTCCTGCTTTAACGTGTCTTGAGGCCCGATTCCCGTATCATATCTCGAGAGCAATGACGCGCTCCCCCTTGCCATGCGCATGGAGACCTGAATTCCCTGGTGCCACACGAAAGGCTCCCTGAGCTTCCCGTCGAACCTCGTCAGAAACCGCACACTAGCACCGCAGCTCGAGAAAACCAACAAGACGCCCCTGTCATCGCGAGATGAGGGTATTCTTTTCCTGAATGGCCTGGAGAGCAATCCTGAGTCCTCTCTCCAAACTCCACAGGGGGCTTGACTCCCTTTAGGCCACTCAGTGGGCTCCAAGAGACACCTGCGGTGACTCAAGAGGAGAGCGGGGTCCTTTGCTTCCCCTCGAGTCGAGCTCTGACTCCCAGGATGCGTCTGGAATGCAACCCCGAGATCGCTGTCGGCCCTGGAGAGGAATATTAGGTCCTGGACACAAGCCTAGACGAGGTCTCTTTTGCCCTGCAGTGACTCAAGAGCAAACCCCAGCTCTTCCTCGAAACTCGAATGGAAGATTGGACTTCCCTGGGCCAACACAAGAGGAAGCCTGAATTCCCCGTCGTAACTCGAGAATCCCGCCGCACCTTGAGAAAAACCACGTGATTCCCCCGTCATCCCAAGATGAGGCCCTTGCCCTCTACAGCGTGTCAAGAGAAGCCCCAAGTCCGTATTGAAGTGCAAAACGGTACTTGGCACCCTTGAAGTGACCCCAAAAGTTTCCCGACACACCGGTCCCACTCGAGGGGAACACCGAGGTTCCCGGCACGACTTCAACTGAGCCCTTTCACTCCTCCTGATCGTGACAAGATGGTCGATTCCCCTGCTTTGTCTGGAAGGGGTTCCCGATCTTCATGGCGCACCTCAGGATGACACCAGTCTAATGAAGAAATTCGAGACGTAGCCTCATGGATGGTGCCACGTTCTGAAAGACCCCGATTTCCTGCTCTGCTATTGATAAGAACCCGATGTCCGGACACCTCTTTGAAGGCAACCCTGTGGATGAAGGCACAACACGAAGGGGCACTGACCCCCTCATGCATCTTACGGAAAAAACCGAAGGTTCCACTCACAGCTCGACAAATGGTCTGTTATCCTGTGAACAACTCGAGAGGCAAATGGAGTTCCATTCCTCCACACAAGACGAGGCCTGACTCTCCTGTCCCAACTCTTCAGGGACCCTGTGGTCGGAGTTTTAAATGGAGAGGAACCCTTAGGTTCCTGCCTCAACTCGAGATGAGAACCTTTGCCATTGCACCAAACCCAGTGGAGTTCCGAGAGCGCCTCCCAAGTCCACAGTATGCCTGACTTCTCAGAGGCACCCTGAGAAGCTCCCTGAGGTCACCGGTACAAGTCGAGGGAACCCAGGGTTTCCTGCCGCAACCTGAGAAAGACCTCGAGACTCCTTCTTCAACGTGTCTTGAGTCCCGATTTCCCTACCATGACTCGAGAGCATTTATGGGCTCCTCCTCATCACACGCATAGACACCTGACTTTCCTGGCACCACACGAGAGGCTCCCTGAGCTCCCCGTTGTACCTCGTGAGAAAACTCATACTTGCGCTCCAACTCGAGAAAACCCACAAGACGCCCCCGTCATTGCGAGCTGAGGGCCTTCTTTCCTGTATGGCCTGGAGAGCAATCCGGAGTCCTCTCTCCAACTCCACAGGAGGCTTGACTCCCTGGAGGCCACTCAGTGGGCTCCAAGAGATACCTATTGCGACCCAGGAGGATATCAGAATCCTTTGCTTCCCCTCGAGCCGAGGCCTGACTCACTGGGTGAGTCTGGAATGCGTCCCCGTCATCCCTATCGCCCCTGGAGAGGAACATTAGGTCCTGGACACAAGCATAGATGAGGTCTATTTTGACCTGCCGTGACTTGAGAGCAATTCCCACCCAGCTCTCCCTGGCAACTCGAATGGAAGAATGGACTTCCCTGGGCCAACAGAAGAGGAAACCTGAATTCCCCGTCGTAAGTCAACAATCCCATCGCAACTCGAAAAAAACCACGTGGTTTCCCCTTCATCACAAGATGAGGCCCTTGCCCGCCACAGCGTCTCAAGAGAAGTCCCACGTTTCATCTTGAAGTTTGAAACAGTATTTGGCAAGCTTCATGAGACCCCAAAAGTTCCCTGACATACCGGTCTCACTCAAGGGGAACACCGAGGTTCCCGGCACCACTTCATCTGAGCCCCTTCTCCCCTCCTGATCGCGACAGTAGGGTCGATTAACCTGCTTTGTCTGGAAGGCTTTCCCGACCTTCCAGGGGCACCTCAGCATGAGGCCCGTCTCACGAGGAAATTCGAGACGTAGCCTCGTGTGTGGTGCCGCATTCCAAAAGACCCCGATTTCCTGGTCCGCTCTTAATAAGAACCCGATGCCCGCACACCACTTCGAAGGCAACCCTGTGGATGAAAGCACATCACGAAGGGGCACTGACACCCCCGTGCATTGTCTGGAAAAAACCGCAGGTTCCACACACAGCTCGACAAGTGGCCTGTCACTCCTTGAACAACTCGAGAGGCAAGCGGAGTTCCATTCCTCCACACAAGACGAGGCCTGACTCTCCTGTCCCAACTCTGCAGGGACCCTGCAATCTGAGTCAGAAATGGAGAGGAACCCTAAGGTTCCTTCCTGATCTCGAGATTAGGCCCTCTTCCATTGCAGCAAACCCAGTGGAGTCCCGAGAGGCCTCTCCCAGCTCCATAGTATCCCTGACTTCTCAGAGGCACCCTGAGAAGCTACCTGAGGTCACAGGCACAAGTCGAGGGAACCCAGGGTTTCCTGCCGCAACCCGAGAAAGACCTCGAGCGTCCTTTTTCATTGCGTTGAGCCCTGATTCCACTACCATGACTCGAGAGCAATGACGTGCGCCCCCTCGCCACTCGTATGGAGACTTGACTTCCCTGACACCACACGAGAGGCTCCCTGAGCTCCCGGTCGTACCTTGTGAGAAACCCCACACTGGCACCGCAGTTCCAGAAAAACCACGAGACTCCCCCGACATCGCGAGATGAGGGCCTTCTTTTCCTGCATGGCCTGGAGAGCAATCCCGCGTGCTCTCTCCAAACTCCACAAGAGAGGAGCCAAGATTGCTGAGGAGTAGGACGGGGAGAACTCTTTCCCCCCCAAACAATTTCATCAAAAGAGCATTTAAACGTCGAGTAAATTCCACAATACAACTTATGAATGCTGCCAGAGGACATCAGGCACCCAGAAAAGAACCCAACTCTTGGAAAGTAGGTAGGAAAAAGTATAAAAGACAAAAAAAGAGACAAAAGAGGGAGGGAGGGATTTCCGTCCCAGGAAGATAGTCTTAAAAAGAGAAAAGTTTCCAAACACCAGGAAAGCTTTTCACTGCCAAATCTTTGCCAAGCTTTGGAAGCACAAAGGGCAACATAAGGGGGATAAAAATAAATAAACAATTAAAACTCGCAGATTGCAAGCCCTACGGTAACTCCCCCAGCCGCGAAGCAGTGCAGACGCCTGCTCACACCATTAGCAAGCAGGGGCTGGGCAGGGAGGCGCGGCGCGGGCTGCATCGCTTAGAGTAAGAATCTGGCCTGAATACCCTGAGCACTATCTGAACGAAAGAACTTGGGCTAGCAAACCAGACTCTGGGATATCTACCACGCAAAAAGCCAGCCCTAACCTAAGACACCGCCAGGCCCGCGCACGGAACAAAGGACTGAACAGAGATAGCCGGCTGCAGACCTTCCCCCTCCGGTGACAGGCAGCCAGAGCCAGAAGGGGGCAATCGCAGCCCCAGAGAGACATTATCTATAAAACTGTAAGCAGCCTTCTTTGCTAACTAAAACTTCTTGGGGATCTGGACGGTCAACATCTGCCTGAGAAGGTGCGCCTGTTTTACACCCAGATAACCGAGTGGCGGGGAGGCGATAAGTCACAACATTGGCGCTCGCCAAACACCTCATCACCTGAGCTGCTCGGACCTGGGAAGAGCACAAAACGCAGGCCCAACCGAGTCTGTGCCTCTGAGGACTACCCGAGTGCCTGAACCTGAGCGGCTTGGACCTGGGAGGTGCATGAAGCCCAGGGCCAGCCTCGGATTGTTCCCGGTGGAACAACCTAGAGCCCGAGCAGTGTGGGCAGGGAGGCTACAAGTGCCGTGAGCGGGGGCAGACCCAGTGTGGCTGAGGCACTGCGAGCGCACGCCAGTGTTATTTGTTTGCAGCATCACTCCCTCCCTCCCTCCCCACAGCGCAACTGAACAAGTGAGCCTAAAAAAAAAAGTGTCCTCCACCGTCCCCTTTGTGTCAGGGCGTAAACCAGACACTGAAGAGACAGGCAAACAAAAGAAGCTATAACAGAGGGAAACGCCTTGGAAGCTACAGGCAATAGATTAAAACCCTGTGGTTACTAGGACTACATAGGAAGGCGCCTATAGATCTTGAGAAATATAAGTTGGACCAAGGAACTAGCCAAAAATGAACCGAACCCACGATACTCACAACAAAACCAGAGAAAGTCCTAGATATATTTTTATGATCATTCTTACTTTTTTTAATTTTTTAAATTTTAAGTTCTCTATTGTTCATTTAATTTTCACTTTTATAACCTATTACTTTGCAAAACAAAGACCCTATTTTTTTCTTCTTCAGCAAACTTCATATATATATATTTATATATATATATAATAATTTTTTGACCTTGTTTTTTGTTTTGTTTTTTTTCTTCTTTTCTTTAACATTGTATTTTTGAAATTCCAAACTGTACTCTAGATTTTTAATTTATGCTTTTTGATATTTGATATCAATTTTGTACCTGTAGTTTCTTTATAATTTTTGCGACATTGCTTGTTTTTGTTTGTTTGTTTTCTCTTTAGTTTTCTTCTTCCTTTTTTTTAACATTGTATTTTTGAAATTCCAAACTCTACTCTAGATTTTTAATTTTTGCTTTTTGGTATTAGTTATCAATTTTGTACCTGTATTTTCTTGATAATTTTTGCGACCATGTTTGTTTTTCTTTGTTCGTTTTTTCTCTCTTTCTTTTCCTTCTTCTTTTCTTTAACATCGTATTTTTGAAATTCCAAACTCTACTCTAGATTTTTAATTTTTGCTTTTATGTATTTGTTACCAATTTTGTACCTTTAAGAACCCAATCTTCAGTACCCATTTTTCACTAGGGAGCGAGATTACTGGCTTGACTGCTCTCTCTCCCTTTGGACTCTCCTTTTTCTCCACCAGGTCGCCTGTGTCTCCTCCCTAACCCCTCTCTACTCTACCCAACTCTGTGAATTTCTGTGTATTCCAGACGGTGGAGAACACTTAGGGAACTGATTACTGGCTGGATCTGTCTCCCTCCTTTTCATTCCCCCCTTTTATCCTTCTGGCCACCTCTGTCTCCTTCCTCCTTCTTCTCATCTCTGTATAACTCTGTGAACATCTCTGAGCGGTCCAGTTGTGGAGTGCACATAAGGAAGTGACTACTGGCCAGCCCACTCTCTCCACTATTGATTCCACCTGATCTCATTTGGGTCACCTCTAACTCCCTCCTCCCTCTTCTCTTCTCCATGTAATGCTGTGAACCTTTCTGAGTGGCCCCCACAGTAGAGAAACTTTTCTTCTTTAACGTAGATGTTTTATCAATGGTGCTGTATAGAAGGAGAAGTTTTGAAACTACTGTAAAAGTAAGACAGATAACTGGAAGCAGGAGGCTTAAGTCCAAACCCTGACTCCAGGGAACTCCTGACTCCAAGGAACATTAATTGACAGGAGCTCATCAAATGCCTCCATACCGACACTGAAATCAAGCACCACACAAGGGCCAACAAGTTCCAGGGCAAGACATACCAAGCAAATTCTCCAGCAACAAAGGAACGCAGCCCTGAGCTTCAAGATACAGGCTGCCCAAAGTCACCCCAAAACCACAAACATCTCATAACTCATTACTGGACACTTCATTGCACTCTAGAGAGAAGAAATACAGCTCCACCCACCAGAACACGGACACAAGCTTCCCTAACCAGGAAACCTTGACAAGACACCTGTACAAACCCACACACAGCGAGGAAATGCCACAGTAAAGAACTCCACAAACTGCCAGAATACAGAAAGGACACCCCAAACTCAGCAATTTAAACAAGATGAGACAGAGGAATACCCAGCAGATAAAGGAACAGGATAAATGCCCACCAAACCAAACAAAAGAGGAAGAGATAGGGAATCTACCTGATAAAGAATTCCGAGTAAGGATAGTGAAATGGATCTAAAATCTTGAAATTAAAATGGAATCACAGATAAATAGCCTGGAGACAAGGATTGAGAAGATGCAAGAAAGGTTTAACAAGGACCTAGAAGAAATAAAAAAAGAGTCAATATATAATGAATAATGCAATAAATGAAATTAAAAACACTCTGGAGGCAACAAATAGTAGAATAACAGAGGCAGAAGATAGGATTAGTGAATTCGAAGATAGAATGGTAGAAATAAATGAATCAGAGAGGATACATGAAAAACGAATTAAAAGAAATGAGCACAATCTCAGAGACCTCCAGGACAATATTAAACGCTACAACATTCGAATCATAGGGGTCCCAGAAGAAGAAGACAAAAAGAAAGACCGTGAGAAAATACTTGAGGAGATAATAGTTGAAAACTTCCCTAAAATGGGGAAGGAAATACTCACTCAAGTCCAAGAAACCCAGAGAGTCCCAAACAGGATAAAGCCAAGGCGAAACCCCCCAAGACACATATTAATCACATTAACAAAAATCAAACACAAAGAACAAATATGAAAAGCAGCAAGGGAAAAACAACAAATAACACACAAGGGAATTGCCATAAGGATAACAGCTGATCTTTCAATAGAAACTCTTCAAGCAAGGAGGGAATGGCAAGACATACTTAAAATGATGAAAGAAAATAACCTACAGCCCAGATTATTGTACCCAGCAAGGATCTCATTCAAGTATGAATGAGAAATCAAAAGCTTTTCAGACAAGCAAAAGCTGAGAGAATTCTGCACCACCAAACCAGCTCTCCAACAAATACTAAACAGGAAACACAAAAACGGTGTATAAATTCAAACCCCAAACAATAAAGTAAATGGCAATGGGATCATACTTATCAGTAATTACCTTAAACGTAAATGGGTTGAATGCTCCAACCAAAAGACAAAGACTGGCTGAATGGATACAAAAACAAGACCCCTACATATGTTGTCTACAAGAGACCCACCTCAAAACAGGGGATACATACAGACTGAAAGTGAAGGGCTGGAAAAAGATTTTCCATGCAAATAGGGACCAAAAGAAAGCAGGAGTAGCGATACTCATATCAGATAAAATAGACTTTAAAACAAAGGCTGTGAAAAGAGACAAAGAAGGTCACTACATAATGATCAAAGGATCAATCCAAGAAGACGATATAACAATTATAAATATATATGCACCCAACGTGGGAGCACCACAGTATGTAAGACAAATGCTAACAAGTATGAAAGGAGAAATTAACACTAACACAATAATAGTTGGAGATTTTAATACCCCACTCACACCTATGGATAGATCAACTAAACAGAAATTTAACAAGGAAACACAAACTTTAAATGATACAATAGACCAGTTAGACCTAATTGATATCTATAGGACAATTCATCCCAAAACAATGAATTTCAACTTTTTCTAAAGTGCACATGGAACCTTCTCCAGGATAGATCACATCCTGGGCCATAAAGCTAGCATTGGTAAATTCAAAAAAATAGAAATCATTCCAAGCATCTTTTCTGACCACAATGCAGTAAGATTAGATCTCAATTACAGGAGAAAAACTATTAAAAATTCCAACATATGGAGGCTGAACAACACGCTGCTGAATAACCAACAAATCACAGAAGAAATCAAAAAAGAAATCAAAATTTGCATAGAAACGGATGAAAATGAAAACACAACAACCCAAAACTTGTGGGACACGGTAAAAGCAGTCCTAAGGGGAAAGTTCATAGCAATACAGGCACACCTCAAGAAACAAGAAAAAAGTCAAATAAATAAACTAACTCTACACCTAAAGCAACTAGAAAAGGAAGAAATGAAGAACCCCAGGGTTAGTAGAAGGAAAGAAATCTTAAAAATTAGAGCAGAAATAAATGCAAAAGAAACAAAAGAGACCATAGCAAAAATCAACAAAACCAAAAGCTGGTTCTTTGAAACGATAAATAAAATTGACAAACCATTAGCCAGACTCATCAAGAAACAAAGGGAGAAAAATCAAATCAATAAAATTAGAAATGAAAATGGAGAGATCACAACAGAAAACACAGAAATACAAAGGATCATAAGAGACTACTATCAACAATTATATGCCAATAAAATGGACAACGTGGAAGAAATGGACAAATTCTTAGAAAAGTACAACTTTCCAAAACTGGACCAGGGAAGAAATAGAAAATCTTAACAGACCCATCACAAGCACGGAAATGGAAACTGTAACCAAAAATCTTCCAGCCAACAAAAGCCCAGGTCCAGACGGCTTCACAGCTGAATTCTACCAAAAATTTAGAGAAGAGCTAACACCTATCCTGCTCAAACTCTTCCAGAAAATTGCAGAGGAAGGTAAACTTCCAAACTCATTCTATGAGGCCACCATCAGCCTAATACCAAAACCTGACAAAGATCCCACAAAAAAAGAAAACTACAGGCCAATATCACTGATGACATAGATGCAAAAATCCTTAACAAAATTCTAGCAATCAGAATCCAACAACACATTAAAAAGATCATACACCATGACCAAGTGGGCTTTATCCCAGGGATGCAAGGATTCTTCAATATCCGCAAATCAATCAATGTAATACACCACCTTAACAAATTGAAAAATAAAAACCATATGATTTTCTCAATAGATGCAGAGAAAGCCTTTGACAAAATTCAACATCCATTTATGATAAAAACTCTCCAGAAAGCAGGAATAGAAGGAACATACCTCAACATAATAAAAGCTATATATGACAAACACACAGCAAACATTATCCTCAATGGTGAAAAATTGAAAGCATTTCCTCTAAAGTCAGGAACTAGACAAGGGTGCCCACTTTCACCATTACTATTCAACATAGCTTTGGAAGTTTTGGCCACAGCAATCAGAGCAGAAAAAGAAACAAAAGGAATCCAAATTGGAAAAGAAGAAGTAAAACTCTCACTGTTTGCAGATGACATGATCCTCTACATAGAAAACCCTAAAGACTCCACCAGAAAATCACTAGAACTAGTCAATGACTATAGTAAAGTTGCAGGATATAAAATCAACACACAGAAATCCCTTGAATTCCTATACACTAATAATGAGAAAACAGAAAGAGAAATTAAGGAAACAATTTCATTCACCATTGCAACGGAAAGAATAAAATACTTAGGAATATACCTACCTAAAGAAACTAAAGACCTATATATAGAAAACTATAAAACACTGGTGAAAGAAATCAAAGAGGACACTAATAGGTGGAGAAATATACCATGTTCATGGATTGGAAGAATCAATATAGTGAAAATGAGTATACTACCCAAGGCAATTTATAGATTCAATGCAATCCCTATCAAGCTACCAACAGTATTCTTCACAGAGCTAGAACAAATAATTTCACAATTTGTATGGAAATACAAAAAAACCTCGAATAGCCAAAGCGATCTTGAGAAAGAAGAATGGAACTGGAGGAATCAACCTACCTGATTTCAGGCTCCGCTACAAAGCCACAGTTATCAAGACAGTATGGTACTGGCACAAAGACAGAAATATAGATTAGTGGAACGAAATAGAAAGCCCAGAGATAAATCCACACACATATGGACACCTTATCTTTGACAAAGGAGGCAAAAATATACAATGGATTAAAGACAATCTCTTTAACAAGTGGTGCTGGGAAATCTGGTCAACCACTTGTAAAAGAATGAAACTAGAACACTTTCTAACACAATACACAAAAATAAACTCAAAATGGATTAAAGATCTAAACGTAAGACCAGAAACTATAAAACTCCTAGAGGAGAACATAGGCAAAACACTCTCTGAAATACATCACAGCAGGATCCTCTATGACCCACCTCCCAGAATATTGGAAATAAAAACAAAAATAAACAAATGGGACCTAATTAACCTTAAAAGCTTCTGCACATCAAAGCAAACTATTAGCAAGGTGAAAAGACAGCCTTTGGAATGGGAGAAAATAATAGGAAATGAAGCAACTGACAAACAACTAATCTCAAAAATATACAAGCAACACCTACAGCTCAACTCCAGAAAAATAGATGACCCAATCAAAAAATGGGCCAAAGAACTAAATAGACATTTCTCCAAAGAAGACATACAGATGGCTAACAAACACATGAAAAGATGCTCAAAATCACTCATTATCATAGAAATGCAAATCAAAACCACTATGAGGTACCATTTCACGCCAGTCAGAATGGCTGCAATCCAAAAGTCTACAAATAATAAATGCTGGAGAGGGTGTGGAGAAAAGGGAACCCTCTTACACTGCTGGTGGGAATGCAAACTAGTACAGCCACTATAGAGAACAGTGTGGAGATTCCTTAAAAAACTGGAAATAGAACTGCCTTATGATCCAGCAATCCCACTGCTGGGCATACACACTGAGGAAACCAGAAGGGAAAGAGACACGTGTACCCCAATGTTCATCGCAGCACTGTTTCTAATAGCCAGGACATGGAAGCAACCTAGATGTCCATCAGCAGATGAATGGATAAGAAAGCTGTGGTACATATACACAATGGAATATTACTCCGCCATTAAAAAGAATAGAATGAATCAGTTCTAATGAGGTGGATGAAACTGGAGCCTATTATACAGAGTGAAGTAAGCCAGAAAGAAAAACACCAATACAGTATACTAACGCATATATATGGAACTTTGAAAGACGGTAACAATAACCCTGAGTACGAGACAGCAAAAGAGACACTGATGTATAGAAGAGTCTTATGGACTCTGTGGGAGAGGGAGAAGGTGGGAAGATTTGGGAGAATGGCATTGAAACATGTAAAATATCATGTATGAAAAGAGTTGCCAGTCCAGGTTTGATGCATGACACTGGATGCTTGGGGCTAGTGCACTGGGACGACCCAGAGGGATGCTATGGGGGGGGGAGGAGGGAGGAGGGTTCAGGATGGGGAGCACATGTATACCTGAGGCAGATTCATTTTGATATTTGGAAAAACTAATACAATTATGTAAAGTTTAAAAATAAAATAAAATTAAAAAAAAAATCCACAGGAGGCTTGACTCCCTTTAGGCCACTCAGTGGTCTCCAAGAAATACCCGTCGGGACTCGAGAGCAGAGCAGAGTCCTTTCCTTCCTCTCGAGATGAGGTCTGACTCCTCGGGTGCGTCTAAAATGCAACCCCGAGATCTCTGTCGCCCCTGGAGAGGAACATTAGGTCCTGGACACAAGCTTAGATGAGGTCTCTTTTGCCCTGAAGTGACTCGAGAGCAATCCCTAGCTCTCTCTCGCAACTCCAATGGAAGATTGGACTTCCCTGGGCCAACACAAGAGGAAGCCTGAATTCCCCATCGTAACTCGAGAATCCCGCCGAAACTCGAGAAAAACCACATGGTTACCCTGTCATCGCAAGATGAGGCCCTTGCCCGCTACAGCGTCTAAAGAGAAGTCCCAGGTTTCTTCTTCAAGTGTTTTCACACTTCAAGTGTGAAAACTTGGCACCCTTGATGCGATTCCAAAAGTTCCCCGACACCCTGGTCTCTCTCGAGGGGAACACCGAGGTTCCCGGTATGACATCATCTGAGCCACTTCTCCCCTCCTGATTGCGACTGGAGGGTCGACTCCCGTGCTTTGTCTGGAAGGGGTTCCCAACCTTCCCAGCGCACCTCAGGATGAGGCCGGTCTAACGAGAATATTTGAGACTTAGCTTCATGGGTGGTAACACATGCTGAAAGACCCCGATTCCCTGGTCCACTCTTGATAAGAACCCGATGCCCGGACACCTCTTTGAAGATAACCCTTTTGATGAAGGCACAACACTTAGGGGCACTGACACCCCTGGGTATCGTCCGGAGAAACCCGCAGGTACCACACACAGCTCGAGAAGTGACCTGTCACCCCGTGAACAACTGGAGAGGCAAGCAGAGTTCCATTCCTCCACACAAGACGAGGCCTGACTCTCCTGTTCGAACTCTGCAGCGAAACTGCGATCCGAGTCAGATCTGGCCCAGGGGAAGTCAGGAGAGGAAACATGAGTTTCCTGCCTCCACTCGAGATGAGGCCCTCTTCCATTGCACCAAACCCAGTGGAGTCCCGAGAGACCTCTCCCAACTGCACAGTATCCCTGACTTCTCAGAGGCACCCTTAGACCTTCCTGAGATCACCGGCACAAGTCGAGGGAACCAAGGGTTTCCTGCCCCAACCCGTAAAAGACCTCGAGAGTCCTTCTTCAACGCGTGTTGAGGTGCGATTCCCCTACCATGACTCGAGAGCAATGACGCGCTCCCCCTAGCCACGCGCATAGAAACCTGACTTCCCTGGCGCCACAGGAGAGGCTCCCTGAGCTCCCCATTATACCTCGTGAGCAAAACCACACTGGAGCCGCAGCTCGAGAATACCCACGAGACGCCCCAGTCCTCACGAGATGAGGGCCTTCTTTTGCTGTATGGCCTGGAGAGCAATCCTGAGTCCTCTCTCCAAACTCCACAGGAGGCTTGACTCATTTTAGGCCACACAGTGAGCTCCAAGATATACCCGTCGCGACTTGACAGGAGAGCGGTGTCCTTGGCTTCCCCTCGAGACGAGGCCTGACTCCCCGGGTGAGTCGAGAATGCAATGCTGAGATCGATTTCGCTCCAGCAGAGGAACATTAGGTCCTGGACACAAGCCTAGATGAGGTCTATTTGGCCCTGCAGTGTCTCGAGAGCAATCCCCATTCTAACTCACAATTCGAATGAAAACTGGACTTCCCTGGGCCAGTTGAAGAGGAAGCCTGAATTCCCGGTTGTAACTCGAGAATCCCGCCCCAACTCAAGAAAAACCACGTGGTTCCCCCGTCATCGAAAGATGAGGCCCTTGCTCGCTACAGCGTCTCAAGAGAAGTCCCACGTTCCGTATTGAAGAGCGAAAAGTTACTTGGAACCCTTGATGCGACCCCAAAAGTTCCCCGACATACCAGTCTCACTTGAGGAGAACACCGAGGTTCCCGGCACCACTTTATCTGAGACTCTTCTCCCCTCTTGATCGCGACAGGAGGTTCGATTCCCCTGCTTTGTCTGGAAGGCGTTCCCGACCTTCCTGGTGCACATCAAGATGAGGCCAGTCTCACGACGAAATTCGAGACATAGCCTCGTGGGTGGTGCGGCATGCCAAAAGACCCCGATTCCCTGGTCCGCTCTTGATAAGAACCCGATGGCAGAACCCAACTCGAAGGCAATCCTGTGGAACAAGGCACAACACGAAGGGGCAGTGACACCCCAGTGCATCGTCCAGAAAAACCCGCAAGTTCCACATACAAATCGACAAGTGGCCTGTCACCCCATGAACAGCGCGAGAGTCAAGCGGAGTTCCATTCCTCCACACAAGACGAGGCCTGACTCTCCTGTCCCAACTCTGCAGGGACTCTGCGATCCGAGTCAGATCCGGCGCATTCGAAGCCAGGAGAGGAACCCTGTGGTTCCTGCCTCAACTTGTCATGAGGCCCTCTTCCATTGCACCAAACCCAGTGGAGTTCCGAGAGGCCCCTCCCAACTCCACAGTGACCCTGACTTCTCAGAGGCACGCTGAGAAGCTTCCTGAGGTCACTGGCACAAGTCGATGGAACCCAGGGTTTCCCGCCGCCCCCCGAGAAAGACCTCGAGAGTCCTTCTTCAACGCGTCTCCAGGCCCTAGTCCCCTCCCGTGACTCGAGAGCCATGACGCGCTCCCCCTCGCCATGCGCATGGAGATCTGACTTCCCTGGCGCCGCACGGGAGGCTCCCTGAGATCCTCGTCGTGCCTCGGGAGAAAACCCCCACGGGCGCCGCAGCTCGAGGAAACCCCTGAGACGCCCCCGTCCTCGCGAGCTGAGGGCCTTCTGTTCCTGCATGGCCTGGAGAGCAATCCCGGGTCCTCTCTCCAAACGGAAGAGGAGTCTGGACTCCCTTGAGGCCGCTCAGGGGGCTCCAAGAGATCCGGGTCGCGACTCAAGGGGAGAGCGGAGTCCTTGGCTTCCCCTCGAGACGAGCCCTGACTCCCCGGGGTAACCTGGAACGCAACCCCGAGATCCCTGCCATCCCTTGAGAGGAATATTAGGTCCCGGACACACGCCTAGATGAGGTGTCTTGGGCCCTAAAGTGACTCGAGCGCAACCCCCAGCTTTCCCTCGCAACTCGAGGGGAAGATTGGGCTTCGCAGGGCCAACCCAAGAGGAAGCCTGAGATCCCCGTCGTAACTCAAGAATCCGCCGCAACTCGAGAAAAACCACGTGGTTCCCACGTCTTCGCAAGATGACGCCCTTGCCCGCGATGGCGTATGAAGGGAAGTCCCCTGTTCCGCCCTGAAGGGTGAAACGGTCCCTGACAGCCTTCATGCGACCCCCAAAAGTTCCTCGACACGCCGGGTTCCCTCGAGGGTAACACCGAGGGTTCTGGCCCCACTTCATCTGAGCCCCTTCTCCCCTCCTGATGGCGACAGGAGAGTCGATCCCCCTGCGTTGTCTGGAAGGCTCCCCGGCCTTCCCGGCATACCTCAGGATGTAGCCGGCCTCACTAGGAAATTTGAGACTAGCCCCGTGGGTGGTCCCTCATGCCGAAAGACCCCGATTTCCCTGTCCGCTCTTGAAAAGAACCCGAGGCCCGGACACCTCTTCGAAGGCAACCCAGTGGGTGAAGGCACAACACGAAGGGGCACTGTCACCGTCGTGCATCGTCCGGAAACACCCGCAGGTTCCACACACAGCTGAACAAAGGGCCTGAGACACCCTGAACACCTCGACAGGCAAGCGGAGTTCCCTTCCTCAGACAAGACGATTCCTGACTCTCCTGTCCCAACTCTGCAGAGACCCTGCGGTCGCAGTCCGAAACGGAGAGGAAGCCTGAGGTTCCTGCCTTCCCTGGAGATGAGGCCCTCTTCCATTGCGCCAAACCCAGCGTAGTCCTGAGAGGCCCCTCCAACTCCACAGCATCCCTCATCTGTCAGAAGCACACTGGGAAGTTCCCTAAGGTCACCGGTAAACTTTTATTGCACAAGGTCCACATGAAAAGGCCCACGCAGCAGGACAGCCACAGATTCTGTCTGCCATTAAAGGGCAGTAAGGTGCCCTCCCCCCTTCTTTGCTGCCTCGGTGGCCACCAGGGTGCAATTCGCGTACCCTTCCCTTTCCCATCCTAGCAGGTGCTCCAGGGCCCGCTGGCCTACAAAGTGCCAGAAGCAGGGCTGGGCCAGCCGGCCAGAATTCAGGGTTCTGTCCCTTGGACTTCCAGCGGACACTAGGCTGCTTGGGAAAACCGCGCAGACTATGAGGTTTTTCAGCAGAGGGGTGGAGTGGTAAAGGCCTTGACCCCAAAGACGAGGCCTTCCTGCGACCGCCAGGTTGGGGAGCTCTGAGACTGTGCCAACACAGGGCGGAATACATGGTTCCCTGCTCCACGCAGTCCCCGTTCCCTTACCTGTGTTCCGCACCCCTCCGCTGTGGCCGATGGATGCCGATCCTTGGGGATCCAGGAGTTCACGAAATGGGCATTCCCAGCCGCAATGGCGACCCCCAACAGCACATCTGGAAAGCCCTCCCCCACCCCCGCCAGGAGCCGACCCCCGCTGCGAACGGACCCCCCACCCCGCCCCGCGCCGCCAGGTTTTGCCCCGGCCCTGCTGGGCTCCCGGCGGGTTCCCAGCCACATTGGCGACCCCCGGGAGCACAACAGGGACCGACCCCCCACCCACAGCGAGCGGAATCTCGACCTGTGCAGCCCAGGTTTACCCCACCCTGGCTGCGCTCCCGGCGTGTTTCCAGCCGCAGTGGCCATCTCCGAGAGCACAACTGGGAAGCCCTCCCCTACCCCCGCCAGGAGCCGACACCCGCCCTGTGCCGCCCGGGTTCGCCCCGCCCCTGCCGCGCTCCAGGGGCGCTGCCCACCTTCACCAGCGGCTCTCGGTGAGCCCCG
Source organism: Bubalus kerabau (assembly GCF_029407905.1). NCBI lineage: Eukaryota > Metazoa > Chordata > Mammalia > Artiodactyla > Bovidae > Bubalus > Bubalus kerabau. The sequence goes on along the minus strand of NW_026577886.1, from coordinate 2,079,357 downwards.
TCCCCACGCCCGGTTCCAGGAGAGGCTCTCGGACCTCGCTGCTGCTGCCAGGTCAAACATGAGGACAATACATACACCCCACAGAGACAATCCAAGCTGTCTATGATTTAGGGATAAAACGAGGACTACAGAAAGGCAAGATGACCTGACCTAGGAGGGCCATGATATTCTATAGAACCAGACAAAGTTGGTTACCAAGGAAACTTTTTTCCTTGGAACCCGGAAAGCTGGTTCTTTGCATATGCAATGACCAACAATTAGCTTGTTACCCAAGCCTGCCTTACTGCCACCCCCATCCCCCCACTCCCCAGAAGACTGGCTCAAAGAAATATTTTAAATCTCAGGTGGAAACCTGGAAGATGTCTTGTCTGTCTGTTTGGATTAAGGTATGTGTCAGTGTGAGCCTTGTGTTTTTTGATAATATTGCTCAAGTTCTGTGTTCTGATTTCAATGGTCTCAAGACAAGGCAGCCCTTCCAAATCAAACTGCTGGAAATACAAGAAAACATTGACCTAAATGAATGTCAGAGTCCCGTGAACTGGGAACTAGTCAATATTAAATATCTAGTATTTTTGGTTTTGCTCCTCCATTATAGACATGTCTAAGAGTCAACAACATTAAGCACAACATGTTCATAGTGCCTAGGTTTCTTTTGAGGTAAAAATTGCTCTATTGTTATATCTGTCACAAGCTTGTCAGCAAGAAACTACCTGGAAACGACAACAACAAAAGTAAAAAATGTAAATGTGATATGAGCTTTTAGACAAACTCTTTACAATAATTATACTCTAAAATATCTGCCTCTCATAGTCTTGATTGAAGGCAGAGGAGAAGGGGATGACAGAGGATACGATGGTTGTATGGCATCACTGACTCGATGGACATGAGTTTGAGCAAGCCCCTGGAGTTGGTGACGGACACGGAAGCCTAGCGTCCTTCAGGCCACGGGGTCCCAAAGAGTCAGACACGACTGAGCAACTGAACTGAACTGAACTAACAAACGTTTCTCCAGGTGTTTTGGTTACCCGAGTTTCTATCCTTGTGACGACAGTGTATTGAATAGCTAGGTCATTTCCAAATAAATGAAAGTTCTGAAACATTCACGACTTGAAAGGACCTCCCTTTTACACAGAAACAAAAGAGATTTTTGACTCTCCATGAATAGTGTCTGGCACCATCCTGACATGTTAAATGTAAGAAAGCAATTGTTTTGTTTTGTTTTGTTCTGTTCTTGGGGGTGGGGGGAGGGGGGCGGGCTATAGCGAATGCCAATATAAAAGTCAGTTCTTGGTTGCTGAAGGGAAATGTATGACTTGTTATTACAAGAAAGTATGTGGAATGCAATGGCACTTGAGGAAGGAAAACGAAGTAGTTCTGTCTTACAGGTGGCAGTTTCAGGATGGGAGAAGCAAAGGAATGGGTACAGAATGGGATAAGGAGGTTGTAGGGAAAGTGGACCCCCAGAAAAGAGTTCTGTGCCTAGCACAAGTTTTCTTGAGATGTCGAACTGCCTTTGCTAATGGAGTTTAAGTTTCTTTACCTCTTAAGTGATCTCTTCTAGGTTGACCTAGAACAGAAATCTTTCGTTAGCTTTGGCTAAGTGGAGAAGTAGTGTTTCACGGTGACATATGTGATCCTTCCTGACTGTTTGCAGCCCTTTTGATATCGATGCCTTGCTTCTGCTGCTGCTGCCGCCGCCGCTGCTGCTAAGTCGTTTCAGTCGTGTCCGACTCTGTGCGACCCCATAGACGGCAGCCCACCAGGCCCCGCAGTCCCTGGGGTTCTCTAGGCAAGAACACTGGAGTGGGTTGCCATTTCCTCCTCCCATGCATGAAAGTGAAAAGTGAACGTGAAGTCGCTCAGTGGTGTCCGACTCTTAACCACCCCATGGACTGCAGCCTACCAGGCTCCTCCATCCATGGGATTTTCCACGCAAGAGTACTGGAGTGGGGTGCCATTGCCTTCTCCCATATCTATGCACAAGCCTGCCTAAATCATTGACTTCTAGCTAGCTTTGGGATGCCAATGACCATCCACCCTTACCAGGCAACAGAGAAGAGAAAAACACTTACCACAGGAGGTCCTGGTAAGGAACAAGGAACTAACAAGCTCCCGCCAACCAGGATTCTGCAGAGGTCAACAAGAGGTCAGTAAGAGATGGAAGACTGCAGTCCAGAGGTCCTAGCAACTTCCATCTTGCAGCAGAGACCCAGCATAGTCAAAACGAATTCAATGTTGCAAAAAATAAGTAAACAAATAAAGGACAGAAGTCCTTTGAACACATGACTGAGATTAGGGGTGAGGCAGTACATGTATGGTGCCCGGAAAATCTTAAAGTATGAGAAAGGAAAGAAATTAAAGACAACTATCAAGCTGTCCAAACTGATAAAAACGAAAGATTACACGGTTTTTTCTGTATATATTAGCAGATAATAATCTGAAAAGGAATTAAAAAAAATTCCCTTTCAATAATGTCAACATGAATACAACACTTTGCCATGGATGTAACGAGGATGACAAGACTGGTACACTGGAAATTATACACCCTGGCTGAAAACTATCCTGAATACATGGACAGATATTCCATAACAATGGAAAGACTTAAGATGGCAATACCATGGAATGCATCTTCAATCTGAAATGAAGATTTGATATGATTTGATCGCTCAGAGCTTTTGTGTCATCAATTGTTATTAAAGTATAAATGAGATAGAGAAAGCTGCTGACTTAGACTTGAGGCGGGGTGTACGCCCTGCTGGTCTCTAGCCAGATATTCTACAGGCACTAGCAGTCAGCTAAGGAAGGAAAGGCACTGTCTCAGGGAATGGCACCAGGCCCCTCCCCCACGACATGCCTTGAGGTCACATTGGCAGCAGGTGAGTCATCCTGGGCCAAAAACTGATTGACATGAATCTTGAAGAAAGGCAGTATTCCAGGCAAATATATCATTTCCTTAACATAGATTAGGAGAACAAGGTACGAGGAAAACATACAGTTTTGTTCAAGTCGCTTCTGAGCCTACTGGGGGAACCGACCTGAAGCCAGAGTCCAGCGGATATACATAGGATATTTACATCGCTTTAGACAAACATTTCCTCAGGAACAAATGCATTGCTTAGCTCAAGGTTTGTCTGCGAAATTCTTACACATCAGGAGATGGCTCCGAGCTGGGTTTCTACACACAAGAACATGAATGCAAAGGACAAGACTGCACAGCCCATCTGCCCCCCTTCCCCACAGCTAGCAGCATTTCCAAGTGACCTCCTAAGGCCTTCCCCAAAATACAGGGGCACCTCTGGGTTTCCTGTTTCAAGCTCTTCGAACACTTTTCTTAAAAAAAAAAAAATCCTGCACACTTCTTGATAGAATGCCACAGTGCAAGGAAAACAGGCCTTCAATACTTAAACCTCCCTGTGCCAAACACTTGGGGCTTGGTTTTGTTTTGTTTTGTTTTTTAATTACACCACCACATAATTTAAACTTTTTACAATTTCTAATTATTCAGTACCAAAACACCAAACTTTTATTGCACAAGGTCCCCATGAAAAGGCCCACGCATCAGGACAGCCACAGATTCTGCCATGAAAGGAGAGCAAGGTGCCCTCCCCACTTCTTTGCTGCCTGGGCGGCCACCAGGGTTTGAAATCCATGCACCCTACTAAGTTTCTAGGGTGCAATTCGTGGACCCTTCCCTTTCCCATCCCAGCAGGTGCTCAAGGGCCCGCTGGCTTACAAAGTGCCAGAAGCAGGGCTGGGCCAGCCGGCAAGAATTCAGTGTTCTGTCCCTTGGACTTCCAGCGGACACTAGGCTGCTTGGAAGAACCGCGCAGACTCTGAGATTTTTCAGCAGAGGGGTGGAGCGGTAAAGGCCTTGACCCCAAAGGCAAGGCCTTTCTGCGACCGCCAGTTTGGGGACCTCCGAGAATGTGCCAACAGACGGCGGAATACTTGGTTCCCTGCTCCACGCAGTCCCAGTTCCCTTACCTGTGGTCCGCAGCCCTCCGCTGCACCCATGGGATGGCGATCCTTGGGGACCCAGGAGCGGACGAAATGGGAGTTCCCAGCCGCAGTTGCAACCCCCGAGAGCGCAACTGGGAACCCCTCCCCATCCCCCCCATGAGCCGACCCCCGCCCCGCGCCGCCAGGGTTAGCCCCGCCCCTGCCGCGCTCCCGGCGCGTTTTCAGCCTCAGTGTCCACCTCCGAGAGCACAACTGGGAAGCCCGCCCCCACCCCCGCCAGAAGCCGACTCCCGCCCCACGCCGCCCGCGTTTGCCCCGCCCCTGCACGGTCCAGGTACCTTCCCAGCTTCTAGCGTTCACGCCCGGGTAGGAGCAGGATGTAGGAGTATGGGAGATGTGTCTGGAGCCTGACAGCCTCAGCTCCGCTCTGGCCTGCCCTTTGGACCTAGGAGCCAGGCCAACTTGCAGAGGGCTTAGGGCCCCATTGTATGCAAACTACCAAGGCCTACCGCAAGGAGAGCTCTGTCCGAGGGAAGGGAAGCGCCCCAGGCTGCGTTCCCAAGCTGTTGCTTGGCAATGCAGACTCAGCGGTAAACGGAGGGAATCAGGGTCCTAGTGCCCCTGTTTTGGGGAGGAAGCTCCACAGCCAGAGTGTTCCTCCCTTTGTGCCCAGAAAGCGCCTGCCAGACTGGGCTTCCCCGGAGCTCTGTTGCAGAGCAGAGACGTGTGGATGTGTTTTGGGGCCTTGACATGTGCGTTTGGGCTCCCTAGCACAGCCCCAGCGTAGGGGAACCAGCCCCTGAGCAAAGAGCTCCAGGCAGTGCTTTGTGCCAGGCCTGGATGCCCAGTCCCAGCACGTGGGAGAGATGAGTTAGGCTGCCGGCGGGTCCTTGCAAGCCTGTATTGGAAAGGACCGAGTGAGCTTCCACACCGTCGGAGCTGCAGACCTGCGCCCAGGCGCGATAGGACAGAGCCCCTGTCGAGAGGCTGCTCTGCGTGGGCGAGCCTCGCCAAGACCTTCCCAGCTTCTAGCGTTTGCGCCTGCAAAGGAGCAGGCTGCGGGAGTGTGGGCGACATGACTGGCTCCTGACTGGCCTCAGCTCCGCTCTTGCCTTCCCTTTGGACCTAGGAGCCAGGCCTCCTTGCAGACGGCTTAGGGCACGGGGGTGTGCAAACTGCGAAAGCCTCCCGCAAGGAGACCTCTGTCTGAGGGAAGGGAAATGCCCCAGGTTGCATTCCCAAGCTGTTGCTTGGTAGCCCAGACTCAGCGCTGAACGGAGGGAATCAGGGTCCCAGTGCCCCTGTCGTGGGGAGGGAGCTCCACAGCCAGAGTGTTCCTCCGTTTGTGTTCAGAAACCGCCTTACAGACTGGGCTTCCCCGGAGCTCAGCTCCAGAGCAGAGTCATGTGCATGTGGTTTGGGGCCTTCCCCTGTGCCTTTGGGCTCCCTAGCACAGTCCCAGTGCAGGGGAACCAGCCCCTGAGCAGAGAGCTCCAGGCAGTGCTCTGTGCTCTGGATTGGAAGCCCACTCCCAGCACGCGGGAGAATAGAGTCAGGCCGCCGTCGGGTGCTTGCAAGCCTGTATTGGGAAGGACCGAATGAGCTTCCACTCCGGCGGAGCTCCAGATCTGCACCCAGGCGCGATATCGCAGAGCCCCGGCCTAGAGGCTGCTCTGCCTGGGCGAGCCTCGCCAAGCCCTTCCCAGCTTCTAGCTTTCGCGCAGGGGAAGGAACAGACTGCGGAAGTGGGGGAGACGTGACTGGCGGGCGCCTTACTGGCCTCAGCTCCGCTCTTCCTTTCCCTTTGCACCTATGATCCATGCCTCCTTGCAGAGGGCTTAGGGACCGAAGGAGAGCTCTGTCAGAGGGAAGGGAAGCGCCCCAGGCTGCATTCCCAAGCTGTTGTTTAGCCGCCCAGACTCAGCGCTGCACAGGGGTAATCAGGCTCTCTGTGGCCGCAGCTTCACACACAGGTGTGTCTCCGTAGGAATCAAGAAAGATCCTGACAGAGTGAGGTTCATTAGAGCTATACTAAAGAGCAAAGTCTTGTCCATGTGGTCTTGCCTTCCCCTGTGCCTTTGGGTCTCCAGGCTCGGCCCCAGCTCCGTGGAAACAACCCCTGAGAAAATATCTTCAAGATCCACTTTTCCCAGTGTCTGGGAACCGGGGTTCGTAGGAGGAGAGAAAAGCACGCCTCCATCGGGAACGAAAAGGCAGTCCACCTGCCTGTGTTTTGAAGCCTCTATTTGGAAGGAATGGGTTAGCTTCTCCTAAAGGAGACCTCCAGATCTGCTCAGAAGTTGGTAATTCCAGAGGCAGGGTGCTGGTTCCTGACTGCCCTTTGCCAGCCTTGCAAAGACATTCCAAGATTCTAGAGTTATATTCCATGAAGGAGCAGGGTTCGGGAATGTGCCAGAGGGGACTGGCTCCTTATTGGCCTCAGCTCAGCTATTGCCTTTCCATTCAAACTAGGACAAGGGCCTACTTTATGAAGTGTAAGGGTCTTCTTCTTTGAAACTGCCAAGGGCTACAGCAATGAGACCTCTGTCAAGGTGAGGGAAGCCTAAGAGGACGGATTCTCAAGCAGGTGCTTTGCTACAAAGCATCAGCACCCCACGGAGAGAACCAAGATCCCTGTTCCCCAATGTTGGGAGTGTAGCTTCACACACAGAGTTGTCTCTATAGGAGCCAAGAATGTTCCTGAGAGATTAGGTTCACTAAACCTCTCCTACAGAGTATAGACCTGTCCATGTGGTTTTTCCTTTCCCTGTGAATTGGGTCCCCGAGGTCCACCACACCTCCGGGGAAACTGTCCCTGAGAAAAGATCTCCAGGAACCGCTTTGCTGAGGCTGGGAAACGCTGTTCACAGGAAGTAAGGCAAGCGAATCTCCTGCAGAGAAAAAGAGGCCTTACTGTCCCTGGAGGAGCAGGCTGCCAGAGTGTGTGGAACCTGACTGTTGCCTTACTGGCCTCAGTTCCACCATTGCCTGTTCCTCCGAACTAGGACCCAGGCCTATTTGGAGAAGCGTTTGGCTGCGGATTTCTACAAAGTGCCAAGGGCTACAGCAGCGAGAATTCTCTCAGCTGTAATGGAGAGCATTTTATGGATTCTCAAGCTGTTTTCTGAACGACTGCGTCAAAATGAACTGAGAGAATCAGGCTCTCTGTGCCCCTATGTTAGGTACGCAGCTTCACACACAGAAGTGTCTCTATAGGAGCCAAGAATGTTCCTGAGAGATGAGGTTCACTAGAAGTCTGCTACAGAGCATAGACCTGTCCATATGGTTTTGCCTTGCCCTGTGATTTGGGTCCCCGAGGTCCGCCCCAGCTCAGGGGAAGGAGCCCCTGAGAAAAGATCTCCAGGGACCACTATTCCCCCAGGCTGGCAAACGCAGTTCACAGGAGGTAACGCAAGCGAGCCTCCTGCAAGGCACAACAGGTCTTAGTGTCCCTGGACGATCAGGCTGCCAGAGTGTGTGAGACCTGACTGGTGCCTTACTGGCCTCAGCTCTGCCATTGCATGTTCCTCCGATCTAGGACCCAGGCCTACTAGGAGAAGGGTTTGGGTATGGATTTCTAAATACTGCCAAGGGGTATAGCAATGAGAACTGTGTCACGGGTAAGGAAGAGCATTGTATGGATTTTCAAGCTGTTGTTTGAACGACAGCTTCAAAGCTGCACAGAGAGAATCAGACTCTGTGTCTCCATGTTCGGTACACAGCTTCACAGACAGGGGTGTCTCCATAGGAAACAAGAATGTTCCTGACAGAGTGAGGTTCACTAGAGCTCTCCTAGAGAGCAAAGACTTGTCCATGTGGTTTTTCTTCCCCTGTGCGTTTGGGGCTCCAGGCTCGGCCCCAGCTCCGTGGAAACAACCCCTGAGAAAAGATCTTCAAGATCCGCTTTTCCCAGAGGCTGGGATGTGGGGTTCATAGGAGGCGGGAAAAGCAGGCCTCCTTCAGAGAGCAAGAGGCAGCCAAGCGGCCTGCGTTTTGAAGCCTCTACTTGGAAGAATGGGTTAGCTTCCCCTAAGGGAGACCTCCAGATCTGTTCAGAAGTCGGTAATTCCAGAGGCAGTGTGCAGGGTCCTGACTGCCCTTTGCCAACCTTGCAAAGACATTCCTAGATTCTACAGTTATCTTCCTGAAGAAGCAGGCTTTGGGAATATGTCGGACTTGACTGGCGCCTTATTGGCCTCAGCTCAGCTATTGCCTTTCCATTCAAAGTAGGACAAAGGCCTACTTTATGAAGGGTAAGGGTCTTCTTCTTTCCAAACTGCCGAGGGCTACAGCAATGAGACCTCCGTAAATGCGAGGGAAGCATAAGCGGATGGATTATCAGGAAGGTTCTTTGCCACCAAGCATCAGCACCCCACGGAGAGAATCAGGCTCCCTTTGCCCCTATGTGGGGTGTGTAGATTCACACACAGTGGTGTCTCTACAGGAGCCAAGAATGTTCCTGAGAGATGAGGCTCACAAGAGCTATCCTACAGAGTGCTCACCTGTACATGTGGTTTCACCTTTCCCTGTGAGTTGGGTCCCCGAGGTCCGCCCCAGCTCCGAGAAAACAGCCTCTGAGAAAAGATCTCCAGGAACCGCTTTTCGCCCAGGCTGGGAAAAGCTGTTCACAGGAAGTAAGGCAAGTGAGCCTCCTGCAGAGAAAAAGAAGCCTTACTGTCCCTGGAGGAGCAGGCTGCCAGAGTGTGTGAAAACTGACTGGTGCCTTACTGGCCTCAGCTCCGCCATTGCCTGTTCATCCGAGCTAGCACCCAGGCCTACTTGGAAAAGCGTTTGGGTGCAGATTTCTACAAAGAGCCAAGGGCTACTGAAATGAGAACTCTCTCAGAGGTAAGGGCGAGAATTGTATGGATTCTCAAGCTGTTTTCTGAACGACAGCATTAAACCTGCACAGAGAGAATCAGGCTCTCTGCCGCCATGTTGGGTACGCAGTTTCACACACAGAGGTGTCCACATAGGAGCCAAGAACGTTCGTCAAAGATTGAGGTTCACTAGAGCTCTCTTAGAGAGCAAAGACTTGTTCATGTGGTTTTGCCTTCCCCTGTATGTGTGGGTCTCTGGGCATAACCCCAGCTCCGTGGAAACAACCCCTGAGCAAAGATCTCCAAGATCTGCTTTTCCCCCATGCTGGAAACCAGGGATCATAGGAGGCAGGAAAAGCAAGCCTCCTTCAGGCAAGAAGAGGCAGCCAACTAGCCTGTGTTTGGAAGCCTCTATTTGCAAGGAATGGGTTAGCTTCTCCAGAAGGAGACCTCCAGATCTGCTCAGAAGATAGATATTCCAGAGGCAGGGTCGAGGTTCCTGACTGCCCTTTGCCAGCCTTGCAAAGACATTCCTAGATTCTAGCAATATTTTCCATGAAGGAGCAGGCATCGGGAATATGTCACAGTTGACGGGGGCCTCACTGGCCTCAGCTCAGCTATTGCCTTTCCTTTCAAACTAGGATCAGGGCCTACTTGGTGAAGGGTAAGGGTCTGCTTCTTTCCAAACTGCCAAGAGACACAGCAATGAGACCTCTGTCAAGGCGAGGGAAGCGTAAGCGGATGGATTCTCAAACAGGTGCTTTGCCACAAAGCATCAGCACCCCATGGAGAGAATCAGGCTCCCTGTGCCCCTATGTTCGGTGTGTAGCTTTACACACAGAGGTGTCTCTGTACGAGCCAAGACTGTTCCTAAGAGATGAGACACACTAACGTCTCCTACAGAGCATAGACCTGTCCATGTGGTTTTTCCTTCCCCTGTGAGATGGGTCCCCGAGGTCCACCCCAGCTCTGGGGATAGAGCCCCTGAGAAAAGATCTCCAGGAACCGCTGTTTGCCCAGGCTGGGAAACGCAGTTCACAGGAGGCCAGGCAAGCGAGCCTCCCACAGGGAAAAATAGGCCTTACTGTCCCTGGAGGAGCACGCTGCCAGAGTGTGTGACACCTGACTGGTGCCTTACTGACCTCAGCTCCGCCACTGCATGGCCATCCAAACCAGGACCCAGGCCTACTTGGAGAAGGGTTTGGGTGCGGATTTGTAAAAACTGCCAAGGGTTACAGCAATGAGAAGTCTCTCAGAGGTAAGGGAGAGCATTGTATGGATTCTTAAGCTGTTGTTTGAATGACAGCTTCAAAGCTGCAAAGAGAGAATCAGGCCCTGTGTGCCCCCTTGTTGGGTACGCAGCTCCACACACAGAGGTATCCCCGTGGAATCCAAGACTTTCCTCACATACTGAGGTTAACTAGAGTTCTCCTACAGAGCAAAGACTTGTCCATGTGGTTTTGCCTTCCTCTGTGCGTGTGGGTCTCCGGGCTCGGCTCCAACTCCGTTGAAATAGCCCCTGAAAAAAGATCTCCAAGAACCACTTTTCCCCCAGGCGGGAAGCGGAGTTCACAGGAAGCGGAACAAGCAAGCCTCCTTCGGGCAAGTAGATGCAGCCAACTAGCCTGTGTTTGGAAGCCTCTATTTGGAAGGAATGGTTAGCTTCTCCAAAAGAAGACCTCCAGATCTGCTCAGAAGATGGAAATTCCAGAGGCAGGGTCGAGGTTCCTGACTGTCCTTTACCAGCCTTGCAAAGACATTTCTAGATTCTAGCGTTATTTTCCATGAAGGAGCAGGCTTCAGGAATATGTCAGACTTGACTGGCGCCTTACTGGCCTCAGCTCAGCTATCGCCTTTCCGTTCAAACTAGGACAAGGGCCTACTTGGTGAAGGGTAAGGGTCTGCTTCTTTCCAAACTGCCAAAGGCTACAGCAAAGAGACCTCTGTCAAAGAGAGGGAAGTGGAAGCGGATGGATTCTCAAACAGGTGCTTTGCCACAAAGCATCTGCACCCCACGGAGAGAATCAGGCTGCATTTGCCCCTATGTTGGGTGTGTAGCTTCAAACACAGAGGTGTTTCTATAGGAGCCCAGAATGTTCCTGGGAGATGAGGTTCACTAGAGCTCTGCTACAGAGCATAGACCTGTCCATATGGTTTTGCCTTCCCCTGTGAGTTGGGTTCCCGATGTTCGCCCCAGCTCCGAGGAAGAAACCCCTGAGAAAACACCTCCAGGAACTGCTTTTCGTCCAGACTTGGAAACGCAGTTCACAGAAGGCAAGGCAAGCGAGCCTCCTGCAGAGAAAAAGAGGCCTTACTGCCCCTGGAGGAGCAGCCTGCAAGAGTGTGTGAGACCTGACTGGTGCCTTACTGGCCTCAGCTCCGCCATTGCATGTTCCTCTGAACTAGGACCCAGGCCTACTAGGAGAAGGGTTTGGGTGCGGATTTCTAAAAAACTGCCAAGGGCTACAGCAATGAGAACTCTCTCAGAGATAAGGGAGAGAATTGTATGGATTCTCAAGCTGTTTTCTGAACGACAGCGTTAAACCTTCACAGAGGGAATCAGGCTCTCTGACCCCATAAGTTGTCCCTGTAGGAACCAAGAACGTTCGTCAAAGACTGAGGTTCACTAGAGCTCTCTTAGAGAGCAAAGACTTGTTCATGTAGTTTTGCTTTCCTCTGTATGTGTGGGTCTCCGGGCATAACCTCAGCTCCGTGGAAACAACCCCTGAGCAAAGATCTCCAAGATCTGCTTTTCCCCCATGCTGGGAACCAGGGATCATAGGAGGCAGGAAAAGCAAGCCTCCTTCGGGCAAGAAGAGGCAGCCAACTAGCCTGTGTTTGGAAGCCTCTATTTGCAAGGAATGGGTTAGCTTCTCCAGAAGGAGACCTCCAGATCTGCTCAGAAGATAGATATTCCAGAGGCAGGGTCAAGGTTCCTGACTGCCCTTTGCCAGCCTTGCAAAGACATTCCTAGATTCTAGCGCTATTTTCCATGAAGGAGCAGGCATCGGGAATATGTCACAGTTGACGGGTGCCTTACTGGCCTCAGCTCAGCTATTGCCTTTCCTTTCAAACTAGGATCAGGGCCTACTTGGTAAAGGGTAAGGGTCTGCTTCTTTCCAAACTGCCAAGGGACACAGCAATGAGACCTCTGTCAAGGCGAGGGAAGCGTAAGCGGATGGATTCTCAAACAGGTGCTTTGCCACAAAGCATCAGCACCCCACGGAGAGAATCAGGCTCCCTGTGCCCCTATGTTCGGTGTGTAGCTTTACACACAGAGGTGTCTCTGTACGAGCCAAGAATGTTCCTAAGACTTGAGATTCACTAAGGTCTCCTACAGAGCATAGACTTGTCCGTGTAGTTTTGCCTTCCCCTGTGAGTTTGGTCCCCGAGGTCCACCCCAGCTCCGGGGAAACAACTCCTTAGAAAAGATCTCCAGGAACCGCTTTTCGCCCAGGCTGGGAAACGCAGTTCACAGGAGGCAAGGCAAGCGAGACTCCTGCAGGGAAAAAGAGGCCTTACTGTCCCTGGAGGAGCAGGCTACCAGAATGTGTGACACCTGACTGGTGCCTTACTGACCTCAGCTCCGCCATTGCATGGCCATCCAAACCAGGACCCAGGCCTACTTGGAGAAGGGTTTGGGTGCAGATTTCTAAAAACTGCCAAGGGCTACAGCAATGAGAACTCTCTCAGAGGTAAGGGAGAGCATTGTATGGATTCTCAAGCTGTTGTTTGAATGACAGCTTCAAAGCTGCAAAGAGAGAATCAGTCTCTCTGTGCCCCCTTGTTGGGTACGCAGCTTCACACACAGGGGTGTCTCCATAGGGGTCAAGAACGTTCCTGACAGAGTAAGTTTCACTTAGAGGTCTCCTGGAGAACAAAGACTTGTCCATGTGGTTTTCCTTCCCCTGTGCAATTGGGTCTCTGGTCTCGGCCCCAGCTCCATGGAAAAAACCCCTGAGAAAAGATCTTCAATATCCGCTTTTCCCAGAGCCTGGGAAGCTGGGTTCATAGGAGGCAGGAAAAGCAAGCCTCCTTCGGGCACGAAGAGGCAGCCGACCGGCCTGTTTTTGGAAGTCTCAATATGGAAGGAATGAGTTAGATTCTCCTAAAGGAGACCTCCAGATCTGCTTAGAAATCGGTAATTCCAGAGGCAGGGTGCAGGCTCCTGACTGCCCTTTGCCAGCCTTGCAGAGACATTCCTAGATTCCAGCGTTATTTTCCATGAAGGAGCAGGCTTCGGGAATATGTCAGACTTGACTGGCGCCTTATTGGCCTCAGCTCAGCTCTTGCCTTTCCTTTCAAACTAGGACAAGGGCCCACTTTATGAAAGGTAAGGGTCCTCTTCTTTCCAAACTGCCAAGGGCTACAGCAATGAGACCTCTGTCAAGGCGAGGGAAGCGTAAGCTGATAGATTCTCAAGCAGGTGCTTTGCCACAAAGCATCAGCACCCCATGGAAAGAATCTGGCTCCCTTTGCCCCTACGTTGCGTGTGTAGCTACACGCACAGAGGTGTCTCGATAGGAGCCAAAAATGTTCCTGAGAGAGGAGGTTCACTGTTGGGGGCCAGAGTGAGGCACTCCGCCCATGGCAAAGGTCATGAGGAAGGAGGCTCGACATACGCAAAGGCGGGATCGAGCCTCAGGAGTCCCCCTGGAAATCCTCGAGCATCTACCCCCATAACCAGAGCCTGCCTACCTTACTACTTTGTGCTCTCACCTACACCTCTGACTTTACGGGGGGCTGTCCCCCACCACCTCTTTCGGAGAAGGAGTTAACCTAGAGCTCCAGTTGATAAAAACCCCTGGGTGTGACAAGAGTGTTTTAACCTACAAACTCCTCTGAAGGTTCTCTAGCCTGCCTGACAGGCTTGTCCGGCCACATGTGATTGCTCACAGCCTCCCAACCATGAGAGGCACGAGATGCTTTAAACCTTCTAAAAACAGGTTCCTTAGAAAAGTTAGAAAAGTATTAGTATAAGTATAATGGGCTGATTAGAAATCATATTGGTGAAGGGTTTTTCATTTGTTGAGCTGATGTTTACTGCTAAGTCTCCACATCCCCTGCCCTTATACACATTAATGAATATATAGAAGAAATAAGTATTAACCTTTGATATAAATCACGTTAGACCTTAGGCTAAGTAAATTCTTTCCTTAACTAAAACCCACTACACCCTCACCCTATAGGAATGTAACTTTATTTGGGTGGCGTCTGTTTTAAGAATAATCACCCCTGGAGAAATAAGTGTCCTGGTTGACTGACCGCTGTCACAAGGAGAGGGTCGTAAATTGTCAGCAGGCCCCCCGGCCAGAAGATGATGTAACACCCCTAAGACCTCTGTATACTTTTGTATGAAGCACCTGACTTTGATAAAAGTCAGGACTGCTGACCCCACGTGACTTTTGCATAACATCTCAGTGTATAAAAGTAGACCATGGAAAATAAAGAATTGGGATCAGTTTCTCGAAATACTGGTCTCCCCATGTCTCTCTCTCTCTCTCTCACTCTGGTTGAGTCTCCATCTGGAGCGCGGAACCCACCAAGCTTACTAATTTTGCCTGGGCTTCTAAGATCCGACCGGGGAGGCCTCAGTGTCTCCTCTCCTTCGGGAGAACGGAAGGACGCCTGCGGCCTACGTAAGTGGTGCAAGCTTCTTGTCTTGAAGTTTTATTGGTCCCCCGCGTAAACCAAGCTACTCAGCCTCTTTTCTCCACTGAATTTTCCTACTGAGCTATCCTCATTTTATTACTCTTTATATCCTTAATTAACGTTTAATTAAGCAGTTGTTCCCTGACCCTCGCCTACGCCGTCTCTGCTTCGAATACCCTGGATCAGCTGGGGCTGGACCCCGGCAGTTCACTAGAGATCTCCTACAGAGCATAGACCTGTCCATTTGGTTTTGCCTTCCCCTGTGAGTTGGGTCCCCGAGGTCCGCCCCAACTCCGGGGAAACAGCCCCTGAGAAAAGATCTCCAGGAACTGCTTTCCGCCCAGGCTGGGAAACGCTGTTCACAGGAAGTAAGGCAAGCGAGCCTCCTGAAGGGAAATAGAGGCCTTACTGTCCCTGGAGGAGCAGGCTGCCAGAGTGTGTGACACCTGACTGGTGCCTTACTGGCCTCAGCTCCGCTATTGCATGTTCATCTGAACTTGAACCCAGGCCTACTTGGAGAAGTGTTTGTGTGCCGATTTCCAGAAACTGCGAAGGGCTACAGCAATGATAACTCTCTCAGTGGTAAGGGAGAGCATTGTGTGAATTCTCAATTTGTTGTTTGAACGACAGCGTCAAAGCTGCACAGAGAGAATCAGGTCTCTGTGTCTCTATGTTGGCTATGCAGCTTCCCACACAGAGATGTCCCCGTTGGAGCCAAGAACATTCCCCATAGAGTGAGGTTCACTAGAGCACTCCTAGAGAGCAAAGACTTATCCATGCGGTTTTCCCTTCCCCTGTGCGTGTGGGTCTCCGGGATCGGCCCCTGCTCCGTGGAAACAGCCTCTGAGAAAAGATCTCCAAGAACCTCTTATCCCCCAGGCTGGGAAGTGGAGTTCGCAGGAGGTGGGATAAGCAAGCTTCCTTCGGCAAGAAGAGACAGCCAACCGGCCTGTGTTTGGAAGCCTATATTTGCAAGGAATGGGTTAGTTTCTCCTGACCGAGACCGCCAGATGTGCTGAGAAGATAGAAATTCCAGAGGCAGGGTCGAGGTTCCTGACTGCCCTTTGCCAGCCTTGCAAAGACATTCCCAGATTCTAACGTTATTTTCCATGAAGGAGCAGGCATCGGGAATATGTCAGACTTGACTGGCGCCTTACTGGCCTCAGCTCAGCTACTGCCTTTCCATTCAAACAAGGACAAGGGCCTACTTGGTGAAGGGTAAGGGTCAGCTTCTTTCCAAACTGCCAAGGACTACAGCAATGAGACCTCTGTCAAGGTGAGGGAAGCCTATGCGGACGGATTCTTAGCAGGTGCTTTGCCACAAAGCATCAGCACCCACGGAGAGAATCAGACTCCCTTTGCCACTATGTTGGGTGTGTAGCTTCATGCACAGAGGTGTCTCTGTAGAAGCCAAGAATGTTCCTGAGAGATGAGGTTCACTAGAGCTCTCCTACAGAGCATAGACCTGTCCATGTGGTTTTGTCTTCCCCTGTGAGTTGGGCCCCCGAGGTCCGACCCAGCTCCAGGGAAACAGCCCCTGAGAAAAAATCTCCAGGAACAGCTTTGCGCCCAGGCTGGGAAATGCAGTTCACAGGAGCCAAGGCAAGCGAGCCTCCTGCAGGGAAAAAGAGGCCTTACTGCTCCTGGACGATCAGGCTGCAAGAGTGTGTGAGACCTCACTTGTGCCTTACTGGCCTCAGCTCCGCCGTTGCCTGTTGTTCCGAGCTAGGACCCAGGCCTACTTGGAGAAGGGTTAGGGTGCGGATTTCTACAAACTGTCAAGGACGACAGCAATGAGAATTCTCTTAGCAGTAAGGGAGAGCATTGTATGGATTCTCAAGCTGTTGTTTGAATGACAGCTTCAAAGCTACACAGAGAGAATCAGGCTCTCTGTTCCCCTATTTTGGCTGTGCAGCTTCACACACAGAATTTGACTCTGTTGGAGCCAGAAATATTCCTGAAAGACTTAGGCTCACCAAAGCTGTCCTCCAGAGCAAAGACATTGGATGTGGTTTTGCCTTCCCTTGCCAGTATGGGTCCCCTAGCTTGGCCCCAGCTCCGGGGATACAGCCTCTGAAAAAAATCTTGCAAGAAGCGATTTTTCCTCCAGGCTGTTAAGCGGAATTCGCAGTTTGCAAGTTAAGGAAGCCTGCTTCGTGGAAGAGCAAGCAGCCAACTGGCCCTGTGTTAGGAAGCCTGTATTTGAAAGGAATAGGTTAGCTTCTACAGCGGGAGAACCTCAGATCTGCTCAGGGGGCTGAAATACTAGAGTCAGGGTCGAGGTTCTCCCTTGTCCTTTGCGCACCTTGCAAAGACATTCCTAGCTTCTAGCGTTAGTGTCCCTGTAGTAGCAGGCTGCAGGAGCGTGTGATAAATGACTGCCGCGTTCCTGTCCTCAGCTCCGCTATTGACTTTCTATTCGAACTAGAACCCAGGCCTACTTTGAGAGGGGTTAGGGTCCAGTGTTTCCAAACTGCCAAGGGCTACGGCAATGCGAGCTCTGTCAGAGGTAAGAAAAGAGCAATTGGTTGGATTCTTCAGCTGCTGCGTGGCTGCACAGCTTCCGCGCTGCATGGAGAGCATGAGGCTCCTTGTGGCCCTATTTTGGGTACGCAGCAACATGCACACAGAATGTCTGTGTTCACTTATGTACAGGCTTATGTACACTAGAGCTCTCCTACAGAGCAAAGACCACTCAGTGGGCTCCAAGAGATACCTGTCGCGGCTCGAGAAGAGAGTGGAGTCCTTTGCTTCCCCTCGAGATGAGGCCTGACTCCCCGGGTGAGTATGGAATGCAACCCCAAATCCCTGTCGCCTATGGAGAGGAACATTAAGTCCTGGATACAAGCCTAGATGAGGTCTAGTTTGCCCTTCAGTGAATGGAGCCCAATCCACAGCTCTCCCTGGCAACTCGAATGGAAGATTAGACTTCCTGGGCCAACACAAGAGGAAGCCTGAATTCCCCGTCGTAACTCGAGAATCCCACCGAAACTCGAGAAAATCCACGTGCTTCCCTCGTCATCGCAAGATGAGGCCCTTTGTCCGCTACAGCATCTCAAGAGAAGTCCCACGTTCCATCCTGAAGTGCGAAACGGTACTTGGCACCCTTGATGCGACCCCAAAAGTTCCGCGACATACCAGACTCACTCAAGGGGAACACCGAGGTTCCCGGCACCACTTCATCTGACCCCTTCTCCTCTCCTGATTGCGACAGGAGGGTCGACTCCCCTTCTCTGTCTGCAAGGGGTTCCCGACCTTCCGGGCGCACCTCAGGATGAGGCCGGTCTCATGAGGAAGTTCGAGACGTAGCCTCGTGGGTGGTGCCACATGCCGAAAGACCCCAATTTCACGGTCCACTCTTGAAAAGAACCCGATGCCAGCACACCTCTTTGAAGGAAAACCTGTGGATGAAGGCACAACACGAAGGGGCACTGACACCCGCGTGCATCGTCCAGAAAAACCCGCAGGTCCCACAGACATTTCGACAAGTGGCCTGTCACCCTGTAAACAACTCGAAAGGCAAACGAAGGTCCATTCCTCAACAGAAGACTAGGTGTGACTCTCTTGTCCCTACTCTGCAGGGACCATGGGATCCGAGTCAGAAACGGAGAGGAAGCCTGAGGTTCCTGCGTCCACTCGAGATGAGGCCCTCTTCCATTGCACCACACCCAGTGGAGTCCCGAGAGGCCCCTACCAACTCCACAGTATCCCTGAGTTCTCAGAGGCACAATGAGAAGCTCCCTGAGGTCACAGGCACAAGTCGAGGGAACCCTGGGTTTTCTGCCATGACTCGAGAAAGACCTCGAGAGTGCTTCAAAATGTGTTGAGTCGCGATTCCCCTACCATGACTCGAGAGCCATGACACGCGCCCCCTTTTCACACGCATGGAGACCTGACTAACCTGGCACTGCACGAGAGGCTCCCTGAGATCCTCATCGTACCTCGTGAGGAAACCCACACTGCCGCGGCAGCTCGAGGAAACACATGAGACACCCCGGTCATCGCGAGATGAGGGCCTTATATTCCTGCATGGCCTGGAGACCAATCACGAGTCCTCTCTCCAAACGGAAGAGCAGGCTGGACTCCGTTGAGGCCGCTCAGGGGGCTCCAACTGATCCTTGTCGCGACTCAAGAGGAGAGCGGAGTCCTTGGCTTCCCCTCGAGATGAGGTCTGACTCCCCGGGGGAGCCTGGAATGCAACCCCGAGATGCCTGCTTTCGCTGGAGAGGAATAGTAGGTCCCGGACACACGCCTAGGTGAGGTCTCTTCGGCCCTGCAGTGACTCGAGCGCAACCCCCAGATTTCCATTGCAACTCGAGGGGAAGATTGGGCTTCCCAGGGCCAACCCAA
This sequence comes from Bubalus kerabau, assembly GCF_029407905.1. Classification (NCBI taxonomy): domain Eukaryota; kingdom Metazoa; phylum Chordata; class Mammalia; order Artiodactyla; family Bovidae; genus Bubalus; species Bubalus kerabau. The sequence goes on along the minus strand of NW_026577886.1, from coordinate 2,060,575 downwards.
GAGGAAGGCTGAGATCCCCATTGTAACTCGAGAATCCCGCCGCAACTCGAGAAAAACCACGTGGTTCCCAACTCTTGGCAAGATGAGACCCCTGCCCGCAACGGCGTCTCAAGGGAAGTCCCCTCTTCCGCCCTGAAGGGCGGAAAGGATCCTGTCCGCCTTCATGCGACCCCCAAAAGTTCCCCGACACGCCGGGTTCCCTCGAGGGGAACACCGAGGGTCCCAGCACCGCTTCCTCTGAGCCCCTTCTCCCCTCCTGATCGCGACAGGAGCGTCGATTCCCCTGCGTGGTCTGGAAGGGGTTCCCGGCCTTCCCGGCGCACCTAAGGATGAGGCCGGCCTCACGAGGAAATTGGAAACGAGCCACGTGGGTGGTGCCACATGCCCAACGCCCCCGATTCCCCGGTCCGCTCTTGAGAAGGACCCGAGGCCCGGACCCCTCTTCGAAGGCAACCCTGTGGATGAAGGCACAACACGAAGGGGTACTGCCAACCCCGTGCACCGTCCGCAAAGACCCGCGGGTTCCACACACAGCTCGACGAGGGGCCTGAGACCCCCTGAGCAACTCGAGAGGCAAGCGGGGTTCCCTTCTTCAGACAAGACGAGGCCTGACTCTCCTGTCCCAACTCTGCAGGGACCCTGCGGTCGGAGTCCAAAACGGAGAGGAAGCCTGAGGTTCCTGCCTCCCCTCGAGCTGAGGCCCTCTTCCGTTGCGCCAGACCCAGCGGAGTCCCGAGGGTCACCGCCAACTCCACAGGATGCCTCGCCTCTCAGAGGCACCCTGGGAAGTTCCCTAAGGTTCCCGGCAGAAGGCGAGGGAAACGAGGGTTTCCCGCCGCCCTCCGACAAAGACTTCGAGAGTCCTTCTTCAACGCGTCTCGAGGCCCTAGTCCCCTCCCGAGACTCGAGAGCCATGACGCGCTCGCCCTCGCCACGCGCATGGAGAGCTGACTTCCCTGGCGCCGCACGAGAGGCTCCCTGAGATTCTCATCGTGCCTCGGGAGAAAACCCCCAGGGGCGCCGCAGCTCGAGGAAACCCCTGAGACGGCCCAGTACTCGCGAGCTGAGGGCCTTCTTTTCCTGCATGGCCTGGAGAGCAATCCCATGTCCTCTCTCCAAAAGGAAGAGGAGTCTGGTCAATTGAGGCCGCTCAGGGGGCTCGAAGAGACCCGCGTCGCGACTCGAGAGGAGAGCGGAATTCTTGGCTTTCCCTCGAGACGAGGCCTGACTCCCCGGGGGATCCTGGAATGCAACCCCGAGATCCCTGCCTTCCCTGGAGAGGAATATTAGGTCCCGGACACACGCCTAGGTGAGGTTTCTTGGGCCCTGCAGTGACTCGAGCGCAACCCCCAGCTTTCCCTTGCAACTCGAGGCGAAGATTGGCCTTCCCAGGGCCAACCCAAGAGGAAGCCTGAGATCCCCGTCGTAACTCGAGATTCCCGCCGCAACTCGAGAAAAACCACGGGGTTCCCACCTCTTGGCAAGATGAGGCCCTTGCCCGCGACGGCGTCTCAAGGGAAGTCCCCTCTTCCGCCCTGAAGGGCGAAACGGTCGCTGACAGCCTTCCTGCGACCCCCAAGTTCACCGACACGCAGGGTTCCCTCGAGGGGAACACCGAGGGTCCCGGCACCGCTTCATCTGAGCCCCTTCTCCCCTCCGGATCACGACAGGAGAGGCGATTCCCCTGCGTGGTCTGGAAGGGGTTCCCGGCCTTCCAGGCGCACCTCAGGATGAGGCTGGCCTCACGAGGAAATTCGAGACGAGCCACGTGGGTGGTGCCACATGCAGAATGCCCCCGATTCCCGGGTCCGCTCTTGAGAAGGACCCGAGGCCCGGACCCCTCTTCGAAGGCAACCCTGTGGGTGAAGGCACAACACGAAGGGGCACTGCCACCCCCGTGCATCGTCCGCAAAGACCCGCGGGTTCCACACACAGCTCGACGAGGGGCCTGAGACCCCCTGAGCAACTCGAGAGGCCAGCGGGGTTCCCTTCCTCAGACAAGAAGAGGCCTGACTCTCCTGTCCCAACTCTGCAGGGACCCTGCGGTCGGAGTCCGAAACGGAGAGGAAGCCTGAGGTTCCTGCCTCCCCTCGAGATGAGGCCCTCTTCCGTTGCGCCAGACCCAGCAGAGTGCCGAGGGGCCCCGCCACCTCCACAGGATCCCTCGCCTCTCAGAGGCACCCTGGGAAGTTCCCTAAGGTCCCCGGCAGAAGGCGAGCGAAACGAGGGTTTCCTGCCGCCACCCGAGAAAGACCTCGAGAGTCCTTCTTCAACGCGTCTCGAGGCCCTAGTCCCCTCCCGTGACTCGAGAGCCATAACGTGCTCCCCCTCGCCACGCGCATGGAGACCTGACTTCCCTGGCACCACACGAGAGGCTCCCTGAGATCCTCGTCGTGCCTCGGGAGAAAACCCCCACGGGTGCCGCAGCTCGAGGAAACCCCTGAGACGCCCCCGTCCTCGTGAGCTGAGGGCCTTCTGTTCCTGCATGGCCTGCAGAGCAATCCCGGGTCCTCTCTCCAAACGGAAGAGGAGGCTTGACTCCCTTGAGTCCGCTCAGGAGGCTCCAAGAGATCCGGGTCGCGATTCAAGGGGAGAGCGGAGTCCTTGGCTTCCCCTCGAGACGAGCCCTGACTCCCCGGGGTAACCTGGAATGCAACCCCGAGATCCCTGCCTTCCCTGGAGAGGAATATTAGGTCCCGGACACACGCCTAGGTGCGGTCTCTTCGGCCCTGCAGTGACTCGAGCGCAACCCCCAGCTTTCCCTCGCAACTCGAGGGGAAGTTTGGGCTTCGCAGGGCCAACCCAAGAGGAAGCCTGAGATCCCCGTTGTAACTCAAGAATCCGCCGCAACTCGAGAAAAACCACGTGGTTCCCACGTCTTCGCAAGATGACGCCCTTGCCCGCGACGGCGTATGAAGGGAAGTCCCCTGTTCCGCCCTGAAGGGCGAAACGGTCCCTGACAGCCTTCATGCGACCCCCAAAAGTTCCTCGACACGCCGGGTTCCCTCGAGGGTAACACCGAGGGTTCTGGCCCCACTTCATCTGAGCCCCTTCTCCCCTCCTGATGGCGACAGGAGAGTCGATCCCCCTGCGTTGTCTGGAAGGCTCCCCGGCCTTCCCGGCATACCTCAGGATGTAGCCGGCCTCACTAGGAAATTTGAGACTAGCCCCGTGGGTGGTCCCACATGCCGAAAGACCCCGATTTCCCTGTCTGCTCTTGAAAAGAACCCGAGGCCCGGACACCTCTTCGAAGGCAACCCAGTGGGTGAAGGCACAACACGAAGGGGCACTGTCACCGTCGTGCATCGTCCGGAAACACCCGCAGGTTCCAGACACAGCTGAACAAGGGGCCTGAGACACCCTGAACACCTCGACAGGCAAGCGGAGTTCCCTTCCTCAGACAAGACGATTCCTGACTCTCCTGTCCCAACTCTGCAGAGACCCTGCGGTCGCAGTCCGAAACGGAGAGGAAGCCTGAGGTTCCTGCCTTCCCTGGAGATGAGGCCCTCTTCCATTGCGCCAAACCCAGCGTAGTCCTGAGAGGCCCCTCCAACTCCACAGCATCCCTCATCTGTCAGAAGCACACTGGGAAGTTCCCTAAGGTCACCGGTAAACTTTTATTGCACAAGGTCCACATGAAAAGGCCCACGCAGCAGGACAGCCACAGATTCTGTCTGCCATTAAAGGGCAGTAAGGTGCCCTCCCCCCTTCTTTGCTGCCTCGGTGGCCACCAGGGTGCAATTCGCGTACCCTTCCCTTTCCCATCCTAGCAGGTGCTCCAGGGCCCGCTGGCCTACAAAGTGCCAGAAGCAGGGCTGGGCCAGCCGGCCAGAATTCAGGGTTCTGTCCCTTGGACTTCCAGCGGACACTAGGCTGCTTGGGAAAACCGCGCAGACTATGAGGTTTTTCAGCAGAGGGGTGGAGTGGTAAAGGCCTTGACCCCAAAGACGAGGCCTTCCTGCGACCGCCAGGTTGGGGAGCTCTGAGACTGTGCCAACACAGGGCGGAATACATGGTTCCCTGCTCCACGCAGTCCCCGTTCCCTTACCTGTGTTCCGCACCCCTCCGCTGTGGCCGATGGATGCCGATCCTTGGGGATCCAGGAGTTCACGAAATGGGCATTCCCAGCCGCAATGGCGACCCCCAACAGCACATCTGGAAAGCCCTCCCCCACCCCCGCCAGGAGCCGACCCCCGCTGCGAACGGACCCCCCCACCCCGCCCCGCGCCGCCAGGTTTTGCCCCGGCCCTGCTGGGCTCCCGGCGGGTTCCCAGCCACATTGGCGACCCCCGGGAGCACAACAGGGACCGACCCCCCACCCACAGCGAGCGGAATCTCGACCTGTGCAGCCCAGGTTTACCCCACCCTGGCTGCGCTCCCGGCGTGTTTCCAGCCGCAGTGGCCATCTCCGAGAGCACAACTGGGAAGCCCTCCCCTACCCCCGCCAGGAGCTGACACCCGCCCTGTGCCGCCCGGGTTCGCCCCGCCCCTGCCGTGCTCCAGGGGCGCTGCCCACCTTCACCAGCGGCTCTCGGTGAGCCCCGTCCCCACGCCCGGTTCCAGGAGAGGCTCTCGGACCTCGCTGCTGCTGCCAGGTCAAACATGAGGACAATACATACACCCCACAGAGACAATCCAAGCTGTCTATGATTTAGGGATAAAACGAGGACTACAGAAAGGCAAGATGACCTGACCTAGGAGGGCCATGATATTCTATAGAACCAGACAAAGTTGGTTACCAAGGAAACTTTTTTCCTTGGAACCCGGAAAGCTGGTTCTTTGCATATGCAATGACCAACAATTAGCTTGTTACCCAAGCCTGCCTTACTGCCACCCCCATCCCCCAACTCCCCAGAAGACTGGCTCAAAGAAATATTTTAAATCTCAGGTGGAAACCTGGAAGATGTCTTGTCTGTCTGTTTGGATTAAGGTATGTGTCAGTGTGAGCCTTGTGTTTTTTGATAATATTGCTCAAGTTCTGTGTTCTGATTTCAATGGTCTCAAGACAAGGCAGCCCTTCCAAATCAAACTGCTGGAAATACAAGAAAACATTGACCTAAATGAATGTCAGAGTCCCGTGAACTGGGAACTAGTCAATATTAAATATCTAGTATTTTTGGTTTTGCTCCTCCATTATAGACATGTCTAAGAGTCAACAACATTAAGCACAACATGTTCATAGTGCCTAGGTTTCTTTTGAGGTAAAAATTGCTCTATTGTTATATCTGTCACAAGCTTGTCAGCAAGAAACTACCTGGAAACGACAACAACAAAAGTAAAAAATGTAAATGTGATATGAGCTTTTAGACAAACTCTTTACAATAATTATACTCTAAAATATCTGCCTCTCATAGTCTTGATTGAAGGCAGAGGAGAAGGGGATGACAGAGGATACGATGGTTGTATGGCATCACTGACTCGATGGACATGAGTTTGAGCAAGCCCCTGGAGTTGGTGACGGACACGGAAGCCTAGCGTCCTTCAGGCCACGGGGTCCCAAAGAGTCAGACACGACTGAGCAACTGAACTGAACTGAACTAACAAACGTTTCTCCAGGTGTTTTGGTTACCCGAGTTTCTATCCTTGTGACGACAGTGTATTGAATAGCTAGGTCATTTCCAAATAAATGAAAGTTCTGAAACATTCACGACTTGAAAGGACCTCCCTTTTACACAGAAACAAAAGAGATTTTTGACTCTCCATGAATAGTGTCTGGCACCATCCTGACATGTTAAATGTAAGAAAGCAATTGTTTTGTTTTGTTTTGTTCTGTTCTTGGGGGTGGGGGAGGGGGGCGGGCTATAGCCAATGCCAATATAAAAGTCAGTTCTTGGTTGCTGAAGGGAAATGTATGACTTGTTATATCAAGAAAGTATGTGGAATGCAATGGCACTTGAGGAAGGAAAACGAAGTAGTTCTGTCTTACAGGTGGCAGTTTCAGGATGGGAGAAGCAAAGGAATGGGTACAGAATGGGATAAGGAGGTTGTAGGGAAAGTGGACCCCCAGAAAAGAGTTCTGTGCCTAGCACAAGTTTTCTTGAGATGTCGAACTGCCTTTGCTAATGGAGTTTAAGTTTCTTTACCTCTTAAGTGATCTCTTCTAGGTTGACCTAGAACAGAAATCTTTGGTTAGCTTTGGCTAAGTGGAGAAGTAGTGTTTCACGGTGACATATGTGATCCTTCCTGACTGTTTGCAGCCCTTTTGATATCGATGCCTTGCTTCTGCTGCTGCTGCCGCCGCCGCTGCTGCTAAGTCGTTTCAGTCGTGTCCGACTCTGTGCGACCCCATAGACGGCAGCCCACCAGGCCCCGCAGTCCCTGGGGTTCTCTAGGCAAGAACACTGGAGTGGGTTGCCATTTCCTCCTCCCATGCATGAAAGTGAAAAGTGAACGTGAAGTCGCTCAGTGGTGTCCGACTCTTAACCACCCCATGGACTGCAGCCTACCAGGCTCCTCCATCCATGGGATTTTCCACGCAAGAGTACTGGAGTGGGGTGCCATTGCCTTCTCCCATATCTATGCACAAGCCTGCCTAAATCATTGACTTCTAGCTAGCTTTGGGATGCCAATGACCATCCACCCTTACCAGGCAACAGAGAAGAGAAAAACACTTACCACAGGAGGTCCTGGTAAGGAACAAGGAACTAACAAGCTCCCGCCAACCAGGATTCTGCAGAGGTCAACAAGAGGTCAGTAAGAGATGGAAGACTGCAGTCCAGAGGTCCTAGCAACTTCCATCTTGCAGCAGAGACCCAGCATAGTCAAAACGAATTCAATGTTGCAAAAAATAAGTAAACAAATAAAGGACAGAAGTCCTTTGAACACATGACTGAGATTAGGGGTGAGGCAGTACATGTACGGTGCCCGGAAAATCTTAAAGTATGAGAAAGGAAAGAATTTAAAGACAACTATCAAGCTGTCCGAACTGATAAAAACGAAAGATTACACAGTTTTTTCTGTATATATTAGCAGATAATAATCTGAAAAGGAATTAAAAAAAATTCCCTTTCAATAATGTCAACATGAATACAACACTTTGCCATGGATGTAACGAGGATGACAAGACTGGCACACTGGAAATTATACACCCTGGCTGAAAACTATCCTGAATACATGGACAGATATTCCATAACAATGGAAAGACTTAAGATGGCAATACCATGGAATGCATCTTCAATCTGAAATGAAGATTTGATATGATTTGATCGCTCAGAGCTTTTGTGTCATCAATTGTTATTAAAGTATAAATGAGATAGAGAAAGCTGCTGACTTAGACTTGAGGCGGGGTGTACGCCCTGCTGGTCTTTAGCCAGATATTCTACAGGCACTAGCAGTCAGCTAAGGAAAGAAAGGCACTGTCCCAGGGAATGGCACCAGGCCCCTCCCCCACGACATGCCTTGAGGTCACATTGGCAGCAGGTGAGTCATCCTGGGCCAAAAACTGATTGACATGAATCTTGAAGAAAGGCAGTATTCCAGGCAAATATATCATTTCCTTAACATAGATTAGGAGAACAAGGTACGAGGAAAACATACTGTTTTGTTCAAGTCGCTTCTGAGCCTATTGGGGGAACCGACCTGAAGCCAGAGTCCAGCAGATATACATAGGATATTTACATCGCTTAAGACAAACATTTCCTCAGGAACAAATGCATTGCTTAGCTCAAGGTTTGTCTGCGAAATTCTTACACATCAGTAGATGGCTCCGAGCTGGGTTTCTACACACAAGAACATGAATGCAAAGGACAAGCCTGCACAGCCCATCTGACCCCTCCCCCACAGCTAGCAGCATTTCCAAGTGACCTCCTAAGGCCTTCCCCAAAATACAGGGGCACCTCTGGGTTTCCTGTTTCAAGCTCTTCGAACACTTTTCTTAAAAAAAAAAAAAATCCTGCACACTTCTTGATAGAATGCCACAGTGCAAGGAAAACAGGCCTTCAATACTTAAACCTCCCTGTGCCAAACACTTGGGGCTTGGTTTTGTTTTGTTTTGTTTTTTAATTACACCACCACATAATTTAAACTTTTTACAATTTCTAATTATTCAGTACCAAAACACCAAACTTTTATTGCACAAGGTCCCCATGAAAAGGCCCACGCATCAGGACAGCCACAGATTCTGCCATGAAAGGGCAGCAAGGTGCCCTCCCCACTTCTTTGCTGCCTGGGCGGTCACCAGGGTTTGAAATCCATGCACCCTACTAACTTTCTAGGGTGCAATTCGCGGACCCTTCCCTTTCTCATCCTAGCAGGTGCTCCAGGGCCCGCTGGCCTACAAAGTGCCAGAAGCAGGGCTGGGCCAGCCGGCCAGAGTTCAGGGTTCTGTCCCTTGGACTTCCAGGGGACACTAGGCTGCTTGGGAAAACCGTGCAGACTGAGATTTTTCAGCAAAGGGGTGGATCGGTAAAGGCCTTGACACCAAGGGCGAGGCCTTTCTGCGACCGCCAGTTTGGGGAGCTCCGAGAATGTGCCAACAGAGGGCGGAATACGTGGTTCCCTGCTCCAAGCAGTCACAGTTCTCTGACCTGTGGCCCGCAGCCCTCCGCTGCACCCACTAGATGTGGATCCTTGGGGACACATTAGCATAGGAAATGGGCGTTCCTAGCCGCAATGGCGACCCCGGAGAGCACAACTGGGACCGAACCCCCACCCACAGCCATCTAAATCTCGACCCGCGCAGCCCAGGTTTACCCCGCCCCTGCCGCACTCCCAGCGCGTTTCCAGCTGCAGTGGGGACCCCCGAGAGCACAACTGTTACCACCCCCCACCCCCTCCCGACCGGAACCCCGACCCGCGCCGCCTGGGATCGCCCCGCCCCTGGCGCGCTCCCGGCGCATTGCCCACTTCCACCAGGGGCTCCCGTGAGCCCTGTCCCCACACCCGGTTCCAGGAGAGGCTCTCGGACCTCGCTACTGCCGCCAGGTCAAACACGAGGACAATACATCCACCCCACAGAGACAATCCAAGCTGTCTATGATTTAGGGTTCAAACGAGGACTACAGAAAGGAAAGATGTCCTGACCTAGGAGGGCCATGAGAGTCTATAGATCCAAACAAAATTGGGTACCAAGGAAGCTTTTTTCCTTGGAACCCGGAAAGCTGGTTCTTTGCATATGCAATGACCAACAATTAGCTTGTTACCCAAGCCTGCCTCGCTGCCACCCCCACTCCCCCCCCCCACTTCCCAGGAAAACGGCTCAAAGAAATATTTTAAATCTCAGGCGGAAAACTGGAAGACGTCTTGTCTATCTGTCTGGATTAAGGTATATGTCAGTGTGAGCCTTGTGTTTATTGATAATATTGCTCAAGTTCTGAGTTCTGATTTCAATGGTCTCAAGACAAGGCAGCCCTTCCAAATCAAACTGCTGGAAATACAAGAAAACATTGACCTAAATGAATGTCAGAGTCCCGTGAACTGGGAACTAGTCAATATTAAATATCTAGTATTTTTGGTTTTGCTCCTCCACTATAGACATGTCTAAGAGTCAACAACATTAAGCACAACATGTTCATAGTGCCTAGGTTTCTTTTGAGGTAAAAATTGCTCTATTGTTATATCTGTCACAAGCTTGTCAGCAAGAAAGTACCTGGAAACAGCAACAACCAATGTAAAATATGTAAATGTGATATGAGCTTTTAGATAAACTCTTAACAATAATTATACTCTAAAATATCTGCCTCTCATAGTCTTGATTGAAGGCAGAGGAGAAGGGGATGACAGAGGATAAGATGGTTGGATGGCATCACTGACTCGATGGACATGAGTTTGAGCAAGCCCCTGGAGTTGGTGATGGACACGGAAGCCTGGCGTCCTGCAGGCCACGGGGTCACAAAGAGTCAGACTCGACTGAGCAACTGAACTGAACTGAACTTACAATCGTTCCTCCAGGTGTTTTGGTTACCTGAGTTTCTATCCTGGTGCTAAACTAAGTGACGACAGTGTATTGAATAGCTAGGTCACTTCCAAATAAATGAAACTTCTTAAACATTCACGACTTGAAAGGACCTCCCTTTTACACAGAAACAAAAGAGATTTTTGACTCTGCATGAATAGTGACTGGCACCATCCGAACATATTAAATGTAAGAAAGCAATTTTTTTGTTTTGTTTTGTTTTGTTCTGTTCTTGCAGGAAGCGGGGTGGGCGCTATTATCACTGATAGGTATGCTCACCAATCTATCAAATGCCAATATAAGAGTCAGTTCTTGGTTGCTGAAGGGAAATGTATGACTTGTTATTACAAGAATGTATGGAATGCAATCACACTTTAAGAAGGAAAACGAAGTAGTTCTGTCTTACAGGTGGCATTTTCAGGACGGGAGAAGCAAAGGAATGGGTACAGAATGGGATAAGGAGGTTGTAGGGAAAGTAGGCCCCCAGAAAAGAGTTTTGTGCCTAGCACAAGTTTTCTTGAGATGTTGAACTGCCTTTGCTAATGGAGTTTAAGTTTCTTTACCTCTTAAGTGATCTCTTCTAGGTTGACCTAGAACAGAAATCTTTCGTTAGCTTTGGCTAAGAGGAGAAGTATTGTTTCACGATGACATATGTGATCCTACCTGACTGTTCTCATCCCCTTTGATATCTATGCACTGCTGCTGCTGCTGCTGCAGCTGCTAAGTGGTTCAGTTGAGGCCGACCCTGTGCCACGCCATGGATGGCAGCCCACCAGGCCCCGCAGTCTCTGGGGTTCTCTAGGCAAGAACACTGGAGTGGGTTGCCATTTCCTCCTCCTATGCATGAAAGTGAAAAGTGAAAATGAAGTCACTCAGTGGTGTCCGACTCTTAGCCACCCCATGGACTGCAGCCTACCAGGCTCCTCCATCCTTGGGATTTTCCAGGAGTGGGGTGCCATTGCCTTCTCCCATATCTGTGCACAAGCCTGCCTAAATAATTGACTTCTAGCCAACTTTGGGATGCCCATGACCACCCACCCTTACCAGGCAACAGAGAAGAGAAAAACACTTACCACAGGAGGTTCTGATAAGGAACAAGGAACTAACAAGCTCCCACCTACCAGGATTCTGCAGAGGTCAACAAGAGGTCAGCAAGAGATGAGAGACTGCAGTCCAGAGGTCCTAGCTACTTCCATCTAGCAACAAACACCCAGCATAGTCAAAACGATTTCAATGTTAAAGAATAAATAAATAAATAAATAAATAAATAAATAAATAAAAGGACAGAAGTTCTTTGAACACATGTCTGAATTTAGGGGTGAGGCATTACATATGTGTCCCAGGATAATCTTAAAGTGTCAGAAAGTAAAGAAATTAAAGACAAATATCAAGCTGTCCAAACTGATAAAAATGAATGATTACACAGTTTTATCTGTACACATTAGCAGATAATAATCTGAAAAGGAATTTTAAAAAATTCCCTTTCAATAATATCAACATGAATAAAACACTTTGCCATGGATGTAACGAGGATGACAAGACTGGCACACTGGAAATTATACACCCTGGCTGAAAACTATCCTGAATACATGGACAGATATTCCATAACGATGGAAAGACTTAAGATGGCAATACCATGGAATGCATCTTCAATCTGAAATGAAGATTTGATATGATTTGATCGCTCAGAGCTTTTGTGCCATCAACTGTTATTAAAGTATGAAAGAGATAGAGAAAGCTGCTGACTTAGACTCGAGGCGGGGTGGGGGGGGGTAGTAAGAGTACCTCCTGCTGGTCTTTAGCCAGATATTCTACAGGCACTAGCAGTCAGCTAAGGAAAGAAAGGAACTGTTTCAGGGAATGGCACCAGGCCCCTCCCCCACGACATGCATTGAGATAATATTGGCAGCAGGTGAGTCATCCCGGGCCAAAACTTGATTGACATGAATCTTGAAGAAAGGCAGTATTGCAGGCAAATATATCATTTCCTTAACATAGATAAGGAGAACAAGCTAGGAGGAAAACATGCTGTTTTGTTCAAATCGCTTCTGAGCCTTTTGGGGGAACCGACCTGAAGCCAGAGTCTAGCGGAAATACATAGGATATTTACATCGCTTAAGACAAACATTTTCTTAGGAAAAAATGCATTGCTTAGCTCAAGGTTTGTCTGCGAAATTCTTACACATCAGGAGATGGCTCCGAGCTGGGTTTCCACACACAAGAACATCCATGCAAAGGACAAGCCTGCACAGCCCATCTGCCCCTCTCCCGCACAGCCAGCAGCATTTCCAAGTGACCTCCTAAGGCCTTCCCCAAAATACAGGGGCACCTCTGGGTTTCCTGTTTCCCTCACTTCGAACACTTTTCTTAAAAAAAAAAAATCCTGCACACTTCTTGATAGAATGCCACAGTGCAAGGAATACAGTCCTTCAATATTTAAACCTCCATTTGCAAAACACTTGGAGCTTGGTTTTGTTTTGTTTTGTTTTTTAATTACACCACCACATAATTTAAAGCTTTTACACGTTCTAATTATTCAGTTCCAAAACACCAAACTTTTATTGCACAGGGTCCTCATGAAAAGGCCCACGCAGCTGGACAACCACAGATTCTGCCATGAAAGGGCAGCAAGGTGCCCTCCCCCCTTCTTTGCTGCCTGGGCGGCCACCAGGGTTTGAAATCCATGCACCCTACTAAGTTTCTAGGGTGCAATTCGTGGACCCTTCCCTTTCCCATCCCAGCAGGTGCTCAAGGGCCCGCTGGCTTACAAAGTGCCAGAAGCAGGGCTGGGCCAGCCGGCAAGAATTCAGTGTTCTGTCCCTTGGACTTCCAGCGGACACTAGGCTGCTTGGAAGAACCGCGCAGACTCTGAGATTTTTTAGCAGAGGGGTGGAGCGGTAAAGGCCTTGACCCCAAAGGCAAGGCCTTTCTGCGACCGCCAGTTTGGGGACCTCCGAGAATGTGCCAACAGACGGCGGAATACTTGGTTCCCTGCTCCACGCAGTCCCAGTTCCCTTACCTGTGGTCCGCAGCCCTCCGCTGCACCCATGGGATGGCGATCCTTGGGGACCCAGGAGCGGACGAAATGGGAGTTCCCAGCCGCAGTTGCAACCCCCGAGAGCGCAACTGGGAACCCCTCCCCATCCCCCCCATGAGCCGACCCCCGCCCCGCGCCGCCAGGGTTAGCCCCGCCCCTGCCGCGCTCCCGGCGCGTTTTCAGCCTCAGTGTCCACCTCCGAGAGCACAACTGGGAAGCCCGCCCCCACCCCCGCCAGAAGCCGACTCCCGCCCCACGCCGCCCGCGTTTGCCCCGCCCCTGCACGGTCCAGGTACCTTCCCAGCTTCTAGCGTTCACGCCCGGGTAGGAGCAGGATGTAGGAGTATGGGAGATGTGTCTGGAGCCTGACAGCCTCAGCTCCGCTCTGGCCTGCCCTTTGGACCTAGGAGCCAGGCCAACTTGCAGAGGGCTTAGGGCCCCATTGTATGCAAACTACCAAGGCCTACCGCAAGGAGAGCTCTGTCCGAGGGAAGGGAAGCGCCCCAGGCTGCGTTCCCAAGCTGTTGCTTGGCAATGCAGACTCAGCGGTAAACGGAGGGAATCAGGGTCCTAGTGCCCCTGTCTTGGGGAGGAAGCTCCACAGCCAGAGTGTTCCTCCCTTTGTGCCCAGAAAGCGCCTGCCAGACTGGGCTTCCCCGGAGCTCTGTTGCAGAGCAGAGACGTGTGGATGTGTTTTGGGGCCTTGACATGTGCGTTTGGGCTCCCTAGCACAGCCCCAGCGTAGGGGAACCAGCCCCTGAGCAAAGAGCTCCAGGCAGTGCTTTGTGCCAGGCCTGGATGCCCAGTCCCAGCACGCGGGAGAGATGAGTTAGGCTGCCGGCGGGTCCTTGCAAGCCTGTATTGGAAAGGACCGAGTGAGCTTCCACACCGTCGGAGCTGCAGACCTGCGCCCAGGCGCGATAGGACAGAGCCCCTGTCGAGAGGCTGCTCTGCGTGGGCGAGCCTCGCCAAGACCTTCCCAGCTTCTAGCGTTTGCGCCTGCAAAGGAGCAGGCTGCGGGAGTGTGGGCGACATGACTGGCTCCTGACTGGCCTCAGCTCCGCTCTTGCCTTCCCTTTGGACCTAGGAGCCAGGCCTCCTTGCAGACGGCTTAGGGCACGGGGGTGTGCAAACTGCGAAAGCCTCCCGCAAGGAGACCTCTGTCTGAGGGAAGGGAAATGCCCCAGGTTGCATTCCCAAGCTGTTGCTTGGTAGCCCAGACTCAGCGCTGAACGGAGGGAATCAGGGTCCCAGTGCCCCTGTCGTGGGGAGGGAGCTCCACAGCCAGAGTGTTCCTCCGTTTGTGTTCAGAAACCGCCTTACAGACTGGGCTTCCCCGGAGCTCAGCTCCAGAGCAGAGTCATGTGCATGTGGTTTGGGGCCTTCTCCTGTGCCTTTGGGCTCCCTAGCACAGTCCCAGTGCAGGGGAACCAGCCCCTGAGCAGAGAGCTCCAGGCAGTGCTCTGTGCTCTGGATTGGAAGCCCACTCCCAGCACGCGGGAGAATAGAGTCAGGCCGCCGTCGGGTGCTTGCAAGCCTGTATTGGGAAGGACCGAATGAGCTTCCACTCCGGCGGAGCTCCAGATCTGCACCCAGGCGCGATATCGCAGAGCCCCGGCCTAGAGGCTGCTCTGCCTGGGCGAGCCTCGCCAAGCCCTTCCCAGCTTCTAGCTTTCGCGCAGGGGAAGGAACAGACTGCGGAAGTGGGGGAGACGTGACTGGCGGGCGCCTTACTGGCCTCAGCTCCGCTCTTCCTTTCCCTTTGCACCTATGATCCATGCCTCCTTGCAGAGGGCTTAGGGACCGAAGGAGAGCTCTGTCAGAGGGAAGGGAAGCGCCCCAGGCTGCATTCCCAAGCTGTTGTTTAGCCGCCCAGACTCAGCGCTGCACAGGGGTAATCAGGCTCTCTGTGGCCGCAGCTTCACACACAGGTGTGTCTCCGTAGGAATCAAGAAAAATCCTGACAGAGTGAGGTTCATTAGAGCTATACTAAAGAGCAAAGGCTTGTCCATGTGGTCTTGCCTTCCCCTGTGCCTTTGGGTCTCCAGGCTCGGCCCCAGCTCCGTGGAAACAACCCCTGAGAAAATATCTTCAATATCCACTTTTCCCAGTGTCTGGGAACCGGGGTTCGTAGGAGGAGAGAAAAGCACGCCTCCATCGGGAACGAAAAGGCAGTCCACCTGCCTGTGTTTTGAAGCCTCTATTTGGAAGGAATGGGCTAGCTTCTCCTAAAGGAGACCTCCAGATCTGCTCAGAAGTCGGTAATTCCAGAGGCAGGGTACTGGTTCCTGACTGCCCTTTGCTAGCCTTGCAAAGATATTCCTAGATTCTAGAGTTATTTTCCATGAAGGAGCAGGCTTCGGGAATGTGTCAGACGGGACTGGCTCCTTATTGACCTCAGCTCAGCTATTGCCTTTCCATTCAAACTAGGGCAAGGCCCTACTTTATGAAGGGTAAGGGTCTTCTTCTTTGCAAACTGCCAAGGGCTACAGCAATGAGACCTCTGTCAAGGTGAGGGAAGCCTAAGAGGATGGATTCTCAAGCAGGTGCTTTGCCACAAAGCATCAGCACGCCACGAAGAGAATCAAGCTCCCTGTGCACCAATGTTGGGAGTGTAGCTTCACACACAGAGTTGTCTCTATAGGAGCCAAGAATGTTCCTGAGAGATTAGGTTCACTAAACCTCTCCTACAGAGCATAGACCTGTCAATGTGGTTTTGCCTTCCCCTGTGAGTTGGGTCCTCGAGGTCCGCCACACCTCCGGGGAAACTGTCCCTGAGAAAAGATCTCCAGGAACCGCTTCGCCGAGGCTGGGAAATGCTGTTCACAGGAAGTAAGGCAAGCGAATCTCCTGCAGAGTAAAAGAGGCCTTACAGTCCCTGGAGGAGCAGGCTGCCAGAGTGTGTGAAACCTGACTGTTGCCTTACTGGCCTCAGCTCCGCCATTGCCTGTTCATCCGAGCTAGCACCCAGGCCTACTTGGAAAAGCGTTTGGGTGCAGATTTCTACAAAGAGCCAAGGGCTACAGCAGTGAGAATTCTCTCGGTGGTAAGGGAGAGCATTTTATGGATTCTCAAGCTGTTTTCTGAATGACAGCGTCAAAATGAACAGAGAGAATCAGGCTGTCTGTGCCCCTATGTTAGGTACGCAGCTTCACACACAGAGGTGTCTCTATAGGAGCCAAGAATGCTCCTGAGAGATGAGGTTCACTAGAGGTCTGCTACAGAGCATAGACCTGTCCATGTGGTCTTGCCTTCCCCTGTGCCTTTGGGCCCCGGGCTTGGCCCCAGCTCCGTGGAAAGAACCCCTGAGAAAATATCTTCAAGACCCGCTTTTCCCAGAGGCTGGGAACTGGGGTTCATATGAGGAGAGAAAAGCAAGCCTCCTTCGGGCACGAAAGGCTGCCAACCTGCCTGTGTTTTGAAGCCTCTATTTGGAAGGAATGGGTTAGCTTCTCCTAAAGGAGACCTCCAGATCTGCTCAGAAGTTGGTAATTCCAGAGGCAGGGTGCTGGTTCCTGACTGCCCTTTGCCAGCCTTGCAAAGACATTCCAAGATTCTAGAGTTATATTCCATGAAGGAGCAGGGTTCGGGAATGTGCCAGAGGGGACTGGCTCCTTATTGGCCTCAGCTCAGCTATTGCTTTCCATTCAAACTAGGACAAGGGCCTACTTTATGAAGTGTAAGGGTCTTCTTCTTTGAAACTGCCAAGGGCTACAGCAATGAGACCTCTGTCAAGGTGAGGGAAGCCTAAGAGGACGGATTCTCAAGCAGGTGCTTTGCTACAAAGCATCAGCACCCCACGGAGAGAACCAAGATCCCTGTTCCCCAATGTTGGGAGTGTAGCTTCACACACAGAGTTGTCTCTATAGGAGCCAAGAATGTTCCTGAGAGATTAGGTTCACTAAACCTCTCCTACAGAGTATAGACCTGTCCATGTGGTTTTTCCTTCCCCTGTGAGTTGGGTCCCCGAGGTCCACCACACCTCCGGGGAAACTGTCCCTGAGAAAAGATCTCCAGGAACCGCTTCGCTGAGGCTGGGAAACGCTGTTCACAGGAAGTAAGGCAAGCGAATCTCCTGCAGAGAAAAAGAGGCCTTACTGTCCCTGGAGGAGCAGGCTGCCAGTGTGTGTGGAACCTGACTGTTGCCATACTGGCCTCAGTTCCACCATTGCCTGTTCCTCCGAACTAGGACCCAGGCCTATTTGGAGAAGCGTTTGGCTGCGGATTTCTACAAAGTGCCAAGGGCTACAGCAGCGAGAATTCTCTCAGCGGTAATGGAGAGCATTTTATGGATTCTCAAGCTGTTTTCTGAACGACTGCGTCAAAATGAACTGAGAGAATCAGGCTCTCTGTGCCCCTATGTTAGGTACGCAGCTTCACACACAGAAGTGTCTCTATAGGAGCCAAGAATGTTCCTGAGAGATGAGGTTCACTAGAAGTCTGCTACAGAGCATAGACCTGTCCATATGGTTTTGCCTTGCCCTGTGAGTTGGGTCCCCGAGGTCCGCCCCAGCTCAGGGGAAGGAGCCCCTGAGAAAAGATCTCCAGGGACCACTATTCCCCCAGGCTGGCAAACGCAGTTCACAGGAGGTAACGCAAGCGAGCCTCCTGCAAGGCACAACAGGTCTTAGTGTCCCTGGACGATCAGGCTGCCAGAGTGTGTGAGACCTGACTGGTGCCTTACTGGCCTCAGCTCTGCCATTGCATGTTCCTCCGATCTAGGACCCAGGCCTACTAGGAGAAGGGTTTGGGTATGGATTTCTAAATACTGCCAAGGGGTATAGCAATGAGAACTGTGTCACGGGTAAGGAAGAGCATTGTATGGATTTTCAAGCTGTTGTTTGAACGACAGCTTCAAAGCTGCACAGAGAGAATCAGACTCTGTGTCTCCATGTTCGGTACACAGCTTCACAGACAGGGGTGTCTCCATAGGAAACAAGAATGTTCCTGACAGAGTGAGGTTCACTAGAGCTCTCCTAGAGAGCAAAGACTTGTCCATGTGGTTTTTCTTCCCCTGTGCGTTTGGGGCTCCAGGCTCGGCCCCAGCTCCGTGGAAACAACCCCTGAGAAAAGATCTTCAAGATCCGCTTTTCCCAGAGGCTGGGATGTGGGGTTCATAGGAGGCGGGAAAAGCAGGCCTCCTTCAGAGAGCAAGAGGCAGCCAAGCGGCCTGCGTTTTGAAGCCTCTACTTGGAAGAATGGGTTAGCTTCCCCTAAGGGAGACCTCCAGATCTGTTCAGAAGTCGGTAATTCCAGAGGCAGTGTGCAGGGTCCTGACTGCCCTTTGCCAACCTTGCAAAGACATTCCTAGATTCTACAGTTATCTTCCTGAAGAAGCAGGCTTTGGGAATATGTCGGACTTGACTGGCGCCTTATTGGCCTCAGCTCAGCTATTGCCTTTCCATTCAAAGTAGGACAAAGGCCTACTTTATGAAGGGTAAGGGTCTTCTTCTTTCCAAACTGCCGAGGGCTACAGCAATGAGACCTCCGTAAATGCGAGGGAAGCATAAGCGGATGGATTATCAGGAAGGTTCTTTGCCACCAAGCATCAGCACCCCACGGAGAGAATCAGGCTCCCTTTGCCCCTATGTGGGGTGTGTAGATTCACACACAGTGGTGTCTCTACAGGAGCCAAGAATGTTCCTGAGAGATGAGGCTCACAAGAGCTATCCTACAGAGTGCTCACCTGTACATGTGGTTTCACCTTCCCCTGTGAGTTGGGTCCCCGAGGTCCGCCCCAGCTCCGAGAAAACAGCCTCTGAGAAAAGATCTCCAGGAACCGCTTTTCGCCCAGGCTGGGAAAAGCTGTTCACAGGAAGTAAGGCAAGTGAGCCTCCTGCAGAGAAAAAGAAGCCTTACTGTCCCTGGAGGAGCAGGCTGCCAGAGTGTGTGAAAACTGACTGGTGCCATAATGGTCTTAGCTCCGCCATTGCTTGTTCCTCCGAACTGGGACTCAGGCCTACTTGGAGAAGGGTTTAGGTGCAGATTTCTACAAACTGCCAAGGGATACTGCAATGAGAACTCTCTCAGAGGTAAGGGCGAGAATTGTATGGATTCTCAAGCTGTTTTCTGAACGACAGCATTAAACCTGCACAGAGAGAATCAGGCTCTCTGCCGCCATGTTGGGTACGCAGTTTCACACACAGAGGTGTCCGCATAGGAGCCAAGAACGTTCGTCAAAGACTGAGGTTCACTAGAGCTCTCTTAGAGAGCAAAGACTTGTTCATGTGGTTTTGCCTTCCCCTGTATGTGTGGGTCTCTGGGCATAACCCCAGCTCCGTGGAAACAACCCCTGAGCAAAGATCTCCAAGATCTGCTTTTCCCCCATGCTGGAAACCAGGGATCATAGGAGGCAGGAAAAGCAAGCCTCCTTCAGGCAAGAAGAGGCAGCCAACCGGCCTGTGTTTGGAAGCCTCTATTTGCAAGGAATGGGTTAGCTTCTCCAGAAGGAGACCTCCAGATCTGCTCAGAAGATAGATATTCCAGAGGCAGGGTCGAGGTTCCTGACTGCCCTTTGCCAGCCTTGCAAAGACATTCCTAGATTCTAGCAATATTTTCCATGAAGGAGCAGGCATCGGGAATATGTCACAGTTGACGGGGGCCTCACTGGCCTCAGCTCAGCTATTGCCTTTCCTTTCAAACTAGGATCAGGGCCTACTTGGTGAAGGGTAAGGGTCTGCTTCTTTCCAAACTGCCAAGAGACACAGCAATGAGACCTCTGTCAAGGCGAGGGAAGCGTAAGCGGATGGATTCTCAAACAGGTGCTTTGCCACAAAGCATCAGCACCCCATGGAGAGAATCAGGCTCCCTGTGCCCCTATGTTCGGTGTGTAGCTTTACACACAGAGGTGTCTCTGTACGAGCCAAGACTGTTCCTAAGAGATGAGACACACTAACGTCTCCTACAGAGCATAGACCTGTCCATGTGGTTTTTCCTTCCCCTGTGAGATGGGTCCCCGAGGTCCACCCCAGCTCTGGGGATAGAGCCCCTGAGAAAAGATCTCCAGGAACCGCTGTTTGCCCAGGCTGGGAAACGCAGTTCACAGGAGGCCAGGCAAGCGAGCCTCCCACAGGGAAAAATAGGCCTTACTGTCCCTGGAGGAGCACGCTGCCAGAGTGTGTGACACCTGACTGGTGCCTTACTGACCTCAGCTCCGCCACTGCATGGCCATCCAAACCAGGACCCAGGCCTACTTGGAGAAGGGTTTGGGTGCGGATTTGTAAAAACTGCCAAGGGTTACAGCAATGAGAAGTCTCTCAGAGGTAAGGGAGAGCATTGTATGGATTCTTAAGCTGTTGTTTGAATGACAGCTTCAAAGCTGCAAAGAGAGAATCAGGCCCTGTGTGCCCCCTTGTTGGGTACGCAGCTCCACACACAGAGGTATCCCCGTGGAATCCAAGACTTTCCTCACATACTGAGGTTAACTAGAGTTCTCCTACAGAGCAAAGACTTGTCCATGTGGTTTTGCCTTCCTCTGTGCGTGTGGGTCTCCGGGCTCGGCTCCAACTCCGTTGAAATAGCCCCTGAAAAAAGATCTCCAAGAACCACTTTTCCCCCAGGCGGGAAGCGGAGTTCACAGGAAGCGGAACAAGCAAGCCTCCTTCGGGCAAGTAGATGCAGCCAACTAGCCTGTGTTTGGAAGCCTCTATTTGGAAGGAATGGTTAGCTTCTCCAAAAGAAGACCTCCAGATCTGCTCAGAAGATGGAAATTCCAGAGGCAGGGTCGAGGTTCCTGACTGTCCTTTACCAGCCTTGCAAAGACATTTCTAGATTCTAGCGTTATTTTCCATGAAGGAGCAGGCTTCAGGAATATGTCAGACTTGACTGGCGCCTTACTGGCCTCAGCTCAGCTATCGCCTTTCCGTTCAAACTAGGACAAGGGCCTACTTGGTGAAGGGTAAGGGTCTGCTTCTTTCCAAACTGCCAAAGGCTACAGCAAAGAGACCTCTGTCAAAGAGAGGGAAGTGGAAGCGGATGGATTCTCAAACAGGTGCTTTGCCACAAAGCATCTGTACCCCACGGAGAGAATCAGGCTGCATTTGCCCCTATGTTGGGTGTGTAGCTTCAAACACAGAGGTGTTTCTATAGGAGCCCAGAATGTTCCTGGGAGATGAGGTTCACTAGAGCTCTGCTACAGAGCATAGACCTGTCCATATGGTTTTGCCTTCCCCTGTGAGTTGGGTTCCCGATGTTCGCCCCAGCTCCGAGGAAGAAACCCCTGAGAAAACACCTCCAGGAACTGCTTTTCGTCCAGACTGGGAAACGCAGTTCACAGAAGGCAAGGCAAGCGAGCCTCCTGCAGAGAAAAAGAGGCCTTACTGCCCCTGGAGGAGCAGGCTGCAAGAGTGTGCGAGATCTGACTGGTGCCTTACTGGCCTCAGCTCCGCCATTGCATGTTCCTCTGAACTAGGACCCAGGCCTACTAGGAGAAGGGTTTGGGTGCGGATTTCTAAAAAACTGCCAAGGGCTACAGCAATGAGAACTCTCTCAGAGATAAGGGAGAGAATTGTATGGATTCTCAAGCTGTTTTCTGAACGACGGCATTAAACCTTCACAGAGGGAATCAGGCTCTCTGACCCCATAAGTTGTCCCTGTAGGAACCAAGAACGTTCGTCAAAGACTGAGGTTCACTAGAGCTCTCTTAGAGAGCAAAGACTTGTTCATGTAGTTTTGCTTTCCTCTGTATGTGTGGGTCTCCGGGCATAACCTCAGCTCCGTGGAAACAACCCCTGAGCAAAGATCTCCAAGATCTGCTTTTCCCCCATGCTGGGAACCAGGGATCATAGGAGGCAGGAAAAGCAAGCCTCCTTCGGGCAAGAAGAGGCAGCCAACTAGCCTGTGTTTGGAAGCCTCTATTTGCAAGGAATGGGTTAGCTTCTCCAGAAGGAGACCTCCAGATCTGCTCAGAAGATAGATATTCCAGAGGCAGGGTCGAGGTTCCTGACTGCCCTTTGCCAGCCTTGCAAAGACATTCCTAGATTCTAGCGCTATTTTCCATGAAGGAGCAGGCATCGGGAATATGTCACAGTTGACGGGTGCCTTACTGGCCTCAGCTCAGCTATTGCCTTTCCTTTCAAACTAGGATCAGGGCCTACTTGGTAAAGGGTAAGGGTCTGCTTCTTTCCAAACTGCCAAGGGACACAGCAATGAGACCTCTGTCAAGGCGAGGGAAGCGTAAGCGGATGGATTCTCAAACAGGTGCTTTGCCACAAAGCATCAGCACCCCACGGAGAGAATCAGGCTCCCTGTGCCCCTATGTTCGGTGTGTAGCTTTACACACAGAGGTGTCTCTGTACGAGCCAAGAATGTTCCTAAGACTTGAGATTCACTAAGGTCTCCTACAGAGCATAGACTTGTCCGTGTAGTTTTGCCTTCCCCTGTGAGTTTGGTCCCCGAGGTCCACCCCAGCTCCGGGGAAACAACTCCTTAGAAAAGATCTCCAGGAACCGCTTTTCGCCCAGGCTGGGAAACGCAGTTCACAGGAGGCAAGGCAAGCGAGACTCCTGCAGGGAAAAAGAGGCCTTACTGTCCCTGGAGGAGCAGGCTACCAGAATGTGTGACACCTGACTGGTGCCTTACTGACCTCAGCTCCGCCATTGCATGGCCATCCAAACCAGGACCCAGGCCTACTTGGAGAAGGGTTTGGGTGCGGATTTCTAAAAACTGCCAAGGGCTACAGCAATGAGAACTCTCTCAGAGGTAAGGGAGAGCATTGTATGGATTCTCAAGCTGTTGTTTGAATGACAGCTTCAAAGCTGCAAAGAGAGAATCAGTCTCTCTGTGCCCCCTTGTTGGGTACGCAGCTTCACACACAGGGGTGTCTCCATAGGAGTCAAGAACGTTCCTGACAGAGTAAGTTTCACTTAGAGGTCTCCTGGAGAACAAAGACTTGTCCATGTGGTTTTCCTTCCCCTGTGCAATTGGGTCTCTGGTCTCGGCCCCAGCTCCATGGAAAAAACCCCTGAGAAAAGATCTTCAATATCCGCTTTTCCCAGAGCCTGGGAAGCTGGGTTCATAGGAGGCAGGAAAAGCAAGCCTCCTTCGGGCACGAAGAGGCAGCCGACCGGCCTGTTTTTGGAAGTCTCAATATGGAAGGAATGAGTTAGATTCTCCTAAAGGAGACCTCCAGATCTGCTTAGAAATCGGTAATTCCAGAGGCAGGGTGCAGGCTCCTGACTGCCCTTTGCCAGCCTTGCAGAGACATTCCTAGATTCCAGCGTTATTTTCCATGAAGGAGCAGGCTTCGGGAATATGTCAGACTTGACTGGCGCCTTATTGGCCTCAGCTCAGCTCTTGCCTTTCCTTTCAAACTAGGACAAGGGCCCACTTTATGAAAGGTAAGGGTCCTCTTCTTTCCAAACTGCCAAGGGCTACAGCAATGAGACCTCTGTCAAGGCGAGGGAAGCGTAAGCTGATAGATTCTCAAGCAGGTGCTTTGCCACAAAGCATCAGCACCCCATGGAAAGAATCTGGCTCCCTTTGCCCCTACGTTGCGTGTGTAGCTACACTCACAGAGGTGTCTCGATAGGAGCCAAAAATGTTCCTGAGAGAGGAGGTTCACTGTTGGGGGCCAGAGTGAGGCACTCCGCCCATGGCAAAGGTCATGAGGAAGGAGGCTCGACATACGCAAAGGCGGGATCGAGCCTCAGGATTCCCCCTGGAAATCCTCGAGCATCTACCCCCATAACCAGAGCCTGCCTACCTTACTACTTTGTGCTCTCACCTACACCTCTGACTTTACGGGGGGCTGTCCCCCACCACCTCTTTCGGAGAAGGAGTTAACCTAGAGCTCCAGTTGATAAAAACCCCTGGGTGTGACAAGAGTGTTTTAACCTACAAACTCCTCTGAAGGTTCTCTAGCCTGCCTGACAGGCTTGTCCGGCCACATGTGATTGCTCACAGCCTCCCAACCATGAGAGGCACGAGATGCTTTAAACCTTCTAAAAACAGGTTCCTTAGAAAAGTTAGAAAAGTATTAGTATAAGTATAATGGGCTGATTAGAAATCATATTGGTGAAGGGTTTTTCATTTGTTGAGCTGATGTTTACTGCTAAGTCTCCACATCCCCTGCCCTTATACACATTAATGAATATATAGAAGAAATAAGTATTAACCTTTGATATAAATCACGTTAGACCTTAGGCTAAGTAAATTCTTTCCTTAACTAAAACCCACTACACCCTCACCCTATAGGAATGTAACTTTATTTGGGTGGCGTCTGTTTTAAGAATAATCACCCCTGGAGAAATAAGTGTCCTGGTTGACTGACCGCTGTCACAAGGAGAGGGTCGTAAATTGTCAGCAGGCCCCCCGGCCAGAAGATGATGTAACACCCCTAAGACCTCTGTATACTTTTGTATGAAGCACCTGACTTTGATAAAAGTCAGGACTGCCGACCCCACGTGACTTTTGCATAACATCTCAGTGTATAAAAGTAGACCATGGAAAATAAAGAATTGGGATCAGTTTCTCGAAATACTGGTCTCCCCATGTCTCTCTCTCTCTCTCTCACTCTGGTTGAGTCTCCATCTGGAGCGCGGAACCCACCAAGCTTACTAATTTTGCCTGGGCTTCTAAGATCCGACCGGGGAGGCCTCAGTGTCTCCTCTCCTTCGGGAGAACGGAAGGACGCCTGCGGCCTACGTAAGTGGTGCAAGCTTCTTGTCTTGAAGTTTTATTGGTCCCCCGCGTAAACCAAGCTACTCAGCCTCTTTTCTCCACTGAATTTTCCTACTGAGCTATCCTCATTTTATTACTCTTTATATCCTTAATTAACGTTTAATTAAGCAGTTGTTCCCTGACCCTCGCCTACTCCATCTCTGCTTCAAATACCCTGGATCAGCTGGGGCTGGACCCCGGCAGTTCACTAGAGATCTCCTACAGAGCATAGACCTGTCCATTTGGTTTTGCCTTCCCCTGTGAGTTGGGTCCCCGAGGTCCGCCCCAACTCCGGGGAAACAGCCCCTGAGAAAAGATCTCCAGGAACTGCTTTCCGCCCAGGCTGGGAAACGCTGTTCACAGGAAGTAAGGCAAGCGAGCCTCCTGAAGGGAAATAGAGGCCTTACTGTCCCTGGAGGAGCAGGATGCCAGAGTGTGTGACACCTGACTGGTGCCTTACTGGCCTCAGCTCCGCTATTGCATGTTCATCTGAACTTGAACCCAGGCCTACTTGGAGAAGTGTTTGTGTGCCGATTTCCAGAAACTGCGAAGGGCTACAGCAATGATAACTCTCTCAGTGGTAAGGGAGAGCATTGTGTGAATTCTCAATTTGTTGTTTGAACGACAGCATCAAAGCTGCACAGAGAGAATCAGGTCTCTGTGTCTCTATGTTGGCTATGCAGCTTCCCACACAGAGATGTCCCCATTGGAGCCAAGAACATTCCCCATAGAGTGAGGTTCACTAGAGCACTCCTAGAGAGCAAAGACTTATCCATGCGGTTTTCCCTTCCCCTGTGCGTGTGGGTCTCCGGGATCGGCCCCTGCTCCGTGGAAACAGCCTCTGAGAAAAGATCTCCAAGAACCTCTTATCCCCCAGGCTGGGAAGCGGAGTTCGCAGGAGGTGGGATAAGCAAGCTTCCTTCGGCAAGAAGAGACAGCCAACCGGCCTGTGTTTGGAAGCCTCTATTTGCAAGGAATGGGTTAGTTTCTCCTGACCGAGACCTCCGGATGTGCTGAGAAGATAGAAATTCCAGAGGCAGGGTCGAGGTTCCTGACTGCCCTTTGCCAGCCTTGCAAAGACATTCCCAGATTCTAACGTTATTTTCCATGAAGGAGCAGGCATCGGGAATATGTCAGACTTGACTGGCGCCTTACTGGCCTCAGCTCAGCTACTGCCTTTCCATTCAAACAAGGACAAGGGCCTACTTGGTGAAGGGTAAGGGTCTGCTTCTTTCCAAACTGCCAAGGACTACAGCAATGAGACCTCTGTCAAGGTGAGGGAAGCCTATGCGGATGGATTCTTAGCAGGTGCTTTGCCACAAAGCATCAGCACCCACGGAGAGAATCAGACTCCCTTTGCCACTATGTTGGGTGTGTAGCTTCATGCACAGAGGTGTCTCTGTAGAAGCCAAGAATGTTCCTGAGAGATGAGGTTCACTAGAGCTCTCCTACAGAGCATAGACCTGTCCATGTGGTTTTGTCTTCCCCTGTGAGTTGGGCCCCCGAGGTCCGACCCAGCTCCAGGGAAACAGCCCCTGAGAAAAAATCTCCAGGAACAGCTTTGCGCCCAGGCTGGGAAATGCAGTTCACAGGAGGCAAGGCAAGCGAGCCTCCTGCAGGGAAAAAGAGGCCTTACTGCTCCTGGACGATCAGGCTGCAAGAGTGTGTGAGACCTCACTTGTTCCTTACTGACCTCAGCTCCGCCGTTGCCTGTTGTTCCGAGCTAGGACCCAGGCCTACTTGGAGAAGGGTTAGGGTGCGGATTTCTACAAACTGTCAAGGACGACAGCAATGAGAATTCTCTTAGCAGTAAGGGAGAGCATTGTATGGATTCTCAAGCTGTTGTTTGAATGACAGCTTCAAAGCTACACAGAGAGAATCAGGGTCTCTGTTCCCCTATTTTGGCTGTGCAGCTTCACACACAGAATTTGACTCTGTTGGAGCCAGAAATATTCCTGAAAGACTTAGGCTCACCAAAGCTGTCCTCCAGAGCAAAGACATTGGATGTGGTTTTGCCTTCCCTTGCCAGTATGGGTCCCCTAGCTTGGCCCCAGCTCTGGGGATACAGCCTCTGAAAAAAATCTTCCAAGAAGCGATTTTTCCTCCAGGCTGTTAAGCGGAATTCGCAGTTTGCAAGTTAAGGAAGCCTGCTTCGTGGAAGAGCAAGCAGCCAACTGGACCTGTGTTAGGAAGCCTGTATTTGAAAGGAATGGATTAGCTTCTACAGCGGGAGAACCTCAGATCTGCTCAGGGGGCTGAAATACTAGAGTCAGGGTCGAGGTTCTCCCTTGTCCTTTGCGCACCTTGCAAAGACATTCCTAGCTTCTAGCGTTAGTGCCCCTGTAGAAGCAGGCTGCAGGAGCGTGTGATAAATGACTGCCGCGTTCCTGTCCTCAGCTCCGCTATTAACTTTCTATTCGAACTAGAACCCAGGCCTACTTTGAGAGGGGTTAGGGTCCAGTGTTTCCAAACTGCCAAGGGCTACGGCAATGCGAGCTCTGTCAGAGGTAAGAAAAGAGCAATTGGTTGGATTCTTCAGCTGCTGCGTGGCTGCACAGCTTCCGCGCTGCATGGAGAGCATGAGGCTCCTTGTGGCCCTATTTTGGGTACGCAGCAACATGCACACAGAATGTCTGTGTTCACTTATGTACAGGCTTATGAACACTAGAGCTCTCCTACAGAGCAAAGACCACTCAGTGGGCTCCAAGAGATACCTGTCGCGGCTCGAGAAGAGAGTGGAGTCCTTTGCTTCCCCTCGAGATGAGGCCTGACTCCCCGGGTGAGTATGGAATGCAACCCCAAATCCCTGTCGCCTATGGAGAGGAACATTAAGTCCTGGATACAAGCCTAGATGAGGTCTAGTTTGCCCTTCAGTGAATGGAGCCCAATCCCCAGCTCTCCCTGGCAACTCGAATGGAAGATTAGACTTCCTGGGCCAACACAAGAGGAAGCCTGAATTCCCCGTCGTAACTCGAGAATCCCACCGAAACTCGAGAAAATCCACGTGCTTCCCTCATCATCGCAAGATGAGGCCCTTTGTCCGCTACAGCATCTCAAGAGAAGTCCCACGTTCCATCCTGAAGTGCGAAACGGTACTTGGCACCCTTGATGCGACCCCAAAAGTTCCGCGACATACCAGACTCACTCAAGGGGAACACCGAGGTTCCCGGCACCACTTCATCTGACCCCTTCTCCTCTCCTGATTGCGACAGGAGGGTCGACTCCCCTTCTCTGTCTGCAAGGGGTTCCCGACCTTCCGGGCGCACCTCAGGATGAGGCCGGTCTCATGAGGAAGTTCGAGACGTAGCCTCGTGGGTGGTGCCACATGCCGAAAGACCCCAATTTCACGGTCCACTCTTGAAAAGAACCCGATGCCAGCACACCTCTTTGAAGGAAAACCTGTGGATGAAGGCACAACACGAAGGGGCACTGACACCCGCGTGCATCGTCCAGAAAAACCCGCAGGTCCCACAGACATTTCGACAAGTGGCCTGTCACCCTGTAAACAACTCGAAAGGCAAACGAAGGTCCATTCCTCAACAGAAGACTAGGTGTGACTCTCTTGTCCCTACTCTGCAGGGACCATGGGATCCGAGTTCTAAACGGAGAGGAAGCCTGAGGTTCCTGCGTCCACTCGAGATGAGGCCCTCTTCCATTGCACCACACCCAGTGGAGTCCCGAGAGGCCCCTACCAACTCCACAGTATCCCTGAGTTCTCAGAGGCACAATGAGAAGCTCCCTGAGGTCACAGGCACAAGTCGAGGGAACCCTGGGTTTTCTGCCATGACTCGAGAAAGACCTCGAGAGTGCTTCAAAATGTGTTGAGTCGCGATTCCCCTACCATGACTCGAGAGCCATGACACGCGCCCCCTCTTCACGCGCATGGAGACCTGACTAACCTGGCACTGCACGAGAGGCTCCCTGAGATCCTCATCGTACCTCGTGAGGAAACCCACACTGCCGAGGCAGCTCGAGGAAACACATGAGACACCCCGGTCATCGCGAGATGAGGGCCTTATATTCCTGCATGGCCTGGAGACCAATCACGAGTCCTCTCTCCAAACTGAAGAGCAGGCTGGACTCCGTTGAGGCCGCTCAGGGGGCCCCAACAGATCCTTGTCGCGACTCGAGAGGAGAGCGGTGTCCTTGGCTTCCCCTCGAGACGAGGTCTGACTCCCCGGGGGAGCCTGGAATGCAACCCCGAGATGCCTGCTTTCCCTGGAGAGGAATAGTAGGTCCCGGACACACGCCTAGGTGAGGTCTCTTCGGCCCTGGAGTGACTCGAGCGCAACCCCCAGATTTCCCTTGCAACTCGAGGGGAAGATTGGGCTTCCCAGGGCCAACCCAAGAGGAAGGCTGAGATCCCCATTGTAACTCGAGAATCCCGCCGCAACTCGAGAAAAACCACGTGGTTCCAAACTCTTGGCAAGATGAGACCCTTGCCCGCGACGGCGTCTCAAGGGAAGTCCCCTTTTCCACCCTGAAGGGCGGAAAGGATCCTGTCAGCCTTCATGCGACCCCCAAAAGTTCCCTGACACGCCGGGTTCCCTCGAGGGGAACACTGAGGGTCCCGCAACCGCTTCCTCTGAGCCCCTTTTCCCCTCCTGATCGCGACAGGAGAGTCGATTCCCCTGCGTGGTCTGGAAGGGGTTCCAGGCCTTCCCGGGGCACCTAAGGATGAGGCCGGTCTCACGAGGAAATTCGAGACGAGCCACGTGGGTGGGGCCACATGCCGAACGACCCCGATTCCCCGGTCCGCTCTTGAGAAGGACCCGCGGCCCGGACCACTCTTCGAAGGCAACCCTGTGGGTGAAGGCACAACAAGAACGGGCACTGCCACCCCCGTGCATCATCCGCAAAGACCCGTGGGTTCCACACAGAGCTCGACGATGGGCCTGAGACCCCCTGAGCAACTCGAGAGGCAAGCGGGGTTCCCTTCCTCAGACAAGACGAGGCCTGACTCTCCTGTCCCAACTCTGCAGGGACCCTGTGGTCGGAGTCCGAAACGGAGAGGAAGCCTGAGGTTCCTGCCTCCCCTCGAGGTGAGGCCATCTTCCGTTGCGCCAGACACAGCGGAGTCCCGAGGGGCCCCGCCACCTCCACAGGATCCCTCGCCTCTCAGAGGCACCCTGGGAAGTTCCCTAAAGTCCCCGGCAGAAGGCGAGGGACACGAGGGTTTCCCGCCGCCCCCCGAGAAAGACCTCGAGAGTCCTTCTTCAACGCGTCTCGAGGCCCTAGACTCCTCCCGTGACTCGAGAGCCATGACGCGCTCCCCCTCTCCACGCGCATGGAGACCTGACTTCCCTGGCGCCGCACGAGAGGCTCCCTGAGATCCTCGTCGTGCCTCGGGAGAAAATCCAAACGGGAGCCGCAGCTCGAGGAAACCCCTGAGACGCCGCCGTCCTCGCGAGCTGAGGGCCTTCTTTTCCTGCATGGCCTGGAGAGCAATCCCGGGTCCTCTCTCCAAACGGAAGAGGAGGCTGGACTCCCTTGAGGCCGCTCAGGGGGTTCCAAGCGACCGGCGTCGCGACTCGAGAGGAGAGCGGAGTCCTTGGCTTCCCCCCGAGACGAGGCCTGACTCCCCGGGGGAGCCTGGAATGCAACCCCGAGATCCCTGCCTTCCCTTGAGAGGAAAATTAGGTCCCGGACACACGCCTAGGTGAGGTCTCTTCGGCCCTGCAGTGACTCGAGCGCAACCCCCAGCTTTCCCTCGCAACCCGAGGGGAAGATTGGGCTTCCCAGGGCCAACCCAAGGGGAAGGCTGAGATCCCCGTCGTAACTCGAGAATCCCGCCGGAACTCGAGAAAAACCACGTGGTTCCCACCTCTTGGCAAGATGAGGCCCTTGCCCGCCACGGCGTCTCAAGGGAAGTCCCCTGTTCCGCCCTGAAGGGCGATTCGGTCCCTGACAGCCTTCCTGCGACCCCCAAAAGTCCCCCGACACGCCGGGTTCCCCCGAAGGGAACACCGAGGGTCCCGGCACCGCTTCCTCTGAGCCCCTTCTCCCCTCCTGATCGCGACAGGAGAGGCGATAACCCTGCGTGGTCTGGAAGGTGTTCCCGGCCATCCCGGCGCACCTCAGGATGAGGCCGGTCTCACGAGGAAATTCGAGACGAGCCACGTGGGTGGGGCCACATGCCGAACGCCCCCGATTCCCAGGTCCGCTCTTGAGAAGGACCCGAGGCCCGGATCCCTCTTCGAAGGCAACCCTGTGGGGGAAGGCACAACACGAAGGGGCACTGCCACCCCCGTGCATAGTTCGCAAAACCCGCGGGTTCCACACACAGCTCGACGAGGGGCCTGAGACCCCCTGAGCAACACGAGAGGCCAGCGGGGTTCCCTTCCTCAGACAAGACGAGGCCTGACTCTCCTGTCCCAACTCTGCAGGGACCCTGCGGTCGGAGTCCGAAACGGAGAGGAAGCCTGAGGTTCCTGCCTCCCCTCGAGGTGAGGCCCTCTTCCGTTGCGCCAGACACAGCGGAGTCCCGAGGGGCCCCGCCACCTCCACAGGATCCCTCGCCTCTCAGAGGCACCCTGGGAAGTTCCCTAAGGTCCCCGGCAGAAGGCGAGGGAAACGAGGGTTTCCTGCCGCCCCCCGAGACATACCAAGAGAGTCCTTCTTCAACGCGTCTCGAGGCCCTAATCCCCTCCCGTGACTCGAGAGCCATGACGCGCTCCCCCTCGCCACGCGCATGGAGACCTGACTTCCCTGGCGCCGCACAAGAGGCTCCCTGAGATCCTCGTCGTGCCTCGGGAGAAAACCCCCACGGGAGCCGCAGCTCGAGGAAACCCCTGAGACGCCCCCTTCCTCGCGAGCTGAGGGCCTTCTTTTCCTGCATGGCCTGGAGAGCAATCCCGGGTCCTCTCTCCAAACGGAAGAGGAGGCTGGACTCCCTTGAGGCCGCTCAGGGGGATCCAAGAGCCCCGCGTCGCGACTCGAGAGGAGAGCGGAGTCCTTGGCTTCCCCTCGAGACGAGGCCTGACTCCCCGGGGGAGCCTGGAATGCAACCCCGAGATCCCTGCCTTCCCTGGAGAGGAATATTAGGTCCCGGACACACGCCTAGGTGAGGTCTCTTCGGCCCTGCAGTGACTCGAGCGCAACCCCCAGCTTTCCCTCGCAACCCGAGGGGAAGATTGGGCTTGCCAGGGCCAACCCAAGGGGAAGGCTGAGATTCCAGTCGTAACTCGAGAATCCCGCCGCAACTCGAGAAAAACCACGTGGTTCCCACCTCTTGGCAAATTGAGGCTCTTGCCCGCGACGGCGTCTCAAGGGAAGTCCCCTGTTCCGCCCTGAAGGGCGAAACGGTCCCTGACAGCTTTCCTGCGACCCCCAAAAGTCACCCGACTCGCCGAGTTAACCCAAGGAGAACACCGAGGGTCCCGGCACCGCTTCCTCTGAGCCCCTTCTCCCCTCCTGATCGCGACAGGAGAGGCGATTCCCCTGCGTGGTCTGGAAGGGGTTCCCGGCCTTCCCGGCGCACCTCAGGATGAGGCCGGTCTCACGAGGAAATTCGAGACGAGCCACGTGGGTGAGGCCACATGCCGAACGCCCCCGATTCCCCGGTCCGCCCTTGAGAAGGACCCGAAGCCCGGACCCCTCTTCGAAGGCAACCCTGTGGGTGAAGGCACAACACGAAGGGGCACTGCCCCCCCCTTCATCGTCCGCAAAGACCCGCGCATTCCACACACAGCTCGACGAGGGGCCTGAGACGCCCTGAGCAACTCGAGAGGCCAGCGGGGTTCCCTTCCTCAGACAAGACGAGGCCTGACTCTCCTGTCCCAACTCTGCAGGGACCCTGCGGTCGGAGTCCGAAACGGAGAGGAAGCCTGAGGTTCCTGCCTCCCCTCGAGGTGAGGCCCTCTTCCGTTGCGCCAGACCCAGCGGAGTCCCGAGGGGCCCCGCCACCTCTACAGGATCCCTCTCCTCTCAGAGGCACCCTGGGAAGTTCCCTAAGGTCCCCGGCAGAAGGCGAGGGACACGAGGGTTTCCCGCCGTCCCCCGAGAAAGACCTCGAGAGTCCTTCTTCAACGCGTCTCGAGGCCCTAGTCCCCTCCCGTGACTCGAGAGTCAGGACGCGCTCCCCCTCGCCACGCGCATGGAGACCTGACTTCCCTGGCACCGCACGAGAGGCT
The DNA here is from genome assembly GCF_029407905.1 of Bubalus kerabau. Classification (NCBI taxonomy): domain Eukaryota; kingdom Metazoa; phylum Chordata; class Mammalia; order Artiodactyla; family Bovidae; genus Bubalus; species Bubalus kerabau. The sequence goes on along the minus strand of NW_026577886.1, from coordinate 2,027,856 downwards.
CCCTGAGATCCTCTTCGTGCCTCGGGAGAAAACCCCCACGGGCGCCGCAGCTCGAGGAAACCCCTGAGACGCCCCCGTCCTCGCGAGCTGAGGGCCTTCTTTTCTTGCATGGATGGAGAGCAATCCCGGGTCCTCTCTCCAAACGGAAGAGGAGGCTGGACTCCCTTGAGGCCGCTCAGGGTGCTCCAAGAGACCCGCGTCGCGACTCGAGAGGAGAGCGGAGTCCTTGGCTTCCCCTCGAGACGAGGCCTGACTCCCCGGGGGAGCCTGGAGTGCAACCCCGAGATCCCTGCCTTCCCTGGAGAGGAATATTAGGTCCCGGACACACGCCTAGGTGAGGTCTCTTCGGCCCTGCAGTTACTCGAGCGCAACCCCCAGCTTTCCCTCGCAACCCGAGGGGAAGATTGGGCTTCCCAGGGCCAGCCCAAGGGGAAGGCTGAGATCCTCGTCGTAACTCGAGAATCCCGCCGCAACTCGAGAAAAACCACGTGGTTCCCACCTCTTGGCAAGATGAGGCCCTTGCCCGCCACGGCGTCTCAAGGGAAGTCCCTTGTTCCGCCCTGAAGGGCGAAACGGTCCCTGACAGCCTTCCTGCGACCCCCAAAAGTCCCCCGACACGCCGGGTTCCCTCGAGGGGAACACCAAGGGTCCCGGCACCGCTTCCTCTGAGCCCCTTCTCCCCTCCTGATCGCGACAGGAGAGGCGATTCCCCTGCGTGGTCTGGAAGGGGTTCCCGGCCTTCTCGGCGCACCTCAGGATGAGGCCGGTCTCACGAGGAAATTCGAGACGAGCCACGTGGGTGGTGCCACATGGCGATCGCCCCCGGTTCCCTGGTCCGCCCTTGAGAAGGACCCGAGGCCCGGACCCCTCTTCGAAGGCAACCCTGTGGGTGAAGGCACAACACGAAGGGGCACTGCCACCCCCGTGCATCGTCCGCAAAGACCCGCGGGTTCCACACACAGCTCGACGAGGGGCCTGAGACCCCCTGAGCAACTCGAGAGGCCAGCGGGGTTCCCTTCCTCAGACAAGACGAGGCCTGACTCTCCTGTCCCAACTCTGCAGGGACCCTGCGGTCGGAGTCCGAAACGGAGAGGAAGCCTGAGGTTCCTGCCTCCCCTCGAGGTGAGGCCCTCTTCCGTTGAGCCAGAACCAGCGGAGTCCCGAGGGGCCCCGCCACCTCCACAGGATCCCTCGCCTCTCAGAGGCACCCTGGGAAGTTCCCTAAGGTCCCCGGCAGAAGGCGAGGGAAAGAGGGTTTCCCGCCGCCCCCCGAGAAAGACCTCGAGAGTCCTTCTTCAACGCGTCTCGAGGCCCTAGTCCCCTCCCGTGACTCGAGAGCCAGGACGCGCTCCCCCTCGCCACGCGCATGGAGACCTGACTTCCCTGGCGCCTCACGAGAAGCTCCCTGAGATCCTCGTCGTACCTCGGGAGAAAACCCCCACGGGCGCCGCAGCTCGAGGAAACCCCTGAGACGCTCCCGTCCTGGCGAGCCGAGGGCCTTCTTTTCCTGCATGGCCTGGAGAGCAATCCCGGGTCCTCTCTCCAAACGGAAGAGGAGGCTGGACTCCCTTGAGTCCGCTCAGGGGGCTCCAAGAGCCCCGCGTCGCGACTCGAGAGGAGAGCGGAGTCCTTGGCTTCCCCTCGAGACGAGGCCTGACTCCCCGGGGGAGCCTGGAATGCAACCCCGAGATCCCTGCCTTCCCTGGAGAGGAATATTAGGTCCCGGACACACGCCTAGGTGAGGTCTCTTCGGCCCTGCAGTGACTCGAGCGCAACCCCCAGCCTTCCTTCGCAATCCGAGGGGAAGATTGGGCTTCCCAGGTCAAACCCAAGGGGAAGGCTGAGATCCCCGTCGTAACTCGAGATTCCGCCGCAACTCGAGAAAAATCACGTGGTTCCCACCTCTTGGCAAGATGAGGCCCCTGCCCGCCACGGCGTCTCAAGGGAAGTCCCCTGTTCCGCCCTGAAGGGCGAAACGGTCCCTGACACCGTTCCTGCGACCCCCAAAAGTCCCCGACACGCCGGGTTCCCTCGAGGGGAACACCGAGGGTCCCGGCACCGCTTCCTCTGAGCCCCTTCTCCCCTCCTGATCGCGACAGGAGAGACGATTCCCCTGCGTGGTCTGGAAGGGGTTCCCGGCCTTCCCGGCGCATCTCAGGATGAGGCCGGTCTCACGAGGAAATTCGAGACGAGCCACTTGGGTGGTGCCACATGCCGAACGCCCCCGGTTCCCCGGTCCGCCCTTGAGAATGACCCGAGGCCCGGACCCCTCTTCGAAGGCAACCCTGTGGGTGAAGGCACAACACGAAGGGGCACTGCCACCCCCGTGCATCGTCCGCAAAGACCCGCGGGTTCCACACACAGCTCGACGAGGGGCCTGAGACCCCCTGAGCAACTCGAGAGGCCAGCGGGGTTCCCTTCCTCAGACAAGACGAGGCCTGACTCTCCTGTCCCAACTCTGCAGGGACCCTGCGGTCGGAGTCCGAAACGGAGAGGAAGCCTGAGGTTCCTGCCTCCCCTCGAGGTGAGGCCCTCTTCCGTTGCGCCAGACCCAGCGGAGTCCCGAGGGGCCCCGCCACCTCTACAGGATCCCTCTCCTCTCAGAGGCACCCTGGGAAGTTCCCTAAGGTCCCCGGCAGAAGGCGAGGGAAAGAGGGTTTCCCGCCGTCCCCCGAGAAAGACCTCGAGAGTCCTTCTTCAACGCGTCTCGAGGCCCTAGTCCCCTCCCGTGACTCGAGAGTCAGGACGCGCTCCCCCTCGCCACGCGCATGGAGACCTGACTTCCCTGGCGCCGCACGAGAGGCTCCCTGAGATCCTCGTCGTGCCTCGGGAGAAAACCCCCTTGTGCCGGGAGCCGGCGAGAGACATTCCACTCGTGACAAAGGTCATGAGGAAGGGGGCTCGGCATACGCAAAGGCGGGATCGAGCCTCGGGCGTGCCCCCGGATATTCTCGAGCATCTACCCCCCAATAACCAGAGTCTGCCTACTTTATTGCTTTGTGCTCTCGCCTCTGACTTTACTGGGGGCTGTCCCCCACCACCATCTCACTCTCTCTGTCAAAGAGTTAACTTACAGCTCCAATTAATAAAGTTCCTGGGCATTTAGGAGTGTTTAAATCCAAACCCCTCAGATGGCTCTCTAACTCGCCTGACAAGTTTACCCGGACACCTACAGCTATGCATACGATTGTTTACAGTCTCCCAGCCTCCAGAGGCACGGGAAGCTTAAGATATTCAAATAGCTTAGAGCCTCTCAGAGAATTAGAAACTGTCAGAATAAAACTAGTAAAAGATTTCATTGATGAGCCAATGTTTGTTGCCAAGTTTTCACATCCCTTGAATTGTATCCTTGAATGTGCATTAATTAATATAGTTGGTATGTAGAAAAAATAAGTAGTGGCCTTGGTGTTAGTAACTTTAGACCCTTAAGGTAGTAAATTCTTTCCTTTGTAAACCCATTACACATCCACCCTATAGGAACGTAATCTTATCTTCGGAGGATGGCGCCAAACCTTAAAATAATTACTCTTAGAGAAAATAAGTCTTTGTTGATAAGTCCTTGTCAAGAGTCATAAAATGTTAATAGGCCTCTGGCCAGAAGATGATGTAAATCACCTAAACCATTTGTATACGATAAATCTGCAGGAAAGAAACCCTGGTTTTTGATAAGCATCAAAGACTGCTGATTTTGCATCCCCTATTGTCCTCTATGTGTAACTTAGGGTATAAAAGCCCCTGTTGAAAATAAAGCTATGGGCCTTGCTCACCAACGCTTGGTCTCCCCATGTCATTCTTCCCTTTAACTTCTAGCTGAGTGTCCATCTGGAGCGTGGATGTCCTCTGCGACCATTTATTTGCCTGGGCTTCTAAGACCCACTCGAGAAGGTGTCTAAGGTGGGGCACCTTCCGCTATTCGAGAGGGCGCCTGCGGCCTCCGTGGTCAGAGCTAACCTGGTGTCATGGGTTATATTGATTTTCCGCGTAAACCAAGCCACTCAGCTTCTTTTCTCCACTGAATTTTCCTACTGAGCTATCATCATTCTATTCCTCTTTATTATATCTAATTAACATTTGAATAGGTCGCCTAGCCGTCTCTCCTTCGAAGACCCTGGATCAGCCGGGGCTGGACCCCGGCAGGTGGCGCCCGAAACAGGTTTTTCGAAGGTAAGCTCCCCAAAGCAATTAGGGTCATCAGCCCTTTTGCTCCCCCGTTCTCGGAACAACTGGGTCATCAGCTCTCTTGTTCCCCCACGGAGCAGTTTGGGTCATCAGCTCTACTGCTCCCCCCTCGGAACAGTTTGGGTCACCAGCCTTCTGTTCCCCCCCCCGGGACAATCTGGGCCATCAGCCCTAATGTCCTTCCAGTGTTCGGGACGGCTAGGACCCCACTGAATGGTGCCGCGGACCCCCCTGTAGGACAGACAGGGCGAGAGGAGTGGGAAGTGTTGAAAGTGTTAAAGTGTTAGACTTAGAGAGAGAAAACAGTTTCTGAAGTTAAAAGGCCAAAGAAAAGCCTGATCTTTTGATAGCTAAAAGCAAAATCTTTTACTATACTTAATTTTCTGACATGGGTAACACTGAATCAAATGAAAGACAGCTCTTTATAGGAGTAATCTTACAGTTATTAAATAAAAGAGGAATCAAAGTTAAAAAATCTGCCATTCAATCATTTTTTTCATTTGTACAAGAGCACTGTCCCTGGTTCCCAGACGAAGGCTCTGTTAACTTAGATGTCTGGGAAAAAGTAGGAAAACAGCTAAAAACTTACCATGCCGAACATGGCTCAGAAAATGTCCCTAATGACGCTTTTTCCTTATGGAACATCATTAGAGATGTCTTAGACCCTGCCCCCGATTCAGAAAAAGTACATCTTAAAGGGGATAGTGAAGAAAATGCTGTGGCTAAACCTGCCCCTGAATCTAAAAAAGTAACCTTTAAAGAGGAAAATGAGGTCGAAACTGTAGTTAAACCTCAGGAAAATGAGAAAAATGAAGACCCACCTGACTATCGGCAACTAAGAAAAATGTTAGCAGCCATGACTACTCAGGAACAACTTAAAGTTAGGGATGAGAAACAAGATCAGCCTTCCCCAAAAGAAAAAGAGAATTTAGGCGAGATAATAGCTAAATATCACTCTGATGGAGATCGGCATCTCTTAAACAATGATGCCCCAAAAGGCCTAAGAGAAACTTCCCCTGTCAGACCACCCGTTCCTAGGAGCTTGAGGGAAACATCCCTTATCAGACAGTCTGTAAGATTTAGTCACCAAACAGTTAAAAGATCTCCAGAACAGGAGAAGAGAAATACGGGACGCTCCCATCCCCCCATGCCTCCTCCTCCATGTGGGGGTAAAGGGCCTCCGCTAGGAGTTTCCCGGAAAGGGGTTTTCTCTAGTCCCGAGGATAAATTTGATCCTCACCTTGAGGCTTCTTTTTTAGTCCCCTCTGCAGTTTAGATAGGGTAAAGAGGGTACAAAATAAATAAAAATATTCTCAAAAAAAAAAAAATGGGTTTCTCTGCATCTAAGAATAGACAAATGTTTATTGGCTCTGTGTATTATGATTAGACATGTCCTGGACCTCCGTCATGAGGCTGTTAAATAGCCTATGAGAGAGGCTATAGCGGTGGATGGTGGTGAGTCTCCACTTTCTGCACAGATCATAATTTCTGCTATTGGAAAAAAAAAAAAAAAGAGGGAGAAAGTGCTTTACCTCCCAAGGAAGGAGAGGGCTTACAGGACACTGCGGCTGAGCGCCCTGGCGAGCTCCCTCCCCCTCTGCGCAAACCTTTAAAAAACTTATCCACCACTTTCTGATTTAAGGCGATTGCCACCGCCTCCGTTTGTGCCTCCCAGGACCCAGGAGTTCCCCACTTTGCCCCCAAAGCCTCTCAAAGGGTTGCCTAAGCCTGAGGAAGATAAAAAGTTTTTTAAACAAAGGAGCTTTTAGTACACAATATGCAGAGCGTGCTCCTTGGAGAAAACCCCCTCAGGGGGGGTCTCACCCAGGCTAGGAGAAAAGGCAAGAGGATTGAGCAACAATATTAACCCCTGACGTGCCGCTTACTTCAATTCCAACGGGAGTGGCTGGCCCCCTACCCGAGGACTTTGGAAGATTTGTCCTGGGGCGTAGCTCGCTTTCTTTTCAAATAAAAAAAAAAAAAAGAAAGAAAAAAAGAAATTTCGGTGGTGCATGGTGTAGTAGATTCTGATTATATTGAGAAATTAAAGTCTTGATCTCACTGTCTACCAAAACTGTATAAATTAATAAAGGTTAAAGAGTAACATAGCTTTTGCTTTTACCTTATTATCAGAAAAGAAAAAACTTGACTTCTCAAGATAAGAGCCACAAAACATTTGAATCTAGTGATCTAGCCTTTTGGGTGCAGGAAATTACAGCTCCAAGGCCTTTAAAAGATCTTTTAATTCAAGGGAATAAAATGTCAAGACTGAGTTACAAGCAGTTATTTAGGCCTTTCAACATTTAGGAGACCACACCTTTAATCTTTTGACTGACTCCTGATATATTGTAGGGTTGTTTCCTCATATTGAAACTGCTAATATTCCAAAAAATAAAACTACTATCTTCTCCTTGTTATCTGATTTACAGAAAGATTAAACACAGAGATAAAAAATATTTTGTGGGACATAGAGCCCATTCCAGCTTGCCCGGCCCTTTACATGAAGGAAATGCTTTGGCAGATGCATTGACTAAAGTAATTGTTTTAAACTTAAATAAAAAGATTGATAAGGCCAAAAATTCTCACAAAATTCACCATCAAAATGCAGCTGGTTCAAGGTATAAATTTCATATCTCTAGGTAAACAGCTAGACAAATAGTTATGTCCAAATTGTAATTAATCACTTAAACGTAAACACACAGGGGCAGACTACAATGATGAGACACTAGATGCCTGAATTACAGGCTACGACTCGGCCCCTGGTCAAGTAAAAAGACCTCCATACTGGAGAGTGAAAAAGGCCAGATGTGTTGCTAACTTGTGGGAGAGGGTATGCTTGTATATTTCTACAGAATGCAGATTCTTCGATTTGGATCTCAGACAAATTCGTCATGTCACGTTCCCCAAAGACCAGGTTCGTGGCGCGCACTCGCTCGCTCCCCCTCCCCCAGCCAGCTCTCGCCTCCGCGCCGCCAGCAGCGCCCAGTACCCTTCTCGCTGCACCCTGCGACCTAGAGCAAAGAAGTCTGTGCGGTGAGTGAGGGCCAGAGAGGAAAGCGCGCCCGCGGAATGCAGTCCAGACCAGCACGCTCCCGCCGGCGAGAGGGGAACGCTGAGAGCCCAAGCCGCGGCGGCTAGCCCAAGGCCGCGAGCCCCGCCCCTCCGCCCGCCGTAAGCGCCGAGGCCCACAGCTTGCCGCTCGCGTTCTGCCTCCTGATGCTGGGGACACTGCTCCCCGGGGCCGACGCCTGCAGCTGCTTCCTGGCTCATCTTGTTTAAACCCTCAATATAATGTTTGCTCCTTTGTGGTAGTGGTGTTGTGAACAATGTGTGCTTTCATCTTGTTTGACCCCCCAATATAATGTTTGTTCTTTTGTTGTGTTGAAACGCCCACCCTATCTCATGATACCTGTGTCTGTGCATTCTTATTGGTATGATAATTACGGTTTGGCTGTATCACAACAACTGCAGGATTTAATGCGAACCCGACGGTTTGTGGGCTTACTTATCTTGGGAATAGCAGCTTTGATAAGTGCAATCACTTCTGTTACTGTGACAGCAATATCATTGACTCAACAAGTACATACTGCTCAATATGTTGATTCTATGTCCAAAAATGTTTCTTTAGCATTGGCAACACAGGAAGCTATAGACAGGAAATTAGAAATGAGGGTAGACGCCCTAGAGGAAGCAGTAATACATATTGGGACTGAATTGCAGGCTTTAAAGGTGAAAATGGCATTGTCCTGTCATGCTGACTATCGGTGGATATGTGTAACACCCCTGAAAGTAAATGAGACAGATTTTGAATGGGAAAAGATTAAAAACCATATTTCAGGTATCTGGAACAGCTCTGACATTGGTCTAGACTTAGGGAAACTTCACAATCAAATAGCAACTATGGAACACTCCCGATTAGATTTTACTGCCGCTGGAACAGCAAATGATTTCTTCCATACTTTCTCTAACTACATTTCAGGAAAAAATATGCTGTCTACCTTCCTTAGCTATGTTACTGTGGCTGTTTTAATTCTGCTTCTCATATTCATTCTTCCTTGTATTGTCAGGATTCTTCGGCAGAGCATTCAGAGGCTCGCGACTGAGCTACATCTGGCTGTTTTAAGAAATAAAAAAGGGGGAGATGCCGGGAGCCGGCGAGAGACATTCCACTCGTGACAAAGGTCATGAGGAAGGGGGCTCGGCATACGCAAAGGCGGGATCGAGCCTCGGGAGTGCCCCCGGATATTCTCGAGCATCTACCCCCCAAAAACCAGAGTCTGCCTACTTTATTGCTTTGTGCTCTCGCCTCTGACTTTACTGGGGGCTGTCCCCCACCACCATCTCACTCTCTCTGTCAAAGAGCTAACTTACAGCTCCAATTAATAAAGTTCCTGGGCATTTAGGAGTGTTTAAATCCAAACCCCTCAGATGGCTCTCTAACTCGCCTGACAAGTTTACCCAGACACCTACAGCTATGCATACGATTGTTTACAGTCTCCCAGCCTCCAGAGGCACGGGAAGCTTAAGATATTCAAATAGCTTAGAGCCTCTCAGAGAATTAGAAACTGTCAGAATAAAACTAGTAAAAGATTTCATTGATGAGCCAATGTTTGTTGCCAAGTTTTCACATCCCTTGAATTGTATCCTTGAATGTGCATTAATTAATATAGTTGGTATGTAGAAAAAATAAGTAGTGGCCTTGGTGTTAGTAACTTTAGACCCTTAAGGTAGTAAATTCTTTCCTTTGTAAACCCACTACACATCCACCCTATAGGAACGTAATCTTATCTTCGGAGGATGGCGCCAAACCTTAAAATAATTACTCTTAGAGAAAATAAGTCTTTGTTGATAAGTCCTTGTCAAGAGTCATAAAATGTTAATAGGCCTCTGGCCAGAAGATGATGTAAATCACCTAAACCATTTGTATACGATAAATCTGCAGGAAAGAAACCCTGGTTTTTGATAAGCATCAAAGACTGCTGATTTTGCATCCCCTATTGTCCTCTATGTGTAACTTAGGGTATAAAAGCCCCTGTTGAAAATAAAGCTATGGGCCTTGCTCACCAACGCTTGGTCTCCCCATGTCATTCTTCCCTTTAACTTCTAGCTGAGTGTCCATCTGGAGCGTGGATGTCCTCTGCGACCATTTATTTGCCTGGGCTTCTAAGACCCACTCGAGAAGGTGTCTAAGGTGGGGCACCTTCCGCTATTCGAGAGGGCGCCTGCGGCCTCCGTGGTCAGAGCTAACCTGGTGTCACGGGTTATATTGATTTTCCGCATAAACCAAGCCACTCAGCTTCTTTTCTCCACTGAATTTTCCTACTGAGCTATCATCATTCTATTCCTCTTTATTATATCTAATTAACATTTGAATAGGTCGCCTAGCCGTCTCTCCTTCGAAGACCCTGGATCAGCCGGGGCGGGACCCCGGCACCCACGGGCACCGCAGCTCGAGGAAACCCCTGAGACGCCCCCGTCCTCGCGAGCTGAGGGCCTTCTTTTCCTGCATGGCCTGGAGAGCAATCCCGGGTCCTCTCTCCAAACGGAACAGGAGGCTGGACTCCCTTGAGGCCGCTCAGGGGGCTCCAAGAGACCCGCGTCGCGACTCGAGAGGAGAGCGGAGTCCTTGGCTTCCCCTCGAGACGAGGCCTGACTCCCCAGGGGAGCCTGGAATGCAACCCCGAGATCACTGCCTTCCCTGGAGAGGAATATTAGGTTCCGGACACACGCCTAGGTGAGGTCTCTTCGGCCCTGCAGTGACTCGAGCGCAACCCCCAGCTTTCCCTCGCAACCCGAGGGGAAGATTGGGCTTCCCAGGGCCAACCCAAGGGGAAGGCTGAGATCCCCGTCGTAACTCGAGAATCCCGCCGCAACTCGAGAAAATCCACGTGGTTCCCACCTCTTGGCAAGATGAGGCCCTTGCCCGCCACGGCGTCTCAAGGGAAGTCCCCTGTTCCGCCCTGAAGGGCGAAACGGTCCCTGACAGCCTTCCTGCGACCCCCAAAAGTCCCCCGACACGCCGGGTTCCCTCGAGGGGAACACCGAGGGTCCCGGCACCGCTTCCTCTGAGCCCCTTCTCCCCTCCTGATCGCGACAGGAGAGGCGATTCCCCTGCGTGGTCTGGAAGGGGTTCCCGGCCTTCCCGGCGCACCTCAGGATGAGGCCGGTCTCACGAGGAAATTCGAGACGAGCCACGTGGGTGGGGCCACATGCCGAACGCCCCCGATTCCCCGGTCCGCCCTTGAGAAGGACCCGAGGCCCGGACCCCTCTTCGAAGGCAACCCTGTGGGTGAAGGCACAACACGAAGGGGCACTGCCACCCACGTGCATCGTCCGCAAAGACCCGCGGGTTCCACACACAGCTCGACGAGGGGCCTGAGACCCCCTGAGCAACTCGAGAGGCCAGCGGGGTTCCCTTCCTCAGACAAGACGAGGCCTGACTCTCCTGTCCCAACTCTGCAGGGACCCTGCGGTCGGAGTCCGAAACGGAGAGGAAGCCTGAGGTTCCTGCCTCCCCTCGAGGTGAGGCCCTCTTCCGTTGCGCCAGACCCAGCGGAGTCCCGAGGGGCCCCGCCACCTCCACAGGATCCCTCGCCTCTCAGAGGCACCCTGGGAAGTTCCCTAAAGTCCCCGGCAGAAGGCGAGGGACACGAGGGTTTCCCGCCGCCCCCCGAGAAAGACCTCGAGAGTCCTTCTTCAACGCGTCTCGAGGCCCTAGTCCCCTCCCGTGACTCGAGAGCCAGGACGCGCTCCCCCTCGCCACGCGCATGGAGACCTGACTTCCCTGGCGCCGCACGAGAGGCTCCCTGAGATCCTCGTCGTGCCTCGGGAGAAAACCCCCACGGGCGCCGCAGCTCGAGGAAACCCCTGAGACGCCCCCGTCCTCGCGAGCTGAGGGCCTTCTTTTCCTGCATGGCCTGGAGAGCAATCCCGGGTCCTCTCTCCAAACGGAAGAGGAGGCTGGACTCCCTTGAGGCCGCTCAGGGGGCTCCAAGAGACCCGCGTCGCGACTCGAGAGGAGAGCGCAGTCCTTGGCTTCCCCTTGAGACGAGGCCTGACTCCCCGGGGGAGCCTGGAATGCAACCCCGAGATCCCTGCCTTCCCTGGAGAGGAATACTAGGTCCCGGACACACGCCTAGGTGAGGTCTCTTCGGCCCTGCAGTGACTCGAGCGCAACCCCCAGCTTTACCTCGCAACCCGAGGGGAAGATTGGGCTTCCCAGGGCCAACCCAAGGGGAAAGCTGAGATCCCCGTCGTAACTCGAGAATCCCGCCGAAACTCGAGAAAAACCACGTGGTTCCCACCTCTTGGCAAGATGAGGCCCTTGCCCGCGACGGCGTCTCAAGGGAAGTCCCCTGTTCCGCCCTGAAGGGCGAAACGGTCCCTGACAGCCTTCCTGCGAACCCCAAAAGTCCCCCGACACGCCGGGTTCCCTCGAGGGGAACACCGAGGGTCCCGGCAGCGCTTCCTCTGAGCCCCTTCTCCCCTCCTGATCGCGACAGGAGAGGCGATTCCCCTGCGTGGTCTGGAAGGGGTTCCCGGCCTTCCCGGCGCACCTCAGGATGAGGCCGGTCTCACGAGGAAATTCGAGACGAGCCACGTGGGTGGGGCCACATGCCGAACGCCCCCGATTCCCCGGTCCGCCCTTGAGAAGGACCCGAGGCCCGGACCCCTCTTCGAAGGCAACCCTGTGGGGGAAGGCTCAACACGAAGGGGCACTGCCACCCCCGTGCATCGTCCGCAAAGACCCGCGGGTTCCACACACAGCTCGACGAGGGGCCTGAGACCCCCTGAGCAACTCGAGAGGCCAGCGGGGTTCCCTTCCTCAGACAAGACGAGGCCTGACTCTCCTGTCCCAACTCTGCAGGGACCCTGCGGTCGGAGTCCGAAACGGAGAGGAAGCCTGAGGTTCCTGCCTCCCCTCGAGGTGAGGCCCTCTTCCGTTGCGCCAGACCCAGCGGAGTCCCGAGGGGCCCCGCCACCTCCACAGGATCCCTCGCCTCTCAGAGGCACCCTGGGAAGTTCCCTAAGGTCCCCGGCAGAAGGCGAGGGACACGAGGGTTTCCCGCCGCCCCCCGAGAAAGACCTCGAGAGTCCTTCTTCAACGCGTCTCGAGGCCCTAGTCCCCTCCCGTGACTCGAGAGCCAGGACGCGCTCCTCCTCGCCACGCGCATGGAGACCTGACTTCCCTGGCGCCGCACGAGAGGCTCCCTGAGATCCTCGTCGTTCCTCGGGAGAAAACCCCCACGGGCGCCGCAGCTCGAGGAAACCCCTGAGACGCCCCCGTCCTCGCGAGCTGAGGGCCTTCTTTTCCTGCATGGCCTGGAGAGCAATCCCGGGTCCTCTCTCCAAACGGAAGAGGAGGCTGGACTCCCTTGAGGCCGCTCAGGGGGCTCCAAGAGACCCGCGTCGCGACTCGAGAGGAGAGCGGAGTCCTTGGCTTCCCCTCGAGACGAGGCCTGACTCCCCGGGGGAGCCTGGAATGCAACCCCGAGATCCCTGCCTGCCCTGGAGAGGAATATTAGGTCCCGGACACACGCCTAGGTGAGGTCTCTTCGGCCCTGCAGTGACTCGAGCGCAACCCCCAGCTTTCCCTCGCAACCCGAGGGGAAGATTGGGCTTCCCAGGGCCAACCCAAGGGGAAGGCTGAGATCCCCGTCGTAACTCGAGAATCCCGCCGCAACTCGAGAAAAACCACGTGGTTCCCACCTCTTGGCAAGATGAGGCCCTTGCCCGCCACGGCGTCTCAAGGGAAGTCCCCTGTTCCGCCCTGAAGGGCGAAACGGTCCCTGACAGCCTTCCTGCGAACCCCAAAAGTCCCCCGACACGCCGGGTTCCCTCGAGGGGAACACCGAGGGTCCCGGCAGCGCTTCCTCTGAGCCCCTTCTCCCCTCCTGATCGCGACAGGAGAGGCGATTCCCCTGCGTGGTCTGGAAGGGGTTCCCGGCCTTCCCGGCGCACCTCAGGATGAGGCCGGTCTCACGAGGAAATTCGAGACGAGCCACGTGGGTGGGGCCACATGCCGAACGCCCCCGATTCCCCGGTCCGCCCTTGAGAAGGACCCGAGGCCCGGACCCCTCTTCGAAGGCAACCCTGTGGGTGAAGGCACAACACGAAGGGGCACTGCCACCCCCGTGCATCGTCCGCAAAGACCCGCGGGTTCCACACACAGCTCGACGAGGGGCCTGAGACCCCCTGAGCAACTCGAGAGGCCAGCGGGGTTCCCTTCCTCAGACAAGACGAGGCCTGACTCTCCTGTCCCAACTCTGCAGGGACCCTGCGGTCGGAGTCCGAAACGGAGAGGAAGCCTGAGGTTCCTGCCTCCCCTCGAGGTGAGGCCCTCTTCCGTTGCGCCAGGCCCAGCGGAGTCCCGAGGGGCCCCGCCACCTCCACAGGATCCCTCGCCTCTCAGAGGCACCCTGGGAAGTTCCCTAAAGTCCCCGGCAGAAGGCGAGGGACACGAGGGTTTCCCGCCGCCCCCCGAGAAAGACCTCGAGAGTCCTTCTTCAACGCGTCTCGAGGCCCTAGTCCCCTCCCGTGACTCGAGAGCCAGGACGCGCTCCCCCTCGCCACGCGCATGGAGACCTGACTTCCCTGGCGCCGCACGAGAGGCTCCCTGAGATCCTCGTCGTGCCTCGGGAGAAAACCCCCACGGGCGCCGCAGCTCGAGGAAACCCCTGAGACGCCCCCGTCCTCGCGAGCTGAGGGCCTTCTTTTCCTGCATGGCCTGGAGAGCAATCCCGGGTCCTCTCTCCAAACGGAAGAGGAGGCTGGACTCCCTTGAGGCCGCTCAGGGGGCTCCAAGAGACCCGCGTCGCGACTCGAGAGGAGAGCGCAGTCCTTGGCTTCCCCTTGAGACGAGGCCTGACTCCCCGGGGGAGCCTGGAATGCAACCCCGAGATCCCTGCCTTCCCTGGAGAGGAATACTAGGTCCCGGACACACGCCTAGGTGAGGTCTCTTCGGCCCTGCAGTGACTCGAGCGCAACCCCCAGCTTTACCTCGCAACCCGAGGGGAAGATTGGGCTTCCCAGGGCCAACCCAAGGGGAAAGCTGAGATCCCCGTCGTAACTCGAGAATCCCGCCGAAACTCGAGAAAAACCACGTGGTTCCCACCTCTTGGCAAGATGAGGCCCTTGCCCGCGACGGCGTCTCAAGGGAAGTCCCCTGTTCCGCCCTGAAGGGCGAAACGGTCCCTGACAGCCTTCCTGCGAACCCCAAAAGTCCCCCGACACGCCGGGTTCCCTCGAGGGGAACACCGAGGGTCCCGGCAGCGCTTCCTCTGAGCCCCTTCTCCCCTCCTGATCGCGACAGGAGAGGCGATTCCCCTGCGTGGTCTGGAAGGGGTTCCCGGCCTTCCCGGCGCACCTCAGGATGAGGCCGGTCTCACGAGGAAATTCGAGACGAGCCACGTGGGTGGGGCCACATGCCGAACGCCCCCGATTCCCCGGTCCGCCCTTGAGAAGGACCCGAGGCCCGGACCCCTCTTCGAAGGCAACCCTGTGGGGGAAGGCTCAACACGAAGGGGCACTGCCACCCCCGTGCATCGTCCGCAAAGACCCGCGGGTTCCACACACAGCTCGACGAGGGGCCTGAGACCCCCTGAGCAACTCGAGAGGCCAGCGGGGTTCCCTTCCTCAGACAAGACGAGGCCTGACTCTCCTGTCCCAACTCTGCAGGGACCCTGCGGTCGGAGTCCGAAACGGAGAGGAAGCCTGAGGTTCCTGCCTCCCCTCGAGGTGAGGCCCTCTTCCGTTGCGCCAGACCCAGCGGAGTCCCGAGGGGCCCCGCCACCTCCACAGGATCCCTCGCCTCTCAGAGGCACCCTGGGAAGTTCCCTAAGGTCCCCGGCAGAAGGCGAGGGACACGAGGGTTTCCCGCCGCCCCCCGAGAAAGACCTCGAGAGTCCTTCTTCAACGCGTCTCGAGGCCCTAGTCCCCTCCCGTGACTCGAGAGCCAGGACGCGCTCCTCCTCGCCACGCGCATGGAGACCTGACTTCCCTGGCGCCGCACGAGAGGCTCCCTGAGATCCTCGTCGTTCCTCGGGAGAAAACCCCCACGGGCGCCGCAGCTCGAGGAAACCCCTGAGACGCCCCCGTCCTCGCGAGCTGAGGGCCTTCTTTTCCTGCATGGCCTGGAGAGCAATCCCGGGTCCTCTCTCCAAACGGAAGAGGAGGCTGGACTCCCTTGAGGCCGCTCAGGGGGCTCCAAGAGACCCGCGTCGCGACTCGAGAGGAGAGCGGAGTCCTTGGCTTCCCCTCGAGACGAGGCCTGACTCCCCGGGGGAGCCTGGAATGCAACCCCGAGATCCCTGCCTGCCCTGGAGAGGAATATTAGGTCCCGGACACACGCCTAGGTGAGGTCTCTTCGGCCCTGCAGTGACTCGAGCGCAACCCCCAGCTTTCCCTCGCAACCCGAGGGGAAGATTGGGCTTCCCAGGGCCAACCCAAGGGGAAGGCTGAGATCCCCGTCGTAACTCGAGAATCCCGCCGCAACTCGAGAAAAACCACGTGGTTCCCACCTCTTGGCAAGATGAGGCCCTTGCCCGCCACGGCGTCTCAAGGGAAGTCCCCTGTTCCGCCCTGAAGGGCGAAACGGTCCCTGACAGCCTTCCTGCGAACCCCAAAAGTCCCCCGACACGCCGGGTTCCCTCGAGGGGAACACCGAGGGTCCCGGCAGCGCTTCCTCTGAGCCCCTTCTCCCCTCCTGATCGCGACAGGAGAGGCGATTCCCCTGCGTGGTCTGGAAGGGGTTCCCGGCCTTCCCGGCGCACCTCAGGATGAGGCCGGTCTCACGAGGAAATTCGAGACGAGCCACGTGGGTGGGGCCACATGCCGAACGCCCCCGATTCCCCGGTCCGCCCTTGAGAAGGACCCGAGGCCCGGACCCCTTTTCGAAGGCAACCCTGTGGGTGAAGGCACAACACGAAGGGGCACTGCCACCCCCGTGCATCGTCCGCAAAGACCCGCGGGTTCCACACACAGCTCGACGAGGGGCCTGCGACCCCCTGAGCAACTCGAGAGGCCAGCGGGGTTCCCTTCCTCAGACAAGACGAGGACTGACTCTCCTGTCCCAACTCTGCAGGAACCCTGCGGTCGGAGTCCGAAACGGAGAGGAATCCTGAGGTTCCTGTCTCCCCTCGAGGTGAGGCCCTCTTCCATTGCACCAAACCCAGATGAGTCGCGAGAGGCCCCTCCCAACTCCACAGTATCCCTGAATTCTCAGAGGCACCTTGAGAATCTACCTGAGGTCACCGGCTCAAGTCCAGGGAACCCAGGGTTTCCTGCTGCGACCCGAGAAAGACCTTGAGAATCCTTCGGCGCGTCTTGAGGCCTGATTCCCCTACCATGACTCGAGAGCAAAGACCCGCTCCCCATCGCCATGCGCATGGAGACCTGACTTCCCTGACGCCTGAAGAGAGTCTCCCTGAGCTCCCCGTCGTACCTCTTCGGAAACCCCATTCAGGCACCGCAGCTCGAGAAAACCCACGATATGCCCCCGTCATCACGAGATGAGGGACTTCTTTCCTGCCTGGCATGGAGAGCAAAACCGAGTCCTCTCTCCAGACTCCACAGGAGGCTTGACTCTCTTTAGGCCTCTCAGTTGGCTCCAAGAGATACCTGTCAGGACCTGAAGGGAGAGCAGAGTCCTTTGCTTCCCCTCGAGACGAGGCCTGACTCCCCGTGTGAGTCTGGAATGCAACCCCGAGTTCCTGTCACACCTGGAGAGGAAAACTCGGTCCTGGACACAAGCCTAGATGAGGTCTATTTTGCACTGCAGTTACTAGAGCGCAATCGCCAGCTCTCCCTCGCAAATCGAATTGAAGATTGGACTTCCCTGGGCCAATACAATTGGAAGCCTGAATTCGACATCGTAACTCGAGAATCCCGCCGAAACTCGAGAAAATCCACGTGGTTCCCCCATCAGCGCTAGATGAGGCCCTTGCCCGCTACAGCGACTCAAGAGAAGTCCCACTTTCTGTCTTGAAGTGCGAAACGGTACTTGGCACCCTTGATGCAATCTCAAAATTCCCCGACATACCGGTCTCACTCGAAAGGAACACCGAGGTTCCCGGAACCACATCATTTGAGCTCCTTCTCCCCTCGTGATCGCGACAGGAGTGTCGATTCCCCTGCTATGTCTGGAAGGGGTTCCCGACCTTTCCAGCGCGCCTAAGGATGAGGCAGGTCTCACGAGGAAATTCGAAACATAGCCTCGTGGGTGGTGCCACAAGCCGAAAGACCCCGATTTCCCGGTCTGCTCTTGATAAGAACGTGATGCCGTGACACCTTTACGAAGGAAAACCTGTGGATGAAAGCACAACACGAAGGGGCACTGACACCGTGCATCGTCCAGAAAAACCCGCAGGTTACAAACACAGTTCGACAAGTGGTCTGTCAGCCCGTGAACAACTCGAGAGGCAAGTGGAGTTCCATTCCTCCACACAAGACGAGACCTGACTCTCCTGTCCCAACTCTGCAGGGACCCTGCTATCCGAGTCAGAAATGGAGAGGAACCCTGACGTTACTGCCTCAATCCGAGATTAGGTCCTCTTCAATTGCACCAGTCCCTGTGATGTCCCGAGAAGCCCCTCTCAACTCCACAGTATCCCTGACTTCTCAGAGGAACCCCGCTAAGCTCCCTGAGGTCATGGGCACAAGTCGAGGGAACCCAGGGTTTCCGGCCACACCCCGAGAAAGACCTCGAGAGTTCTTCTTCGAAGCATCCTGAGGCTTGATTCCCCTACCATGACTCGAGAGCAATGAGGCGCTCCCCCACGCCACGTCCATGGAGACCTGACTTCCGTGGCACCACAGGAGTCTCCCTGAGCTCCCCGTCCTATCTCGTGAAAAACCCCAACCAGGCACTGCACCTTGAGAAAACCCACGAGACGCCCCCGTCATCGCGAGATGAGGGCCTTCTTTTCCTGCATGGCCTAGAGAGCAATCCCGAGTCCTCTCTCCAAACTCCACAGGAGGCTTAACTCCATTTAGGCCACTCTTGGGCTCCAAGGGATACCCGTCGCGACTCGAGAGGAGAGCGGAGTCCATTCATTCCCTTCGAGACGAGGCCTGACTCCCCGGGTGAGTCTGGAATGCAACCCCGAGATCCCTGTCGCCCCTGGAGAGAAAAACTCGGTCCTGGACACAAACCTAGATGAGCTCTATTTTGCCCTGCAGTGACTCGAGAGCAATCTCCAGCTCTCACTTGCAACTCGAATGGAAGATTGGACTTCCCTGGGCCAACACAAGAGGAAACCTGTATTCCCCATCGTAACTCAAGAATCCTGCCGCAACTCGAGAAAAAACACGTGGGTCCCCCGTCAGTGCTAGATGAGGCCCTTGCCCACTACAGCATCTCAAGAGAAGTCCCAGGTTCCGTCTTGAAGTGCGAAACGGTACTTTGCACCCTTGATGCAACCAGAAAAGTTACCCGACTTTCACTCAAGGAGAGCACCGAGGTTCCCGGCACTACTTCATCTGAGCCCTTTCTCTCCTCCTGATCCCGAAAGGAGGGTCGATTCCCCTGCTTTGTTTGGAAAGGGTTCCCGGACTTTCCTGCGCGCCTCAGGATGAGGCCGGTCTCACGAGGAAATTCGAGACGTAGCCTCGTGGGTGGTGCAACATGCTGAAAGAACCCAATTTCCCGGTCCGCACTTGAGGAGATCCCGATGCCCGGACACCTCTTCGAAGGCAACCCTGTGGATGAAGGCACAACAGGAAGGAGCACTGACGCCCCCGTGCATCTCCGAAAAACCCGCAGGTTCCACACACATCACGAAAAGTGGTGTTATCCTTGAACAACTTGAGATGTAAGCGGAGTTCCATTCCTCCGCAGAACACGAGACCTGACACTCCTGAGCATACTCAACAGGGACCCTGCGATCTGAGTCACATCCGGCCTCCAGGAAGTCAGGAGCAGAACCCTGAGGTTCCTGCCTCAACTCGAGATGAGGCCCACTTCCATTGCACCAAACCCAAAGGAGTCCCGAGAGGCCTCTCCCAAATCCACAGTATCCCTGACTTCTCAGAGGCACCCTGAGACGCTCCCTGAGGTCACCGGCACAAGTCAAGGGAACCCAGGGTTTCCTGCCGCAACCCTAGAAAGACATCGAGAGTTCTTTTTCAACCCGTCATGAGGCCCGATTCCCCTACCCTGACTTGAGAGCAATGACGCGCTCCCCCTTGCCCCGCCCATGGAGACCTGACTTCCCTGTTGCCACACGAGAGGCTACCTGAACTCCCCGTCGTACCTCGTGAGAAACCCCACACTGGCGCCGCAGCTCGAGAAAACCCACGAGACGCCCCCGTCATCTCGAGATGTGGGCCTTCTTTTCCTGCATGGCCTGGAGAGCAATCCCGAGTCCTCTCTCCAAACTGAAGAGGAGGGTTGACTCCCTTTAGACCACTCAGTGGGCTCCAAGAGATACGCGTCGCAACTCGAGAGGATAGCCAAGTCCTTTGCTTCCCCTCGAGACGAGGCCTAACTCCCCGGGTGAGTCTGTAATGCAAACCCGAGATCCCTGTCGCCCTTGGAGAGGATCACTGGGTCCTGAACACAAGGCTAGATGAGGTCGCTTTTGCCCTGCAGTAACTCGAGAGCACTCCCCAGCTTTCCCTCGCAACCCGAATGGAAGATTGGACCTCCCTGGGCCAACACAAGAGGAAGCCTGAATTCCCAGTAGTAATTCGAGAATTCCGCCTCAACTTGAGAAAAACCACGTGGTTCCCCCGTCATTGCAAGATGAGGCCCTTGCCCGCTCCAGCGTCTCAAGAGTAGTCCCACGTTCTGTCTTCAAGTGCGAAATGATATTTGGAACCCTTAATGCTACCCCAAAAGTTCCCCGACATATGGGTCGCACTAGAGGGGAACACCGAGGTTCCTGGCACCACTTCATCTGAGCCCCTTCTCCCCTCCTGATCGCGAAAGGAGGGTCAATTCCCCTGCTTTGTCTGCAAGGGGTTCCCGACCTTCTCCACGCACCTCAGATGAGGCTGTCTCACGAGGAAATTCGAGACATAGCCTCGATGGTGGTGCCACATGCCGAAAGACCGCGATTTCCTGATCCGCTCTTGATAAGAACGCGATGCCCAGACACCTATTCGAAGATAGTGTGGATGAAGGCACAACACGAAGGGGCACTGACACCCCCGTGCATCGTCTGGAAAAGACCGCAGGTTACTCATACAGCTCAACAAGTGCCTGTCACCCAGTGAACAACTCGAGAGGCAAGCGGAGGTCCATTCCTGCACACAAGACAAGGCCTGACTCACCTCTCCCAACTATGCAGGGGGCTGCGATCGGAATCAGAAATGGAGAGGAACCCTGAAGTTCCTGCCTCCCCTCGAGATGAGGCCCCCTTCCATTTCACCAAACCCAGTGGAGTCCCGAGAGGTCTTTCCCAACTCCACAGTATCCCTGACTTCTCAGAGGCACCCGGAGAATCTCCCTGAGGTCACCGGCACAAGTCGAGGGAACCCAGGTATTCTTGCCAAGACCCGGGAGAGATCTTGAGAGTCCTTCAACGCGTCTAGAGGCCTGATTCCCCTACCATGACTCGAGAGCAATGACGCGCTCCCCCTCGCCACACGCATCGAGACCTAACTTCCCTGGCGCCACACAAGAGGCTCCCTGAGCTCCCCGTCGTACCTCCTGAGAAACCAACACAGGCGCTGCAGCTCGGTAAAACCACCGAGACCCCCCCCCCCGTCATCGTGAGATGAGGGCCTTCTTTTCCTGCATGTCCTGGAGTGCAATCCCGAGTCCTCTCTCCAAACTCCAGAGGAGGCTTGATTCCCTTTAGTCCACTCAGTGGGCTCCAAGAAATACCCGTCGCGACTCGAGAAGAGAGAGAAGTCCTTTGTTTCCCCTCGAGAGGACGCCTGACTCCTGGGTGAATCTAGAATGCAACCCCAAGATCCCAGTCATCCCTTGAGAGGAACATTAGGTCCTAGACACAAGCCTGGATGAGGTTTCTTTTGCCCTGCAGTGACTCGAGCGCAACCCCCAGCTCTCCCTCGCAACTCGAATGGAAGATTGGGCTTCCCTGGGCCAACACAAGAGGAAGCCAGAAATCCCCTTCGTAACTCGAGAATCCCGCCGCAACTCGAGAAAAACCACGTGTTTCCAACGTCATCCCAAGATGAGGCCCTTGCTGCTATGGCGTCTCAAGAAAAGAACCACGTTCCGTCTTGAAGTGCGAAACGGTACTTTGCACCCTTGATGCGACACCAAATGTTCCCGGACACGCCGGTCTCACTCGACAGGAACACCTAGGTTCCCGCACCACTTCATCTGAGCACCTTCTCCCCTCCTGTTCGAGACAGGAGGGTCTATTCCCCTGCTTTGTTTGGAAGGGGTTTCCCACATTCCCGGCGCACCTAAGGATGAGGCCGGTCTCACGAGTAAATTCGAGACATAGCGTCGTGGGTGGTGTCACATGCCGAAATACCCCGATTTCCCGGCCCACTCTTGAGAAGAACCCGATGCCCGGACACCTCTTCGAAGGCAACCCTGTGGACGAAGGCACAAAATGAAGGGTCACTGACACTCCCGTGCATCATTCGGTAAAAGCCGCAGGTTCCACACACAGCTCGACAAGAGGCCTGTCATCCCATGAACAACTCGAGAGGCAAGCAGAGTTCCATTCCTCCACTCAAGACGAGGCCTGACTCTCCGGTCCCAACTCTGAAGGGACCCTGCGATCGGAGTCCGAAATGGAGAGGAACCCTGAGGTTCCTGACTCCACTCGAGATGAGGCCCTCTTCCATTACACCAAAAACAGTGGAGGCCCGAGAGGCCCCTCCCAAATCCACAGTATCGCGACTTCTCAGAGGCACCCTTAGAAGCTCCCTGAGGTCACTGGCACAAGTCGAGGGAACACAGGGTTTCCTGACGCAACCCGAGAAAGACCTCGAAAATCCTCCTTCAACGCATCTTGAATCCCGATTCCCCTACCATGACTCGAGAGCAATGATGCATTCCCCCTCGCCACTCGCATGGAGACTTGACTTCCCTGGCGCCACACGAGAGGCTCCCTGAGCTCCCCGTCATACTTCGTGAGAAATCCCACACTGGCTCCCCAGCTCGAGAAAACACACGAGACGCCTCCGTCATCGCGAGATGAAGGCCTTCTTTTCCTGCATGGCCTGGAGAGCAATCTCGAGGCCTCTCTTCAAACTCCACAGGAGGCCTGACTCCCTTTAGGCCACTCTGTGGGCTCCAAGAGATACCCGTTGGGACTCGAGAGGAGAGCGGAATTCTTTGCTTCCCCTATATACCAGGCCTGACTCCTCAGGTGAGTCTGGAATGCAACCCCGAGATCCCTGTCGCCCCTGGAGAGGAACATTAGGTCCTAGACACAAGCATAGATGAGGTCTCATTTGCCCTGAAGTGACTCGAGAGCAATCCCCTGCTCTCCCTCGCACCTCGAATGGAAGAATGGACTTCCCTGGGACAACACAAGAGGAAACCTGAATTCCCCGTCATAATTCGAAAATCCCACTGCAACTCGAGGAAAACCACGTGGTTCCCCCGTCATCGCAAGATGAGGCCCTTGCCAGCTACAGCGTCTCAGTAGAAGCCCTACGTTCCATCTTGAAGTTTAAAACGATAATTGGCAACCTTGATGTTAGCACAAAAGTTCCCCGACACCCTGGTCTCACTCGAGGGGAACACCAAGGTTCGGTGCACCGCTTGTTCTGAGCCCCTTGTCCCCTCCTGATCGCGACGGGAGGGTCGATTACCCTGCTTTGTCTGGAAGGGGTTCCGGACCTTCCCGGCGCACCTCAGGATGAGGCCGGTCTCACGAGGAAATTCGAGACGTAGCCTTGTGGTTGGTGCCACACGCCGAAAGACCCCGATTTCCCTGTCTGCTCTTGATAAGAACCCAATGCTAGGACACCTCTTCAAAGGCAATCCTGTGGACGAAGGCACAAAACGAAGGGGTCTGACACCCTCCTGCATCGTTGGAAAAGCCCGCAAGTTCCACATACAGATCGACAAGTGGCCTGTCACCCCGTGAACAACTCGAGAGGCAAGAGGAGTTAAATTCCTCCACACAAGACGAGGCCTGACTCTCCTGTCCCAACTCTGCATGGACACTGAGATCCGATTCAGAAATGGAGAGGAACACTGAGGTTCCTGCCTCAACTCGAGATAAGGCCCTCTTCTACTGCACCAAACCCAGTGGAGTTCGGAGCGGCCCCTCCCAACTGCACAGTATCCCTGACTTCTCAGAGGCACCCTGAAAAGCTCCCTGAGGTCACGGGCATAAGTCGACGGAACCCAGGGTTTCCTGCCGTAACCTGAGAAAAACCTCGCGAGTCCTTCTTCACGCGTCTTGAGGCCCGATTCCCCTACCATGACTGGAGAAAAATGACGCGCTCCCCCTCGCCACGCGCATGAAGATCTGACTTCCCCGGCACCACATGAGAGGCTCCCTGAGCTCCCCATCGTACCTCGTGAGAAACCCCACACTGGCGCCGCAGCTCGAGAAAACCCACGAGACGCCCCTGTCATGGTGAAATGAGGGCCTTTCCTGCATGACCTGAAGAGCAATCCCGAATCCTCTCTCCAAACTCCAAAGGAGGCTTGACTCCCTTTAGGTCACTCAGTGGGCTCCAAGAGATACCCGTCGATACTCAGGAGGAGAGCGGTGTCCTTTGCTTCCCCTCGAGATGAGGCCTGACTACGAGGGTGAGTCTGGAATGCAACCCTGGATCCCTGTCGCCCCTGGAGAGGAACCTTAGGTCCTGGACAAAAGCCTAGATGAGGTCTCTTTGGCCCTGCAGTGACTCAAGCGCAACCCCTAGCTTTCCCTTGCAACTCGAATGGAAGATTGGCCTTTCTGAGCCAACACAAGAGGAAGCCTGAATTTCCAGTTGTAATTTGAGAAACCCGCCGCAACTCGAGAAAAATCACGTGGTTCCCCGTATTGCAAGATGAGGCCCTTGCCCCCTACAGCGTCTCAAGAGAAGTCTCACATTCCGTCTTGAAGTGCAAAACAGTACTTGGCACCCTTGATGCGACCCCAAAAGTTCCCCTATATACCGATCTCACTAGAGGGGACACTGAAGTTTCCGGCACCACTTCATCTGAGGCCTTTCTCCTCTCCTGATGGCGATAGGAGGGTCGATTCCACTGCTTTGTCTCGAAGGGATTCCCGACCTTCCCGGCACACCTCAGGATGAGGCCGGTCTCACGAGGAAATTCGAGACGTAGCCTCGAGGGCCATACTACATGCCGAAAGACCCCGATTCCATGGTCCACTTTTGATCAAAACCAGACTCCTGGACACCTCTTCGAAGGCAAGCCTGTGGATGAAGGCACAACACGTAGGGGCACTGACACCCCGTGCATCTTCCAGAAAAACCCGCAGGTTCCTCACACAGCTCCACAAGTGGTCTGTCACCTCGTGAACAACTCGAGAAGCAAGCGGAGTTCCATTCCTCCACACAAGACGATGCCTGACTCTCCTGTCACAACTCTAGGGACCTTGCGCACCGAGTCAGAAATGGAGAGGAAGCCTGAGGTTCCTGCCTCCACTCAAGATGAGGCCCTTTTCCATTGCCACAAAACCAGTGGAGTCCCGAGAGGCCCGTCCCAAATCCACAGTATGCCTGACTTCTCAGAGGCACCCTGAGAAGCTCCCTAAGGTCACCGGCAGAAGTCGACGGAACCCAGGGTTTCCTGCCGCAACCCGAGAAAGACCTTGAGAGTCCTGCTTTAACGTGTCTTGAGGCCCGATTCCCGTATCATATCTCGAGAGCAATGACGCGCTCCCCCTTGCCATGCGCATGGAGACCTGAATTCCCTGGTGCCACACGAAAGGCTCCCTGAGCTTCCCGTCGCACCTCGTCAGAAACCGCACACTAGCACCGCAGCTCGAGAAAACCAACAAGACGCCCCTGTCATCGAGAGATGAGGGTCTTCTTTTCCTGCATGGCCTGGAGAGCAATCCTGAGTCCTCTCTCCAAACTCCACAGGGGGCTTGACTCCCTTTAGGCCACTCAGTGGGCTCCAAGAGACACCTGCGGTGACTCAAGAGGAGAGCGGGGTCCTTTGCTTCCCCTCGAGTCGAGCTCTGACTCCCAGGATGCGTCTGGAATGCAACCCCGAGATCGCTGTCGGCCCTGGAGAGGAATATTAGGTCCTGGACACAAGCCTAGACGAGGTCTCTTTTGCCCTGCAGTGACTCAAGAGCAAACCCCATCTCTTCCTCGAAACTCGAATGGAAGATTGGACTTCCCTGGGCCAACACAAGAGGAAGCCTGAATTCCCCGTCGTAACTCGAGAATCCCGCCGCACCTTGAGAAAAACCACGTGATTCCCCCGTCATCCCAAGATGAGGCCCTTGCCCTCTACAGCGTGTCAAGAGAAGCCCCAAGTCCGTATTGAAGTGCAAAACGGTACTTGGCACCCTTGAAGTGACCCCAAAAGTTTCCCGACACACCGGTCCCACTCGAGGGGAACACCGAGGTTCCCGGCACGACTTCAACTGAGCCCTTTCACTCCTCCTGATCGTGACAAGATGGTCGATTCCCCTGCTTTGTCTGGAAGGGGTTCCCGATCTTCATGGCGCACCTCAGGATGACACCAGTCTAATGAAGAAATTCGAGACGTAGCCTCATGGATGGTGCCACGTTCTGAAAGACCCCGATTTCCTGCTCTGCTATTGATAAGAACCCGATGTCCGGACACCTCTTTGAAGGCAACCCTGTGGATGAAGGCACAACACGAAGGGGCACTGACCCCCTCATGCATCTTACGGAAAAAACCGAAGGTTCCACTCACAGCTCGACAAATGGTCTGTTATCCTGTGAACAACTCGAGAGGCAAGTGGAGTTCCATTCCTCCACACAAGACGAGGCCTGACTCTCCTGTCCCAACTCTTCAGGGACCCTGTGGTCGGAGTTTGAAATGGAGAGGAACCCTTAGGTTCCTGCCTCAACTCGAGATGAGAACCTTTGCCATTGCACCAAACCCAGTGGAGTTCCGAGAGCGCCTCCCAAGTCCACAGTATGCCTGACTTCTCAGAGGCACCCTGAGAAGCTCCCTGAGGTCACCGGTACAAGTCGAGGGAACCCAGGGTTTCCTGCCGCAACCTGAGAAAGACCTCGAGACTCCTTCTTCAACGTGTCTTGAGTCCCGATTTCCCTACCATGACTCGAGAGCATTTATGGGCTCCTCCTCATCACACGCATAGACACCTGACTTTCCTGGCACCACACGAGAGGCTCCCTGAGCTCCCCGTCGTACCTCGTGAGAAAACTCATACTTGCGCTCCAACTCGAGAAAACCCACAAGACGCCCCCGTCATTGCGAGCTGAGGGCCTTCTTTCCTGTATGGCCTGGAGAGCAATCCGGAGTCCTCTCTCCAACTCCACAGGAGGCTTGACTCCCTGGAGGCCACTCAGTGGGCTCCAAGAGATACCTATTGCGACCCAGGAGGATATCAGAATCCTTTGCTTCCCCTCGAGCCGAGGCCTGACTCACTGGGTGAGTCTGGAATGCGTCCCCGTCATCCCTATCGCCCCTGGAGAGGAACATTAGGTCCTGGACACAAGCATAGATGAGGTCTATTTTGACCTGCCGTGACTTGAGAGCAATTCCCACCCAGCTCTCCCTGGCAACTCGAATGGAAGAATGGACTTCCCTGG
Source organism: Bubalus kerabau (assembly GCF_029407905.1). NCBI lineage: Eukaryota > Metazoa > Chordata > Mammalia > Artiodactyla > Bovidae > Bubalus > Bubalus kerabau. The sequence goes on along the minus strand of NW_026577886.1, from coordinate 2,001,018 downwards.
GCCAACAGAAGAGGAAACCTGAATTCCCCGTCGTAAGTCAACAATCCCATCGCAACTCGGAAAAAACCACGTGGTTTCCCCTTCATCACAAGATGAGGCCCTTGCCCGCCACAGCGTCTCAAGAGAAGTCCCACGTTTCATCTTGAAGTTTGAAACAGTATTTGGCAAGCTTCATGAGACCCCAAAAGTTCCCTGACATACCGGTCTCACTCAAGGGGAACACCGAGGTTCCCGGCACCACTTCATCTGAGCCCCTTCTCCCCTCCTGATCGCGACAGTAGGGTCGATTAACCTGCTTTGTCTGGAAGGCTTTCCCGACCTTCCAGGGGCACCTCAGCATGAGGCCCGTCTCACGAGGAAATTCGAGACGTAGCCTCGTGTGTGGTGCCGCTTTCCAAAAGACCCCGATTTCCTGGTCCGCTCTTAATAAGAACCCGATGCCCGCACACCACTTCGAAGGCAACCCTGTGGATGAAAGCACATCACGAAGGGGCACTGACACCCCCGTGCATTGTCTGGAAAAAACCGCAGGTTCCACACACAGCTCGACAAGTGGCCTGTCACTCCTTGAACAACTCGAGAGGCAAGCGGAGTTCCATTCCTCCACACAAGACGAGGCCTGACTCTCCTGTCCCAACTCTGCAGGGACCCTGCAATCTGAGTCAGAAATGGAGAGGAACCCTAAGGTTCCTTCCTGATCTCGAGATTAGGCCCTCTTCCATTGCAGCAAACCCAGTGGAGTCCCGAGAGGCCTCTCCCAGCTCCATAGTATCCCTGACTTCTCAGAGGCACCCTGAGAAGCTACCTGAGGTCACAGGCACAAGTCGAGGGAACCCAGGGTTTCCTGCCGCAACCCGAGAAAGACCTCGAGCGTCCTTTTTCATTGCGTTGAGCCCTGATTCCACTACCATGACTCGAGAGCAATGACGTGCGCCCCCTCGCCACTCGTATGGAGACTTGACTTCCCTGACACCACACGAGAGGCTCCCTGAGCTCCCGGTCGTACCTTGTGAGAAACCCCACACTGGCACCGCAGCTCCAGAAAAACCACGAGACTCCCCCGACATCGCGAGATGAGGGCCTTCTTTTCCTGCATGGCCTGGAGAGCAATCCCGCGTGCTCTCTCCAAACTCCACAAGAGAGGAGCCAAGATTGCTGAGGAGTAGGACGGGGAGAACTCTTTCCCCCCCAAACAATTTCATCAAAAGAGCATTTAAACGTCGAGTAAATTCCACAATACAACTTATGAATGCTGCCAGAGGACATCAGGCACCCAGAAAAGAACCCAACTCTTGGAAAGTAGGTAGGAAAAAGTATAAAAGACAAAAAAAGAGACAAAAGAGGGAGGGAGGGATTTCCGTCCCAGGAAGATAGTCTTAAAAAGAGAAAAGTTTCCAAACACCAGGAAAGCTTTTCACTGCCAAATCTTTGCCAAGCTTTGGAAGCACAAAGGGCAACATAAGGGGGATAAAAATAAATAAACAATTAAAACTCGCAGATTGCAAGCCCTACGGTAACTCCCCCAGCCGCGAAGCAGTGCAGACGCCTGCTCACACCATTAGCAAGCAGGGGCTGGGCAGGGAGGCGCGGCGCGGGCTGCATCGCTTAGAGTAAGAATCTGGCCTGAATACCCTGAGCACTATCTGAACGAAAGAACTTGGGCTAGCAAACCAGACTCTGGGATATCTACCACGCAAAAAGCCAGCCCTAACCTAAGACACCGCCAGGCCCGCGCACGGAACAAAGGACTGAACAGAGATAGCCGGCTGCAGACCTTCCCCCTCCGGTGACAGGCAGCCAGAGCCAGAAGGGGGCAATCGCAGCCCCAGAGAGACATTATCTATAAAACTGTAAGCAGCCTTCTTTGCTAACTAAAACTTCTTGGGGATCTGGACGGTCAACATCTGCCTGAGAAGGTGCGCCTGTTTTACACCCAGATAACCGAGTGGCGGGGAGGCGATAAGTCACAACATTGGCGCTCGCCAAACACCTCATCACCTGAGCTGCTCGGACCTGGGAAGAGCACAAAACGCAGGCCCAACCGAGTCTGTGCCTCTGAGGACTACCCGAGTGCCTGAACCTGAGCGGCTTGGACCTGGGAGGTGCATGAAGCCCAGGGCCAGCCTCGGATTGTTCCCGGTGGAACAACCTAGAGCCCGAGCAGTGTGGGCAGGGAGGCTACACGTGCCGTGAGCGGGGGCAGACCCAGTGTGGCTGAGGCACTGCGAGCGCACGCCAGTGTTATTTGTTTGCAGCATCACACCCTCCCTCCCTCCCCACAGCGCAACTGAACAAGTGAGCCTAAAAAAAAAAGTGTCCTCCACCGTCCCCTTTGTGTCAGGGCGTAAACCAGACACTGAAGAGACAGGCAAACAAAAGAAGCTATAACAGAGGGAAACGCCTTGGAAGCTACAGGCAATAGATTAAAACCCTGTGGTTACTAGGACTACATAGGAAGGCGCCTATAGATCTTGAGAAATATAAGTTGGACCAAGGAACTAGCCAAAAATGAACCGAACCCACGATACTCACAACAAAACCAGAGAAAGTCCTAGATATATTTTTATGATCATTCTTACTTTTTTTAATTTTTTTAATTTTAAGTTCTCTATTGTTCATTTAATTTTCACTTTTATAACCTATTACTTTGCAAAACAAAGACCCTATTTTTTTCTTCTTCAGCAAACTTCATATATATATATATATATATATATATATATATAATAATTTTTTGACCTTGTTTTTTTGTTTTGTTTTTTTTCTTCTTTTCTTTAACATTGTATTTTTGAAATTCCAAACTGTACTCTAGATTTTTAATTTATGCTTTTTGATATTTGATATCAATTTTGTACCTGTAGTTTCTTTATAATTTTTGCGACATTGCTTGTTTTTGTTTGTTTGTTTTCTCTTTAGTTTTCTTCTTCCTTTTTTTTAACATTGTATTTTTGAAATTCCAAACTCTACTCTAGATTTTTAATTTTTGCTTTTTGGTATTAGTTATCAATTTTGTACCTGTATTTTCTTGATAATTTTTGCGACCATGTTTGTTTTTCTTTGTTCGTTTTTTCTCTCTTTCTTTTCCTTCTTCTTTTCTTTAACATCGTATTTTTGAAATTCCAAACTCTACTCTAGATTTTTAATTTTTGCTTTTATGTATTTGTTACCAATTTTGTACCTTTAAGAACCCAATCTTCAGTACCCATTTTTCACTAGGGAGCGAGATTACTGGCTTGACTGCTCTCTCTCCCTTTGGACTCTCCTTTTTCTCCACCAGGTCGCCTGTGTCTCCTCCCTAACCCCTCTCTACTCTACCCAACTCTGTGAATTTCTGTGTATTCCAGACGGTGGAGAACACTTAGGGAACTGATTACTGGCTGGATCTGTCTCCCTCCTTTTCATTCCCCCCTTTTATCCTTCTGGCCACCTCTGTCTCCTTCCTCCTTCTTCTCATCTCTGTATAACTCTGTGAACATCTCTGAGCGGTCCAGTTGTGGAGTGCACATAAGGAAGTGACTACTGGCCAGCCCACTCTCTCCACTATTGATTCCACCTGATCTCATTTGGGTCACCTCTAACTCCCTCCTCCCTCTTCTCTTCTCCATGTAATGCTGTGAACCTTTCTGAGTGGCCCCCACAGTAGAGAAACTTTTCTTCTTTAACGTAGATGTTTTATCAATGGTGCTGTATAGAAGGAGACGTTTTGAAACTACTGTAAAAGTAAGACAGATAACTGGAAGCAGGAGGCTTAAGTCCAAACCCTGACTCCAGGGAACTCCTGACTCCAAGGAACATTAATTGACAGGAGCTCATCAAATGCCTCCATACCGACACTGAAATCAAGCACCACACAAGGGCCAACAAGTTCCAGGGCAAGACATACCAAGCAAATTCTCCAGCAACAAAGGAACGCAGCCCTGAGCTTCAAGATACAGGCTGCCCAAAGTCACCCCAAAACCACAAACATCTCATAACTCATTACTGGACACTTCATTGCACTCCAGAGAGAAGAAATACAGCTCCACCCACCAGAACACGGACACAAGCTTCCCTAACCAGGAAACCTTGACAAGACACCTGTACAAACCCACACACAGCGAGGAAATGCCACAGTAAAGAACTCCACAAACTGCCAGAATACAGAAAGGACACCCCAAACTCAGCAATTTAAACAAGATGAGACAGAGGAATACCCAGCAGATAAAGGAACAGGATAAATGCCCACCAAACCAAACAAAAGAGGAAGAGATAGGGAATCTACCTGATAAAGAATTCCGAGTAAGGATAGTGAAATGGATCTAAAATCTTGAAATTAAAATGGAATCACAGATAAATAGCCTGGAGACAAGGATTGAGAAGATGCAAGAAAGGTTTAACAAGGACCTAGAAGAAATACAAAAAGAGTCAATATATAATGAATAATGCAATAAATGAAATTAAAAACACTCTGGAGGCAACAAATAGTAGAATAACAGAGGCAGAAGATAGGATTAGTGAATTCGAAGATAGAATGGTAGAAATAAATGAATCAGAGAGGATACATGAAAAACGAATTAAAAGAAATGAGCACAATCTCAGAGACCTCCAGGACAATATTAAACGCTACAACATTCGAATCATAGGGGTCCCAGAAGAAGAAGACAAAAAGAAAGACCGTGAGAAAATACTTGAGGAGATAATAGTTGAAAACTTCCCTAAAATGGGGAAGGAAATACTCACTCAAGTCCAAGAAACCCAGAGAGTCCCAAACAGGATAAAGCCAAGGCGAAACCCCCCAAGACACATATTAATCACATTAACAAAAATCAAACACAAAGAACAAATATGAAAAGCAGCAAGGGAAAAACAACAAATAACACACAAGGGAATTGCCATAAGGATAACAGCTGATCTTTCAATAGAAACTCTTCAAGCAAGGAGGGAATGGCAAGACATACTTAAAATGATGAAAGAAAATAACCTACAGCCCAGATTATTGTACCCAGCAAGGATCTCATTCAAGTATGAATGAGAAATCAAAAGCTTTTCAGACAAGCAAAAGCTGAGAGAATTCTGCACCACCAAACCAGCTCTCCAACAAATACTAAACAGGAAACACAAAAACGGTGTATAAATTCAAACCCCAAACAATAAAGTAAATGGCAATGGGATCATACTTATCAGTAATTACCTTAAACGTAAATGGGTTGAATGCTCCAACCAAAAGACAAAGACTGGCTGAATGGATACAAAAACAAGACCCCTACATATGTTGTCTACAAGAGACCCACCTCAAAACAGGGGATACATACAGACTGAAAGTGAAGGGCTGGAAAAAGATTTTCCATGCAAATAGGGACCAAAAGAAAGCAGGAGTAGCGATACTCATATCAGATAAAATAGACTTTAAAACAAAGGCTGTGAAAAGAGACAAAGAAGGTCACTACATAATGATCAAAGGATCAATCCAAGAAGACGATATAACAATTATAAATATATATGCACCCAACGTGGGAGCACCACAGTATGTAAGACAAATGCTAACAAGTATGAAAGGAGAAATTAACACTAACACAATAATAGTTGGAGATTTTAATACCCCACTCACACCTATGGATAGATCAACTAAACAGAAATTTAACAAGGAAACACAAACTTTAAATGATACAATAGACCAGTTAGACCTAATTGATATCTATAGGACAATTCATCCCAAAACAATGAATTTCAACTTTTTCTAAAGTGCACATGGAACCTTCTCCAGGATAGATCACATCCTGGGCCATAAAGCTAGCATTTGTAAATTCAAAAAAATAGAAATCATTCCAAGCATCTTTTATGACCACAATGCAGTAAGATTAGATCTCAATTACAGGAGAAAAACTATTAAAAATTCCAACATATGGAGGCTGAACAACACGCTGCTGAATAACCAACAAATCACAGAAGAAATCAAAAAAGAAATCAAAATTTGCATAGAAACGGATGAAAATGAAAACACAACAACCCAAAACTTGTGGGACACGGTAAAAGCAGTCCTAAGGGGAAAGTTCATAGCAATACAGGCACACCTCAAGAAACAAGAAAAAAGTCAAATAAATAAACTAACTCTACACCTAAAGCAACTAGAAAAGGAAGAAATGAAGAACCCCAGGGTTAGTAGAAGGAAAGAAATCTTAAAAATTAGAGCAGAAATAAATGCAAAAGAAACAAAAGAGACCATAGCAAAAATCAACAAAACCAAAAGCTGGTTCTTTGAAACGATAAATAAAATTGACAAACCATTAGCCAGACTCATCAAGAAACAAAGGGAGAAAAATCAAATCAATAAAATTAGAAATGAAAATGGAGAGATCACAACAGAAAACACAGAAATACAAAGGATCATAAGAGACTACTATCAACAATTATATGCCAATAAAATGGACAACGTGGAAGAAATGGACAAATTCTTAGAAAAGTACAACTTTCCAAAACTGGACCAGGGAAGAAATAGAAAATCTTAACAGACCCATCACAAGCATGGAAATGGAAACTGTAACCAAAAATCTTCCAGCCAACAAAAGCCCAGGTCCAGACGGCTTCACAGCTGAATTCTACCAAAAATTTAGAGAAGAGCTAACACCTATCCTGCTCAAACTCTTCCAGAAAATTGCAGAGGAAGGTAAACTTCCAAACTCATTCTATGAGGCCACCATCAGCCTAATACCAAAACCTGACAAAGATCCCACAAAAAAAGAAAACTACAGGCCAATATCACTGATGACATAGATGCAAAAATCCTTAACAAAATTCTAGCAATCAGAATCCAACAACACATTAAAAAGATCATACACCATGACCAAGTGGGCTTTATCCCAGGGATGCAAGGATTCTTCAATATCCGCAAATCAATCAATGTAATACACCACCTTAACAAATTGAAAAATAAAAACCATATGATTTTCTCAATAGATGCAGAGAAAGCCTTTGACAAAATTCAACATCCATTTATGATAAAAACTCTCCAGAAAGCAGGAATAGAAGGAACATACCTCAACATAATAAAAGCTATATATGACAAACACACAGCAAACATTATCCTCAATGGTGAAAAATTGAAAGCATTTCCTCTAAAGTCAGGAACTAGACAAGGGTGCCCACTTTCACCATTACTATTCAACATAGCTTTGGAAGTTTTGGCCACAGCAATCAGAGCAGAAAAAGAAACAAAAGGAATCCAAATTGGAAAAGAAGAAGTAAAACTCTCACTGTTTGCAGATGACATGATCCTCTACATAGAAAACCCTAAAGACTCCACCAGAAAATCACTAGAACTAGTCAATGACTATAGTAAAGTTGCAGGATATAAAATCAACACACAGAAATCCCTTGAATTCCTATACACTAATAATGAGAAAACAGAAAGAGAAATTAAGGAAACAATTTCATTCACCATTGCAACGGAAAGAATAAAATACTTAGGAATATACCTACCTAAAGAAACTAAAGACCTATATATAGAAAACTATAAAACACTGGTGAAAGAAATCAAAGAGGACACTAATAGGTGGAGAAATATACCATGTTCATGGATTGGAAGAATCAATATAGTGAAAATGAGTATACTACCCAAGGCAATTTATAGATTCAATGCAATCCCTATCAAGCTACCAACAGTATTCTTCACAGAGCTAGAACAAATAATTTCACAATTTGTATGGAAATACAAAAAAACCTCGAATAGCCAAAGCGATCTTGAGAAAGAAGAATGGAACTGGAGGAATCAACCTACCTGATTTCAGGCTCCGCTACAAAGCCACAGTTATCAAGACAGTATGGTACTGGCACAAAGACAGAAATATAGATTAGTGGAACGAAATAGAAAGCCCAGAGATAAATCCACACACATATGGACACCTTATCTTTGACAAAGGAGGCAAAAATATACAATGGATTAAAGACAATCTCTTTAACAAGTGGTGCTGGGAAATCTGGTCAACCACTTGTAAAAGAATGAAACTAGAACACTTTCTAACACAATACACAAAAATAAACTCAAAATGGATTAAAGATCTAAACGTAAGACCAGAAACTATAAAACTCCTAGAGGAGAACATAGGCAAAACACTCTCTGAAATACATCACAGCAGGATCCTCTATGACCCACCTCCCAGAATATTGGAAATAAAAACAAAAATAAACAAATGGGACCTAATTAACCTTACAAGCTTCTGCACATCAAAGCAAACTATTAGCAAGGTGAAAAGACAGCCTTTGGAATGGGAGAAAATAATAGGAAATGAAGCAACTGACAAACAACTAATCTCAAAAATATACAAGCAACACCTACAGCTCAACTCCAGAAAAATAGATGACCCAATCAAAAAATGGGCCAAAGAACTAAATAGACATTTCTCCAAAGAAGACATACAGATGGCTAACAAACACATGAAAAGATGCTCAAAATCACTCATTATCATAGAAATGCAAATCAAAACCACTATGAGGTACCATTTCACGCCAGTCAGAATGGCTGCAATCCAAAAGTCTACAAATAATAAATGCTGGAGAGGGTGTGGAGAAAAGGGAACCCTCTTACACTGTTGGTGGGAATGCAAACTAGTACAGCCACTATAGAGAACAGTGTGGAGATTCCTTAAAAAACTGGAAATAGAACTGCCTTATGATCCAGCAATCCCACTGCTGGGCATACACACTGAGGAAACCAGAAGGGAAAGAGACACGTGTACCCCAATGTTCATCGCAGCACTGTTTCTAATAGCCAGGACATGGAAGCAACCTAGATGTCCATCAGCAGATGAATGGATAAGAAAGCTGTGGTACATATACACAATGGAGTATTACTCCGCCATTAAAAAGAATAGAATGAATCAGTTCTAATGAGGTGGATGAAACTGGAGCCTATTATACAGAGTGAAGTAAGCCAGAAAGAAAAACACCAATACAGTATACTAACGCATATATATGGAACTTTGAAAGACGGTAACAATAACCCTGAGTACGAGACAGCAAAAGAGACACTGATGTATAGAAGAGTCTTATGGACTCTGTGGGAGAGGGAGAAGGTGGGAAGATTTGGGAGAATGGCATTGAAACATGTAAAATATCATGTATGAAAAGAGTTGCCAGTCCAGGTTTGATGCATGACACTGGATGCTTGGGGCTAGTGCACTGGGACGACCCAGAGGGATGCTATGGGGGGGGAGGAGGGAGGAGGGTTCAGGATGGGGAGCACATATATACCTGAGGCAGATTCATTTTGATATTTGGAAAAACTAATACAATTATGTAAAGTTTAAAAATAAAATAAAATTAAAAAAAAAATCCACAGGAGGCTTGACTCCCTTTAGGCCACTCAGTGGTCTCCAAGAAATACCCGTCGGGACTCGAGAGCAGAGCAGAGTCCTTTCCTTCCTCTCGAGATGAGGTCTGACTCCTCGGGTGCGTCTAAAATGCAACCCCGAGATCTCTGTCGCCCCTGGAGAGGAACATTAGGTCCTGGACACAAGCTTAGATGAGGTCTCTTTTGCCCTGAAGTGACTCGAGAGCAATCCCTAGCTCTCTCTCGCAACTCCAATGGAAGATTGGACTTCCCTGGGCCAACACAAGAGGAAGCCTGAATTCCCCATCGTAACTCGAGAATCCCGCCGAAACTCGAGAAAAACCACATGGTTACCCTGTCATCGCAAGATGAGGCCCTTGCCCGCTACAGCGTCTAAAGAGAAGTCCCAGGTTTCTTCTTCAAGTGTTTTCACACTTCAAGTGTGAAAACTTGGCACCCTTGATGCGATTCCAAAAGTTCCCCGACACCCTGGTCTCTCTCGAGGGGAACACCGAGGTTCCCGGTATGACATCATCTGAGCCACTTCTCCCCTCCTGATTGCGACTGGAGGGTCGACTCCCGTGCTTTGTCTGGAAGGGGTTCCCAACCTTCCCAGCGCACCTCAGGATGAGGCCGGTCTAACGAGAATATTTGAGATGTAGCTTCATGGGTGGTAACACATGCTGAAAGACCCCGATTCCCTGGTCCACTCTTGATAAGAACCCGATGCCCGGACACCTCTTGAAAGGCAACCCTGTGGAAGAAGACACAACACGACGGGGCACTGACACCCTCGTGCATCGTCCGGAAAAACCCGCAGATTCCAAACACAGTTCGACAAGTTGCCTGTCACCCCGTGAATAACTCGAGAGGCAAGCGGAGTTCCATTCCTCCTTACAAGACGAGGCCTGACTCTCCTGTCCCAACTCTGCAGGGACCCTGCGATCAGAGTCAGAAATGGAGACGAACCCTGAGGTTCCTGCCTCCACTCGAGATGAGGCCCTCTTCTATTGCACCAAACCCAGTGGAGTCCCGAGAGGGCCCTCCCAACTCCAGGGTATCCTTGACTTCTCAGAGGCACACTGAGAAGCTCCCTGAGGCCACCGGCACTAGTCGAGGGAACCCAGGGTTTACTGCCGTGACCCAAGAAACACCTTGAAAGTCCTTCTTTAACGGTTCTTGAGGCCCGATACACCTTCCATGACTCTAGAGCAATGACGCGCTCCCCCTCACAATGTGCATGGAGACCTGACTTCCCAAGCGCCACATGAGAGGCTCCCTGAGCTCCCCGTAGTACCTCATGAGAAACCCCACACTGGCGCTGCAGCTCGAGAAAACCCACGAGACGCCCCCTTCATCGCGAGATGATGGCCTTCTTTTCCTGCATGGCCTGGAGAGCAATCACGAGTCCTCTCTCCAAACTCCACAGGAGGCTTGACTCCCTTTAGGCCACTCAGTGGGCTCCAAGAGATACCCGTCGCAACTCGAGAGGAGAGTGGAGTCCTTCGCTTCCCCTCGAGACAAGGACTGACTCCCCGGGTGCATCAGGAAAGCAACCCCGAGATCCCTGTCCCCCCGGAGACGAACATTATGTCCTGGACACAAGCCTAGATAAGGTCTCTTTTGCCCTGCAGTAACTCAAGCGCAATCCCTAGCTCTCCCTCGCAACTCGAATGGAAGACTGGACTTCCCTGGGCCAACACAAGAGGAAGCCTGAATTTCCTGACCTAACTCGAGAATCCCGCCACAACTCGAGAAAAACGACGTGGTTAACCCGTCACCACAAGATGAGGCCCTTGCCAGCTACAGCATCTCAAGAGAAGTCTCACGTTCCGTCTTGAAGTTTGAAACGGTACTTAGCACCTTTGATGTGACTCCAAAACTTCCCCGACATCCCAGTTTTACTCGAGGGGAACATCGAGGTTCCCGGCACCACTTCATCTGAGCCCCTTCTCCCCTCCTGATCGGGACAAGAGGGTCGATTCACTTGCTTTGTCTGAAAGGGTTACCGACCTTCCTGGTGCACCTCAGGTTGAGGTCCGTCTCAAGAAGAAATTCGAGACGTAGGCTTGTGGGTGGTGCCACATGCCGAAAGACACTGATTTCCTGGTCTGCTCTTGATAAGAATCTGAAGGCTGGATACCTCTTCGAAGGCAACCCTGTGTATGAAGGCAAAAAACGAAGGGGAACTGACACCCCCATGCATCGTCCGGATAAAACCGCAGGTTCCACACACAGCTCGACAAGTGGCCTGTTATCCGGTGAACAACTCGAGAGTCCAGTGGAGTTCCATTCCTCCACACAAGACGAGGCCTGACTCTCCTGTCCTAACTCTGTAGGGACTCTGTGTTCAGAGTCAGAAATGGAGAGCAACCCTGAGGTTCCTGCTTCAAATCGAGATGAGGCCCTCTTCTGACAAGGTCCAGCCTCGGCTGGTCCAGGGTTTTCGAAGGGGAGACAGAGTAGGCGACCTATTGATTTATTTATCGAAGATATAAAGAGTAATAGAATGAGGATAGCTCAGTAGGAAAATTTAGTGGAGAAAAGAAGCTGAGTAGCTTGGTTTATGCGGAAAATCAGTATAACCCGTGACACCAGGTTAGCTCTGACCACGGAGGCCGCAGGCTCCCTCTCGAATAGCGAAAAGTGCCCCACCTTAGACACCTTCTCAAGTGGTCTTCGAAGCCCAGGCAAATAAATGGTCGCAGAGGATATCCGCGCTCCAGATGGACACTCATCTGAAAATTGAGGGGAAGAATGACATTAGGAGACTAAGCGTTGGCAATCAAGGCCCGTAGCTTTATTTTCAACAGGGGTTTTTATACCCTAAGTTACACATAGAGGCTAATGGGGATGCAAAGACAGCAGCCTTTGATCCTTATCAAAAACCAGAGTTTCTGTCCTGCAAATGTATCGTATACAAATGGTTTAGGTGATTTACCTCATCTTCTAGCCAGAAGACCTATTAACATTTTATGACTCTTGACAAAGACTTATCAACCGTAAGACTTATTTTCTCTAAGAGTAATTATTTTAAGGTTTGGCCCCATCTTTCGAAGATAAAATTGCATTCCTATAGGGCAGATGTGTAATGGGCTTACAACAAAGGAAATAATTTATTACCTTAAGGGTCTAGTGTTAGTAACACCAAGGCCACTACTTATTTCTTCTACATACCAACTATATTAATTAATACACATTCAAGGATACAATTCAGGGGATGTGGAAACTTGGCAACAAGCATTGGTTCATCAATGAAATCTTTTACTAGTTTTATTCTGACAGTTTCTAACTCTCTGAGAGGCTCTAAGCTATTTGAATATCTTAAGCTTCCCGTGCCTCTCGAGGCTCGGAGACTGTAAACAATTGTATGCATTGCTGTAGGAGACCGGGTAAACTTGTCAGGCGAGTTAGAGAGCCATCTGACGTGTTTGGATTTAAACACTCCTAATTGCCCAGGAACTTTATTAATTGGAGCTGTAAGTTAGCTCTTTGACAGAGAGAGTGAGATGGTGGTGGGGGACAGCCCCCAGTAAAGTCAGAGGTGAGAGCACAAAGCAATAAAGTAGGCAGACTCTGGTTTTGGGGGGTAGATGCTCAAGAATATCTGGGAGGACTCCCGAGGCTCGATCCCGCCTTTGTGTATGCCCAGCCTCCTTCCTCATGACCTTTGTCACGAGTGGAATGTCTCTCGCCGGCTCCCGGCATCTCCCCGTTTTTTATTTCTTAAAACAGCCAGATGTAGCTCAGTCGCGAGCCTCTGAATACTCTGCCGAAGAATCCTGACAATACAAGGAAGAAAGATTATGAGAAGCAGAATTAAAGCAGCCACCGCAGCATAGCTAAAGACATTAGACAGAATATTCTTTCCTGAGATGTAGTTAGGGAAAGTATGGAAGAAATCATTTGCTGTTCCAGCAGCAGTAAAATCTAATCGGGAGTGCTCCATGGTTGCTATTTGATAGTGAAGTTTCCCTACGTCTCAACCAATGTCAGAGCTGTTCCAGATACCTGAAATATGGTTTTTAATCTTTTCCCATTCAAAATCTGTCTCATTTACTTTCAGGGGTGTTCCACATATCCACCGATAGTCAGCATGACAAGACAATGCCATTTTCACCTTTAAAGCCTGCAATTCAGTCCCAATATGTATTACTGCTTCCTCTAGGGCGTCTACCCTCATTTCTAATTTTCTCTCTATAGCTTCCTGTGTTGCCAATGTTAAAGAAACATTTTTGGACATAGAATCAACATATTGAGCAGTATGTACTTGCTGAGTCAATGATATTGCTGCCACAGTAACAGAAGTGATTGCACTTATCAAAGCTGCTGTTCCCAAGATAAGTAAGCCCACAAACCGTCGTGTTTGCATTAAATCCTGTAGTTGTTGTAATACAGCAAGACCATAATTCAATAAGTGGTTACATCATAAGATAAGGTGGATGTTGTAGCATTACAAAGGAGCAAACATTATATTGAGGGTTTAAACAAGATGAACCAGGGAGCAGCTGTAGGCGTCAGCCCGGGGGAGCAGTGTCCCCAGCATCAGGAGGCAGAACGCGAGCGGCAGGCTGTGGGCCAAGGCGCCTATGGTGGGCGGAGGGGCAGGGTTCGTGGTTTAGGGCTAGCCGCCACCTCTTGGGCTCAGGGCGGTCCCCTCTCGCCGGTGGGGCTACGCTGGTCTGGACGGCACTCCGCGGGCGCGCTTTCCTCTCTGGCCCTCACTCGCTGCACAGACTTCTTTGCTCTAGGTCACGGGGTGCAGAGAGGTGGGTGCGAGGCGCTGCTGGTGGCACGGAGGCGAGAGCTGGCTGGGGGAGGGGGAGCGAGCGAGTGCGCGCGCCGCGAACCTGGTCTTTGGGGAATGTGACATGACGAATTTGTCTGAGATCCAAACCAGAGAATCTGCATTCTGTAGAAATATACAAGCATACCCTCTCCCACAAGTTACCAACACATCTGGCCTTTTTCACTCTCCCGTAAGGAGGCCTTTTTACTTGACCAGGGGCCGAGTCGTAGCCTGTAATTCAGGCATCTAGTGTCTCATCATTGTAGTCTGCCCCTGTGTGTTTACGTTTAAGTGATTAATTACAATTGGAACATAACTTCACTATTTGTCTAGCTGTTTCCCTATGGATATGTTAATTTAGGTCTAATGTTTAGTTTAGGTCTCTGTATAAATTTAAGGAATAAATGTATAACCTCCTTATCTCATTTTGGTATACAGGTATACAGATATACCTAAATGCAAAATGCATTTATATATGTATTTATATATGGCAACAAGTATAAAGTTATTGACATATAATATATATAAATCAATATACTTGAATTAATCTTTATAATTAATATATTAATTAATATATATTACAACAATACAACACATACACAGCTAATACCAACCAACACAAACCAATATACTGTAATAATACATGTCACACATTTATAATTATACAGTATATAGAACATATATCATCACAGCACATCAATCCATACCAATTAATATCAGCCACACACACATTATATTACTGCCATATATATTTAATTATACAGTATATATATATGTGTGTGTATAGTATACATATTAATTTATATACAAATTAATTAAGTATAGATCTATAAATAGAATTAGGTATACCTTTATTATATTTTATTTATACCCATACCTAATTAGGCAAACTGTAATTAGGCAAATACATTTATATTATGTATTTATAACAATATATAAAGTATTGTTAAATGTACCACCTGTACAGCATCTCCACCCCACATACCACTTTCTCTAATCCCACCAACTCATTTTCAGTATTATGTGTTGGCCAGGAGCTGGGCCAGTCTTTCCCAGCAATGTTAAGAGACGTCTGTTCCTGTGTCTAATAGCCCTGGCGTTTTATTCTCTTGAAGTAAAAGATCTTTTAAAGGCCTTGGAACTGTAATTTCCTGCACCCAAAAGGCTAGATCACTAGATCCAAATGTTTTGTGGCTCTTAGCTTGAGAAGTCAAGTTTTTCCTTGTCTGATAGTAAGGTAAAAGTAAAAGCTGTGTTACTCTTTGACCTTTATTAATTTGTACAGTTTTGATAGGCAGTGAGATCAAGACTTTAATTTCTCAATATCATCAGAATCTACTACACCATGCACCAGCGAAATTTCTTTTCTTTCTTTTTTTTTTTATTTAATTTTTTTTTTTTAAAGAAAGCAAGCTACGCCCCAGGACAAATCTTACAATGTCCTCAGATAGGGGGCCAGCCACTCCGGTTGGAATTGAAGTAAGCGGCACATCAGGGATTAATATTGTTATTAAATCTCCTTGCCTTTTCGCTTTTCTCCTAGCCTGGGTGAGACCCCCCTGAGGGAGTTTTCTCCAAGGAGCACGCTCTGCATATTGTGTACTAAAAGCTCCTTTGTTTAAAAAACTTTTTATCTTCCTCAGTCTTAGGCAACACTTTGGGAGGCTTTGGGGGCAAAGTGGGGAACTCCTGGGTCCTGGGAGGCACAATCGGAGGCGGTGGCAGTCGCCTTAAATCAGAAAGTGGTGGATAAGTTTTTTAAAGGTTTGCGCAGAGGGGGAGGGAGCTCGCCAGGGCTCTCGGCCGCAGCGTCCTGTAAGCCCTCTCCTTCCTCGGGAGGTAGACCACTTTCTCCCTCCTTTTTTTTTTTTCAATGGCAGAAAATATGATCTGTGCAGTAAATGGAGACTCACCACCATCCACCTCTATAGCCTCCCCCATAGGCTATTTAACAGCCTCGTGACGGAGGTCCAGGACATTTCTAATCATATTCCACAGTCAATAAATATTTGTCTATTCTTAGATGCAGAGAAATCCATTTTTAATTTTTTTTTAATTTTAGAGAATATTTTTATTTATTTTGTAACCTCTTTACCCTGGCTAAACTGCAGAGGGGACTAGAAAAGAAGCCTCAAGGTGAGGATCAAGTTCATCCTTGGGACTAGAGAAAATCCTTCTCTGGGAAACTCCTAGCGGTGGCCCTTTACCCCGACATGGAGGAGGAGGCATAGGGGTATGGGAGCGTCCCGAAGTTTTCCTCTTCTGTTCCGGAGATCCTTTAACTGTTTGGTAACTAAATCTTACGAACTGTCTGATTGGGGATGTTTCCCTCAACCTCCTAGGAGCGGATGGTCTGATTAGGGATGTTTTCTTAAACTTTTAGGAGCATATTTAGCTTAAAAAAAAAAAAAATCCTCATCAGAATGGCATCGAGCTGCTGGTTCCTCTAAACCTTTTTCAAATTGAGGGGAGAGCTGATCTTTCTTTTCATCCCTATCTTTTACATGCTCATTGGCAGTCATAGTGGCTAGCCATTCATTTAGCTGTCGATAGCTAGGTATAGCCTCTTCATTTTCACTTTTCTTTATAACAGGTACCTTTTCAGATTTGCTTTTTTGTTTAACAGGTACTTTTCCAACTTTACTTTCCTCTTTAACAGGTACCTTTTCAAATTCATGAGCTGGATCTAAAACATCTCTAGTCATATTCCACGGAGGAAAGGTGTAAGTAGGGATTTTTTCCAAACCTTGCTGAGCACAATAAGCTCTTAGCTGTTTTCCTAGTTTTTTCAAGATATCGAGGTTAACAGTGCCTTGTTGTAGAAACCAAGGGCAGTGGTCTTGTACAAATGTAAAAAATGATTGAATGGAAGATTTTTTAACCTTGATTCTTCTTTTACTTAATAACTGTAAAATTACTCCTATAAAGAGCTGTCTTTCATTTGATTCAGTGTTGCCCATGTCAGAAACTTAAGGATAGTAAAAGATTTTGCTTTTAGCTATCTAAAGATTAGGCCTTTTTTGTCAGCCTTTTTAGAAACCGTTTTTTCTCTCTAACTCTTCAACACTTCCCACTCCTCTCGCCCTGTCTATTCTACAGGGGGATCTGCAGCCCCCTAAGTGGGATCCTATCTGTCCCCAAAACTGAACACTGGGGGAATGGGGTTGGGGATTTACCTTCGAAATGCCTGTCTCGGGCGCCACCTGCAGAGGTCCAGCCCCAGCTGATCCAGGGTATTCGAAGGGAAGATGGAGTAGGCGACCTATTTATATATTTATTTATTCATCAAAGATATAAAGAGTAATAGAATGAGGATAGCTCAGTAGGAAAATTCAGTGGAGAGAAGCAGCTGAGTAGCTTGGTTTACGCGGAAAATCAATATAACCCGTGACACCAGGTTAGCTCTGACCACGGAGGCTGCAAGTGCCCTCTAGAATAGAGGAAGGTGCCCCACCTTAGACACCTTATCGAGCGGGTCTTCGAAGCCCAGGCAAATAAATGGTCGCAGAGGATATCCGTGCTCCAGATGGACACTCATCTGAAAATTGAGGGGAATAATGACATGGGGAGACCAAGCGTTGGCGAGCAAGACCCGTAGCTTTATTTTCAACACAGGTTTTAATACCCTAAGTTACACATAGAGGATAATAGGGGATGCAAAGTCAGCAGTCTTTAATCCTTATCAAAAACCAGGGTTTCTTTTCTGCACATTTATCGTATTAAAATGGTTTAGATGATTTACATCATCTTCTGGCCAGAAGACCTATTAACATTTTATGACTCTTGACAAAGACTTATCAACCATAAGAGTTATTTTCTCTAAGAGTAATTGTTTAAGGTTTGGCGCCATCTTTCGAAGATAAAATTGCATTCCTATAGGGAGGATGTGTAATGGGTTTACAACAAAGAAAAGAATTTATTACCTTAAGGGTCTAAAGTTACCAACATCAAGGCCACTACTTATTTTTTCTACATACCAACTATATTAATTAGCACACATTCAAGGATACAATTCAGGGGATGTGGAAACTTGGCAAAAAGCATTGGTTCATCAATGAAATCTTTTACTAGTTTTATTCTGACAGTTTCTAACTCTCTGAGAGGCTCTAAGCTATTTGAATATCTTAAACTTCCCGTGCGTCTCGAGGCTGGGAGACTGTACACAATCGTATGCATAGCTGTAGGAGACCGGGTAAACTTGTCAGGCGAGTTAGAAAACCATCTGAGGGGTTTGGATTTAAACACTACTAATTGCCCAGGAACATTATTAGTTGGAGCTGTAAGTTAGCTCTTTGACAGAGAGAGTGAGATGGTGGTGGGGGACATCCCCAGTAATGTCAGAGGTGAGAGAACAAAGCAATAAAGAAGGCAGACTTTGGTTTTTGGGGGTAGATGCTGAAGAATATACGGGGGAACTCCCGGAGGCTGGATCCCGCCTTTGCGTATGCCGAGACTCTTTCCTCATGACATTTTTCACGAGTGGAATGTCTCTCGCTGGCTCCCAGCAATCTTCCATTGCACCAAACGCAGTGGAGTCCCGAGAGGCCCCTCCCAACACCACAGTATCAGTGTCTTCTCAGAGGCACCCTGAGCAACTCCCTGAGGTCACCGGCACAAGTCTAGAGAACACAGGGTATCCTGCCGCAACCCGAGAAAGACCTCAAGAGTCCGTCTTCAACGCGTCTTGAGGCCGGATTCCCCTACCATGACTCGAGAGCAATGACACGCTCCCCCTCGCCATGCGCATGGACATCTGACTTCCCTGGCGCCACATGAGAGGCTCCCTGAGCTCCCCGTCATACCTCGTGAGAAACCCCACACTGGCGCCACAGCTCGGGAAAACCCACGAGACGCCACCGTCATCGCGAGATTGGGGACTTCTTTTCCTGCCTGACCTGGAGAGCAATCCCTGGTCCTTTCTCCAAACTTCACAGGAGGCTTTACTCCCTTTAGGCCACTCAATGGGCTCCAAGAGATACCTGTCGCGACTTGAGAGGAGAGCAGAGTACTTTGTTTCCCCTCGAGATGAGGCCTTACCTCGGGTGAGTCTGGAATGCAACCCCGAGATCCCTGTTGCCCCTGGAGAGGAACATTATGTCCTGGACAAAAGCCTAGATGAGGTCTATTTTGCCCTACAGTGACTCGAGAGCAACACCCATCTCTCCCTCGCAATTCGAATGGAAGATTGGTCTTCACTGGGCCAACACAAGAGGAAGTCTGAATTTCCCGTTGTAACTCGAGAATCCCGCCGCAACTCTTAAAAACCACGTGGTTCCCCATTCATCACAATATGAGGCCTTTGCCCACTACAGAGTCTCAAGAGAAGTCCCATGTTTCGTCATAAAGTTCGAAATGCTACTTGGCACCCTTGATGCGACCCCAAAAGTTCCCCAATATACCGGTCTCACTCCAAGGGAACACCGAAGTTCCTGGCACCACTTCATTTGAGCCCCTTCTCCCCTCCTGATCATGGCAGGAAGGTCGATTCCCCTGCTTTGTCTAGAAGGGGTTCCCGACCTTCATGGCGCACCTCAGGATGAGGCCAGTCTCACGAAGAAATTCGAGACGTAGCCTCGTGTTGGTGCCACGTGCCGAAAGACCCCGATTTCTCGGTCTTGCTCTTGATAAGAACCCGATGCCCGGACACCTCTTCTAAGGCAGCCCTGTGGATGAAGGCACTACACGAGGGGGCACTGGCAACCCTGTTCATCGTCCAGAAAATCCCACAGGATCCACATACAGCTCCACAACTGGCCTGTCACCCCTTAAACAACGAGAGAGGCAAGCGGAGTTCCCTTCCTCAGACAAGACGAGGCCTGAGTATCCAATCCCAACTCTGCAGGCACGCTTCGATCTGAGTCAGAAATGGAGAGGAAACCTGAGGTTCCTGCCTCAACCCGAGATGAGGCCCTCTTCCATTAAAACAAACCCAGTGGAGTCCCGAG
Source organism: Bubalus kerabau (assembly GCF_029407905.1). Taxonomy (NCBI): domain Eukaryota; kingdom Metazoa; phylum Chordata; class Mammalia; order Artiodactyla; family Bovidae; genus Bubalus; species Bubalus kerabau. The sequence continues at coordinate 1,980,983 of NW_026577886.1, read as the reverse complement.
AGGCCACTCCCATCTCCACAGTATCCCTGACTTCTCATAGGCATTCTGAGAAGCTCCTTGAGGCCACCGGCAAACGTCGAGGGAAATAAGGGTTTCCTGCCACAACCGAAGAAAGACCTCGAGAGTCCTTCTTCAACGCGTCTTGAGGTCAGATTCCCCTACCATGGCTCGAGAGCAATAACGCGCTACCCCTCGCCATGCACATGGAGACCTGACTTCCCTGGAGCCACATGAGAGGCTCCCTGAACTCCCTGTCGTACCTCGTGTGAAACCCCACACTGGCGCTGCAGCTCGAGAAAACACACAAGACCCCTCCGTCATCGCGAGATGAGGGCCATCTTTTCCTGCATGGCTGGAGAGCAGTCCCAAATTCTCTCTCCAAACTTCACAGGAGGCTTGACTCCCTTTAGGCCACAAAGTGGGCTCCAAGAGGTGCCCGTCGCAACTCGAAAGGAGAGCGGAGTCCTTTGCTTCCCTTCGACACGAGGCCTGACTCCCTGGGTGAGTCTGGAATGCAAACCTGAGATCCCTGTGGCCCTTGGAGAGGAACATTAGGTCCTGGACACAAGCCTAGATGAGGTCTCCTTTGCCCTGCAGTGACTCGAGCGCAACCCACAGCTCTCCCTCGCAACTCGAATGGATGATTGGACTTCCCTGGCCCAACACAAGAGGAAGCCTGAAATCCCCGTCGTAACTCGAGAATCCCGCCGCAACTCGAGAAAAACCACGTGGCTCCCCCGTCATCGCAAGATGAGGCCCTTGGCCGCTACAGCGTATCAAGAGAAGTCCCACGTTCCATCCTGAAGTACAAAACGGTACTTGGCACCCTTGATGCGACCCCCAAAGTTCCCTGACATACCGGTCTCACTCGAGGGAAACACCAAAGTTCATGGCACCACTTCCTGTGAGCCCCTTCACCCCTCCTGATCGCGACAGAAGGGTCGATTCCCATGTTTTGTCTGCAAGGGGTTCCCGACGTTCCCCGCGAACCTCCGGATGAGGCCGGTCTCATGAGGAAATTCAAAAAGTAGCCTCATGGTTGGTGCCACATGTTGAAAGATCTCGAATTCCCGGTCCACTCTAGATAAGAACCTGACGCCCGGACATCTCTTTGAAGGCAACCCTGTGGATGAAGGCACAACACGAAGGGACACTGACATCCCCATGCATCGTCTGGAAAAACCCGCCGATTCCACTCACAGCTCCAAATGTGGACTGTCACCCCATGAACAACTCGAGAGGCAAGTGAAGTTGCATTCCTTCACACAAGATGAGGCCTTACCCTCCTGGCCCAACTCTTCAGGGACCCTGCGATCGGAGTCAGAAATGGAGAGGAACCCTGAGGTTCCTGCCTCAACTAGAGAAGAGGCCCTCTTCCATTGAACCAAACTCAGTGGTGTCCCGAGAGGCCCCTCCCAACACCACAGTATCCCTGAATTCTCAGAGGCTCCCTGAGAAGCTACCTGAGGTCACTGGCACAAGTCGAGGGAACCCAGAGTTTCCTGAAGTAACCCGAGAAAGACTTGGAGAGTCCTTTTTCAACGTCTCTTGATGCCCGATTCCCCTACCATGACTCCAGAGCAAGGACGCGCTCCCCTCGCCACAAGCAGGAAAACTGACTTCCCTAGTACCACACAAGAGGCTCCCTGAGTACCCCATCGTACCTCATGAGAAAACCCACAGTGGCGCCGCAGTTCGAGAAAAACCACAAGATGCCCCCGTCAAGGAGAGATGGGGGCCTTCTTTTCCTGCCTGACCTGGAGAGCAATCCCTGGTCCTCTCTCCAAACTTCACAGGAGGATTGACTCCCTTTAGGCCACTCAGTTGGGTCCAAGAAATACCCGGTGCGACTCGAGAGGAGAGCGGAGTCCTTTGCTTCCCTGGAGACGAGGCCTGACTCCCCGGGTGAGTTTGGAATGCAACCCCGAGATCCCTGTCGCCCCTGGAGTGGAACATTATGTCCTAGACACAAGCCTAGATGAGGTCTATTTTGCCCTACAGTGATCGAGAGCAACCTCCATCTCTCCCTCACAATTTGAATGGAAGATTGGGCTTCCCACGGTCAACACATGAGGAAGTCTGAATTTCCCATCGTAATTCGAGAATTCGGCCTCAAGTCTTAAAAACCATGTGGTTCCCCCTTCATTGCAATATGAGGCCCTTGCCAGCTAGAGTCTCAAGTGAAGTCCCACGTTCCATCTTAAAGTTCGAAATGCTACTTGGCACCCTTGATGCGACCCCAAAGTTCCCCAACATACCGGTCTCACTCCAGGGGAACACCGAAATTCCCGGCGTCTCCAGGGAAGTCCCATGTTCTGTCCTTAAGTGCGAAACGGTACTTGACACCCTTGATGCGACCGCAAAAGTTCCCCAACACGCTGGGTTCCCTCGAGGGGAGCACCAAGCGTCCCAGCACCACTTCATCTGAGCCCCTTCTCCCCTCCTGATCGCGACAGGAGAGTCGATTCCCCTGCTTTCTCTGGAATGGGTTCCCGGCCTTCCTGGTGCACCTCAGGATGAGGCCGGTCTCAGGAGGAAATTCGAGACTAGCCATGTGTGAGGTGCCACGTGCCGAACGACACCGATTTTCCGGTGCGCTCTTGATAAGAACCCGATGCCCGGACACCTCTTCGAAGGCAGCCCTGTGAGTGAAGGCACAACACGAAGGGGCACTGACACCCCCGTGAATCATCCGGAAAAACCCGCAGGGTCTACACACAGCTCGACAAGGGGCCTGAGACTCCCGGAACAACTCGAGAAGCAACCAGAATTCCATTCCTCAGACAAGACGAGGCATGACTCTCCTGTCCCAACACTGCAGGGACCGTGCAGTCGGAGTCAGAATCGGAGAGGAAGCCTGAGGTTCCTGCCTCCCCTCGAGATGAGGCCCTCTTCCATTGCGCCGAACCCAGCAGAGTCCCGAGAGGCCCTGCCAACTCCACAGCATTCCTCACCTCTCAGAGGCACCCTGGTAAGTTCCCTATAGTCCCCTGCAGAAGTCGAGGGAAACGAGGGTTTCCCGCCGCCACCCGAGAAAGACCTCGAGAGTCCTTCTTCAACGCGTCTTGAGGCCCTAGTCACTTCCCATGACTCGAGAGTGATGACCAGCTCCTCCTCGCCATGCGCATGGAGACATGAGTTCCCTGGCGCCGCACGAGAGTCTCCCTGAGGTCCTCGTCGTGCCTCGTGAGAAAACCCCCACGGGCGCCACAGCCTGAGGAAACCCATGAGATGCCCCCGTCATCGCGAGATGAGGGCCTTCTTTTCCTGCCTGACCTGGAGAGCAATCCCGAGTCCTCTCTCCAAACTGAAGAGGAGGCTCGACACCCTTGAGTCCACTCAGTGGGCTCCAAGAGATCCGTGTCGCTACTTGAGAGGAAAGTGGAGTCCTCTGCTTCCCCTCGAGGCGAGGCCTGACTCCCCGGGGGAGTCTGGAATGGAAACCCGAGATCTCTGTCTTCCCTTGAGAGGAATATTAGGTCCTGGACACACGCCTCGATGAGGTCTCTTTGGCCCTGTAGTGACTCGAGCAGAACCCCCAGCTTTCCCTCGCAACTCCAGGGGAAGATTGGGCTTCCCAGGGCCAACCCAAGAGGACGCCTGAAATCCCCGTCGTTTTCGAGAATCCAGACGCAACTCGAGAAAAACGACGTGGTTCCAACGTCTTCACAGGATGAGGCCCTTGCCCGCTACAGCGTCTCCAGGGAAGTCCCATGTTCCGTCCTGAAGTGGGATACGGTACTTGGCTCCCTTGATGCGACCCCTAAAGTTCCCTGAAATGCCGGGTTCCCTCGAGTGGAACACCTAGAGTCCCGGCCCCACTTCTTCTGAGCCCCATCTCCCCTCCTGATCGCGACAGGAGAGTCGATTCCCCTTCTTTGTGTGGAAGGTGTTCCCGGCCTTCTCGGCGCACCTCAGGATGATGCTGGTCTCACGAGGAAATTCGAGATGAGCCACGTGGGTGGTGCCACATGTCAAATGACCCCGATTTCCCAGTCCGCTCTTGAAATGAACCTGATGCCCGGACACCTCTTTGAAGGCAACCCTGTGGGGGAAGGCACCAAATGAAGCGGCAATGACACTCCCGTGCATCTTCTGGAAACACCCGCAGGTTCCACACACAGCTTGACAAGGGGCCTGAGACCCACTGAACGACTCGAGAGGCAAGCAGAGTTCCATTACTCAGACAAGACGAGGCCTGACTCTCCTGTCCCAACCCTGCAGGGACCCTGCGGTCGGAGTCAGAAATGGAGAGGAAGCCTGAGGTTCCTGCCTCCAATCGAGATGAGGCCCTCTTTCATTTCGTCAAACCTAGTGGAGTCCCGAGAGGCCCCTCTAACTCCTCAGTATCCCTCACCTCTCAGAGGCACCTGGGAAGTTCCCTAAGGTCCCCGGTAGAGGTCGAGGGAAACGAATGTTTCCCGTCCCAACGCAAGAAAGACCTCGAGAGTCCTTCTTAAATGCGTCTTGAGGCCCTAGTCCCTCCCATGACTCCAGAGCAATGACGCGATCTGCCTGGCCACACGCATGGAGGCCTGACTTCTCTGGCGCCGCACGAGAGGCTCCCTGAGCTCCCCATCATATCTCGTGAGAAACCCCACACTGGCGCCGCAGCTCGAGAAAACCCATGAGACGCTCCCGTCATCACGAGAGGAGGGCCATCTTTAACTGAATGGTATGCAGATCAAGCGTGAACCTTCTGTCCAAGCTACACAGGACGCTTGACTCCCTTTAGGCCACTCATTGGGCTCCAAGAGTTACACGTCGCTACTCGAGAGGATAGTGGAGTCCTTTGATTCCACTCGAGACGAGGCGTGACCCACCGGGTGAGAATGGAATGCGACCCCGATATCCCTGTTGCCCCTGGAGAGGAACACTACGTCCTGGACCCAAGCCTAGATGAGGACTCTTTGCCCTGAAGTGACTCGAGAGCAACCCACAGCTCTCTCTGACAAGTTGAATGGAAGATTGGACTTCCTGGGCCAACACAAGAGGAAGCCTGAATTCCCCATCGTAACTCGAGAATCCCGCCGCAACTCGAGAAAAACCACGTGTTTCCCTCGTCATCGCAATATGAGGCCCTTGCCCGCTAGAGCATCTCCAGAGAATTCCCACGTTCCATCTTGAAGTGAGAAACTGTACTTGGCACCCTTGATGCGACCTCAAAAGTGCCGTGACATACCGGTCTCACTCGAGGGGACCACCGAGGTTCCCGGCACCACTTCATCTGAGCCCCTTCTCCCCTTCTGATCGCGACCGGTGTGTCGATTCCCCTGCTTTGTCTGCAAGGGTTCCCTACCTTCCCGGCGAACCTCAGGATGAGGCCGGTCTCCCGAGGAAATTCGAGACGTAGCCTCGTGGATGGTACCACATGCTGAAAGACCCCAATTTTCTGGTACGCTCTTGAAAAGAACCTGATGCCCGGACACCTCTTTGAAGGCAACCCTGTGGATGAAGGCACAACACGAAGGGGCACTGACACCCCTGTGCATCGTCCGGAAAAACCCGCAGGTTCCACACACAGCTCAACAAGTGGCCTGTCACTCCGTGAACAACTCGAAAGGCAAGCGGAGATCCATTCCTCCACGGAAGACGAGGCGTGACTCTCTTGTCCGTACTCGGCAGGTACTCTGCGACCCGAGTCAGAAATGGAGAGGACCCCTGAGGTTCCTGCCTCCATTCGAGATGAGGCCCTCTTCGATTGCACCAAACCCAGTTGAGTAACGAAAGGCCCCTCCCAAATCCACAGTGTCCCTGACTTCTCAGAGGCACCCTGAGAAGTTGCCTGAGGTCACCGACACAAGTCGAGGGAACCCAGGGTTCCCTGCCGCAACCTGAGAAAGACCTCGAGAGTCCTTCTTCAATGCGTCTTGAGGCCCGATTCGCCTACTATGACTCGAGAGCAATCACGCACTCCCCTTCACCACACGCACGGAGACCTGACGTCCCTAGCACCACACGAGAGGCTCTCTGAGCTCCCCGTCATACCTCGTGAGAAATCTGATACTGGCGCCGCAGCTGGAGAAAACCCACGAGACGCCCCCGTCATCATGAGATGAGGGCCTTTTTTCCTGCATGGCCGGGAAAACAATCCCGAGTCATCTCTCCAAACTCCATAGGAGGCTTCACTCCCTTTACGCCACGCAGTGGGCTCCAAGAGATACCCGTCGCGACTCGACAGGAGAGCGGAGTCCTTTTTTTCCCATCAAGACGAGGCCTGACTCTCCGGGTGAGTCGAGAATGCAACCCTGAGATCCCTGTTGGCCCAGTAGTGGAACACTAGGTCCTGGACACAAGCGTAGATGAGGTCTATTTTGCCCTGCAGTGACTGGAGAGCAATCCCCAGTTCTAAATTGCAACTCGAATGGAATACTGGATTTTCCTGACGCCACACAAGAGGCTCCCTGAAATCCCTGTGGTACTTCATGAGACACCCCACAGTGGCGCCGCAGCTCGAGAAAACCCACGAGACGCCACCGTCATCTCGAGATGAGGGCCTTCTTTTCCTGCATGGCCTGGAGTCCAATCCCGAGTACTCTCTCCAAACTCCACAGGAAGCTTGACTCCCTTTAGTACACACATTGGGCTCCAAGAGATACCCATCGCGACTCGAGACGAGAGCGGAATTCTTTGCTTACCCTCGAGGTGAGAACTGACTCCCCGGATGAGTCTGGAATGCAAACCCGAGATCCCTGTCGCCCCTGGAGAGCAACGTTAGATCCTGGACACAAGCCTAGATTAGGTCTCTTTTGCCCTGCAGTGACTCTAGCGCAATCCCCAGCTCCCCCTCGCAACCCGAATGGAAGATTGGATTTCAAGGCCAACAAGAGGAAGCCTAAATTCCCGGTCATAACTCGAGAATCCCGCCGCAACTCGAGCAAAACCACGTGGTTCTCCCGTCATCGCAAGATGAGGCCCTTGCCCGCTACAGCGTTTCAAAAGATGTCCCAGGTTCCGTCTTGAAATGCGAAACGGTACTTGGCACCCTTGATGCGACCCCAAAGTCCCCCAACACGCCGGTCTCACTCAAGGGGAACACCGAGGTTCCCGGCACCACTTCATGTAAGCCCCTTCTCCCCTCCTGATCGTGACCGATGGGTCGATTCCCCTGCTTTGTCTGCAAGGGGGCCCGACCTTCCCTGCACAACTCAGGATGAGGCCTGTCTCATGGGGAAATTCGATACGTAGCTTTGTGGGTGGTGCCACTTGCTGAAAGACTCCAATTTCCCGGTCCGCTCTTGATAAGAATCCGATGCTCGGACACCTCTTGGAAGGCAGCCTTGAGTATGAAGGTACAACACGAAGGGGCACTAACACACCTGTGCATCATCCAGAAAAACGGGCAGGTTACACACACACAGCTCGACAAGTGGCCTGTCACCTCGAGAACAACTCGAGAGGCAAGAGGAGTCCCATCCTCCAGAAAAGACGAGGCCTGACTCTCCTGTACCAAGATGCAGGGACCTTGCGATCTGAGTCAGAAATGGAGAGGAACACTGAGGTTCCTGCTTCAACTCGAGATGAGTCCCTCTTACATTTCACCAAATGCAGAGGAGTCTCGAGAGGCCCCTCCAAACTGCACAGTATCCCTGACTTCTCAGAGGCACTCTGAGAAGCTCCCTGAGGTCGCAGGCACAAGTCAAGGGAACCCTGGGTTTTATGCAGTGACCAGAGAAAGACCTCGAGAGTCCTTATTCAACCCGTCTTGAGGCCCGATTACCCTACCATGACTCGAGAGCAATAACGAACTCCCCGTAGCCATCTCATGGGGACCTGACTTCCCTGGCGCCACACGAGAGGCTCCCTGAGCTCCCTCTCGTACCTTGTCAGAAACCCGGCACTAGCGCGGTAGTCTAGAAAACCCACAAGACGCCGCCGTCATCGCGAGATGAGGGCCTTCTTTTCCTGCATGGCCTGGAGAGGAATCCCGAGTCCTCTATCCAAACACCACAGGAGGCTTGACTCCCTTTAGGGCACACAGTGGGCTCCAAGAGATACCCATCGCGACTCAAAAGGACAGTGGAGTTCTTTGCTTCCCCTCGAGACGAGGCCTGATTCCCCGGGTGAGTCTGGTATGCAAGCCCGAGATCCCTGTCGCCCCTAGGGATGAACATTAAGTCCTGGACACAAGCCTAGATGAGGTCTATTTTGCCCTGCAGTGACTCGAGGGCAATCCCCAGCTCTCCCTTGAAACTCGAATGGAAGATAGGACTTCCCTGGGCCAACACATGAGGAAGACTGTATTCCCCGTCGAAACTCGAGAATCCCGCCACAACTCGAGAAACGCGACGTGGTTCCCCCGTCATCGCAAGATGAGGCCCTTGCCCCCTACAGCGTCTCAAGAGAAGTCCCACGTTCCGTCTTGAAGTGCGAAACGGTATTGGCACCCTTGATGCGCCCTCAAAAGTTCCTCGACACACTGGTCTGACTCGAGGAGAACACCGAGGTTCCCAGCACCACTACATCTGGGCCCCTTCTCACCTCCTGATCGCGACAGGAGGGTCGATTCCCCTGTTTTGTCTTGAAGGGGTTCCCGCCTTTCCTGGTGCATCTCAGGATGAGGCCGGTCTCACGAGGATATTCGAGACATAGCCTCGTGGATGGTGACACATGCCGAAAGACCCCGATTTCCCGGTTCGCTCTTGATAAGATCCCAATGCCCGGACACCTCTTTGAAGATAACCCTTTTGATGAAGGCACAACACGAAGGGGCACTGACACCCCCGGGTATCATCCGGAGAAACCCGCAGGTACCGCACACAGCTCGAGAAGTGACCAGTCACCCCGTGAACAACTGGAGAGGCAAGCAGAGTTCCATTCCTCCACACAAGACGAGGCCTGACTCTCCTGTTCGAACTCTGCAGCGAAACTGCGATCCGAGTCAGATCTGGCCCAGGGGAAGTCAGGAGAGGAAACATGAGTTTCCTGCCTCCACTCGAGATGAGGCCCTCTTCCATTGCACCGAACCCAGTGGAGTCCCGAGAGGCCCCTCCCAACTGCACAGTATCCCTGACTTCTCAGAGGCACCCTTAGACCTTCCTGAGATCACCGGCACAAGTCGAGGGAACCAAGGGTTTCCTGCCCCAACCCGTAAAAGACCTCGAGAGTCCTTCTTCAACGTGTCTTGAGGTGCGATTCCCCTACCATGACTCGAGAGCAATGACGCGCTCCCCCTAGCCACGCGCATAGAAACCTGACTTCCCTGGCGCCACAGGATAGGCTCCCTGAGCTCCCCATTATACCTCGTGAGCAACACCACACTGGAGCCGCAGCTCGAGAATACCCACGAGATGCCCCAGTCCTCACGAGATGAGGGCCTTCTTTTGCTGTATGGCCTGGAGAGCAATCCTGAGTCCTCTCTCCAAACTCCACAGGAGGCTTGACTCATTTTAGGCCACACAGTGAGCTCCAAGATATACCCGTCGCGACTTGACAGGAGAGCGGTGTCCTTGGCTTCCCCTTGAGACGAGGCCTGATTCCCCGGGTGAGTCGAGAATGCAATGCCGAGATCGCTGTCGCCCCAGCAGAGGAACATTAGGTCCTGAACACAAGCCTAGATGAGGTCTATTTGGCCCTGCAGTGTCTCGAGAGCAATCCCCAGTTCTAACTCGCAATTCGAATGAAAACTGGACTTCCCTGGGCCAGTTGAACAGGAAGCCTGAATTCCCCGTCGTAACTCGAGAATCCCGCCGCAACTCAAGAAAAACCACGTGGTTCCCCCGTCATCGAAAGATGAGGCCCTTGCCCACTACAGCGTCTCAAGAGAAGTCCCACGTTCCTTATTGAAGAGTGAAAAGTTACTTGGAACCCTTGATGCGACCACAAAAGTTCCCCGACATACCATTCTCACTTGAGGAGAACACCGAGATTCCCGGCACCACTTCATCTGAGACTCTTCTCCCCTCTTGATCGCGACAGGAGGTTCGATTCCCCTGCTTTGTCTGGAAGGCATTCCCGACCTTCCTGGCGCACATCAAGATGAGGCCAGTCTCACGAGGAAATTTGAGACATAGCCTCGTGGGTGGTGCGGCATGCCAAAAGACCCCAATTCCCTGGTCCGCTCTTGATAAGAACCCGATGGCAGAACCCAACTCGAAGGCAATCCTGTGGATCAAGGCACAACACGAAGGGGCAGTGACACCCCGGTGCATCGTCCAGAAAAACCCGCAAGTTCCACATACAAATCGACAAGTGGCCTGTCACCCCATAAACAACGCGAGAGTCAAGCGGAGTTCCATTCCTCCACACAAGACGAGGCCTGACTCTCCTGTCCCAACTCTGCAGGGACTCTGCGATCCGAGTCAGATCCGGCACATTCGAAGCCAGGAGAGGAACCCTGAGGTTCCTGCCTCAACTTGTCATGAGGCCCTCTTCCATTGCACCAAACCCAGTGGAGTTCCGAGAGGCCCCTCCCAACTCCACAGTGACCCTGACTTCTCAGAGGCACGCTGAGAAGCTTCCTGAGGTCACTGGCACAAGTCGATGGAACCCAGGGTTTCCTGCTGCAACCCAAGAAAGACCTCGAGAGTCCTTCTTTAACACGTCTTCAGGCCCAATTCCCCTACCATGACTCAAGAAGAATGACGGGCTCCCTCTCACCACGTGCATAGAGACCTGATTGCCCTGGCACCACCTGAGAGGCTCACTGAGCTCCCAGTCTTACTTTGTGAGAAACCCCACACTAGCGCCACAGCTCGAGAAAACCTACGAGACGCCCCAGTCATCGGGAGATGAGGGCCTTCATTTCATGCATTCCCTGGAGAGCAATCCCGTGTCCTCCCTCCAAACACCAGAGGAGGTTTGACTCCCTTTAAGCCACTCAGTGGGCTCCAAGATATACCCGTCCGACTAGAGAGCAGAGCAGAGTCCTTTGCTTCCCCTCGAGACGAGGCCTGACTCCAAGGTGAGTCTGGAATGCAACCCCGAGATTTCTGTCGAGCCTTGACATGAACATTAGGTCCTGCACACAAGCCTTGGTGGGGTCTCTTTTGCCTTCAGTGACTAGAGCGCACCTCCAGCTCTTCCTCGAATCTCGAATGGAAGATAAGACTTTTGTGGGCCAACACAAGAGGAAGCATGAATTCCCTGTGGTAACTCAAATATCCCACCGCAACTCGAGAAAAACCAAGTGGTTCCGCAGTCATTCCAAGATGAGGCCCATGCCCGCTGGAGCACCCCAAGAGAAGTCCAACGTTCCATTTTGAAGAGCGAAACGGTACTTGGAACGCTTTATGCGACCCCAAAAGTTACCCGACATACCTGTCTCACTTGAGGGAAACACCGAGGTTCCCAGCAGCACTTCATCTGAGCCACTTCTCCCCTCCTGATCGCCACAGGAGGGTCGATTCCTCTGCTTTGTCTGGAAGAGCTTCATGACCTTCGCGGCACACTTCAGGATGAGGCCGGTTTCATGAGGAAATTCGAGACAACCCACGTGGGTGGTGCCAAATGCTGAACGACCCCGATATCCCGGTCCGCTCTTCATAAGAACCCGATGCCCGGACACCTCTTCGAAGGCAACCCTGTGGATGAAGACAAAAAACGAAGGGTCACTGACACCCCCGTGCATCGTCTGGAAAAACCTGCAGATTCCACACACAGTTTGACAAGGGGCCTGAAACCCCATGAACAACTCGAGAGGCAAGCGGAGTTCCATTCCTCAGAAAAGACGTAGCCTGACTCTCCTGTCCCAACTCTGCAGGGACCCTGATGTCGGAGTCCGAAACAGAGAGGAAGTCTGAGGTTCCTGCCTCCCCTCGAGATGAGCCCCTCTTCCATTGCGACAAACCCAGCGGAGTCCCGAGAGGCACCGCCAACTCCACAGTATCCCTCAACTCTCAGAGACACCCTGGGAAGTTCCCTAAGGTCCCCGGCAGAAGTCGAGGGAAACGACTTTTTCCCGCCACAACCCGAGAAAGACCTCGAGAGTCCCTCTTCAACGCGTCTTGAGGCCCTAGTCCCCTCCCATTACTCGAGAGCCACAACGCGCTCCTCCTCGCTATGCACAGGGAGACCTGACTTCCCTGGCGCCGCACGAGAGGCTCCCTGAGATCCTCGCCGTGACTCGTGAGAAAACCCCCACGGGTGCCGCAGCTCGAGGAAACCCCTGAGACGCCCCCGTCCTCGCGAGGTGAAGGGCCTTCTTTTCCTGCATGGCCTGGAGAACAATCCCGAGCCCTCTCTCCAAAATGAAGAGGAGGCTTGACTCCACTGACGCCACTAGGGGGCTCCAAGAGATCCGCGTCGCGACTCGGGAGGACAGCGGAGTCCTTTGCTTCCCCTCGAGACGAGGCCTGACACCCAGGGGGATCCTGGAATGCAACCCCGAGATCCCTGCCTTCCCTGGAGAGGAACATTAGGTCCTGGACACAAGCCTAGATGAGGTCTCTTTGGCCCTGCAGTGACTCAAGGCAGCCCCCAGCTTTCCCTCGCCACTCGAATGGAAGACTGGGCTTCCCAGGGCCAACAGAGGAGGAAGCCTGTAATCCCCATCATCACTCGAGAATCCCACCGCAACTCGAGAAAAAACACGTGGTTCCAACGTCTTCGCAAGATGAGGCCCTTGCCCACTACAGCGTCTCAAGGGAAGTCCCATGTTCCGCCCTGAAGTGCGAAACAGTACCTGACACCATTCGTGCGACCCCCAAAAGCTCCCCGACACGCCGGGTACCCTCGAGGGAACACCGAGAGTCCTGGCACAGCTTCATCTGAGCCCGTTCTCCCCTCCTGATCACGACAGGAGAGTCAATTCCCCTGCGTGGTTCAGAAGGGGTTCCCGGCCTTCCCGGTGCACCTCAGGATGAGGCTGGTCTGACAGGGAAATTCGAAACGAGCCACGTGGGTGGTGCCACATGCCAAATGCCCCCGATTCCCCGGTCCGCTTTTGAGAAGGACCCGAGGCCCGGGCCCCTCTTCGAAGGCAACCCTGTGGGTGAACGCACAACACGAAGGGGCACTGACACCCCCGGGCATCGTCCGCAAAGACCCGCGGGTTCCACACACAGCTCGACCAGGGGCCTGAAAACCCCTGACAACTCGAGAGGCAAGCGGGGTTCCCTTCCTCAGACAAGACGAGGCATGACTCTCCTGTCCCAACTCTGCAGGGACCCTGTGGTTGGAGCCGAAACGGAGAGGAAGCCTGAGGTTCCTGCCTCCCCTCGAGGTGAGGCCCTCTTCCGTTGCGCCAGACCCAGCGGAGTCCCGAGAGGCCCCGCCAACTCCACAGGATCCCTCGCCTCTCAGAGGCACCCTGGGAAGTTCTCTAAGATCCCCGGCAGAAGGCGAGGGACACGAGGGTTTCCCGCCGCCACCTGAGAAAGACCTCGAGAGTCCTTCTTCAACGCGTCTCCAGGCCCTAGTCCCCTCCCGTGCCTCGAGAGCCATGACGCGCTCCCCCTCGCCACGCGCATGGAGACCTGACTTCCCTGGCGCCGCACGAGAGGCTCCCTGAGATCCTCGTCGTGCCTCGGGAGAAAACCCCCACGGGCGCCGCAGCTCGAGGAAACCCCTGAGACGCCCCCGTCCTTGCGAGCTGAGGGCCTTCTTTTCCTGCATGGCCTGGAGAGAAATCCCGGGTCCTCTCTCCAAACTGAAGAGGAGGCTGGACTCCCTTGAGGCCACTCAGTGGGCTCCAAGAGATCCGCGTCGCCACTCGAGTGGAGAGCGGAGTCCTTGGCTTCCCCTTGAGACGAGGCCTGACTCCCCGAGGGAGCCTGAAATGCAACCCCGAGATCCCTGCCTTCCCTGGAGAGGAATATTAGTTCCCCGACACACGCCTTGATGAGGTCTCTTTGGCCCTGCAGTGACTCGAGCGCTACCCCCAGATTTCCCTCGCTACTTGAATGGGAGATGGGGCTTCCCAAGGCCAACCCAAGAGGAAGCCTGAAATCCTCGTCGAAACTCGAGAATCCTGCCGCAACTCGAGAAAAACCACGTGGTTTCACGTCTTCGCAAGATGAGGCCCTTGCCCGGTACGGCGTCTCAAGGGAAGTCCCATGTTCCGTCGTGAAGTGAGACACGGTACCTGACACCCTTCATGCGACATCCAAAAGTTCCCCGACATGCCGGGTTCCCTTGAGGGGAACACCGAGAGTCCCGGCACCACTTCCTCTGAGCTCCTACTCCTCTCCTGTTCGCGACAGCAGAGTTGATTCCCCTGCGTGGTCTGGAAGGGGTTCCCGGCCTTCCCGGTGCCCCTCAGGATGAGGCCGGCCTCGCGAGGAAATTCGATACAAGCCCCGTGGCTGGTGCCCCATGTTGAACGACCCTGATTTCCCGGTCCGCAGTTGAGGAGAACCCGATGCCCGGACGCCTCTTCGAAGGCCACCCTGTGAGTGAAGGAACAACACGAAGGGGCACGGACACTCCCGTGCATCGTCCGGAAACACCCGCGGTTTCCACACACAGCTCCACGAGGGGACTGAGACTCCCTGAGCAACTCGAGAGGCAAGCGGAGTTCCCTTCCTCAGACAAGACGAGGCCTGACTCTCCTGCCCCAACGCTGCAGGGACACTGCTGTCGGAGTACGAAACGGAGAGGAAGCCTGAGGTCCTGTCTCCCCTCGAGATGAGGCCCTCTTCGATTGCGCCAAACCCAGAGGAGTCCCGAGATGGCCCACCAACACCACAGCATCCCTCACCTCTAAGAGGAACCCTGGGAAGTTCCCTCAGGTCACCGGGAGAAGTCGAGGGAAACGAGGGTTTCCCGCCGCAAGCCGAGAAAGACCTCGAGAGTCCTTCTTCTACACGCCTTGATGCCCTAGTCCTCTCCCAGGACTCGAGAACAATGACGCGCTCCCCCTCGCCACGAGCATGGAGACCTGACTTCCCTGGAGCCGCACGAGAGGCTCCCTGAGAACCTCGTCGTGCCTCGTGAGAAAAGCCCCACGGACGCCGCAGCTCGAGGAAACCCCTGAGAAGCCCCCGTCCTTGGAGGTGAGGGCCTTCTTTTCCTGCCTTTCCTGGAAAGCAATCCCGAGTCCTCTCTCCAAACTGAAGATTAGGCTTGACTCCCTTGAGGCCACTCAGAGGGCTCCAAGAGATCCGCGTCGTGGCTCAAGAGAAGAACGGAGTCCTTTGCTTCCCCTCGAGGCGAGGCCTGACTCCACGGGGGACTCTGGAGTGCAACCCCGGGATCCCTTTCTTCCCTTGAGAGTACTACTAGGTCCTGGACACACGCCTAGATGAGGTCTCTTGGGCCCTGCAGTGACTCGAGCGCAACCCCCAGCTTTCCCTCGCAACTTGAATGGAAGATGGGGCTTCCCAGGGCCAACCCAAGAGGAAGCCTGAAATCCCCATCGTAACTCGAGAATCCCACCGCAATTCGAGAAAAACCACGTGGTCCCAACGTCTTCGCAAGATGGGGCCCTTGCCCGCTATGGCGTCTCAAGGGAAGTCTCACGTTCCGTCCTGAGTTGCGAAACGGTACCTGACACCCTTCATGCGACCTCCAAAATTTCCCAGACACGCCGGGTTCCCTCGAGGGGAACACCGAGGGTCCTGGCACCCCTTCATCTGAGCCCCTTCTCCCCTCCTCATCACGACAGGAGAGTCGATTCCCCTGCGTATTCTGGAAGGGGTTCCCGGCTTTCCCGGCACACCTCAGGATGAGGCCGGCCTCCCGAGGAAATTCTAGACGAGCCCCGTGGGTTGTGCCACATGCCGAACTACCCCGATTTCCCAGTCCGCTCTGGATAAGAACCCGATGCCCGGACACCTCTTCGAAGGCAACCCTGTGGGTGAAGTTACCATTCGAAGGGGCACTGACACCCCCGTGCGTCGTCCGGAAAAACCTACGGTTTCCACACACAGCTCGAAGAGGTGCGTGAGACACCCTGAGCAATTCGAGAGGCAAGCGGAGTTCCCTTCCTCAGACAAGACGAGGCCTGACTCTCCTGTCCCAACTCTGCAGGGACCCTGTGGTTGGAGTCCGAAAAGGAGAGGAAGCCTAAGTTTCCTGTCTCCCCTCAAGATGAGGCCCTCTTCCATTGCGCCAAGCCCAGCGGAGTCCCGAGAGGCCCCGCCAACTCCACAGCATCCCTCACCTATCAGAGGCACCATGGGAAGTTCCCTCAGGTCCCCGGCAGAAGTCGAGGGAAACGAGGCTTTCCCGCCGCAACCCCAGAAAGACCTCGAGTGTCCTTCTTCAACGCGTCTGGAGGCCCTAGTCCTCTCCCATGACTGGAGAGCCATGACGTGCTCCCCCTCGCCACGCGCACAGAGACCTGACTTCCCTGGCACCGCACGAGAGGCTCCCTGAGATCCTCATCTTGCCTCGTGAGAAAACCCCCACGGGCACCACAGCTCGAGGAAACCCCTGAGAAGCCCCCATCCTCGCGAGGTGAGGGCCTTCTTTTCCTGCCTGACCCAGAGCACAATCCCGAGTCCTCTCTCCAAACTGAAGAGAAGGCCTGACTCCCTTGAGGCCACTCAGTGGGCTCCAAGAGATCTGCGTCGCGACTTGAGAGGAGAGCGGCATCCTTGGCTTGCCCTCGAGGCTAGGCCTGACTCCCCGGGGGAGTCTGGAACGCCACCCTGAGATCCCTGTCTTCCCTTGAGAGGAACGTTAAGTCCTGGACACAGGCCTAGATGAGGTCTCTTTGGCCCTGCAGTGACTCGAGTGCAACCCTCAGCTTTCCCTCGCAACTCGAATGGAAGATTAGGCTTCCCGGGGCCAACACAAGAGGAAGCCTGAAATCCCCGTCGTAACTCTAGAATCCCGCCGCAACTCGAGAAAATCCACATGGTCCCAACGTCTTCGCAAGATGAGGCCCTTGCCCGCTACGGCGTCTCAAGGGAAGTCCCAGGTTCTGTCCTGAAGTGCGAAACGGTACCTGACTCCTTTCATGCAACCCCCAAAAGTCCCCCACACGCCGGTTTCCCTCGAGGGTAACACCGAGGGTTCCTTCCCCACTTCATCTGAGCCCCTTCTCCCCTCCTGATGGCGACAGGAGAGTCGATCCCCCTGCGATGTCTGGAAGGGTCCCCGGCCTTCCCAGCACACCTCAGGATTAAGCCGGCCTCACTAGGAAATTTGAGACTAGCCCCGTGGGTGGTCCCACATGCCGAAAGACCCCGATTTCCCTGTCCGCTCTTGAAAAGAACCCGAGGCCCGGACACCTCTTCGAAGGCAACCCAGTGGGTGAAGGCACAACACGAAGGGGCACTGTCACCGTCGTGCATTTCCGGAAACACCCGCAGGTTCCACACACAGCTCAACAAGGGGCCTGAGATCCCCTGAGCACCTCGAGAGGCAAGCGGAGTTCCCTTCCTCAGACAAGACGATTCCTGACTCTCCTGTCCCAACTCTGCAGGGACCCTGCGGTCGGAGTCCGAAACGGAGAGGAAGCCTGAGGTTCCTGCCTTCCCTGGAGATGAGGCCCTCCTCCATTGCACCAAACCCAGCGGAGTACTGAGAGGCCCCGCCAACTCCACAGCATCCCTCATCTGTCAGAAGCACACTGGGAAGTTCCCTAAGATCACCGGTAAACTTTTATTGCACAAGGTCCCCATGAAAAGGCCCACGCAGCAGGACAGCCACAGATTCTGTCTGTCATTAAAGGGCAATAAGGTGCCCTCCCCCCTTCTTTGCTGCCTCGGCGGCCACCAGGGTGCAATTCGCGTACCCTTCCCTTTCCCAACCTAGCAGGTGCTCCAGGGCCCGCTGGCCTACAAAGTGCCAGAAGCAGAGCTGGGCCAGCCGGCCAGAATTCAGGGTTCTGTCCCTTGGACTTCCAGCGGACACTAGGCTGCTTGGGAAAACCGCGCAGACTCTGAGGTTTTTCAGCAGAGGGGTGGAGCGGTAAAGGCCTTGACCCCAAAGACGAGGCCTTTCTGCGACCGCCAGGTTGGGGAGCTCTGAGACTGTGTCAACACAGGGCGGAATACATTGTTCCCTGCTCCAGGCAGTCCCCGTTCCCTTACCTGTATTCCGCACCCCTCCGCTGTGGCCAATGGATGCCGATCCTTGGGGATCCAGGAGTTCACGAAATGGGCATTCCCAGCCGCAATGGCGACCCCCAACAGCACATCTGGAAAGCCCTCCCCCACCCCCGCCAGGAGCCGACCCTCACTGCGAACGGAACCCCACCCCGCCCCGCACCGCCAGGTTTCGCCCCGGCCCTGCCGGGCACCCGGCGGGTTCCCAGCCATATTGTTGACCCCCGGGAGCACAACAGGGACCGACCCCCCACCCACAGCGAGCGGAATCTCGACCTGTGCAGCCCAGGTTTACCCCGCCCTGGCTGCGCTCCCGGCGCGTTTCCAGCTGCAGTGGCCATCTCCGAGAGCACAACTGGGAAGCCCTCCCCTACCCCCGCAAGGAGCCGACACCCGCCCTGTGCCGCCCGGGTTCGCCCCGCCCCTGCCGCGCTCCAGGGGCGCTGCCCACCTTCACCAGTGGCTCTCGGTGAGCCCCGTCCCCACGCCCGGTTCCAGGAGAGGCTCTCGGACCTCGCTGCTGCAGCCAGGTCAAACACGAGGACAATACATCCACCCCACAGAGACAATCCAAGCTGTCTATGATTTAGGGATAAAACGAGGACTACAGAAAGGCAAGATGACCTGACCTAGGAGGGCCATGATAGTCTATAGAACCAGACAAAGTTGGTTACCAAGGAAACTTTTTTCCTTGGAACCCGGAAAGCTGGTTCTTTGCATATGCAATGACCAACAATTAGCTTGTTACCCAAGCCTTCCTTACTGCCACCCCCATCCCCCCACTCCCCAGAAGACTGGCTCAAAGAAATATTTTAAATCTCAGGCGGAAACCTGGAAGATGTCTTGTCTGTCTGTTTGGATTAAGGTATGTGTCAGTGTGAGCCCTGTGTTTTTTGATAATATTGCTCAAGTTCTGTGTTCTGATTTCAATGGTCTCAAGACAAGGCAGCCCTTCCAAATCAAACTGCTGGAAATACAAGAAAACATTGACCTAAATGAATGTCAGAGTCCCGTGAACTGGGAACTGGTCAATATTAAATATCTAGTATTTTTGGTTTTGCTCCTCCATTATAGACATGTCTAAGAGTCAACAACATTAAGCACAACATGTTCATAGTGCCTAGGTTTCTTTTGAGGTAAAAATTGCTCTATTGTTATATCTGTCACAAGCTTGTCAGCAAGAAACTACCTGGAAACGACAACAACAAAAGTAAAAAATGTAAATGTGATATGAGCTTTTAGACAAACTCTTTACAATAATTATACTCTAAAATATCTGCCTCTCATAGTCTTGATTGAAGGCAGAGGAGAAGGGGATGACAGAGGATAAGATGGTTGGATGGCATCACTGACTCGATGGACATGAGTTTGAGCAAGCCCCTGGAGCTGGTGATGGACACGGAAGCCTGGCGTCCTTCAGGCCACGGGGTCCCAAAGAGTCAGACACGACTGAGCAACTGAACTGAACTGAACTAACAAACGTCTCTCCAGGTGTTTTGGTTACCCGAGTTTCTATCCTTGTGACGACAGTGTATTGAATAGCTAGGTCATTTCCAAATAAATGAAAGTTCTGAAACATTCACGACTTGAAAGGACCTCCCTTTTACACAGAAACAAAAGAGATTTTTGACTCTCCATGAATAGTGTCTGGCACCATCCTGACATGTTAAATGTAAGAAAGCAATTGTTTTGTTTTGTTTTGTTCTGTTCTTGGGGGTGGGGGGAGGGGGGCGGGCTATAGCCAATGCCAATATAAAAGTCAGTTCTTGGTTGCTGAAGGGAAATGTATGACTTGTTATTACAAGAAAGTATGTGGAATGCAATGGCACTTGAGGAAGGAAAACGAAGTAGTTCTGTCTTACAGGTGGCCGTTTCAGGATGGGAGAAACAAAGGAATGGGTACAGAATGGGATAAGGAGGTTGTAGGGAAAGTGGACCCCCAGAAAAGAGTTCTGTGCCTAGCACAAGTTTTCTTGAGATGTCGAACTGCCTTTGCTAATGGAGTTTAAGTTTCTTTACCTCTTAAGTGATCTCTTCTAGGTTGACCTAGAACTGAAATCTTTTGTTAGCTTTGGCTAAGTGGAGAAGTAGTGTTTCACGGTGACATATGTGATCCTTCCTGACTGTTTGCAGCCGTTTTGATATCGATGCACTGCTTCTGCTGCTGCTGCCGCCGCCGCTGCTGCTAAGTCGTTTCAGTCGTGTCCGACTCTGTGCGACCCCATAGACGGCAGCCCACGAGGCCCCGCAGTCCCTGGGGTTCTCTAGGCAAGAACACTGGAGTGGGCTGCCATTTCCTCCTCCCATGCATGAAAGTGAAAAGTGAACGTGAAGTCGCTCAGTGGTGTCCGACTCTTAGTGACCCCATGGACTGCAGCCTACCAGGCTCCTCCATCCATTGGATTTTCCACACAAGAGTACTGGAGTGGGGTGCCATTGCCTTCTCCCATATCTATGCACAAGCCTGCCTAAATCATTGACTTCTAGCTAGCTTTGGGATGCCAATGACCATCCACCCTTACCAGGCAACAGAGAAGAGAAAAACACTTACCACAGGAGGTCCTGGTAAGGAACGAGGAACTAACAAGCTCCCGCCAACCAGGATTCTGCAGAGGTCAACAAGAGGTCAGTAAGAGATCGAAGACTGCAGTCCAGAGGTCCTAGCAACTTCCATCTTGCAGCAGAGACCCAGCATAGTCAAAATGAATTCAATGTTGCAAAAAATAAGTAAACAAATAAAGGACAGAAGTTCTTTGAACACATGACTGAGATTAGGGGTGAGGCAGTACAGGTACGGTGCCCGGAAAATCTTAAAGTATGAGAAAGGAAAGAAATTAAAGACAACTATCAAGCTGTCCAAACTGATAAAAACGAAAGATTACACAGTTTTTTCTGTATATATTAGCAGATAATAATCTGAAAAGGAATTAAAAAAAATTCCCTTTCAATAATGTCAACATGAATACAACACTTTGCCATGGATGTAACGAGGATGACAAGACTGGCACACTGGAACTTATACACCCTGGCTGAAAACTATCCTGAATACATGGACAGGTATTCCATAACAATGGAAAGACTTAAGATGGCAATACCATGGAATGCATCTTCAATCTGAAATGAAGATTTGATATGATTTGATCGCTCAGAGCTTTTGTGTCATCAATTGTTATTAAAGTATAAATGAGATAGAGAAAGCTGCTGACTTAGACTTGAGGCGGGGTGTACGCCTGCTGGTCTCTAGCCAGATATTCTACAGGCACTAGCAGTCAGCTAAGGAAAGAAAGGCACTGTCTCAGGGAATGGCACCAGGCCCCTCCCCCACGACATGCCTTGAGGTCACATTGGCAGCAGGTGAGTCATCCTGGGCCAAAATCTGATTGACATGAATCTTGAAGAAAGGCAGTATTCCAGGCAAATATATCATTTCCTTAACATAGATTAGGAGAACAAGGTACGAGGAAAACATACTGTTTTGTTCAAGTCGCTTGTGAGCCTATTGGGGGAACCGACCTGAAGCCAGAGTCCAGCAGATATACATAGGATATTTACATCGCTTAAGACAAACATTTCCTCAGGAACAAATGCATTGCTTAGCTCAAGGTTTGTCTGCGAAATTCTTACACATCAGGAGATGGCTCCGAGCTGGGTTTCTACACACAAGAACATGAATGCAAAGGACAAGCCTGCACAGCCCATCTGCCCCCCTCCCCCACAGCCAGCAGCATTTCCAAGTGACCTCCTAAGGCCTTCCCCAAAATACAGGGGCACCTCTGGGTTTCCTGTTTCCCTCACTTCGAACACATTTCTTAAAAAAAAAAAAATCCTGCACACTTCTTGATAGAATGCCACAGTGCAAGGAAAACAGGCCTTCAATACTTAAACCTCCCTGTGCCAAACACTTGGGGCTTGGTTTTGTTTTGTTTTGTTTTTTAATTACACCACCACATAATTTAAACTTTTTACAATTTCTAATTATTCAGTACCAAAACACCAAACTTTTATTGCACAAGGTCCCCATGAAAAGGCCCACGCATCATGACAGCCACAGATTCTGCCATGAAAGGGCACCAAGGTGCCCTCCCCCCTTCTTTGCTGCCTGGGCGGCCACCAGGGTTTGAAATCCATGCACCCTACTAAGTTTCTAGGGTGCAATCCGTGGACCCTTCCCTTTCCCATCCCAGCAGGTGCTCAAGGGCCCGCTGGCTTACAAAGTGCCAGAAGCAGGGCTGGGCCAGCCGGCCAGAGTTCAGTGTTCTGTCCCTTGGACTTCCAGGGGACACTAGGCTGCTTGGGAAAACCGTGCAGACTGAGATTTTTCAGCAAAGGGGTGGAGCCGTAAAGGCCTTGACACTAAGGGTGAGGCCTTTCTGCAACCGCCAGGTTGGGGAGCTCCGAGAATGTGCCAGCAGAGGGCGGAATACTTGGTTCCCTGCTCCAAGCAGTCCCAGTTCCGTGACCTGTGGCCCGCAGCCCTCCGCTGCACCCACTAGATGTGGATCCTTGTGGACACAGGAGCGTAGGAAATGGGTGTTCCTAGCCGCAGTGGAGACCCCCGAGAGCACAACTGGGACCGAACCCCCACCCACAGCCATCTAAATCTCGACTCGCGCAGCCCAGGTTTACCCCGCCCCGGGTGCGCTCCCGGCGCGTTTCCAGCCGCAGTGGCCACCACCGAGAGCACAACTGGGAAGCCCTCCCCCACCCCCGCCAGGAGCCGAACCCCGCCCCGCACCACCCGGGTTCACCCCGCCCCTGCCGCACTCCCAGCGCGTTTCCAGCTGCAGTGGGGACCCCCGAGAGCACAACTGTTACCGCCCCCCACCCCCTCCCGACCAGAACCCCGACCCGCGCCGCCCGGGATCGCCCCGCCCCTGGCGCACTCCCGGCGCGTTGCCCACTTCCACCAGGGGCTTCTGGTGAGCCCCGTCCCCACGCCCGGTTCCAGGAGAGGCTCTCGGACCTCGCTACTGCCGCCAGGTCAAACACGAGGACAATACATCCACCCCACAGAGACAATCCAAGCTGTCTATGATTTAGGGATAAAACGAGGACTACAGAAAGGAAAGATGTCCTGACCTAGGAGGGCCATGAGAGTCTATAGATCCAAACAAAATTGGGTACCAAGGAAACTTTTTTCCTTGGAACCCGGAAAGCTGGTTCTTTGCATATGCAATGACCAACAATTAGCTTGTTACCCAAGCCTGCCTCGCTGCCACCCCCACTCCCCCCCCCCCACTCCCCAGGAAAACGGCTCAAAGAAATATTTTAAATCTCAGGGGGAAAACTGGAAGATGTCTTGTCTGTCTGTCTGGATTAAAGTATGTGTCAGTGTGAGCCTTGTGTTTTTTGATAATATTGCTCAAGTTCTGAGTTCTGATTTCAATGGTCTCAAGACAAGGCAGCCCTTCCAAATCAAACTGCTGGAAATACAAGAAAACATTGACCTAAATGAATGTCAGAGTCCCGTGAACTGGGAACTAGTCAATATGAAATATCTAGTATTTTTGGTTTTGCTCCTCCACTATAGACATGTCTAAGAGTCAACAACATTAAGCACAACATGTTCATAGTGCCTAGGTTTCTTTTGAGGTAAAAATTGCTCTATTGTTATATGTGTCACAAGCTTGTCAGCAAGAAAGTACCTGGAAACAGCAACAACCAATGTAAAAAATGTAAATGTGATATGAGCTTTTAGATAAACTCTTAACAATAATTATACTCTAAAATATCTGCCTCTCATAGTCTTGATGGAAGGCAGAGGAGAAGGGGATGACAGAGGATAAGATGGTTGGATGGCATCACTGACTCGATGGACATGAGTTTGAGCAAGCCCCTGGAGTTGGTGATGGACACGGAAGCCTGGCGTCCTGCAGGCCACGGGGTCACAAAGAGTCAGACTCGACTGAGCAACTGAACTGAACTGAACTTACAATCGTTCCTCCAGGTGTTTTGGTTACCTGAGTTTCTATCCTGGTGCTAAACTAAGTGACGACAGTGTATTGAATAGCTAGGTCACTTCCAAATAAATGAAACTTCTTAAACATTCACGACTTGAAAGGACCTCCCTTTTACACAGAAACAAAAGAGATTTTTGACTCTGCATGAATAGTGACTGGCACCATCCGAACATATTAAATGTAAGAAAGCAATTTTTTTGTTTTGTTTTGTTTTGTTCTGTTCTTGCAGGAAGCGGGGTGGGCGCTATTATCACTGATAGGTATGCTCACCAATCTATCAAATGCCAATATAAGAGTCAGTTCTTGGTTGCTGAAGGGAAATGTATGACTTGTTATTACAAGAATGTATGGAATGCAATCACATTTTAAGAAGGAAAACGAAGTAGTTCTGTCTTACAGGTGGCATTTTCAGGACGGGAGAAGCAAAGGAATGGGTACAGAATGGGATAAGGAGGTTGTAGGGAAAGTAGGCCCCCAGAAAAGAGTTTTGTGCCTAGTACAAGTTTTCTTGAGATGTTGAACTGCCTTTGCTAATGGAGTTTAAGTTTCTTTACCTCTTAAGTGATCTCTTCTAGGTTGACCTAGAACAGAAATCTTTTGTTAGCTTTGGCTAAGAGGAGAAGTATTGTTTCACGGTGACATATGTGATCCTACCTGACTGTTCTCATCCCCTTTGATATCTATGCACTGCTGCTGCTGCTGCTGCTACAGCTGCTAAGTGGTTCAGTTGAGGCCGACCCTGTGCCACGCCATAGATGGCAGCCCACCAGGCCCCGCAGTCCCTGGGGTTCTCTAGGCAAGAACACTGGAGTGGGTTGCCATTTCCTCCTCCTATGCATGAAAGTGAAAAGTGAAAATGAAGTCACTCAGTGGTGTCCGACTCTTAGCCACCCCATGGACTGCAGCCTACCAGGCTCCTCCGTCCTTGGGATTTTCCAGGAGTGGGGTGCCATTGCCTTCTCTCATATCTATGCACAAGCCTGCCTAAATAATTGACTTCTAGCCAACTTTGGGATGCCCATGACCACCCACCCTTACCAGGCAACAGAGAAGAGAAAAACACTTACCACAGGAGGTTCTGATAAGGAACAAGGAACTAACAAGCTCCCACCTACCAGCATTCTGCAGAGGTCAACAAGAGGTCAGCAAGAGATGAGAGACTGCAGTCCAGAGGTCCTAGCTACTTCCATCTAGCAACAAACACCCAGCATAGTCAAAACGATTTCAATGTTAAAGAATAAATAAATAAATAAATAAATAAAAGGACAGAAGTTCTTTGAACACATGTCTGAATTTAGGGGTGAGGCATTACATATGTGTCCCAGGATAATCTTAAAGTGTCAGAAAGTAAAGAAATTAAAGACAACTATCAAGCTGTCCAAACTGATAAAAATGAATGATTACACAGTTTTATCTGTATACATTAGCAGATAATAATCTGAAAAGGAATTTTAAAAAATTCCCTTTCAATAATATCAACATGAATAAAACACTTTGCCATGGATGTAACGAGGATGACAAGACTGGCACACTGGAAATTATACACCCTGGCTGAAAACTATCCTGAATACATGGACAGATATTCCATAACGATGGAAAGACTTAAGATGGCAATACCATGGAATGCATCTTCAATCTGAAATGAAGATTTGATATGATTTGATCGCTCAGAGCTTTTGTGTCATCAAGTGTTATTAAAGTATTAAAGAGATAGAGAAAGCTGCTGACTTAGACTTGAGGCGGGGTGGGGGGGGTAGTAAGAGTACCCCCTGCTGGTCTTTAGCCAGATATTCTACAGGCACTAGCAGTCAGCTAAGGAAAGAAAGGAACTGTTTCAGGGAATGGCACCAGGCCCTTCCCCCACGACATGCATTGAGATAATATTGGCAGCAGGTGAGTCATCCCGGGCCAAAACTTGATTGACTTGAATCTTGAAGAAAGGCAGTATTGCAGGCAAATATATCATTTCCTTAACATAGATAAGGAGAACAAGCTAGGAGGAAAACATGCTGTTTTGTTCAAATCGCTTCTGAGCCTTTTGGGGGAACCGACCTGAAGCCAGAGTCTAGCGGAAATACATAGGATATTTACATCGCTTAAGACAAACATTTTCTTAGGAAAAAATGCATTGCTTAGCTCAAGGTTTGTCTGCGAAATTCTTACACATCAGGAGATGGCTCTGAGCTGGGTTTCCACACACAAGAACATCCATGTAAAGGACAAGCCTGCACAGCCCATCTGCCGCCCTCCCGCACAGCCAGCAGCATTTCCAAGTGACCTCCTAAGGCCTTCCCCAAAATACAGGGGCACCTCTGGGTTTCCTGTTTCCCTCACTTCGAACACTTTTCTTAAAAAAAAAAAAATCCTGCACACTTCTTGATAGAATGCCACAGTGCAAGGAATACAGTCCTTCAATATTTAAACCTCCATTTGCAAAACACTTGGAGCTTGGTTTTGTTTTGTTTTGTTTTTTAATTACACCACCACATAATTTAAAGCTTTTACACATTCTAATTATTCAGTTCCAAAACACCAAACTTTTATTGCACAGGGTCCTCATGAAGAGGCCCACGCAGCTGGACAACCACAGATTCTGCCATGAAAGGGCAGCAAGGTGCCCTCCCCCCTTCTTTGCTGCCTGGGCGGCCACCAGGGTTTGAAATCCATGCACCCTACTAAGTTTCTAGGGTGCAATCCGTGGACCCTTCCCTTTCCCATCCCAGCAGGTGCTCAAGGGCCCGCTGGCTTACAAAGTGCCAGAAGCAGGGCTGGGCCAGCCGACCAGAGTTCAGTGTTCTGTCCCTTGGACTTCCAGCGGACACTAGGCTGCTTGGAAGAACCGCGCAGACTCTGAGATTTTTCAGCAGAGGGGTGGAGCGGTAAAGGCCTTGACCCCAAAGGCAAGGCCTTTCTGCGACCGCCAGGTTGGGGAGCTCCGAGAATGTGCCAACAGACGGCGGAATACTTGGTTCCCTGCTCCACGCAGTCCCAGTTCCCTTACCTGTGGTCCGCAGCCCTCCGCTGCACCCATGGGATGGCGATCCTTGGGGACCCAGGAGCGGACGAAATGGGAGTTCCCAGCCGCAGTTGCAACCCCCGAGAGCGCAACTGGGAACCCCTCCCCATCCCCCCCATGAGCCGATCCCCGCCCCGCGCCCCCAGGTTTAGCCCCTCCCCTGCCGCGCTCCCGGCGCGTTCCCAGCCGCAGTGGCGACCCCCGGGAGCACAACTGGGACCGACCCCCACCCAAAGCCATCGGAATCTCGACGCGCGCAGCCCGGGTTTACCCAGTCCCGGGTGCGCTCCCGGCGCGTTTTCAGCCTCAGTGTCCACCTTGGAGAGCACAACTGGGAAGCCCGCCCCCACCCCCGCCAGAAGCCGACCCCCGCCCCATGCCGCACGCGTTCGCCCCGCCCCTGCACGGTCCAGGTACCTTCCCAGCTTCTAGCGTTCACGCCCGGGTAGGAGCAGGATGTAGGAGTATGGGAGATGTGTCTGGAGCCTGACAGCCTCAGCTCCGCTCTGGCCTGCCCTTTGGACCTAGGAGCCAGGCCAACTTGCAGAGGGCTTAGGGCCCCATTGTATGCAAACTACCAAGGCCTACCGCAAGGAGAGCTCTGTCAGAGGGAAGGGAAGCGCCCCAGGCTGCATTCCCAAGCTGTTGTTTAGCCGCCCAGACTCAGCGCTGCACAGGGGTAATCAGGCTCTCTGTGCCCGCAGCTTCACACAAAGGTGTGTCTCCGTAGGAATCAAGAAAGATCCTGACAGAGTGAGGTTCATTAGAGCTATACTAAAGAGCAAAGGCTTGTCCATGTGGTCTTGCCTTCCCCTGTGCCTTTGGGTCTCCAGGATCGGCCCCAGCTCCGTGGAAACAACCCCTGAGAAAATATCTTCAAGATCCACTTTTCCCAGTGTCTGGGAACCAGGGTTCGTAGGAGGAGAGAAAAGCACGCCTCCATAGGGAACGAAAAGGCAGCCCACCTGCCTGTGTTTTGAAGCCTCTATTTGGAAGGAATGGGTTAGCTTCTCCTAAAGGAGACCTCCAGATCTGCTCAGAAGTCGGTAATTCCAGAGGCAGGGTACTGGTTCCTGACTGCCCTTTGCTAGCCTTGCAAAGATATTCCTAGATTCTAGAGTTATTTTCCATGAAGGAGCAGGCTTCGGGAATGTGTCAGATGGGACTGGCTCCTTATTGACCTCAGCTCAGCTATTGCCTTTCCATTCAAACTAGGGCAAGGCCCTACTTTATGAAGGGTAAGGGTCTTCTTTGCAAACTGCCAAGGGCTACAGCAATGAGACCTCTGTCAAGGTGAGGGAAGCCTAAGAAGATGGATTCTCAAGCAGGTGCTTTGCCACAAAGCATCAGCACCCCACGGAGAGAATCAAGCTCCCTGTGCACCAATGTTGGGAGTGCAGCTTCACACACAGAGTTGTCTCTATAGGAGCCAAGAATGTTCCTGAGAGATTAGGTTCACTAAACCTCTCCTACAGAGCATAGACCTGTCCATGTGGTTTTGCCTTCCCCTGTGAGTTGGGTCCTCGAGGTCCGCCACACCTCCGGGGAAACTGTCCCTGAGAAAAGATCTCCAGGAACCGCTTCGCCGAGGCTGGGAAATGCTGTTCACATGAAGTAAGGCAAGCGAATCTCCTGCAGAGTGAAAGAGGCCTTACAGTCCCTGGAGGAGCAGGCTGCCAGAATGTGTGAAACCTGACTGTTGCCTTACTGGCCTCAGCTCCACCATTGCCTGTTCATCCGAGCTAGCACCCAGGCCTACTTGGAAAAGCGTTTGGGTGCAGATTTCTACAAAGTGCCAAGGGCTACAGCAGTGAGAATTCTCTCGGTGGTAAGGGAGAGCATTTTATGGATTCTCAAGCTGTTTTCTGAATGACAGCGTCAAAATGAACAGAGAGAATCAGGCTCTCTCTGCCCCTATGTTAGGTACGCAGCTTCACACACAGAGGTGTCTCTGTAGGAGCCAAGAATGCTCCTGAGAGATGAGGTTCACGAGAGGTCTGCTACAGAGCATAGACCTGTCCATGTGGTCTTGCCTTCCCCTGTGCCTTTGGGCCCCGGGCTCGGCCCCAGCTCCGTGGAAAGAACCCCTGAGAAAATATCTTCAAGATACGCTTTTCCCAGAGGCTGGGAACTGGGGTTCATAGGAGGAGAGAAAAGCAAGCCTCCTTCGGGCACGAAAGGCAGCCAACCTGCCTGTGTTTTGAAGCCTGTATTTGGAAGGAATGGGTTAGCTTCTCCTA
Source organism: Bubalus kerabau (assembly GCF_029407905.1). Taxonomy (NCBI): domain Eukaryota; kingdom Metazoa; phylum Chordata; class Mammalia; order Artiodactyla; family Bovidae; genus Bubalus; species Bubalus kerabau. Next base: position 1,951,831 of record NW_026577886.1, on the reverse strand, counting down.
AAGGAGACCTCCAGATCTGCTCAGAAGTCGGTAATTCCAGAGGCAGGGTGCTGGTTCCTGACTGCCCTTTGCCAGCCTTGCAAAGACATTCCAAGATTCTAGAGTTATATTCCATGAAGGAGCAGGCTTCGGGAATGTGTCAGAGGGGACTGGCTCCTTATTGGCCTCAGCTCAGCTATTGCCTTTCCATTCAAACTAGGACAAGGGCCTACTTTATGAAGGGTAAGGGTCTTCTTCTTTGAAACTGCCAAGGGCTACAGCAATGAGACCTCTGTCAAGGCGAGGGAAGCCTAAGAGGATGGATTCTCAAGCAGGTGCTTTACTACAAAGCATCAGCACCCCACGGAGAGAACCAAGATCCCTGTTCCCCAATGTTGGGAGTGTAGCTTCACACACAGAGTTATCTCTATAGGAGCCAAGAATGTTCCTGAGAGATTAGGTTCACTAAACCTCTCTTACAGAGCATAGACCTGTCCATGTGGTTTTTCCTTCCCCTGTGAGTTGGGTCCCCGAGGTCCGCCACACCTCCGGGGAAACTGTCCCTGAGAAAAGATCTCCAGGAACCGCTTCGCTGAGGCTGGGAAACGCTGTTCACAGGAAGTAAGGCAAGCGAATATCCTGCAGAGAAAAAGAGGCCTTACTGTCCTTGGAGGAGCAGGCTGCCAGAATGTGTGAAACCTGACTGTTGCCTTACTGGCCTCAGTTCCACCATTGCCTGTTCCTCCGAACTAGGACCCAGGCCTATTTGGAGAAGCGTTTGGCTGCGGATTTCTACAAAGTGCCAAGGGCTACAGCAATGAGAATTCTCTCAGCGGTAAGGGAGAGCATTTTATGGATTCTCAAGCTGTTTTCTGAACGACAGGGTCAAAATGAACTGAGAGAATCAGGCTCTCTGTGCCCCTATGTTAGGTACGCAGCTTCACACACAGAAGTGTCTCTATAGGAGCCAAGAATGTTCCTGAGAGATGAAGTTCACTAGAAGTCTGCTACAGAGCATAGACCTGTCCATATGGTTTTGCCTTGCCCTGTGAGTTGGGTCCCTGAGGTCCGCCCCAGCTCAGGGGAAGGAGCCCCTGAGAAAAGATCTCCAGGGACCGCTATTCCCCCAGGCTGGCAAACGCAGTTCACAGGAGGTAACACAAGCGAGCCTCCTGCAAGGCACAACAGGCCTTAGTGTCCCTGGACGATCAGGCTGCCAGAGTGTGTGAGACCTGACTGGTGCCTTACTGGCCTCAGCTCCGCCATTGCGTGTTTCTCTGAACTAGGACCCAGGCCTACTAGGAGAAGGGTTTGGGTATGGATTTCTAAATACTGCCAAGGGGTATAGCAATGAGAACTGTGTCACGGGTAAGGAAGAGCATTGTATGGATTATCAAGCTGTTGTTTGAACGACAGCTTCAAAGCTGCACAGAGAGAATCAGACTCTGTGTCTCCATGTTCGGTACACAGCTTCACAGACAGGGGTGTCTCCATAGGAAACAAGAACGTTCCTGACAGAGTGAGGTTCACTAGAGCTCTCCTAGAGAGCAAAGACTTGTCCATGTGGTTTTTCTTCCCCTGTGCGTTTGGGGCTCCAGGCTCGGCCCCAGCTCCGTGGAAACAACCCCTGAGAAAAGATCTTCAAGATCCGCTTTTCCCAGAGGCTGGGATGTGGGGTTCATAGGAGGCGGGAAAAGCAGGCCTCCTTCAGAGAGCAAGAGGCAGCCAAGCGGCCTGCGTTTGGAAGCCTCTATTTGGAAGAATGGGTTAGTTTCCCCTAAGGGAGACCTCCAGATCTGTTCAGAAGTCGGTAATTCCAGAGGCAGGGTGCAGGCTCCTGACTGCCCTTTGCCAGCCTTGCAGAGACATTCCTAGATTACAGCGTTATTTTCCATGAAGGAGCAGGCTTCGGGAATATGTCAGACTTGACTGGCGCCTTATTGGCCTCAGCTCAGCTCTTGCCTTTCCTTTCAAACTAGGACAAGGGCCCACTTTATGAAAGTCAAGAGTCCTCTTCTTTCCAAACTGCCAAGGGCTACAGCAATGAGACCTCTGTCAAGGCGAGGGAAGCCTATGCGGATGGATTCTTAGCAGGTGCTTTGCCACAAAGCATCAGCACCCACGGAGAGAATCAGACTCCCTTTGCCACTATGTTGGGTGTGTAGCTTCATGCACAGAGGTGTCTCTGTAGAAGCCAAGAATGTTCCTGAGAGATGAGGTTCACTAGAGCTCTCCTACAGAGCATAGACCTGTCCATGTGGTTTTGTCTTCCCCTGTGAGTTGGGCCCCCGAGGTCCGACCCAGCTCCAGGGAAACAGCCCCTGAGAAAAAATCTCCAGGAACAGCTTTGCGCCCAGGCTGGGAAATGCAGTTCACAGGAGGCAAGGCAAGCGAGCCTCCTGCAGGGAAAAAGAGGCCTTACTGCTCCTGGACGATCAGGCTGCAAGAGTGTGTGAGACCTCACTTGTGCCTTACTGGCCTCAGCTCCGCCGTTGCCTGTTATTCCGAGCTAGGACCCAGGCCTACTTGGAGAAGGGTTAGGGTGCGGATTTCTACAAACTGTCAAGGACTACAGCAATGAGAATTCTCTTAGCAGTAAGGGAGAGCATTGTATGGATTCTCAAGCTGTTGTTTGAATGACAGCTTCAAAGCTACACAGAGAGAATCAGGCTCTCTGTTCCCCTATTTTGGCTGTGCAGCTTCACACACAGAATTTGACTCTGTTGGAGCCAGAAATATTCCTGAAAGACTTAGGCTCACCAAAGCTGTCCTCCAGAGCAAAGACATTGGATGTGGTTTTGCCTTCCCTTGCCAGTATGGGTCCCCTAGCTTGGCCCCAGCTCCGGGGATACAGCCTCTGAAAAAAATCTTCCAAGAAGCGATTTTCCTCCAGGCTGTTAAGCGGAATTCGCAGTTTGCAAGTTAAGGAAGCCTGCTTCGTGGAAGAGCAAGCAGCCAACTGGCCCTGTGTTAGGAAGCCTGTATTTGAAAGGAATGGGTTAGCTTCTACAGCGGGAGAACCTCAGATCTGCTCAGGGGACTGAAATACTAGAGTCAGGGTCGAGGTTCTCCCTTGTCCTTTGCGCACCTTGCAAAGACATTCCTAGCTTCTAGCGTTAGTGTCCCTGTAGTAGCAGGCTGCAGGAGCGTGTGATAAATGACTGCCGCGTTCCTGTCCTCAGCTCCGCTATTGACTTTCTATTCGAACTAGAACCCAGGCCTACTTTGAGAGGGGTTAGGGTCCAGTGTTTCCAAACTGCCAAGGGCTACGGCAATGCGAGCTCTGTCAGAGGTAAGAAAAGAGCAATTGGTTGGATTCTTCAGCTGCTGCGTGGCTGCACAGCTTCCGCGCCGCATGGAGAGCATGAGGCTCCTTGTGGCCCTATTTTGGGTATGCAGCAACATGCATACAGAATGTCTGTGTTCACTTATGTACAGGCTTATGAACAGTAGAGCTCTCCTACAGAGCAAAGACCACTCAGTGGGCTCCAAGAGATACCTGTCGCGACTCGAGAAGAGAGTGGAGTCCTTTGCTTCCCCTCGAGATGAGGCCTGACTCCCCGGGTGAGTATGGAATGCAACCCCAAATCCCTGTCGCCTATGGAGAGGAACATTAAGTCCTGGATACAAGCCTAGATGAGGTCTAGTTTGCCCTTCAGTGAATGGAGCCCAATCCCCAGCTCTCCCTGGCAACTCGAATGGAAGATTAGACTTCCTGGGCCAACACAAGAGGAAGCCTGAATTCCCCGTTGTGACTCGAGAATCCCACCGCAACTCGAGAAAAACCACATGCTTCCCTCGTCATCGCAAGATGAGGCCCTTTGTCCGCTACAGCATCTCAAGAGAAGTCCCACGTTCCATCCTGAAGTGCGAAACGGTACTTGGCACCCTTGATGCGGCCCCAAAAGTTCCGCGACATACCAGACTCACTCAAGGGGAACACCGAGGTTCCGGGCACCACTTCATCTGAGCCCCTTCTCCTCTCCTGATTGCGACAGGAGGGTCGACTCCCCTTCTCTGTCTGCAAGGGGTTCCCGACCTTCCGGGCGCACCTCAGGATGAGGCCGGTCTCATGAGGAAGTTCGAGACGTAGCCTCGTGGGTGGTGCCACATGTCGAAAGACCCCAATTTCACGGTCCACTCTTGAAAAGAACCCGATGCCAGCACACCTCTTTGAAGGAAAACCTGTGGATGAAGGCACAACACGAAGGGGCACTGACACCCGCGTGCATCGTCCAGAAAAACCCGCAGGTCCCACAGACATTTCGACAAGTGGCCTGTCACCCTGTAAACAACTCGAAAGGCAAACGAAGGTCCATTCCTCAACAGAAGACTAGGTGTGACTCTCTTGTCCTTACTCTGCAGGGACCATGGGATCCGAGTCAGAAACGGAGAGGAAGCCTGAGGTTCCTGCGTCCACTCGAGATGAAGCCCTCTTCAATTGCACCACACCCAGTGGAGTCCCGAGAGGCCCCTACCAACTCCACAGTATCCCTGAGTTCTCAGAGGCACAATGAGAAGCTCCCTGAGGTCACAGGCACAAGTCGAGGGAACCCTGGGATTTCTGCCGTGACTCGAGAAAGACCTCGAGAGTGCTTCAAAATGTGTTGAGTCGCGATTCCCCTACCATGACTCGAGAGCCATGACACGCTCCCCCTCGCCACACGCATGGAGACCTGACTAACCTGGCACTGCACGAGAGGCTCCATGAGTTCCTCATCGTACCTCGTGAGCAAACCCACACTGGCGCGGCAGCTCGAGGAAACACATGAGACACCCGGGTCATCGCGAGATGAGGGCATTATTTTCCTGCATGGCCTGGAGACCAATCACGAGTCCTCTCTCCAAACTGAAGAGGAGGCTGGACTCCCTTGAAGCCGCTCAGGGGGCTCCAAGAGATCCGCGTCGCGACTCGAGATGAGCGGAGTCCTTGGCTTCCCCTCGAGATGAGGCCTGACTCCCCGGGGGAGCCTGGAATGGAACCCCGAGATCCCCGCCTTCCCTGGAGAGGAATATTAGGTCCCGGACACACGACTAGGTGAGGTCTCTTGGCCCCTGCAGTGACTCGAGCGCAACCCCCAGCTTTCCCTCGCAACTCGAGGGGAAGATTGGGCTTCCCAGGGCCAACCCAAGAGGAAGTCTGAGATCCCCGTTGTAACTCGAGAATCCCGCCGCAACTCGAGAAAAACCACGTGGTTCCCACCTCTTGGCAAGATGAGGCCCTTGCCTGGGACGGCGTCTCAAAGGAAGTCCCCTGTTCCGCTCTGAAGGGTGACGGTCCTTGACAGCCTACCTGCGACCCCCAAAAGTTCCCCGACCCGCCGAGTTCCCTCGAGGGGAACACCGAGTGTCCCGGCACCGCTTCCTCTGAGCCCCTTCTCCCCTCCTGATCGCGACAGGAGAGGCGATTCCCCTGCGTGGTCTGGAAGGGGTTCCCGGCCTTCCCGGCGCACCTCAGGATGAGGCCGGTCTCACGAGGAAATTCGAGACGAGCCACGTGGGTGGGGCCACATGCCGAACGCCCCCGATTCCCCAGGTCCGCTCTTGAGAAGGACCCGAGGCCCGGACCCCTCTTCGAAGGTAACCCTGTGGGAGAAGGCACAACACGAAGGGGCACTGCCACCCCCGTGCATCGTCCGGAAAGAACCGCGGGTTCCACACACAGCTCGACGAGGGGCCTGAGACCCCCTGAGCAACTCGAGAGGCCAGAGGGGTTCCCTTCCTCAGACAAGACGAGGCCTGACTCTCCTGTCCCAACTCTGCAGGGACCCTGCGGTCGCAGTCCGAAACGGAGAGGAAGCCTGAGGTTCCTGCCTCCCCTCGAGGTGAGGCCCTCTTCCGTTGCGCCAGACCCAGCGGAGTCCCGAGGGGCCCCGCCACCTCCACAGGATCCCTCGCCTCTCAGAGGCACCCTGGGAAGTTCCCTAAGGTCCACGGCAGAAGGTGAGGGAAACGAGGATTTCCCGCTGCCCCCCGAGAAAGACCTCGAGAGTCCTTCTTCAACGCGTCTCGAGGCCCTAGTCCCCTCCCGTGACTCGAGAGCCAGGACGCGCTCCCCCTCGCCACGCGCATGGAGACCTGACTTCCCTGGCGCCGAACGAGAGGCTCCCTGAGATCCTCGTGGTGCCTCGGGAGAAAACCCCCACGGGCGCCGCAGCTCGAGGAAACCCCTGAGACGCCCCCGTCCTCGCGAGCTGAGGGCCTTCTTTTCCTGCATGGCCTGGAGAGCAATCCCGGGTCCTCTCTCCAAACGGAGGAGGAGGCTGGACACCCTTGAGGCCGCTCAGGGGGCTCCAAGAGACCCGCGTCGCGACTCGAGAGGAGAGCGGAGTCCTTGGCTTCCCCTCGAGACGAGGCCTGACTCTCCGGGGGAGCCTGGAATGCAACCCCGAGATCCCTGCCTTCCCTGGAGAGGAATATTAGGTCCCGGACACACGCCTAGGTGAGGTCTCTTCGGCCCTGCAGTGACTCGAGCGCAACCCCCAGCTTTCCCTCGCAACCCGAGGGGAAGATTGGGCTTCCCAGGGCCAACCCAAGGGGAAGGCTGAGATCCCCGTCATAACTCGAGAATCCCGCCGCAACTCGAGAAAAACCACGTGGTACCCACCTCTTGGCAAGAGGAGGTCCTTGCCCGCGACGGCGTCTCAAGGGAAGTCCCCTGTTCCGCCCTGAAGGGCGAAACGGTCCCTGACAGCCTTCCTGCAACCCCCAAGTATACCCTGACCCGCCGGGTTCCGCCGAGGGGAACATCGAGGGTCCCGGCACCGCTACCTCTGAGCCCCTACTCCCCTCCTGATCGCGACAGGAGAGGCGATTCCCCTGCGTGGTCTGGAAGGGGTTCCCGGACTTCCCGGCGCCCCTCAGTATGAGGCCGGTCTCACGAGGAAATTCGAGACGAGCCACGTGGGTGGGGCCACATGCCGAATGCCCCCGATTCCCCGGTCCGTTCCTGAGAAGTACCCGAGGCCCGGACCCCTCTTTGAAGGCAACCCTGTGGGTGAAGGCACAACACGAAGGGGCTCTGCCACGCCCGTGCATCGTCCGCAAAGACACGCGGGTTCCACACACAGCTCGACGAGGGGCCTGAGACCCCCTGAGCAACTCGAGAGGCCAGCGGGGTTCCCTTCCTCAGACAAGACGAGGCCTGACTCTCCTGTCCCAACTCTGCAGGGACCCTGCGGTCGGAGTCCGAAACGGAGAGGAAGCCTGAGGATCCTGCCTCCCCTCGAGGTGAGGCCCTCTTCCGTTGCGCCAGACCCAGCGGAGTCCCGAGGGGCCCCGCCACCTCCACAGGATCCCTCGCCTCTCAGAGGCACCCTGGGAAGTTCCCTAAGGTCCCCGGCAGAAGGCGAGGGAAACGACGGTTTCCCGCCGCCCCCTGAGAAAGACCTCGAGAGTCCTTCTTCAACGCGTCTCGAGGCCCTAGTCCCCTCCTGTGACTCGAGAGCCAGGACGCGCTCCCCCTCGCCACGCGCATGGAGACCTGACTTCCCTGGCGCCGCACGAGAGGCTCCCTGAGATCCTCGTCGTGCCTCGGGAGAAAACCCCCACGGGCGCCGCAGCTCGAGGAAACCCCTGAGACGCCCCCGTCCTCGCGAGCTGAGGGCCTTCTTTTCCTGCATGGCCTGGAGAGCAATCCCGTGTCCTCTCTCCAAACGGAGGAGGAGGCTGGACACCCTTGAGGCCGCTCAGGGGGCTCCAAGAGACCCGCGTCGCGACTCGAGAGGAGAGCGGAGTCCTTGGCTTCCCCTCGAGACGAGGCCTGACTCCCCGGGGGAGCCTGGAATGCAACCCCGAGATCCCTGCCTTCCCTGGAGAGGAATATTAGGTCCCGGACACACGCCTAGGTGAGGTCTCTTCGGCCCTGCAGTGACTCGAGCGCAACCCCCAGCTTTCCCTCGCAACCCGAGGGGAAGATTGGGCTTCCCAGGGCCAACCCAAGGGGAAGGCTGAGATCCCAGTCGTAACTCGAGATGCCGCCCCAACTCGAGAAAAACCACGTGGTTCATACCTCTTGGCAAGATGAGGCACTTGCCCGCGACGGCGTCTCAAGGGTAGTCCCCTGTTCCGCCCTGAAGGGCGAAACGGTCCCTGACAGCCTTCCTGCGACCCCCAAAAGTCCCCCGATACGCCGGTGTCCCCCGAGGGGAACACCAAGGGTCCCATCACCGCTTCCTCTGAGCCCCTTCTCCCCTCCTGATCGCGACAGGAGAGGCGATTCCCCTGCGTGGTCTGGAAGGGGTTCCCGGCCTTCCCGGCGCACCTCAGGATGAGGCCGGTCTCACGAGGAAATTCGAGACGAGCCACGTGGGTGGGGCCACATGCCGAACGCCCCCGATTCCCCGGTCCGCTCTTGAGAAGGACCCGAGGCCCGGAGCCCTCTTCGAAGGCAACCCTGTGGGTGAAGGCACAACACGAAGGGGCACTGCCACCCCCGTGCATCGTCCGCAAAGACCCGCGGGTTCCACACACAGCTCGACGAGGGCCCTGAGACCCCCTGAGCAACTCGAGAGGACCTCGGGGTTCCCTTCCTCAGACAAGACGAGGCCTGACTCTCCTGTCCCAACTCTGCAGGGACCCTGCGGTCGGAGTCCGAAACAGAGAGGAAGCCTGAGGTTCCTGCCTCCCCTCGAGGTGAGGCCCTCTTCCGTTGCGCTAGACCCAGCGGAGTACCAAGGGGCCCCGCCACCTCCACAGGATACCTCGCCTCTCACAGGCACCCTGGCAAGTTCCCTAAGGTCCCCGGCAGAAGGCGAGGGACACGAGGGTTTCCCGCCGCCCCCCGAGAAAGACCTCAAGAGTCCTTCTTCAACGCGTCTCGAGGCCCTAGTCCCCTCCCGTGACTCGAGAGCCAGGACGCGCTCCCCCTCGCCACGCGCATGGAGACCTGACTTCCCTGGCGCCGCACAAGAGGCTCCCTGAGATCCCCGTCGTGCCTCGGGAGAAACCCCACACTGGCGCCGCAGCTCGAGAAAACCCACGAGACGCCCCCGTTATCGTGAGATGAGGGCCATCATTAACTGCATGGCCTGGAGGGCAATCCCGAGTCGTCTCTCCAAATTCCACGGGAGGCTTGACTCACTAAGGCTACCCAGTGCGCTCAATAGGTACCCTTCGCGACTCGAGAGGAAAGCGGAATACTTTGCTTCCCCTAGAAACAAGGCCGGACTTCCTGAGTGAGCCTGGAATGCCACCCCGAGATCCCTGTCACCCCTGGAGAGGAATATTCGGTCCTGGACACAAGCCTAGATATGGTCTATTTTGCCCCGCAGTGACTTGAGTGGGATCCCAGCTCACCCTCGCAACTCGAATGGAAGATTGGACTTCCATGGGCCAACACAGGAGGAAATCTGAATTCCCCGTCGAAACTCGAGACTCCCGCCGCAATGCGAGCAAAAGCACGTGGTTCACTCGTCATCCCAAGATGAGGCCCTGGCCCGCTACAGCGTCTCAAGTGAAGTCCCACGTTCCGTCTTGAAGTGCGAAATGCTACTTTTCACCCTTGATGTAACCCCAAAAGTTCCCCGACACACCGTTCTCACCGAGGGGAACACCGAAGTTCCCGGCACCACTTCATCTGATCACTTTCTCCCCTCCTGATCACGACAGGAGGGTATATTCCCCTGCTTTGTCTGGAAGGAGTTCCCGCCCATCCCGGCGCACCTAAGGATGAGGCCTTTCTCAGGAGGAAATTCGAGACGTAGCCTCGTGGGTGGTGCCACATGCCGAAAGACCCCGATGGTGCGGTCCAATCTGGATAAGAACCCGATGCCCGGACACCACTTCGAAGGCAACCCTGTGGATGAAGGCACCACAGAAGGGTTACTAAAACTCCCGTGCATCGTCCAGAAAAACCCACAGGTTCTACACACAGCTCGACAAGTGGAATGTCACCCCGTGAACAACTCTATAGGCAAGCGGAGTTCGATTCCTCCACACAAGATGAGGCCTGACTCTCCTGTCCCAACTCTTCAGGGACCCTGCCATCCGAGTCAGAAATGGAGAGGAAACCTGAGGTTCCTGTCTCAACTCGAGGTGAGGCCCTCTTCCATTGCACCAAACCCAGATGAGTCGCGAGAGGCCCCTCCCAACTCCACAGTATCCCTGAATTCTCAGAGGCACCTTGAGAATCTACCTGAGGTCACCGGCACAAGTCAAGGGAACCCAGGGTTTCCTGCTGCGACCCGAGAAAGACCTTGAGAGTCCTTCAGCACGTCTTGAGGCCCGATTCCCCTACCATGACTCGAGAGCAAAGACCCGCTCCGCATCGCCATGCGCATGGAGACCTGACTTCCCTGACGCCTGAAGAGAGTCTCCCTGAGCTCCCCGTCGTACCTCTTCGGAAACCCCATTCAGGCACCGCAGCTCGAGAAAACCCACGATACACCCCCGTCATCACGAGATGAGGGACTTCTTTCCTGCCTGGCATGGAGAGCAAAACCGAGTCCTCTCTCCAGACTCCACAGGAGGCTTGACTCTCTTTAGGCCTCTCAGTTGGCTCCAAGAGATACCTGTCAGGACCTGAAGGGAGAGCAGAGTCCTTTGCTTCCCCTCGAGACGAGGCCTGACTCCCCGTGTGAGTCTGGAATGCAACCCCGAGTTCCTGTCACACCTGGAGAGGAAAACTCGGTCCTGGACACAAGCCTAGATGAGGTCTATTTTGCACTGCAGTTACTAGAGAGCAATCGCCAGCTCTCCCTTGCAAATCGAATTGAAGATTGGACTGCCCTGGGCCAATACAATTGGAAGCCTGAATTCGACATCGTAACTCGAGAATCCCGCCGAAACTCGAGAAAATCCACGTGGTTCCCCCATCAGCGCTAGATGAGGCCCTTGCCCGCTACAGCGACTCAAGAGAAGTCCCACGTTCTGTCTTGAAGTGCGAAACGGTACTTGGCACCCTTGATGCAATCTCAAAATTCCCCGACATACCGGTCTCACTCGAAAGGAACACCGAGGTTCCCGGAACCACTTCATCTGAGCTCCTTCTGCCCTCGTGATCGCGACAGGAGTGTCGATTCCCCTGCTTTGTCTGGAAGGCGTTCCCGACCTTTCCAGCGCGCCTAAGGATGAGGCAGGTCTCAGGAGGAAATTCGAGACATAGCCTCGTGGGTGGTGCCACAAGCCGAAAGACCCCGATTTCCCGGTCTACTCTTGATAAGAACGCGATGCCCTGACACCTTTACGAAGGAAAACCTGTGGATGAAAGCACAACACGAAGGGGCACTGACACCCCCGTTTATCATCCAGAAAAACCCGCAGGTTACAAACACAGTTCAACAAGTGGTCTGTCACCCCGTGAACAACTCGAGAGGCAAGTGGAGTTCCATTCCTCCACACAAGGCGAGACCTGATTTTCTGTACCAACTCTGCAGGGAAACTGCGATCCGAGTCAGTACCGGCGCAAGGAAACCCAGGAGAGGAAACATGAGGTTCCTGCCTCCACTCGAGATGAGGCTCTCATCCATTGCACCAAACCCAGTGGAGTCCAGAGAGGCTCCTCCCAACTCCACAGTACCCCTGACTTCTCAGAGGCACCCGGAGAAGCTCCATGAGGTCACCGGCACATGTCGAGGGAACCCAGGGTTTCCTGCCACAATGCGAAAAAGACCTCGAGAGTCCTACTTCAACGTGTCTTGAAGCCCGAATCTGCTTCCATGGCTCTATAGAAATGACACGCACCCCCTCGCCACGCACATGGAGACCTGACTTCCCTGGCGCCATAAGAGAGGCTCCCTGAGCTCCCTGTTGTACCTCGTGAGAAACCCCACACTGACGCCGCAGCTTGAGAAAACCCACCATACGCCCCTGTCATCGCGAGATGAGGGCCTTCTTTTCCTGCATGGCCTGGAGAGGAATACCGAATCCTCTTTTCAAACTCCACAGGAGGCTTGACTCCCTTTAGGCCACTTAGTGGGCTCCAAGAGATACCCATCGCGACTCGAGAGGAGAATGGAGTCCTTTGCTTCCCCTCGAGACAAGGCCTGACTCACCAGGTGGGTCTGGAATGCAACCCCGAGATCCCTGTCTCCCCTGGAGAGGAACATTAGGTCCTGGAAACAAGCCTAGATGAGGTCTCTTTTGCCCTTCTGTAACTCGAGAGCAATCCCCTGCTCTCCCTGACAACTCGAATGGAAGATTGGACTTCCCTGGGCCAACACAAGAGGAAGCCTGAATTCCCCTTCGTAACTCGAGAATCCCACCGCAACTCGAGAAAAAGCACTTGGTTCCCTCGTCATCGCAAGATGAGGCCCTTGCCCGCTACAGCTTCTCAAGAAAAGTCCCACGTTCCGTCTTGAAGTGCGAAACGATACTTGACACCCTTGATGTGACCCCAAAAGTTCCCCGAAATATCGGTCTCACTCGAGGTGAACACCGAGGTTCCCGGCACCAGTTTATCTGAGCCCCTTCTCCCCTCCTGTTCGTGATAGGAGGGTCACTTCCCCTGCTTTGTTTGTAAGGGGTTCCCGACCTTCACAGGGCACTTCAGGATGAGGCCGGTCTCACGAGGAAATTCGAGACGTAGCTCGCGGGTGGTGCCACATGCCAAAAGACTATGATTTCCCTGTACACTCTTCATAAGAACCCGATGCCTGGACACCTCTTCGAAGGCAACCCTGTGGATGAAGGCACAACACAAAGGGGCACTGACACCCTCGTGCATCGTCCGGAAAAACCCGCAGGTTCCACATACAGCTCAACAAGTGGCTTGTCACCCCTGAAGAACTCGAGAGGCAAGTGGGGTTTCATTCCTCTACACAAGACGAGGCCTGACTCTCCTGTCCCAACTCTGCAGGGACTTTGCGATCCGAATCAGACCAGCGCCAGTGAAGTCACGAGAAGAACGCTGAGGTTCCTGCCTCCACTCGAGATTAGGACCTCTTCCATTGCACGAAACCCAGTGGAGTCCCGAGAGACACGTCCCAGCTCCTCAGTATCCCTGACTTCTCAGAGGCACCCTGAGAAGCTCCCTGAGGTCACCAGAACAATTCGTGTGAACCCAGGGTTTACTGCCGCCACCATAGAAAGAACTCAAGAGTCCTTCTTCAACGCATTTTGAGGCCTGATTCCCCTACCATGACTCGAGGGCAATGACGCGCTCCCTCTGCTACACTCATGAAGCCCTGACTTCCCTGGCGCCACACGAGAGGCTCCCTGAGCTCCCCGTCATACCTCGTGAGAAACCCCACACTGGCGCCGCAGATAGAGAAAACCCACGAGACGCCCCCGTTCTCGCGACATGACGGCCTTCTTTTCTAGCATGGCCTGGAGATCAATCCCGAGTCCTCTCTCCAAACTCCACAGTAGGCTTGACTCCCTTTTGGTCACTCAGTGGACTCCAAGACATACCCGTCGCGAGTCGAGAGGAGAGTGGAGTCTTTTCCTTCCCCACAAGGCGAGGCCTGACTCCTCGGGTGAGTCTGATATGCGAACCGGATATCCCTGTCGCCCCTGGAGATAAACATTAGGTCCTGGACACAAGCCTAGATGAGGTCTCTTTTTTCCTGCAGTGACTCGAGAGCAATCCCCAACTCTCCCTCGCAACTCAAATGGAAGACTGGACTTCCCTGGGCCAACAGAAGAGGAAGCCTGAATTTCCCGTTGTAACTCAAGAATCCCGCCACAACTCGAGAAAAACCACATCGTTCCCTATTCATCGCAAGATGCGGCCATTGCCGCTACAGCGTCTCAAAAGAAGTCTTACGTTCCATCTTGAAGTGCGATACGGTACTTGGCACCTTTGATGCGACCCCAAAAGTTCCCCAACACACTGGTCTCACTGGAGGGGAACACCGAGGTTCCCGGCATCACCTCATCTGTGCCCCTTCTCCCCTCCTGATCGAGACAGGAGGGTCGATTCCCCTGCTTTGTCTGCAAGGGGTTCCGACCTTCCCAGCGCACCTCAGGATGAGGCCGGTCTCACGAGGAAATTCGAGACGAACCACGTGGGTGGTGCCACATGCCGAACGCCCCCGATGCCCCGGTCCGCTCTTGAGAAGGCCCTGAGGCCCGGACCCCTCTTCGAAGGCAACCCCTGTGTGAAGGCACAACACGAAGGGGTACTGACATCCCCATGCATAGTATGGAAAAACACGCAGATTCCAAACACAGATTGACAAGTGTCCTGTCATCCCTTGAAGAACTAGAGAGGCATGCGGAGTTTCTTTCCTCCACACAAGAGAAGGCCTGACCCTCCTTTCCCAACTCTGCAGGGACCGTGCGATCGGAGTCAGAAATGTAGATGAAACCTGACGTTCCTGCATCAACTCGAAATGAGGCCCTGTTCCATTGTGCCATACCCAGTGGAGTTCCGAGAGGCCCCTCCCAAATCCACAGTATCCCTGATTCTCAGAGGCACCCTCAGAAGTTCTCTGCGGTCACTGGCACAAGTCGAGTGAACCCAGGGTTTCCTGCTGCATTCTGAGCAAGACCTCGAGAGACCTTCTTTACCGCATCTTGAGGCCCGATACCCTACCATGACTGGAGAGCAATGACGCATTCCCCTCGCCACGCCCATTGAAACCTAACTTCCCTGGCGCCACACGAGAGGCTCCCTGCGCTCCCCGTCCTACCTCATGAAAATCCCACACTGGCACCGCCGCTCAAGAAAACTCACGAGACGCCCCCATCATCGTAAGATGAGGGCCTTCTTTTCCTACATGACCTAGAGAGCAATCCCGAGTCCACTCTCCAAACTCCACTGGAGGCCTGACTCCCTTTAGGCCACTCAGTAGCCTCCAAGAGATACACGTCGCTACTCTAGAGGAGAGCGGAGTCCGTTGCTTCCCCTCGAGCAGAGGCCTGACTACTTGGGTGAGTCTGGAATGGGATCCCGAGATCCGTGTCGCCCCTGTAGAGGAAAACTCGGTCCTGGACACAAGCCTAAATGAGGTCTTTTTTGTCCTGCATTGACTCAAGTGCAATCCCCAGCTCTCCCTCCCAACTCGAATGGATGATTGGACTTCCCTGGGCCAACACAAGAGGAAGCCTGTATTCCCCGTTGTAATTCGAGAATCCCGCGGCAAGTGGAGAAAAACAACGTGGCTCCTCCGTCATCGAAATATGAGGCCCCTGTCAGCTATACCGTCTCCAGGGAAGTCCCATGTTCCGTCTTGAAGTGTGAAACGGTAGTTGGCACCCTTGATGCGACCCCCAAATTTCCCTGACACCCCGGTCTCACTCGAGGAGAACATGGAGGTTCCCAGCACCGCTTCAGCTGAGCCTCTTCTCCCCTCCTGATGGCGACAGGAGGGTCGATTCCCCTGCTTTGTCTGGAAGGGGTTCCCAGACTTCCCGGCGAACCTCAGGATGAGGCCAGTCTCACGAGGGAAGTCGAGACCTAGCCTCGTGGGTTGTGCCACATGCCGAAAGACCCCGATTTCCTGGTCCGCTATTGATAAGATCCCGATGCCTGGTCACCTCTTCGAAGGTAACCCTGTGGATGAAGGCACAACACGAAGGGGCACTGACACCCCTGTGCATCGTCCCCCAAAACCGCAGGTTCCACATACAACTCGACAGGTGGCCTGTCATCCCATGAACAACTCGAGAGGCAAGCGGAGTTTCATTACTCCACACAAGACGAGGTCTGACTCTCCTGTCCCAACTCTGCAGGGACCCTGCTATCCGAGTCAGAAATGGAGAGGAACCCTGACGTTACTGCCTCAATCCGAGATTAGGTCCTCTTCAATTGCACCAGTCCCTGTGAAGTCCCGAGAAGCCCCTCTCAACTCCACAGTATCCCTGACTTCTCAGAGGAACCCCGCTAAGCTCCCTGAGGTCATGGGCACAAGTCGAGGGAACCCAGGGTTTCCTGCCACACCCCGAGAAAGACCTCGAGAGTTCTTCTTCGAAGCGTCTTGAGGCTTGATTCCCCTACCATGACTCGAGAGCAATGAGGCGCTCCCCCACGCTACGTCCATGGAGACCTGACTTCCGTGGCACCACAGGAGTCTCCCTGAGCTCCCCGTCCTATCTCGTGAGAAACCCCAACCAGGCACTGCACCTTGAGAAAACCCACGAGACGCCCCCATCATCGCGAGATGAGGGCCTTCTTTTCCTGCATGGCCTAGAGAGCAAACCCGAGTCCTCTGTCCAAATTCCACAGGAGGCTTAACTCCATTTAGGCCACTCTTGGGCTCCAAGGGATACCCGTCACGACTCGAGAGGAGAGCGGAGTCCATTCATTCCCTTCGAGATGAGGCCTGACTCCCCGGGTGAGTCTGGAATGCAACCCCGAGATCCCTGTCGCCCCTGGAGAGAAAATCTCGGTCCTGGACACAAACCTAGATGAGCTCTATTTTGCCCTGCAGTGACTCGAGAGCAATCTCCAGCTCTCACTTGCAACTCGAATGGAAGATTGGACTTCCCTGGGCCAACCCAAGAAGAAACCTGTATTCCCCATCGTAACTCAAGAATCCTGCCGCAACTCGAGAAAAAACACGTGGGTCCCCCGTCAGCGCTAGATGAGGCCCTTGCCCACTACAGCATCTAAAGAGAAGTCCCAGGTTCCGTCTTGAAGTGCGAAACGGTACTTGGCACCCTTGATGCAACGCGAAAAGTTACCCGACTTTCACTCAAGGAGAGCACCGAGGTTCCCGGCACTACTTCATCTGAGCCCTTTCTCTCCTCCTGATCCCGAAAGGAGGGTCGATTCCCCTGCTTTGTTTGGAAAGGGTTCCCGGACTTTCCTGCGCGCCTCAGGATGAGGCCGGTCTCACGAGGAAATTCAAGACGTAGCCTCGTGGGTGGTGCAACATGCTGAAAGAACCCAATTTCCCGGTCCGCACTTGAGGAGATCCCGATGCCCGGACACCTCTTCGAAGGCAACCCTGTGGATGAAGGCACAACAGGAAGGAGCACTGACGCCCCCGTGCATCTCCGAAAAACCCGCAGGTTCCACACACATCACGAAAATGGTGTCATCCTTGAACAACTTGAGATGTAAGCGGAGTTCCATTCCTCCGCAGAACACGAGACCTGACACTCCTGAGCAAACTCAACAGGGACCCTGCGATCTGAGTCAGATCCGGCCTCCAGGAAGTCAGGAGCAGAACCCTGAGGTTCCTGCCTCAACTCGAGATGAGGCCCACTTCCATTGCACCAAACCCAGAGGAGTCCCGAGAGGCCTCTCCCAAATCCACAGTATCCCTGACTTCTCAGAGGCACCCTGAGACGCTCCCTGAGGTCACCGGCACAAGTCAAGGGAACCCAGGGTTTCCTGCCGCAACCCTAGAAAGACATCGAGAGTTCTTTTTCTACCCGTCATGAGGCCCGATTCCCCTACCCTGACTTGAGAGCAATGACGCGCTCCCCCTTGCCCCGCCAATGGAGACCTGACTTCCCTGTTGCCACACGAGAGGCTACCTGAACTCCCCGTCGTACCTCGTGAGAAACCCCACACTGGCGCCGCAGCTCGAGAAAACACACGAGACGCCCCCGTCATCTCGAGATGTGGGCCTTCTTTTCCTGCATGGCCTGGAGAGCAATCCCGAGTCCTCTCTCCAAACTGAAGAGGAGGGTTGACTCCCTTTAGACCACTCAGTGGGCTCCAAGAGATACGCGTCGCTACTCGAGAGGAGAGCCGAGTCCTTTGCTTCCCCTCGAGACGAGGCCTAACTCCCTGGGTGAGTCTGTAATGCAAACCCGAGATCCCTGTCGCCCTTGGAGAGGATCATTGGGTCCTGAACACAAGGCTAGATGAGGTCGCTTTTGCCCTGCAGTAACTCGAGAGCACTCCCCAGCTTTCCCTCGCAACCCGAATGGAAGATTGGACCTCCCTGGGCCAACACAAGAGGAAGCCTGAATTCCCAGTAGTAATTCGAGAATTCCACCTCAACTTGAGAAAAACCACGTGGTTTCCCCTTCATTGCAAGATGAGGCCCTTGCCCGCTCCAGCGTCTCAAGAGTAGTCCCACGTTCTGTCTTCAAGTGCGAAATGATATTTGGCACCCTTAATGCTACCCCAAAAGTTCCCTGACATACGGGTCGCACTCGAGGGGAACACCGAGGTTCCTGGCACCACTTCATCTGAGCCCCTTCTCCCCTCCTGATCGCGAAAGGAGGGTCCATTCCCCTGCTTTGTCTGCAAGGGGTTCCCGACCTTCTCCACGCACCTCAGATGAGGCTGTCTCATGAGGAAATTCGAGACGTAGCCTCGATGGTGGTGCCACATGCCGAAAGACCGCGATTTCCCGATCCGCTCTTGATAAGAACGCGATGCCCAGACACCTATTCGAAGATAGTGTGGATGAAGGCACAACACGAAGGGGCACTGACACCCCCGTGCATCGTCCGGAAAAGACCGCAGGTTACTCATACAGCTCAACAAGTTCCTGTCACCCAGTGAACAACTCGAGAGGCAAGCGGAGGTCCATTCCTGCACACAAGACAAGGCCTGACTCACCTCTCCCAACTATGCAGGGGGCTGCGATTGGAATCAGAAATGGAGAGGAACCCTGAGGTTCCTGCCTCCCCTCGAGATGAGGCCCCCTTCCATTTCACCAAACCCAGTGGAGTCCCGAGAGGTCTTTCCCAACTCCACAGTATCCCTGACTTCTCAGAGGCACCCGGAGAATCTCCCTGAGGTCACTGGCACAAGTCGAGGGAACTCAGGTATTCTTGCCAAGACCTGAGAGAGATCTTGAGAGTCCTTCTTCAACGCGTCTAGAGGCCTGATTCCCCTACCATGACTCGAGAGCAATGACGCGCTCCCCCTTGCCACACGCATCGAGACCTAACTTCCCTGGCGCCACACAAGAGGCTCCCTGAGCTCCCCGTCGTACCTCCTGAGAAACCAACACAGGCGCTGCAGCTCGGTAAAACCACTGAGACCCCCCCCCCCGTCATCGTGAGATGAGGGCCTTCTTTTCCTGCATGTCCTGGAGTGCAATCCCGAGTCCTCTCTCCAAACTCCAGAGGAGGCTTGACTCCCTTTAGTCCACTCAGTGGGCTCCAAGAAATACCCGTCGCGACTCGAGAAGAGAGAGAAGTCCTTTGTTTCCCCTCGAGACGACGCCTGACTCTTGGGTGAGTCTGGAATGCAACCCCAAGATCCCAGTCACCCCTTGAGAGGAACATTAGGTCCTAGACACAAGCCTGGATGAGGTTTCTTTTGCCCTGCAGTGACTCGAGCGCAACCCCCAGCTCTCCCTCGCAACTCGAATGGAAGATTGGGCTTCCCTGGGCCAACACAAGAGGAAGCCAGAAATCCCCTTCGTAACTCGAGAATCCCGCCGCAACTCGAGAAAAACCACGTGTTTCCAACGTCATCCCAAGATGAGGCCCTTGCTGCTATGGCCTCTCAAGAAAAGAACCACGTTCCGTCTTGAAGTGCGAAACGGTACTTTGCACCCTTGATGCGACACCAAATGTTCCTGGACACGCCGGTCTCACTCGACAGGAACACCTAGGTTCCCGCACCACTTCATCTGAGCACCTTCTCCCCTCCTGTTCGAGACAGGAGGGTCTATTCCCCTGCTTTGTTTGGAAGGGGTTCCCCACATTCCCGGTGCACCTCAGGATGAGGCCGGTCTCACGAGGAAATTCGAGACATAGCATCGGGGGTGGTGTCACATGCCGAAATACCCCGATTTCCCGGCCCACTCTTTAGAAGAACCCGATGCCCGGACACCTCTTCGAAGGCAACCCTGTGGACGAAGGCACAAAACGAAGGGTCACTGACACTCCCGTGCATCATTCGGTAAAAGCCGCAGGTTCCACACACAGCTCGACAAGAGGCCTGTCATCCCATGAACAACTCGAGAGGCAAGCAGAGTTCCATTCCTCCACTCAAGACGAGGCCTGACTCTCCGGTCCCAACTCTGAAGGGACCCTGCGATCGGAGTCCAAAATGGAGAGGAACCCTGAGGTTCCTGACTCCACTCGAGATGAGGCCCTCTTCCATTACACCAAAAACAGTGGAGGCCCGAGAGGCCCCTCCCAAATCCACAGTATCGCGACTTCTCAGAGGCACCCTTAGAAGCTCCCTGAGGTCACCGGCACAAGTCGAGGGAACACAGGGTTTCCTGACGCAACCCGAGAAAGACCTCGAAAATCCTCCTTCACGCGTCTTGAATCCCGATTCCCCTACCATGACTCGAGAGCAATGACGCGTTCCCCCTCGAAACTCGCATGGAGACTTGACTTCCCTGGCGCCACACGAGAGGCTCCCTGAGCTCCCCGTCATACCTCGTGAGAAATCCCACACTGGCTCCCCAGCTCCAGAAAACCCACGAGACGCCTCCGTCATCGCGAGATGAAGGCCTTCTTTTCCTGCATGGCCTGGAGAGCAATCTCGAGGCCTCTCTTCAAACTCCACAGGAGGCCTGACTCCCTTTAGGCCACTCTGTGGGCTCCAAGAGATACCCATTGGGACTCGAGAGGAGAGCGGAATTCTTTGCTTCCCCTATATACCAGGCCTGATTCCTCAGGTGAGTCTGGAATGCAACCCCGAGATCCCTGTCGCCCCTGGAGAGGAACATTAGGTCCTAGACACAAGCATAGATGAGGTCTCATTTGCCCTGAAGTGACTCGAGAGCAATCCCCTGCTGTCCCTCGCACCTCGAATGGAAGAATGGACTTCCCTGGGACAACACAAGAGGAAACCTGAATTCCCCATCGTAATTCGAAAATCCCGCCGCAACTCGAGGAAAACCACGTGGTTCCCCCGTCATCGCAAGATGAGGCCCTTGCCAGCTACAGCGTCTCAGGAGAAGCCCCACGTTCCATCTTGAAGTTTAAAACGATAATTGGCAACCTTGATGTTACCACAAAAGTTCCCTGACACCCTGGTCTCACTCGGGGGGAACACCAAGGTTCGGTGCACCGCTTGTTCTGAGCCCCTTATCCCCTCCTGATCGCGATGGGAGGGTCGATTACCCTGCTTTGTCTGGAAGGGGTTCCGGACCTTCCCGGCGCACCTCAGGATGAGGCCGGCCTCACGAGGAAATTCGAGACGTAGCCTTGTGGTTGGTGCCACACGCCGAAAGACCCCGATTTCCCTGTCTGCTCTTGATAAGAACCCAATGCTAGGACACCTCTTCGAAGGCAATCCTGTGGACGAAGGCACAAAACGAAGGGGTCTGACACCCTCCTGCATCATTGGAAAAGCCCGCAAGTTCCACATACAGATCGACAAGTGGCCTGTCACCCCGTGAACAACTCGAGAGGCAAGAGGAGTTAAATTCCTCCACACAAGACGAGGCCTGACTCTCCTGTCCCAACTCTGCATGGACACTGAGATCTGATTCAGAAATGGAGAGGAACCATGAGGTTCCTGCCTCAACTCGAGATAAGGCCCTCTTCTACTGCACCAAACCCAGTGGAGTTCGGAGCGGCCCCTCCCAACTGCACAGTATCCCTGACTTCTCAGAGGCACCCTGAGAAGCTCCCTGAGGTCACGGGCATAAGTCGACGGAACCCAGGGTTTCCTGCCGTAACCTGAGAAAAATCTCGAGAGTCCTTCTTCACGCGTCTTGAGGCCCGATTCCCCTACCATGACTGGAGAAAAATGACGCGCTCCCCCTCGCCACGCGCATGAAGATCTGACTTCCCCGGCACCACATGAGAGTCTCCCTGAGCTCCCCATCGTACCTCGTGAGAAACCCCACACTGGCGCCGCAGCTCGAGAAAACCCACGAGACGCCCCTGTCATGGTGAAATGAGGGCCTTCTTTCCTGCATGACCTGAAGAGCAATCCCGAATCCTCTCTCCAAACTCCAAA
This sequence comes from Bubalus kerabau, assembly GCF_029407905.1. Classification (NCBI taxonomy): domain Eukaryota; kingdom Metazoa; phylum Chordata; class Mammalia; order Artiodactyla; family Bovidae; genus Bubalus; species Bubalus kerabau. The sequence continues at coordinate 1,930,128 of NW_026577886.1, read as the reverse complement.
GGAGGCTTGACTCCCTTTAGGTCACTCAGTGGGCTCCAAGAGATATGCGTCGATACTCAGGAGGAGAGCGGTGTCCTTTGCTTCCCCTCGAGATGAGGCCTGACTACGAGGGTGAGTCTGGAATGCAACCCTGGATCCCTGTCGCCCCTGGAGAGGAACCTTAGGTCTTGGACAAAAGCCTAGAGGAGGTCTCTTTGGCCCTGCAGTGACTCAAGCACAACCCCTAGCTTTCCCTTGCAACTCGAATGGAAGATTGGCCTTTCTGAGCCAACACAAGAGGAAGCCTGAATTTCCAGTTGTAATTTGAGAAACCCGCCGCAACTCGAGAAAAATCACGTGGTTCCCTGTATTGCAAGATGAGGCCCTTGCCCCCTACAGCGTCTCAAGAGAAGTCTCACATTCCGTCTTGAAGTGCAAAACAGTACTTGGCACCCTTGATGCGACCCCAAAAGTTCCCCTATATACCGATCTCACTAGAGGGGACACTGAAGTTCCCGGCACCACTTCATCTGAGGCCTTTCTCCTCTCATGATCGCGATAGGAGGGTCGATTCCACTGCTTTGTCTCGAAGGGGTTCCCGACCTTCCCGGCGCACCTCAGGATGAGGCCGGTCTCACGAGGAAATTCGAGACGTAGCCTCGAGGGCCATACTACATGCCGAAAGACCCCGATTCCATGGTCCACTTTTGATCAAAACCAGACTCCTGGACACCTCTTCGAAGGCAAGCCTGTGGATGAAGGCACAACACGTAGGGGCACTGACACCCCGTGCATCTTCCGGAAAAACCCGCAGGTTCTCACACAGCTCCACAAGTGGTCTGTCACCTCGTGAACAACTCGAGAAGCAAGCGGAGTTCCATTCCTCCACACAAGACGATGCCTGACTCTCCTGTCACAACTCTAGGGACCTTGCGCACCGAGTCAGAAATGGAGAGGAAGCCTGAGGTTCCTGCCTCCACTCAAGACGAGGCCTTTTCCATTGCTGCAAAACCAGAGGAGTCCCGAGAGGCCCGTCCCAAATCCACAGTATGCCTGACTTCTCAGAGGCACCCTGAGAAGCTCCCTAAGGTCCCCGGCAGAAGTCGACGGAACCCAGGGTTTCCTGCCCCAACCTGAGAAAGACCTTGAGAGTCCTGCTTTAACGTATCTTGAGGCCCGATTCCCATACCATATCTCGAGAGCAATGACGCGCTCCCCCTTGCCATGCGCATGTAGACCTGACTTCCCTGGCGACACACGAAAGGCTCTCTGAGCTTCCCGTCGCACCTCGTCAGAAACCGCACACTGGCACCACAGCTCGAGAAAACCAACAAGACGCCCCTGTCATCGCGAGATGAGGATCTTCTTTTCCTGCATGACCTGGAGAGCAATCCCGAGTCCTCTCTCCAAACTCCACAGGGGGCTTGACTCCCTTTAGGCCACTCAGTGGGCTCCAAGAGACACCTGTGGCGACTCGAGAGGAGAGCGGTGTCCTTTGCTTCCCCTCGAGTCGAGCTCGGACTCCCAGGATGCATCTGGAATGCAAACCCGAGATCGCTGTCGGCCCTGGCGAGGAATATTAGGTCCTGGACACAAGCCTAGATGAGGTCTCTTTTGCCCTGCAGTGACTCAAGAGCAAACCCCAGCTCTCCCTCGAAACTCGAATGGAAGATTGGACTTCCCTGGGCCAACACAAGAGGAAGCCTGAATTCCCCGTCGTAACTCGAGAATCCCGCCGCACCTTGAGAAAAACCACGTGATTCCCCCGTCATCCCAAGATGAGGCCCTTGCCCTCTACAGCGTGTCAAGTGAAGCCCCAAGTCCGTATTGAAGTGCAAAACGGTACTTGGCACCCTTGAAGCGACCCCAAAAGTTTCCCGACACACCAGTTCCACTCGAGGGGAACACCGAGGTTCCCGGCACGACTTCAGCTGAGCCCTTTCACTCCTCCTGATCGCGACAAGATGGTCGATTCCCCTGCTTTGTCTGGAAGGGGTTCCCGATCTTCATGGCGCACCTCAGGATGACACCAGTCTAACGAAGAAATTCGAGACGTAGCCTCATGGATGGTGCCACGTTCTGAAAGACCCCGATTTCCTGTTTCGCTATTGATAAGAACCCGATGTCCAGACACCTCTTTGAAGGCAACCCTGTGGATGAAGGCACAACACGAAGGGGCACTGACCCCCTCATGCATCTTACGGAAAAAACCGAAGGTTCCACTCACAGCTCGACAAATGGTCTGTTATCCTGTGAACAACTCGAGAGGCAAGTGGAGTTCCATTCCTCCACACAAGACGAGGCCTGACTCTCCTGTCCCAACTCTTCAGGGACCCTGTGGTCGGAGTTTTAAATGGAGAGGAACCCTTAGGTTCCTGCCTCAACTCGAGATGAGAACCTTTGCCATTGCACCAAACCCAGTGGAGGTCCGAGAGCCCCTCCCAAGTCCACAGTATGCCTGACTTCTCAGAGGCACCCTGAGAAGCTCCCTAGGTCACCGGTACAAGTCGAGGGAACCCAGGGTTTCCTGCCACAACCTGAGAAAGACCTTGAGACTCCTTCTTCAACGCGTCTTGAGTCCCGATTTCCCTACCATGACTCGAGAGCATTTATGGGCTCCCCCTCATCACACGCATAGACACCTGACTTTCCTGGCGCCACATGAGAGGCTCCCTGAGATCCCCGTTGTACCTCGTGAGAAAATTCTACTTGCGCCCCAACTCGAGAAAACCCACAAGACGCCCCCGTCATTGCGAGCTGAGGGCCTTCTCTTCCTGTATGGCCTGGAGAGCAATCCCGAGTCCTCTCTCCAACTCCACAGGAGGCTTGACTCCCTGGAGGCCACTCAGTGGGCTCCAAGAGATACGTATCGTGACCCAGGAGGATATCAGAATCCTTTGCTTCCCCTCGAGCCGAGGCCTGACTCACTGGGTGAGTCTGGAATGCGTCCCCGTGATCCCTATCGCCCCTCGAGAGGAACATTAGGTCCTGGACACAAGCCTAGACGAGGTCTATTTTGACCTGCCGTGACTCGAGAGCAATTCCCACCCAGCTCTCTCTGGCAACTCGAATGGAAGAATGGACTTCCCTGGGCCAACAGAAGAGGAAGCCTGAATTCCCCGTCGTAAGTCAACAATCCCATCGCAACTCGAAAAAAACCACGTGGTTTCCCCTTCATCACAAGATGAGGCCCTTGCCCGCCACAGCGTCTCAAGAGAAGTCCCACGTTTCGTCTTGAAGTTTGAAACAGTATTTGGCAAGCTTCATGAGACCCCAAAAGTTCCCTGACATACCAGTCTCACTCAAGGGGAACACCGAGGTTCCTGGCACCACTTCATCTGAGCCCCTTCTCCCCTCCTGATCGCGACAGTAGGGTCGATTAACCTGCTTTGTCTGGAAGGCTTTCCCGACCTTCCAGGGGCACCTCAGCATGAGGCCCGTCTCATGAGGAAATTCGAGATGTAGCCTCGTGTGTGGTGCCGCATTCCAAAAGACCCCGATTTCCTGGTCCGCTCTTGATAAGAACCCGATGCCCGCACACCACTTCGAAGGCAACCCTGTGGATGAAAGCACATCACGAAGGGGCACTGACACCGCCGTGCATTGTCTGGAAAAAACCGCAGGTTCCACACACAGCTCGACAAGTGGCCTGTCACTCCTTGAACAACTTGAGAGGCAAGCGGAGTTCCATTCCTCCACACAAGACGAGGCCTGACTCTCCTGTCCCAACTCTGCAAGGACCCTGCGATCTGAGTCCGAAATGGAGAGGAACCCTGAGGTTCCTTCCTGATCTCGAGATTAGGCCCTCTTCCATTGCAGCAAACCCAGTGGAGTCCCGAGAGGCCTCTCCCAGCTCCATAGTATCCCTGACTTCTCAGAGGCACCCTGAGAAGCTACCTGAGGTCACAGGCACAAGTCGAGGGAACCCAGGGTTTCCTGCCGCAACCCGAGAAAGACCTCGAGTGTCCTTTTTCATTGTGTTGAGCCCTGATTCCTCTACCATGACTCGAGAGCAATGACATGCGCCCCCTCGCCACTCGTATGGAGACTTGACTTCCCTGACACCACACGAGAGGCTCCCTGAGCTCCCGGTCGTACCTTGTGAGAAACCCCACACTGGCACCGCAGCTCCAGAAAAACGAGACTCCCCCGACATCGCGAGATGAGGGCCTTCTTTTCCTGCATGGCCTGGAGAGCAATCCCGCGTGCTCTCTCCAAACTCCACAAGAGAGGAGCCAAGATTGCTGAGGAGTAGGACGGGGAGAACTCTTTTCCCCCCCAAACAATTTCATCAAAAGAGCATTTAAACGTCGAGTAAATTCCACAATACAACTTATGAATGCTGCCAGAGGACATCAGGCACCCAGAAAAGCAACCCAACTCTTGGAAAGTAGGTAGGAAAAAGTATAAAAGACAAAAAAAGAGACAAAAGAGGGAGGGAGGGATTTCCGTCCCGGGAAGATAGTCTTAAAAAGAGAAAAGTTTCCAAACACCAGGAAAGCTTTTCACTGCCAAATCTTTGCCAAGCTTTGGAAGCACAAAGGGCAACATAAGGGGGATAAAAATAAATAAACAATTAAAACTCGCAGATTGCAAGCCCTATGGTAACTCCCCCAGCCGCGAAGCAGTGCAGACGCCTGCTCACACCATTAGCAAGCAGGGGCTGGGCAGGGAGGCGCGGCGCGGGCTGCATCGCTTAGAGTAAGAATCTGGCCTGAATACCATGAGTGCTATCTGAACGAAATAACTTGGGCTAGCAAACCAGACTCTGGGATATCTACCACGCAAAAAGCCTGCCCTAACCTAAGACACCGCCAGGCCCGCGCACGGAACAAAGGACTGAACAGAGATAGCCGGCTGCAGACCTTCCCCCTCCGGTGACAGGCAGCCCGAGCCGGAAGGGGGCAATTGCAGCCCCAGAGAGACATTATCTATAAAACTGTAAGCAGGCTTCTTTGCTAACTAAAACTTCTTGGGGATCTGGACGGTCAACATCTGCCTGAGAAAGTGCGCCTGTTTTACACCCAGATAACCGAGTGGCGGGGAGGCGATAAGTCACAACATTGGCGCTCGCCAAACACCTCATCACCTGAGCTGCTCGGACCTGGGAAGAGCACAAAACGCAGGCCGAACTGAGTCTGTGCCTCTGAGGACTACCCGAGTGCCTGAACCTGAGCGGCTTGGACCTGGGAGGTGCATGCAGCCCAGGGCCAGCCTCGGATTGTTCCCAGTGGAACAACCTAGAGCCCGAGCAGTGTGGGCAGGAAGGCTACACGCGCCATGAGTGGGGGCAGACCCAGTGTGGCTGAGGCACTGCGAACGCACGCCAGTGTTATTTGTTTGCAGCATCACTCCCTCCCTCCCTCCCCACAGCGCAACTGAACAAGTGAGACTAAAAAAAAAAAGTGTCCTCTACCGTCCCCTTTGTGTCAGGGCGTAAACCAGACACTGAAGAGACCAGCAAACAAAAGAAGCTATAACAGAGGGAAACGCCTTGGAAGCTACAGGCAATAGATTAAAACCCTGTGGTTATTAGAACTACATAGGAAGGCGCCTATAGATCTTGAGAAATATAAGTCGGACCAAGGAACTAGCCAAAAATGAACCGAACCCACGACACTCACAACAAAACCAGAGAAAGTCCTAGATATATTTTTATGATCATTCTTTCTTTTTTTTAATTTTTTGAATTTTAAGTCCTCTATTGTTCATTTAATTTTCACTTTTATAACCTATTACTTTGCAAAAAAAAGACCCTATTTTTTTCTTCTTCAGCAAACTTCATATATATATATTTATATATATATATAATAATTTTTTGACCTTGTTTTTTGTTTTGTTTTTTTTCTTCTTTTCTTTAACATTGTATTTTTGAAATTCCAAACTGTACTCTAGATTTTTAATTTATGCTTTTTGATATTTGATATCAATTTTGTACCTGTAGTTTCTTTATAATTTTTGCTACATTGCTTGTTTTTGTTTGTTTGTTTTCTCTTTAGTTTTCTTCTTCCTTTTTTTTTAACATTGTATTTTTGAAATTCCAAACTCTACTCTAGATTTTTAATTTTTGCTTTTTGGTATTAGTTATCAATTTTGTACCTGTATTTTCTTGATAATTTTTGCGACCATGTTTGTTTTTCTTTGTTCGTTTTTTCTCTCTTTCTTTTCCTTCTTCTTTTCTTTAACATCGTATTTTTGAAATTCCAAACTCTACTCTAGATTTTTAATTTTTGCTTTTATGTATTTGTTACCAATTTTGTACCTTTAAGAACCCAATCTTCAGTACCCATTTTTCACTAGGGAGCGAGATTACTGGCTTGACTGCTCTCTCTCCCTTTGGACTCTCCTTTTTCTCCACCAGGTCGCCTGTGTCTCCTCCCTAACCCCTCTCTACTCTACCCAACTCTGTGAATTTCTGTGTATTCCAGACGGTGGAGAACACTTAGGGAACTGATTACTGGCTGGATCTGTCTCCCTCCTTTTCATTCCCCCCTTTTATCCTTCTGGCCACCTCTGTATCCTTCCTCCTTCTTCTCGTCTCTGTATAACTCTGTGAACATCTCTGAGTGGTCCAGTTGTGGAGTGCACATAAGGAAGTGACTACTGGCCAGCCCACTCTCTCCACTATTGATTCCACCTCATCTCATTTGGGTCACCTCTAACTCCCTCCTCCCTCTTCTCTTCTCCATGTAACGCTGTGAACCTTTCTGAGTGACCCTCACAGTAGAGAAACTTTTCTTCTTTAACGTAGATGTTTTATCAATGGTGCTGTATAGAAGGAGAAGTTTTGAAACTACTGTAAAAGTAAGACAGATAACTGGAAGCAGGAGGCTTAAGTCCAAACCCTGCCTCCAGGGAACTCCTGACTCCAAGGAACATTAATTGACAGGAGCTCATCAAATGCCTCCATACCGACACTGAAATCAAGCACCACACAAGGGCCAACAAGTTCCAGGGCAAGACATACCAAGCAAATTCTGCAGCAACAAAGGAACGCAGCCCTGAGCTTCAAGATACAGGCTGCCAAAAGTCACCCCAAAACCACAAACATCTCATAACTCATTACTGGACACTTCATTGCACTCCAGAGAGAAGAAATACAGCTCCACCCACCAGAACATGGACACAAGCTTCCCTAACCAGGAAACCTTGACAAGACACCTGTACAAACCCACACACAGCGAGGAAATGCCAGAGTAAAGAACTCCACAAACTGCCAGAATACAGAAAGGACACCCCAAACTCAGCAATTTAAACAAGATGAGACAGAGGAATACCCAGCAGATAAAGGAACAGGATAAATGCCCACCAAACCAAACAAAAGAGGAAGAGATAGGGAATCTACCTGATAAAGAATTCCGAGTAAGGATAGTGAAATGGATCTAAAATCTTGAAATTAAAATGGAATCACAGATAAATAGCCTGGAGACAAGGATTGAGAAGATGCAAGAAAGGTTTAACAAGGACCTAGAAGAAATAAAAAAAGAGTCAATATATAATGAATAATGCAATAAATGAAACTAAAAACACTCTGGAGGCAACAAATAGTAGAATAACAGAGGCAGAAGATAGGATTAGTGAATTTGAAGATAGAATGGTAGAAATAAATGAATCAGAGAGGATAAATGAAAAACGAATTAAAAGAAATGAGCACAATCTCAGAGACCTCCAGGACAATATTAAACGCTACAACATTCGAATCATAGGGGTCCCAGAAGAAGAAGACAAAAAGAAAGACCGTGAGAAAATACTTGAGGAGATAATAGTTGAAAACTTCCCTAAAATGGGGAAGGAAATACTCACTCAAGTCCAAGAAACCCAGAGAGTCCCAAACAGGATAAAGCCAAGGCGAAACCCCCCAAGACACATATTAATCACATTAACAAAAATCAAACACAAAGAACAAATATGAAAAGAAGCAAGGGAAAAACAACAAATAACACACAAGGGAATTGCCATAAGGATAACAGCTGATCTTTCAATAGAAACTCTTCAAGCAAGGAGGGAATGGCAAGACATACTTAAAATGATGAAAGAAAATAACCTACAGCCCAGATTATTGTACCCAGCAAGGATCTCATTCAAGTATGAATGAGAAATCAAAAGCTTTTCAGACAAGCAAAAGCTGAGAGAATTCTGCACCATCAAACCAGCTCTCCAACAAATACTAAACAGGAAACACAAAAACGGTGTATAAATTCAAACCCCAAACAATAAAGTAAATGGCAATGGGATCATACTTATCAGTAATTACCTTAAACGTAAATGGGTTGAATGCTCCAACCAAAAGACAAAGACTGGCTGAATGGATACAAAAACAAGACCCCTACATATGTTGTCTACAAGAGACCCACCTCAAAACAGGAGATACATACAGACTGAAAGTGAAGGGCTGGAAAAAGATTTTCCATGCAAATAGGGACCAAAAGAAAGCAGGAGTAGCGATACTCATATCAGATAAAATAGACTTTAAAACAAAGGCTGTGAAAAGAGACAAAGAAGGTCACTACATAATGATCAAAGGATCAATCCAAGAAGAAGATATAACAATTATAAATATATATGCACCCAACGTGGGAGCACCACAGTATGTAAGACAAATGCTAACAAGTATGAAAGGAGAAATTAACACTAACACAATAATAGTTGGAGATTTTAATACCCCACTCACACCTATGGATAGATCAACTAAACAGAAATTTAACAAGGAAACACAAACTTTAAATGATACAATAGACCAGTTAGACCTAATTGATATCTATAGGACAATTCATCCCAAAACAATGAATTTCAACTTTTTCTAAAGTGCACATGGAACCTTCTCCAGGATAGATCACATCCTGGGCCATAAAGCTAGCCTTGGTAAATTCGAAAAAATAGAAATCATTCCAAGCATCTTTTCTGACCACAATGCAGTAAGATTAGATCTCAATTACAGGAGAAAAACTATTAAAAATTCCAACATATGGAGGCTGAACAACACGCTGCTGAATAACCAACAAATCACAGAAGAAATCAAAAAAGAAATCAAAATTTGCATAGAAACGGATGAAAATGAAAACACAACAACCCAAAACTTGTGGGACACGGTAAAAGCAGTCCTAAGGGGAAAGTTCATAGCAATACAGGCACACCTCAAGAAACAAGAAAAAAGTCAAATAAATAAACTAACTCTACACCTAAAGCAACTAGAAAAGGAAGAAATGAAGAACCCCAGGGTTAGTAGAAGGAAAGAAATCTTAAAAATTAGAGCAGAAATAAATGCAAAAGAAACAAAAGAGACCATAGCAAAAATCAACAAAACCAAAAGCTGGTTCTTTGAAATGATAAATAAAATTGACAAACCATTAGCCAGACTCATCAAGAAACAAAGGGAGAAAAATCAAATCAATAAAATTAGAAATGAAAATGGAGAGATCACAACAGAAAACACAGAAATACAAAGGATCATAAGAGACTACTATCAACAATTATATGCCAATAAAATGGACAACGTGGAAGAAATGGACAAATTCTTAGAAAAGTACAATTTTCCAAAACTGGACCAGGGAAGAACTAGAAAATCTTAACAGACCCATCACAAGCACGGAAATGGAAACTGTAACCAAAAATCTTCCAGCCAACAAAAGCCCAGGTCCAGACGGCTTCACAGCTGAATTCTACCAAAAATTTAGAGAAGAGCTAACACCTATCCTGCTCAAACTTTTCCAGAAAATTGCAGAGGAAGGTAAACTTCCAAACTCATTCTATGAGGCCACCATCAGCCTAATACCAAAACCTGCCAAAGATCCCACAAAAAAAGAAAACTACAGGCCAATATCACTGATGACATAGATGCAAAAATCCTTAACAAAATTCTAGCAATCAGAATCCAACAACACATTAAAAAGATCATACACCATGACCAAGTGGGCTTTATCCCAGGGATGCAAGGATTCTTCAATATCCGCAAATCAATCAATGTAATACACCACCTTAACAAATTGAAAAATAAAAACCATATGATTTTCTCAATAGATGCAGAGAAAGCCTTTGACAAAATTCAACATCCATTTATGATAAAAACTCTCCAGAAAGCAGGAATAGAAGGAATATACCTCAACATAATAAAAGCTATATATGACAAACCCACAGCAAACATTATCCTCAATGGTGAAAAATTGAAAGCATTTCCTCTAAAGTCAGGAACAAGACAAGGGTGCCCACTTTCACCATTACTATTCAACATAGCTTTGGAAGTTTTGGCCACAGCAATCAGAGCAGAAAAAGAAACAAAAGGAATCCAAATTGGAAAAGAAGAAGTAAAACTCTCACTGTTTGCAGATGACATGATCCTCTACATAGAAAACCCTAAAGACTCCACCAGAAAATTACTAGAACTAGTCAATGACTATAGTAAAGTTGCAGGATATAAAATCAACACACAGAAATCCCTTGAATTCCTATACACTAATAATGAGAAAACAGAAAGAGAAATTAAGGAAACAATTTCATTCACCATTGTAACGGAAAGAATAAAATACTTAGGAATATACCTACCTAAAGAAACTAAAGACCTATATATAGAAAACTATAAAACACTGGTGAAAGAAATCAAAGAGGACACTAATAGGTGGAGAAATATACCATGTTCATGGATTGGAAGAATCAATATAGTGAAAATGAGTATACTACCCAAGGCAATTTATAGATTCAATGCAATCCCTATCAAGCTACCAACAGTATTCTTCACAGAGCTAGAACAAATAATTTCACAATTTGTATGGAAATACAAAAAACCTCGAATAGCCAAAGCGATCTTGAGAAAGAAGAATGGAACTGGAGGAATCAACCTACCTGATTTCAGGCTCCGCTACAAAGCCACAGTTATCAAGACAGTATGGTACTGGCACAAAGACAGAAATATAGATTAGTGGAACAAAATAGAAAGCCCAGAGATAAATCCACACACATATGGACACCTTATCTTTGACAAAGGAGGCAAAAATATACAATGGATTAAAGACAATCTCTTTAACAAGTGGTGCTGGGAAATCTGGTCAACCACTTGTAAAAGAATGAAACTAGAACACTTTCTAACACAATACACAAAAATAAACTCAAAATGGATTAAAGATCTAAACGTAAGACCAGAAACTATAAAACTCCTAGAGGAGAACATAGGCAAAACACTCTCTGAAATACATCACAGCAGGATCCTCTATGACCCACCTCCCAGAATATTGGAAATAAAAACAAAAATAAACAAATGGGACCTAATTAACCTTAAAAGCTTCTGCACATCAAAGCAAACTATTAGCAAGGTGAAAAGACAGCCTTCGGAATGGGAGAAAATAATAGGAAATGAAGCAACTGACAAACAACTAATCTCAAAAATATACAAGCAACACCTACAGCTCAACTCCAGAAAAATAGATGACCCAATCAAAAAATGGGCCAAAGAACTAAATAGACATTTCTCCAAAGAAGACATACAGATGGCTAACAAACACATGAAAAGATGCTCAAAATCACTCATTATCATAGAAATGCAAATCAAAACCACTATGAGGTACCATTTCACGCCAGTCAGAATGGCTGCAATCCAAAAGTCTACAAATAATAAATGCTGGAGAGGGTGTGGAGAAAAGGGAACCCTCTTACACTGTTGGTGGGAATGCAAACTAGTACAGCCACTATGGAGAACAGTGTGGAGATTCCTTAAAAAACTGGAAATAGAACTGCCTTATGATCCAGCAATCCCACTGCTGGGCATACACACTGAGGAAACCAGAAGGGAAAGAGACACGTGTACCCCAATGTTCATCGCAGCACTGTTTCTAATAGCCAGGACATGGAAGCAACCTAGATGTCCATCAGCAGATGAATGGATAAGAAAGCTGTGGTACATATACACAATGGAGTATTACTCCGCCATTAAAAAGAATAGAATGAATCAGTTCTAATGAGGTGGATGAAACTGGAGCCTATTATACAGAGTGAAGTAAGCCAGAAAGAAAAACACCAATACAGTATACTAACGCATATATATGGAACTTTGAAAGACGGTAACAATAACCCTGAGTACGAGACAGCAAAAGAGACACTGATGTATAGAAGAGTCTTATGGACTCTGTGGGAGAGGGAGAAGGTGGGAAGATTTGGGAGAATGGCATTGAAACATGTAAAATATCATGTATGAAAAGAGTTGCCAGTCCAGGTTTGATGCATGACACTGGATGCTTGGGGCTAGTGCACTGGGACGACCCAGAGGGATGCTATGGGGGGGGAGGAGGGAGGAGGGTTCAGGATGGGGAGCACATATATACCTGAGGCGGATTCATTTTGATATTTGGAAAAACTAATACAATTATGTAAAGTTTAAAAATAAAATAAAATTAAAAAAAAAATCCACAGGAGGCTTGACTCCCTTTAGGCCACTCAGTGGTCTCCAAGAAATACCCGTCGGGACTCGAGAGCAGAGCAGAGTCCTTTCCTTCCTCTCGAGATGAGGTCTGACTCCTCGGGTGCGTCTAAAATGCAACCCCGAGATCTCTGTCGCCCCTGGAGAGGAACATTAGGTCCTGGACACAAGCTTAGATGAGGTCTCTTTTGCCCTGAAGTGACTCGAGAGCAATCCCTAGCTCTCTCTCGCAACTCTAATGGAAGATTGGACTTCCCTGGGCCAACACAAGAGGAAGCCTGAATTCCCCATCATAACTCGAGAATCCCGCCGAAACTCGAGAAAAACCACATGGTTACCCCGTCATCGCAAGATGAGGCCCTTGCCCGCTACAGCGTCTAAAGAGAAGTCCCAGGTTTCTTCTTGAAGTGTTTTCACACTTCAAGTGTGAAAACTTGGCACCCTTGATGCGATTCCAAAAGTTCCCCAACACCCTGGTCTCTCTCGAGGGGAACACCGAGGTTCCCGGTACGACTTCATCTGAGCCACTTCTCCCCTCCTGATTGCGACTGGAGGGTCGACTCCCGTGCTTTGTCTGGAAGGGGTTCCCAACCTTCCCGGCGCACCTCAGGATGAGGCCAGTCTAACGAGAATATTTGAGACGTAGCTTCATGGGTTGGTAACACATGCTGAAAGACCCCGATTCCCCGGTCCGCTCTTGATAAGAACCCGATGCCCGGACACCTCTTCAAAGGCAACCCTGTGGAAGAAGGCACAACACGAAGGGGCACTGACACCCTCGTGCATCGTCCGGAAAAACCCGCAGATTCCAAACACAGTTCGACAAGTTGCCTGTCACCCCATGAATAACTCGAGAGGCAAGCGGAGTTCCATTCCTCCTTACAAGACGAGGCCTGACTCTCCTGTCCCAACTCTGCAGGGACCCTGCGATCAGAGTCAGAAATGGAGATGAACCTTGAGGTTCCTGCCTCCACTCGAGATGAGGCCCTCTTCTATTGCACCAAACCCAGTGGAGTCCCGAGAGGGCCCTCCCAACTCCAGGGTATCCCTGACTTCTCAGAGGCACACTGAGAAGCTCCCTGAGGCCACCGGCACTAGTCGAGGGAACCCAGGGTTTACTGCCGTGACCCAAGAAACACCTTGAAAGTCCTTCTTTAACGGTTCTTGAGGCCCAATACACCTTTCATGACTCTAGAGCAATGACGCGCTCCCCCTCGCAATGCGCATGTAGACCTGACTTCCCAAGCGCCACATGAGAGGCTCCCTGAGCTCCCCGTAGTACCTCATGAGAAACCCCACACTGGCGCTGCAGCTCGAGAAAACCCACGAGACGCCCCCTTCATCGCGAGATGATGGCCTTCTTTTCCTGCATGGCCTGGAGAGCAATCCCGAGTCCTCTCTCCAAACTCCACAGGAGGCTTGACTCCCTTTAGGCCACTCAGTGGGCTCCAAGAGATACCCGTCGCAACTCGAGAGGAGAGCGGAGTCCTTCGCTTCCCCTCGAGACAAGGACTGACTCCCCGGGTGCATCAGGAAAGCAACCCCGAGATCCCTGTCCCCCCTGGAGACGAACATTATGTCCTGGACACAAGCCTAGATAAGGTCTCTTTTGCCCTGCAGTAACTCAAGCGCAATCCCTAGCTCTCCCTCGCAACTCGAATGGAAGACTGGACTTCCCTGGGCCAACACAAGAGGAAGCCTGAATTTCCTGACCTAACTCGAGAATCCCGCCACAACTCGAGAAAAACGACGTGGTTAACCCGTCACCACAAGATGAGGCCCTTGCCAGCTACAGCGTCTCAAGAGAAGTCTCACGTTCCGTCTTGAAGTTTGAAACGGTACTTAGAACCTTTGATGTGACTCCAAAAGTTCCCCGACATCCCAGTTTTACTCGAGGGGAACATCGAGGTTCCCGGCACCACTTCATCTGAGCCCCTTCTCCCCTCCTGATCGGGACAAGAGTGTCGATTCACTTGCTTTGTCTGAAAGGGTTACCGACCTTCCTGGTGCACCTCAGGTTGAGGTCCGTCTCAAGAAGAAATTCGAGATGTAGGCTTGTGGGTGGTGCCACATGCCGAAAGACCCTGATTTCCTGGTCTGCTCTTGATAAGAACCTGAAGGCTGGATACCTCTTCGAAGGCAACCCTGTGTATGAAGGCAAAAAACGAAGGGGAACTGACACCCCCATGCATCGTCCGGATAAAACCGCAGGTTCCACACACAGCTCGACAAGTGGCCTGTTATCTGGTGAACAACTCGAGAGTCCAGTGGAGTTCCATTCCTCCACACAAGACGAGGCCTGACTCTCCTGTCCTAACTCTGTAGGGACTCTGTGTTCAGAGTCAGAAATGGAGAGCAACCCTGAGGTTCCTGCTTCAAATCGAGATGAGGCCCTCTTCTGACAAGGTCCAGCCTCGGCTGGTCCAGGGTTTTCGAAGGGGAGACAGAGTAGGCGACCTATTGATTTATTTATCAAAGATATAAAGAGTAATAGAATGAGGATAGCTCAGTAGGAAAATTTAGTGGAGAAAAGAAGCTGAGTAGCTTGGTTTATGCGGAAAATCAGTATAACCCGTGACACCAGGTTAGCTCTGACCACGGAGGCCGCAGGCTCCCTCTCGAATAGCGAAAAGTGCCCCACCTTAGACACCTTCTCAAGTGGTCATCGAAGCCCAGGCAAATAAATGGTCGCAGAGGATATCCGCGCTCCAGATGGACACTCATCTGAAAATTGAGGGGAAAAATGACATTAGGAGACTAAGCGTTGGCAATCAAGGCCCGTAGCTTTAGTTTCAACAGGGGTTTTTATACCCTAAGTTACACATAGAGGATAATGGGGATGCAAAGTCAGCAGCCTTTGATCCTTATCAAAAACCAGGGTTTCTTTCCTGCAAATGTATCATATACAAATGGTTTAGGTGATTTACATCATCTTCTAGCCAGAAGACCTATTAACATTTTATGACTCTTGACAAAGACTTATCAACCGTAAGACTTATTTTCTCTAAGAGTAATTATTTTAAGGTTTGGCCCCATCTTTCGAAGATAAAATTGCATTCCTATAGGGCAGATATGTAATGGGTTTACAACAAAGGAAAGAATTTATTACCTTAAGGGTCTAAAGTTAGTAACACCAAGGCCACTACTTATTTCTTCTACATACCATCTATATTAATTAATACACATTCAAGGATACAATTCAGGGGATGTGGAAACTTGGCAACAAGCATTGGTTCATCAATGAAATCTTTTACTAGTTTTATTCTGACAGTTTCTAACTCTCTGAGAGGCTCTAAGCTATTTGAATATCTTAAACTTCCCGTGCCTCTCGAGGCTTGGAGACTGTAAACAATTGTATGCATTGCTGTAGGAGTCCGGGTAAACTTGTCAGGCGAGTTAGAGAGCCATCTGACGTGTTTGGATTTAAACACTCCTAATTGCCCAGGAACTTTATTAATTGGAGCTGTAAGTTAGCTCTTTGACAGAAAGAGTGAGATGGTGGTGGGGGACAGCCCCCAGTAAAGTCAGAGGTGAGAGCACAAAGCAATAAAGTAGGCAGACACTGGTTTTGGGGGGTAGATGCTCAAGAATATCCGGGAGGATTCCCGAGGCTCGATCCCGCCTTTGTGTATGCCCAGCCTCCTTCCTCATGACCTTTGTCACGAGTGGAATGTCTCTCGCCGGCTCCCGGCGTCTCCCCATTTTTTATTTCTTAAAACAGCCAGATGTAGCTCAGTCGCGAGCCTCTGAATACTCTGCCGAAGAATCCTGACAATACAAGGAAGAAAGATTATGAGAAGCAGAATTAAAGCAGCCACCGCAGCATAGCTAAAGACATTAGACAGAATATTCTTTCCTGAGATGTAGTTAGGGAAAGTATGGAAGAAATCATTTGCTGTTCCAGCAGCAGTAAATTCTAATCGGGAGTGCTCCATGGTTGCTATTTGATAGTGAAGTTTCCCTACGTCTCAACCAATGTCAGAACTGTTCCAGATACCTGAAATATGGTTTTTAATCTTTTCCCATTCAAAATCTGTCTCATTTACTTTCAGGGGTGTTCCACATATCCACCGATAGTCAGCATGACAAGACAATGCCATTTTCACCTTTAAAGCCTGCAATTCAGTCCCAATATGTATTACTGCTTCCTCTAGGGCGTCTACCCTCATTTCTAATTTTCTCTCTATAGCTTCCTGTGTTGCCAATGTTAAAGAAACATTTTTGGACATAGAATCAACATATTGAGCAGTATGTACTTGTTGAGTCAATGATATTTCTGCCACAGTAACAGAAGTGATTGCACTTATCAAAGCTGCTGTTCCCAAGATAATTAAGCCCACAAACCGTCGTGTTTGCATTAAATCCTGTAGTTGTTGTAATACAGCAAGACCATAATTCAATAAGTGGTTACATCATAAGATAAGGTGGATGTTGTAGCATTACAAAGGAGCAAACATTATATTGAGGGTTTAAACAAGATGAACCAGGGAGCAGCTGTAGGCGTCAGCCCGGGGGAGCAGTGTCCCCAGCATCAGGAGGCAGAACGCGAGCAGCAGGCTGTGGGCCAAGGCGCCTATGGTGGGCGGAGGGGCAGGGTTCGTGGTTTAGGGCTAGCCGCCACCGCTTGGGCTCAGGGCGGTCCCCTCTCGCCGGTGGGGCCACGCTGGTCTGGACAGCACTCCGCGGGTGCGCTTTCCTCTCTGGCCCTCACTCGCTGCACAGACTTCTTTGCTCTAGGTCACGGGGTGCAGCGAGGTGGGTGCGAGGCGCTGCTGGTGGCACGGAGGCGAGAGCTGGCTGGGAGAGGGGGAGCGAGCCAGTGCGCGCGCCGCAAACCTGGTCTTTGGGGAATGTGACATGACGAATTTGTCTGAGATCCAAACCGGAGAATCTGCATTCTGTAGAAATATACAAGCATACCCTCTCCCACAAGTTACCAACACATCTGGCCTTTTTCACTCTCCCGTAAGGAGGCCTTTTTACTTGACCAGGGGCCGAGTCGTAGCCTGTAATTCAGGCATCTAGTGTCTCATCATTGTAGTCTGCCCCTGTGTGTTTACGTTTAAGTGATTAGTTACAATTGGAACATAACTTCACTATTTGTCTAGCTGTTTCCCTATGGATATGTTAATTTAGGTCTAATGTTTAGTTTAGGTCTCTGTATAAATTTAAGTAATAAATGTATAACCTCCTTATCTCATTTTGGTATAGAGGTATACAGATAGACCTAAATGCAAAATGCATTTATATATGTATTTATATATGGCAACAAGTATAAAGTTATTGACATATAATATATATAAATCAATATACTTGAATTAATCTTTATAATTAATATATTAATTAATATATATTACAACAATACAACACATACACAGCTAATACCAACCAACACAAACCAATATACTGTAATAATACATGTCACACATTTATAATTATACAGTATATAGAACATTTATCATCACAGCACATCAATCCATACCAATTAATATCAGCCACACACACATTATATTCTGCCATATATATTTAATTATACAGTATATATATATGTGTGTGTATATAGTATACATATTAATTTATATACAAATTAATTAAGTATAGATCTATAAATAAAATTAGGTATACCTTTATTATATTTTATTTATACCCATACCTAATTAGGCAAACTGTAATTAGGCAAATACATTTATATTATGTATTTATAACAATATATAAAGTATTGTTAAATGTACCACCTGTACAGCATCTCCACCCCACATACCACTTTCTCTAATCCCACGAACTCATTTTCAGTATTATGTGTTGGCCAGGAGCTGGGCCAGTCTTTCCCAGCAATGTTAAGAGACGTCTGTTCCTGTGTCTAATAGCCCTGGCATTTTATTCTCTTGAATTAAAAGATCTTTTAAAGGCCTTGGAACTGTAATTTCCTGCACCCAAAAGGCTAGATCACTAGATCCAAATGTTTTGTGGCTCTTAGCTTGAGAAGTCAAGTTTTTCCTTGTCTGATTGTAAGGTAAAAGTAAAAGCTGTGTTACTCTTTGACCTTTATTAATTTGTACAGTTTTGATAGGCAGTGAGATCAAGACTTTAATTTCTCAATATCATCAGAATCTACTACACCATGCACCAGCGAAATTTCTTTTCTTTCTTTTTTTTTTATTTAATTTTTTTTTAAAAGAAAGCGAGCTACGCCCCAGGACAAATCTTACAATGTCCTCAGCCACTCCGGTTGGAATTGGAGTAAGCGGCACATCAGGGGTTAATATTGTTATTAAATCTCCTTGCCTTTTCGCTTTTCTCCTAGCCTGGGTGAGACCCCCCTGAGGGAGTTTTCTCCAAGGAGCACGCTCTGAATATTGTGTACTAAAAGCTCCTTTGTTTAAAAAACTTTTTATCTTCCTCAGTCTTAGGCAACACTTTGGGAGGCTTTGGGGGCAAAGTGGGGAACTCCTGGGTCCTGGGAGGCACAATCGAAGGCGGTGGTAGTCTCCTTAAATCAGAAAGTGGTGGATAAGTTTTTTAAAGGTTTGTGCAGAGGGGGAGGGAGCTCGCCAGGGCTCTCGGCCGCAGCGTCCTGTAAGCCCTCTCCTTCCTCGGGAGGTAGACCACTTTCTCCCTCCTTTTTTTTTTTCAATGGCAGAAAATATGATCTGTGCAGTAAATGGAGACTCACCACCATCCACCTCTATAGCCTCCCCCATAGGCTATTTAACAGCCTCGTGACGGAGGTCCAGGACATTTCTAATCATATTCCACAGTCAATAAATATTTGTCTATTCTTAGATGCAGAGAAATCCATTTTTAATTTTTTTTTTAATTTTAGAGAATATTTTTATTTATTTTGTAACCTTTTTACCCTGGCTAAACTTCAGAGGGGACTAGAAAAGAAGCCTCAAGGTGAGGATCGAGTTCATCCTTGGGACTAGAGAAAATCCTTCTCCGGGAAACTCCTAGCGGTGGCCCTTTACCCCGACATGGAGGAGGAGGCATAGGGGGATGGGAGCGTCCCGAAGTTTTCCTCTTCTGTTCCGGAGATCCTTTAACTGTTTGGTAACTAAATCTTACGAACTGTCTGATCGGGGATGTTTCCCTCAACCTCCTAGGAGCGGATGGTCTGATTAGGGATGTTTTCTTAAATTTCAGGAGCATCTTTAGCTAAAAAAAAAAAAAAAAAAAAACAATCCTCATCAGAATGGCATCGAGCTGCTGTTTCCTCTAAACCTTTTTCAAATTGAGGGGAGAGCTGATCTTTCTTTTCATCCCTATCTTTTACATGCTCATTGGCAGTCATAGCGGCTAGCCATTCATTTAGCTGTCGATAGCTAGGTATAGCCTCTTCATTTTCACTTTTCTTTATAACAGGTACCTTTTCAGATTTGCTTTTTTGTTTAACAGGTACTTTTCCAACTTTACTTTCCACTTTAACAGGTACCTTTTCAAATTCATGAGCTGGATCTAAAACATCTCTAGTCATATTCCACAGAGGAAAGGTGTAAGTAGGGATTTTTTCCAAACCTTGCTGAGCACAATAAGCTCTTAGCTGTTTTCCTAGTTTTTTCAAGATATCTAGGTTAACAGTGCCTTGTTGTAGAAACCAAGGGCAGTGGTCTTGTACAAATGTAAAAAATGATTGAATGGAAGATGTTTTAACCTTGATTCTTCTTTTACTTAATAACTGTAAAATTACTCCTATAAAGAGCTGTCTTTCATTTGATTCAGTGTTGCCCATGTCAGA
This sequence comes from Bubalus kerabau, assembly GCF_029407905.1. NCBI lineage: Eukaryota > Metazoa > Chordata > Mammalia > Artiodactyla > Bovidae > Bubalus > Bubalus kerabau. Next base: position 1,910,011 of record NW_026577886.1, on the reverse strand, counting down.
AACTTAAGGATAGTAAAAGATTTTGCTTTTAGCTATCTAAAGATTAGGCCCTTTTTGTCAGCCTTTTTAGAAACCGTTTTTTCTCTCTAACTCTTCAACACTTCCCACTCCTCTCGCCCTGTCTATTCTACAGGGGGATCTGCAGCCCCCTAAGTGGGATCCTATCTGTCCCGAAAACTGAACACTGGGGGAATGGGGTTGGGGATTTACCTTCGAAATGCCTGTCTCGGGCGCCACCTGCAGAGGTCCAGCCCCAGCTGATCCAGGGTATTTGAAGGGAAGATGGAGTAGGCGACCTATTTATATATTTATTTATTCATCAAAGATATACAGAGTAATAGAATGAGGATAGCTCAGTAGGAAAATTCAGTGGAGAAAAGCAGCTGAGTAGCTTGGTTTACGCGGAAAATCAATATAACCCATGACACCAGGTTAGCTCTGACCACGGAGGCTGCAAGTGCCCTCTAGAATAGAGGAAGTTGCCCCACCTTAGACACCTTATCGAGTAGGTCTTCGAAGCCCAGGCAAATAAATGGTCGCAGAGGATATCCGCGCTCCAGATGGACACTCATCTGAAAATTGAGGGGAATAATGACATGGGGAGACCAAGCGTTGGCGAGCAAGGCCCGTAACTTTATTTTCAACACAGGTTTTAATACCCTAAGTTACACATAGAGGATAATAGGGGATGCAAAGTCAGCAGTCTTTAATCCTTATCAAAAACCAGGGTTTCTTTTTTGCAGATTTATCGTATTAAAATGGTTTAGATGATTTACATCATCTTCTGGCCAGAAGACCTATTAACATTTTATGACTCTTGACAAAGACTTATCAACCATAAGAGTTATTTTCTCTAAGAGTAATTGTTTAAGGTTTGGCGCCATCTTTCGAAGATAAAATTGCATTCCTATAGGGAGGATGTGTAATGGGTTTACAACAAAGAAAAGAATTTATTACCTTAAGGGTCTAAAGTTACTAACATCAAGGCCAGTATTTATTTTTTCTACATACCAACTATATTAATTAACACACATTCAAGGATACAATTCAGGGGATGTGGAAACTTGGCAAAAAGGATTGGTTCATCAATGAAATCTTTTACTAGTTTTATTCTGACAGTTTCTAACTCTCTGAGAGGCTCTAAACTATTTGAATATCTTAAAATTCCCGTGCGTCTCGAGGCTGGGAGACTGTACACAATCGTATGCATAGCTGTAGGAGACCGGGTAAACTTGTCAGGCGAGTTAGAAAACCATCTGAGGGGTTTGGATTTAAACACTACTAATTGCCCAGGAACATTATTAGTTGGAGCTGTAAGTTAGCTCTTTGACAGAGAGAGTGAGATGGTGGTAGGGGACATCCCCAGTAATGTCAGAGGTGAGAGAACAAAGCCATAAAAAAGGCAGACTTTGGTTTTTGGGGGTAGATGCTCAAGAATATACGGGGGAACTCCCGGAGGCTCGATCCCGCCTTTGCGTATGCCGAGACTCTTTCCTCATGACATTTTTCACGAGTGGAATGTCTCTCGCTGGCTCCCGGCAATCTTCCATTGCACAAAACGCAGTGGAGTCCCGAGAGGCCCCTCCCAACACCACAGTATCAGTGTCTTCTCAGAGGCACCCTGAGCAACTCCCTGAGGTCACCGGCACAAGTCGAGGGAACACAGGGTGTCCTGCCGCAACCCGAGAAAGACCTCAAGAGTCCGTCTTCAACACGTCTTGAGGCCGGATTCCCCTACCATGACTCGAGAGCAATGACACGCTCCCCCTCGCCATGCGCATGGACACCTGACTTCCCTGGCGCCACATGAGAGGCTCCCTGAGTTCCCCGTCATACCTCGTGAGAAACCCCACACTGGCGCCGCAGCTCGGGAAAACCCACGAGACGCCACCGTCATCGCGAGATTGGGGACTTCTTTTCCTGCCTGACCTGGAGAGCAATCCCTGGTCCTTTCTCCAAACTTCACAGGAGGCTTTACTCCCTTTAGGCCACTCAATGGGCTCCAAGAGATACCTGTCGCGACTTGAGAGGAGAGCAGAGTACTTTGTTTCCCCTCGAGATGAGGCCTTACCTCGGGTGAGTCTGGAATGCAACCCCGAGATCCCTGTTGCCCCTGGAGAGGAACATTATGTCCTGGACAAAAGCCTAAATGAGGTCTATTTTGCCCTACAGTGACTCGAGAGCAACACCCATCTCTCCCTCGCAATTCGAATGGAAGATTGGTCTTCACTGGGCCAACACAAGAGGAAGTCTGAATTTCCCGTTGTAACTCGAGAATCCCGCCGCAACTCTTAAAAACCAGGTGGTTCCCCATTCATCGCAATATGAGGCCTTTGCCCGCTACAGAATCTCAAGAGAAGTCCCATGTTTCGTCATCAAGTTCGAAATGCTACTTGGCACGCTTGATGCGACCCCAAAAGTTCCCCCATATACCGGTCTCACTCCAAGGGAACACCGAAGTTCCTGGCACCACTTCATTTGAGCCCCTTCTCCACTCCTGATCACGGCAGGAAGGTCGATCCCCCTGCTTTGTCTAGAAGGGGTTCCCGACCTTCATGGCGCACCTCAGGATGAGGCCAGTCTCACGAAGAAATTCGAGACGTAGCCTCGTGTTGGTGCCACGTGCCGAAAGACCACGATTTCTCGGTCTTGCTCTTGATAAGAACCCGATGCCCGGACACCTCTTCTAAGGCAACCCTGTGGATGAAGGCACTACACGAGGGGGCACTGGCAACCCTGTTCATCGTCCGGAAAATCCCACAGGATCCACATACAGCTCCACAACTGGCCTGTCACCCCTTAAACAATGAGAGAGGAAAGCGGAGTTCCCTTCCTCAGACAAGACGAAGCTTGAGTATCCAATCCCAACTCTGCAGGCACGCTTCGATCTGAGTCAGAAATGGAGAGGAAACCTGAGGTTCCTGCCTCAACCCGAGATGAGGCCCTCTTCCATTAAAACAAACCCAGTGGAGTCCCGAGAGGCCACTCCCATCTCCACAGTATCCCTGACTTCTCATAGGCATTCTGAGAAGCTCCTTGAGGCCACCGGCCAACGTCGAGGGAAATAAGGGTTTCCTGCCACAATCGAAGAAAGACATCGAGAGTCCTTCTTCAATGCGTCTTGAGGTCAGATTCCCCTACCATGGCTCGAGAGCAATAACGCGCTCCCCCTCGCCACGCACATGGAGACCTGACTTCCCTGGCGCCACATGAGAGGCTCCCTGAGCTCCCTGACGTACCTCGTGTGAAACCCCACACTGGCGCCGCAGCTCGAGAAAACCCACAAGATCCCTCCGTCATCGCGAGATGAGGGCCATCTTTACCTGCATGGCCTGGAGAGCAGTCCCAAGTCCTCTCTCCAAACTTCACAGGAGGCTTGACTCCCTTTAGGCCACAAAGTGGGCTCCAAGAGGTGCCCGTCGCGACTCGAAAGGAGAGCGGAGTCCTTTGCTTCCCTTCGACACGAGGCCTGACTCCCTGGGTGAGTCTGGAATGCAAACCTGAGATCCCTGTGGCCCTTGGAGAGGAACATTAGGTCCTGGACACAAGCCTAGATGAGGTCTCCTTTGCCCTGCAGTGACTCGAGCGCAACCCCCAGCTCTCGCTCGCAACTCGAATGGATGATTGGACTTCCCTGGCCCAACACAAGAGGAAGCCTGAAATCCCCGTCGTAACTCGAGAATCCCGCCGCAACTCGAGAAAAACCACGTGGCTCCCCCGTCATCGCAAGATGAGGCCCTTGGCCGCTACAGCGTATCAAGAGAAGTCCCACGTTCCATCCTGAAGTACAAAACGGTACTTGGCACCCTTGATGCGACCCCCAAAGTTCCCTGACATACCGGTCTCACTCGAGGGAAACACCAAAGTTCACGGCACCACTTCCTGTGAGCCCCTTCACCCCTCCTGATCGCAACAGGAGGGTCGACTCCCATGCTTTGTCTGCAAGGGGTTCCCGACGTTCCCCGCGAACCTCTGGATGAGGCCGGTCTCATGAGGAAATTCGAAAAGTAGCCTCATGGTTGGTGCCACATGCTGAAAGATCCCGAATTCCCGGTCCACTCTAGATAAGAACCTGACGCCCGGACATCTCTTCGAAGGCAACCCTGTGGATGAAGGCACAACACGAAGGGACACTGACATCCCCATGCATCGTCTGGAAAAACCCGCCGATTCCACTCACAGCTCCAAATGTGGACTGTCACCCCGTGAACAACTCGAGAGGCAAGTGAAGTTGCATTCCTTCACACAAGACGAGGCCTTACCCTCCTGGCCCAACTCTTCAGGGACCCTGCGATCGGAGTCAGAAATGGAGAGGAACCCTGAGGTTCCTGCCTCAACTAGAGAAGAGGCCCTCTTCCATTGAACCAAACTCAGTGGTGTCCCGAGAGGCCCCTCCCAACACCACAGTATCCCTGAATTCTCAGAGGCTCCCTGAGAAGCTACCTGAGGTCACTGGCACAAGTCGAGGGAACCCAGAGTTTCCTGAAGTAACCCGAGAAAGACTTGGAGAGTCCTTTTTCAACGTCTCTTGATGCCCGATTCCCCTACCATGACTCCAGAGCAAGGACGCGCTCCCCTTGCCACAAGCAGGAAAACTGACTTCCCTAGTACCACACAAGAGGCTCCCTGAGTACCCCATCGTACCTCGTGAGAAAACACACCGTGGCGCCGCAGTTCGAGAAAAACCACAAGATGCCCCCGTCAAGGAGAGATGGGGGCCTTCTTTTCCTGCCTGACCTGGAGAGCAATCCCTGGTCCTCTCTCCAAACTTCACAGGAGGATTGACTCCCTTTAGGCCACTCACTTTGGTCCAAGAAATACCCGGTGAGACTCGAGAGGAGAGCGGAGTCCTTTGCTTCCCTCGAGACGAGGCCTGACTCCCTGGGTGAGTTTGGAATGCAACCCCGAGATCCCTGTCGCCCCTGGAGTGGAACATTATGTCCTAGACACAAGCCTAGATGAGGTCTATTTTGCCCTACAGTGACTCGAGAGCAACCTCCATCTCTCCCTCACAATTTGAATGGAAGATTTGTCTTCCCACGGTCAACACAAGAGGAAGTCTGAATTTCCCATCATAATTCGAGAATTCAGCCTCAAGTCTTAAAAACCATGTTGTTCCCCCTTCATTGCAATATGAGGCCCTTGCCAGCTAGAGTCTCAAGAGAAGTCCCACGTTCCATCTTAAAGTTCGAAATGCTACTTGGCACCCTTGATGCGACCCCAAAGTTCCCCAACATACCGGTCTCACTCCAGGGGAACACCGAAATTCCCGGCGTCTCCAGGGAAGTCCCATGTTCCGTCCTTAAGTGTGAAACGGTACTTGACACCCTTGATGAGACCGCAAGAGTTCGCCGACACGCTGGGTGCCTCGAGGGGAACACCGAGGGTCCCGGCACCACTTCATCTGAGCCCCTTCTCCCCTCCTGATCGCGACAGGAGAGTCGATTCCCCTGCTTTCTCTGGAAGGGGTTCCCGGCTTTCCTGATGCACCTCAGGATGAGGCCGGTCTCAGGAGGAAATTCGAGACTAGCCATGTGTGAGGTGCCACGTGCCGAATGACCCCGATTTTCCGGTCCGCTCTTGATAAGAACCCGATGCCCGGACACCTCTTCGAAGGCAACCCTGTGAGTGAAGGCACAACACGAAGGGGCACTGACACCCCCGTGCATCATCTGGAAAAACCCGCAGGGTCTACACACAGCTCGACAAGGGGCCTGAGACTCCCGGAACAACTCGAGAGGCAACCAGAATTCCATTCCTCAGACAAGACGAGGCATGACTCTCCTGTCCCAACACTGCAGGGACCGTGCAGTCGGAGTCAGAATCGGAGAGGAAGCCTGAGGTTCCTGCCTCCCCTCGAGATGAGGCCCTCTTCCATTGCGCCGAACCCAGCAGAGTCCCGAGAGGCCCTGCCAACTCCACAGCATCCCTCACCTCTCAGAGTCACCATGGGAAGTTCCCTATAGTCCCCTGCAGAAGTCGAGGGAAACGAGGGTTTCCCGCCGCCACCCGAGAAAGACCTCGGGAGTCCTTCTTCAACGTGTCTTGAGGCCCTAGTCACTTCCCATGACTCGAGAGTGATGACCAGCTCCCCCTCGCCATGCGCATGGAGACATGAGTTCCCCGGCACCGCACGAGAGGCTCCCTGAGGTCCTCGTCGTGCCTCGTGAGAAAACCCCCATGGGCGCCGCAGCCTGAGGAAACCCATGAGACGCCCCCGTCATCGCTAGATGAGGGCCTTCTTTTCCTGCCTGGCCTGGAGAGCAATCCCGAGTCGTCTCTCCAAACTGAAGAGGAGGCTCGACACCCTTGAGTCCACTCATTGGGCTCCAAGATATCCGTGTCGCGACTTGAGAGGAAAGCGGAGTCCTCTGCTTCCCCTCGAGGCGAGGCCTGACTCCCTGGGGGAGTCTGGAATGGAAACCCGAGATCCCTGTCTTCCCTTGAGAGGAATATTAGGTCCTGGACACACGCCTCGATGAGGTCTCTTTGGCCCTGTAGTGACTCGAGCAGAACCCCCAGCTTTTCCTCGCAACTCCAGGGGAAGATTGGGCTTCCCAGGGCCAACCCAAGAGGAAGCCTGAAATCCCCGTCGTTTTCGAGAATCCAGAATCAACTCGAGAAAAACGACGTGGTTCCAACGTCTTCACAGAATGAGGCCCTTGCCTGCTACAGCGTCCCCAGGGAAGTCACATGTTCCGTCCTGAAGTGGGAAACGGTACTTGGCTCCCTTGTTGCGACCCCTAAAGTTCCCTGAAATGCTGGGTTCCCTCGAGTGGAACACCTAGAGTCCCGGCCCCACTTCATCTGAGCCCCATCTCCCCACCTGATCACGACAGGAGAGTCGATTCCCCTTCTTTGTGTGGAAGGTGTTCCCGGCCTTCCCGGCGCATCTCAGGATGATGCTGGTCTCACGAGGAAATTCGAGATGAGCCACGTGGGTGCTGCCACATGCCGAACGACCCCGATTTCCTGGTCCGCTCTTGAAATGAACCCGATGCCTGGACACCTCTTTGAAGGCAACCCTGTGGGGGAAGGCACAAAATGAAGGGGCAATGACACCCCTGTGCATCTTCTGGAAACACCCGCAGGTTCCACACACAGCTCGACAAGGGGCCTGAAACCCACTGAATGACTCAAGAGGCAAGCAGAGTTCCATTACTCAGACAAGACGAGGCCTGACTCTCCTGTCCCAACCCTGCAGGGACCCTGCGGTCGGAGTCAGAAATGGAGAGGAAGCCTGAGGTGCCTGCCTCCAATCGAGATGAGGCCCTCTTTCATTTCGTCAAACCTAGTCGAGTCCTGAGAGGCCCCTCTAACTCCTCAGTATCCCTCACCTCTCAGAGGCACCTGGGATGTTCCCTAAGGTCCCCGGTAGAGGTCGAGGGAAATAAGTGTTTCCCGCCCCTACCCAAGAAAGACCTCGAGAGTCCTTCTTAAATGCGTCTTGAGGCCCTAGTCCCTCCCATGACTCCAGAGCAATGACGCGATCTGCCTGGCCACACGCATGGAGGCCTGACTTTTCTGGCGCCACACGAGAGGCTCCCTGAGCTCCCCATCATATCTCGTGAGAAACCCCACACTGACGCCGCAGCTCGAGAAAACCCATGAGATGCTCCCGTCATCAAGAGAGGAGGGCCATCTTTAACTGAATGGTATGCAGATCAAGCGTGAACCTTCTGTCCAAGCTACACAGGACGCTTGACTCCCTTTAGGCCACTCATTGGGCTCCAAGAGTTACACGTCGTGACTCGAGAGGATAGTGGAGTCCTTTGCTTCCACTCGAGACGAGGCGTGACCCACCAGGTGAGACTGGAATGCGACCCCGATATCCCTGTTGCCCCTGGAGAGGAACACTACGTCCTGGACCCAAGCCTAGATGAGGACTCTTTGCCCTGAAGTGACTCGAGAGCAACCCACAGCTCTCTGTGACAAGTTGAATGGAAGATTGGACTTCCTGGGCCAACACAAGAGGAAGCCTGAATTCCCCGTTGTAACTCGAGAATCCCGCTGCATCTCGAGAAAAACCACGTGTTTCCCTCGTCATTGCAATATGAGGCCCTTGCCCGCTAGAGCATCCCCAGAGAATTCCCACGTTCCGTCTTGAAGTGTGAAACTGTACTTGGCACCCTTGATGCGACCTCAAAAGTGCCGTTACATACCGGTCTCACTCGAGGGGACCACCGAGGTTCCCGGCACCACTTCATCTGAGCCCCTTCTCCCCTTCTGATCGTGACCGGTGGATCGATTCCCCTGCTTTGTCTGCAAGGGGTTCCCTACCTTCCCGGCGAACCTCAGGAGGAGGCCGTTCTCCCGAGGAAATTCGAGACATAGCCTCGTGGGTGGTACCACATGCTGAAAGACCCCAATTTTCTGGTACGCTCTTGAAAAGAACCCGATGCCCGCACACCTCTTTGAAGGCAACCCTGTGGATGAAGGCACAACACGAAGGGGCACTGACACCCCCGTGCATCGTCCGGAAAAACCCGCAGGTTCCACACACAGCTCAACAAGTGGCCTGTCACTCCGTGAACAACTCGAAAGGCAAGCGGAGATCCATTCCTCCACAGAAGACGAGGCGTGACTCTCTTGTCCATACTCGGCAGGTACTCTGCGACCCGAGTCAGAAATGGAGAGGACCCCTGAGGTTCTTGCCTCCATTCGAGATGAGGCCCTCTTCGATTGCACCAAACCCAGTTGAGTAACGAAAGGCCCCTCCCAAATCCACAGTGTCCCTGACTTCTCAGAGGCACCCTGAGAAGTTGCCTGAGGTCACCGACACAAGTCGAGGGAACCCAGGGTTCCCTGCCGCAACCCGAGAAAGACCTCGAGAGCCCTTCTTCAATGCGTCTTGAGGCCCAATTCGCCTACTATGACTCGAGAGCAATCACGCACTCCCCTTCACCACATGCACGGAGACCTGACGTCCCTAGCACCACACGAGAGGCTCTCTGAGTTCCCCGTCGTACCTCGTGAGAAATCTGATACTGGCGCCGCAGCTGGAGAAAACCCACGAGACGCCCCCGTCATCGCGAGATGAGGGCCTTTTTTCCTGCATGGCCAGGAAAACAATCCCGAGTCATCTCTCCAAACTCCATAGGAAGCTTCACTCCCTTTACGCCACGCAGTGGGCTCCAAGAGATACCCGTCGCGACTCGACAGGAGAGCGGAGTCCTTTTTTTCCCATCAAGACGAGGCCTGACTCTCCGGGTGAGTCGAGAATGCAACCCTGAGATCCCTGTTGGCCCAGTAGTGGAACACTAGGTCCTGGACACAAGCGTAGATGATGTCTATTTTGCCCTGCAGTGACTGGAGAGCAATCCCCAGTTCTAACTTGCAACTCGAAAGGAATACTGGATTTTCCTGGCGCCACACAAGAGGCTCCCTGAGATCCCCGTGGTACTTCATGAGACACCCCACACTGGCGCCGCAGCTCGAGAAAACCCACGAGACGCCACCGTCATCTCGAGATGAGGGCCTCCTTTTCCTGCATGGCCTGGAGTCCAATCCCGAGTCCTCTCTCCAAACTCCACAGGAGGCTTGACTCCCTTTAGTACTCACATTGGGCTCCAAGAGATACCCATCGCGACTCGAGACGAGAGCGGAATTCTTTGCTTACCCTCGAGGTGAGAACTGACTCCCCGGATGAGTCTGGAATGCAAACCCGAGATCCCTGTCGCCCCTGGAGAGCAACGTTAGATCCTGGACACAAGCCTAGATTAGGTCTCTTTTGCCCTGCAGTGACTCTAGTGCAATCCCCAGCTCCCCCTCGCAACCCGAATGGAAGATTGGATTTCAAGGCCAACAAGAGGAAGCCTAAATTCCCGGTCATAACTCGAGAATCCCGCCGCAACTCGAGCAAAACCACGTGGTTCTCCCGTCATCGCAAGATGAGGCCCTTGCCCGCTACAGCGTTTCAAAAGATGTCCCAGGTTCCGTCTTGAAATGCGAAACGGTACTTGGCACCCTTGATGCGACCCCAAAAGTCCCCCAACACGCCGGTCTCACTCAAGGGGAACACCGAGGTTCCCGGCACCACTTCATTTAAGCCCCTTCTCCCCTCCTGATGGTGACCGGTGGGTCGATTCCCCTGCTTTGTCTGCAAGGGGGCCCGACCTTCCCTGCACAACTCAGGATGAGGCCGGTCTCATGGGGAAATTCGATACGTAGCTTTGTGGGTGGTGCCACTTGCTGAAAGACTCCAATTTCCCGGTCCGCTCTTGATAAGAATCCGATGCTCGGACACCTCTTGGAAGGCAGCCTTGAGTATGAAGGTACAACACGAAGGGGCACTAACACACCTGTGCATCATCCGGAAAAACGGGCAGGTTACACACACAGCTCGACAAGTGGCCTGTCACCTCGAGAACAACTCGAGAGGCAAGAGGAGTCCCATCCTCCAGAAAAGACGAGGCCTGACTCTCCTGTACCAAGATGCAGGGACCTTGCGATCTGAGTCAGAAATGGAGAGGAACACTGAGGTTCCTGCTTCAACTCGAGATGAGTCCCTCTTACATTCCACCAAATGCAGAGGAGTCTCGAGAGGACCCTCCAAACTGCACAGTATCCCTGACTTCTCAGAGGCACTCTGAGAAGCTCCCTGAGGTCGCAGGCACAAGTCAAGGGAACCCTGGGTTTTATGCAGTGACCCGAGAAAGACCTCGAGAGTCCTTCTTCAACCCGTCTTGAGGCCCGATTACCCTACCATGACTCGAGAGCAATGACGAACTCCCCCTAGCCATCTCATGTGGACCTGACTTCCCTGGAGCCACACGAGAGGCTCCCTGAGCTCCCTCTCGTACCTCGTCAGAAACCCGGCACTAGCGCGGCAGTCTAGAAAACCCACGAGACGCCGCCGTCATCGCGAGATGAGGGCCTTCTTTTCCTGCATGGCCTGGAGAGGAATCCCGAGTCCTCTATCCAAACAGCACAGGAGGCTTGACTCCCTTTAGGGCACACAGTGGGCTCCAAGAGATACCCATCGCGACTCAAAAGGACAGCGGAGTTCTTTGCTTCCCCTCGAGACGAGGCCTGATTCCCTGGGTGAGTCTGGTATGCAACACCAAGATCCCTGTCGCCCCTAGGGACGAACATTAAGTCCTGGACACAAGCCTAGATGAGGTCTATTTTGCCCTGCAGTGACTCGTGGACAATCCCCAGCTCTCCCTTGAAACTCGAATGGAAGATAGGACTTCCCTGGCCCAACACATGAGGAAGACTGTATTCCCCGTCGAAACTCGAGAATCCCGCCACAACTCGAGAAAAGCCACGTGGTTCCCCCGTCATCGCAAGATGAGGCCCTTGCCCCCTACAGCGTCTCAAGAGAAGTCCCACGTTCCGTCTTGAAGTGCTAAACGGTATTGGCACCCTTGATGCGACCTCAAAAGTTCCTCGACACAACGGTCTGACTCGAGGAGACCACCGAGGTTCCCGGCACCACTACATCTGGGCCCCTTCTCCCCTCCTGATCGCGACAGGAGGGTTGATTCCCCTGTTTTGTCTTGAAGGGGTTCCCGCCTTTCCCGGTGCATCTCAGGATGAGGCCGGTCTCACGAGGATATTCGAGACATAGCCTCGTGGATGGTGACACATGCCGAAAGACCCCGATTTCCCGGTTCACTCTTGATAAGATCCCAATGCCCGGACACCTCTTTGAAGATAACCCTTTTGATGAAGGCACAACACGAAGGGGCACTGACACCCCTGGGTATCGTCCGGAGAAACCCGCAGGTACCACACACAGCTCGAGAAGTGACCTGTCACCCCGTGAACAACTGGAGAGGCAAGCAGAGTTCCATTCCTCCACACAAGACGAGGCCTGACTCTCCTGTTCGAACTCTGCAGCGAAACTGCGATCCGAGTCAGATCTGGCCCAGGGGAAGTCAGGAGAGGAAACATGAGTTTCCTGCCTCCACTCGAGATGAGGCCCTCTTCCATTGCACCGAACCCAGTGGAGTCCCGAGAGGCCCCTCCCAACTGCACAGTATCCCTGACTTCTCAGAGGCACCCTTAGACCTTCCTGAGATCACCGGCACAAGTCGAGGGAACCAAGGGTTTCCTGCCCCAACCCGTAAAAGACCTCGAGAGTCCTTCTTCAACGCGTCTTGAGGTGCGATTCCCCTACCATGACTCGAGAGCAATGACGCGATCCCCCTAGCCACGCGCATAGAAACCTGACTTCCCTGGCGCCACAGGAGAGGCTCCCTGAGCTCCCCATTATACCTCGTGAGCAACACCACACTGGAGCCGCAGCTCGAGAATACACACGAGACGCCCCAGTCCTCACGAGATGAGGGCCTTCTTTTGCTGTATGGCCTGGAGAGCAATCCTGAGTCCTCTCTCCAAACTCCACAGGAGGCTTGACTCATTTTAGGCCACACAGTGAGCTCCAAGATATACCCGTCGCGACTCGAGAGGAGAGCGGTGTCCTTGGCTTCCCCTCGAGACGAGGCCTGATTCCCAGGGTGAGTCGAGAATGCAATGCCGAGATCGCTGTCGCCCCAGCAGAGGAACATTAGGTCCTGGACACAAGCCTAGATGAGGTCTATTTGGCCCTGCAGTGTCTCGAGAGCAATCCCCAGTTGTAACTAGCAATTCGAATGAAAACTGGACTTCCCTGGGCCAGTTGAAGAGGAAGCCTGAATTCCCGGTTGTAACTCGAGAATCCCGCCACAACTCAAGAAAAACCACGTGGTTCCCCCGTCATCGAAAGATGAGGCCCTTGCCCGCTACAGCGTCTCAAGAGAAGTCCCACGTTCCATATTGAAGAGCGAAAAGTTACTTGGAACCCTTGATGCGACCCCAAAAGTTCCCCGACATACCAGTCTCACTTGAGGAGAACACCGAGGTTCCCGGCACTACTTCATCTTAGACTCTTCTCCCCTCTTGATCGCGACAGGAGGTTCGATTCCCCTGCTTTGTCTGGAAGGCGTTCCCGACCTTCCTGGCGCACATCAAGATGAGGCCAGTCTCACGAGGAAATTCGAGACATAGCCTCATGGGTGGTGCGACATGCCAAAAGACCCCGATTCCCTGGTCCGCTCTTGATAAGAACCCGATGGCAGAACCCAACTCGAAGGCAATCCTGTGGATCAAGGCACAACACGAAGGGGCAGTGACACCCCGGTGCATCGTCCAGAAAAACCCGCAAGTTCCACATACAAATCGACAAGTGGCCTGTCACCCCATGAACAACGCGAGAGTCAAGCGGAGTTCCATTCCTCCACACAAGACGAGGCCTGACTCTCCTTTGCCAACTCTGCAGGGACTCTGGGATCCGAGTCAGATCCGGCGCATTCGAAGCCAGGAGAGGAACCCTGAGATTCCTGCCTCAACTTGTCATGAGGCCCTCTTCCATTGCAACAAACCCAGTGGAGTTCAGAGAGGCCCCTCCCAACTCCACAGTGACCCTGACTTCTCAGAGGCACGCTGAGAAGCTTCCTGAGGTCACTGGCACAAGTCGATGGAACCCAGGGTTTCCTGCTGCAACCCAAGAAAGGCCTTGAGAGTCTTTCTTTAACACGTCTTCAGGCCCAATTCCCCTACCATGACTCGAGAACAATGACGGGCTCCCTCTCACCACGTGCATAGAGACCTGACTGCCCTGGAACCACGTGAGAGGCTCACTGAGCTCCCAGTCTTACTTCGTGAGAAACCCCAAACTAGCGCCACAGCTCGAGAAAACCTACGAGACGCCCCAGTCATTGGGAGATGAGGGCCTTCATTTCATGCATTGCCTGGAGAGCAATCCCGTGTCCTCCCTCCAAACACCAGAGGAGGTTTGACTCCCTTTAAGCCACTCAGTGGGCTCCAAGACATACCCGTCCGACTCGAGAGGAGAGCAGAGTTCTTTGCTTCCCCTCGAGATGAGGCCTGACTCCAAGGTGAGTCTGGAATGCAACCCCGAGATTTCTGTCGAGTCTTGAGATGAACATTAGGTCCTGCACAGAAGCCTTGGTGGGGTCTCTTTTGCCTTCAGTGACTAGAGCGCACCTCCAGCTCTTCCTCGAATCTCGAATGGAAGATAAGACTTTTGTGGGCCAACACAAGAGGAAGCATGAATTCCCTGTGGTAACTCAAATATCCCACCGCAACTCGAGAAAAACCAAGTGGTTCCGCAGTCATTCCAAGATGAGGCCCTTGCCCGCTGGAGCACCCCAAGAGAAGTCCAACGTTCCATTTTGAAGAGTGAAATGGTACTTGGAACGCTTTATGCAACCCCAAAAGTTACCCGACATACCTGTCTCACTTGAGGGAAACACCGAGGTTCCCAGCAGCACTTCATCTGAGCCACTTCTCCCCTCCTGATCGCCACAGGAGGGTCGATTCCTCTGCTTTGTCTGGAAGAGTTTCATGACCTTCGCGGCACACCTCAGGATGAGGCCGGTTCCATGAGGAAATTCGAGACAACCCACGTGGGTGCTGCCAAATGCTGAACGACCCCGATTTCCCAGTCCGCTCTTCATAAGAACCCGATGCCCGGACACCTCTTCGAAGGCAACCCTGTGGATGAAGGCACAAATCGAAGGATCACTGACACCCCCGTGCATCGTCTGGAAAAACCTGCAGATTCCACACACAGTTTGACAAGGGGCCTGAAACCCGATGAACAACTCGAGAGGCAAGCGGAGTTCCATTCCTCAGAAAAGACGTAGCCTGACTCTCCTGTCCCAACTCTGCAGGGACCCTGCGGTCTGAGTCCGAAACAGAGAGGAAGTCTGAGGTTCCTGCCTCCCCTCGAGATGAGGCCCTCTTCCATTGCGACAAACCCAGCGGAGTCCCGAGAGGCCCCGCCAACTCCACAGTATCCATCAACTCTCAGAGACACCCTGGAAAGTTCCCTAAGGTCCCCGGCAGAAGTCGAGGGAAATGACTTTTCCCGACACAACCCGAGAAAGACCTCGATAGTCCCTCTTCAACGTGTCTCGAGGCCCTAGTCCCCTCCCGTGACTCGAGAGCCATGACGCGCTCCCCCTCGCCACGCGCAGGGAGACCTGACTTCCCTGGCGCCGCACGAGAGGCTCCCTGAGATCCTCGTCGTGCCTCGCGAGAAAGCCCCCAAGGGCGCCGCAGCTCGAGGAAACCCCTGAGACGCCCCCGTCCTCACGAGGTGAAGGGCCTTCTTTTCCTACATGGCCTGGAGAACAATCCCGAGCCCTCTCTCCAAAATGAAGAGGAGGCTTGACTCCACTGAGGCCACTAGGGGGCTCCAAGAGATCCGCGTCGCGACTCGGGAGGACAGCGGAGTCCTTGGCTTCCCCTCGAGACGAGGCCTGGCACCCCGGGGGATCCTGGAATGCAACCCCGAGATCCCTGCCTTCCCTGGATAGGAACATTAGGTCCTGGACACACGCCTAGATGAGGTCTCTTTGGCCCTGCAGTGACTCAAGACAGCCCCCAGCTTTCCCTCGCCACTCGAATGGAAGACGGGGCTTCCCAGGGCCAACAGAGGAGGAAGCCTGTAATCCCCATCATCACTCGAGAATCCCACCGCAAATCGAGAAAAAACACGTGGTTCCAACGTCTTCGCAAGATGAGGCCCTTGCCCACTACGGCGTCTCAAGGGAAGTCCCATGATCCGCCCTGAAGTGCGAAACGGTACCTGACACCCTTCGTACGACACCCAAAAGTTCCCCGACACGCCGGGTTCCCTCGAGGGGAACACCGAGAGTCCCGGCACAGCTTCATCTGAGCCCCTTCTCCCCTCCTGATCGCGACAGGAGAGGCGATTCCCCTGCGTGGTCCAGAAGGGGTTCCCGGCCTTCCCGGCGCACCTCAGGATGAGGCCGGTCTCACGGGGAAATTCGAGACGAGCCACGTGGGTGGTGCCACATGCCGAACGCCCCCGATTCCCCGGTCCGCTCTTGAGAAGGACCCGAGGCCCGGACCCCTCTTCGAAGGCAAACCTGTGGGTGAAGGTACCACTCGAAGGGGCACTGACACCGCCGTGAGTCGTCTGGATAAACCCGCGGTTTCCACACACAGCTCGACGAGGTGCGTGAGACACCCTGAGCAATTCGAGAGGCAAGCGGAGTTCCCTTCCTCAGACAAGACGAGGCCTGACTCTCCTGTCCCAACTCTGCAGGGACCCTGTGGTTGGAGTCCGAAAAGGAGAGGAAGCCTAAGTTTCCTGTCTCCCCTCGAGATGAGGCCCTCTTCCATTGCGCCAAGCCCAGCGGAGTCCCGAAAGGCCCCGCCAACTCCACAGCATCCCTCACCTATCAGAGGCACCATGGGAAGTTCCCTCAGGTCACTGGCAGAAGTCGAGGGAAATGAGGCTTTCCCGCCGCAACCCCAGAAAGACCTCGAGTGTCCTTCTTCAACGTGTCTGGAGGCCCTAGTCCTCTCCCATGACTCGAGAGCCATGACGCGCTCCCCCTCGCCACCCGCACAGAGACCTGACTTCCCTGGCACCGCACGAGAGGCTCCCTGAGATCCTCGTCTTGCCTCGTGAAAAACCCCCACGGGCGCCGCAGCTCGAGGAAACCCCTGAGAAGCCCCCATCCTCGCGAGGTGAGGGCCTTCTTTTCCTGCCTGACCCAGACCGCAATCCTGAGTCCTCTCTCCAAACTGAAGAGAAGGCCTGACTCCCTTGAGGCCACTCAGTGGGCTCCAAGAGATCTGCGTCGCGACTTGAGAGGAGAGCGGCATCCTTTGCTTGCCCTCGAGGCTAGGCCTGACTCCCCGGGGGAGTCTGGAACGCCACCCTGAGATCCCTGTCTTCCCTTGAGAGGAACGTTAAGTCCCGGACACAGGCCTAGATGAGGTCTCTTTGGCCCTGCAGTGACTCGAGTGCAACCCCAAGCTTTCCCTCGCAACTCGAATGGAAGATTAGGCTTCCCGGGGCCAACACAAGAGGAAGCCTGAAATCCCCGTCGTAACTCTAGAATCCCGCCGCAACTCGAGAAAATCCACATGGTTCCAACGTCTTCGCAAGATGAGGCCCTTGCCCGCTACGGCGTCTCAAGGGAAGTCCCAGGTTCTGTCCTGAAGTGCGAAATGGTACCTGACTCCTTTCATGCAACCCCCAAAAGTCCCCCACACGCCGGTTTCCCTCGAGGGTAACTCCGAGGGTTCCAGCCCCACTTCATCTGAGCCCCTTCTCCCCTCCTGATGGCGACAGGAGAGTCGATCCCCCTGCGTTGTCTGGAAGGGTCCCCGGCCTTCCCGGCACACGTCAGGATGAAGCCGGCCTCACTAGGAAATTTGAGACTAGCCCCGTGGGTTGTCCCACATGCCGAAAGACCCCGATTTCCCGGTCCGCTCTTAAAAAGAACCCGAGGCCCAGACACCTCTTCGAAGGCAACCCAGTGGGTGAAGGCACAACACGAAGGGGCACTGTCACCGTCGTGCATTTCCGGAAATACCCGCAGGTTCCACACACAGCTCAACAAGGGGCCTGAGACCCCCTGAGCACCTCGAGAGGCAAGCGGAGTTCCCTTCCTCAGACAAGACGATTCCTGACTCTCCTTCCCAACTCTGCAGGTACCCTGCGGTCGGAGTCCGAAACGGAGAGGAAGCCTGAGGTTCCTGCCTTCCCTGGAGATGAGGCCCTCTTCCATTGCGCCAAACCCAGCGGAGTCCTGAGAGGCCCCGCCAACTCCACAGCATCCCTCATCTGTCAGAAGCACACTGGGAAGTTCCCTAAGTTCACCGGTAAACTTTTATTGCACAAGGTCCCCATGAAAAGGCCCACGCAGCAGGACAGCCACAGATTCTGTCTGCCATTAAAGGGCAGTAAGGTGCCCTCTCCTCTTCTTTGCTGCCTCGGCGGCCACCAGGGTGCAATTCGCATACCCTTCCCTTTCCCATCCTAGCAGGTGCTCCAGGGCCCGCTGGCCTACAAAGTGCCAGAAGCAGGGCTGGGCCAGCCGGCCAGAATTCAGGGTTCTGTCCCTTGGACTTCCAGCGGACACTAGGCTGCTTGGGAAAACCGCGCAGACTCTGAGGATTTTCAGCAGAGGGGTGGAGTGGTAAAGGCCTTGACCCCAAAGACGAGGCCTTCCTGCGACCGCCAGGTTGGGGAGCTCTGAGACTGTGCCAACACAGGGCGGAATACATGGTTCCCTGCTCCACGCAGTCCCCGTTCCCTTACCTGTGTTCCGCACCCCTCCGCTGTGGCCAATGGATGCCGATCCTTGGGGATCCAGGAGTTCACGAAATGGGCATTCCCAGCCGAAATGGCGACCCCCAACAGCACATCTGGAAAGCCCTCCCCCACCCCTGCCAGGAGCCGACCCCCGCTGCGAACGGACCCCCACCCCGCCCCGCGCCGCCAGGTTTCGTCCCGGCCCTGCCGGGCTCCCGGCGGGTTCCCAGCCATATTGGCGACCCCCGGGAGCACAACAGGGACCGACCCCCCACCCACAGCGAGCGGAATCTCGACCTGTGCAGCCCAGGTTTACCCCACCCTGGCTGCGCTCCCGGCGCGTTTCCAGCCGCAGTAGCCATCTCCGAGAGCACAACTGGGAAGCCCTCCCCTACCCCCGCCAGGAGCCGACACCCGCCCTGCGCCGCCTGGGGCGCCCCACCCCTGCCGCGCTCCAGGGGCGCTGCCCACCTTCACCAGCGGCTCTCGGTGAGCCCCGTCCCCACGCCCGGTTCCAGGAGAGGCTCTCGGACCTCGCTGCTGCCGCCAGGTCAAACATGAGGACAATACATACACCCCACAGAGACAATCCAAGCTGTCTATGATTTAGGGATAAAACGAGGACTACAGAAAGGCAAGATGACCTGACCTAGGAGGGCCATGATATTCTATAGAACCAGACAAAGTTGGTTACCAAGGAAACTTTTTTCCTTGGAACCCGGAAAGCTGGTTCTTTGCATATGCAATGACCAACAATTAGCTTGTTACCCAAGCCTGCCTTACTACCACCTCCATCCCCCCACTCCCCAGAAGACTGGCTCAAAGAAATATTTTAAATCTCAGGCGGAAACCTGGAAGATGTCTTGTCTGTCTGTTTGGATTAAGGTATGTGTCAGTGTGAGCCTTGTGTTTTTTGATAATATTGCTCAAGTTCTGTGTTCTGATTTCAATGGTCTCAAGACAAGGCAGCCCTTCCAAATCAAACTGCTGGAAATACAAGAAAACATTGACCTAAATGAATGTCAGAGTCCCGTGAACTGGGAACTAGTCAATATTAAATATCTAGTATTTTTGGTTTTGCTCCTCCATTATAGACATGTCTAAGAGTCAACAACATTAAGCACAACATGTTCATAGTGCCTAGGTTTCTTTTGAGGTAAAAATTGCTCTATTGTTATATCTGTCACAAGCTTGTCAGCAAGAAACTACCTGGAAACGACAACAACAAAAGTAAAAAATGTAAATGTGATATGAGCTTTTAGACAAACTCTTTACAATAATTATACTCTAAAATATCTGCCTCTCATAGTCTTGATTGAAGGCAGAGGAGAAGGGGATGACAAGGGTACGATGGTTGGATGGCATCACTGACTCGATGGACATGAGTTTGAGCAAGCCCCTGGAGCTGGTGACAGACACGGAAGCCTGGAGTCCTTCAGGCCACGGGGTCCCAAAGAGTCAGACACGACTGAGCAACTGAACTGAACTGAACTAACAAACGTTTCTCCAGGTGTTTTGGTTTCCCGAGTTTCTATCCTTGTGATGACAGTGTATTGAATAGCTAGGTCATTTCCAAATAAATGAAAGTTCTGAAACATTCACGACTTGAAAGGACCTCCCTTTTACACAGAAACAAAAGAGATTTTTGACTCTCCATGAATAGTGTCTGGCACCATCCTGACATGTTAAATGTAAGAAAGCAATTGTTTTGTTTTGTTTTGTTCTGTTCTTGGGGGTGGGGGGAGGGGGGCGGGCTATAGCCAATGCCAATATAAAAGTCAGTTCTTGGTTGCTTAAGGGAAATGTATGACTTGTTATATCAAGAAAGTATGTGGAATGCAATGGCACTTGAGGAAGGAAAACGAAGTAGTTCTGTCTTACAGGTGGCAGTTTCAGGATGGGAGAAGCAAAGGAATGGGTACAGAATGGGATAAGGAGGTTGTAGGGAAAGTGGACCCCCAGAAAAGAGTTCTGTGCCTAGCACAAGTTTTCTTGAGATGTCGAACTGCCTTTGCTAATGGAGTTTAAGTTTCTTTACCTCTTAAGTGATCTCTTCTAGGTTGACCTAGAACAGAAATCTTTTGTTAGCTTTGGCTAAGTGGAGAAGTAGTGTTTCACGGTGACATATGTGATCCTTCCTGACTGTTTGCAGCCCTTTTGATATCGATGCCTTGCTTCTGCTGCTGCTGCCGCCGCCGCTGCTGCTAAGTCGTTTCAGTCGTGTCCGACTCTGTGCGACCCCATAGACGGCAGCCCACCAGGCCCCGCAGTCCCTGGGGTTCTCTAGGCAAGAACACTGGAGTGGGTTGCCATTTCCTCCTCCCATGCATGAAAGTGAAAAGTGAACGTGAAGTCGCTCAGTGGTGTCCGACTCTTAACCACCCCATGGACTGCAGCCTACCAGGCTCCTCCATCCATGGGATTTTCCACGCAAGAGTACTGGAGTGGGGTGCCATTGCCTTCTCCCATATCTATGCACAAGCCTTCCTAAATAATTGACTTCTAGCTAGCTTTGGGATGCCAATGACCATCCACCCTTACAAGGCAACAGAGAAGAGAAAAACACTTACCACAGGAGGTCCTGGTAAGGAACAAGGAACTAACAAGCTCCCGCCAACCAGGATTCTGCAGAGGTCAACAAGAGGTCAGTAAGAGATGGAAGACTGCAGTCCAGAGGTCCTAGCAACTTCCATCTTGCAGCAGAGACCCAGCATAGTCAAAACGAATTCAATGTTGCAAAAAATAAGTAAACAAATAAAGGACAGAAGTCCTTTGAACACATGACTGAGATTAGGGGTGAGGCAGTACATGTACGGTGCCCGGAAAATCTTAAAGTATGAGAAAGGAAAGAATTTAAAGACAACTATCAAGCTGTCCGAACTGATAAAAACGAAAGATTACACAGTTTTTTCTGTATATATTAGCAGATAATAATCTGAAAAGGAATTAAAAAAAATTCCCTTTCAATAATGTCAACATGAATACAACACTTTGCCATGGATGTAACGAGGATGACAAGACTGGCACACTGGAAATTATACACCCTGGCTGAAAACTATCCTGAATACATGGACAGATATTCCATAACAATGGAAAGACTTAAGATGGCAGTACCATGGAATGCATCTTCAATCTGAAATGAAGATTTGATATGATTTGATCGCTCAGAGCTTTTGTGTCATCAATTGTTATTAAAGTATAAATGAGATAGAGAAAGCTGCTGACTTAGACTTGAGGCGGGGTGTACACCCTGCTGGTCTCTAGCCAGATATTCTACAGGCACTAGCAGTCAGCTAAGGAAAGAAAGGCACTGTCTCAGGGAATGGCACCAGGCCCCTCCCCCACGACATGCCTTGAGGTCACATTGGCAGCAGGTGAGTCATCCTGGGCCAAAAACTGATTGACATGAATCTTGAAGAAAGTCAGTATTCCAGGCAAATATATCATTTCCTTAACATAGATTAGGAGAACAAGGTACGAGGAAAACATACTGTTTTGTTCAAGTCGCTTGTGAGCCTATTGGGGGAACCGACCTGAAGCCAGAGTCCAGCAGATATACATAGGATATTTACATCGCTTAAGACAAACATTTCCTCAGGAACAAATGCATTGCTTAGCTCAAGGTTTGTCTGCGAAATTCTTACACATCAGTAGATGGCTCCGAGCTGGGTTTCTACACACAAGAACATGAATGCAAAGGACAAGCCTGCACAGCCCATCTGCCCCCCTCCCCCACAGCCAGCAGCATTTCCAAGTGACCTCCTAAGGCCTTCCTCAAAATACAGGGGCACCTCTGGGTTTCCTGTTTCAAGCTCTTCGAACACTTTTCTTAAAAAAAAAAAAAATCCTGCACACTTCTTGATAGAATGCCACAGTGCAAGGAAAACAGGCCTTCAATACTTAAACCTCCCTGTGCCAAACACTTGGGGCTTGGTTTTGTTTTGTTTTGTTTTTTAATTACACCACCACATAATTTAAACTTTTTACACGTTCTAATTATTCAGTACCAAAACACCAAACTTTTATTGCACAAGGTCCCCATGAAAAGGCCCACGCATCAGGACAGCCACAGATTCTGCCATGAAAGGGCAGCAAGGTGCCCTCCCCCCTTCTTTGCTGCCTGGGCGGCCACCAGGGTTTGAAATCCATGCACCCTACTAACTTTCTAGGGTGCAATTCGCGGACCCTTCCCTTTCTCATCCTAGCAGGTGCTCCAGGGCCCGCTGGCCTACAAAGTGCCAGAAGCAGGGCTGGGCCAGCCGGCCAGAGTTCAGGGTTCTGTCCCTTGGACTTCCAGGGGACACTAGGCTGCTTGGGAAAACCGTGCAGACTGAGATTTTTCAGCAAAGGGGTGGAGCGGTAAAGGCCTTGACACCAAGGGCGAGGCCTTTCTGCAACCGCCAGGTTGGGGAGCTCCGAGAATGTGCCAACAGAGGGCAGAATACGTGGTTCCCTGCTCCAAGCAGTCCCAGTTCTCTGACCTGTGGCCCGCAGCCCTCCGCTGCACCCACTAGATGTGGATCCTTGGGGACACATTAGCATAGGAAATGGGCGTTCCTAGCCGCAGTGGCGACCCCGGAGAGGACAACTGGGACCGAACCCCCACCCACAGCCATCTAAATCTCGACCCGCGCAGCCCAGGTTTACCCCGCCCCGGGTGCGCTCCCGGCGCGTTTCCAGCCGCAGTGGCCACCACCGAGAGCACAACTGGGAAGCCCTCCCCCACCCCCGCCAGGAGCCGAACCCCGCCCCCCGCCACCAGGGTTCACCCCGCCCCTGCCGCACTCCCAGCGCGTTTCCAGCTGCAGTGGGGACCCCCGAGAGCACAACTGTTACCACCCCCCACCCCCTCCCGACCGGAACCCCGACCCGCGCCGCCTGGGATCGCCCCGCCCCTGGCGCGCTCCCGGCGCATTGCCCACTTCCACCAGGGGCTCCCGGTGAGCCCTGTCCCCACGCCCGGTTCCAGGAGAGGCTCTCGGACCTCGCTACTGCCGCCAGGTCAAACACGAGGACAATACATCCACCCCACAGAGACAATCCAAGCTGTCTATGATTTAGGGTTCAAACGAGGACTACAGAAAGGAAAGATGTCCTGACCTAGGAGGGCCATGAGAGTCTATAGATCCAAACAAAATTGGGTACCAAGGAAGCTTTTTTCCTTGGAACCCGGAAAGCTGGTTCTTTGCATATGCAATGACCAACAATTAGCTTGTTACCCAAGCCTGCCTCGCTGCCACCCCCATTCCCCCCCCCCCCACTCCCGAGGAAAACGGCTCAAAGAAATATTTTAAATCTCAGGCGGAAAACTGGAAAATGTCTTGTCTGTCTGTCTGGATTAAGGTATATGTCAGTGTGAGCCTTGTGTTTTTTGATAATATTGCTCAAGTTCTGAGTTCTGATTTCAATGGTCTCAAGACAAGGCAGCCCTTCCAAATCAAACTGCTGGAAATACAAGAAAACATTGACCTAAATGAATGTCAGAGTCCCGTGAACTGGGAACTAGTCAATATTAAATATCTAGTATTTTTGGTTTTGCTCCTCCACTATAGACATGTCTAAGAGTCAACAACATTAAGCACAACATGTTCATAGTGCCTAGGTTTCTTCTGAGGTAAAAATTGCTCTATTGTTATATGTGTCACAAGCTTGTCAGCAAGAAAGTACCTGGAAACAGCAACAACCAATGTAAAATATGTAAATGTGATATGAGCTTTTAGATAAACTCTTAACAATAATTATACTCTAAAATATCCGCCTCTCATAGTCTTGATTGAAGGCAGAGGAGAAGGGGATGACAGAGGATAAGATGGTTGGATGGCATCACTGACTCGATGGACATGAGTTTGAGCAAGCCCCTGGAGTTGGTGATGGACACGGAAGCCTGGCGTCCTGCAGGCCACGGGGTCACAAAGAGTCAGACTCGACTGAGCAACTGAACTGAACTGAACTTACAATCGTTCCTCCAGGTGTTTTGGTTACCTGAGTTTCTATCCTGGTGCTAAACTAAGTGACGACAGTGTATTGAATAGCTAGGTCACTTCCAAATAAATGAAACTTCTTAAACATTCACGACTTGAAAGGACCTCCCTTTTACACAGAAACAAAAGAGATTTTTGACTCTGCATGAATAGTGACTGGCACCATCCGAACATATTAAATGTAAGAAAGCAATTTTTTTGTTTTGTTTTGTTTTGTTCTGTTCTTGCAGGAAGCGGGGTGGGCGCTATTATCACTGATAGGTATGCTCACCAATCTATCAAATGCCAATATAAGAGTGAGTTCTTGGTTGCTGAAGGGAAATGTATGACTTGTTATTACAAGAATGTATGGAATGCAATCACACTTTAAGAAGGAAAACGAAGTAGTTCTGTCTTAGAGGTGGCATTTTCAGGACGGGAGAAGCAAAGGAATGGGTACAGAATGGGATAAGGAGGTTGTAGGGAAAGTAGGCCCCCAGAAAAGAGTTTTGTGCCTAGCACAAGTTTTCTTGAGATGTTGAACTGCCTTTGCTAATGGAGTTTAAGTTTCTTTACCTCTTAAGTGATCTCTTCTAGGTTGACCTAGAACAGAAATCTTTCGTTAGCTTTGGCTAAGAGGAGAAGTATTGTTTCACGATGACATATGTGATCCTACCTGACTGTTCTCATCCCCTTTGATATCTATGCACTGCTGCTGCTGCTGCTGCAGCTGCTAAGTGGTTCAGTTGAGGCCGACCCTGTGCCATGCCATAGACGGCAGCCCACCAGGCCCCGCAGTCCCTGGGGTTCTCTAGGCAAGAACACTGGAGTGGGTTGCCATTTCCTCCTCCTATGCATGAAAGTGAAAAGTGAAAATGAAGTCACTCAGTGGTGTCCGACTCTTAGCCACCCCATGGACTGCAGCCTACCAGGCTCCTCCATCCTTGGGATTTTCCAGGAGTGGGGTGCCATTGCCTTCTCCCATATCTGTGCACAAGCCTGCCTAAATAATTGACTTCTAGCCAACTTTGGGATGCCCATGACCACCCACCCTTACCAGGCAACAGAGAAGAGAAAAACACTTACCACAGGAGGTTCTGATAAGGAACAAGGAACTAACAAGCTCCCACCTACCAGCATTCTGCAGAGGTCAACAAGAGGTCAGCAAGAGATGAGAGACTGCAGTCCAGAGGTCCTAGCTACTTCCATCTAGCAACAAACACCCAGCATAGTCAAAACGATTTCAATGTTAAAGAATAAATAAATAAATAAATAAATAAAAGGACAGAAGTTCTTTGAACACATGTCTGAATTTAGGGGTGAGGCATTACATATGTGTCCCAGGATAATCTTAAAGTGTCAGAAAGTAAAGAAATTAAAGACAACTATCAAGCTGTCCAAACTGATAAAAATGAATGATTACACAGTTTTATCTGTATACATTAGCAGATAATAATCTGAAAAGGAATTTTAAAAAATTCCCTTTCAATAATATCAACATGAATACAACACTTTGCCATGGATGTAACAAGGATGACAAGACTGGCACACTGGAAATTATACACCCTGGCTGAAAACTATCCTGAATACATGGACAGATATTCCATAACGATGGAAAGACTTAAGATGGCAATACCATGGAATGCATCTTCAATCTGAAATGAAGATTTGATATGATTTGATCGCTCAGAGCTTTTGTGTCATCAAGTGTTATTAAAGTATTAAAGAGATAGAGAAAGCTGCTGACTTAGACTCGAGGCGGGGTGGGGGGGGGGTAGTAAGAGTACCCCCTGCTGGTCTTTAGCCAGATATTCTACAGGCACTAGCAGTCAGCTAAGGAAAGAAAGGAACTGTTTCAGGGAATGGCACCAGGCCCCTCCCCCACGACATGCATTGAGATAATATTGGCAGCAGGTGAGTCATCCCGGGCCAAAACTTGATTGACATGAATCTTGAAGAAAGGCAGTATTGCAGGCAAATATATCATTTCCTTAACATAGATAAGGAGAACAAGCTAGGAGGAAAACATGCTGTTTTGTTCAAATCGCTTCTGAGCCTTTTGGGGGAACCGACCTGAAGCCAGAGTCTAGCGGAAATACATAGGATATTTACATCACTTAAGACAAACATTTTCTTAGGAAAAAATGCATTGCTTAGCTCAAGGTTTGTCTGCGAAATTCTTACACATCAGGAGATGGCTCCGAGCTGGGTTTCCACACACAAGAACATCCATGCAAAGGACAAGCCTGCACAGCCCATCTGCCCCCCTCGCGCACAGCCAGCAGCATTTCCAAGTGACCTCCTAAGGCCTTCCCCAAAATACAGGGGCACCTCTGGGTTTCCTGTTTCCCTCACTTCGAACACTTTTCTTAAAAAAAAAAATCCTGCACACTTCTTGATAGAATGCCACAGTGCAAGGAATACAGTCCTTCAATATTTAAACCTCCATTTGCAAAACACTTGGAGCTTGGTTTTGTTTTGTTTTGTTTTTTAATTACACCACCACATAATTTAAAGCTTTTACACGTTCTAATTATTCAGTTCCAAAACACCAAACTTTTATTGCACAGGGTCCTCATGAAAAGGCCCACGCAGCTGGACAACCACAGATTCTGCCATGAAAGGGCAGCAAGTTGCCCTCCCCAGTTCTTTGCTGCCTGGGCGGCCACCAGGGTTTGAAATCCATGCACCCTACTAAGTTTCTAGGGTGCAATCCATGGACCGTTCCCTTTCCCATCCCAGCAGGTGCTCAAGGGCCCGCTGGCTTACAAAGTGCCAGAAGAGGGCTGGGCCAGCCGGCCAGAGTTCAGGGTTCTGTCCCTTGGACTTCCAGCGGACACTAGGCTGCTTGGAAAAACCGCGCAGACTCTGAGATTTTTCAGCAGAGGGGTGGAGCGGTAAAGGCCTTGACCCCAAAGGCAAGGCCTTTCTGCGACCGCCAGGTTGGGGAGCTCCGAGAATGTGCCAACAGATGGCGGAATACTTGGTTCCCTGCTCCACGCAGTCCCAGTTCCCTTACCTGTGGTCCGCAGCCCTCCGCTGCACCCACGGGATGGCGATCCTTGGGGACCCAGGAGCGGACGAAATGGGCGTTCCCAGCCGCAGTTGCAACCCCCGAGAGCGCAACTGGGAGCCCCTCCCCATCCCCCCCGTGAGCCGACCCCGCCCCGCTCCGCCAGGGTTAGCCCCGCCCCTGCCGCGCTCCCTGCGCGTTCCCAGCCGCAGTGGCGACCCCGGGAGCACAACTGGGACCGACCCCCACCCAAAGCCATCTGAATCTCGACCCCCGCAGCCCGGGTTTACCCAGTCCCGGGTGCGCTCCCGGCGAGTTTTCAGCCTCAGTGTCCACCTCTGAGAGCACAACTGGGAAGCCCGCCCCCACCTCCGCCAGAAGCCGACCCCCGCCCCACGCCGCCCGCGTTCGCCCCGCCCCTGCACGGTCCAGGTACCTTCCCAGCTTCTAGCGTTCACGTCCGGGTAGGAGCAGGATGTAGGAGTATGGGAGATGTGTCTGGAGCCTGACAGCCTCAGCTCCGCTCTGGCCTGCCCTTTGGACCTAGGAGCCAGGCCAACTTGCAGAGGGCTTAGGGCCCCATTGTATGCAAACTACCAAGGCCTACCGCAAGGAGAGTTCTGTCCGAGGGAAGGGAAGCGCCCCAGGCTGCGTTCCCAAGCTGTTGCTTGGCAATGCAGACTCAGCGGTAAACGGAGGGAATCAGGCTCTCTGTAGCCGCAGCTTCACACACAGGTGTGTCTCCGTAGGAATCAAGAAAGATCCTGACAGGGTGAGGTTCATTAGAGCTATACTAAAGAGCAAAGGCTTGTCCATGTGGTCTTGCCTTCCCCTGTGCCTTTGGGTCTCCAGGCTCGGCCCCAGCTCCGTGGAAACAACCCCTGAGAAAATATCTTCAAGATCCACTTTTCCCAGTGTCTGGGAACCGGGGTTCGTAGGAGGAGAGAAAAGCAAGCCTCCATCGGGAACGAAAAGGCAGTCCACCTGCCTGTGTTTTGAAGCCTCTATTTGGAAGGAATGGGTTAGCTTCTCCTAAAGGAGACCTCCAGATCTGCTCAGAAGTTGGTAATTCCAGAGGCAGGGTACTGGTTCCTGACTGCCCTTTGCTAGCCTTGCAAAGATATTCCTAGATTCTAGAGTTATTTTCCATGAAGGAGCAGGCTTCGGGAATGTGTCAGACGGGACTGGCTCCTTATTGACCTCAGCTCAGCTATTGCCTTTCCATTCAAACTAGGGCAAGGCCCTACTTTATGAAGTGTAAGGGTCTTCTTCTTTGCAAACTGCCAAGGGCTACAGCAATGAGACCTCTGTCAAGGTGAGGGAAGCCTAAGAGGATGGATTCTCAAGCAGGTGCTTTGCCACAAAGCATCAGCACCCCACGGAGAGAATCAAGCTCCCTGTGCACCAATGTTGGGAGTATAGCTTCACACACAGAGTTGTCTGTATAGGAGCCAAGAATGTTCCTGAGAGATTAGGTTCACTAAACCTCTCCTACAGAGCATAGACCTGTCAATGTGGTTTTGCCTTCCCCTGTGAGTTGGGTCCTCGAGGTCCACCACACCTCCGGGGAAACTGTCCCTGAGAAAAGATCTCCAGGAACCGCTTCGCCGAGGCTGGGAAATGCTGTTCACAGGAAGTAAGGCAAGCGAATCTCCTGCAGAGTAAAAGAGGCCTTACAGTCCCTGGAGGAGCAGGCTGCCAGAGTGTGTGAAACCTGACTGTTGCCTTACTGGCCTCAGCTCCGCCATTGCCTGTTCATCCGAGCTAGCACCCAGGCCTACTTGGAAAAGCGTTTGGGTGCAGATTTCTACAAAGTGCCAAGGGCTACAGCAGTGAGAATTCTCTCAGTGGTAAGGGAGAGCATTTTATGGATTCTCAAGCTGTTTTCTGAATGACAGCGTCAAAATGAACAGAGAGAATAAGGCTCTCTGTGCCCCTATGTTAGGTACGCAGCTTCACACACAGAGGTGTCTCTATAGGAGCCAAGAATGCTCCTGAGAGATGAGGTTCACTAGAGGTCTGCTACAGAGCATAGACCTGTCCATGTGGTCTTGCCTTCCCCTGTGCCTTTGGGCCACGGGCTCGGCCCCAGCTCCGTGGAAATAAGCCCTGAGAAAATATCTTCAAGATACGCTTTTCCCAGAGGCTGGGAACTGGAGTTCATAGGAGGAGAGAAAAGCAAGCCTCCTTCGGGCACGAAATGCAGCCAACCTGCCTGTGTTTTGAAGCCTCTATTTGGAAGGAATGGGTTAGCTTCTGCTAAAGGAGACCTCCAGATCTGCTCAGAAGTCGGTAATTCCAGAGGCAGGGTGCTGGTTCCTGACTGCCCTTTGCCAGCCTTGCAAAGACATTCCAAGATTCTAGAGTTATATTCCATGAAGGAGCAGGCTTCGGGAATGTGTCAGAGGGGACTGGTTCCTTATTGGCCTCAGCTCAGCTATTGCCTTTCCATTCAAACTAGGACAAGGGCCTAGTTTATGAAGTGTAAGGGTCTTCTTCTTTGAAACTGCCAAGGGCTACAGCAATGAGACTTCTGTCAAGGCGAGGGAAGCCTAAGAGGACGGATTCTCAAGCAGGTGCTTTGCTACAAAGCATCAGCACCCCACGGAGAGAGCCAAGATCCCTGTTCCCCAATCTTGGGAGTGTAGCTTCACACACAGAGTTGTCTCTATAGGAGCCAAGAATGTTCCTGAGAGATTAGGTTCACTAAGCCTCTCCTACAGAGCATAGACCTGTCCATGTGGTTTTTCCTTCCCCTGTGAGTTGGGTCCCCGAGGTCCACCACACCTCCGGGGAAACTGTCCCTGAGAAAAGATCTCCAGGAACGGCTTCGCTGAGGCTGGGAAATGCTGTTCACAGGAAGTAAGGCAAGCGAATCTCCTGCAGAGAAAAAGAGGCCTTACTGTCCCTGGAGGAGCAGGCTGCCAGAGTGTGTAAAACCTGACTGTTGCCTTGCTGGCCTCAGTTCCACCATTGCCTGTTCCTCCGAACTAGGACCCAGGCCTATCTGGAGAAGCGTTTGGGTGCGGATTTCTACAAAGTGCCAAGGGCTACAGCAGTGAGAATTCTCTCAGCGGTCAGGGAGAGCATTTTATGGATTCTCAAGCTGTTTTCTGAACGACAGGGTCAAAATGAACTGAGAAAATCAGGCTCTCTGTGCCCCTATGTTAGGTACGCAGCTTCACACACAGAAGTGTCTCTATAGGAGCCAAGAATGTTCCTGAGAGATGAGGTTCACTAGAAGTCTGCTACAGAGCATAGACCTGTCCATATGGTTTTGCCTTGCCCTGTGAGTTGGGTCCCTGAGGTCCGCCCCAGCTCAGGGGAAGGAGCCCCTGAGAAAAGATCTCCAGGGACCGCTATTCCCCCAGGCTGGCAAACGCAGTTCACAGGAGGTAACACAAGCGAGCCTCCTGCAAGGCACAACAGGCCTTAGTGTCCCTGGACGATCAGGCTGCAAGAGTGTGTGAGACCTGACTGGTGCCTTACTGGCCTCAGCTCCGCCATTGCATGTTCCTCTGAACTAGGACCCAGGCCTACTAGGAGAAGGGTTTGGGTATGGATTTCTAAATACTGCCAAGGGGTATAGCAATGAGAACTGTGTCACGGGTAAGGAAGAGCATTGTATGGATTTTCAAGCTGTTGTTTGAACGACAGCTTCAAAGCTGCACAGAGAGAATCAGACTCTGTGTCTCCATGTTCGGTACACAGCTTCACAGACAGGGGTGTCTCCATAGGAAACAAGAACGTTCCTGACAGAGTGAGGTTCACTAGGGCTCTCCTAGAGAGCAAAGACTTGTCCATGTGGTTTTTCTTCCCCTGTGCGTTTGGGGCTCCAGGCTCGGCCCCAGCTCCGTGGAAACAACCCCTGAGAAAAGATCTTCAAGATCCGCTTTTCCCAGAGGCTGGGATGTGGGGTTCATAGGAGGCGGGAAAAGCAGGCCTCCTTCAGAGAGCAAGAGGCAGCCAAGCGGCCTGCGTTTGGAAGCCTCTATTTGGAAGAATGGGTTAGCTTCCCCTAAGGGGGACCTCCAGATCTGTTCAGAAGTCGGTAATTCCAGAGGCAGTGTGCAGGGTCCTGACTGCCCTTTGCCAGCCTTGCAAAGACATTCCTAGATTCTACAGTTATCTTCCTGAAGAAGCAGGCTTTGGGAATATGTCAGACTTGACTGGTGCCTTATTGGCCTCAGCTCAGCTATTGCCTTTCCATTCAAAGTAGGACAAGGCCCTACTTTATGAAGGGTAAGGGTCTTCTTCTTTCCAAACTGCCGAGGGCTACAGCAATGAGACCTCCGTAAATGCGAGGGAAGCATAAGCGGATGGATTATCAGGAAGGTTCTTTGCCACCAAGCATCAGCACCCCACGGAGAGAATCAGGCTCCCTTTGCCCCTATGTGGGGTGTGTAGATTCACACACAGTGGTGTCTCTACAGGAGCCAAGAATGTTCCTGAGAGATGAGGCTCACAAGAGCTCTCCTACAGAGTGCTCACCTGTACATGTGGTTTCGCCTTCCCCTGTGAGTTGGGTGCCCGAGGTCCACCCCAGCTCCGAGAAAACAGCCTCTGAGAAAAGATCTCCAGGAACCGCTTTTCGCCCAGGCTGGGAAAAGCTGTTCACAGGAAGTAAGGCAAGTGAGCCTCCTGCAGAGAAAAAGAAGCCTTACTGTCCCTGGAGGAGCAGGCTGCCAGAGTGTGTGAAAACTGACTGGTGCCATACTGGTCTTAGCTCCGCCATTGCTTGTTCCTCCGAACTGGGACTCAGGCCTACTTGGAGAAGGGTTTAGGTGCAGATTTCTACAAACTGCCAAGGGCTACTGCAATGAGAACTCTCTCAGAGGTAAGGGCGAGAATTGTATGGATTCTCAAGCTGTTTTCTGAACGACAGCATTAAACCTGCACAGAGAGAATCAGGCTCTCTGCCGCCATGTTGGGTACGCAGTTTCACACACAGAGGTGTCCACATAGGAGCCAAGAACGTTCGTCAAAGACTGAGGTTCACTAGAGCTCTCTTAGAGAGCAAAGACTTGTTCATGTGGTTTTGCCTTCCCCTGTATGTGTGGGTCTATGGGCACAACCCCAGCTCCGTGGAAACAACCCCTGAGCAAAGATCTCCAAGATCTGCTTTTCCCCCATGCTGGGAACCAGGGATCATAGGAGGCAGGAAAAGCAAGCCTCCTTCAGGCAAGAAGAGGCAGCCAACTAGCCTGTGTTTGGAAGCCTCTATTTGCAAGGAATGGGTTAGCTTCTCCAGAAGGAGACCTCCAGATCTGCTCAGAAGATAGAAATTCCAGAGGCAGGGTCGAGGTTCCTGACTGCCCTTTGCCAGCCTTGCAAAGACATTCCTAGATTCTAGCAATATTTTCCATGAAGGAGCAGGCATCGGGAATATGTCAGAGTTGACGGGTGCCTTACTGGCCTCAGCTCAGCTATTGCCTTTCCTTTCAACCTAGGATCAGGGCCTACTTGGTGAAGGGTAAGGGTCTACTTCTTTCCCAACTGCCAAGAGACACAGCAATGAGACCTCTGTCAAGGCGAGGGAAGCGTAAGCGGATGGATTCTCAAACAGGTGCTTTGCCACAAAGCATCAGCACCCCACGGAGAGAATCAGGCTCCCTGTGCCCCTATGTTCGGTGTGTAGCTTTACACACAGAGGTGTCTCTGTACGAGCCAAGAGTGTTCATAAGAGATGAGACACACTAACGTCTCCTACAGAGCATAGACCTGTCCATGTGGTTTTTCCTTCCCCTGTGAGATGGGTCCCCGAGGTCCACCCCAGCTCTGGGGATAGAGCCCCTGAGAAAAGATCTCCAGGAACCGCTTTTTGCCCAGGCTGGGAAACGCAGTTCACAGGAGGCAAGGCAAGCGAACCTCCTGCAGGGAAAAATAGGCCTTACTGTCCCTGGAGGAGCAGGCTGCCAGAGTGTGTGACACCTGACTGGTGCCTTACTGACCTCAGCTCCGCCATTGCATGGCCATCCAAACCAGGACCCAGGCCTACTTGGAGAAGGGTTTGGGTGCGGATTTGTAAAAACTGCCAAAGGCTACAGCAATGAGAAGTCTCTCAGAGGTAAGGGAGAGCATTCTATGGATTCTCAAGCTGTTGTTTGAACGACAGCTTCAAAGCTGCAAAGAGAGAATCAGGCCCTTTGTGCCCCCTTGTTGGGTACACAGCTTCACACACAGGGGTGTCTCCATAGGAGTCAAGAACGTTCCTGACACAGTAAGTTTCACTTAGAGGTCTCCTGGAGAGCAAAGACTTGTCCATGTGGTTTTCCTTCCCCTGTGCGATTGGGTCTCTGGTCTCGGCCCCAGCTCCATAGAAACAACCCCTGAGAAAATATCTTCAAGATCCGCTTTTCCCAGAGGCTGGGAACAGGGCTTCATAGGATGCGAGAAAAGCAGGCCTCCTTCGGGCGCGAAAAGGCAGCCAACTGGCCTGTTTGGAAGCCTCTATTTGGAAAGAATGGGTTAGCTTCTCCTAAAGGAGACCTCCAGATCTGCTCAGAAGTCGGTAATTCCAGAGGCAGGGTGCTGGTTCCTGACTGCCCTTTGCCAGCCTT
The DNA here is from genome assembly GCF_029407905.1 of Bubalus kerabau. Taxonomy (NCBI): domain Eukaryota; kingdom Metazoa; phylum Chordata; class Mammalia; order Artiodactyla; family Bovidae; genus Bubalus; species Bubalus kerabau. Next base: position 1,876,390 of record NW_026577886.1, on the reverse strand, counting down.
GCAAAGACATTCCCAGATTCTAGAGTTATTTTCCATGAAGGTGAAGGCTACGGGAGTATGTCAGACTTGGCAGGCACCTTATTGGCCTCAGATCAGCTATTACCTTTCCATTCAAACTAGGACAAAGGCCTACTTTATGAAGGGTAAGGGTCTTCTTCTTTCCAAACTGCCAAGGGCTACAGCAATGGGACCTCTGTCAAGGCGAGGGAAGCCTAAGTGGATGGATCATCAAGCAGGTGCTTTGCCACAAAGCATCAGCACCCCACGGGGAGAATCAGGCTCCATTTGCCCCTATGTTGGGTGTGTAGCTTCACATACAGAGGTGTCTCTATAGGAGGCCAGAATGTTCCTGAGAGATGAGGTTCACTAGAGCTCTCCTACAGAGCAGAGACCTGTCCATGTGCTTTTGCCTTCCCCTGTGAGTTGGGTCCTCGAGGTCCTCCCCAGCTCCGGGGAAGGAGCCCCTGAGAAAAGATCTCCAGGGACCTCTTTTCCCCCAGGCTGGGAAATGCAGCTCACAGGAGGGAAGTCAAGTGAGCCTCCTGCAGGGAAAAAGAGGGCTTACTGTCCCTGGACGATCAGGCTGCAGAGTGTGTGAGACCTGACTGGTGCCTTACTGGCCTCAGCTCCGCCATTGCATGTTCCTCCGAACTAGGACCCAGGACTACTTGGAGAAGGGTTTGGGTGCGGATTTCTAAAAACTGCCAAGGGCTACAGCAATGAGAACTCTGTCACGGGTAAGGAAGAGCATTGTATGGATTTTCAAGGTGTTTTTTGAACGACATCTTTAAAGCTACACAGAGAGAATCAGGCTCTCTGTGCCCCCATGTTGGGTACGCAGCTTCGCACACAGGGGTGTCTCCATATGAATCAAGAATGTTCGTGACAGAGTGAAGTTCACTAGAGCTCTCCTAGAGAGCAAAGACTTGTACATGTGGTTTTTTTTCCCCTGTTAGTTTGGGTCTCCAGGCTTAGCCCCAGCTCCGTGGAAACAACCCCTGAGAAAAGATCTTCAAGATCCGCTTTTCCCAGAGCCTGGGAAGCTGGGTTCATAGGAGGCAGGAAAATCAAGCCTCCTTCGGGCACGAAGAGGCAGCCGACCGGCCTGTTTTTGGAAGTCTCAATATGGAAGGAATGAGTTAGATTCTCCTAAAGGAGACCTCCAGATCTGCTCAGAAATCGGTAATTCCAGAGGCAGGGTGCAGGCTCCTGACTGCCCTTTGCCAGCCTTGCAGAGACATTCCTAGATTCCAGCGTTATTTTCCATGAAGGAGCAGGCTTCGGGAATATGTCAGACTTGACTGGCGCCTTATGGCCTCAGCTCAGCTCTTGCCTTTCCTTTCAAACTAGGAAAAGGGCCCACTTTATGAAAGGTAAGGGTCCTCTTCTTTCCAAACTGCCAAGGGCTACAGCAATGAGACCCCTGTCAAGGCGAGGGAAGCGTAAGCTGATGGATTCTCAAGCAGGTGCTTTGCCACAAAGCATCAGCACCCCACGGAAAGAATCTGGCTCCCTTTGCCCCTACGTTGCGTGTGTAGCTACACACAGAGGTGTCTCGATAGGAGACAAGAATGTTCCTGAGAGAGGAGGTTCACTGTTGGGGGCCAGAGTGAGGCACTCCGCCCATGGCAAAGGTCATGAGGAAGGAGGCTCGACATACGCAAAGGCGGGATCGAGCCTCAGGAGTCCCCCTGGAAATCCTCGAGCATCTACCCCCATCACCAGAGCCTGCCTACCTTACTATTTTGTGCTCTCACCTACACCTCTGACTTTACGGGGGGCTGTCCCCCACCACCTCTTTCGGAGAAGGAGTTAACCTAGAGCTCCAGTTGATAAAAACCCCTGGGTGTGACAAGAGTGTTTTAACCTACAAACTCCTCTGAAGGTTCTCTAGCCTGCCTGACAGGCTTGTCCGGCCACATGTGATTGCTCACAGCCTCCCAACCATGAGAGGCACGAGATGCTTTAAACCTTCTAAAAACAGGTTCCTTAGAAAAGTTAGAAAATTATTAGTATAAGTATAATGGGCTGATTAGAAATCATATTGGTGAAGGGTTTTTCATTTGTTGAGCTGATGTTTACTGCTAAGTCTCCACATCCCCTGCCCTTATACACATTAATGAATATATAGAAGAAATAAGTATTAACCTTTGATATAAATCACGTTAGACCTTAGGCTAAGTAAATTCTTTCCTTAACTAAAACCCACTACACCCTCACCCTATAGGAATGTAACTTTATTTGGGTGGCGTCTGTTTTAAGAATAATCACCCCTGGAGAAATAAGTGTCCTGGTTGACTGACCGCTGTCACAAGGAGAGGGTCGTAAATTGTCAGCAGGCCCCCCGGCCAGAAGATGATGTAACACCCCTAAGACCTCTGTATACTTTTGTATGAAGCACCTGACTTTGATAAAAGTCAGGACTGCTGACCCCACGTGACTTTTGCATAACATCTCAGTGTATAAAAGTAGACCATGGAAAATAAAGAATTGGGATCAGTTTCTCGAAATACTGGTCTCCCCATGTCTCTCTCTCTCTCTCACTCTGGTTGAGTCTCCATCTGGAGCGCGGAACCCACCAAGCTTACTAATTTTGCCTGGGCTTCTAAGATCCGACCGGGGAGGCCTCAGTGTCTCCTCTCCTTCGGGAGAACGGAAGGACGCCTGCGGCCTACGTAAGTGGTGCAAGCTTCTTGTCTTGAAGTTTTATTGGTCCCCCGCGTAAACCAAGCTACTCAGCCTCTTTTCTCCACTGAATTTTCCTACTGAGCTATCCTCATTTTATTACTCTTTATATCCTTAATTAACGTTTAATTAAGCAGTTGTTCCCTGACCCTCGCCTACGCCGTCTCTGCTTCGAATACCCTGGATCAGCTGGGGCTGGACCCCGGCAGTTCACTAGAGATCTCCTACAGAGCATAGACCTGTCCATTTGGTTTTGCCTTCCCCTGTGAGTTGGGTCCCCGAGGTCCGCCCCAACTCCGGGGAAACAGCCCCTGAGAAAAGATCTCCAGGAACTGCTTTCCGCCCAGGCTGGGAAACGCTGTTCACAGGAAGTAAGGCAAGCGAGCCTCCTGAAGGGAAATAGAGGCCTTACTGTCCCTGGAGGAGCAGGCTGCCAGAGTGTGTGACACCTGACTGGTGCCTTACTGGCCTCAGCTCCGCTATTGCATGTTCATCTGAACTTGAACCCAGGCCTACTTGGAGAAGTGTTTGTGTGCCGATTTCCAGAAACTGCGAAGGGCTACAGCAATGATAACTCTCTCAGTGGTAAGGGAGAGCATTGTGTGGATTCTCAATTTGTTGTTTGAACGACAGCGTCAAAGCTGCACAGAGAGAATCAGGTCTCTGTGTCTCTATGTTGGCTATGCAGCTTCCCACACAGAGATGTCCCCGTTGGAGCCAAGAACATTCCGCATAGACTGAGGTTCACTAGAGCACTCCTAGAGAGCAAAGACTTATCCATGCGGTTTTCCCTTCCCCTGTGCGTGTGGGTCTCCGGGATCGGCCCCTGCTCCGTGGAAACAGCCTCTGAGAAAAGATCTCCAAGAACCTCTTATCCCCCAGGCTGGGAAGCGGAGTTCGCAGGAGGTGGGATAAGCAAGCTTCCTTCGGCAAGAAGAGACAGCCAACCGGCCTGTGTTTGGAAGCCTCTATTTGCAAGGAATGGGTTAGTTTCTCCTGACCGAGACCTCCGGATGTGCTGAGAAGATAGAAATTCCAGAGGCAGGGTCGAGGTTCCTGACTGCCCTTTGCCAGCCTTGCAAAGACATTCCCAGATTCTAACGTTATTTTCCATGAAGGAGCAGGCATCGGGAATATGTCAGACTTGACTGGCGCCTTACTGGCCTCAGCTCAGCTACTGCCTTTCCATTCAAACAAGGACAAGGGCCTACTTGGTGAAGGGTAAGGGTCTGCTTCTTTCCAAACTGCCAAGGACTACAGCAATGAGACCTCTGTCAAAGTGAGGGAAGCCTATGCGGATGGATTCTTAGCAGGTGCTTTGCCACAAAGCATCAGCACCCACGGAGAGAATCAGACTCCCTTTGCCACTATGTTGGGTGTGTAGCTTCATGCACAGAGGTGTCTCTGTAGAAGCCAAGAATGTTCCTGAGAGATGAGGTTCACTAGAGCTCTCCTACAGAGCATAGACCTGTCCATGTGGTTTTGTCTTCCCCTGTGAGTTGGGCCCCCGAGGTCCGACCCAGCTCCAGGGAAACAGCCCCTGAGAAAAAATCTCCAGGAACAGCTTTGTGCCCAGGCTGGGAAATGCAGTTCACAGGAGGCAAGGCAAGCGAGCCTCCTGCAGGGAAAAAGAGGCCTTACTGCTCCTGGACGATCAGGCTGCAAGAGTGTGTGAGACCTCACTTGTGCCTTACTGGCCTCAGATCCGCCGTTGCCTGTTGTTCCGAGCTAGGACCCAGGCCTACTTGGAGAAGGGTTAGGGTGCGGATTTCTACAAACTGTCAAGGACTACAGCAATGAGAATTCTCTTAGCAGTAAGGGAGAGCATTGTATGGATTCTCAAGCTGTTGTTTGAATGACAGCTTCAAAGCTACACAGAGAGAATCAGGCTCTCTGTTCCCCTATTTTGGCTGTGCAGCTTCACACACAGAATTTGACTCTGTTGGAGCCAGAAATATTCCTGAAAGACTTAGGCTCACCAAAGCTGTCCTCCAGAGCAAAGACATTGGATGTGGTTTTGCCTTCCCTTGCCAGTATGGGTCCCCTAGCTTGGCCCCAGCTCCGGGGATACAGCCTCTGAAAAAAATCTTCCAAGAAGCGATTTTCCTCCAGGCTGTTAAGCGGAATTCGCAGTTTGCAAGTTAAGGAAGCCTGCTTCGTGGAAGAGCAAGCAGCCAACTGGCCCTGTGTTAGGAAGCCTGTATTTGAAAGGAATGGGTTAGCTTCTACAGCGGGAGAACCTCAGATCTGCTCAGGGGACTGAAATACTAGAGTCAGGGTCGAGGTTCTCCCTTGTCCTTTGCGCACCTTGCAAAGACATTCCTAGCTTCTAGCGTTAGTGTCCCTGTAGTAGCAGGCTGCAGGAGCGTGTGATAAATGACTGCCGCGTTCCTGTCCTCAGCTCCGCTATTGACTTTCTATTCGAACTAGAACCCAGGCCTACTTTGAGAGGGGTTAGGGTCCAGTGTTTCCAAACTGCCAAGGGCTACGGCAATGCGAGCTCTGTCAGAGGTAAGAAAAGAGCAATTGGTTGGATTCTTCAGCTGCTGCGTGGCTGCACAGCTTCCGCGCCGCATGGAGAGCATGAGGCTCCTTGTGGCCCTATTTTGGGTACGCAGCAACATGCACACAGAATGTCTGTGTTCACTTATGTACAGGCTTATCTACACTAGAGCTCTCCTACAGAGCAAAGACCACTCAGTGGGCTCCAAGAGATACCTGTCTCGGCTCGAGAAGAGAGTGGAGTCCTTTGCTTCCCCTCGAGATGAGGCCTGACTCCCTGGGTGAGTATGGAATGCAACCCCAAATCCCTGTCGCCTACAGAGAGGAACATTAAGTCCTGGATACAAGCCTAGATGAGGTCTAGTTTGCCCTTCAGTGAATGGAGCCCAATCCACAGCTCTCCCTGGCAACTCGAATGGAAGATTAGACTTCCTGGGCCAACACAAGAGGAAGCCTGAATTCCCCGTCGTAAGTCGAGAATCCCACCGAAACTCGAGAAAATCCACGTGCTTCCCTCGTCATCGCAAGATGAGGCCCTTTGTCCGCTACAGCATCTCAAGAGAAGTCCCACGTTCCATCCTGAAGTGCGAAACGGTACTTGGCACCCTTGATGCGACCCCAAAAGTTCCGCGACATACCAGACTCACTCAAGGGGAACACCGAGGTTCCCGGCACCACTTCATCTGACCCCTTCTCCTCTCCTGATTGCGACAGGAGGGTCGACTCCCCTTCTCTGTCTGCAAGGGGTTCCCGACCTTCCGGGCGCACCTCAGGATGAGGCCGGTCTCATGAGGAAGTTCGAGACGTAGCCTCGTGGGTGGTGCCACATGCCGAAAGACCCCAATTTCACGGTCCACTCTTGAAAAGAACCCGATGCCAGCACACCTCTTTGAAGGAAAACCTGTGGATGAAGGCACAAGACGAAGGGGCACTGACACCCGCGTGCATCGTCCAGAAAAACCCGCAGGTCCCACAGACATTTCGACAAGTGGCCTGTCACCCTGTAAACAACTCGAAAGGCAAACGAAGGTCCATTCCTCAACAGAAGACTAGGTGTGACTCTCTTGTCCCTACTCTGCAGGGACCATGGGATCCGAGTCAGAAACGGAGAGGAAGCCTGAGGTTCCTGCGTGCACTCGAGATGAGGCCCTCTTCCATTGCACCACACCCAGTGGAGTCCCGAGAGGCCCCTACCAACTCCACAGTATCCCTGAGTTCTCAGAGGCACAATGAGAAGCTCCCTGAGGTCACAGGCACAAGTCGAGGGAACCCTGGGTTTTCTGCCATGACTTGAGAAAGACCTCGAGAGTGCTTCAAAATGTGTTGAGTCGCGATTCCCCTACCATGACTCGAGAGCCATGACACGCGCCCCCTCTTCACGCGCATGGAGACCTGACTAACCTGGCACTGCACGAGAGGCTCCCTGAGATCCTCATCGTACCTCGTGAGGAAACCCACACTGCCGAGGCAGCTCGAGGAAACACATGAGACACCCCGGTCATCGCGAGATGAGGGCCTTATATTCCTGCATGGCCTGGAGACCAATCACGAGTCCTCTCTCCAAACTGAAGAGCAGGCTGGACTCCGTTGAGGCCGCTCAGGGGGCTCCAACAGATCCTTGTCGCGACTCGAGAGGAGAGCGGAGTCCTTGGCTTCCCCTCGAGACGAGGTCTGACTCCCCGGGGGAGCCTGGAATGCAACCCCGAGATGCCTGCTTTCCCTGGAGAGGAATAGTAGGTCCTGGACACACGCCTAGGTGAGGTCTCTTCGGCCCTGCAGTGACTCGAGCGCAACCCCCAGATTTCCCTTGCAACTCGAGGGGAAGATTGGGCTTCCCAGGGCCAACCCAAGAGGAAGGCTGAGATCCCCATTGTAACTCGAGAATCCCGCCGCAACTCGAGAAAAACCACGTGGTTCCCAACTCTTGGCAAGATGAGACCCTTGCCCGCGACGGCGTCTCAAGGGAAGTCCCCTCTTCCGCCCTGAAGGGGGGAAAGGATCCTGCCAGCCTTCATGCGACCCTCAAAAGTTCCCCGACACGCCGGGTTACCTCGAGGTGAACACCGAGGGTCCCGCAACCGCTTCCTCTGAGCCCCTTCTCCCCTCCTGATTGCGACAGGAGAGTCGATTCCCCTGCGTGGTCTGAAAGGGGTTCCAGGCCTTCCCGGGGCACTTAAGGATGAGGCCGGTCTCACGAGGAAATTCGAGACGAGCCACGTGGGTGGGGCCACATGCCGAACGACCCCGATTCCCCGGTCCGCTCTTGAGAAGGACCGGCGGCCCGGACCCCTCTTCGAAGGCAACCCTGTGGGTGAAGGCACAACACCAACGGGCACTGCCACCCCCGTGCATCGTCCGCAAAGACCCGCGGGTTCCACACACATCTCGACGAGGTGCCTGAGACCCCCTGAGCAACTCGAGAGGCCAGCGGGGTTCCCTTCCTCAGACAAGACGAGGCCTGACTCTCCAGTCCCAACTCTGCAGGGACCCTGCGGTCGGAGTCCGAAACGGAGAGGAAGCCTGAGGTTCCTGCCTCCCCTCGAGGTGAGGCCCTCTTCCGTTGCGCCAGACCCAGTGGAGCCCCGAGGGGCCCCCCCCACCTCCATAGGATCCCTCGCCTCTCAGAGGAACCCTGTGAAGTTCCCTAAGGTCCCCGGCAGAAGGCGAGGGAAACGAGGGTTTCCCGCCGCCCCCCGACAAAGACCTCGAGAGTCCTTCTTCAACGCGTCTCGAGGCCCTAATCCCCTCCCTTGACTCGAGAGCCATGACGCGCTCCCCCTCGCCACGCGCATGCAGACCTGACTTCCCTGGCGCCGCACGAGAGGCTCCCTGAGCTCCCCGTCATACCTCGTGAGAAACCCCACACTGGCGCCGCAGCTCGAGAAAACCCACAAGATCCCTCCGTCATCGCGAGATGAGGGCCATCTTTTCCTGCATGGCCTGGAGAGCAGTCCCAAGTCCTCTCTCCAAACTTCACAGGAGGCTTGACTCCCTTTAGGCCACAAAGTGGGCACCAAGAGGTGCCCGTCTCGACTCAAAAGGAGAGCGGAGTCCTTTGCTTCCCTTCGACATGAGGCCTGACTCCCTGGGTGAGTCTGGAATGCAAACCTGAGATCCCTGTGGCCCTTGGAGAGGAACATTAGGTCCTGGACACAAGCCTAGATGAGGTCTCTTTTGCCCTGCAGTGACTCGAGCGCAACCCCCAGCTCTCCCTCGCAGCTCGAATGGATGATTGGACTTCCCTGGCCCAACACAAGAGGAAGCCTGAAATCCCCGTCGTAACTCGAGAATCCCGCCGCAACTCGAGAAAAACCACGTGGCTCCCCCGTCATCGCAAGATGAGGCCCTTGGCCGCTACAGCGTATCAAGGGAAGTCCCACGTTCCATCCTGAAGTACAAAACGGTACTTGGCACCCTTGATGCGACCCCCAAAGTTCCCTGACATACCGGTCTCACTCGAGGGAAACACCAAAGTTCACGGCACCACTTCCTGTGAGCCCCTTCACCCCTCCTGATCGCGACAGAAGGGTCGATTCCCATGTTTTGTCTGCAAGGGGTTCCCGACGTTCCCCGCGAACCTCCGGATGAGGCCGGTCTCATGAGGAAATTCGAAAAGTAGCCTCATGGTTGGTGCCATATGCTGAAAGATCCCGAATTCCCGGTCCACTCTAGATAAGAACCTGACGCCCGGACATCTCTTCGAAGGCAACCCTGTGGATGAAGGCACAACACGAAGGGACACTGACATCCCCATGCATCATCTGGAAAAACCCGCAGATTCCACTCACAGCTCCAAATGTGGACTGTCACCTCGTGATCAACTCGAGAGGCAAGTGAAGTTGCATTCCTTCACACAAGACGAGGCCTTACTCTCCTGTCCCAACTCTTCAGGGACCCTGCAATTGGAGTCAGAAATGGAGAGGAACCCTGAGGTTCCTGCCTCAACTAGAGAAGAGGCCCTCTTCCATTGAACCAAACTCAGTGGTGTCCCGAGAGGCCCCTCCCAACACCACAGTATCCCTGAATTCTCAGAGGCTCCCTGAGAAGCTACCTGAGGTCACTGGCACAAGTCGAGGGAACCCAGAGTTTCCTGAAGTAACCCGAGAAAGACTTGGAGAGTCCTTTTTCAACGTCTCTTGATGCCCGATTCCCCTACCATGACTCCAGAGCAAGGACGCGCTCCCCTCGCCACAAGCAGGAAAACTGACTTCCCTAGTACCACACAAGAGGCTCCCTGAGTACCCCATCGTACCTCGTGAGAAAACCCACACTGGCGCCGCAGTTCGAGAAAAACCACAAGATGCCTCCGTCAAGGAGAGATGGGGGCCTTCTTTTCCTGCCTGACCTGGAGAGCAATCCCTGGTCCTCTCTCCAAACTTCACAGGAGTATTGACTCCCTTTAGGCCACTCAGTTGGTTCCAAGAAATACCCGGTGCGACTCGAGAGGAGAGCGGAATCCTTTGCTTCCCTCGAGACGAGGCCTGACTCCCCGGGTGAGTTTGGAATGCAACCCCGAGATCCATGTCACCCCTGGAGTGGAACATTATGTCCTAGACACAAGCCTAGATGAGGTCTATTTTGCCCTACAGTGACTCGAGAGCAACCTCCATCTCTCCCTCACAATTTGAATGGAAGATTGGTCTTCCCACGGTCAACACAAGAGGAAGTCTGAATTTCCCATCGTAATTCGAGAATTCAGCCTCAAGTCTTAAAAACCATGTGGTTCCCCCTTCATCCCAATATGAGGCCCTTGCCAGCTAGAGTCTCAAGAGAAGTCCCACGTTCCATCTTAAAAGTTCGAAATGCTACTTGGCACCCTTGATGCGACCCCAAAGTTCCCCAACATACCGGTCTCACTCCAGGGGAACACCGAAGTTCCCGGTGTCTCCAGGGAAGTCCCATGTTCCACCCTGAAGGGCGAAACGGTACTTGACACCCTTGATTCGACCGCAAAAGTTCCCCGACACGCTGGGTTCCCTCGAGGGGAACACCGAGGGTCCCGGCACCACTTCATCTGAGCCCCTTCTCCCCTCCTGATCGCGACAGGAGAGTCGATTCCCCTGCTTTCTCTGGAAGGGGTTCCCGGCCTTCCTGGCGCACCTCAGGATGAGGCCGGTCTCAGGAGGAAACTCGAGACTAGCCACGTGTGAGGTGCCACATGCCGAACGACTCCGATTTTCCAGTCCGCTCTTGATAAGAACCCGATGCCTGGACACCTCTTCGAAGGCAACCCTGTGGGTGAAGGCACAACACGAAGGGGCACTGACACCCCCGTGCATCATCCGGAAAAACCCGCAGGGTCTACACACAGCTCGACAAGGGGCCTGAGACTCCCGGAACAACTCGAGAGGCAACCAGAATTCCATTCCTCAGACAAGACGAGGCATGACTCTCCTGTCCCAACACTGCAGGGACCGTGCAGTCGGAGTCCGAATCCGAGAGGAAGCCTGAGGTTCCTGCCTCCCCTCGAGATGAGGCCCTCTTCCATTGCGCCGAACCCAGCAGAGTCCCGAGAGGCCCTGCCAACTACACAGCATCCCTCACCTCTCAGAGGCACCGTGGGAAGTTCCCTAAGGTCCCCTGCAGAAGTCGAGGGAAACGAGGGTTTCCCGCCGCAACCCGAGAAAGACCTCGAGAGTCCTTCTTCAACGCCTCTTGAGGACCTAGCCGTTTCCCATGACTCGAGAGTGATGACCAGCTCCCCCTCGCCATGCGCATGGAGACCTGACTTCCCTGGCGCCGCACGAGAGGCTCCCTGAGGTCCTCGTCGTGCCTCGGGAGAAAACCCCCATGGGCACAGCAGCCTGAGGAAACCCATGAGACGCCCCCGTCATCGCGAGATGAGGGCCTTCTTTTCCTGCCTGGCCTGGAGAGCAATCCCGAGTCCTCTCTCCAAACTGAAGAGGAGGCTCGACACCCTTGAGTCCACTCAGTGGGCTCCAAGAGATCCGTGTCGCGACTTGAGAGGAAAGCGGAGTCCTTTGCTTCCCCTCCAGGCGAGTCCTGACCCCCCGGGGGAGTCTGGAATGGAAACCCGTGATCCCTGTCTTCCCTTGAGAGGAATATTAGGTCCTGGACACATGTCTCGATGACGTCTCTTTGGCCCTGTAGTGACTCGAGCAGAACCCCCAGCTTTCAATCGCAACTCGAATTGAAGATTGGGCTTCCCAGGGCCAACCCAAGAGGAAGCCTGAAATTCCTGTCGTTTTCGAGAATCCCGATGCAACTCGAGAAAAACGACGTGGTTCCAACGTCTTCACAGGATGAGGCCCTTGCCCGCTACAGCGTCTCCAGGGAATTCCCATGTTCCGTCCTGAAGTGGGAAACGGTACTTGGCTCCCTTGTTGCGACCCCTAAAGTTCCCTGAAACGCCGGGTTCCCTCGAGTGGAACACCGAGGTTCCCGGCACCACTTCATCTGAGCCCCATCTCCCCTCCTGATCGCGACAGGAGAATCGATTCCCCTACTTTGTGTGGAAGGTGTTCCCGGCCTTCCCGGCGCACCTCAGGATGATGCTGGTCTCACGAGGAAATTCGAGATGAGCCACGTGGGTGGTGCCACATGCCGAATGACCCCGATTTTCCTGTCCGCTCTTGAAATGAACCCGATGCCCGGACACCTCTTTGAAGGAAACCCTGTGGGGGAAGGCACAAAACGAAGGGGCACTGACACCCCCATGCATCTTCTGGAAACACCCGCAGGTTCCACACACAGCTTGTCAAGGGCCCTGAGACCCCCTGAACGACTCGAGAGGCAAGCAGAGTTCCGTTACTCAGACAAGACGAGGCCTGACTCTCCTGTCCCAACTCTGCAGGGACCCTGCGGTCGGAGTCAGAAATGGAGAGGAAGCCTGAGGTTCCTGCCTCCAATCGAGATGAGGCCCTCTTTCATTTCGTCAAACCTAGTGGAGTCCCGAGAGGCCCCTCTAACTCCTCAGTATCCCTCACCTCTCAGAGGCACCTGGGAAGTTCCCTAAGGTCCCCTGTAGAGGTCGAGGGAAACGAGTGTTTCCCGCCCCAACCCAAGGAAGACCTTGAGAGTCCTTCTTAAATGCCTCTTGAGGCCCTAGTCCCTCCCATGACTCGAGAGCAATGACGCGATCTGCCTGGCCACACGCATGGAGTCAGGCTTCTCTGGCGCCGCACGAGAGGCTCCCTGAACTCCCCATCATATCTCGTGAGAAACCCCACACTGGCGCCGCAGCTCGAGAAAACCCATGAGACGCCCCCGTCATCACGAGAGGAGGGCCATCTTTAACTGCATGGTATGCAGATCAAGCGTGAACCTTCTGTCCAAGCTACACAGGACGCTTGACTCCCTTTAGGCCACTCATTGGGCTCCAAAAGTTACGCGTCCCGACTCGAGAGGATAGTGGAGTCCTTTGCTTCCACTCGAGACGAGGCGTGACCCACCGGGTGAGACTGGAATGCGACCCCGATATCCCTGTCGCCCCTGGAGAGGAACATTACGTCCTGGACCCAAGCCTAGATGAGGACTCTTTGCCCTGAAGTGACTCGAGAGCAACCCCCAGCTCTCTCTGACAAGTTGAATGGAAGATTGGACTTCCTGGGCCAACACAAGAGGAAGCCTGAATTCCCCGTTGTAACTCGAGAATCCCGCCTCAACTCGAGAAAAACCACGTGTTTCGCTCGTCTTCGCAATATGAGGCCCTTGCCCGCTACAGCATCTCCAGAGAATTCCCACGTTCCGTCTTGAAGTGCGAAACTGTACTTGGCACCCTTGATGCGACCTCAAAAGTGCCGTGACATACCGGTCTCACTCGAGGGGACCACCGAGGTTCCCGGCACCACTTCATCTGAGCCCCTTCTCCCCTTCTGATCGCGACCGGTGGGTCGATTCCCCTGCTTTGTCTGCAAGGGGTTCCCGAGCTTCCCGGCGCACCTCAGAATGAGGCCGGTATCCCGAGGAAATTCGAGACGTAGCCTCGTGGGTGGTACCACATGCTGAAAGACCCCAATTTTCCGGTATGCTCTTGAATAGAACCCGATGCCCGGAAACCTCTTTGAAGGCAACCCTGTGGATGAAGGCACAACACGAAGGGGCACTGACACCCCCGTGCATCGTCCGAAAAAACCCGCAGGTTCCACACACAGCTCAACAAGTGGCCTGTCACTCCGTGAACAACTCGAAAGGCAAGGGGAAATCCATTCCTCCACAGAAGACGAGGCGTGACTCTCTTGTCCATACTCTGCAGGTACCCTGTGACCTGAGTCAGATATGGAGAGGACCCCTGAGGTTCCTGCCTCCATTCGAGATGAGGCCCTCTTCGATTGCACCAAACCCAGTTGAGTAACGAAAGGCCCCTCCCAAATCCACAGTGTCCCTGACTTCTCAGAGGCACCCTGAGAAGTTGCCTGAGGTCACCGACAAAAATCAAGGGAACCCAGGGTTCCCTGCCGCAACCCGAGAAAGACCTCGAGAGTCCTTCTTCAATGCGTCTTGAGGCCCGATTCGCCTACTATGACTCGAGAGCAATCACGCACTCCCCTTCACCACACGCACGGAGACCTGACGTCCCTAGCACCACACGAGAGGCTCTCTGAGCTCCCCGTTGTACCTCGTGAGAAATCTGATACTGGCGCCGCAGCTGGAGAAAACCCACGAGATGCCCCCGTCATCGCGAGATGAGGGCCTTTTTTCCTGCATGGCCAGGAAATCAATCCCGAGTCATCTCTCCAAACTCCATAGGAGGCTTCACTCCCTTTACGCCACGCAGTGGGCTCCAAGAGATACCCGTCGCGACTCGACAGGAGAGCGGAGTCCTTTTTTTCCCCTCAAGAAGAGGCCTGACTCTCCGGGTGAGTCGAGAATGCAACCCTGAGATCCCTGTCGGCCCAGTAGTGGAACACTAGGTCCTGGACACAAGCGAAGATGAGGTCTATTTTGCCCTGCAGTGACTGGAGAGCAATCCCCAGTTCTAACTTGCAACTCGAATGGAATACTGGATTTTCCTGGCGCCATACAAGAGGCTCCCTGAGATCCCCGTGGTACTTCATGAGACACCCCACACTGGCGCCGCAGCTCGAGAAAACCCACGAGACGCCACCGTCATCTCAAGATGAGGGCCTTCTTTTCCTGCATGGCCTGGAGTCCAATCCCGAGTCCTCTCTCCAAACTCCACAGGAGGCTTGACTCCCTTTAGTACACACAGTGGGCTCCAAGAGATACCCATCGCGACTCGAGACGAGAGCAGAATTCTTTGCTTACCCTCGAGGTGAGAACTGACTCCCCGGATGAGTCTGGAATGCAAACCCGAGATCCCTGTCGCCCCTGGAGAGCAACGTTAGATCCTGGACACAAGCCTAGATTAGGTCTCTTTTGCCCTGCAGTGACTCTAGCGCAATCCCCAGCTCCCCCTCGCAACCCGAATGGAAGATTGGATTTCAAGGCCAACAAGAGGAAGCCTAAATTCCCGGTCATAACTCGAGAATCCCGCCGCAACTCGAGCAAAACCACGTGGTTCTCCCGTCATCGCAAGATGAGGCCCTTGCCCGCTACAGCGTTTCAAAAGATGTCCCAGGTTCCGTCTTGAAATGCGAAACGGTACTTGGCACCCTTGATGCGACCCCAAAAGCCCCCCAACACGCCGGTCTCAATCAAGGGGAACACCGAGGTTCCCGGCACCACTTCATTTAAGCCCCTTCTCCCCTCCTGATCGTGACCGGTGGGTCGATTCCCCTGCTTTGTCTGCAAGGGGGCCCGACCTTCCCTGCACAACTCAGGATGAGGCCGGTCTCATGGGGAAATTCGATACGTAGCTTTGTGGGTGGTGCCACTTGCCGAAAGACTCCAATTTCCCGGTCCGCTCTTGATAAGAATCCGATGCTCGGACACCTCTTGGAAGGCAGCCTTGAGTATGAAGGTACAACACGAAGGGGCACTAACACACCTGTGCATCATCCGGAAAAATGGGCAGGTTACACACACAGCTCGACAAGTGGCCTGTCACCTCGAGAACAACTCGAGAGGCAAGAGGAGTCCCATCCTCCAGAAAAGACGAGGCCTGACTCTCCTGTACCAAGATGCAGGGACCTTGCGATCAGAGTTAGAAATGGAGAGGAACACTGAGGTTCCTGCTTCAACTCGAGATGAGTCCCTCTTACATTCCACCAAATGCAGAGGAGTCTCGAGAGGCCCCTCCAAACTGCACAGTATCCCTGACTTCTCAGAGGCACTCTGAGAAGCTCCCTGAGGTCGCAGGCACAAGTCAAGGGAACCCTGGGTTTTATGCAGTGACCCGAGAAAGACCTCGAGAGTCCTTCTTCAACCCGTCTTGAGGCCCGATTACCCTACCATGACTCGAGAGCAATGACGAGCTCCCCCTAGCCATCTCATGGGGACCTGACTTCCCTGGCGCCACACGAGAGGCTCCCTGAGCTCCCTCTCGTACCTCGTCAGAAACCCGGCACTAGCGCAGCAGTCTAGAAAACCCACGAGACGCCGCCATCATCGCGAGATGAGGGCCTTCTTTTCCTGCATGGCCTGGAGAGGAATCCCGAGTCCTCTATCCAAACAGCACAGGAGGCTTGACTCCCTTTAGGGCACACAGTGGGCTCCAAGAGATACCCATCGCGACTCAAAAGGACAGCGGAGTTCTTTGCTTCCCCTCGAGACGAGGCCTGATTCCCCGGGTGAGTCTGGTATGCAACCCCAAGATCCCTGTCGCCCCTAGGGATGAACATTAAGTCCTGGACACAAGCCTAGATGAGGTCTATTTTGCCCTGCAGTGACTCGAGAGCAATCCCCAGCTCTCCCTTTAAACTCGAATGGAAGATAGGACTTCCCTGGCCCAACACATGAGGAAGACTGTATTCCCCGTCGAAACTCGAGAATCCCGCCACAACTCGAGAAACGCCACGTGGTTCCCCCGTCATCCCAAGATGAGGCCCTTGCCCCCTACAGCGTCTCAAGAGAAGTCCCACGTTCCGTCTTGAAGTGCGAAACGGTATTGGCACCCTTGATGCGCCCTCAAAAGTTCCTCGACACACTGGTCTGACTCGAGGAGAACACCGAGGTTCCCGGCACCACTACATCTGGGCCCCTTCTCCCCTCCTGATTGCGACAGGAGGGTCGATTCCCCTGTTTTGTCTTGAAGGGGTTCCCGCCTTTCCCGGTGCATCTCAGGATGAGGCCGGTCTCACGAGGATATTCGAGACATAGCCACGTGGATGGTGACACATGCCAAAAGACCCCGATTTCCCGGTCCGCTCTTGATAAGATCCTGATGCCCAGACACCTCTTTGAAGATAACCCTTTTGATGAAGGCACAACACTTAGGGGCACTGACACCTCTGGGTATCGTCCGGAGAAACCCGCAGGTACCACACACAGCTTGAGAAGTGACCTGTCACCCCGTGAACAACTGGAGAGGCAAGCAGAGTTCCATTCCTCCACACAAGACGAGGCCTGACTCTCCTGTTCGAACTCTGCAGCGAAACTGCGATCCGAGTCAGATCTGGCCCAGGGGAAGTCAGGAGAGGAAACATGAGTTTCCTGCCTCCACTCGAGATGAGGCCCTCTTCCATTGCACCGAACCCAGTGGAGTCCCGAGAGACCCCTCCCAACTGCACAGTATCCCTGACTTCTCAGAGGCACCCTTAGACCTTCCTGAGATCACCGGCACAAGTCGAGGGAACCAAGGGTTTCCTGCCCCAACCCGTAAAAGACCTCGAGAGTCCTTCTTCAACGCGTCTTGAGGTGCGATTCCCCTACCATGACTCGAGAGCAATGACGCGCTCCCCCTAGCCACGCGCATAGAAACCTGACTTCCCTGGCGCCACAGGAGAGGCTCCCTGAGCTCCCCATTATACCTCGTGAGCAACACCACACTGGAGCCACAGCTCGAGAATACCCACGAGACGCCCCAGTCCTCACGAGATGAGGGCCTTCTTTTGCTGTATGGCCTGGAGAGCAATCCTGAGTCCTCTCTCCAAACTCCACAGGAGGCTTGACTCATTTTAGGCCACACAGGGAGCTCCAAGATATACCCGTCGCGACTTGACAGGAGAGCGGTGTCCTTGGCTTCCCCTCGAGACGAGGCCTGACTCCCCGGGTGAGTCGAGAATGCAATGCTGAGATCGCTTTCGGCCCAGCAGAGGAACATTAGGTCCTGGACACAAGCCTAGATGAGGTCTATTTGGCCCTGCAGTGTCTCGAGAGCAATCCCCAGTTCTAACTCACAATTCGAATGAAAACTGGACTTCCCTGGGCCAGTTGAAGAGGAAGCCTGAATTCCCGGTTGTAACTCGAGAATCCCGCCCCAACTCAAGAAAAACCACGTGGTTCCCCCGTCATCGAAACATGAGGCCCTTGCCCGCTACAGCGTCTCAAGAGAAGTCCCACGTTCCGTATTGAAGAGCGAAAAGTTACTTGGAACCCTTGATGCGACCCCAAAAGTTCCCCGACATACCAGTCTCACTTGAGGAGAACACCGAGGTTCCCGGCACCACTTCATCTGAGACTCTTCTCCCCTCTTGATCGCGACAGGAGGTTCGATTCCCCTGCTTTGTCTGGAAGGCGTTCCCGACCTTCCTGGCGCACATCAAGATGAGGCCAGTCTCACGAGGAAATTCGAGACATAGCCTCGTGGGTGGTGCGGCATGCCAAAAGACCCCGATTCCCTGGTCCGCTCTTGATAAGAACCCGATGGCAGAACCCAACTCGAAGGCAATCCTGTGGAACAAGGCACAACACGAAGGGGCAGTGACACCCCAGTGCATCGTCCAGAAAAACCTGCAAGTTCCACATACAAATCGACAAGTGGCCTGTCACCCCATGAACAACGCGAGAGTCAAGCGGAGTTCCATTCCTCCACACAAGACGAGGCCTGACTCTCCTGTCCCAGCTCTGCAGGGACTCTGCGATCCGAGTCAGATCCGGCGCATTCGAAGCCAGGAGAGGAACCCTGTGGTTCCTGCCTCAACTTGTCATGAGGCCCTCTTCCATTGCACCAAACCCAGTGGAGTTCCGAGAGGCCCCTCCCAACTCCACAGTGACCCTGACTTCTCAGAGGCACGCTGAGAAGCTTCCTGAGGTCACTGGCACAAGTCGATGGAACCCAGGGTTTCCTGCTTCAACCCAAGAAAGACCTCGAGAGTCCTTCTTTAACACGTTTTCAGGCCCAATTCCCCTACCATGACTCGAGAACAATGACGGGCTCCCTCTCACCACGTGCATAGAGACCTGACTGCCCTGGCACCACATGAGAGGCTCACTGAGCTCCCAGTCTTACTTCGTGAAAAACCCCACACTAGCGCCACAGCTTGAGAAAACCTACGAGACGCCCCAGTCATCGGGAGACGAGGGCCTTCATTTCCTGCATTGCCTGGAGAGCAATCCCGTGTCCTCCCTCCAAACACCAGTGGAGGTTTGACTCCCTTTAAGCCACTCAGTGGGCTCCAAGACATACCCGTCCGACTCGAGAGGAGAGCAGAGTCCTTTGCTTCCCCTCGAGACGAGGCCTGACTCCAGGGTGAGTCTGGAATGCAACCCCGAGATTCCTGTCGCCCCTTGACATGAACATTAGGTCCTGCACACAAGCTTTGGTGGGGTCTCTTTTGCCTTCAGTGACTAGAGCGCACCTCCAGCTCTTCCTCGAATCTCGAATGGAAGATAAGACTTTTGTGGGCCAACACAAGAGGAAGCATGAATTCCCTGTGGTAACTCAAATATCCCACCGCAACTCGAGAAAAACCAAGTGGTTCCCCAGTCATTCCAAGATGAGGCCCTTGCCCACTGGAGCACCCCAAGAGAAGTCCCACGTTCCAATTTGAAGAGAGAAACGGTACTTGGAACGCGTTATGCGACCCCAAAAGTTACCCGACATACCTGTCTCACTTGAGGGAAACACCGAGGTTCCCAGCGGCACATCATCTGAGCCACTTCTCTCCTCCTGATCACCACAGGAGGGTCGAATCCTCTGCTTTGTCTGGAGGGGTTTCATGACCTTCGCGGCACACCTCAGGATGAGGCCGGTTTCATGAGGAAATTCGAGATTAGCCACGTGGGTGGTGCCAAATGCTGAACGACCCCGATTTCCCAGTCCGCTCTTCATAAGAACACAATGCCCGGACACCTCTTCGAAGGCAACCCTGTGGATGAAGACACAAAACGAAGGGTCACTGACACCCCCATGCATCGTCTGGAAAAACCTGCAGATTTCACACACAGTTTGACAAGGGGCCTGAAACCCCATGAACAACTCAAGAGGCAAGCGGAGTTCCATTCCTCAGAAAAGACATAGCCTGACTCTCCTGTCCCAACTCTGCAGGGACACTACGATCAGAGTCAGAATTGGAGAGGAAGCCTGAGGTTCCTGCCTCCACTCGAGATGAGGCCCTCTTCCATTGCGACAAACCCAGTGGTGTCCCGAGAGGCCCCACCAACTCCACAGCGACCCTCACCTCTCAGAGGCACCCTGGGAAGTTCCCTCAGGTCCCCGACAGAAGTCGGGGGAAACTAGGGTTTCCCACTGCAACCCGAGAAAGACATCGAGAGTCCTTCTTCAACGCGTCTTGAGGCCCTAGTCCCCTCCCATGACTCGAGAACAATGAAGCGCTCCTTCTCGCCACGTGCATGGAGACATGACTTCCCTGGCGCCGCACGAGAGGCTCCCTGAGATCCTCGTTGTGCCTCGGGAGAAAACCCCCACGGGTGCCGCAGCTCGAGGAAACCCCTGAGATGCCACCGTCCTCGCGAGGTGAGGGCCTTCTTTTCCTGCCTGGCCTGGAGAGCAATCACGAGTCCTCTCTCAAAAGTGAAGAGGAGGCTGGACGCCCTTGAGGCCACTCAGGGGGCAGCAAGATATCAGCGTCGCGACTCGGGAGGAGAGCGGAGTCCTTTGCTTCCTCTCGAGGCGAGGCCTGACTCCCCGGGGGAGCATGGGATACAACCTCGAGATCCTTGTCTTCCCTGGAGAGGAGCAATAGGTCCTGGACACACGCCTAGATGAGGTCTCTTTGGCCCTGCAGTGACTCGAGCGCAACCCCCAGTTTTCCCTCGCCAGTAGAATAGAAGGTTGGGTTAACCAGGGCCGACACAAGAGGAAGCCTGTAATCCCCTGTCGTAACATGAGAATCCCGCCGCAACTCGAGAAAAACCACGTGGTTCCCACCTCTTGGCAAGATGAGGCCCTTGCCCGCCACGGCGTCTCAAGGGAAGTCCCCTGTTCCACCCTGAAGTGCGAAACGGAACCTGACAGCCTTCATGCGACCTCCAAAAGTTCCCCGATACGCCGGGTTCCCTCGAGTGGAACACCGAGGGTGCCGGCACCGCTTCATCTGAGCCCCTTCTCCCCTCCTGATCGCGACAGGAGAGTCGATTCCCCTGCGTGGTCTGGAAGGGGTTCCCGGACTTGCCGGCGCACCTCAAGAGGAGGCCGGTCACACGAGGACATTCGAGACGAGTCACGTGGGTGGTGCCACATGGCGAACGAGCCCGATTCCCCGTTCCGCTCTTGAGAAGAACCCGATGACGGACCCCTCTTCGAAGGCATCCCTGTGGGTGAAGGCACAGCCCGAAGCAGCACTGACACCCCCGTGCATCGTCCGGAAACAACCGCGGGTTCCACACACAACTCGACGAGGGGCCTGTGGCCCTCTGAACAACTCGAGAGGCAAGCGGGGTTCCCTTCCTCAGACAAGATGAGGCCTGACTCTCCTGTCCCAACTCTGCAGGGACCCTACGGTCGGAGTCCGAAACGGAGTAGAAGCCTGGGCTTCCTGCCTCCCCTCGGGTGAGGCCCTCTTTCGTTGCGCCAGACCCAGCGGAGTCCCGAGAGGCCCCGCCACCTCCACAGGATCCCTCGCCTCTCAGAGGCACCCTGGGAAGTTCCCTAAGGTCCCCGGCAGAAGGCGAGGGAAACGAGGGTCTCCTGCCGCCCCCCGAGAAAGACCTCGAGAGTCCTTCTTCAACGCGTCTCGAGGCCCTAGTCCCCTCCCATGACTCGAGAGCCATGACGCGCTCCCCCTCGCCATGCGCATGGAGACCTGACTTCCCTGGCGCCGCACGAGAGGCTTCCTGAGATCCTCGTCGTGCCTAGGGAGAAAACCCCTAGGGGCGCCACAGCTTGTGGAAACCCCTGAGACACCACATCCTCGCGAGCAGAGGGCCTTCTTTTCCTGCATGGCCTGGAGAGCAATCCCGGGTCCTGTCTCCAAACTGAAGAGGAGGCTGGACTCCCTTGAGGCCACTCAGGGGGCTACCAGAGACCCACGTCGCGACTCGAGAGAAGAGCGGAGTCCTTGGCTTCCCCTCGAGACGAGGCCTGACTCCCCGGGGGAGCATGGAATGCAACCCCGAGATACCTGCCTTCCCTGGAGAGGAATATTAGGTCCCGGACACACGCCGTGGTGAGGTCTCTTCGGCCCTGCAGTGACTCGATTGCAACCCAAAGCTTTCCCTCGCAACTAGAGGGGAAGATTGGGCTTCCCAGGGCCAACCGAAGAGGAAGCCTAAGATCCCCGTCGTAACTCGAGAATCCCTCCGCAACTCGAGAAAAACCACGTGGTTCCCAACTCTTCGCAAGATGAGGCCCTTGCCCGCGATGGCGTCTCAAGGGAAGTCCCCTGTTCCGCCCTGAAGGGCGAAACGGTCCCTGACAGCCTTCATGAGACCCCCAAAAGTTCCCCGACACGTTGGGTTCGCTCGAGGGGAACACCGATGGTCCCGGCACCGCTTCCTCTGAGCCCCTTCTCCCCTCCTGATCGCGACAGGAGTCGATTGCTCTGCGTGGTCTGGAAGGGATTCCCGGACTTCCCGGCGCACCTAAGGAGGAGGCCGGTCTCACGAGGAAATTCGAGACGAGCCACGTGTGTGGTGCCACATGCCGAACGCCCCCGATTTCGCGGTCCGCTTTTGAGAAGGACCCGAGGCCCGGACCCTTCTTCGAAGGCAACCCTGTGGGTGAAGGCACAACACGAAGGGGCACTGCCACCCCCGTGCATCGTCCGCAAAGACCCGCGGGTTCCACACACAGCTCGACGAGGGGCCTGAGACCCTCTGAACAAATCGAGAGGCAAACGGGGTTCCCTTCCTCAGACAAGACGAGGCCTGACTCTCCTGTCCCAACTCTGCAGGGACCCTGGGGTCGGAGTCCGAAACGGAGAGGAAGCCTGGGCTTCCTGCCTCCCCTCAGGTGAGGCCCTCTTCCGTTGCGACAGACTCAGCGGAGTCCCGAAAGGCTGTGCCAACTTCACAGGATCCTTCGCCTATCAGAGGCACCCTGGGAAGTTCCCTAAGGTCCCCGGCAGAAGGCGAGGGAAACGAGGGTTTCCAGCCGCCGCCTGAGAAAGACCTCGAGAGTCCTTCTTCAACGCGTCTCGAGGCCCTAGTCCCCTCCCGTGACTTGAGAGCCATGACGCGCTCCCCTTCGCCACACGCAGGGAAACCTGACTTCCCTGGCGCCGCACGAGAGGCTCCCTGAGATCCTCGTCGTGCCTCGGGAGAAAACCCCCACGGGCACCGCAGCTCGAGGAAACCCCTGAGACGCCCCCGTCCTCGCGAGCAGAGGGCCTTCTTTTCCTGCATGCCCTGGAGAGCAATCCCGGGTCCTGTCTCCAAACTGAAGAGGAGGCTGGACTCCCTTGAGGCCGCTCAGGGGGCTCCAAGAGAGCCGCGTCGCGACTCGAGAGGAGAGCGGAGTCCTTGGCTTCCCCTCGAGATGAGGCCTGACTCCACAGGGGAGCGTGGAAAGCAACCCCGAGATCCCTGCCTTCCCAGGAGAGGAATATTAGGTCCCGGACACACGCCGTGGTGAGGTCTCTTGGGCCCTGCAGTGACTCGAGCGCAACCCCCAGGTTTCCCTCGCAACTCGAGGGGAGGTTTGGGCTTCCCAGGGCCAACCCAACAGGAAGCCTGATATCCCCTTCGTAACTCGAGAATCCCGCCGCAACTCGAGAAACACCACCTGGTTCCCACCTCTTCGCAAGATGAGGCCCTTGCCCGTGACAGCGTCTCAAGGGAAGTCCCTTGTTCCGCCCTGAAGGGCAAAACGGTCCCTGACAGCCTTCATGCGACCCCCAAAAGTTCCCCGACACGCTGGGTTCTCTCGAGGGGAACACCGAGGGTCCCGGCACCTCTTCCTCTGAGCCCCTTCTCCCCTCCTGATCGCGACAGGAGAATCCATTGCCCTGCTTGGTCTGGGAGGGGTTCCCGGCCTTCCCGGCGCACCTCAGGAGGAGGCCGGTCTCACGAGGAAATTCGAAACGAGCCACGTGTGTGGTGCAACATGCCGAACGCCCCCGATTTCCCGGTCCGCTCTTGAGAAGGAGCCGAGGCCCGGACCACTCTTCGAAGGCACCCCTGTGGGTGAAGGCAGAACACGAAGGGGCACTGTCACCCCCGTGCATCGTCCGCAACGACCCGTGGGTTCCAAACACAGCTCAAAGAGGGGCCTGAGACCCCCTGAACAACTCGAGAGGCAAGTGGGTTTCCCTTCTTCAGACAAGACGAGGTCTGACTCTCCTGTCCCAACTCTGCAGGGACCCTGCGGTCGGAGTCCGAAACGGAGAGGAAGCCTGGGCTTCCTGCCTCCCCTCGGGTGAGGCCCTCTTCCGTTGCGCCAGACCCAGCGGAGTCCCGATAGGCCCGGCCAACTCCACAGTATACCTCGCCTCTCAGAGGCACCCTGGGAAGTTCCCTAAGGTCCCCGGCAGAAGGCGAGGGAAACGAAGGTTTCCCGCCGCCCCCCGAGAAAGACCTCGAGAGTCCTTCTTCAACGCGTCTCGAGGCCCTAGTCCCCTCCCGTGACTCGAGAGCCATGACGCGCTCCCCCTCGCCATGCGCATGGAGACCTGACTTCCCTGGCGCCGCACGAGAGGCTCCCTGAGATCCTCGTCGTGCCTCGGGAGAAAACCCCCACGGGCGCCGCAGCTCGACGAAACCCCTGAGACGCCCCCCTCCTAGCGAGCTGAGGGATTTCTTTTCTTGCATGGCCTGGAGAGCAATCCCGGGTTCTCTCTCCAAACGGAAGAGGAGGCTGGACTCCCTTGAGGCCGCTCAGGGGGCTCCCAGAGACCCGCGTCGCGACTCGAGAGGTGAGCGGACTCCTTGGCTTCCCCTGGAGACGAGGCCTGACTCCCAGGAGGAGCCTGGAATGCAACCCCGAGATCCCTGCCTTCCCTGGAGAGGAATATTAAGTCCCGGACACACGCCTATGTGAGGTCTCTTCGGCCCTGCAGTGACTCGAGCGCAACCCCCACCTTTCCCTCGCAACTCGAATGGAAGATTAGGCTTCTCGGGGCCAATACAAGAGGAAGCCTGAAATCCCCGTCGTAACTCTAGAGTCCCACCGCAACTCGAGAAAATCCACATGGTTCCAACGTCTTCGCAAGATGAGGCCCTTGCCCGCTACGGCGTCTCAAGGGAAGTCCTAGGTTCTGTCCTGAAGTGCGAAACGGTACCTGACTCCTTTCATGCATCCCCCAAAAGTCCCTCACACGCCGGTTTCCCTCGAGGGTAACACCAAGGGTTCCGGCCGCACTTCATCCGAGCCCCTTCTCCCCTTCTGACCGCGACAGGAGAGTCGAACCCCCTGCGTTGTCTTGAAGGGTCCCCGGCCTTCCCGGCACACCTCAGAATGAAGTCGGCCTCACTAGGAAATTTGAGACTAGCCCCGTGGGTGGTCCCACATGCCGAAAGACCCCAATTTCCCTGTCTGCTCTTGAAAAGAACCCGAGGCCCGGACACCTCTTCGAAGGCAAGCCAGTGGGTGAAGGCACAACACGAAGGGGCACTGTCACTGTCGTGCATCATCCGGAAACACCCGCATATTCCACACACAGCTCAACAAGCGGCCTGAGACCCCCTGAGCACCTCGAGAGGCAAGCGGAGTTCCCTTCCTCAGACAAGACGATTCCTGACTCTCTTGTCCCAACTCTGCAGGGACCCTGCGGTCGGAGTCCGAAACGGAGAGGAAGCCTGAGGTTCCTGCCTTCCCTGGAGATGAGGCCCTCTTCCATTGCGCCAAACCCAGCGGAGTCCTGAGAGGCCCCGCAATTCCACAGCGTCCCTCATCTATCAGAAGCACACTGGGAAGTTCCCTAAGGTCACCGGTAAACTTTTATTGCACAAGGTCCCCATGAAAAGGCCCACGCAGCAGGACAGCCACAGATTCTGTCTGCCATTAAAGGGCAGTAAGGTGCCCTCCCCACTTCTTTGCTGCCTCGGCGGCCACCAGAGTGCAATTCGCGTACCCTTCCCTTTCCCATCCTAGCAGGTGCTCCAGGGCCCGCTGGCCTACAAAGTGCCAGAAGCAGGGCTGGGCCAGCCGGCCAGAATTCAGGGTTCTGTCCCTTGGACTTCCAGCGGACACTAGGCTGCTTGGGAAAACCGCGCAGACTCTGAGGTTTTTCAGCAGAGGGGTGGAGCGGTAAAGGCCTTGACCCCAAAGACGAGGCCTTTCTGCGATCGTCAGGTTGGGGAGCTCTGAGACTGTGCCAACACAGGGCGGAATACATGGTTCCCTGCTCCACGCAGTCCCCGTTCCCTTACCTGTGTTCAGCACCCCTCCGCTGTGGCCAATGGATGCCGATCCTTGGGGATCCAGGAGTTCACGAAATGGGCATTCCCAGCCGCAATGGCGACCCCCAACAGCACATCTGGAAAGCCCTCCCCCACCCCCGCCAGGAGCCGACCCCCGCTGCGAACGGACCCCCCACCCCGCCCCGCGCCACCAGGTTTTGCCCCGGCCCTGCCGGGCTCCCGGCGGGTTCCCAGCCACATTGGCGACCCCCGGGAGCACAACAGGGACCGACCACCCACCCACAGCGAGCGGAATCTCGACCTGTGCAGCCCAGGTTTACCCCGCCCTGGGTGCGCTCCCGGAGCATTTCCAGCCTCAGTGGCCATCTCCGAGAGCACAACTGGGAAGCCCTCCCCTACCCCCGCCAGGAGCCGACACCCGCCCTGCGCCGCCCGGGTTCGCCCCGCCCCTGCTGCGCTCCAGGGGCACTGCCCACCTTCACCAGTGGCTCCTGGTGAGCCCCGTCCCCACGCCCGGTTCCAGGAGAGGCTCTCGGACCTCGCTGCTGCCGCCAGGTCAAACATGAGGACAATACATACACCCCACAGAGACAATCCAAGCTGTCTATGATTTAGGGATAAAACGAGGACTACAGAAAGGCAAGATGACCTGACCTAGGAGGGCCATGATATTCTATAGAACCAGACAAAGTTGGTTACCAAGGAAACTTTTTTCCTTGGAGCCCGGAAAGCTGGTTCTTTGCATATGCAATGACCAACAATTAGCTTGTTACCCAAGCCTGCCTTACTGCCACCCCCATCCCCCCACTCCCCAGAAGACTGGCTCAAAGAAATATTTTAAATCTCAGGCGGAAACCTGGAAGATGTCTTGTCTGTCTGTTTGGATTAAGGTATGTGTCAGTGTGAGCCTTGTGTTTTTTGATAATATTGCTCAAGTTCTGTGTTCTGATTTCAATGGTCTCAAGACAAGGCAGCCCTTCCAAATCAAACTGCTGGAAATACAAGAAAACATTGACCTAAATGAATGTCAGAGTCCCGTGAACTGGGAACTAGTCAATATTAAATATCTAGTATTTTTGGTTTTGCTCCTCCATTATAGACATGTCTAAGAGTCAACAACATTAAGCACAACATGTTCATAGTGCCTAGGTTTATTCTAAGGTAAAAATTGCTCTATTGTTATATGTGTCACAAGCTTGTCAGCAAGAAAGTACCTGGAAACAGCAACAACCAATGTAAAAAATGTAAATGTGATATGAGCTTTTAGATAAACTCTTAACAATAATTATACTCTAAAATATCCGCCTCTCATAGTCTTGATTGAAGGCAGAGGAGAAGGGGATGACAGAGGATAAGATGGTTGGATGGCATCACTGACTCGATGGACATGAGTTTGAGCAAGCCCCTGGAGTTGGTGATGGACACGGAAGCCTGGCGTCCTGCAGGCCACGGGGTCACAAAGAGTCAGACTCGACTGAGCAACTGAACTGAACTGAACTTACAATCGTTCCTCCAGGTGTTTTGGTTACCTGAGTTTCTATCCTGGTGCTAAACTAAGTGACGACAGTGTATTGAATAGCTAGGTCACTTCCAAATAAATGAAACTTCTTAAACATTCACGACTTGAAAGGATCTCCCTTTTACACAGAAACAAAAGAGATTTTTGACTCTGCATGAATAGTGACTGGCACCATCCGAACATATTAAATGTAAGAAAGCAATTTTTTTGTTTTGTTTTGTTTTGTTCTGTTCTTGCAGGAAGCGGGGTGGGCGCTATTATCACTGATAGGTATGCTCACCAATCTATCAAATGCCAATATAAGAGTCAGTTCTTGGTTGCTGAAGGGAAATGTATGACTTGTTATTACAAGAATGTATGGAATGCAATCACACTTTAAGAAGGAAAACGAAGTAGTTCTGTCTTACAGGTGGCATTTTCAGGACGGGAGAAGCAAAGGAATGGGTACAGAATGGGATAAGGAGGTTGTAGGGAAAGTAGGCCCCCAGAAAAGAGTTTTGTGCCTAGCACAAGTTTTCTTGAGATGTTGAACTGCCTTTGCTAATGGAGTTTAAGTTTCTTTACCTCTTAAGTGATCTCTTCTACGTTGACCTAGAACAGAAATCTTTTGTTAGCTTTGGCTAAGAGGAGAAGTATTGTTTCACGGTGACATATGTGATCCTACCTGACTGTTCTCATCCCCTTTGATATCTATGCACTGCTGCTGCTGCTGCTGCAGCTGCTAAGTGGTTCAGTTGAGGCCGACCCTGTGCCACGCCATAGATGGCAGCCCACCAGGCCCCGCAGTCCCTGGGGTTCTCTAGGCAAGAACACTGGAGTGGGTTGCCATTTCCTCCTCCTATGCATGAAAGTGAAAAGTGAAAATGAAGTCGCTCAGTGGTGTCCGACTCTTAGCCACCCCATGGACTGCAGCCTACCAGGCTCCTCCGTCCTTGGGATTTTCCAGGAGTGGGGTGCCATTGCCTTCTCCCATATCTATGCACAAGCCTGCCTAAATAATTGACTTCTAGCCAACTTTGGGATGCCCATGACCACCCACCCTTACCAGGCAACAGAGAAGAGAAAAACACTTACCACAGGAGGTTCTGGTAAGGAACAAGGAACTAACAAGCTCCCACCTACCAGGATTCTGCAGAGGTCAACAAGAGGTCAGCAAGAGATGAGAGACTGCAGTCCAGAGGTCCTAGCTACTTCCATCTAGCAACAAACACCCAGCATAGTCAAAACGATTTCAATGTTAAAGAATAAATAAATAAATAAAAGGACAGAAGTTCTTTGAACACATGTCTGAATTTAGGGGTGAGGCATTACATATGTGTCCCAGGATAATCTTAAAGTGTCAGAAAGTAAAGAAATTAAAGACAACTATCAAGCTGTCCAAACTGATAAAAATGAATGATTACACAGTTTTATCTGTATACATTAGCAGATAATAATCTGAAAAGGAATTTTAAAAAATTCCCTTTCAATAATATCAACATGAATAAAACACTTTGCCATGGATGTAACGAGGATGACAAGACTGGCACACTGGAAATTATACACCCTGGCTGAAAACTATCCTGAATACATGGACAGATATTCCATAACGATGGAAAGACTTAAGATGGCAATACCATGGAATGCATCTTCAATCTGAAATGAAGATTTGATATGATTTGATCGCTCAGAGCTTTTGTGTCATCAAGTGTTATTAAAGTATTAAAGAGATAGAGAAAGCTGCTGACTTAGACTCGAGGCGGGGTGGGGGGGGTAGTAAGAGTACCCCCTGCTGGTCTTTAGCCAGATATTCTACAGGCACTAGCAGTCAGCTAAGGAAAGAAAGGAACTGTTTCAGGGAATGGCACCAGGCCCCTCCCCCACGACATGCATTGAGATAATATTGGCAGCAGGTGAGTCATCCCGGGCCAAAACTTGATTGACATGAATCTTGAAGAAAGGCAGTATTGCAGGCAAATATATCATTTCCTTAACATAGATAAGGAGAACAAGCTAGGAGGAAAACATGCTGTTTTGTTCAAATCGCTTCTGAGCCTTTTGGGGGAACCGACCTGAAGCCAGAGTCTAGCGGAAATACATAGGATATTTACATCGCTTAAGACAAACATTTTCTTAGGAAAAAATGCATTGCTTAGCTCAAGGTTTGTCTGCGAAATTCTTACACATCAGGAGATGGCTCCGAGCTGGGTTTCCACACACAAGAACATCCATGCAAAGGACAAGCCTGCACAGCCCATCTGCCCTGCTCCCGCACAGCCAGCAGCATTTCCAAGTGACCTCCTAAGGCCTTCCCCAAAATACAGGGGCACCTCTGGGTTTCCTGTTTCCCTCACTTCGAACACTTTTCTTAAAAAAAAAAAAAATCCTGCACACTTCTTGATAGAATGCCACAGTGCAAGGAATACAGTCCTTCAATATTTAAACCTCCATTTGCAAAACACTTGGAGCTTGGTTTTGTTTTGTTTTGTTTTTTAATTACACCACCACATAATTTAAAGCTTTTACACGTTCTAATTATTCAGTTCCAAAACACCAAACTTTTATTGCACAGGGTCCTCATGAAGAGGCCCACGCAGCTGGACAACCACAGATTCTGCCATGAAAGGGCAGCAAGGTGCCCTCCCCCCTTCTTTGCTGCCTGGGCGGCCACCAGGGTTTGAAATCCATGCACCCTACTAAGTTTCTAGGGTGCAATCCGTGGACCCTTCCCTTTCCCATCCCAGCAGGTGGTCAAGGGCCCGCTGGCTTACAAAGTGCCAGAAGCAGGGCTGGGCCAGCCGACCAGAGTTCAGTGTTCTGTCCCTTGGACTTCCAGCGGACACTAGGCTGCTTGGAAGAACCCCGCCCCTGCCGCGCTCCCTGCGCGTTCCCAGCCGCAGTGGCGACCCCCGGGAGCACAACTGGGACCGACCCCCACCTAAAGCCATCGGAATCTCGACCCGCGCAGCCCGGGTTTACCCAGTCCCGGGTGCGCTCCCGGGGCGTTTTCAGCCTCAGTGTCCACCTCCGAGAGCACAACTGGGAAGCCCGCCCCCACCCCCGCCAGAAGCCGACCCCCGCCCCACGCCGCCCGCGTTCGCCCCGCCCCTGCTTGGTCCAGGTACCTTCCCAGCTTCTAGCGTTCACACCCGGGTAGGAGCAGGATGTAGGAGTATGGGAGATGTGTCTGGAGCCTGACAGCCTCAGCTCCGCTCTGGCCTGCCCTTTGGACCTAGGAGCCAGGCCAACTTGCAGAGGGCTTAGGGCCCCATTGTATGCAAACTACCAAGGCCTACCGCAAGGAGAGCTCTGTCCGAGGGAAGGGAAGCGCCCCAGGCTGCGTTCCCAAGCTGTTGCTTGGCAATGCAGACTCAGCGGTAAACGGAGGGAATCAGGGTCCTAGTGCCCCTGTCTTGGGGAGGAAGGTCCACAGCCAGAGTGTTCCTCCCTTTGTGCCCAGAAAGCGCCTGCCAGACTGGGCTTCCCCGGAGCTCTGTTGCAGAGCAGAGACGTGTGGATGTGTTTTGGGGCCTTGACATGTGCGTTTGGGCTCCCTAGCACAGCCCCAGCGTAGGGGAACCAGCCCCTGAGCAAAGAGCTCCAGGCAGTGCTTTGTGCCCAGGCCTGGATGCCCAGTCCCAGCACGCGGGAGAGATGAGTTAGGCTGCCGGCGGGTCCTTGCAAGCCTGTATTGGAAAGGACCGAGTGAGCTTCCACACCGGCGGAGCTGCAGACCTGCGCCCAGGCGCGATATGACAGAGCCCCTGTCAAGAGGCTGCTCTGCCTGGGCGAGCCTCGCCAAGCCCTTCCCAGCTTCTAGCTTTCGCGCAGGGGAAGGAACAGACTGCGGAACTGGGGGAGACGTGACTGGCGGGCGCCTTACTGGCCTCAGCTCCGCTCTTCCCTTCCCTTTGCATCTATGATCTATGCCTACTTGCAGAGGGCTTAGGGACCGAAGGAGAGCTCTGTCAGAGGGAAGGGAAGCGCCCCAGGCTGCATTCCCAAGCTGTTGTTTAGCCGCCCAGACTCAGCGCTGCACAGGGGTAATCAGGCTCTCTGTGCCCGCAGCTTCACACACAGGTGTGTCTCCGTAGGAATCAAGCAAGATCCTGACAGAGTGAGGTTCATTAGAGCTATACTAAAGAGCAAAGGCTTGTCCATGTGGTCTTGCCTTCCCCTGTGCCTTTGGGTCTCCAGGCTCGGCCCCAGCTCCGTGGAAACAACCCCTGAGAAAATATCTTCAAGATACGCTTTTCCCAGAGGCTAGGAACTGGGGTTCATAGGAGGAGAGAAAAGCAAGCCTCCTTCGCGCATGAAAGGCAGCCAACCTGCCTGTGTTTTGAAGCCTCTATTTGGAAGGAATGGGTTAGCTTCTCCTAAAGGAGACCTCCAGATCTGCTCAGAAGTCGGTAATTCCAGAGGCAGGGTACTGGTTCCTGACTGTCCTTTGCTAGCCTTGAAAGATATTCCTAGATTCTAGAGTTATTTTCCATGAAGGAGCAGGCTTCGGGAATGTGTCAGACGGGACTGGCTCCTTATTGACCTCAGCTCAGCTATTGCCTTTCCATTCAAACTAGGGCAAGGCCCTACTTTATGAAGGGTAAGGGTCTTCTTCTTTGCAAACTGCCAAGGGCTACAGCAATGAGACCTCTGTCAAGGTGAGGGAAGCCTAAGAAGATGGATTCTCAAGCAGGTGCTTTGCCACAAAGCATCAGCACCCCACGGAGAGAATCAAGCTCCCTGTGCACCAATGTTGGGAGTGTAGCTTCACACACAGAGTTGTCTCTATAGGAGCCAAGAATGTTCCTGAGAGATTAGGTTCACTAAACCTCTCCTACAGAGCATAGACCTGTCCATGTGGTTTTGCCTTCCCCTGTGAGTTGGGTCCTCGAGGTCCGCCACACCTCCGGGGAAACTGTCCCTGAGAAAAGATCTCCAGGAACCGCTTCGCCGAGGCTGGGAAATGCTGTTCACAGGAAGTAAGGCAAGCGAATCTCCTGCAGAGTAAAAGAGGCCTTACAGTCCCTGGAGGAGCAGGCTGCCAGAGTGTGTGAAACCTGACTGTTGCCTTACTGGCCTCAGCTCCGCCATTGCCTGTTCATGCGAGCTAGCACCCAGGCCTACTTGGAAAAGCGTTTGGGTGCAGATTTCTACAAAGTGCCAAGGGCTACAGCAGTGAGAATTCTCTCAGTGGTAAGGGAGAGCATTTTATGGATTCTCAAGCTGTTTTCTGAACGACAGCGTCAAAATGAACAGAGAGAATCAGGCTCTCTGTGCCCCTATGTTAGGTACGCAGCTTCACACACAGAGGTGTCTCTATAGGAGCCAAGAATGCTCCTGAGAGATGAGGTTCACTAGAGGTCTGCTACAGAGCATAGACCTGTCCATGTGGTCTTGCCTTCCCCTGTGCCTTTGGGCCCCGGGCTCGGCCCCAGCTCCGTGGAAACAACCCCTGAGAAAATATCTTCAAGATACGCTTTTCCCAGAGGCTGGGAACTGGGGTTCATAGGAGGAGAGAAAAGCAAGCCTCCTTCGGGCACGAAAGGCAGCCAACCTGCCTGTGTTTTGAAGCCTCTATTTGGAAGGAATGGGTTAGTTTCTCCTAAAGGAGACCTCCAGATCTGCTCAGAAGTCGGTAATTCCAGAGGCAGGGTGCTGGTTCCTGACTGCCCTTTGTCAGCCTTGCAAAGACATTCCAAGATTCTAGAGTTATATTCCATGAAGGAGCAGGCTTCGGGAATGTGTCAGAGGGGACTGGCTCCTTATTGGCCTCAGCTCAGCTATTGCCTTTCCATTCAAACTAGGACAAGGGCCTACTTTATGAAGTGTAAGGGTCTTCTTCTTTGAAACTGCCAAGGGCTACAGCAATGAGACCTCTGTCAAGGCGAGGGAAGCCTAAGAGGATGGATTCTCAAGCAGGTGCTTTACTACAAAGCATCAGCACCCCACGGAGAGAACCAAGATCCCTGTTCCCCAATGTTGAGAGTGTAGCTTCACACACAGAGTTGTCTCTATAGGAGCCAAGAATGTTCCTGAGAGATTAGGTTCACTAAACCTCTCCTACAGAGCATAGACCTGTCCATGTGGTTTTTCCTTCCCCTGTGAGTTGGGTCCCTGAGGTCCGCCACACCTCCGGGGAAACTGTCCCTGAGAAAAGATCTCCAGGAACCGCTTCGCTGAGGCTGGGAAACGCTGTTCACAGGAAGTAAGGCAAGCGAATCTCCTGCAGAGAAAAAGAGGCCTTACTGTCCCTGGAGGAGCAGGCTGCCAGAGTGTGTGAAACCTGACTGTTGCCTTGCTGGCCTCAGTTCCACCATTGCCTGTTCCTCCGAACTAGGACCCAGGCCTATTTGGAGAAGCGTTTGGCTGCGGATTTCTACAAAGTGCCAAGGGCTACAGCAGTGAGAATTCTCTCAGCGGTAAGGGAGAGCATTTTATGGATTCTCAAGCTGTTTTCTGAACAACTGCGTCAAAATGAACTGAGAGAATCAGGCTCTCTGTGCCCCTATGTTAGGTACGCAGCTTCACACACAGAAGTGTCTCTATAGGAGCCAAGAATGTTCCTGAGAGATGAGGTTCACTAGAAGTCTGCTACAGAGCATAGACCTGTCCATATGGTTTTGCCTTGCCCTGTGAGTTGGGTCCCCGAGGTCCGCCCCAGCTCAAGGGAAGGAGCCCCTGAGAAAAGATCTCCAGGGACCGCTATTCCTCCAGGCTGGCAAACGCAGTTCACAGGAGGTAACGCAAGCGAGCCTCCTGCAAGGCACAACAGGCCTTAGTGTCCCTGGACGATCAGGCTGCCAGAGTGTGTGAGACCTGACTGGTGCCTTACTGGCCTCAGCTCCGCCATTGCATGTTCCTCCGAACTAGGACCCAGGCCTACTAGGAGAAGGGTTTGGGTATGGATTTCTAAATACTGCCAAGGGTTATAGCAATGAGAACTGTGTCACGGGTAAGGAAGAGCATTGTATGGATTTTCAAGCTGTTGTTTGAACGACAGCTTCAAAGCTGCACAGAGAGAATCAGACTCTGTGTCTCCATGTTCGGTACACAGCTTCACAGACAGGGGTGTCTCCATAGGAAACAAGAACGCTCCTGACAGAGTGAGGTTCACTAGAGCTCTCCTAGAGAGCAAAGACTTGTCCATGTGGTTTTTCTTCCCCTGTGCGTTTGGGGCTCCAGGCTCGGCCCCAGCTCCGTGGAAACAACCCCTGAGAAAAGATCTTCAAGATCCGCTTTTCCCAGAGGCTGGGATGTGGGGTTCATAGGAGGCGGGAAAAGCAGGCCTCATTCAGAGAGCAAGAGGCAGCCAAGCGGCCTGCGTTTGGAAGCCTCAATTTGGAAGAATGGGTTAGCTTCCCCTAAGGGAGACCTCCAGATCTGTTCAGAAGTCGGTAATTCCAGAGGCAGTGTGCAGGGTGCTGACTGCACTTTGCCAGCCTTGCAAAGACATTCCTAGATTCTACAGTTATCTTCCTGAAGAAGCAGGCTTTGGGAATATGTCAGACTTGACTGGCGCCTTATTGGCCTCAGCTCAGCTATTGCCTTTCCATTCAAAGTAGGACAAGGCCCTACTTTATGAAAGGTAAGGGTCTTCTTCTTTCCAAACTGCCGAGGGCTACAGCAATGAGACCTCCGTAAATGCGAGGGAAGCATAAGCGGATGGATTATCAGGAAGGTTCTTTGCCACCAAGCATCAGCACCCCACGGAGGGAATCAGGCTCCCTTTGCCCCTATGTGAGGTGTGTAGATTCACACACAGTGGTGTCTCTACAGGAGCCAAGAATGTTCCTGAGAGATGAGGCTCACAAGAGCTCTCCTACAGAGTGCTCACCTGTACATGTGGTTTCGCCTTCCCCTGTGAGTTGGGTCCCCGAGGTCCGCCCCAGCTCCGAGAAAACAGCCTCTGAGAAAAGATCTCCAGGAACCGCTTTTCTCCCAGGCTGGGAAAAGCTGTTCACAGGAAGTAAGGCAAGTGAGCCTCCTGCAGAGAAAAAGAAGCCTTACTGTCCCTGGAGGATCAGGCTGCCAGAGTGTGTGAAAACTGACTGGTGCCATACTGGTCTTAGCTCCGCCATTGCTTGTTCCTCCGAACTGGGACTCAGGCCTACTTGGAGAAGGGTTTAGGTGCAGATTTCTACAAACTGCCAAAGGCTACTGCAATGAGAACTCTCTCAGAGGTAAGGGCGAGAATTGTATGGATTCTCAACCTGTTTTCTGAACGACAGCATTAAACCTGCACAGAGAGAATCAGGCTCTCTGCCGCCATGTTGGGTACGCAGTTTCACACACAGAGGTGTCCGCATAGGAGCCAAGAACGTTCGTCAAAGACTGAGGTTCACTAGAGCTCTCTTAGAAAGCAAAGACTTGTTCATGTGGTTTTGCCTTCCCCTGTATGTGTGGGTCTCTGGGCACAACCCCAGCTCCGTGGAAACAACCCCTGAGCAAAGATCTCCAAGAATCTGCTTTCCCCCCACGCTGGGAACCAGGGATCATAGGAGGCAGGAAAAGCAAGCCTCCTTCAGGCAAGAAGAGGCAGCCAACCGGCCTGTGTTTGGAAGCCTCTATTTGCAAGGAATGGGTTAGCTTCTCCAGAAGGAGACCTCCAGATCTGCTCAGAAGATAGATATTCCAGAGGCAGGGTGGAGGTTCCTGACTGCCCTTTGCCAGCCTTGCAAAGACATTCCTAGATTCTAGCAATATTTTCCATGAAGGAGCAGGCATCGGGAATATGTCAGAGTTGACAGGTGCCTTACTGGCCTCAGCTCAGCTATTGCCTTTCCTTTCAAACTAGGATCAGGGCCTACTTGGTGAAGGGTAAGGGTCTGCTTCTTTCCAAAGTGCCAAGAGACACAGCAATGAGACCTCTGTCAAGGCGAGGGAAGCGTAAGCGGATGGATTCTCAAACAGGTGCTTTGCCACAAATCATCAGCACCCCACAGAGAGAATCAGGCTCCCTGTGCCCCTATGTTCGGTGTGTAGCTTTACACACAGAGGTGTCTCTGTATGAGCCAAGAATGTTCCTAAGAGATGAGACACACTAACGTCTCCTACAGAGCATAGACCTGTCCATGTGGTTTTTCCTTCCCCTGTGAGATGGGTCCCCGAGGTCCACCCCAGCTCTGGGGATAGAGCCCCTGAGAAAAGATCTCCAGGAACCGCTTTTTGCCCAAGCTGGGAAACGCAGTTCACAGGAGGTAAGGCAAGCGAGCCTCCCGCAGGGAAAAATAGGCCTTACTGTCCCTGGAGGAGCAGGCTGCCAGAGTGTGTGACACCTGACTGGTGCCTTACTGACCTCAGCTCCGCCATTGCATGGCCATCCAAACCAGGACCCAGGCCTACTTGGAGAAGGGTTTGGGTGCGGATTTGTAAAAACTGCCAAGGGCTACTGCAATGAGAAGTCTCTCAGAGGTAAGGGAGAGCATTGTATGGATTCTCAAGCTGTTGTTTGAACGACAGCTTCAAAGCTGCAAAGAGAGAATCAGGCCCTGTGTGCCCCCTTGTTGGGTACACAGCTCCACACACAGAGGTATCCCCGTAGAATCCAAGACTTTCCTCACATACTGAGGTTAACTAGAGTTCTCCTACAGAGCAAAGACTTGTCCATGTGGTTTTGCCTTCCTCTGTGCGTGTGGGTCTCCGGGCTCAGCTCCAACTCCGTTGAAATAGCCCCTGAAAAAAGATCTCCAAGAACCACTTTTCCCCCAGGCGGGAAGCGGAGTTCACAGGAAGCGGAACAAGCAAGCCTCCTTCGGGCAAGTAGAGGCAGCCAACTAGCCTGTGTTTGGAAGCCTCTCTTTGGAAGGAATGGTTAGCTTCTCCAAAAGAAGACCTCCAGATCTGCTCAGAAGACGGAAATTCCAGAGGCAGGGTCGAGGTTCCTGACTGTCCTTTGCCAGCCTTGCAAAGACCTTTCTAGATTCTAGCGTTATTTTCCATGAAGGAGCAGGCTTCAGGAATATGTCAGACTTGACTGGCGCCTTACTGGCCTCAGCTCAGCTATCGCCTTTCCGTTCAAACTAGGACAAGGGGCTACTTGGTGAAGGGTAAGGGTCTGCTTCTTTCCAAACTGCCAAAGGCTACAGCAAAGACACCTCTGTCAAAGAGAGGGAAGTGGAAGCGGATGGATTCTCAAACAGGTGCTTTGCCACAAAGCATCTGCACCCCACGGAGAGAATCAGGCTGCATTTGCCCCTATGTTGGGTGTGTAGCTTCAAACACAGAGGTGTCTCTATAGGAGCCAAGAATGTTCCTGGGAGATGAGGTTCACTAGAGCCCTGCTATGGAGCATAGACCTGTCCATATGGTTTTGCCTTCCCCTGTGAGTTGGGTTCCCGATGTTCGCCCCAGCTCCGAGGAAGAAACCCCTGAGAAAACACCTCCAGGAACTGCTTTTCGTCCAGACTGGGAAACACAGTTCACAGAAGGCAAGGCAAGCGAGCCTCCTGCAGAGAAAAAGAGGCCTTACTGCCCCTGGAGGAGCAGGCTGCCAGAGTGTGTGAGACCTGACTGGTGCCTTACTGGCCTCAGCTCCGCCATTGCATGTTCCTCCGAACTAGGACCCAGGACTACTTGGAGAAGGGTTTGGGTGCGGATTTCCAAAAACTGCCAAGGGCTACAGCAATGAGAACTCTGTCACGGGTAAGGAAGAGCATTGTATGGATTTTCAAGGTGTTTTTTGAACGACATCTTTAAAGCTACACAGAGAGAATCAGGCTCTCTGTGCCCCCATGTTGGGTACGCAGCTTCACACATAGGGGTGTCTCCATATGAATCAAGAATGTTCGTGACAGAGTGAAGTTCACTAGAGCTCTCCTAGAGAGCAAAGACTTGTCCATGTGGTTTTTCTTCCCCTGTGAGTTTGGGTCTCCAGGCTTAGCCCCAGCTCCGTGGAAACAACCCCTGAGAAAAGATCTTCAAGATCCGCTTTTCCCAGAGCCTGGGAAGCTGGGTTCATAGGAGGCAGGAAAATCAAGCCTCCTTCGGGCACGAAGAGGCAGCCGACCGGCCTGTTTTTGGAAGTCTCAATATGGAAGGAATGAGTTAGATTCTCCTAAAGGAGACCTCCAGATCTGCTCAGAAATCGGTAATTCCAGAGGCAGGGTGCAGGCTCCTGACTGCCCTTTGCCAGCCGTGCAGAGACATTCCTAGATTCCAGCGTTATTTTCCATGAAGGAGCAGGCTTCGGGAATATGTCAGACTTGACTGGCGCCTTATTGGCCTCAGCTCAGCTCTTGCCTTTCCTTTCAAACTAGGACAAGGGCCCACTTTATGAAAGGTAAGGGTCCTCTTCTTTCCAAACTGCCAAGGGCTACTGCAATGAGACCTCTGTCAAGGCGAGGGAAGCGTAAGCTGATGGATTCTCAAGCAGGTGCTTTGCCACAAAGCATCAGCACCCCACGGAAAGAATCTGGCTCCCTTTGCCCCTCCATTGCGTGTGTAGCTACACACACAGAGGTGTCTTGATAGGAGCCAAGAATGTTCCTGAGAGAGGAGGTTCACTGTTGGGGGCCAGAGTGAGGCACTCCGCCCATGGCAAAGGTCATGAGGAAGGAGGCTCGACATATGCAAAGGCGGGATCAAGCCTCAGGAGTCCCCCTGGAAATCCTCCAGCATCTACCCCCATCACCAGAGCCTGCCTACCTTACTACTTTGTGCTCTCACCTACACCTCTGACTTTACGGGGGGCTGTCCCCCACCACCTCTTTCGGAGAAGGAGTTAACCTAGAGCTCCAGTTGATAAAAACCACTGGGTGTGACAAGAGTGTTTTAACCTACAAACTCCTCTGAAGGTTCTCTAGCCTGCCTGACAGGCTTGTCCGGCCACATGTGATTGCTCACAGCCTCCCAACCATGAGAGGCACGAGATGCTTTAAACCTTCTAAAAACAGGTTCCTTAGAAAAGTTAGAAAATTATTAGTATAAGTATAATGGGCTGATTAGAAATCATATTGGTGAAGGGTTTTTCATTTGTTGAGCTGATGTTTACTGCTAAGTCTCCACATCCCCTGCCCTTATACACATTAATGAATATATAGAAGAAATAAGTATTAACCTTTGATATAAATCACGTTAGACCTTAGGCTAAGTAAATTCTTTCCTTAACTAAAACCCACTACACCCTCACCCTATAGGAATGTAACTTTATTTGGGTGGCGTCTGTTTTAAGAATAATCACCCCTGGAGAAATAAGTGTCCTGGTTGACTGACCGCTGTCATAAGGAGAGGGTCGTAAATTGTCAGCAGGCCCCCCGGCCAGAAGATGATGTAACACCCCTAAGACCTCTGTATACTTTTGTATGAAGCACCTAACTTTGATAAAAGTCAGGACTGCTGACCCCAGGTGACTTTTGCATAACATCTCAGTGTATAAAAGTAGACCATGGAAAATAAAGAATTGGGATCAGTTTCTCGAAATACTGGTCTCCCCATGTCTCTCTCTCTCTCTCACTCTGGTTGAGTCTCCATCTGGAGCGCGGAACCCACCAAGCTTACTAATTTTGCCTGGGCTTCTAAGATCCGACCGGGGAGGCCTCAGTGTCTCCTCTCCTTCGGGAGAACGGAAGGACGCCTGCGGCCTACGTAAGTGGTGCAAGCTTCTTGTCTTGAAGTTTTATTGGTCCCCCGCGTAAACCAAGCTACTCAGCCTCTTTTCTCCACTGAATTTTCCTACTGAGCTATCCTCATTTTATTACTCTTTATATCCTTAATTAACGTTTAATTAAGCAGTTGTTCCCTGACCCTCGCCTACGCCGTCTCTGCTTCGAATACCCTGGATCAGCTGGGGCTGGACCCCGGCAGTTCACTAGAGATCTCCTACAGAGCATAGACCTGTCCATTTGGTTTTGCCTTCCCCTGTGAGTTGGGTCCCCGAGGTCCGCCCCAACTCCGGGGAAACAGCCCCTGAGAAAAGATCTCCAGGAACTGCTTTCCGCCCAGGCTGGGAAATGCTGTTCACAGGAAGTAAGGCAAGCGAGCCTCCTGAAGGGAAATAGAGGCCTTACTGTCCCTGGAGGAGCAGGCTGCCAGAGTGTGTGACACCTGACTGGTGCCTTACTGGCCTCAGCTCCGCTATTGCATGTTCATTTGAACTTGAACCCAGGCCTACTTGGAGAAGTGTTTGTGTGCCGATTTCCAGAAACTGCGAAGGGCTACAGCAATGATAACTCTCTCAGTGGTAAGGGAGAGCATTGTGTGGATTCTCAATTTGTTGTTTGAATGACAGCGTCAAAGCTGCACAGAGAGAATCAGGTCTCTGTGTCTCTATGTTGGCAATGCAGCTTCCCACACAGAGATGTCCCCGTTGGAGCCAAGAACATTCCGCATAGACTGAGGTTCACTAGAGCACTCCTAGAGAGCAAAGACTTATCCATGCGGTTTTCCCTTCCCCTGTGCGTGTGGGTCTCCGGGATCGGCCCCTGCTCCGTGGAAACAGCCTCTGAGAAAAGATCTCCAAGAACCTCTTATCCCCCAGGCTGGGAAGCGGAGTTCGCAGGAGGTGGGATAAGCAAGCTTCCTTCGGCAAGAAGAGACAGCCAACCGGCCTGTGTTTGGAAGCCTATATTTGCAAGGAATGGGTTAGTTTCTCCTGACCGAGACCGCCAGATGTGCTGAGAAGATAGAAATTCCAGAGGCAGGGTCGAGGTTCCTGACTGCCCTTTGCCAGCCTTGCAAAGACATTCCCAGATTCTAACGTTATTTTCCATGAAGGAGCAGGCATCGGGAATATGTCAGACTTGACTGGCGCCTTACTGGCCTCAGCTCAGCTACTGCCTTTCCATTCAAATAAGGACAAGGGCCTACTTGGTGAAGGGTAAGGGTCTGCTTCTTTCCAAACTGCCAAGGACTACAGCAATGAGACCTCTGTCAAGATGAGGGAAGCCTATGCGGATGGATTCTTAGCAGGTGCTTTGCCACAAAGCATCAGCACCCACGGAGAGAATCAGACTCCCTTTGCCACTATGTTGGGTGTGTAGCTTCATGCACAGAGGTGTCTCTGTAGAAGCCAAGAATGTTCCTGAGAGATGAGGTTCACTAGAGCTCTCCTACAGAGCATAGACCTGTCCATGTGGTTTTGTCTTCCCCTGTGAGTTGGGCCCCCGAGGTCCGACCCAGCTCCAGGGAAACAGCCCCTGAGAAAAAATCTCCAGGAACAGCTTTGCGCCCAGGCTGGGAAATGCAGTTCACAGGAGGCAAGGCAAGC
This sequence comes from Bubalus kerabau, assembly GCF_029407905.1. Taxonomy (NCBI): domain Eukaryota; kingdom Metazoa; phylum Chordata; class Mammalia; order Artiodactyla; family Bovidae; genus Bubalus; species Bubalus kerabau. The sequence continues at coordinate 1,835,000 of NW_026577886.1, read as the reverse complement.
GAGCCTCCTGCAGGGAAAAAGAGGCCTTACTGCTCCTGGACGATCAGGCTGCAAGAGTGTGTGAGACCTCACTTGTGCCTTACTGGCCTCAGCTCCGCCGTTGCCTGTTGTTCCGAGCTAGGACCCAGGCCTACTTGGAGAAGGGTTAGGGTGCGGATTTCTACAAACTGTCAAGGACGGCAGCAATGAGAATTCTCTTAGCAGTAAGGGAGAGCATTGTATGGATTCTCAAGCTGTTGTTTGAATGACAGCTTCAAAGCTACACAGAGAGAATCAGGCTCTCTGTTCCCCTATTTTGGCTGTGCAGCTTCACACACAGAATTTGACTCTGTTGGAGCCAGAAATATTCCTGAAAGACTTAGGCTCACCAAAGCTGTCCTCCAGAGCAAAGACATTGGATGTGGTTTTGCCTTCCCTTGTCAGTATGGGTCCCCTAGCTTGGCCCCAGCTCCGGGGATACAGCCTCTGAAAAAAATCTTCCAAGAAGCGATTTTCCTCCAGGCTGTTAAGCGGAATTCGCAGTTTGCAAGTTAAGGAAGCCTGCTTCGTGGAAGAGCAAGCAGCCAACTGGCCCTGTGTTAGGAAGCCTGTATTTGAAAGGAATGGGTTAGCTTCTACAGCGGGAGAACCTCAGATCTGCTCAGGGGGCTGAAATACTAGAGTCAGGGTCGAGGTTCTCCCTTGTCCTTTGCGCACCTTGCAAAGACATTCCTAGCTTCTAGCGTTAGTGTCCCTGTAGTAGCAGGCTGCAGGAGCGTGTGATAAATGACTGCCGCGTTCCTGTCCTCAGCTCCGCTATTAACTTTCTATTCGAACTAGAACCCAGGCCTACTTTGAGAGGGGTTAGGGTCCAGTGTTTCCAAACTGCCAAGGGCTACGGCAATGCGAGCTCTGTCAGAGGTAAGAAAAGAGCAATTGGTTGGATTCTTCAGCTGCTGCGTGGCTGCACAGCTTCCGTGCCGCATGGAGAGCATGAGACTCCTTGTGGCCCTATTTTGGGTACGCGGCAACATGCACACAGAGTGTCTGTGTTCACTTATGTACAGGCTTATGTACACTAGAGCTCTCCTACAGAGCGAAGACCACTCAGTGGGCTCCAAGAGATACCTGTCGCGAGTCGAGAAGAGAGTGGAGTCCTTTGCTTCCCCTCGAGATGAGGCCTGACTCCCTGGGTGAGTATGGAATGCAACCCCAAATCCCTGTCGCCTATGGAGAGGAACATTAAGTCCTGGATACAAGCCTAGATGAGGTGTAGTTTGCACTTCAGTCAATGGAGCCCAATCCCCAGCTCTCCCTGGCAACTCAAATGGAAGATTAGACTTCCTGGGCCAACACAAGTGGAAGCCTGAATTCCCCGTCGTAACTCGAGAATCCCACCGCAACTCGAGAAAAACCACGTGCTTCCCTCGTCATCGCAAGATGAGGCCCTTTGTCCGCTACAGCATCTCAAGAGAAGTCCCACGTTCCATCCTGAAATGCGAAACGGTACTTGGCACCCTTGATGCGACCCCAAAAGTTCCGTGACATACCAGACTCACTCAAGGGGAAAACCGAGGTTCCCGGCACCACTTCATCTGAGCCCCTTCTCCTCTCCTGATTGAGACAGGAGGGTCGACTCCCCTTCTCTGTCTGCAAGGGGTTCCCGACCTTCCGGGCGCACCTCAGGATGAGGCCGGTCTCATGAGGAAGTTCGAGACGTAGCCTCGTGGGTGGTGCCACATGCCGAAAGACCCCAATTTCACGGTCCACTCTTGAAAAGAACCCGATGCCAGCACACCTCTTTGAAGGAAAACCTGTGGATGAAGGCACAAGACGAAGGGGCACTGACACCCGCGTGCATCGTCCAGAAAAACCCGCAGGTCCCACAGACATTTCGACAAGTGGACTGTCACCCTGTAAACAACTCGAAAGGCAAACGAAGGTCCACTTCCTCAACAGAAGACTAGGTGTGACTCTCTTGTGCCTACTCTGCAGGGACCATGGGATCCGAGTCAGAAACGGAGAGGAAGCCTGAGGTTCCTGCGTCCACTCGAGATGAGGCCCTCTTCAATTGCACCACACCCAGTGGAGTCCCGAGAGGGCCCTACCAACTCCACAGTATCCCTGAGTTCTCACAGGCACAATGAGAAGCTCCCTGAGGTCACAGGCACAAGTTGAGGGAACCCTGGGTTTTCTGCCGCGACTCGAGAAAGACCGCGAGAGTGCTTCAAAATGTCTTGAGTCGCGATTCCCCTACCATGACTCGAGAGCCACGACACGCTCCCCCTCGCCACGCGCATGAAGACCTGACTTCCCTAGCGCCTCACGAGAGGCTCCCTGAGATCCTCGTCGTGCCTCGGGAGAAAACCCCCACGGGCGCCGCAGCTCGAGGAAACCCATGAGAGGCCCCCGTCCTCGCGAGCTGAGGGCCTTCTTTTCCTGCATGGCCTGGAGAGCAATCCCGGGTCCTCTCTCCAAACGGAAGAGGAGGCTGGACTCCCTTGAGGACGCTCAGGGGGCTCCAAGAGACCCGCGTCGCGACTCGAGAGGAGAGCGGGGTCCTTGGCTTCCCCTCGAGACGAGGCCTGACTCCCCGGGGGAGCCTGGAATGCAACCCCGAGATCCCTGCCTTCCCTGGAGAGGAATATTAGTTCCCGGACACACGCATAGGTGAGGTCTCTTCGGCCCTGCAGTGACCCGAGCGCAACCCCCAGATTTCTCTCACAAGGCGAGGGGAAGATTGGGCTTCCCAGGGCCAACCCAAGGGGAAGGCTGAGATCCCCGTCGTAACTCGAGAATCCCGCCGCAACTCGAGAAAAACCACGTGGTTCCCACGTATCCGCAAGATGAGGCCCTTGCCCGCGACGGCGTCTCAAGGGAAGTCCCCTGTTCTGCCCTGAAGGGCGAAACGGTCCCTGACAGCCTTCCTGCGACCCCCAAAAGTTCCCCTACACGCCGGGTTCCCTCGAGGGCAACACCGAGGGTCCCGGCACTTCTTCATCTTAGCCCCTTCTCCCCTCCTGATCGCGACAGGAGAGGCGATTCCCCTGCGTGGTCTGGAAGGGGTTCCCGGCCTTCCCGGCGCACGTCAGGAGGAGGCCGGTCTCACGAGGAAATTCGAGACGAGCCACGTGGGTGGTTCCACATGCCGAACGCCCCCGGTTCCCCGGTCAGCCCTTGAGAAGGACCCGAGGCCCGGACCCCTCTTCGAAGGCAACCTTGTGGGTGAAGGCACAACACGAAGGGGCACTGCCATCCCTGTGCATCGTCCGCAAAGGCCCGCGGGTTCCACACACAGCTCGACGAGGGGCCTGAGACCCCTGAGCAACTCGAGAGGCCAGTGGGGTTCCCTTCCTCAGACAAGACGAGGCCTGACTCTCCTGTCCCAACTCTGCAGGGACCCTGCGGTCGGAATCCGAAATGGAGAGGAAGCCTGAGGTTCCTGCCTCCCCTCGAGGTGAGGCCCTCTTCCGTTGCGCCAGACCCAGCGGAGTCTCGAGGGGCCCCGCCACCTCCACAGGATCCCTCGCCTCTCAGAGGCACCCTGGGAAGTTCCCTAAGGTCCCCGGCAGAAGGCGAGGGAAACGAGGGTTTCCCGCCGCCCCCCGAGAAAGACCTCGAGAGTCCTTCTTCAACGCGTCTCGAGGCCCTAGTCCCCTCCCGTGACTCGAGAGCCAGGACGCGCTCCCCCTCGCCACGCGCATGGAGACCTGACTTCCCTGGCGCCGCACGAGAGGCTCCCTGAGATCCTCGTCGTGCCTCGGGAGAAAACCCCCATGGGCCCCGCAGCTCGAGGAAACCCCTGAGACGCCCCCGTCCTCGCCAGCTGAGGGCCTTCTTGTCCTGCATGGCCTGGAGAGCAATCCTGGGTCGTCTCTCCAAACGGAATAGGAGGCTGGACTCCCTTGAGGCCGCTCAGGGGGCTCCAAGAGCCCCGCGTCGCGACTCGAGAGGAGAGCGGAGTCCTTGGCTTCCCCTCGAGACGAGGCCTGACTCCCCGGGGGAGCCTGGAGTGCAACCCCGAGATCCCTGCCTTCCCTGGAGAGGAATATTAGGTCCCGGACACACGCCTAGGTGAGGTCTCTTCGGCCCTGCAGTGACTCGAGCGCAACCCCCAGCTTTCCCTCGCAACCCAAGGGGAAGTTTGGGCTTCCCAGGGCCAACCCAAGGGGAAGCCTGAGATCCCCGTCGTAACTCGAGAATCCCTCCGCAACTCGAGGAAAACCACGTGGTTCCTACGTCTTTGCAAGATGAGCCTCTTGCCCGCTATGGCGTCTCAAGGGAAGTCCCAGTTTCTGTCCTGAAGTGCGAAACAGTACCTGACACCTTTCATGCGACCCCCAGAATTTCCCCGACACACCGAGTTCCCTCGAGGGAAACACCGAGGGTCCCGACACCACTTCATCTGAGCCCCTTCTCCCCTCCTGATGGCGACAGGAGTGTCGATTCCCCTGCGTGGTCTGGAAGGGATTCCCGGCCTTCCTGGCGCATCTCAGGATGAGGCCGTCCACACAAGGAAATTCGAGATGAGCCACGGGGGTGGTGCCACATGCCGATCGACCTCGATTTCCCGGTCCACTCTTGAGAAGAAGCCGTTGCACGGACACCTCTTCGAAGGCAACCATGTGGGTGATGGCAAAACACGAAGGGGCACTGACACTCCTGTGCATCTTCTGGAAACACCCGCAGGTTCCACACACAGCTCGACAAGGGGCCTGAGACCCACTGAACGACTCAAGAGGCAAGCAGAGTTCCATTACTCAGACAAGACGAGGCCTGACTCTCCTGTCCCAACCCTGCAGGGACCCTGCGGTCGGAGTCAGAAATGGAGAGGAAGCCTGAGGTTCCTGCCTCCAATCGAGATGAGGCCCTCTTTCATTTCGTCAAACCTAGTGGAGTCCCGAGAGGCCCCTCTAACTCCTCAGTATCCCTCACCTCTCAGAGGCACCTGGGAAGTTCCCTAAGGTCCCCGGTAGAGGTCGAGGGAAACGAGTGTTTCCCGCCCCAACGCAAGAAAGACGTCGGGAGTCCTTCTTAAATGCGTCTTGAGGCCCGATTCGCCTACTATGACTCGAGAGCAATCACGCACTCCCCTTCACCACACGCACGGAGACCTGACGTCCCTAGCACCACACGAGAGGCTCTCTGAGCTCCCCGTCATACCTCGTGAGAAATCTGATACTGGCGCCGCAGCTGGAGAAAACCCACGAGACGCCCCCGTCATCGTGAGATGAGGGCCTTTTTTCCTGCATGGCCGGGAAAACAATCCCGAGTCATCTCTCCAAACTCCATAGGAGGCTTCACTCCCTTTACGCCACGCAGTGGGCTCCAAGAGATACCCGTCGCGACTCGACAGGAGAGCGGAGTCCTTTTTTGCCCCTCAAGACGAGGCCTGACTCTCCGGGTGAGTCGAGAATGCAACCCTGAGATCCCTGTCGGCCCAGTAGTGGAACACTAGGTCCTGGACACAAGCGTAGATGAGGTCTATTTTGCCCTGCAGTGACTGGAGAGCAATCCCCAGTTCTAAATTGCAACTCGAATGGAATACTGGATTTTCCTGACGCCACACAAGAGGCTCCCTGAAATCCCTGTGGTACTTCATGAGACACCCCACAGTGGCGCCGCAGCTCGAGAAAACCCACGAGACGCCACCGTCATCTCGAGATGAGGGCCTTCTTTTCCTGCATGGCCTGGAGTCCAATCCCGAGTCCTCTCTCCAAACTCCACAGGAGGCTTGACTCCCTTTAGTACACACATTGGGCTCCAAGAGATACCCATCGCGACTCGAGACGAGAGCGGAATTCTTTGCTTACCCTCGAGGTGAGAACTGACTCCCCGGATGAGTCTGGAATGCAAACCCGAGATCCCTGTCGCCCCTGGAGAGCAACGTTAGATCCTGGACACAAGCCTAGATTAGGTCTCTTTTGCCCTGCAGTGACTCTAGCGCAATCCCCAGCTCCCCCTCGCAACCCGAATGGAAGATTGGATTTCAAGGCCAACAAGAGGAAGCCTAAATTCCCGGTCATAACTCGAGAATCCCGCCGCAACTCGAGCAAAACCACGTGGTTCTCCCGTCATCGCAAGATGAGGCCCTTGCCCGCTACAGCGTTTCAAAAGATGTCCCAGGTTCCGTCTTGAAATGCGAAACGGTACTTGGCACCCTTGATGCGACCCCAAAAGTCCCCCAACACGCCGGTCTCACTCAAGGGGAACACCGAGGTTCCCGGCACCACTTCATGTAAGCCCCTTCTCCCCTCCTGATCGTGACCGATGGGTCGATTCCCCTGCTTTGTCTGCAAGGGGGCCCGACCTTCCCTGCACAACTCAGGATGAGGCCGGTCTCATGGGGAAATTCGATACGTAGCTTTGTGGGTGGTGCCACTTGCTGAAAGACTCCAATTTCCCGGTCCGCTCTTGATAAGAATCCGATGCTCGGACACCTCTTGGAAGGCAGCCTTGAGTATGAAGGTACAACACGAAGGGGCACTAACACATCTGTGAATCATCCAAAAAAACGGGCAGGTTACATACACAGCTCGACAAGTGGCCTGTCACCTCGAGAACAACTCGAGAGGCAAGAGGAGTCCCATCCTCCAGAAAAGATGAGGCCTGACTCTCCTGTACCAAGATGCAGGGACCTTGCTATCTGAGTCAGAAATGGAGAGGAACACTGAGGTTCCTGCTTCAACTCGAGATGAGTCCCTCTTACATTCCACCAAATCCAGAGGAGTCTCGAGAGGCCCCTCCAAACTGCACAGTATCCCTGACTTCTCAGAGGCACTCTGAGAAGCTCCCTGAGGTCGCAGGCACAAGTCAAGGGAAACCTGGGTTTTATGCAGTGACCCGAGAAAGACCTCGAGAGTCCTTCTTCAACCCGTCTTGAGGCCCGATTACCCTACCATGACTCGAGAGCAATGACGAACTCCCCCTAGCCATCTCATGGGGACCTGACTTCCCTGGCGCCACACGAGAGGCTCCCTGAGCTCCCTCTCGTACCTCGTCAGAAACCCGGCACTAGCGCGGTAGTCTAGAAAACCCACAAGACGCCGCCGTCATCGCGAGATGAGGGCCTTCTTTTCCTGCATGGCCTGGAGAGGAATCCCGAGTCCTCTATCCAAACAGCACAGGAGGCTTGACTCCCTTTAGGGCACACAGTGGGCTCCAAGAGATACCCATCGCGACTCAAAAGGACAGCGGAGTTCTTTGCTTCCCCTCGAGACGAGGCCTGATTCCCCGGGTGAGTCTGGTATGCAAGCCCGAGATCCCTGTCGCCCCTAGGGATGAACATTAAGTCCTGGACACAAGCCTAGATGAGGTCTATTTTGCCCTGCAGTGACTCGAGGGCAATCCCCAGCTCTCCCTTGAAACTCGAATGGAAGATAGGACTTCCCTGGGCCAACACATGAGGAAGACTGTATTCCCCGTCGAAACTCGAGAATCCCGCCACAACTCGAGAAACGCTACGTGGTTCCCCCGTCATCGCAAGATGAGGCCCTTGCCCCCTACAGCGTCTCAAGAGAAGTTCCACGTTCCGTCTTGAAGTGCGAAACGGTATTGGCACCCTTGATGCGACCTCAAAAGTTCCTCGACACACTGGTCTGACTCGAGGAGAACACCGAGGTTCCCAGCACCACTACATCTGGGCCCCTTCTCCCCTCCTGATCGCGACAGGAGGGTCGATTCCCCTGTTTTGTCTTGAAGGGGTTCCCGCCTTTCCCGGTGCATCTCAGGATGAGGCCGGTCTCACGAGGATATTCGAGACATAGCCTCGTGGATGGTGACACATGCCGAAAGACCCCGATTTCCCGGTTCGCTCTTGATAAGATCCCAATGCCCGGACACCTCTTTGAAGATAACCCTTTTGATGAAGGCACAACACGAAGGGGCACTGACACCCCCGGGTATCGTCCGGAGAAACCCGCAGGTACCACACACAGCTCGAGAAGTGACCTGTCACCCCGTGAACAACTGGAGAGGCAAGCAGAGTTCCATTCCTCCACACAAGACAAGGCCTGACTCTCCTGTTCGAACTCTGCAGCGAAACTGCGATCCGAGTCAGATCTGGCCCAGGGGAAGTCAGGAGAGGAAACATGAGTTTCCTGCCTCCACTCGAGATGAGGCCCTCTTCCATTGCACCGAACCCAGTGGAGTCCCGAGAGGCCCCTCCCAACTGCACAGTATCCCTGACTTCTCAGAGGCACCCTTAGACCTTCCTGAAATCACCGGCACAAGTCGAGGGAACCAAGGGTTTCCTGCCCCAACCCGTAAAAGACCTCGAGAGTCCTTCTTCAACGTGTCTTGAGGTGCGATTCCCCTACCATGACTCGAGAGCAATGACGCGCTCCCCCTAGCCACGCGCATAGAAACCTGACTTCCCTGGCGCCACAGGAGAGGCTCCCTGAGCTCCCCATTATACCTCGTGAGCAACACCACACTGGAGCCGCAGCTCCAGAATACCCACGAGATGCCCCAGTCCTCACGAGATGAGGGCCTTCTTTTGCTGTATGGCCTGGAGAGCAATCCTGAGTCCTCTCTCCAAAATCCACAGGAGGCTTGACTCATTGTAGGCCACACAGTGAGCTCCAAAATATACCGTCGCGACTTGACAGGAGAGCGGTGTCCTTGGCTTCCCCCCGAGACGAGGCCTGATTCCCCGGGTGAGTCGAGAATGCAATGCCAAGATCACTGTCGCCCCAGCAGAGGAACATTAGGTCCTGGACACAAGCCTAGATGAGGTCTATTTGGCCCTGCAGTGTCTCGAGAGCAATCCCCAGTTCTAACTCGCAATTCGAATGAAAACTGGACTTCCCTGGGCCAGTTGAACAGGAAGCCTGAATTCCCCGTCGTAACTCGAGAATCCCGCCGCAACTCAAGAAAAACCACGTGGTTCCCCCGTCATCGAAAGATGAGGCCCTTGCCCACTACAGCGTCTCAAGAGAAGTCCCACGTTCCTTATTGAAGAGTGAAAACTTACTTGGAACCCTTGATGCGACCACAAAAGTTCCCCGACATACCATTCTCACTTGAGGAGAACACCGAGGTTCCCGGCACCACTTCATCTGAGACTCTTCTCCCCTCTTGATCGCGACAGGAGGTTCGATTCCCCTGCTTTGTCTGGAAGGCGTTCCCGACCTTCCTGGCGCACATCAAGTTGAGGCCAGTCTCACGAGGAAATTTGAGACATAGCCTCGTGGGTGGTGCGGCATGCCAAAAGACCCCGATTCCCTGGTCCGCTCTTGATAAGAACCCGATGGCAGAACCCAACTCGAAGGCAATCCTGTGGATCAAGGCACAACACGAAGGGGCAGTGACACCCCGGTGCATCGTCCAGAAAAACCCGCAAGTTCCACATACAAATCGACAAGTGGCCTGTCACCCCATGAACAACGCGAGAGTCAAGCGGAGTTCCATTCCTCCACACAAGACGAGGCCTGACTCTCCTGTCCCAACTCTGCAGGGACTCTGCGATCCGAGTCAGATGCGGCACATTCGAAGCCAGGAGAGGAACCCTGAGGTTCCTGCCTCAACTTGTCATGAGGCCCTCTTCCATTGCACCAAACCCAGTGGAGTTCCGAGAGGCCCCTCCCAACTCCACAGTGACCCTGACTTCTCAGAGGCACGCTGAGAAGCTTCCTGAGGTCACTGGCACAAGTCGATGGAACCCAGGGTTTCCTGCTGCAACCCAAGAAAGACCTCGAGAGTCCTTCTTTAACACGTCTTCAGGCCCAATTCCCCTACCATGACTCGAGAACAATGACGGGCTCCCTCTCACCACGTGCATAGAGACCTGATTGCCCTGGAACCACCTGAGAGGCTCACTGAGCTCCCAGTCTTACTTCGTGAGAAACCCCACACTAGCGCCACAGCTCGAGAAAACCTACGAGACGCCCCAGTCATTGGGAGATGTGGGCCTTCATTTCATGCATTCCCTGGAGAGCAATCCCGTGTCCTCCCTCCAAACACCAGAGGAGGTTTGACTCCCTTTAAGCCACTCAGTGGGCTCCAAGATATACCCGTCCGACTCGAGAGCAGAGCAGAGTCCTTTGCTTCCCCTCGAGATGAGGCCTGACTCCAAGGTGAGTCTGGAATGCAACCCCGAGATTTCTGTCGAGCCTTGACATGAACATTAGGTCCTGCACACAAGCCTTGGTGGGGTCTCTTTTGCCTTCAGTGACTAGAGCGCACCTCCAGCTCTTCCTCGAATCTCGAATGGAAGATAAGACTTTTGTGGGCCAACACAAGAGGAAGCATGAATTCCCTGCGGTAACTCAAATATCCCACTGCAACTCGAGAAAAACCAAGTGGTTCCACAGTCATTCCAAGATGAGGCCCATGCCCGCTGGAGCACCCCAAGAGAAGTCCAACGTTCCATTTTGAAGAGCGAAACGGTACTTGGAACGCTTTATGTGACCCCAAAAGTTACCCGACATACCTGTCTCCCTTGAGGGAAACACCGAGGTTCCCAGCAGCACTTCATCTGAGCCACTTCTCCCCTCCTGATCGCCACAGGAGGGTCGATTCCTCTGCTTTGTCTGGAAGAGTTTCATGACCTTCGCGGCACACTTCAGGATGAGGCCGGTTTCATGAGGAAATTCGAGACAACCCACGTGGGTGGTGCCAAATGCTGAACGACCCCGATATCCCGGTCCGCTCTTCATAAGAACCCGATGCCCGGACACCTCTTCGAAGGCAACCCTGTGGATGAAGACAAAAAACGAAGGGTCACTGACACCCCCGTGCATCGTCTGGAAAAACCTGCAGATTCCACACACAGTTTGACAAGGGGCCTGAAACCCCATGAACAACTCGAGAGGCAAGCGGAGTTCCATTCCTCAGAAAAGACGTAGCCTGACTCTCCTGTCCCAACTCTGCAGGGACCCTGATGTCGGAGTCCGAAACAGAGAGGAAGTCTGAGGTTCCTGCCTCCCCTCGAGATGAGCCCCTCTTCCATTGCGACAAACCCAGCGGAGTCCCGAGAGGCACCGCCAACTCCACAGTATCCCTCAACTCTCAGAGACACCCTGGGAAGTTCCCTAAGGTCCCCGGCAGAAGTCGAGGGAAACGACTTTTTCCCGCCACAACCCGAGAAAGACCTCGAGAGTCCCTCTTCAACGCGTCTTGAGGCCCTAGTCCCCTCCCATTACTCGAGAGCCACAACGCGCTCCTCCTCGCTACGCGCAGGGAGACCTGACTTCCCTGGCGCCGCACGAGAGGCTCCCTGAGATCCTCGCTGTGACTCGCGAGAAAACCCCCACGGGTGCCGCATCTCGAGGAAACCCCTGAGACGCCCCCGTCTTCGCGAGGTGAAGGGCCTTCTTTTCCTGCATGGCCTGGAGAACAATCCCGAGCCCTCTCTCCAAAATGAAGAGCAGGCTTGACTCCACTGACGCCACTAGGGGGCTCCAAGAGATCCGCGTCGCGACTCGGGAGGACAGCGGAGTCCTTTGCTTCCCCTCGAGACGAGGCCTGACACCCAGGGGGATCCTGGAATGCAACCCCGAGATCCCTGCCTTCCCTGGAGAGGAACATTAGGTCCTGGACACAAGCCTAGATGAGGTCTCTTTGGCCCTGCAGTGACTCGAGCGCAACCCCCAGCTTTCCCTCGCCAATCAAATGGAAGACTGGGCTTCCCAGGGCCAACAGAGGAGGAAGCCTGTAATCCCCATCATCACTCGAGAATCCCGCCGCAACTCGAGAAAAAACACGTGGTTCCAACGTCTTCGCAAGATGAGGCCCTTGCCCACTACAGCGTCTCAAGGGAAGTCCCATGTTCCGCCCTGAAGTGCGAAACAGTACCTGACACCATTCGTGCGACCCCCAAAAGCTCCCCGACACGCCGGGTACCCTCGAGGGAACACCGAGAGTCCTGGCACAGCTTCATCTGAGCCCGTTCTCCCCTCCTGATCACGACAGGAGAGTCGATTCCCCTGCGTGGTTCAGAAGGGGTTCCCGGCCTTCCAGGTGCACCCCAGGATGAGGCCGGTCTGACAGGGAAATTCGAAACGAGCCACGTGGGTGGTGCCACATGACAAATGCCCCCGATTCCCCGGTCCGCTTTTGAGAAGGACCCGAGGCCCGGACCCCTCTTCGAAGGCAACCCTGTGGGTGAACGCACAACACGAAGGGGCACTGACACCCCCGGACATCGTCCGCAAAGACCCGCGGGTTCCACACACAGCTCGACCAGGGGCCTGAAAACCCCTGACAACTCGAGAGGCAAGCGGGGTTCCCTTCCTCAGACAAGACGAGGCCTGACTCTCCTGTCCCAACTCTGCAGGGACCCTGTGGTTGGAGCCGAAACGGAGAGGAAGCCTGAGGTTCCTGCCTCCCCTCGAGGTGAGGCCCTCTTCCGTTGCGCCAGACCCAGCGGAGTCCCGAGAGGCCCCGCCAACTCCACAGGATCCCTCGCCTCTCAGAGGCACCCTGGGAAGTTCTCTAAGATCCCCGGCAGAAGGCGAGGGAAACGAGGGTTTCCCGCCGCCACCTGAGAAAGACCTCGAGAGTCCTTCTTCAACGCGTCTCCAGGCCCTAGTCCCCTCCCGTGCCTCGAGAGCCAGGACGCGCTCCCCCTCGCCACGCGCATGGAGACCTGACTTCCCTGGAGCCGCACGAGAGGCTCCCTGAGATCCTCGTCGTGCCTCGGGAGAAAACCCCCACGGGCGCCGCAGCTCGAGGAAACCCCTGAGACGCCCCCGTCCTCGCGAGCTGAGGGCCTTCTTTTCCTGCATGGCCTGGAGAGAAATCCCGGGTCCTCTCTCCAAACTGAAGAGGAGGCTGGACTCCCTTGAGGCCACTCAGTGGGCTCCAAGAGATCCGCGTCGCCACTCGAGTGGAGAGCGGAGTCCTTGGCTTCCCCTCGAGACGAGGCCTGACTCCCCGAGGGAGCCTGAAATGCAACCCCGAGATCCCTGCCTTCCCTGGAGAGGAATATTAGTTCCCCGACACATGCCTTGATGAGGTCTCTTTGGCCCTACAGTGACTCGAGCGCTACCCCCAGATTTCCCTCGCTACTTGAATGGGAGATGGGGCTTCCCAAGGCCAACCCAAGAGGAAGCCTGAAATCCTCGTCGAAACTCGAGAATCCTGCCGCAACTCGAGAAAAACCACGTGGTTTCAACGTCTTCGCAAGATGAGGCCCTTGCCCAGTACGGCGTCTCAAGGGAAGTCCCATGTTCCATCGTGAAGTGAGACACGGTACCTGACACCCTTCATGCGACATCCAAAAGTTCCCCGACATGCCGGGTTCCCTTGAGGGGAACACCGAGAGTCCCGGCACCACTTCCTCTGAGCTCCTACTCCTCTCCTCTTCGCGACAGCAGAGTTGATTCCCCTGCGTGGTCTGGAAGGGGTTCCCGGCCTTCCCGGCGCCCCTCAGGATGAGGCCGGCCTCGCGAGGAAATTCGATACAAGCCCCGTGGCTTGTGCCCCATGTTGAACGACCCTGATTTCCCGGTGCGCAGTTGAGGAGAACCCGATGCCCGGACACCTCTTCGAAGGCCACCCTGTGAGTGAAGGAACAACACGAAGGGGCACGGACACTCCCGTGCATCGTCCGGAAACACCCGCGGTTTCCACACACAGCTCCACGAGGGGACTGAGACTCCCTGAGCAACTCGAGAGGCAAGCGGAGTTCCCTTCCTCAGACAAGACGAGGCCTGACTCTCCTGCCCCAACGCTGCAGGGACACTGCTGTCGGAGTACGAAACGGAGAGGAAGCCTGAGGTCCTGTCTCCCCTCGAGATGAGGCCCTCTTCGATTGCGCCAAACCCAGAGGAGTCCCGAGATGGCCCACCAACACCACAGCATCCCTCACCTCTAAGAGGAACCCTGGGAAGTTCCCTCAGGTCACCGAGAGAAGTCGAGGGAAACAAGGGTTTCCCGCCGCAAGCCGAGAAAGACCTCGAGAGTCCTTCTTCTACACGCCTTGACGCCCTAGTCCTCTCCCAGGACTCGAGAACAATGACGCGCTCCCCCTCGCCACAAGCATGGAGACCTGACTTCCCAGGAGCCGCACGAGAGGCTCCCTGAGAACCTCGTCGTGCCTCGTGAGAAAAGCCCCACGGACGCCACAGCTCGAGGAAACCCCTGAGAAGCCCCCATCCTTGCGAGGTGAGGGCCTTCTTTTCCTGCCTTTCCTGGAGAGCAATCCCGAGTCCTCTCTCCAAACTGAAGATTAGGCTTGACTCCCTTGAGGCCACTCAGAGGGCTCCAAGAGATCCGCGTCGTGGCTCAAGAGAAGAACGGAGTCCTTTGCTTCCCCTCGAGGCGAGGCCTGACTCCACGGGAGACTCTGGAGTGCAACCCCGGGATCCCTTTCTTCCCTTGAGAGTACTACTAGGTCCTGGACACACGCCTAGATGAGGTCTCTTGGGCCCTGCAGTGACTCGAGCGCAACCCCCAGCTTTCCCTCGCAACTTGAATGGAAGATGGGGCTTCCCAGGGCCAACCCAAGAGGAAGCCTGAAATCCCCGTCGTAACTCGAGAATCCCGCCGCAATTCGAGAAAAACCACGTGGTCCCAACGTCTTCGCAAGATGGGGCCCTTGCCCGCTATGGCGTCTCAAGGGAAGTCTCACGTTCCGTCCTGAGTTGCGAAACGGTACCTACACCCTTCATGCGACCTCCAAAATTTCCCAGACACGCCGGGTTCCCTCGAGGGGAACACCGAGGGTCCTGGCACCCCTTCATCTGAGCCCCTTCTCCCCTCCTCATCACGACAGGAGAGTCGATTCCCCTGCGTATTCTGGAAGGGGTTCCCGGCTTTCCCGGCACACCTCAGGATGAGGCCGGCCTCCCGAGGAAATTCTAGATGAGCCCCGTGGGTTGTGCCACATGCCGAACTACCCCGATTTCCCAGTCCGCTCTGGATAAGAACCCGATGCCCGGACACCTCTTCGAAGGCAACCCTGTGGGTGAAGTTACCATTCGAAGGGGCACTGACACCCCCGTGCGTCGTCCGGAAAAACCCGCGGTTTCCACACACAGCTCGACGAGGTGCGTGAGACACCCTGAGCAATTCGAGAGGCAAGCGGAGTTCCCTTCCTCAGACAAGACGAGGCCTGACTCTCCTGTCCCAACTCTGCAGGGACCCTGTGGTTGGAGTCCGAAAAGGAGAGGAAGCCTAAGTTTCCTGCCTCCCCTCGAGATGAGGCCCTCTTCCATTGCGCCAAGCCCAGCGGAGTCCCGAGAGGCCCCGCCAACCCCACAGCATCCCTCACCTATCAGAGGCACCATGGGAAGTTCCCTCAGGTCCCCGGCAGAAGTCGAGGGAAACGAGGGTTTCCCGCCGCAACCCCAGAAAGACCTCGAGTGTCCTTCTTCAACGCGTCTGGAGGCCCTAGTCCTCTCCCATGACTGGACAGCCATGACGTGCTCCCCCTCGCCACGCGCACAGAGACCTGACTTCCCTGGCACCGCACGAGAGGCTCCCTGAGATCCTCATCTTGCCTCGTGAGAAAACCCCCACGGGCGCCGCAGCTCGAGGAAACCCCTGAGAAGCCCCCATCCTCGCGAGGTGAGGGCCTTCTTTTCCTGCCTGACCCAGAGCACAATCCCGAGTCCTCTCTCCAAACTGAAGAGAAGGCCTGACTCCCTTGAGGCCACTCAGTGGGCTCCAAGAGATCTGCGTCGCGACTTGAGAGGAGAGCGGCATCCTTGGCTTGCCCTCGAGGCGAGGCCTGACTCCCCGGGGGAGTCTGGAACGCCACCCTGAGATCCCTGTCTTCCCTTGAGAGGAACGTTAAGTCCTGGACACAGGCCTAGATGAGGTCTCTTTGGCCCTGCAGTGACTCGAGTGCAACCCTCAGCTTTCCCTCGCAACTCGAATGGAAGATTAGGCTTCCCGGGGCCAACACAAGAGGAAGCCTGAAATCCCCGTCGTAACTCTAGAATCCCGCCGCAACTCGAGAAAATCCACATGGTCCCAACGTCTTCGCAAGATGAGGCCCTTGCCCGCTACGGCGTCTCAAGGGAAGTCCCAGGTTCTGTCCTGAAGTGCGAAACGGTACCTGACTCCTTTCATGCAACCCCCAAAAGTCCCCCACACGCCAGTTTCCCTCGAGGGTAACAACGAGGGTTCCTTCCCCACTTCATCTGAGCCCCTTCTCCCCTCCTGATGGCGACAGGAGAGTCGATCCCCCTGCGTTGTCTGGAAGGGTCCCCGGCCTTCCTGGCACACCTCAGGAAGAAGCCGGCCTCACTAGGAAATTTGAGACTAGCCCCGTGGGTGGTCCCACATGCCGAAAGACCCCGATTTCCCTGTCCGCTCTTGAAAAGAACCCGAGGCCCGGACACCTCTTCGAAGGCAACCCAGTGGGTGAAGGCACAACACGAAGGGGCACTGTCACCGTTGTGCATTTCCGGAAACACCCGCAGGTTCCACACACAGCTCAACAAGGGGCCTGAGACCCCCTGAGCACCTCGAGAGGCAAGCGGAGTTCCCTTCCTCAGACAAGACGATTCCTGACTCTCCTGTCCCAACTCTGCAGGGACCCTGCGGTCGGAATCCGAAATGGAGAGGAAGCCTGAGGTTCCTGCCTTCCCTGGAGATGAGGCCCTCCTCCATTGCACCAAACCCAGCGGAGTCCTGAGAGGCCCCTCCAACTCCACAGCATCCCTCATCTGTCAGAAGCACACTGGGAAGTTCCCTAAGGTCACCGGTAAACTTTTATTGCACAAGGTCCACATGAAAAGGCCCACGCAGCAGGACAGCCACAGATTCTGTCTGTCATTAAAGGGCAGTAAGGTGCCCTCCCCACTTCTTTGCTGCCTCGGCGGCAACCAGGGTGCAATTCGCGTACCCTTCCCTTTCCCATCATAGCAGGTGCTCCAGGGCCCGCTGGCCTACAAAGTGCCAGAAGCAGGGCTGGGCCAGCCGGCCAGAATTCAGGGTTCTGTCCCTTGGACTTCCAGCGGACACTAGGCTGCTTGGGAAAACCGCGCAGACTCAGGTTTTTCAGCAGAGGGGTGGAGCGGTAAAGGCCTTGACCCCAAAGACGAGGCCCTTCTGCGACCGCCAGGTTGGGGAGCTCTGAGACTGTGCCAACACAGGGCGGAATACATTGTTCCCTGATCCAGGCAGTCCCCGTTCCCTTACCTGTGTTCCGCACCCCTCCGCTGTGGCCAATGGATGCCGATCCTTGGGGATCCAGGAGTTCACGAAATGGGCATTCCCAGCCGCAATGGCGACCCCCAACAGCACATCTGGAAAGCCCTCCCCCACCCCCGCCAGGAGCCGACCCCCACTGCGAACGGAACCCCACCCCGCCCCGCACCGCCAGGTTTCGCCCCGGCCCTGCCGGGCTCCCGGCGGGTTCCCAGCCATATTGGTGACCCCCGGGAGCACAACAGGGACCGACCCCCCACCCACAGCGAGCGGAATCTCGACCTGTGCAGCCCAGGTTTACCCCGCCCTGGCTGCGCTCCCGGCGCGTTTCCAGCTGCAGTGGCCATCTCCGAGAGCACAACTGGGAAGCCCTCCCCTACCCCCGCAAGGAGCCGACACCCGCCCTGTGCTGCCCGGGTTCGCCCCGCCCCTGCCGCGCTCCAGGGGCGCTGCCCACCTTCACCAGTGGCTCTCGGTGAGCCCCGTCCCCACGCCCGGTTCCAGGAGAGGCTCTCGGACCTCGCTGCTGCCGCCAGGTCAAACATGAGGACAATACATACACCCCACAGAGACAATCCAAGCTGTCTATGATTTAGGGATAAAACGAGGACTACAGAAAGGCAAGATGACCTGACCTAGGAGGGCCATGATATTCTATAGAACCAGACAAAGTTGGTTACCAAGGAAACTTTTTTCCTTGGAACCCGGAAAGCTGGTTCTTTGCATATGCAATGACCAACAATTAGCTTGTTACCCAAGCCTGCCTTACTGCCACCCCCATCCCCCCACTCCCCAGAAGACTGGCTCAAAGAAATATTTTAAATCTCAGGCGGAAACCTGGAAGATGTCTTGTCTGTCTGTTTGGATTAAGGTATGTGTCAGTGTGAGCCCTGTGTTTTTTGATAATATTGCTCAAGTTATGTGTTCTGATTTCAATGGTCTCAAGACAAGGCAGCCCTTCCAAATCAAACTGCTGGAAATACAAGAAAACATTGACCTAAATGAATGTCAGAGTCCCGTGAACTGGGAACTGGTCAATATTAAATATCTAGTATTTTTGGTTTTGCTCCTCCATTATAGACATGTCTAAGAGTCAACAACATTAAGCACAACATGTTCATAGTGCCTAGGTTTCTTTTGAGGTAAAAATTGCTCTATTGTTATATCTGTCACAAGCTTGTCAGCAAGAAACTACCTGGAAACGACAACAACAAAAGTAAAAAATGTAAATGTGATATGAGCTTTTAGACAAACTCTTTACAATAATTATACTCTAAAATATCTGCCTCTCATAGTCTTGATTGAAGGCAGAGGAGAAGGGGATGACAGAGGATAAGATGGTTGGATGGCATCACTGACTCGATGGACATGAGTTTGAGCAAGCCCCTGGAGCTGGTGATGGACACGGAAGCCTGGCGTCCTTCAGGCCACGGGGTCCCAAAGAGTCAGACACGACTGAGCAACTGAACTGAACTGAACTAACAAACGTCTCTCCAGGTGTTTTGGTTACCCGAGTTTCTATCCTTGTGACGACAGTGTATTGAATAGCTAGGTCATTTCCAAATAAATGAAAGTTCTGAAACATTCACGACTTGAAAGGACCTCCCTTTTACACAGAAACAAAAGAGATTTTTGACTCTCCATGAATAGTGTCTGGCACCATCCTGACATGTTAAATGTAAGAAAGCAATTGTTTTGTTTTGTTTTGTTCTGTTCTTGGGGGTGGGGGGAGGGGGGCGGGCTATAGCCAATGCCAATATAAAAGTCAGTTCTTGGTTGCTGAAGGGAAATGTATGACTTGTTATTACAAGAAAGTATGTGGAATGCAATGGCACTTGAGGAAGGAAAACAAAGTAGTTCTGTATTACAGGTGGCCGTTTCAGGATGGGAGAAGCAAAGGAATGGGTACAGAATGGGATAAGCAGGTGTAGGGAAAGTGGACCCCCAGAAAAGAGTTCTGTGCCTAGCACAAGTTTTCTTGAGATGTCGAACTGCCTTTGCTAATGGAGTTTAAGTTTCTTTACCTCTTAAGTGATCTCTTCTAGGTTGACCTAGAACAGAAATCTTTGGTTAGCTTTGGCTAAGTGGAGAAGTAGTGTTTCACGGTGACATATGTGATCCTTCCTGACTGTTTGCAGCCCTTTTGATATCGATGCACTGCTTCTGCTGCTGCTGCCGCCGCTGCTGCTGCTAAGTCGTTTCAGTCGTGTCCGACTCTGTGCGACCCCATAGACGGCAGCCCACGAGGCCCCGCAGTCCCTGGGGTTCTCTAGGCAAGAACACTGGAGTGGGTTGCCATTTCCTCCTCCCATGCATGAAAGTGAAAAGTGAACGTGAAGTCGCTCAGTGGTGTCCGACTCTTAGCGACCCCATGGACTGCAGCCTACCAGGCTCCTCCATCCATGGGATTTTCCACGCAAGAGTACTGGAGTGGGGTGCCATTGCCTTCTCTCATATCTATGCACAAGCCTGCCTAAATAATTGACTTCTAGCTAGCTTTGGGATGCCAATGACCATCCACCCTTACAAGGCAACAGAGAAGAGAAAAACACTTACCACAGGAGGTCCTGGTAAGGAACGAGGAACTAACAAGCTCCTGCCAACCAGGATTCTGCAGAGGTCAACAAGAGGTCAGTAAGAGATGGAAGACTGTAGTCCAGAGGTCCTAGCAACTTCCATCTTGCAGCAGAGACCCAGCATAGTCAAAACGAATTCAATGTTGCAAAAAATAAGTAAACAAATAAAGGACAGAAGTCCTTTGAACACATGACTGAGATTAGGGGTGAGGCAGTACATGTACGGTGCCCGGAAAATCTTAAAGTATGAGAAAGGAAAGAAATTAAAGACAACTATCAAGCTGTCCAAACTGATAAAAACGAAAGATTACACAGTTTTTTCTGTATATATTAGCAGATAATAATCTGAAAAGGAATTAAAAAAAATTCCCTTTCAATAATGTCAACATGAATACAACACTTTGCCATGGATGTAACGAGGATGACAAGACTGGCACACTGGAACTTATACACCCTGGCTGAAAACTATCCTGAATACATGGACAGATATTCCATAACGATGGAAAGACTTA
Source organism: Bubalus kerabau (assembly GCF_029407905.1). Taxonomy (NCBI): domain Eukaryota; kingdom Metazoa; phylum Chordata; class Mammalia; order Artiodactyla; family Bovidae; genus Bubalus; species Bubalus kerabau. The sequence goes on along the minus strand of NW_026577886.1, from coordinate 1,814,830 downwards.
AGATGGCAATACCATGGAATGCATCTTCAATCTGAAATGAACATTTGATATGATTTGATCGCTCAGAGCTTTTGTGTCATCAATTGTTATTAAAGTATAAATGAGATAGAGAAAGCTGCTGACATAGACTTGAGGCGGGGTGTACGCCCTGCTGGTCTCTAGCCAGATATTCTACAGGCACTAGCAGTCAGCTAAGGAAAGAAAGGCACTGTCTCAGGGAATGGCACCAGGCCCCTCCCCCACGACATGCCTTGAGGTCACATTGGCAGCAGGTGAGTCATCCTGGGCCAAAAACTGATTGACATGAATCTTGAAGAAAGGCAGTATTCCAGGCAAATATATCATTTCCTTAACATAGATTAGGAGAACAAGGTACGAGGAAAACATACTGTTTTGTTCAAGTCGCTTGTGAGCCTACTGGGGGAACCGACCTGAAGCCAGAGTCCAGCAGATATACATAGGATATTTACATCGCTTAAGACAAACATTTCCTCAGGAACAAATGCATTGCTTAGTTCAAGGTTTGTCTGCGAAATTCTTACACATCAGGAGATGGCTCCGAGCTGGGTTTCTACACACAAGAACATGAATGCAGAGGACAAGCCTGCAAAGCCCATCTGCCCCCCTCCCCCACAGCCAGCAGCATTTCCAAGTGACCTCCTAAGGCCTTCCCCAAAATACAGGGGCACCTCTGGGTTTCCTGTTTCCCTCACTTCGAACACATTTCTTAAAAAAAAAAAAAATCCTGCACACTTCTTGATAGAATGCCACAGTGCAAGGAAAACAGGCCTTCAATACTTAAACCTCCCTGTGCCAAACACTTGGGGCTTGGTTTTGTTTTGTTTTGTTTTTTAATTACACCACCACATAATTTAAACTTTTTACAATTTCTAATTATTCAGTACCAAAACACCAAACTTTTATTGCACAAGGTCCCCATGAAAAGGCCCACGCATCAGGACAGCCACAGATTCTGCCATGAAAGGGCAGCAAGGTGCCCTCCCCCCTTCTTTGCTGCCTGGGCGGCCACCAGGGTTTGAAATCCATGCACCCTACTAAGTTTCTAGGGTGCAATCCGTGGACCCTTTCCTTTCCCATCCCAGCAGGTGCTCAAGGGCCCGCTGGCTTACAAAGTGCCAGAAGCAGGGCTGGGCCAGCCGGCCAGAGTTCAGTGTTCTGTCCCTTGGACTTCCAGGGGACACTAGGCTGCTTGGGAAAACCGTGCAGACTGAGATTTTTCAGCAAAGGGGTGGAGCGGTAAAGGCCTTGACACTAAGGGCGAGGCCTTTCTGCAACCGCCAGGTTGGGGAGCTCCGAGAATGTGCCAGCAGAGGGCGGAATACTTGGTTCCCTGCTCCAAGCAGTCCCAGTTCCGTGACCTGTGGCCTGCAGCCCTCCGCTGCACCCACTAGATGTGGATCCTTGGGGACACAGGAGCGTAGGAAATGGGCGTTCCTAGCCGCAGTGGCGACCCCTGAGAGCACAACTGGGACCGAACCCCCACCCACAGCCATCTAAATCTCGACTCGCGCAGCCCAGGTTTACCCCGCCCCGGGTGCGCTCCCGGCGCGTTTCCAGCCGCAGTGGCCACCACCGAGAGCACAACTGGGAAGCCCTCCCCCACCCCCGCCAGGAGCCGAACCCCGCCCCGCACCACCCGGGTTCACCCCGCCCCTGCCGCACTCCCAGCGCGTTTCCAGCTGCAGTGGGGACCCCCGAGAGCACAACTGTTACCGCCCCCCACCCCCTCCCGACCAGAACCCCGACCCGCGCCGCCCGGGATCGCCCCGCCCCTGGCGCACTCCCGGCGCGTTGCCCACTTCCACCAGGGGCTCCTGGTGAGCCCCGTCCCCACGCCCGGTTCCAGGAGAGGCTCTCGGACCTCGCTACTGCTGCCAGGTCAAACACGAGGACAATACATCCACCCCACAGAGACAATCCAAGCTGTCTATGATTTAGGGATAAAACGAGGACTACAGAAAGGAAAGATGTCCTGACCTAGGAGGGCCATGAGAGTCTATAGATCCAAACAAAATTGGGTACCAAGGAAACTTTTTTCCTTGGAACCCGGAAAGCTGGTTCTTTGTATATGCAATGACCAACAATTAGCTTGTTACCCAAGCCTGCCTCGCTGCCACCCCCACTCCCCCCCCCACTCCCCAGGAAAACGGCTCAAAGAAATATTTTAAATCTCAGGGGGAAAACTGGAAGATGTCTTGTCTGTCTGTCTGGATTAAAGTATGTGTCACTGTGAGCCTTGTGTTTTTTGATAATATTGCTCAAGTTCTGAGTTCTGATTTCAATGGTCTCAAGACAAGGCAGCCCTTCCAAATCAAACTGCTGGAAATACAAGAAAACATTGACCTAAATGAATGTCAGAGTCCCGTGAACTGGGAACTAGTCAATATTAAATATCTAGTATTTTTGGTTTTGCTCCTCCACTATAGACATGTCTAAGAGTCAACAACATTAAGCACAACATGTTCATAGTGCCTAGGTTTCTTTTGAGGTAAAAATTGCTCTATTGTTATATGTGTCACAAGCTTGTCAGCAAGAAAGTACCTGGAAACAGCAACAACCAATGTAAAAAATGTAAATGTGATATGAGCTTTTAGATAAACTCTTAACAATAATTATACTCTAAAATATCTGCCTCTCATAGTCTTGATGGAAGGCAGAGGAGAAGGGGATGACAGAGGATAAGATGGTTGGATGGCATCACTGACTCCATGGACATGAGTTTGAGCAAGCCCCTGGAGTTGGTGATGGACACGGAAGCCTGGCGTCCTGCAGGCCACGGGGTCACAAAGAGTCAGACTCGACTGAGCAACTGAACTGAACTGAACTTACAATCGTTCCTCCAGGTGTTTTGGTTACCTGAGTTTCTATCCTGGTTCTAAACTAAGTGACACAGTGTATTGAATAGCTAGGTCACTTCCAAATAAATGAAACTCCTTAAACATTCACGACTTGAAAGGACCTCCCTTTTACACAGAAACAAAAGAGATTTTTGACTCTGCATGAATAGTGACTGGCACCATCCGAACATATTAAATGTAAGAAAGCAATTTTTTTGTTTTGTTTTGTTTTGTTCTGTTCTTGCAGGAAGCGGGGTGGGCGCTATTATCACTGATAGGTATGCTCACCAATCTATCAAATGCCAATATAAGAGTCAGTTCTTGGTTGCTGAAGGGAAATGTATGACTTGTTATTACAAGAATGTATGGAATGCAATCACACTTTAAGAAGGAAAACGAAGTAGATCTGTCTTACAGGTGGCATTTTCAGGACGGGAGAAGCAAAGGAATGGGTACAGAATGGGATAAGGAGGTTGTAGGGAAAGTAGGCCCCCAGAAAAGAGTTTTGTGCCTAGCACAAGTTTTCTTGAGATGTTGAACTGCCTTTGCTAATGGAGTTTAAGTTTCTTTACCTCTTAAGTGATCTCTTCTAGGTTGACCTAGAACAGAAATCTTTTGTTAGCTTTGGCTAAGAGGAGAAGTATTGTTTCACGATGACATATGTGATCCTACCTGACTGTTCTCATCCCCTTTGATATCTATGCACTGCTGCTGCTGCTGCTGCAGCTGCTAAGTGGTTCAGTTGAGGCCGACCCTGTGCCACGCCATAGATGGCAGCCCACCAGGCCCCGCAGTCCCTGGGGTTCTCTAGGCAAGAACACTGGAGTGGGTTGCCATTTCCTCCTCCTATGCATGAAAGTGAAAAGTGAAAATGAAGTCGCTCAGTGGTGTCCGACTCTTAGCCACCCCATGGACTGCAGCCTACCAGGCTCCTCCGTCCTTGGGATTTTCCAGGAGTGGGGTGCCATTGCCTTCTCTCATATCTATGAACAAGCCTGCCTAAATAATCGACTTCTAGCCAACTTTGGGATGCCCATGTCCACCCACCCTTACCAGGCAACAGAGAAGAGAAAAACACTTACCACAGGAGGTTCTGATAAGGAACAAGGAACTAACAAGCTCCCACCTACCAGGAATCTGCAGAGGTCAACAAGAGGTCAGCAAGAGATGAGAGACTGCAGTCCAGAGGTCCTAGCTACTTCCATCTAGCAACAAACACCCAGCATAGTCAAAACGATTTCAATGTTAAAGAATAAATAAATAAATAAAAGGACAGAAGTTCTTTGAACACATGTCTGAATTTAGGGGTGAGGCATTACATATGTGTCCCAGGATAATCTTAAAGTGTCAGAAAGTAAAGAAATTAAAGACAACTATCAAGCTGTCCAAACTGATAAAAATGAATGATTACACAGTTTTATCTGTATATATTAGCAGATAATAATCTGAAAAGGAATTTTAAAAAATTCCCTTTCAATAATATCAACATGAATAAAACACTTTGCCATGGATGTAACGAGGATGACAAGACTGGCACACTGGAAATTATACACCCTGGCTGAAAACTATCCTGAATACATGGACAGATATTCCATAACGATGGAAAGACTTAAGATGGCAATACCATGGAATGCATCTTCAATCTGAAATGAAGATTTGATATGATTTGATCGCTCAGAGCTTTTGTGTCATCAAGTGTTATTAAAGTATTAAAGAGATAGAGAAAGCTGCTGACTTAGACTTGAGGCGGGGTGGGGGGGGTAGTAAGAGTACCCCCTGCTGGTCTTTAGCCAGATATTCTACAGGCACTAGCAGTCAGCTAAGGAAAGAAAGGAACTGTTTCAGGGAATGGCACCAGGCCCCTCCCCCACGACATGCATTGAGATAATATTGGCAGCAGGTGAGTCATCCCGGGCCAAAACTTGATTGACATGAATCTTGAAGAAAGGCAGTATTGCAGGCAAATATATCATTTCCTTAACATAGATAAGGAGAACAAGCTAGGAGGAAAACATGCTGTTTTGTTCAAATCGCTTCTGAGCCTTTTGGGGGAACCGACCTGAAGCCAGAGTCTAGCGGAAATACATAGGATATTTACATCGCTTAAGACAAACATTTTCTTAGGAAAAAATGCATTGCTTAGCTCAAGGTTTGTCTGCGAAATTCTTACACATCAGGAGATGGCTCTGAGCTGGGTTTCCACACACAAGAACATCCATGTAAAGGACAAGCCTGCACAGCCCATCTGCCGCCCTCCCGCACAGCCAGCAGCATTTCCAAGTGACCTCCTAAGGCCTTCCCCAAAATACAGGGGCACCTCTGGGTTTCCTGTTTCCCTCACTTCGAACACTTTTCTTAAAAAAAAAAATCCTGCACACTTCTTGATAGAATGCCACAGTGCAAGGAATACAGTCCTTCAATATTTAAACCTCCATTTGCAAAACACTTGGAGCTTGGTTTTGTTTTGTTTTGTTTTTTAATTACACCACCACATAATTTAAAGCTTTTACACGTTCTAATTATTCAGTTCCAAAACACCAAACTTTTATTGCACAGGGTCCTCATGAAAAGGCCCACGCAGCTGGACAACCACAGATTCTGCCATGAAAGGGCAGCAAGGTGCCCTCCCCCCTTCTTTGCTGCCTGGGCGGCCACCAGGGTTTGAAATCCATGCACCCTACTAAGTTTCTAGGGTGCAATCCGTGGACCCTTCCCTTTCCCATCCCAGCAGGTGGTCAAGGGCCCGCTGGCTTACAAAGTGCCAGAAGCAGGGCTGGGCCAGCCGACCAGAGTTCAGTGTTCTGTCCCTTGGACTTCCAGCGGACACTAGGCTGCTTGGAAGAACCGCGCAGACTCTGAGATTTTTCAGCAGAGGGGTGGAGCGGTAAAGGCCTTGACCCCAAAGGCAAGGCCTTTCTGCGACCGCCAGGTTGGGGAGCTCCGAGAATGTGCCAACAGACGGCGGAATACTTGGTTCCCTGCTCCACGCAGTCCCAGTTCCCTTACCTGTGGTGCGCAACCCTCCACTGCACCCACGGGATGGCGATCCTTGGGGACCCAGGAGCGGACGAAATGGGCGTTCCCAGCCGCAGTTGCAACCCCCGAGAGCGCAACTGGGAACCCCTCCCCATCCCCCCCATGAGCCGATCCCCGCCCCGCGCCCCCAGGTTTAGCCCCGCCCCTGCCGCGCTCCCGGCGCGTTCCCAACCGCAGTGGCGACCCCCGGGAGCACAACTGGGACCGACCCCCACCCAAAGCCATCGGAATCTCGACCCGCGCAGCCCGGGTTTACCCAGTCCCGGGTGCGCTCCCGGCGCGTTTTCAGCCTCAGTGTCCACATCTGAGAGCACAACTGGGAAGCCCGCCCGCACCCCCGCCAGAAGCCGACCCCCGCCCCACGCCGCCTGCGTTCGCCCCGCCCCTGCACGGTCCAGGTACCTTCCCAGCTTCTAGCGTTCACGCCCGGGTAGGAGCAGGATGTAGGAGTATGGGAGATGTGTCTGGAGCCTGACAGCCTCAGCTCCGCTCTGGCCTGCCCTTTGGACCTAGGAGCCAGGCCAACTTGCAGAGGGCTTAGGGCCCCATTGTATGCAAACTACCAAGGCCTACCGCAAGGAGAGCTCTGTCCGAGGGAAGGGAAGCGCCCCAGGCTGCATTCCCAAGCTGTTGTTTAGCCGCCCAGACTCAGCGCTGCACAGGGGTAATCAGGCTCTCTGTGCCCGCAGCTTCACACACAGGTGTGTCTCCGTAGGAATCAAGAAAGATCCTGACAGAGTGAGGTTCATTAGAGCTATACTAAAGAGCAAAGGCTTGTCCATGTGGTCTTGCCTTCCCCCGTGCCTTTGGGTCTCCAGGCTCGGCCCCAGCTCCGTGGAAACAACCCCTGAGAAAATATCTTCAAGATCCACTTTTCCCAGTGTCTGGGAACTGGGGTTCGTAGGAGGAGAGAAAAGCACGCCTCCATAGGGAACGAAAAGGCAGCCCACCTGCCTGTGTTTTGAAGCCTCTATTTGGAAGGAATGGGTTAGCTTCTCCTAAAGGAGACCTCCAGATCTGCTCAGAAGTCGGTAATTCCAGAGGCAGGGTACTGGTTCCTGACTGCCCTTTGCTAGCCTTGCAAAGATATTCCTAGATTCTAGAGTTATTTTCCATGAAGGAGCAGGCTTGGGGAATGTGTCAGATGGGACTGGCTCCTTATTGACCTCAGCTCAGCTATTGCCTTTCCATTCAAACTAGGACAAGGCCCTACTTTATGAAGGGTAAGGGTCTTCTTCTTTGCAAACTGCCAAGGGCTACAGCAATGAGACCACTGTCAAGGTGAGGGAAGCCTAAGAAGATGGATTCTCAAGCAGGTGCTTTGCCACAAAGCATCAGCACCCCACGGAGAGAATCAAGCTCCCTGTGCACCAATGTTGGGAGTGCAGCTTCACACACAGAGTTGTCTCTATAGGAGCCAAGAATGTTCCTGAGAGATTAGGTTCACTAAACCTCTCCTACAGAGCATAGACCTGTCCATGTGGTTTTGCCTTCCCCTGTGAGTTGGGTCCTCGAGGTCCGCCACACCTCCGGGGAAACTGTCCCTGAGAAAAGATCTCCAGGAACCGCTTCGCCGAGGCTGGGAAATGCTGTTCACATGAAGTAAGGCAAGCGAATCTCCTGCAGAGTAAAAGAGGCCTTACAGTCCCTGGAGGAGCAGGCTGCCAGAATGTGTGAAACCTGACTGTTGCCTTACTGGCCTCAGCTCCACCATTGCCTGTTCATCCGAGCTAGCACCCAGGCCTACTTGGAAAAGCGTTTGGGTGCAGATTTCTACAAAGTGCCAAGGGCTACAGCAGTGAGAATTCTCTCGGTGGTAAGGGAGAGCATTTTATGGATTCTCAAGCTGTTTTCTGAATGACAGCGTCAAAATGAACAGAGAGAATCAGGCTCTCTCTGCCCCTATGTTAGGTACGCAGCTTCACACACAGAGGTGTCTCTGAAGGAGCCAAGAATGCTCCTGAGAGATGAGGTTCACTAGAGGTCTGCTACAGAGCATAGACCTGTCCATGTGGTCTTGCCTTCCCCTGTGCCTTTGGGCCCCGGGCTCGGCCCCAGCTCCGTGGAAAGAACCCCTGAGAAAATATCTTCAAGATACGCTTTTCCCAGAGGCTGGGAACTGGGGTTCATAGGAGTAGAGAAAAGCAAGCCTCCTTCGGGCACGAAAGGCAGCCAACCTGCCTGTGTTTTGAAGCCTCTATTTGGAAGGAATGGGTTAGCTTCTCCTAAAGGAGACCTCCAGATCTGCTCAGAAGTCGGTAATTCCAGAGGCAGGGTGCTGGTTCCTGACTGCCCTTTGCCAGCCTTGCAAAGACATTCCAAGATTCTAGAGTTATATTCCATGAAGGAGCAGGCTTCGGGAATGTGTCAGAGGGGACTGGCTCCTTATTGGCCTCAGCTCAGCTATTGCCTTTCCATTCAAACTAGGACAAGGGCCTACTTTATGAAGGGTAAGGGTCTTCTTCTTTGAAACTGCCAAGGGCTACAGCAATGAGACCTCTGTCAAGGCGAGGGAAGCCTAAGAGGATGGATTCTCAAGCAGGTGCTTTACTACAAAGCATCAGCACCCCACGGAGAGAACCAAGATCCCTGTTCCCCAATGTTGGGAGTGTAGCTTCACACACAGAGTTATCTCTATAGGAGCCAAGAATGTTCCTGAGAGATTAGGTTCACTAAACCTCTCCTACAGAGCATAGACCTGTCCATGTGGTTTTTCCTTCCCCTGTGAGTTGGGTCCCCGAGGTCCGCCACACCTCCGGGGAAACTGTCCCTGAGAAAAGATCTCCAGGAACCGCTTCGCTGAGGCTGGGAAACGCTGTTTACAGGAAGTAAGGCAAGCGAATCTCCTGCAGAGAAAAAGAGGCCTTACTGTCCCTGGAGGAGCAGGCTGCCAGAATGTGTGAAACCTGACTGTTGCCTTACTGGCCTCAGTTCCACCATTGCCTGTTCCTCCGAACTAGGACCCAGGCCTATTTGGAGAAGCGTTTGGGTGCGGATTTCTACAAAGTGCCAAGGGCTACAGCAGTGAGAATTCTCTCAGCGGTAAGGGAGAGCATTTTATGGATTCTCAAGCTGTTTTCTGAACGACAGGGTCAAAATGAACTGAGAGAATCAGGCTCTCTGTGCCCCTATGTTAGGTACGCAGCTTCACACACAGAAGTGTCTCTATAGGAGCCAAGAATGTTCCTGAGAGATGAGGTTCACTAGAAGTCTGCTACAGAGCATAGACCTGTCCATATGGTTTTGCCTTGCCCTGTGTGTTGGGTCCCTGAGGTCCGCCCCAGCTCAGGGGAAGGAGCCCCTGAGAAAAGATCTCCAGGGACCGCTATTCCCCCAGGCTGGCAAACGCAGTTCACAGGAGGTAACACAAGCGAGCCTCCTGCAAGGCACAACAGGCCTTAGTGTCCCTGGACGATCAGGCTGCCAGAGTGTGTGAGACCTGACTGGTGCCTTACTGGCCTCAGCTCCGCCATTGCGTGTTCCTCCGAACTAGGACCCAGGCCTACTAGGAGAAGGGTTTGGGTATGGATTTCTAAATACTGCCAAGGGGTATAGCAATGAGAACTGTGTCACGGGTAAGGAAGAGCATTGTATGGATTTTCAAGCTGTTGTTTGAACGACAGCTTCAAAGCTGCACAGAGAGAATCAGACTCTGTGTCTCCATGTTCGGTACACAGCTTCACAGACAGGGGTGTCTCCATAGGAAACAAGAACGTTCCTGACAGAGTGAGGTTCACTAGAGCTCTCCTAGAGAGCAAAGACTTGTCCATGTGGTTTTTCTTCCCCTGTGCGTTTGGGGCTCCAGGCTCGGCCCCAGCTCCGTGGAAACAACCCCTGAGAAAAGATCTTCAAGATCCGCTTTTCCCAGAGGCTGGGATGTGGGGTTCATAGGAGGCGGGAAAAGCAGGCCTCCTTCAGAGAACAAGAGGCAGCCAAGCGGCCTGCGTTTGGAAGCCTCTATTTGGAAGAATGGGTTAGTTTCCCCTAAGGGAGACCTCCAGATCTGTTCAGAAGTCGGTAATTCCAGAGGCAGGGTGCAGGCTCCTGACTGCCCTTTGCCAGCCTTGCAGAGACATTCCTAGATTACAGCGTTATTTTCCATGAAGGAGCAGGCTTCGGGAATATGTCAGACTTGACTGGCGCCTTATTGGCCTCAGCTCAGCTCTTGCCTTTCCTTTCAAACTAGGACAAGGGCCCACTTTATGAAAGTCAAGAGTCCTCTTCTTTCCAAACTGCCAAGGGCTACAGCAATGAGACCTCTGTCAAGGCGAGGGAAGCCTATGCGGATGGATTCTTAGCAGGTGCTTTGCCACAAAGCATCAGCACCCACGGAGAGAATCAGACTCCCTTTGCCACTATGTTGGGTGTGTAGCTTCATGCACAGAGGTGTCTCTGTAGAAGCCAAGAATGTTCCTGAGAGATGAGGTTCACTAGAGCTCTCCTACAGAGCATAGACCTGTCCATGTGGTTTTGTCTTCCGCTGTGAGTTGGGCCCCCGAGGTCCGACCCAGCTCCAGGGAAACAGCCCCTGAGAAAAAATCTCCAGGAACAGCTTTGCGCCCAGGCTGGGAAATGCAGTTCACAGGAGGCAAGGCAAGGGAGCCTCCTGCAGGGAAAAAGAGGCCTTACTGCTCCTGGACGATCAGGCTGCAAGAGTGTGTGAGACCTCACTTGTGCCTTACTGGCCTCAGCTCCGCCGTTGCCTGTTGTTCCGAGCTAGGACCCAGGCCTACTTGGAGAAGGGTTAGGGTGCGGATTTCTACAAACTGTCAAGGACTACAGCAATGAGAATTCTCTTAGCAGTAAGGGAGAGCATTGTATGGATTCTCAAGCTGTTGTTTGAATGACAGCTTCAAAGCTACACAGAGAGAATCAGGCTCTCTGTTCCCCTATTTTGGCTGTGCAGCTTCACACACAGAATTTGACTCTGTTGGAGCCAGAAATATTCCTGAAAGACTTAGGCTCACCAAAGCTGTCCTCCAGAGCAAAGACATTGGATGTGGTTTTGCCTTCCCTTGCCAGTAGGGGTCCCCTAGCTTGGCCCCAGCTCCGGGGATACAGCCTCTGAAAAAAATCTTCCAAGAAGCGATTTTCCTCCAGGCTGTTAAGCGGAATTCGCAGTTTGCAAGTTAAGGAAGCCTGCTTCGTGAAAGAGCAAGCAGCCAACTGGCCCTGTGTTAGGAAGCCTGTATTTGAAAGGAATGGGTTAGCTTCTACAGCGGGAGAACCTCAGATCTGCTCAGGGGACTGAAATACTAGAGTCAGGGTCGAGGTTCTCCCTTGTCCTTTGCGCACCTTGCAAAGACATTCCTAGCTTCTAGCGTTAGTGTCCCTGTAGTAGCAGGCTGCAGGAGCGTGTGATAAATGACTGCCGCGTTCCTGTCCTCAGCTCCGCTATTGACTTTCTATTCGAACTAGAACCCAGGCCTACTTTGAGAGGGGTTAGGGTCCAGTGTTTCCAAACTGCCAAGGGCTACGGCAATGCGAGCTCTGTCAGAGGTAAGAAAAGAGCAATTGGTTGGATTCTTCAGCTGCTGCGTGGCTGCACAGCTTCCGCGCCGCATGGAGAGCATGAGGCTCCTTGTGGCCCTATTTTGGGTACGCAGCAACATGCATACAGAATGTCTGTGTTCACTTATGTACAGGCTTATGAACACTAGAGCTCTCCTACAGAGAAAAGACCACTCAGTGGGCTCCAAGAGATACCTGTCGCGACTCGAGAAGAGAGTGGAGTCCTTTGATTCCCCTCGAGATGAGGCCTGACTCCCCGGGTGAGTATGGAATGCAACCCCAAATCCCTGTCGCCTATGGAGAGGAACATTAAGTCCTGGATACAAGCCTAGATGAGGTCTAGTTTGCCCTTCAGTGAATGGAGCCCAATCCCCAGCTCTCCCTGGCAGCTCGAATGGAAGATTAGTCTTCCTGGGCCAACACAAGAGGAAGCCTGAATTCCCCGTCGTAACTCGAGAATCCCACCGCAACTCGAGAAAAACCACGTGCTTCCCTCGTCATCGCAAGATGAGGCCCTTTGTCCGCTACAGCATCTCAAGAGAAGTCCCACATTCCATCCTGAAGTGCGAAACGGTACTTGGCACCCTTGATGCGACCCCAAAAGTTCCGCGACATACCAGACTCACTCAAGGGGAACACCGAGGTTCCCGGCACCACTTCATCTGAGCCCCTTCTCCTCTCCTGATTGCGACAGGAGGGTCGACTCCCTTTCTCTGTCTGCAAGGGGTTCCCGACCTTCCGGGCGCACCTCAGGATGAGGCCGGTCTCATGAGGAAGTTCGAGACGTAGCCTCGTGGGTGGTGCCACATGCCGAAAGACCCCAATTTCACGGTCCACTCTTGAAAAGAACACGATGCCAGCACACCTCTTTGAAGGAAAACCTGTGGATGAAGGCACAACACGAAGGGGCACTGACACCCGCGTGCATCGTCCAGAAAAACCCGCAGGTCCCACAGACATTTCGACAAGTGGACAGTCACCCTGTAAACAACTCGAAAGGCAAACGAAGGTCCATTCCTCAACAGAAGACTAGGTGTGACTCTCTTGTCCCTACTCTGCAGGGACCATGGGATCCGAGTCAGAAACGGAGAGGAAGCCTGAGGTTCCTGCGTCCACTCGAGATGAAGCCCTCTTCCATTGCACCACAACCAGTGGAGTCCCGAGAGGCCCCTACCAACTCCACAGTATCCCTGAGTTCTCAGAGGCACAATGAGAAGCTCCCTGAGGTCACAGGCACAAGTCGAGGGAACCCTGGGTTTTCTGCCGTGACTCGAGAAAGACCTCGAGAGTGCTTCAAAATGTGTTGAGTCGCGATTCCCCTACCATGACCCGAGAGCCATGACACGCTCCCCCTCGCCACGCTCATGGAGACCTGACTAACCTGGCACTGCACGAGAGGCTCCATGAGTTCCTCATCTTACCTCGTGAGGAAACCCACACTGGAGCGGCAGCTCGAGGAAACACATGAGACACCCCGGTCATCGCGAGATAGGGGCCTTATTTTCCTGCATGGCCTGGAGACCAATCATGAGTCCTCTCTCCAAACTGAAGAGGAGGCTGGACTCCCTTGAAGCCGCTCAGGGGGCTCCAAGAGATCCGTGTCGAGACTCGAGAGGAGAGCGGAGTCCTTGGCTTCCCCTCGAGATGAGGCCTGACTCCCCGGGGGAGCCTGGAATGGAACCCCGAGATCCCCGCCTTCCCTGGAGAGGAATATTAGGTCCCGGACACACGCCTAGGTGAGGTCTCTTGGCCCCTGCAGTGACTCGAGCGCAACCCCCAGCTTTCACTCGCAACTCGAGGGGAAGATTGGGCTTCCCAGTGCCAACCCAAGAGGAAGGCTGAGATCCCCGTCGTAACTCGAGAATCCCGCCGCAACTCAAGAAAAACCACGTGGTTCCCACCTCTTGGCAAGATGAGGCCCTTGCCCGGGACGGCGTCTCAAGGGAAGTCCCCTGTTCCGCGCTGAAGGGTGAAACGGTCCCTGACACCCTTCCTGCGACCCCCAAAAGTTCCCCGACACGCGGTGTTCCCTCGAGGGGAACACCGAGGGTCCCGGCACCGCTTCCTCTGAGCCCCTTCTCCCCTCCGGAACGCGACAGGAGAGTCGATTCCCCTGCGTGGTCTGGAAGGGGCTCCCGGGCTTCCCGGCGCACCTCAGGATGAGGCCGGTCTCACGAGGAAATTCGAGGTGAGCCACGTGGGTGGCGTCACATGACTAACGCCTCCGATTCCACGGTTCGCTCTTGAGAAGGACCCGAGGCCGGAACCGCTCTTCGAAGGCAACCCTGTGGGTGAAGGCACAACAGGAAGGGGCACTTCCACCCCTGTGCATCGTCCGCAAAGACCCGCGGGTTCCACACACAGCTCGACGAGAGGCCTGAGACCCCCTGAACAACTCGAGAGGCAAGCGGGGTTCCCATCCTCAGACAAGACGAGGCCTGACTCTCCTGTCCCAACTCTGCAGGGACCCTGCGGTCGGAGTCCGAAATGGAGATGAAGCCTGGGGTTCCTGCCTCCCCTCGAGATGAGGCCCTCTTCCATTGCGCCAACCCCAGTGGAATCCCGAGAGGCCCCGCTAACTCCACAGCATCCCTCACCTCTCAGAGGCACCATGGAAGTTCCCTCAGGTCCCCGGCAGAAGTCGAGGGAAATGAGGGTTTCCCGCCGCCACTCGAGAAAGACCTCGATAGTCCTTCTTCAAAGTGTCTTGAGGCCCCTGTCCCCTCTCTGGACTAGAGAGCAATGATGCACACCCCCTCGCCTCGCGCATGCAGACCTGGCTTCCCTGGCGCCGCACGAGAGGATCCCTGAGATCCTCGTCGTGCCTCGGGAGAAAACCCCCATGGGCGCCGCAGCTCGAGGAAACCCCTGAGACGCCCCCGTCCTCGCGAGCTGAGGGCCTTCTTTTCCTGCCTGGCCTGGAGAGCAATCCCGGATCCTGTTTCCAAACGGAAGAGGAGGCTGGACTCCTTTGAGGCCGCTCAGGGGGCTCCCAGAGACCCGCGTCGCGACTCGAGAGGAGGGCGGAGTCCTTGGCTTCCCTTCGAGACGAGGCCTGAATCCCCGGTGGAGCCTGGAATGCAACCCCGAGATCCCTGCCTTCCCTGGAGAGGAATATTAGGTCCCGGACACACGCCTAGGTGAGGTCTCTTGGGCCCTGCAGTGACTCGAGCGCAACCCCAGCTTTCCCTCGCAACTCGAGGGGAGATTAGGCTTCCCAGGGCCAACCCAAGAGGAAGCCTGAGATCCCCGTCGGATCTCCAGAATCCCACCGCAACTCGAGAAACACCACGTGGTTCCCACCTCTTTGCAAGATGAGGCCCTTGCCCGCGACGGCGTCTCAAGGGAAGTCCCCTGTTCCGCCCTGAAGGGCAAAACGGTCCCTGAAAGCCTTCATGCGACCCCCAAAAGTTCCCCGACACGCCGGGTTCCCTCGAGGGGAACACCGAGGTTCCTGGCACCGCTTCCTATGAGCCACTTCTCCCCTCCTGATCGCGACAGAAAAGTCGATTCCCCAGCGTGGTCTGGAAGGGGTTCCCGGACTTCCCGGCGCACCTCAGGATGAGGCCTGTCTCACGAGGAAATTGGAGATGTAGCCTCGTGGGTGGTGCCACATGCGGAAAGACCCCATTTCCCGGTCAGCTATCAATAAGAACCCGATGCCCGTACACTTCTTGGAATGCATCCCATAGGATGAAGGCACAACAAGGAGGGACCCTGAACACCTGTGCATCTTTTGGAAAATTCTGCAGGTTCCACATACAGCTCGACAAGTGACCTGTTACCTCGTGAACAACTCGAGAGGCAAGCTAAGTTTCATTTCTCCACAGAATACGAGGCCTGACTCTCCTGTCCCAACTCTGCAGGAATCCTGAGATCGGAGTCTGAAATGGAGAGGAACCCTGAGGTTCCTTCCTCAACACGAGATGAGGCCCTCTTGTATTATACCACACCCAGTGGAGTCCCGAGAGGCCCCTCCCAAGTCCACAGTATCAGTGTCTTCTCAGAGGCACCCTGAGCAACTCCCTGAGGTCACCGGCACAAGTCGAGGGAACACAGGGTATCCTGCTGCAACCCGAGAAAGACCTCAAGAGTCCTTCTTCAACGCGTCTTGAGGACGGATTCCCCTACCATGACTCGAGAGCAATGACACGCTCCCCCTCGCCATGCGCATGGACACCTGACTTCCCTGGCGCCACATGAGAGGCTCCTTGAGCTCCCCGTCATACCTCGTGAGAAACCCCACACTGGCGCCGCAGCTCGGGAAAACCCACCGTCATCGCGAGATTGGGGACTTCTTTTCCTGCCTGACCTGGAGAGCAATCCCTGGTCTTTTCTCCAAACTTCACAGGAGGCTTTACTCCCTTTAGGCCACTCAATGGGCTCCAAGAGATACCTATCGCGACTTGAGAGGAGAGCAGAGTACTTTGTTTCCCCTCAAGACGAGCCCTTACCTCGGGTGAGTCTGGAATGCAACCCCGAGATCCCTGTTGCCCCTGGAGAGGAACATTATGTCCTGGACAAAAGCCTAGATGAGGTCTATTTTGCCCTACAGTGACTCGAGAGCAACACCCATCTCTCCCTCGCAATTCGAATGGAAGATTGGTCTTCACTGGGCCAACACAAGAGGAAGTCTGAATTTCCCGTTGTAACTCGAGAATCCCGCCACAACTCTTAAAAACCACGTGGTTCCCCATTCATCGCAATAAGAGGCCTTTGCCCGCTACAGAGTCTCAAGAGAAGTCCCATGTTTCGTCATAAAGTTCGAAATGCTACTTGGCACCCTTGATGCGACCCCAAAAGTTCCCCAATATACCGGTCTCACTCCAAGGGAACACCGAAGTTCCTGGCACCACTTCATTTGAGCCCCTTCTCCGCTCCTGATCATGGCAGGAAGGTCGATCCCCCTGCTTTGTCTAGAAGGGGTTCCCGACCTTCATGGCGCACCTCAGGATGAGGCCAGTCTCACGAAGAAATTCGAGACGTAGCCTCGTGTTGGTGCCACGTGCCAAAAGACCCCGATTTCTCGGTCTTGCTCTTGATAAGAACCCGATGCCCGGACACCTCTTCTAAGGCAACCCTGTGGATGAAGGCACTACACGAGGGGGCACTGGCAACCCTGTTCATCGTCCGGAAAACCCCGCAGGATCCACATACAGCTCCACAACTGGCCTGTCACCCCTTAAACAATGAGAGAGGAAAGCGGAGTTCCCTTCCTCAGACAAGACGAGGTCTGAGTATCCAATCCCAACTCTGCAGGCACGCTTCGATCTGAGTCAGAAATGGAGAGGAAACCTGAGGTTCCTGCATCAACCCGAGATGAGGCCCTCTTCCATTAAAACAAACCCAGTGGAGTCCTGAGAGGCCCCTCCCATCTCCACAGTATCCCTGACTTCTCATAGGCATTCTGAGAAGCTCCTTGAGGCCACCAGCAAAAGTCGAGGGAAATAAGAGTTTCCTGCCACAACCGAAGGAAGACCTCGAGAGTCCTTCTTCAATGCGTCTTGAGGTCAGATTCCCCTACCATAGCTCGAGAGCAATAATGCGCTCCCCCTCGCCACGCACATGGAGACCTGACTTCCCTGGCGCCACACGAGAGGCTCCCTGAGCTCCCCGTCGTACCTCGTGTGAAACCCCACACTGGCGCCGCAGCTCGAGAAAACCCACAAGATCCCTCCGTCATCGCGAGATGAGGGCCATCTTTTCCTGCATGGCCTGGAGAGCAGTCCCAAGTCCTCTCTCCAAATTTCACAGGAGGCTTGACTCCCTTTAGGCCACAAAGTGGGCTCCAAGAGGTGCCCGTCGCGACTCGAAAGGAGAGCAGAGTCCTTTGCTTCCCTTCGACATGAGGCCTGACTCCCTGGGTGAGTCTGCAATGCAAACCTGAGATCCCTGTGGCCCTTGGAGAGGAACATTAGGTCCTGGACACAAGCCTAGATGAAGTCTCCTTTGCCCTGCAGTGACTCGAGCGCAACCCCCAGCTCTGCCTCGCAACTCGAATGGATGATTGGACTTCCCTGGCCCAACACAAGAGGAAGCCTGAAATCCCCGTCGTAACTCGAGAATCCCGCCGCAACTCAAGAAAAACCACGTGGCTCCCCCGTCATCGCAAGATGAGGCCCTTGGCCGCTACAGCGTATCAAGAGAAGTCCCACGTTCCATCCTGAAGTACAAAACGGTACTTGGCACCCTTGATGCGACACCCAAAGTTCCCTGACATACCGGACTCACTCGAGGGAAACACCAAAGTTCACGGCACCACTTCCTGTGAGCCCCTTCACCCCTCCTGATCGCGACAGAAGGGTCGATTCCCATGTTTTGTCTGCAAGGGGTTCCCGACGTTCCCCGCGAACCTCCGGATGAGGCCGGTCTCATGAGGAAATTCGAAAAGTAGCCTCATGGTTGGTGCCATATGCTGAAAGATCCCGAATTCCCGGTCCACTCTAGATAAAAACCTGACGCCCGGACATCTCTTCGAAGGCAACCCTGTGGATGAAGGCACAACACGAAGGGACACTGACATCCCCATGCATCGTCTGGAAAAACCCGCAGATTCCACTCACAGCTCCAAATGTGGACTGTCACCTCGTGAACAACTCGAGAGGCAAGTGAAGTTGCATTCCTTCACACAAGACGAAGCCTTACTCTCCTGTCCCAACTCTTCAGGGACCCTGCAATTGGAGTCAGAAATGGAGAGGAACCCTGAGGTTCCTGCCTCAACTAGAGAAGAGGCCCTCTTCCATTGAACCAAACTCAGTGGTGTCCCGAGAGGCCCCTCCCAACACCACAGTATCCCTGAATTCTCAGAGGCTCCCTGAGAAGCTACCTGAGGTCACTGGCACAAGTCGAGGGAACCCAGAGTTTCCTGAAGTAACCTGAGAAAGACTTGGAGAGTCCTTTTTCAACGTCTCTTGATGCCCGATTCCCCTACCATGACTCCAGAGCAAGGACCCGCTCCCCTCGCCACAAGCAGGAAAACTGACTTCCCTAGTACCACACAAGAGGCTCCCTGAGTACCCCATCGTACCTCGTGAGAAAACCCACACTGGCGCCGCAGTTCGAGAAAAACCACAAGATGCCCCCGTCAAGGAGAGATGGGGGCCTTCTTTTCCTGCCTGACCTGGAGAGCAATTCCTGGTCCTCTCTCCAAAATTCACAGGAGTATTGACTCCCTTTAGGCCACTCAGTTGGGTCCAAGCAATACCCGGTGCGACTCGAGAGGAGAGCGGAGTCCTTTGCTTCCCTGGAGACGAGGCCTGACTCCCCGGGTGAGTTTGGAATGCAACCCCGAGATCCATGTCACCCCTGGAGTGGAACATTATGTCCTAGACACAAGCCTAGATGAGGTCTATTTTGCCCTACAGTGATCGAGAGCAACCTCCATCTCTCCCTCACAATTTGAATGGAAGATTGGTCTTCCCACGGTCAACACAAGAGGAAGTCTGAATTTCCCATCGTAATTCGAGAATTCAGCCTCAAGTCTTAAAAACCATGTGGTTCCCCCTTCATCGCAATATGAGGCCCTTGCCAGCTAGAGTCTCAAGAGAAGTCCCACGTTCCATCTTAAAGTTCGAAATGCTACTTGGCACCCTTGATGCGACCCCAAAGTTCCCCAACATACCGGTCTCACTCCAGGGGAACACCGAAGTTCCCGGTGTCTCCAGGGAAGTCCCATGTTCCGCCCTGAAGGGCGAAACGGTACTTGACACCCTTGATGCGACCGCAAAAGTTCCCCGACACGCTGGGTTCCCTCGAGGGGAACACCGAGGGTCCCGGCACCACTACATCTGAGCCCCTTCTACCCTCCTGATCGCGACAGGAGAGTCGATTCCCCTGCTTTGTCTGGAAGGGATTCCCGGCCTTCCTGGCGCACCTCAGGATGAGGCCGGTCTCAGGAGGAAATTCGAGACTAGCCACGTGTGAGGTGCCATGTGCCGAACGACTCCGATTTTCCGGTCCGCTCTTGATAAGAACCCGATGCCCGGACACCTCTTCGAAGGCAACCCTGTGGGTGAAAGCACAACACGAAGGGGCACTGACACCCCCGTGCATCATCCGGAAAAACCCGCAGGGTCTACACACAGCTCGACAAGGGGCCTGAGACTCCCGGAACAACTCGAGAGGCAACCAGAATTCCATTCCTCAGACAAGACTAGGCATGACTCTCCTGTCCCAACACTGCAGGGACCGTGCAGTCGGAGTCCGAAACCGAGAGGAAGCCTGAGGTTCCTGCCTCCCCTCGAGATGAGGCCCTCTTCCATTGCGCCGAACCCAGCAGAGTCCCGAGAGGCCCTGCCAACTACACAGCATCCCTCACCTCTCAGAGGCACCATGGAAAGTTCCCTAAGGTCCCCTGCAGAAGTCGAGGGAAACGAGGGTTTCCCGCCGCAACCCGAGAAAGACCTCGAGAGTCCTTCTTCAACGCCTCTTGAGGACCTAGCTGTTTCCCATGACTCGAGAGTGATGACCAGCTCCCCCTCGCCATGCGCATGGAGACCTGACTTCCCTGGCGCCGCACGAGAGGCTCCCTGAGGTCCTCGTCGTGCCTCGTGAGAAAACCCCCATGGGCGCAGCAGCCTGAGGAAACCCATGAGACGCCCCCGTCCTCGCGAGCTGAGGGCCTTCTTTTCCTGCCTGGCCTGGAGAGCAATCCCGAGTCTTCTCTCCAAACTGAAGAGGAGGCTCGACACCCTTGTGTCCACTCAGTGGGCTCCAAGAGATCCGTGTCGCGACTTGAGAGGAAAGCGGAGTCCTTTGCTTCCCCTCCAGGCGAGTCCTGACCCCCCGGGAGAGTCTGGAATGGAAACCCGTGATCCCTGTCTTCCCTTGAGAGGAATATTAGGTCCTGGACACACGCCTCGATGAGGTCTCTTTGGCCCTGTAGTGACTCGAGCAGGACCCCCAGCTTTCGATCGCAACTCGAATTGAAGATTGGGCTTCCCAGGGCCAACCCAAGAGGAAGCCTGAAATTCCTGTCGTTTTCGAGAATCCCGATGCAACTCTAGAAAAACGACGTGGTTCCAACGTCTTCACAGGATGAGGCCCTTGCCCGCTACAGCGTCTCCAGGGAAGTCCCATGTTCCGTCCTGAAGTGGGAAACAGTACTTGGCTCCCTTGATGCGACCCCTAAAGTTCCCTGAAACGCCGGGTTCCCTCGAGTGGAACACCGAGGTTCCCGGCACCACTTCATCTGAGCCCCATCTCCCCTCCTGATCGCGACAGGAGAATCGATTCCCCTACTTTGTGTGGAAGGTGTTCCCGGCCTTCCCGGCGCACCTCAGGATGATGCTGGTCTCACGAGGAAATTCGAGATGAGCCACGTGGGTGGTGCCACATGCAGAATGACCCCGATTTCCCGGTCCGCTCTTGAAATGAACCCGATGCCCGGACACCTCTTTGAAGGCAACCCTGTGGGGGAAGGCACAAAACGAAGGGGCACTGACACCCCCATGCATCTTCTGGAAACACCCGCAGGTTCCACACACAGCTTGTCAAGGGCCCTGAGACCCCCTGAACGACTCGAGAGGCAAGCAGAGTTCCGTTACTCAGACAAGACGAGGCCTGACTCTCCTGTCCCAACTCTGCAGGGACCCTGCGGTCGGAGTCAGAAATGGAGAGGAAGCCTGAGGTTCCTGCCTCCAATCGAGATGAGGCCCTCTTTCATTTCGTCAAACCTAGTGGAGTCCCGAGAGGCCCCTCTAACTCCTAAGTATCCCTCACCTCTCAGAGGCACCTGGGAAGTTCCCTAAGGTCCCCTGTAGAGGTCGAGGGAAACGAGTGTTTCCCGCCCCAACCCAAGAAAGACCTTGAGAGTCCTTCTTAAATGCCTCTTGAGGCCCTAGTCCCTCCCATGACTCGAGAGCAATGACGCAATCTGCCTGGCCACATGCATGGAGTCAGGCTTCTCTGGCGCAGCACAAGAGGATCCATGAACTCCCCATCATATCTCGTGAGAAACCCCACACTGGCGCCGCAGCTCGAGAAAACCCATGAGACGCCCCCGTCATCACGAGAGGAGGGCCATCTTTAACTGCATGGTATGCAGATCAAGCGTGAACCTTCTGTCCAAGCTACACAGGACGCTTGACTCCCTTTAGGCCACTCATTGGGCTCCAAGAGTTACGCGTCCCGACTCGAGAGGATAGTGGAGTCCTTTGCTTCCACTCGAGATGAGGCGTGACCCACCGGGTGAGACTGGAATGCGACCCCGATATCCCTGTCGCCCCTGGAGAGGAACATTAAGTCCTGGACCCAAGCCTAGATGAGGACTCTTTGCCCTGAAGTGACTCGAGAGCAACCCCCAGCTCTCTCTGACAAGTTGAATGGAAGATTGGACTTCCTGGGCCAACACAAGAGGAAGCCTGAATTCCCCGTTGTAACTCGAGAATCCCGCCTCAACTCGAGAAAAACCACGTGTTTCCCTCGTCATCGCAATATGAGGCCCTTGCCCGCTACAGCATCTCCAGAGAATTCCCACGTTCCGTCTTGAAGTGCGAAACTGTACTTGGCACCCTTGATGCGACCTCAAAAGTGCCGTGACATACCGGTCTCACTCGAGGGGACCACCGAGGTTCCCGGCACCACTTCATCTGAGCCCCTTCTCCCCTTCTGATCGCGACTGGTGGGTCGATTCCCCTGCTTTGTCTGCAAGGGGTTCCCGAGCTTCCCGGCGAACCTCAGGATGAGGCCGGTCTCCCGAGGAAATTCGAGACGTAGCTTCGTGGGTGGTACCACATGCTGAAAGACCCCAATTTTCCGGTACGCTCTTGAAAAGAACCCGATGCCCGGAAACCTCTTTGAAGGCAACCCTGTGGATGAAGGCACAACACGAAGGGGCACTGACACCCCCGTGCATCGTCCAGAAAAACACGCAGGTTCCACACTCAGCTCAACAAGTGGCCTGTCACTCCGTGAACAACTCGAAAGGCAAGGGGAAATCCATTCCTCCACAGAAGACGAGGCGTGACTCTCTTGTCCATACTCTGCAGATACCCTGCGACCTGAGTCAGAAATGGAGAGGACCCCTGAGGTTCCTGCCTCCATTCGAGATGAGGCCCTCTTCAATTGCACCAAACCCAGTTGAGTAACAAAAGGCCCCTCCCAAATCCACAGTGTCCCTGACTTCTCAGAGGCACCCTGAGAAGTTGCCTGAGGTCACCGACACAAATCAAGGGAACCCAGGGTTCCCTGCCGCAACCCGAGAAAGACCTCGAGAGTCCTTCTTCAATGCGTCTTGAGGCCCGATTCGCCTACTATGACTCGAGAGCAATCACGCACTCCCCTTCACCACACGCACGGAGACCTGACGTCCCTAGCACCACACGAGAGGCTCTCTGAGCTCCCCGTTGTACCTCGTGAGAAATCTGATACTGGCGCCACAGCTGGAGAAAACCCACGAGATGCCCCCGTCATCGCGAGATGAGGGCCTTTTTTCCTGCATGGCCAGGAAAACAATCCCGAGTCATCTCCAAACTCCATAGGAGGCTTCACTCCCTTTACGCCATGCAGTGGGCTCCAAGAGATACCCGTCGCGACTCGACAGGAGAGCGGAGTCCTTTTTTTCCCCTCAAGACGAGGCCTGACTCTCCGGGTGAGTTGAGAATGCAACCCTGAGATCCCTGTCGGCCCAGTAGTGGAACACTAGGTCCTGGACACAAGCGTAGATGAGGTCTATTTTGCCCTGCAGTGACTGGAGAGCAATCCCCAGTTCTAACTTGCAACTCGAATGGAATACTGGATTTTCCTGGCGCCATACAAGAGGCTCCCTGAGATCCCCGTGGTACTTCATGAGACACCCCACACTGGCGCCGCAGCTCGAGAAAACCCACGAGACGCCACCGTCATCTCGAGATGAGGGCCTTCTTTTCCTGCATGGCCTGGAGTCCAATCCCGAGTCCTCTCTCCAAACTCCACAGGAGGCTTGACTCCCTTTAGTACACACAGTGGGCTCCAAGAGATACCCATCGCGACTCGAGACGAGAGCGGAATTCTTTGCTTACCCTCGAGGTGAGAACTGACTCCCCGGTTGAGTCTGGAATGCAAACCCGAGATCCCTGTCGCCCCTGGAGAGCAACGTTAGATCCCGGACACAAGCCTAGATTAGGTCTCTTTTGCCCTGCAGTGACTCTAGCGCAATCCCCAGCTCCCCCTCGCAACCCGAATGGAAGATTGGATTTCAAGGCCAACAAAAGGAAGCCTAAATTCCCGGTCATAACTCGAGAATCCCGCCGCAACTCGAGCAAAACCACGTGGTTCTCCCGTCATCGCAAGATGAGGCCCTTGCCCGCTACAGCGTTTCAAAAGATGTCCCAGGTTCCGTCTTGAAATGCAAAACGGTACTTGTCACCCTTGATGCGACCCCAAAAGTCCCCCAACACGCCGGTCTCACTTAAGGGGAACACCGAGGTTCCCGGCACCACTTCATTTAAGCCCCTTCTCCCCTCCTGATCATGACCGGTGGGTCGATTCCCCTGCTTTGTCTGCAAGGGGGCCCGACCTTCCCTGCACAACTCAGGATGAGGCCGGTCTCATGAGGAAATTCGATACGTAGCTTTGTGGGTGGTGCCACTTGCTGAAAGACTCCAATTTCCCGGTCCGCTCTTGAAAAGAATCCGAAGCTCGGACACCTCTTGGAAGGCAGCCTTGAGTATGAAGGTACAACACGAAGGGGCACTAACACACCTGTGCATCATCCGGAAAAACGGGCAGGTTACACACACAGCTCGACAAGTGGCCTGTCACCTCGAGAACAACTCGAGAGGCAAGAGGAGTCCCATCCTCCAGAAAAGACGAGGCCTGACTCTCCTGTACCAACATGCAGGGACCTTGCGATCTGAGTCAGAAATGGAGAGGAACACTGAGGTTCCTGCTTCAACTCGAGATGAGTCCCTCTTACATTCCACCAAATGCAGAGGAGTCTCGAGAGGCCCCTCCAAACTGCACAGTATCCCTGACTTCTCAGAGGCACTCTGAGAAGCTCCCTGAGGTCGCAGGCACAAGTCAAGGGAACCCTGGGTTTTATGCAGTGACCCGAGAAAGACCTCGAGAGTCCTTCTTCAACCCGTCTTGAGGCCCGATAACCCTACCATGACTCGAGAGCAATGACGAGCTCCCCCTAGCCATCTCATGGGGACCTGACTTCCCTGGCGCCACACGAGAGGCTCCCTGAGCTCCCTCTCGTACCTCGTCAGAAACCCGGCACTAGCGCAGCAGTCTAGAAAACCCACGAGATGCCGCCATCATCGCGAGATGAGGGCCTTCTTTTCCTGCATGGCCTGGAGAGGAATCCCGAGTCCTCTATCCAAACACCACAGGAGGCTTGACTCCCTTTAGGGCACACAGTGGGCTCCAAGAGATACCCATCGCGACTCAAAAGGACAGCGGAGTTCTTTGCTTCCCCTCGAGACGAGGCCTGATTCCCCGGGTGAGTCTGGTATGCAACCCCAAGATCCCTGTCGCCCCTAGGGACGAGCATTAAGTCCTGGACACAAGCCTAGATGAGGTCTATTTTGCCCTGCAGTGACTCGAGAGCAATCCCCAGCTCTCCCTTTAAACTCGTATGGAAGATAGGACTTCCCTGGCCCAACACATGAGGAAGACTGTATTCCCCGTCGAAACTCGAGAATCCCGCCACAACTCGAGAAACGCCACGTGGTTCCCCCGTCATCCCAAGATGAGGCCCTTGCCCCCTACAGCGTCTCAAGAGAAGTTCCACGTTCCGTCTTGAAGTGCGAAACGGTATTGGCACCCTTGATGCTCCCTCAAAAGTTCCTCGACACACCAGTCTGACTCGAGGAGAACACCGAGGTTCCCGGCACCACTACATCTGGGCCCCTTCTCCCCTCCTGATCGCGACAGGAGGGTCGATTCCCCTGTTTTGTCTTGAAGGGGTTCCCGCCTTTCCCGGTGCATCTCAGGATGAGGCCGGTCTCACGAGGATATTCGAGACATAGCCACGTGGATGGTGACACATGCCGAAAGACCCCGATTTCCCGGTCCGCTCTTGATAAGATCCTGATGCCCGGACACCTCTTTGAAGATAACCCTTTTGATGAAGGCACAACACTTAGGGGCACTGACACCCCTGGGTATCGTCCGGAGAAACCCGCAGGTACCACACACAGCTCGAGAAGTGACCTGTCACCCCGTGAACAACTGCAGAGGCAAGCAGAGTTCCATTCCTCCACACAAGACGAGGCCTGACTCTCCTGTTCGAACTCTGCAGCGAAACTGCGATCCGAGTCAGATCTGGCCCAGGGGAAGTCAGGAGAGGAAACATGAGTTTCCTGCCTCCACTCGAGATGAGGCCCTCTTCCATTGCACCGAACCCAGTGGAGTCCCGAGAGACCCCTCCCAACTGCACAGTATCCCTGACTTCTCAGAGGCACCCTTAGACCTTCCTGAGATCACCGGCACAAGTCGAGGGAACCAAGGGTTTCCTGCCCCAACCCGTAAAAGACCTCGAGAGTCCTTCTTCAATGCGTCTTGAGGTGCGATTCCCCTACCATGACTCGAGAGCAATGACGCGCTGCCCCTAGCCACGCGCATAGAAACCTGACTTCCCTGGCACCACAGGAGAGGCTCCCTGAGCTCCCCATTATACCTCGTGAGCAACACCACACTGGAGCCGCAGCTCGAGAATACCCACGAGACGCCCCAGTCCTCACGAGATGAGGGCCTTCTTTTGCTGTATGGCCTGGAGAGCAATCCTGAGTTCTCTCTCCAAACTCCACAGGAGGCTTGACTCATTTTAGGCCACACAGTGAGCTCCAAGATATACCCGTCGCGACTTGACAGGAGAGCGGTGTCCTTGGCTTCCCCTCGAGACGAGGCCTGACTCCCCGGGTGAGTCGAGAATGCAATGCTGAGATCGCTTTCGCCCCAGCAGAGGAACATTAGGTCCTGGACACAAGCCTAGATGAGGTCTATTTGGCCCTGCAGTGTCTCGAGAGCAATCCCCAGTTCTAACTCACAATTCGAATGAAAACTGGACTTCCCTGGGCCAGTTGAAGAGGAAGCCTGAATTCCCGGTTGTAACACGAGAATCCCGCCCCAACTCAAGAAAAACCACGTGGTTCCCCCGTCATCGAAACATGAGGCCCTTGCCCGCTACAGCGTCTCAAGAGAAGTCCCACGTTCCGTATTGAAGAGCGAAAAGTTACTTGGAACCCTTGATGCGACCCCAAAAGTTCCCTAACATACCAGTCTCACTTGAGGAGAACACCGAGGTTCCCGGCACCACTTCATCTGAGACTCTTCTCCCCTCTTGATCGCGACAGGAGGTTCGATTCCCCTGCTTTGTCTGGAAGGCGTTCCCGACCTTCCTGGCGCACATCAAGATGAGGCCAGTCTCACGAGGAAATTCGAGACATAGCCTCGTGGGTGGTGCGTCATGCCAAAAGACCCCGATTCCCTGGTCCGCTCTTGATAAGAACCCGATGGCAGAACCCAACTCGAAGGCAATCCTGTGGAACAAGGCACAACACGAAGGGGCAGTGACACCCCAGTGCATCATCCAGAAAAACCCGCAAGTTCCACATACAAATCGACAAGTGGCCTGTCACCCCATGAACAACGCGAGAGTCAAGCGGAGTTCCATTCCTCCTCACAAGACGAGGCCTGACTCTCCTGTCCCAACTCTGCAGGGACTCTGCGATCCGAGTCAGATCCGGCGCATTCGAAGCCAGGAGAGGAACCCTGTGGTTCCTGCCTCAACTTGTCATGAGGCCCTCTTCCATTGCACCAAACCCAGTGGAGTTCCGAGAGGCCCCTCCCAACTCCACAGTGACTCTGACTTCTCAGAGGCACGCTGAGAAGCTTCCTGAGGTCACTGGCACAAGTCGATGGAACCCAGGGTTTCCTGCTGCAACCCAAGAAAGACCTCGAGAGTCCTTCTTTAACACGTTTTCAGGCCCAATTCCCCTACCATGACTCGAGAACAATGACCGGCTCCCTCTCACCACGTGCATAGAGACCTGACTGCCCTGGCACCACATGAGAGGCTCACTGATCTCCCAGTCTTACTTCGTGAGAAACCCCACACTAGCGCCACAGCTCGAGAAAACCTACAAGACGCCCCAGTCATCGGGAGATGAGGGCCTTCATTTCCTGCATTGCCTGGAGAGCAATCCGGTGTCCTCCCTCCAACACCAGAGGAGGTTTGACTCCCTTTAAGCCACTCAGTGGGCTCCAAGACATACCCGTCCGACTCGAGAGGAGAGCAGAGTCCTTTGCTTCCCCTCGAGACGAGGCCTGACTCCAGGGTGAGCCTGGAATGCAACCCCGAGATTCCTGTCGCCCCTTGACATGAACATTAGGTCCTGCACACAAGCCTTGGTGGGGTCTCTTTTGCCTTCAGTGACTAGAGCGCACCTCCAGCTCTTCCTCAAATCTCGAATGGAAGATAAGACTTTTGTGGGCCAACACAAGAGGAAGCATGAATTCCCTGTGGTAACTCAAATATCCCACCGCAACTCGAGAAAAACCAAGTGGTTCCCCAGTCATTCCAAGATGAGGCCCTTGCCCGCTGGAGCACCCCAAGAGAAGTCCCACGTTCCAATTTGAAGAGCGAAACGGTACTTGGAACGCGTTATGCGACCCCAAAAGTTACCCGACATACCTGTCTCACTTGAGGGAAACATCGAGGTTCCCAGCAGCACTTCATCTGAGCCACTTCTCCCCTCCTGATCGCCACAGGAGGGTCGATTCCTCTGCTTTGTCTGGAAGGGTTTCATGACCTTCGCGGCACACCTCAGGATGAGGCCGGTTTCATGAGGAAATTCCAGAGTAGCCACGTGGGTGGTGCCAAATGCTGAACGACCCCGATTTCCCAGTCCGCTCTTCATAAGAACACGATGCCCGGACACCTCTTCGAAGGCAATCCTGTGGATGAAGACACAAAACGAAGGGTCACTGACACCCCCATGCATCGTCTGGAAAAACCTGCAGATTCCACACACAGTTTGACAAGGGGCCTGAAACCCCATGAACAACTCGAGAGGCAAGCGGAGTTCCATTCCTCAGACAAGACGAGGCCTGACTCTCCTGTCCCAACTCTGCAGGGACCCTGCGGTCAGAGTCCGAAACGGAGAGGAAGCCTGAGGTTCTTGCCTACCCACGAGATGAGGACCTCTTCGGTTGCGCCAGACCCAGCGGAGTCCCGAGGGGCCCCGCCACCTCCACAGGAATCCTCGCCGCTCAGAGGCACCCTGGGAAGTTCCATAAGGTCCCAGGCAGAAGGCGAGGGAAACGAGGGTTTCCCGCCGCCCCCCGAGAAAGACCTCGAGAGTCCTTCTTCAACGGGTCTCCAGGCCCAATCCCCTCCCGTGAATCGAGAGCCATGACGCGCTCCCACTCGCCATGCGCATGGAGACCTGACTTCCCTGGCGCCGCACGGGAGGCTCCCTGAGATCCTCGTCGTGCCTCGGGAGAAAACCCCCACGGGCGCCGCAGCTCGAGGAAACCCCTGAGACGCCCCCGTCCTCGCGAGCTGAGGGCCTTCTTTTCCTGCATGGCCTGGAGAGCAATCCCGGGTCCTCTCTCCAAACGGAAGAGGAGGCTGGACTCCCTTGAGGCCGCTGAGGGGGCTACAATAGACCCGCGTCGTGACTCGAGAGGAGAGCGGAGTCCTTGGCTTCCCCTCGAGACGAGGCCTGACTCCCCGGGGGAGCCTGGAATGCAACCCCGAGATCCCTGCCTTCCCTGGAGAGGAATATTAGGTCCCGGACACACGCCTAGGTGAGGTCTCTTCGGCCCTGCAGTGACTCGAGCGCAACCCCCAGCTTTCCCTCGCAACCCGAGGGGAAGATTGGGCTTCCCAGGGCCAACCCAAGGGGAAGGCTGAGATCCCCGTCGTAACTCGAGAATCCCGCCGAAACTCGAGAAAAACCACGTGGTTCCCACCTCTTGGCAAGATGAGGCCCTTGCCCGCCACGGCGTCTCAAGGGAAGTCCCCTGTTCCGCCCTGAAGGGCGAAACTGTCCCTGACAGCCTTCCTGCGACCCCCAAGAGCCCCCCGACACGCCGGGTTCCCCCGAGGGGAACACCGAGGGTCCCGGCACCGCTTCCTCTGAGCCCCTTCTCCCCTCCCGATCGCGACAGGAGAGGCGATTCCCCTGCGTGGTCTGGAAGGGGTTCCCGGCCTTCCCGGCGCACCTCAGGATGAGGCCGGTCTCACGAGGAAATTCGAGACGAGCCACGTGGGTGGGGCCACATGCCGAACGCCCCCGATTCCCCGGTCCGCTCTTGAGAAGGACCCGAGGCCCAGACCCCTCTTCGAAGGCAACCCTGTGGGTGAAGGCACAACACGAAGGGGCACTGCCACCCCCGTGCATCGTCCGCAAAGCCCCGCGGGTTCCACACACAGCTCGACGAGGGGCCTGAGACCCCCTGAGCAACTCGAGAGGCCAGCGGGGTTCCCTTCCTCAGCAAGACGAGGCCTGACTCTCCTGTCCCAACTCTGCAGGGACCCTGCGGTCGGAGTCCGAAACGGAGAGGAAGCCTGAGGTTCCTGCCTCCCCTCGAGGTGAGGTCCTCTTCCGTTGCACCAGACCCAGCGGAGTCCCGAGGGGCCCCGCCACCTCCACAGGATCCCTCGCCTCTCAGAGGCACCCTGGGAAGTTCCCTAAGGTCCCCGGCAGAAGGCGAGGGAAACGAGGGTTTCCCGCCGCCCCCCGACAAAGACCTCGAGAGTCCTTCTTCAACGCGTCTCGAGGCCCTAGTCCCCTCCCGTGACTCGAGAGCCAGGACTCGCTCCCCCTCGCCACGCGCATGGAGACCTGACTTCCCTGGCGCCGCACGAGAGGCTCCCTGAGATCCTCGTCGTGCCTCGGGAGAAAACCCCCACGGGCGCCGCAGCTCGAGGAAACCCCTGAGACGCCCCCGTCCTCGCGAGCTGAGGGCCTTCTTTTCCTGCATGGCCTGGAGAGCAATCCCGGGTCCTCTCTCCAAACGGAAGAGGAGGCTGGACTCCCTTGAGGCCGCTCAGGGGGCTCCAAGAGACCCGCGTCGCGACTCGAGAGGAGAGCGGAGTCCTTGGCTTCCCCTCGAGATGAGGCCTGACTCCCCGCGGGAGCCTGGAATGCAACCCCGAGATCCCTGCCTTCCCTGGAGAGGAATATTAGGTCCCGGACACACGCCTAGGTGAGGTCTCTTCGGCCCTGCAGTGACTCGAGCGCAACCCCCAGCTTTCCCTCGCAACCCGAGGGCAAGATTGGGCTTCCCAGGGCCAAACCAAGGGGAAGGCTGAGATCCCCGTCGTAACTCGAGAATGCCGCCGCAACTCGAGAAAAACCATGTGGTTCCCACCTCTTGGCAAGATGAGGCCCTTGCCCGCGACGGCGTCTCAAGGGAAGTCCCCTGCTCCACCCTGAAGGGCGAAACGGTCCCTGACAGACTTCCTGCGACCCCCAAAATTTCTCCGACACGCCGGGTTCCCTCGAGGGCAACACCGAGGGTCCCGGCACCGCTTCATCTGAGCCCCTTCTCCCCTCCTGATCGCGACAGGAGAGTCGATTCCCCTGCGTGGTCTGGAAGGGGTTCCCGGCCTGCCCGGCTCACCTCAGCATGAGGCCGGTCTCACGAAGAAATTTGAGACGAGCAACGTGGGTGGTGCCACATGCCGAACGCCCCCGATTCCCCGGTCCGCTCTTGAGAAGGATCCGAGGCCCGGACCCCTCTTCAAAGGCAACCCTGTGGGTGAAGGCACAACACGAAGGGGCACTGCCACCCCCGTGCATCGTCCGCAAAGACCCGCGGGTTCCACACACAGCTCGACGAGGGGCCTGAGACCCCCTGAGCAACTCAAGAGGCCAGTGGTGTTCCCTTCCTCAGACAAGACGAGGCCTGACTCTCCTGTCCCAACTCTGCAGGGACCCTGCGGTTGGAGTACGAAACGGAGAGGAATCCTGAGGTTCCTGTCTCCCCTCGAGGTGAGGCCCTCTTCCATTGCACCAAACCCAGATGAGTCACGAGAGGCCCCTCCCAATTCCACAGTATCCTTGAATTCTCAGGGGCACCTTGAGAATCTACCTGAGGTCACCGGCTCAAGTCCAGGGAACCCAGGGTTTCCTGCTGCGACCCGAGAAAGACCTTGAGAGTCCTTCGGCGCGTCTTGAGGCCCGATTCCCCTACCATGACTCGAGAGCAAAGACCCGCTCCCCATCGCCATGCGCATGGAGACCTGACTTCCCTGACTCCTGAAGAGAGTCTCCCTGAGCTCCCCGTCGTACCTCTTCAGAAACCCCATTCATGCACCGCAGCTCGAGAAAACCCACGATACGCCCCCGTCATCACGAGATGAGGGACTTGTTTCCTGCCTGGCATGGAGAGCAAAACCGAGTCCTCTCTCCAGACTCCACAGGAGGCTTGATTCTCTTTAGGCCTCTCAGTTGGCTCCAAGAGATACCTGTCAGGACCTGAAGGGAGAGCAGAGTCCTTTGCTTCCCCTCGAGACGAGGCCTGACTCCCCGTGTGAGTCTGGAATGCAACCCCGAGTTCCTGTCACACCTGGAGAGGAAAACTCGGTCCTGGACACAAGCCTAGATGAGGTCTATTTTGCACTGCAGTTACTAGAGAGCAATCGCCAGCTCTCCCTCGCAAATCGAATGGAAGATTGGACTTCCCTGGGCCAATACAATTGGAAGCCTGAATTCAACATCGTAACTCGAGAATCCCGCCGAAACTCGAGAAAATCCACGTGGTTCCCCCATCAGCGCTAGATGAGGCCCTTGCCCGCTACAGCGACTCAAGAGAAGTCCCACTTTCTGTCTTGAAGTGCGAAACGGTACTTGGCACCCTTGATGCAATCTCAAAATTCCCCGACATACCGGTCTCACTCGAAAGGAACACCGAGGTTCCCGGAACCACTTCATTTGACCTCCTTCTCCCCTCGTGATCGCGACAGGAGTGTCGATTCCCCTGCGTGGTCTGGAAGGGGTTCCCGGCCTTCCCGGCGCACCTCAGGATGAGGCCGGTCTCACGAGGAAATTCGAGAGGAGCCACGTGGGTGGGGCCACATTCCGAACGCCCCCGATTCCCCGGTCCGCCCTTGAGAAGGACACGAGGCCCGGACCCCTCTTCGAAGGCAACCCTGTGGGTGAAGGCACAACACGAAGGGGCACTGCCACCCCCGTGCATCGTCCGCAAAGACCCGCGGGTTCCACACACAGCTCGACGAGGGGCCTGAGACCCCCTGAGCAACTCGAGAGGCCAGCGGGGTTCCCTTCCTCAGACAAGACGAGGCCTGACTCTCCTGTCCCAACTCTGCAGGGACCCTGCGGTCGGAGTCCGAAACGGAGAGGAACCCTGAGGTTCCTGCCTCCCCTCGAGGTGAGGCTCTCTTCCGTTGCGCCAGACCCAGCGGAGTCCTGAGGGGCCCCGCCACCTCCACAGGATCCCTCGCCTCTCAGAGGCACCCTGGGAAGTTCCCTAAGGTCCCCGGCAGAAGGCGAGGGAAACGAGGGTTTCACGCCGCGCACCGAGAAAGACCTCGAGAGTCCTTCTTTAACGCGTCTCGAGGCCCTATTCCCCTCCCGTGTCTCGAGAGCTAGGACGCGCTCCCCCTCGTAAACTCGCATGGAGACCTGACTTCCCTGGCGCCGCACGAGAGGCTCCCTGAGATCCTCGTCGTGCCTCGGGAGAAAACCCCCACGGGCGCCCCAGCTCGAGGAAACCCCTGTGACGCCCCCGTCCTCGCGAGCTGAGGGCCTTCTTTTCCTGCATGGCCTGGAGAGCAATCCTGGGTCCTCTCTCCAAACGGAAGAGGAGGCTGGACTCCCTTGAGGCCTCTCAGGGGGCTCCAAGAGACCCGCGTCGCGACTCGAGAGGAGAGCGGAGTCCTTGTCTTCCCCTCGAGACGAGGCCTGACTCCCCGGTGGAGCCTGGAATGCAACCCCGAGATCCCTGCCTTCCCTGGAGAGGAACATTAGGTCCCGTACACACGCCTAGGTGAGGTCTCTTCAGCCCTGCAGTGACTCGAGCGCAACCCCCAGCTTTCCCTCGCAACCCGAGGGGAAGATTGGGCTTCCCAGGGCCAACCCAAGGTGAAGGCTGAGATCCCCGTCGTAACTCGAGAATGCCGCCGCAACTCGAGAAAAACCATGTGGTTCCATCGTCTTCGCAGCATGAGGCCCTTGCCCGCCACAGCGTCTCAAAAGAAGTCCCACGTTCCTACTCAAGTGCAAAACGGTACTTGGCACCCATGATGGCACCCCCAAAGTTCCCCAACTTACAGGCCTCACTCGAGGGTAACACCCATGTTCCCCGCACCACCTCATTTGAGCCCCTTCTCCCCTCCTGATTGCAACAGGAATGTCTTTTCTCCTGCTTTGTGTGGAAGGGGTTACCGATCTTCCCAGCGCACATCAGGATGAGGCCTGTCTCACGAGGAAATTGGAGATGTAGCCTCCTGGGTGGTGCCACATGCGGAAAGACCCCATTTCCCGGTCAGCTATTAATAAGAACCCGATGTCCGTACACTTCTTGGAATGCATCCCGTAGGATGAAGGCACAACAAGGAGGGACCCTGAACACCCGTGCATCTTTTGGAAAATTCTGCAGGTTCCACATACAGCTCGACAAGTGACCTGTTACCTCGTGAACAACTCGAGAGGCAAGCTAAGTTTCATTTCTCCACAGAATACGAGGCCTGACTCTCCTGTCCCAACTCTGCAGGAATCCTGAGATCGGAGTCTGAAATGGAGAGGAACCCTGAGGTTCCTTCCTCAACACGAGGTGAGGCCCTCTTGTATTATACCACACCCAGTGGAGTCCCTAGAGGCCCCTCCCAACTCCACAGTATCAGTGTCTTCTCAGAGGCACCCTGAGCAACTCCCTGAGGTCACCGGCACAAGTCGAGGGAACACAGGGTATCCTGCCGCAACCCGAGAAAGACCTCAAGAGTCCGTCTTCAACGCGTCTTGAGGACGGATTCCCCTACCATGACTCGAGAGCAATGACACGCTCCCCCTCGCCATGCGCATGGACACCTGACTTCCCTGGCGCCACATGAGAGGCTCCCTGAGCTCCCCGTCATACCTCGTGAGAAACCCCACACTGGCGCCGCAGCTCGGCAAAAACCCACCGTCATCGCGAGATTGGGGACTTCTTTTCCTGCCTGACCTGGAGAGCAATCCCTGGTCTTTTCTCCAAACTTCACAGGAGGCTTTACTCCCTTTAGGCCACACAATGGGCTCCAAGAGATACCTGTCGCGACTTGAGAGGAGAGCAGAGTACTTTGTTTCCCCTCGAGACGAGGCCTTACCTCGGGTGAGTCTGGAATGCAACCCCGAGATCCCTGTTGCCCCTGGAGAGGAACATTATGTCCTGGACAAAAGCCTAGATGAGGTCTATTTTGCCCTACAGTGACTCGAGAGCAACACCCATCTCTCCCTCGCAATTCGAATGGAAGATTGGTCTTCATTGGGCCAACACAAGAGGAAGTCTGAATTTCCCGTTGTAACTCGAGAATCCCACCGCAACTCTTAAAAACCACGTGGTTCCCCATTCATCGCAATATGAGGCCTTTGCCCGCTACAGAGTCTCAAGAGAAGTCCCATGTTTCGTCATAAAGTTCGAAGTGCTACTTGGCACGCTTGATGCGACCCCAAAAGTTCCCCAATATACCGGTCTCACTCCAAGGGAACACCGAAGTTCCTGGCACCACTTCATTTGAGCCCTTTCTCCGCTCCTGATCACGGCAGGAAGGTCGATCCCCCTGCTTTGTCTAGAAGGGGTTCCCGACCTTCATGGCGCACCTCAGGGTGAGGCCAGTCTCACGAAGAAATTCGAGACGTAGCCTCGTGTTGGTGCCACGTGCCAAAAGACCCCGATTTCTCGGTCTTGCTCTTGATAAGAACCCGATGCCCAGACACCTCTTCTAAGGCAACCCTGTGGATGAAGGCACTACACGAGGGGGCACTGGCAACCCTGTTCATCGTCCGGAAAACCCCGCAGGATCCACATACAGATCCACAACTGGCCTGTCACCCCTTAAACAATGAGAGAGGAAAGCGGAGTTCCCTTCCTCAGACAAGACGAGGCCTGAGTATCCAATCCCAACTCTGCAGGCACGCTTCGATCTGAGTCAGAAATGGAGAGGAAACCTGAGGTTCCTGCCTGAACCCGAGATGAGACCCTCTTCCATTAAAACAAACCCAGTGGAGTCCCGAGAGGCCCCTCCCATCTCCACAGTATCCCTGACTTCTCATAGGCATTCTGAGAAGCTCCTTGAGGCCACCAGCAAAAGTCGAGGGAAATAAGGGTTTCCTGCCACAACCGAAGAAAGACCTCGAGAGTCCTTCTTCAATGCGTCTTGAGGTCAGATTCCCCTACCACAGCTCGAGAGCAATAATGCGCTCCCCCTCGCCACGCACATGGAGACCTGACTTCCCTGGCGCCACACGAGAGGCTCCCTGAGCTCCCCGTCGTACCTCGTGTGAAACCCCACACTGGCGCCGCAGCTCGAGAAAACCCACAAGATCCCTCCGTCATCACGAGATGAGGGCCATCTTTTCCTGCATGGCCTGGAGAGCAGTCCCAAGTCCTCTCTCCAAACTTCACAGGAGGCTTGACTCGCTTTAGGCCACAAAGTGGGCTCCAAGAGGTGCCCGTCGCGACTCGAAAGGAGAGCGGAGTCCTTTGCTTCCCTTCGACATGAGGCCTGACTCCCTGGGTGAGTCTGGAATGCAAACCTGAGATCCCTGTGGCCCTTGGAGAGGAACATTAGGCTCTGGACACAAGCCTAGATGAGGTCTCCTTTGCCCTGCAGTGACTCGAGCACAACCCCCAGCTCTCCCTCGCAACTCGAATGGATGATTGGACTTCCCTGGCCCAACACAAGAGGAAGCCTGAAATCCCCGTCGTAACTCGAGAATCCCGCCGCAACTCAAGAAAAACCACGTGGCTCCCCCGTCATCGCAAGATGAGGCCCTTGGCCGCTACAGCGTATCAAGAGAAGTCCCCCGTTCCATCCTGAAGTACAAAACGGTACTTGGCACCCTTGATGCGACCCCCAAAGTTCCCTGACATACCGGTCTCACTCGAGGGAAACCCCAAAGTTCACGGCACCACTTCCTGTGAGCCCCTTCACCCCTCCTGATCGCGACAGAAGGGTCGATTCCCATGTTTTGTCTGCAAGGGGTTCCCGACGTTCCCCGCGAACCTCCAGATGAGGCCGGTCTCATGAGGAAATTCGAAAAGTAGCCTCATGGTTGGTGCCATATGCTGAAAGATCCCGAATTCCCGATCCACTCTAGATAAGAACCTGACGCCCGGACATCTCTTCGAAGGCAACCCTGTGGATGAAGGCACAACACGAAGGGACACTGACATCCCCATGCATCGTCTGGAAAAACCTGCAGATTCCACTCACAGCTCCAAATGTGGACTGTCACCTCGTGAACAACTCGAGAGGCAAGTGAAGTTGCATTCCTTCACACATGATGAGGCCTTACTCTCCTGTCCCAACTCTTCAGGGACCCTGCAATTGGAGGGTCTCTCCAGAAATGGAGAGGAACCCTGAGGTTCCTGCCTCAACTAGAGAAGAGGCCCTCTTCCATTGAACCAAACTCAGTGGTGTCCCGAGAGGCCCCTCCCAACACCACAGTATCCCTGAATTCTCAGAGGCTCCCTGAGAAGCTACCTGAGGTCACTGGCACAAGTCGAGGGAACCCAGAGTTTCCTGAAGTAACCCAAGAAAGACTTGGAGAGTCCTTTTTCAACGTCTCTTGATGCTCGATTCCCCTACCATGACTCCAGAGCAAGGACGCGCTCCCCTCGCCACAAGCAGGAAAACTGACTTCCCTAGTACCACACAAGAGGCTCCCTGAGTACCCCATCGTACCTCGTGAGAAAACCCACACTGGCGCCGCAGTTTGAGAAAAACCACAAGATGCCCCCGTCAAGGAGAGATGGGGGCCTTCTTTTCCTGCCTGACCTGGAGAGCAATTCCTGGTCCTCTCTCCAAACTTCACAGGAGTATTGACTCCCTTTAGGCTACTCAGTTGGGTCCAACAAATACCCGGTGCGACTCGAGAGGAGAGCGGAGTCCTTTGCTTCCCTGGAGACGAGGCCTGACTCCCCGGGTGAGTTTGGAATGCAACCCCGAGATCCATGTCACCCCTGGAGTGGAACATTATGTCCTAGACACAAGCCTAGATGAGGTCTATTTTGCCCTACAGTGATCGAGAGCAACCTCCATCTCTCCCTCACAATTTGAATGGAAGATTGGTCTTCCCACGGTCAACACAAGAGGAAGTCTGAATTTCCCATCGTAATTCGAGAATTCAGCCTCAAGTCTTAAAAACCATGTGGTTCCCCCTTCATCGCAATATGAGGCCCTTGCCAGCTAGAGTCTCAAGAGAAGTCCCACGTTCTATCTTAAAGTTCGAAATGCTACTTGGCACCCTTGATGCGACCCCAAAGTTCCCCAACATACCGGTCTCACTCCAGGGGAACACCGAAGTTCCCGGTGTCTCCAGGGAAGTCCCATGTTCCGCCCTGAAGGGCGAAACGGTACTTGACACCCTTGATGCGACCGCAAAAGTTCCCCGACACGCTGGGTTCCCTCGAGGGGAACACCGAGAGTCCCGGCACCACTTCATCTGAGCCCCTTCTCCCCTCCTGATCGTGACAGGAGAGTCTATTCCCCTGCTTTGTCTGGAAGGGGTTCCCGGCCTTCCTGGTGCACCTCAGGATGAGGCCGGTCTCAGGAGGAAATTCGAGATTAGCCACGTGTGAGGTGCCACGTGCCGAACGACTCCGATTTTCCGGTCCGCTCTTGATAAGAACCCGATGCCCGGACACGTCTTCGAAGGCAACCCTGTGGGTGAAGGCACAACACGAAGGGGCACTGACACCCCCGTGCATCATCCAGAAAAACCCGCAGGGTCTACACACAGCTCGACAAGGGGCCTGAGACTCCCGGAACCACTCGAGAGGCAACCAGAATTCCATTCCTCAGACAAGACGAGGCATGACTCTCCTGTCCCAACACTGCAGGGACCGTGCAGTCGGAGTCCGAAACCGAGAGGAAGCCTGAGGTTGCTGCCTCCCCTCGAGATAAGGCCCTCTTCCATTGCCCGAACCCAGCAGAGTCCCGAGAGGCCCTGCCAACTACACAGCATCCCTCACCTCTCAGAGGCACCCTGGGAAGTTCCCTAAGGTCCCCTGCAGAAGTCGAGGGAACCAAGGGTTTCCTGCCCCAACCCGTAAAAGACCTCGAGAGTCCTTCTTCAATGCGTCTTGAGGTGCGATTCCCCTACCATGACTCGAGAGCAATGATGCGCTCCCCCTAGCCACGCGCATAGAAACCTGACTTCCTGGCGCCACAGGAGAGGCTCCCTGAGCTCCCCATTATACCTCGTGAGCAACACCACACTGGAGCCGCAGCTCGAGAATACCCACGAGATGCCCCAGTCCTCACGAGATGAGGGCCTTCTTTTGCTGTATGGCCTGGAGAGCAATCCTGAGTCCTCTCTCCAAACTCCACAGGAGGCTTGACTCATTTTAGGCCACACAGTGAGCTCCAAGATATACCCGTCGCGACTTGACAGGAGAGCGGTGTCCTTGGCTTCCCCTCGAGACGAGGCCTGACTCCCCGGGTGAGTCGAGAATGCAATGCTGAGATCGCTTTCGCCCTAGCAGAGGAACATGAGGTCCTGGACACAAGCCTAGATGAGGTCTATTTGGCCCTGCAGTGTCTCGAGAGCAATCCCCAGTTCTAACTCACAATTCGAATGAAAACTGGACTTCCCTGGGCCAGTTGAAGAGGAAGCCTGAATTCCCGGTTGTAACTCGAGAATCCCGCCCCAACTCAAGAAAAACCACGTGGTTCCCCCGTCATTGAAAGATGAGGCCCTTGCCCGCTACAGCGTCTCAAGAGAAGTCCCACGTTCCGTATTGAAGAGCGAAAAGTTACTTGGAACCCTTGATGCGACCCCAAAAGTTCCCCGACATACCAGTCTCACTTGAGGAGAACACCGAAGTTCCCGGCACCACTTCATCTGAGACTCTTCTCCCCTCTTGATCGCGACAGGAGGTTCGATTCCCCTGCTTTGTCTGGAAGGCGTTCCCGACCTTCCTGGCGCACATCAAGATGAGGCCAGTCTCACGAGGAAATTCGAGACATAGCCTCGTGGGTGGTGCGGCATGCCAAAAGACCCCGATTCCCTGGTCCGCTCTTGATAAGAACC
The DNA here is from genome assembly GCF_029407905.1 of Bubalus kerabau. NCBI lineage: Eukaryota > Metazoa > Chordata > Mammalia > Artiodactyla > Bovidae > Bubalus > Bubalus kerabau. The sequence goes on along the minus strand of NW_026577886.1, from coordinate 1,775,235 downwards.
CGATGGCAGAACCCAACTCGAAGGCAATCCTGTGGAACAAGGCACAACACGAAGGGGCAGTCACACCCCAGTGCATCGTCCAGAAAAACCCGCAAGTTCCACATACAAATCGACAAGTGGCCTGTCACCCCATGAACAACGCGAGAGTCAAGCGGAGTTCCATTCCTCCACACAAGACGAGGCGTGACTCTCCTGTCCCAACTCTGCAGGGACACTGCGATCCGAGTCAGATCCGGCGCATTCGAAGCCAGGAGAGGAACCCTGTGGTTCCTGCCTCAACTTGTCATGAGGCCCTCTTCCATTGCACCAAACCCAGTGGAGTTCCGAGAGGCCCCTCCCAACTCCACAGTGACCCTAACTTCTCAGAGGCACGCTCAGAAGCTTCCTGAGGTCACTGGCACAAGTCGATGGAACCCAGGGTTTCCTGCTGCAACCCAAGAAAGACCTCGAGAGTCCTTCTTTAACACGTCTTCAGGCCCAATTCCCCTACCATGACTCGAGAACAATGACGGGCTCCCTCTCACCACGTGCATAGAGACCTGACTGCCCTGGCACCACATGAGAGGCTCACTGAGCTCCCAGTCTTACTTCGTGAGAAACCCCACACTAGCGCCACAGCTCGAGAAAACCTACAAGAAGCCCCAGTCATCGGGAGATGAGGGCCTTCATTTCCTGCATTGCCTGGAGAGCAATCCCGTGTCCTCCCTCCAAACACCAGAGGAGGTTTGACTCCCTTTAAGAAACTCAGTGGGCTCCAAGACATACCCGTCCGACTCGAGAGGAGAGCAGAGTCCTTTGCTTCCCCTCGAGACGAGGCCTGACTCCAGGGTGAGTCTGGAATGCAACCCCGAGATTCCTGTCGCCCCTTGACATGAACATTAGGTCCTGCACACAAGCCTTGGTGGGGTCTCTTTTGCCTTCAGTGACTAGAGCGCACCTCCAGCTCTTCCTCGAATCTCGAATGGAAGATAAGACTTTTGTGGGCCAACACAAGAGGAAGCATGAATTCCCTGTGGTAACTCAAATATCCCACCGCAACTCGAGAAAAACCAAGTGGTTCCCCAGTCATTCCAAGATGAGGCACTTGCCCGCTGGAGCACCCCAAGAGAAGTCCCACGTTCCAATTTGAAGAGCGAAACGGTACTTGGAACGCGTTATGCGACCCCAAAAGTTACCCGACATACCTGTCTCACTTGAGGGAAACACCGAGGTTCCCAGCAGCACTTCATCTGAGCCACTTCTCCCCTCCTGATCGCCACAGGAGGGTCGATTCCTCTGCTTTGTCTGGAAGGGTTTCATGACCTTCACGGCACACCTCAGGATGAGACCGGTTTCATGAGGAAAATCGAGACTAGCCACGTGGGTGGTGCCAAATGCTGAACGACCCCGATTTCCCAGGCCGCTCTTCATAAGAACACGATGCCCGGACACCTCTTCGAAGGCAATCCTGTGGATGAAGACACAAAACGAAGGGTCACTGACACCCCCATGCATCGTCTGGAAAAACCTGCAGATTCCACACACAGTTTGACAAGGGGCCTGAAACCCCAAGAACAACTCGAGAGGCAAGCGGAGTTCCATTCCTCAGAAAAGACATAGCCTGACTCTCCTGTCCCAACTCGGCAGGGACACTACGATCAGAGTCAGAATTGGAGAGGAAGCCTGAGGTTCCTGCCTCCACTCGAGATGAGGCCCTCTTCCATTGCGACAAACCCAGTGGAGTCCCGAGAGGCCCCGCCAAATCCACAGCGTCCCTCACCTCTCAGAGGCACCCTGGGAAGTTTCCTCAGGTCCCCGGCAGAAGTCGGGGGAAACGAAGGTTTCCCGCTGCAACCCGAGAAAGACATTGAGAGTCCTTCTTCAACGCGTCTTGAGGCCCTAGCCCCTCCCATGACTCGAGAACAATGACGCGCTCCATCTCGCCACGTGCATGGAGACATGACTTCCCTGGCACCGCACGAGAGGCTCCCTGAGATCCTCGTCGTGCCTCGGGAGAAAACACCCACGGGTGCCGCAGCTCGAGGAAACACCTGAGATGCCCCCGTCCTCGCGAGGTGAGGGCCTTCTTTTCCTGCCTGTCCTGGAGAGTAATCACGAGTCCTCTCTCAAAAATGAAGAGGAGGCTGGACTCCCTTGAGGCCACTCAGGGGGCACCAAGATATCCGCGTCGCGACTCGGGAGGAGAGCGGAGTCCTCTGCTTCCCCTCGAGGCGAGGCCTGACTCCCCGGAGGAGCATGGGATGCAAACCCGAGATCCTTGTCTTCCCTGGAGAGGAGCATTAGGTCCTGGACACACGCCTAGATGAGGTCTCTTGGGCCCTGCAGTGACTCGAGCGCAACCCCCAGCTTTCCCTCGCAACCCGAGGAGAAGATTGGGCTTCCCAGGGCCAACCCAAGGGGAAGGCTGAGATCCCCGTTGTAACTCGAGAATGCCGACGCAACTCCAGAAAAACCACGTGGTTCCCACCTCTTGGCAAGATGAGGCCCTTGCCCGCGACGGCGTCTCAAGGGAAGTCCCCTGTTCCGCCCTGAAGGGCGAAACGGTCCCTGACAGCCTTCCTGCGACCCCCAAAATTCCCCCGACACGCCGGGGTCCCCCGAGGGGAACACCGAGGGTCCCGGCACCGCTTCCTGTGAGCCCCTTCTCCCCTCCTGATCGCGACAGGAGAGGCGATTCCCCTGCGTGGTCTGGAAGGGGTTCCCGGCCTTCCCGGCGCACCTCAGGATGAGGCCGGTCTCACGAGGAAATTCTAGGCGAGCCACGTGGGTGGGGCCACATGCTGAACGCCCCCGATTCCCCGGTCCGCTCTTGAGAAGGACCCGAGGCCCGGACCCCTCTTCGAAGGTAACCCTGTGGGTGAAGGCACAACACGAAGGGGCACTGCCACCCCCGTGCATCGTCCGCAAAGACCCGCGGGTTCCACACACAGCTCGACGAGGGGCCTGAGACCCCCTGAGCAACTCGAGAGGCCAGCGGGGTTCCCTTCCTCAGACAAGACGAGGCCTGACTCTCCTGTCCCCACTCTGCAGGGACCCTGCGGTCGGAGTCCGAAACGGAGAGGAAGCCTGAGGTTCCTGCCTCCCCTCGAGGTGAGGCCCTCTTCCGTTGCGCCAGACCCAGCGGAGTCCCGAGGGGCCCCGCCACCTTCACAGGATCTCTCACCTCTCAGAGGCACCCTGGGAAGTTCCCTAAGGTCCCCGGCAGAAGGCGAGGGACACGAGGGTTTCCCGCCGCCCCCCGACAAAGACCTCGAGAGTCCTTCTTCAACGCGTCTCGAGGCCCTAGTCCCCTCCCGTGACTCGAGAGCCATGACGCGCTCCCCCTCGCCACACGCATGGAGACCTGACTTCCCTGGCGCCGCACGAGAGGCTCCCTGAGATCCTCGTCGTGCCTCGGGAGAAAACCCCCACGGGCGCCGCAGCTCGAGGAAACCCCTGAGACGCCCCCGTCCTCGCGAGCTGAGGGCCTTCTTTTCCTGCATGGCCTGGAGAGCAATCCCGGGTCCTCTCTCCAAACGGAAGAGGAGGCTGGACTCCCTTGAGGCCGCTCAGGGGGCTCCAAGAGACCCGCGTCGCGACTCGAGAGGAGAGCGGAGTCCTTGGCTTCCCCTCGAGACGAGGCCTGACTCCCCGGGGGAGCCTGGAATGCAACCCCGAGATCCCTGCCTTCCCTGGAGAGGAATATTAGGTCCCGGACACACGCCTAGCTGAGGTCTCTTCGGCCCTGCAGTGACTCGAGCGCAACCCCCAGCTTTCCCTCGCAACCCGAGGGGAAGATTGGGCTTCCCAGGGCCAACCCAAGGGGAAGGCTGAGATCCCCGTCGTAAAACGAGAATCCCGCCGCAACTCGACAAAAACCACGTGGTTCCCACCTCTTGGCAAGACGAGACCCTTGCCCGCCACGACGTCTCAAGGGAAGTCCCCTGTTCCGCCCTGAAGGGCGAAACGGTCCCTGACAGCCTTCCTGCGACCCCCAAAAGTCCCCCGACACGCCGGGTTTCTCCGAGGGGAACACCGAGGGTCCCGGCACCACTTCGTGTGAGCCCCTTCACCCCTCCTGATCGCGACAGGAGAGGCGATTCCCTTGCGTGGTCTGGAAGGGGTTCCCGGCCTTCCCGGCGCACCTCAGGATGAGGCCGGTCTCACGAGGAAATTCGAGACGAGCCACGTGGGTGGTGCCACATGCCGAACGCCCCCGATTCCTCGGTCCGCTCTTGAGAAGGACCCGAGGCCCGGACCCCTCTTCGAAGGCAACCCTTTGGGTGAAGGCACAACGGGAAGGGGCACTGCCACCTCCGTGCATCGTCCGCAAAGACCCGCGGGTTCCACACACAGCTCGACGAGGGGCCTGAGACCCCCTGAGCAACTCGAGAGGCCAGCGGGGTTCCCTTCCTCAGACAAGATGAGGCCTGACTCTCCTGTCCCAACTCTGCAGGGACCCTGCGGTCGGAGTCCGAAACGGAGAGGAAGCCTGACGTTCCTGCCTCCCCTCGAGGTGAGGCCCTCTTCCGTTGCGCCAGACCCAGCGGAATCCCGAGGGGCCCCGCCACCTCCTCACGATCGCTCGCCTCTCAGAAGCACCCTGGGAAGTTCCCTAAGGTCCCCGGCAGAAGGCGAGGGAAATGAGGGTTTCCCGCCGCCCCCCGACAAAGACCTCGAGAGTCCTTCTTCAACGCGTCTCGAGGCCCTAGTCCCCTCCCGTGACTCGAGAGCCATGACGCGCTCCCCCTCGCCACGCACATGGAGACCTGACTTCCCTGGCGCCGCACGAGAGGCTCCCTGAGATCCTCGTCGTGCCTCGGGAGAAAACCCCCAGGGGCGCCGCAGCTCGAGGAAACCCCTGAGACGCCCCCGTCGTCTCGAGCTGAGGGCCTTCTTTTCCTGCATGGCCTGGAGAGCAATCCCGGGCCCTCTCTCTAAACGGAAGAGGAGGCTGGACTCCCTTGAGGCCGCTCAGGGGGCTCCAAGAGACCCGCGTCGCGACTCGAAAGGAGAGCGGAGTCCTTGGCTTCCCCTCGAGACGAGGCCTGACTCCCCAGGGGAGCCTGGAATGCAACCCCGAGATCCCTGCCTTCCCTGGAGAGGAATATTAGGTCCCGGACACACGCCTAGGTGAGGTCTCTTCGGCCCTGCAGTGACTCGAGCGCAACCCCCAGCTTTCCCTCGCAACCCGAGGGGAAGATTGGGCTTCCCAGGGCCAACCCAAGGGGAAGGCTGAGATCCCCGTCATAACTCGAGAATGCCGCCGCAACTCGAGACAAACCACGTGGTTCCCACCTCTTGGCAAGATGAGGCCCTTGCCCGCGACGGCGTCTCAAGGGAAGTCCCCTGTTCTGCCCTGAAGGGCGAAAGGGTCCCTGACAGCCTTCCTGCGACCCCCAAAAGTTCCCCGACACGCCAGGTTCCCCCGAGGGGAACACCGATGGTCCCGGCACCGCTTCCTCTGAGCCCCTTCTCCCCTCCTGATCGCGACAGGAGAGGCGATTCCCCTGCGTGGTCTGGAAGGGGTTCCCGGCCTTCCCGGCGCACCTCAGGATGAGGCAGGTCTCACGAGGAAATTCGAGACGAGCCACGTGGGTGGTGCCACATGCCGAACGCCCCCGATTCCTCGGTCCGCTCTTGAGAAGGACCCGAGGCCCGGACCCCTCTTCGAAGGCAACCCTTTGGGTGAAGGCACAACGGGAAGGGGCACTGCCACCTCCGTGCATCGTCCGCAAAGACCCGCGGGTTCCACACACAGCTCGACGAGGGGCCTGAGACCCCCTGAGCAACTCGAGAGGCCAGCGGGGTTCCCTTCCTCAGACAAGATGAGGCCTGACTCTCCTGTCCCAACTCTGCAGGGACCCTGCGGTCGGAGTCCGAAACGGAGAGGAAGCCTGACGTTCCTGCCTCCCCTCGAGGTGAGGCCCTCTTCCGTTGCGCCAGACCCAGCGGAATCCCGAGAGGCCCCGCCACCTCCTCACGATCGCTCGCCTCTCAGAAGCACCCTGGGAAGTTCCCTAAGGTTCCCGGCAGAAGGCGAGGGAAATGAGGGTTTCTCGCCGCCCCCCGACAAAGACCTCGAGAGTCCTTCTTCAACGCGTCTCGAGGCCCTAGTCCCCTCCCGTGACTCGAGAGCCATGACGCGCTCCCCCTCGCCACGCGCATGGAGACCTGACTTCCCTGGCGCCGCACGAGAGGCTCCCTGAGATCCTCGTCGTGCCTCGGGAGAAAACCCCCAGGGGCGCCGCAGCTCGAGGAAACCCCTGAGACGCCCCCGTCCTCGCGAGCTGAGGGCCTTCTTTTCCTGCATGGCCTGGAGAGCAATCCCGGGTCCTCTCTCCAAACGGAAGAGGAGGCTGGACTCCCTTGAGGCCGCTCAGGGGGCTCCAAGAGACCCGCGTCGCGACTCGAGAGGAGAGCGGAGTCCTTGGCTTCCCCTCGAGACGAGGCCTGACTCCCCGGGGGAGCCTGGAATGCAACCCCGAGATCCCTGCCTTCCCTGGAGAGGAATATTAGGTCCCGGACACACGCCTAGCTGAGGTCTCTTCGGCCCTGCAGTGACTCGAGCGCAACCCCCAGCTTTCCCTCGCAACCCGAGGGGAAGATTGGGCTTCCCAGGGCCAACCCAAGGGGAAGGCTGAGATCCCCGTCGTAACTCGAGAATGCCGCCGCAACTCGAGACAAACCACGTGGTTCCCACCTCTTGGCAAGATGAGGCCCTTGTCCGCGACGGCGTCTCAAGGGAAGTCCCCTGTTCCGCCCTGAAGGGCGAAACGGTCCCTGACAGCCTTCCTGCGACCCCCAAAAGTCCCCCGACACGCCGGGTTCCCCCGAGGGGAACACCGAGGGTCCCGGCACCGCTTCCTCTGAGCCCCTTCTCCCCTCCTGATCGCGACAGGAGAGGCGATTCCCCTGCGTGGTCTGGAAGGAGTTCCCGGCCTTCCCGGCGCACCTCAGGATGAGGCCGGTCTCACGAGGAAATTCGAGACGAGCCACGTGGGTGGTGCCACATGCCGAACGCCCCCGATTCCCCAGTCCGCTCTTGAGAAGGACCCGAGGCCCGGAGCCCTCTTCGAAGGCAACCTTTTGGGTGAAGGCACAACGGGAAGGGGCACTGCCACCTCAGTGCATCGTCCGCAAAGACCCGCGGGTTCCACACACAGCTCGACGAGGGGCCTGAGACCCCCTGAGCAACTCGAGAGGCCAGCGGGGTTCCCTTCCTCAGACAAGATGAGGCCTGACTCTCCTGTCCCAACTCTGCAGGGACCCTGCGGTCGGAGTCCGAAACGGAGAGGAAGCCTGACGTTCCTGCCTCCCCTCGAGGTGAGGCCCTCTTCCGTTGCGCCAGACCCAGCGGAATCCCGAGGGGCCCCGCCACCTCCTCACGATCCCTCGCCTCTCAGAAGCACCCTGGGAAGTTCCCTAAGGTCCCCGGCAGAAGGCGAGGGAAATGAGGGTTTCCCGCCGCCCCCCGACAAAGACCTCGACAGTCCTTCTTCAACGTGTCTCGAGGCCCTAGCCCCTCCCGTGACTCGAGAGCCATGACGCGCTCCCCCTCGCCACGCGCATGGAGACCTGACTTCCCTGGCGCCGCACGAGAGGCTCCCTGAGATCCTCGTCGTGCCTCGGGAGAAAACCCCCAGGGGCGCCGCAGCTCGAGGAAACCCCTGAGACGCCCCCGTCCTCTCGAGCTGAGGGCCTTCTTTTCCTGCATGGCCTGGAGAGCAATCCCGGGTCCTCTCTCTAAACGGAAGAGGAGGCTGGACTCCCTTGAGGCCGCTCAGGGGGCTCCAAGAGACCCGCGTCGCGACTCGAAAGGAGAGCGGAGTCCTTGGCTTCCCCTCGAGACGAGGCCTGACTCCCCAGGGGAGCCTGGAATGCAACCCCGAGATCCCTGCCTTCCCTGGAGAGGAATATTAGGTCCCGGACACACGCCTAGGTGAGGTCTCTTCGGCCCTGCAGTGACTCGAGCGCAACCCCCAGCTTTCCCTCGCAACCCGAGGGCAAGATTGGGCTTCCCAGGGCCAACCCAAGGGGAAGGCTGAGATCCCCGTCATAACTCGAGAATGCCGCCGCAACTCGAGACAAACCACGTGGTTCCCACCTCTTGGCAAGATGAGGCCCTTGCCCGCGACGGCGTCTCAAGGGAAGTCCCCTGTTCTGCCCTGAAGGGCGAAAGGGTCCCTGACAGCCTTCCTGCGACCCCCAAAAGTTCCCCGACACGCCAGGTTCCCCCGAGGGGAACACCGATGGTCCCGGCACCGCTTCCTCTGAGCCCCTTCTCCCCTCCTGATCGCGACAGGAGAGGCGATTCCCCTGCGTGGTCTGGAAGGGGTTCCCGGCCTTCCCGGCGCACCTCAGGATGAGGCCGGTCTCACGAGGAAATTCGAGACGAGCCACGTGGGTGGTGCCACATGCCGAACGCCCCCGATTCCCCGGTCCGCTCTTGAGAAGGACCCGAGGCCCGGACCCCTCTTCGAAGGCAACCCTGTGGGTGAAGGCACAACACGAAGGGGCACTGCCACCCCCGTGCATCGTACGCAAGGACCCGCGGGTTCCACACACAGCTCGACGAGGGGCCTGAGACCCCCTGAGCAACTCGAGAGGCCAGTGGGTTTCCCTTCCTCAGACAAGACGAGGCCTGACTCTCCTGTCCCAACTCTGCAGGGACCCTGCGGTCGGAGGCCGAAACGGAGAGGAAGCCTGAGGTTCCTGCCTGCCCTCGAGGTGAGGCCCTCTTCCGTTGCGCTAGACCCAGCGGAGTCCCGAGGGGCCCCGCCACCTCCACAGGATCCGTCGCCTCTCAGAGGCACCCTGGGAAGTTCCCTAAGGTCCCCCGCAGAAGGAGAGGGAAACGAGAGTTTCCCGCCGCCCCCCGAGAAAGACCTCGAGAGTCCTTCTTCAACGCGTCTCGAGGCCCTAGTCCCCTCCCGTGACTCGAGAGCCATGACGCGCTGCCCCTCGCCACGCGCATGGAGACCTGACTTCCCTGGCGCCGCACGAGAGGCTCCCTGAGATCCTAGTCGTGCCTCGGGAGAAAACCCCCACGGGCGCCGCAGCTCGAGGAAACCCCTGAGACGCCCCCGTCCTCGCGAGCTGAGGGCCTTCTTTTCCTGCATGGCCTGGAGAGCAATCCCGGGTCCTCTCTCCAAACGGAAGAGGAGGCTGGACTCCCTTGAGGCCGCTCAGGGGGCTCCAAGAGACCCGCGTCGCGACTCGAGAGGAGAGCGGAGTCCTTGGCTTCCCCTCGAGACGAGGCCTGACTCCCCGGGGGAGCCTGGAATGCAACCCCGAGATCCCTGCCTTCCCTGGAGAGGAATATTAGGTCCCGGACACACGCCTAGCTGAGGTCTCTTCGGCCCTGCAGTGACTCGAGCGCAACCCCCAGCTTTCCCTCGCAACCCGAGGGGAAGATTGGGCTTCCCAGGGCCAACCCAAGGGGAAGGCTGAGATCCCCGTCGTAACTCGAGAATGCCGCCGCAACTCGAGACAAACCACGTGGTTCCCACCTCTTGGCAAGATGAGGCCCTTGTCCGCGACGGCGTCTCAAGGGAAGTCCCCTGTTCCGCCCTGAAGGGCGAAACGGTCCCTGACAGCCTTCCTGCGACCCCCAAAAGTCCCCCGACACGCCGGGTTCCCCCGAGGGGAACACCGAGGGTCCCGGCACCGCTTCCTCTGAGCCCCTTCTCCCCTCCTGATCGCGACAGGAGAGGCGATTCCCCTGCGTGGTCTGGAAGGAGTTCCCGGCCTTCCCGGCGCACCTCAGGATGAGGCCGGTCTCACGAGGAAATTCGAGACGAGCCACGTGGGTGGTGCCACATGCCGAACGCCCCCGATTCCCCAGTCCGCTCTTGAGAAGGACCCGAGGCCCGGAGCCCTCTTCGAAGGCAACCTTTTGGGTGAAGGCACAACGGGAAGGGGCACTGCCACCTCAGTGCATCGTCCGCAAAGACCCGCGGGTTCCACACACAGCTCGACGAGGGGCCTGAGACCCCCTGAGCAACTCGAGAGGCCAGCGGGGTTCCCTTCCTCAGACAAGATGAGGCCTGACTCTCCTGTCCCAACTCTGCAGGGACCCTGCGGTCGGAGTCCGAAACGGAGAGGAAGCCTGACGTTCCTGCCTCCCCTCGAGGTGAGGCCCTCTTCCGTTGCGCCAGACCCAGCGGAATCCCGAGGGGCCCCGCCACCTCCTCACGATCCCTCGCCTCTCAGAAGCACCCTGGGAAGTTCCCTAAGGTCCCCGGCAGAAGGCGAGGGAAATGAGGGTTTCCCGCCGCCCCCCGACAAAGACCTCGACAGTCCTTCTTCAACGTGTCTCGAGGCCCTAGCCCCTCCCGTGACTCGAGAGCCATGACGCGCTCCCCCTCGCCACGCGCATGGAGACCTGACTTCCCTGGCGCCGCACGAGAGGCTCCCTGAGATCCTCGTCGTGCCTCGGGAGAAAACCCCCAGGGGCGCCGCAGCTCGAGGAAACCCCTGAGACGCCCCCGTCCTCTCGAGCTGAGGGCCTTCTTTTCCTGCATGGCCTGGAGAGCAATCCCGGGTCCTCTCTCTAAACGGAAGAGGAGGCTGGACTCCCTTGAGGCCGCTCAGGGGGCTCCAAGAGACCCGCGTCGCGACTCGAAAGGAGAGCGGAGTCCTTGGCTTCCCCTCGAGACGAGGCCTGACTCCCCAGGGGAGCCTGGAATGCAACCCCGAGATCCCTGCCTTCCCTGGAGAGGAATATTAGGTCCCGGACACACGCCTAGCTGAGGTCTCTTCGGCCCTGCAGTGACTCGAGCGCAACCCCCAGCTTTCCCTCGCAACCCGAGGGCAAGATTGGGCTTCCCAGGGCCAACCCAAGGGGAAGGCTGAGATCCCCGTCATAACTCGAGAATGCCGCCGCAACTCGAGACAAACCACGTGGTTCCCACCTCTTGGCAAGATGAGGCCCTTGCCCGCGACGGCGTCTCAAGGGAAGTCCCCTGTTCTGCCCTGAAGGGCGAAAGGGTCCCTGACAGCCTTCCTGCGACCCCCAAAAGTTCCCCGACACGCCAGGTTCCCCCGAGGGGAACACCGATGGTCCCGGCACCGCTTCCTCTGAGCCCCTTCTCCCCTCCTGATCGCGACAGGAGAGGCGATTCCCCTGCGTGGTCTGGAAGGGGTTCCCGGCCTTCCCGGCGCACCTCAGGATGAGGCCGGTCTCACGAGGAAATTCGAGACGAGCCACGTGGGTGGTGCCACATGCCGAACGCCCCCGATTCCCCGGTCCGCTCTTGAGAAGGACCCGAGGCCCGGACCCCTCTTCGAAGGCAACCCTGTGGGTGAAGGCACAACACGAAGGGGCACTGCCACCCCCGTGCATCGTACGCAAGGACCCGCGGGTTCCACACACAGCTCGACGAGGGGCCTGAGACCCCCTGAGCAACTCGAGAGGCCAGTGGGTTTCCCTTCCTCAGACAAGACGAGGCCTGACTCTCCTGTCCCAACTCTGCAGGGACCCTGCGGTCGGAGGCCGAAACGGAGAGGAAGCCTGAGGTTCCTGCCTGCCCTCGAGGTGAGGCCCTCTTCCGTTGCGCTAGACCCAGCGGAGTCCCGAGGGGCCCCGCCACCTCCACAGGATCCGTCGCCTCTCAGAGGCACCCTGGGAAGTTCCCTAAGGTCCCCCGCAGAAGGAGAGGGAAACGAGAGTTTCCCGCCGCCCCCCGAGAAAGACCTCGAGAGTCCTTCTTCAACGCGTCTCGAGGCCCTAGTCCCCTCCCGTGACTCGAGAGCCATGACGCGCTGCCCCTCGCCACGCGCATGGAGACCTGACTTCCCTGGCGCCGCACGAGAGGCTCCCTGAGATCCTAGTCGTGCCTCGGGAGAAAACCCCCACGGGCGCCGCAGCTCGAGGAAACCCCTGAGACGCCCCCGTCCTCGCGAGCTGAGGGCCTTCTTTTCCTGCATGGCCTGGAGAGCAATCCCGGGTCCTCTCTCCAAACGGAAGAGGAGGCTGGACTCCCTTGAGGCCGCTCAGGGGGCTCCAAGAGACCCGCGTCGCGACTCGAGAGGAGAGCGGAGTCCTTGGCTTCCCCTCGAGACGAGGCCTGACTCCCCGGGGGAGCCTGGAATGCAACCCCGAGATCCCTGCCTTCCCTGGAGAGGAATATTAGGTCCCGGACACACGCCTAGCTGAGGTCTCTTCGGCCCTGCAGTGACTCGAGCGCAACCCCCAGCTTTCCCTCGCAACCCGAGGGGAAGATTGGGCTTCCCAGGGCCAACCCAAGGGGAAGGCTGAGATCCCCGTCGTAACTCGAGAATGCCGCCGCAACTCGAGACAAACCACGTGGTTCCCACCTCTTGGCAAGATGAGGCCCTTGTCCGCGACGGCGTCTCAAGGGAAGTCCCCTGTTCCGCCCTGAAGGGCGAAACGGTCCCTGACAGCCTTCCTGCGACCCCCAAAAGTCCCCCGACACGCCGGGTTCCCCCGAGGGGAACACCGAGGGTCCCGGCACCGCTTCCTCTGAGCCCCTTCTCCCCTCCTGATCGCGACAGGAGAGGCGATTCCCCTGCGTGGTCTGGAAGGAGTTCCCGGCCTTCCCGGCGCACCTCAGGATGAGGCCGGTCTCACGAGGAAATTCGAGACGAGCCACGTGGGTGGTGCCACATGCCGAACGCCCCCGATTCCCCAGTCCGCTCTTGAGAAGGACCCGAGGCCCGGAGCCCTCTTCGAAGGCAACCTTTTGGGTGAAGGCACAACGGGAAGGGGCACTGCCACCTCAGTGCATCGTCCGCAAAGACCCGCGGGTTCCACACACAGCTCGACGAGGGGCCTGAGACCCCCTGAGCAACTCGAGAGGCCAGCGGGGTTCCCTTCCTCAGACAAGATGAGGCCTGACTCTCCTGTCCCAACTCTGCAGGGACCCTGCGGTCGGAGTCCGAAACGGAGAGGAAGCCTGACGTTCCTGCCTCCCCTCGAGGTGAGGCCCTCTTCCGTTGCGCCAGACCCAGCGGAATCCCGAGGGGCCCCGCCACCTCCTCACGATCCCTCGCCTCTCAGAGGCACCCTGGGAAGTTCCCTAAGGTCCCCGGCAGAAGGCGAGGGAAATGAGGGTTTCCCGCCGCCCCCCGACAAAGACCTCGACAGTCCTTCTTCAACGTGTCTCGAGGCCCTAGCCCCTCCCGTGACTCGAGAGCCATGACGCGCTCCCCCTCGCCACGCGCATGGAGACCTGACTTCCCTGGCGCCGCACGAGAGGCTCCCTGAGATCCTCGTCGTGCCTCGGGAGAAAACCCCCAGGGGCGCCGCAGCTCGAGGAAACCCCTGAGACGCCCCCGTCCTCTCGAGCTGAGGGCCTTCTTTTCCTGCATGGCCTGGAGAGCAATCCCGGGTCCTCTCTCTAAACGGAAGAGGAGGCTGGACTCCCTTGAGGCCGCTCAGGGGGCTCCAAGAGACCCGCGTCGCGACTCGAAAGGAGAGCGGAGTCCTTGGCTTCCCCTCGAGACGAGGCCTGACTCCCCAGGGGAGCCTGGAATGCAACCCCGAGATCCCTGCCTTCCCTGGAGAGGAATATTAGGTCCCGGACACACGCCTAGGTGAGGTCTCTTCGGCCCTGCAGTGACTCGAGCGCAACCCCCAGCTTTCCCTCGCAACCCGAGGGCAAGATTGGGCTTCCCAGGGCCAACCCAAGGGGAAGGCTGAGATCCCCGTCATAACTCGAGAATGCCGCCGCAACTCGAGACAAACCACGTGGTTCCCACCTCTTGGCAAGATGAGGCCCTTGCCCGCGACGGCGTCTCAAGGGAAGTCCCCTGTTCTGCCCTGAAGGGCGAAAGGGTCCCTGACAGCCTTCCTGCGACCCCCAAAAGTTCCCCGACACGCCAGGTTCCCCCGAGGGGAACACCGATGGTCCCGGCACCGCTTCCTCTGAGCCCCTTCTCCCCTCCTGATCGCGACAGGAGAGGCGATTCCCCTGCGTGGTCTGGAAGGGGTTCCCGGCCTTCCCGGCGCACCTCAGGATGAGGCCGGTCTCACGAGGAAATTCGAGACGAGCCACGTGGGTGGTGCCACATGCCGAACGCCCCCGATTCCCCGGTCCGCTCTTGAGAAGGACCCGAGGCCCGGACCCCTCTTCGAAGGCAACCCTGTGGGTGAAGGCACAACACGAAGGGGCACTGCCACCCCCGTGCATCGTACGCAAGGACCCGCGGGTTCCACACACAGCTCGACGAGGGGCCTGAGACCCCCTGAGCAACTCGAGAGGCCAGTGGGTTTCCCTTCCTCAGACAAGACGAGGCCTGACTCTCCTGTCCCAACTCTGCAGGGACCCTGCGGTCGGAGGCCGAAACGGAGAGGAAGCCTGAGGTTCCTGCCTGCCCTCGAGGTGAGGCCCTCTTCCGTTGCGCTAGACCCAGCGGAGTCCCGAGGGGCCCCGCCACCTCCACAGGATCCGTCGCCTCTCAGAGGCACCCTGGGAAGTTCCCTAAGGTCCCCCGCAGAAGGAGAGGGAAACGAGAGTTTCCCGCCGCCCCCCGAGAAAGACCTCGAGAGTCCTTCTTCAACGCGTCTCGAGGCCCTAGTCCCCTCCCGTGACTCGAGAGCCATGACGCGCTGCCCCTCGCCACGCGCATGGAGACCTGACTTCCCTGGCGCCGCACGAGAGGCTCCCTGAGATCCTAGTCGTGCCTCGGGAGAAAACCCCCACGGGCGCCGCAGCTCGAGGAAACCCCTGAGACGCCCCCGTCCTCGCGAGCTGAGGGCCTTCTTTTCCTGCATGGCCTGGAGAGCAATCCCGGGTCCTCTCTCCAAACGGAAGAGGAGGCTGGACTCCCTTGAGGCCGCTCAGGGGGCTCCAAGAGACCCGCGTCGCGACTCGAGAGGAGAGCGGAGTCCTTGGCTTCCCCTCGAGACGAGGCCTGACTCCCCGGGGGAGCCTGGAATGCAACCCCGAGATCCCTGCCTTCCCTGGAGAGGAATATTAGGTCCCGGACACACGCCTAGCTGAGGTCTCTTCGGCCCTGCAGTGACTCGAGCGCAACCCCCAGCTTTCCCTCGCAACCCGAGGGGAAGATTGGGCTTCCCAGGGCCAACCCAAGGGGAAGGCTGAGATCCCCG
Organism: Bubalus kerabau; assembly: GCF_029407905.1. Taxonomy (NCBI): domain Eukaryota; kingdom Metazoa; phylum Chordata; class Mammalia; order Artiodactyla; family Bovidae; genus Bubalus; species Bubalus kerabau. The sequence goes on along the minus strand of NW_026577886.1, from coordinate 1,760,177 downwards.
TCGTAACTCGAGAATGCCGCCGCAACTCGAGACAAACCACGTGGTTCCCACCTCTTGGCAAGATGAGGCCCTTGTCCGCGACGGCGTCTCAAGGGAAGTCCCCTGTTCCGCCCTGAAGGGCGAAACGGTCCCTGACAGCCTTCCTGCGACCCCCAAAAGTCCCCCGACACGCCGGGTTCCCCCGAGGGGAACACCGAGGGTCCCGGCACCGCTTCCTCTGAGCCCCTTCTCCCCTCCTGATCGCGACAGGAGAGGCGATTCCCCTGCGTGGTCTGGAAGGAGTTCCCGGCCTTCCCGGCGCACCTCAGGATGAGGCCGGTCTCACGAGGAAATTCGAGACGAGCCACGTGGGTGGTGCCACATGCCGAACGCCCCCGATTCCCCAGTCCGCTCTTGAGAAGGACCCGAGGCCCGGAGCCCTCTTCGAAGGCAACCTTTTGGGTGAAGGCACAACGGGAAGGGGCACTGCCACCTCAGTGCATCGTCCGCAAAGACCCGCGGGTTCCACACACAGCTCGACGAGGGGCCTGAGACCCCCTGAGCAACTCGAGAGGCCAGCGGGGTTCCCTTCCTCAGACAAGATGAGGCCTGACTCTCCTGTCCCAACTCTGCAGGGACCCTGCGGTCGGAGTCCGAAACGGAGAGGAAGCCTGACGTTCCTGCCTCCCCTCGAGGTGAGGCCCTCTTCCGTTGCGCCAGACCCAGCGGAATCCCGAGGGGCCCCGCCACCTCCTCACGATCCCTCGCCTCTCAGAAGCACCCTGGGAAGTTCCCTAAGGTCCCCGGCAGAAGGCGAGGGAAATGAGGGTTTCCCGCCGCCCCCCGACAAAGACCTCGACAGTCCTTCTTCAACGTGTCTCGAGGCCCTAGCCCCTCCCGTGACTCGAGAGCCATGACGCGCTCCCCCTCGCCACGCGCATGGAGACCTGACTTCCCTGGCGCCGCACGAGAGGCTCCCTGAGATCCTCGTCGTGCCTCGGGAGAAAACCCCCAGGGGCGCCGCAGCTCGAGGAAACCCCTGAGACGCCCCCGTCCTCTCGAGCTGAGGGCCTTCTTTTCCTGCATGGCCTGGAGAGCAATCCCGGGTCCTCTCTCTAAACGGAAGAGGAGGCTGGACTCCCTTGAGGCCGCTCAGGTGGCTCCAAAAGACCCGCGTCGCGGCTCGAAAGGAGAGCGGAGTCCTTGGCTTCCCCTCGAGACGAGGCCTGACTCCCCGGGGGAGCCTGGAATGCAACCCCGAGATCCCTGCCTTCCCTGGAGAGGAATATTAGGTCCCGGACACACGCCTAGGTGAGGACTCTTCGGCCCTGCAGTGACTCGAGCGCAACCCCCAGCTTTCCCTCGCAACCCGAGGGCAAGATTGGGCTTCACAGGGCCAACCCAAGGGGAAGGCTGAGATCCCCGTCGTAACTCGAGAATCCCGCCGCAACTCGAGACAAACCACGTGGTTCCCACCTCTTGGCAAGATGAGGCCCTTGCCCGCGACGGCGTCTCAAGGGAAGTCCCCTGTTCCGCCCTGAAGGGCGAAAGGGTCCCTGACAGCCTTCCTGCGACCCCCAAAAGTTCCCCGACACGCCAGGTTCCCCCGAGGGGAACACCGATGGTCCCGGCACCGCTTCCTCTGAGCCCCTTCTCCCCTCCTGATCGCGACAGGAGAGGCGATTCCCCTGCGTGGTCTGGAAGGTGTTCCCTGTCTTCCCGGCGCACCTCAGGATGAGGCCGGTCTCACGAGGAAATTCGAGACGAGCCACGTGGGTGGTGCCACATGCCGAACGCCCCCGATTCCCCGGTCCGCTCTTGAGAAGGACCCGAGGCCCGGACCCCTCTTCGAGGGCAACCCTGTGGGTGAAGGCACAACACAAAGGGGCACTGCCACCCCCGTGCATCGTCCGCAAAGACCCGCGGGTTCCACACACAGCTCGACGAGGGGCCTGAGACCCCCTGAGCAACTCGAGAGGCCAGCGGGTTTCCCTTCCTCAGACAAGACGAGGCCTGACTCTCCTGTCCCAACTCTGCAGGGACCCTGCGGTAGGAGTCCGAAAAGGAGAGGAAGCCTGAGGTTCCTGCCTCCCCTCGAGGTGAGGCCCTCTTCCGTTGCGCCAGACCCAGCGGAGTCCCGAGGGGCCCCGCCACCTCCACAGGATCCCTCGCCTCTCAGAGGCACCCTGGGAAGTTCCCTAAGGTCCCCGGCAGAAGGCGAGGGACACGAGGGTTTCCCGCCGCCCCCCGAGAAAGACCTCGAGAGTCCTTCTTCAACGCGTCTCGAGGCCCTAGTCCCCTCCCGTGACTCGAGAGCCAGGACGCGCTCCCCCTTGCCACGCGCATGGAGACCTGACTTCCCTGGCGCCGCACGAGAGGCTCCCTGAGATCCTCGTCGTGCCTCGGGAGAAAACCCCCACGGGCGCCGCAGCTCGAGGAAACCCCTGAGACGCCCCCGTCCTCGCGAGCTGAGGGCCTTCTTTTCCTGCATGCCCTGGAGAGCAATCCCGGGTCCTCTCTCCAAACGGAAGAGGAGGCTGGACTCCCTTGAGGCCGCTCAGGGGGCTCCAAGAGACCCGCGTCGCGACTCGAGAGGAGAGCGGAGTCCTTGGCTTCCCCTCGAGACGAGGCCTGACTCCCCGGTGGAGCCTGGAATGCAACCCCGAGATTCCTGCCTTCCCTGGAGAGGAACATTAGGTCCCGGACACACGCCTAGGTGAGGTCTCTTCGGCCCTGCAGTGACTCGAGCGCAACCCCCAGCTTTCCCTCGCAACCCGAGGGTAAGATTGGGCTTCCCAGGGCCAACCCAAGAGGAAGCCTGAGATCCCCGTCATAACTTGAGAATCCCGCCGCAACTCGAGAAAAACCACGTGGTTCCCACCTCTTGGCAAGATGAGGCCCTTGCCCGCGACGGCGTCTCAAGAGAAGTCCCCTGTTCCGCCCTGAAGGGCGAAAGGGTCCCTGACAGCTTTAATGCGACCCCCAAATCTCCCCGACACACCGGCTTCCCTCGAGGGGAACACCGAGGGTCCCGTCACCGCTTCATCTGAGCCCCTTCTCCCCTTCTGATCGCGACAGGAGAGTCGATTCCCCTGCGTGGTCTGGAAGGGGTTCCCAGCTTTCCCGGCACACCTCAGGATGAGGCCGGCCTCCCGAGGAAATTCGAGACGAGCCCCATGGGTGGTGCCACATGCCGAAGGACTCCGATTTCCCAGTCCGCTCTGGATAGGAACCTGATGCCCGGACACCTCTTCGAAGGCAACCCTGTGGGTGAAGGTACCACTCGAAGGGGCACTGACACCCCCGTGCATCGTCCGGGATACCCCGCGGTATCCACACACAGCTCTACGAGGTGCCTGAGACACCCTGAGCAATTCGAGAGGCAAGCGGAGTTCCCTTCCTCAGACAAGACGAGGCCTGACTCTCCTGTCCCAACTCTGCAGGGACCCTGTGGTCGGAGTTCGAAAAGGAGAGGAAGCCTAAGGTTCCTGCCTCCCCTCGAGGTGAGGCCCTCTTCCTTTGCGACAAGCCCAGCGGAGTCCCGAAAGGCCTCGCCAACTCCACAGGATCACTCACCTATCAGAGGCACCATGGGAAGTTCCCTAAGGTCCCCGGCAGAAGTCGAGGGAAACGAGGCTTTCCCGCCCGAACCCCAGAAAGACCTCGAGTGTCCTTCTTCAATGCCTCTGGAGGCCCTAGTCCTCTCCCATGACTCGAGAGCCATGATGCGCTCCCCCTCGCCACGGGCACGGAGACCTGACTTCCCTGGCACCGCACGAGAGGCTCCCTGAGATCTTCGTCTTGCCTCGTGAGAAAACCCCCACGGGCGCCGCAGCTCGAGGAAACCCCTGAGAAGCCCCCGTCCTCGCGAGGTGAGAGCCTTCTTTTCCTGCCTTACCCAGAGGGCAATCCCGAGTCCTCTCTCCAAACTGAAGAGGAGGCCTGACTCCCTTGAGGCCACTCAGTGGGCTCCAAGAGATCTGCGTCGCGACTTGAGAGGAGAGCGGCATCCTTTGCTTGCCCTCGAGACGAGGCCTGACTCCCCGGAGGAGTCTGGAACGCCACCCCGAGATCACTGTCTTCCCTTGAGAGGAACCTTAAGTCCCGGACACAGGCCTAGATGAGGTCTCTTTGGCCCTGCAGTGACTCTAGTGCAACCCTCAGCTTTCCCTCGCAACTCGAATGGAAGATTAGGCTTCCCAGGCCAATACAAGAGGAAGCCTGAAATCCCCGTCGTAACTCTAGAATCCCGCCGCAACTCGAGAAAATCCACATGGTTCCAACGTCTTCGCAAGATGAGGCCCTTGCCCGCTACAGCGTCTCAAGGGAAGTCCTAGGTTCTGTCCTGAACTGCGAAACGGTACCTGACTCCTTTCATGCATCCGCCAAAAGTCCCTCACACGCCGGTTTCCCTCGAGGGTAACACCGAGGGTTCCGGCCCCACTTCATCTGAGCCCCTTCTCCCCTCCTGATGGCGACAGGAGAGTCGATCCCCCTGAGTTGTCAGGAAGGGTCCTCAGCCTTCCTGGCACACCTCAGGATGAAGCCAGCCTTACTAGGAAATTTGAGACTAGCCCCGTGGGTGGTCCCACATGCCGAAAGACCCCGATTTCCCTGTCCGCTCTTGAAAAGAACCGGAGGCCCGGACACCTCTTCGAAGGCAAGCCAGTGGTTGAAGGCACAACACGAAGGGGCACTGTCACTGTCGTGCATCGTCCGGAAACACCCGCAGGTTCCACACACAGCTCAACAAGGGGCCTGAGACCCCCTGAGCACCTCGAGAGGCAAGCAGAGTTCCCTTCCTCAGACAAGACGATTCCTGAGTCTCCTGTCCCAACTCTGCATGGACCCTGCTGTCGGAGTCCGAAACGGAGAGGAAGCCTGAGGTTCCTGCCTTCCCTGGAGATGAGGCCCTCTTCCATTGCGCCAAACCCAGCGGAGTCCTGAGAGGCCCCGCCAACTCCTCGGCATCCCTCATCTGTCAGAAGCACACTGGGAAGTTCCCTAAGGTCACCGGTAAACTTTTATTGCACAAGGTCCACATGAAAAGGCCCACGCAGTAGGACATCCACAGATTCTGTCTGCCATTAAAGGGCAGTAAGGTGCCCTCCCCACTTCTTTGCTGCCTGGGCGGCCACCAGGGTGCAATTCGCGTACCCTTCCCTTTCCCATCCTAGCATGTGCTCCAGGGCCCGCTGGCCTACAAAGTGCCAGAAGCAGGTCTGGGCCAGCCGGCCAGAATTCAGGGTTCTGTCCCTTGGACTTCCAGCGGACACTAGGCTGCTTGGGAAAACCGAGCAGACTCTGAGGTTTTTCAGCAGAGGGGTGGAGCGGTAAAGGCCTTGACCCCAAAGACGAGGCCTTTCTGCGACCGCCAGGTTGGGGAGCTCTGAGACTGTGCCAACACAGGGCGGAATACATGGTTCCCTGCTCCACGCAGTCCCCGTTCCCTTACCTGTGTTCCGCACCCCTCTGCTGTGGCCAATGGATGCCGATCCTTGGGGATCCAGGAGTTCACGAAATGGGCATTCCCAGCCGCAATGGCGACCCCCAACAGCACATCTGAAAAGCCCTCCCCCACCCCCGCCAGGAGCCGACACCCGCTGCGAACGGACCCCCACCCCGCCCCGTGCCGCCAGGTTTCGCCCCGGACCTGCCGGGCTCCCGGCGGGTTCCAAGCCACATTGGCGACCCCCGGGAACACAACAGGGACCGACCACCCACCCACAGCGAGCGGAATCTCGACCTGTGCAGCCCAGGTTTACCCCGCCCTGGGTGCGCTCCCGGAGCGTTTCCAGCCGCAGTGGCCATCTCCGAGAGCACAACTGGGAAGCCCTCCCCCACCCCTGCCAGGAGCCGACACCCGCCCTGCGCCGCCCGGGTTCGCCCCGCCCCTGCCGCGCTCCAGGGGCGCTGCCCACCTTCACCAGCGGCTCCCGGTGAGCCCCGTCCCCACGCCCGCTTCCAGGAGAGGCTCTCGGACCTCGCTGCTGCCACCAGGTCAAACATGAGGACAATACATACACCCCACAGAGACAATCCAAGCTGTCTATGATTTAGGGATAAAACGAGGACTACAGAAAGGCAAGATGACCTGACCTAGGAGGGCCATGATATTCTATAGAACCAGACAAAGTTGGTTACCAAGGAAACTTTTTTCCTTGGAACCCGGAAAGCTGGTTCTTTGCATATGCAATGACCAACAATTAGCTTGTTACCCAAGCCTGCCTCACTGCCACCCCCATCCCCCCACTCCCCAGAAGACTGGCTCAGAGAAATATTTTAAATCTCAGGCGGAAACCTGGAAGATGTCTTGTCTGTCTGTTTGGATTAAGGTATGTGTCAGTGTGAGCCTTGTGTTTTTTGATAATATTGCTCAAGTTCTGTGTTCTGATTTCAGTGGTCTCAAGACAAGGCAGCCCTTCCAAATCAAACTGCTGGAAATACAAGAAAACATTGACCTAAATGAATGTCAGAGTCCCGTGAACTGGGAACTAGTCAATATTAAATATCTAGTATTTTTGGTTTTGCTCCTCCATTATAGACATGTCTAAGAGTCAACAACACTAACACAACATGTTCATAGTGCCTAGGTTTCTTTTGAGGTAAAAATTGCTCTATTGTTATATCTGTCACAAGCTTGTCAGCAAGAAACTACCTGGAAACGACAACAACAAAAGTAAAAAATGTAAATGTGATATGAGCTTTTAGACAAACTCTTTACAATAATTATACTCTAAAATATCTGCCTCTCATAGTCTTGATTGAAGGCAGAGGAGAAGGGGATGACAGAGGATAAGATGGTTGGATGGCATCACTGACTCGATGGACATGAGTTTGAGCAAGCCCCTGGAGCTGGTGACAGACACGGAAGCCTGGCGTCCTTCAGGACACGGGGTCCCAAAGAGTCAGACACGACTGAGCAACTGAACTGAACTGAACTAACAAACGTTTCTCCAGGTGTTTTGGTTACCCGAGTTTCTATCCTTGTGACGACAGTGTATTGAATATCTAGGTCATTTCCAAATAAATGAAAGTTCTGAAACATTCACGACTTGAAAGGACCTCCCTTTTACACAGAAACAAAAGAGATTTTTGACTCTCCATGAATAGTGTCTGGCACCATCCTGACATGTTAAATGTAAGAAAGCAATTGTTTTGTTTTGTTTTGTTCTGTTCTTGGGGGTGGGGGGAGGGGGGCGGGCTATAGCGAATGCCAATATAAAAGTCAGTTCTTGGTTGCTGAAGGGAAATGTATGACTTGTTATTACAAGAAAGTATGTGGAATGCAATGGCACTTGAGGAAGGAAAACGAAGTAGTTCTGTCTTACAGGTGGCAGTTTCAGGATGGGAGAAGCAAGGGAATGGGTACAGAATGGGATAAGGAGGTTGTAGGGAAAGTGGACCCCCAGAAAAGAGTTCTGTGCCTAGCACAAGTTTTCTTGAGATGTCGAACTGCCTTTGCTAATGGAGTTTAAGTTTCTTTACCTCTTAAGTGATCTCTTCTAGGTTGACCTAGAACAGAAATCTTTTGTTAGCTTTGGCTAAATGGAGAAGTAGTGTTTCACGGTGACATATGTGATCCTTCCTGACTGTTTGCAGCCCTTTTGATATCGATGCACTGCTTCTGCTGCTGCTGCCGCCGCCGCTGCTGCTAAGTCGTTTCAGTCGTGTCCGACTCTGTGCGACCCCATAGAAGGCAGCCCACCAGGCCCCACAGTCCCTGGGGTTCTCTAGGCAAGAACACTGGAGTGGGTTGCCATTTCCTCCTCCCATGCATGAAAGTGAAAAGTGAACGTGAAGTCGCTCAGTGGTGTCTGAGTCTTAGCGACCCCATAGACTGCAGCCTACCAGGCTCCTCCATCCATGTGATTTTCCACGCAAGAGTACTGGAGTGGGGTGCCATTGCCTTCTCGCTAGCTTTGGGATGCCAATGACCATCCACCCTTACCAGGCAACAGAGAAGAGAAAAACACTTACCACAGGAGGTCCTGGTAAGGAACAAGGAACTAACAAGCTCCCGCCAACCAGGATTCTGCAGAGGTCAACAAGAGGTCAATAAAAGTTGGAAGACTGCAGTCCAGAGGTCCTAGCAACTTCCATCTTGCAGCAGAGACCCAGCATAGTCAAAACGAATTCAATGTTGCAAAAAATAAGTAAACAAACAAAGGACAGAAGTTCTTTGAACACATGACTGAGATTAGGGGTGAGGCAGTACATGTATGGTGCCCGGAAAATCTTAAAGTATGAGAAAGGAAAGAAATTAAAGACAATTATCAAGCTGTCCAAATTGATAAAAACGAAAGATTACACAGTTTTTTCTGTATATATTAGCAGATAATAATCTGAAAAGGAATTAAAAAAAATTCCCTTTCAATAATGTCAACATGAATACAACACTTTGCCATGGATGTAACGAGGATGACAAGACTGGCACACTGGAAATTATACACCCTGGCTGAAAACTATACTGAATACATGGACAGATATTCCATAACAATGGAAAGACTTAAGATGGCAATACCATGGAATGCATCTTCAATCTGAAATGAAGATTTGATACGATTTGATCGCTCAGAGCTTTTGTGTCATCAATTGTTATTAAAGTATAAATGAGATAGAGAAAGCTGCTGACTTAGACTTGAGGCGGGGTGTGCGCCCTGCTGGTCTCTAGCCAGATATTCTACAGGCACTAGCAGTCAGCTAAGGAAAGAAAGGCACTGTCTCAGGGAATGGCACCAGGCCCCTCCCCCACGACATGCCTTGAGGTCACATTGGCAGCAGGTGAGTCATCCTGGGCCAAAAACTGATTGACATGAATCTTGAAGAAAGGCAGTATTCCAGGCAAATATATCATTTCCTTAACATAGATTAGGAGAACAAGGTACGAGGAAAATATACTGTTTTGTTCAAGTCGCTTCTGAGCCTACTGGGGGAACCGACCTGAAGCCAGAGTCCAGCGGATATACATAGGATATGTACATCGCTTAAGACAAACATTTCCTCAGGAACAAATGCATTGCTTAGCTCAAGGTTTGTCTGCGAAATTCTTACACATCAGGAGATGGCTCCGAGCTGGGTTTCTACACACAAGAACATGAATGCAAAGGACAAGCCTGCACAGCCCATCTGCCCCCCTCCCCCACAGCCAGCAGCATTTCCAAGTGACCTCCTAAGGCCTTCCCCAAAATACAGGGGCACCTCTGGGTTTCCTGTTTCCCTCACTTCGAAAACTTTTCTTAAAAAAAAAAAAAATCCTGCACACTTCTTGATAGAATGCCACAGTGCAAGGAAAACAGGCCTTCAATACTTAAACCTCCCTGTGCCAAACACTTGGGGCTTGGTTTTGTTTTGTTTTGTTTTTTAATTACACCACCACATAATTTAAACTTTTTACAATTTCTAATTATTCAGTACCAAAACACCAAACTTTTATTGCACAAGGTCCCCATGAAAAGGCCCACGCATCAAGAGAGCCACAGATTCTGCCATGAAAGGGCAGCAAGGTGCCCTCCCCCCTTCTTTGCTGCCTGGGCGGCCACCAGGGTTTGAAATCCATGCACCCTACTAACTTTCTAGGGTGCAATTCGCGGACCCTTCCCTTTCTCATCCTAACAGGTGCTCCAGGGCCCGCTGGCCTACAAAGTGCCAGAAGCAGGGCTGGGCCAGCCGGCCAGAGTTCAGGGTTCTGTCCCTTGGACTTCCAGGGGACACTAGGCTGCTTGGGAAAACCGTGCAGACTGAGATTCTTCAGCAAAGGGGTGGAGCGGTAAAGGCCTTGACACCAAGGGCGAGGCCTTTCTGCAACCTCCAGGTTGGGGAGCTCCGAGAATGTGCCAACAGAGGGTGGAATACGTGGTTCCCTGCTCCACGCAGTCCCAGTTCCCTTACCTGTGATCCGCAGCCCTCCGCTGCACCCACGGGATGGCGATCCTTGGGGACCCAGGAGCGGACGAAATGGGCGTTCCCAGCCGCAGTTGCAACCCCCGAGAGCGCAATTGGGACCGACCCCCACCTAAAGCCATCGGAATCTCGACCCGCGCAGCCCGGGTTTACCCAGTCCCGGGTGCGCTCCCGGCGCGTTTTCAGCCTCAGTGTCCACCTCCGAGAGCACAACTGGGAAGCCCGCCCCCACCGCCGCCAGAAGCCGAACCCCGCCCCACGCCGCCCGCGTTCGCCCCGCCCCTGCACGGTCCAGGTACCTTCCCAGCTTCTAGCGTTCACGCCCGGGTAGGATCAGGATGCAGGAGTATGGGAGATGTGTCTGGAGCCTGACAGCCTCAGCTCCGCTCTGGCCTGCCCTTTGGACCTAGGAGCCAGGCCAACTTGCAGAGGGCTTAGGGCCCCATTGTATGCAAACTACCAAGGCCTACCGCAAGGAGAGCTCTGTCCGAGGGAAGGGAAGCGCCCCAGGCTGCGTTCCCAAGCTGTTGCTTGGCAATGCAGACTCAGCGGTAAACGGAGGGAATCAGGGTCCTAGTGCCCCTGTCTTGGGGAGGAAGCTCCACAGCCAGAGTGTTCCTCCCTTTGTGCCCAGAAAGCGCCTGCCAGACTGGGCTTCCCCGGAGCTCTGTTGCAGAGCAGAGACGTGTGGATGTGTTTTGGGGCCTTGACATGTGCGTTTGGGCTCCCTAGCACAGCCCCAGCGTAGGGGAACCAGCCCCTGAGCAAAGAGCTCCAGGCAGTGCTTTGTGCCCAGGCCTGGATGCCCAGTCCCAGCACGCGGGAGAGATGAGTTAGGCTGCCGGCGGGTCCTTGCAAGCCTGTATTGGAAAGGACCGAGTGAGCTTCCACACCGGCGGAGCTGCAGACCTGCGCCCAGGTGCGATAGGACAGAGCCCCTGTCGAGAGGCTGCTCTGCCTGGGCGAGCCTCGCCAAGCCTTTCCCAGCTTCTAGCGTTTGTGCCTGCAAAGGAGCAGGCTGCGGGAGTGTGGGCGACATGACTGGCTCCTGACTGGCCTCAGCTCCGCTCTTGCCTTCCCTTTGGACCTAGGAGCCAGGCCTCCTTGCAGACGGCTTAGGGCACGGGGGTGTGCAAACTGCGAAAGACTCCCGCAGGGAGACCTCTGTCTGAGGGAAGGGAAATGCCCCAGGTTGCATTCCCAAGCTGTTGCTTGGTAGCCCAGACTCAGCGCTGAACGGAGGGAATCAGGGTCCCAGTGCCCCTGTCATGGGGAGGGAGCTCCACAGCCAGAGTGTTCCTCCGTTTGTGTTCAGAAACCGCCTTTCAGACTGGGCTTCCCCGGAGCTCAGCTCCAGAGCAGAGTCGTGTGCATGTGGTTTGGGGCCTTCCCCTGTGCCTTTGGGCTCCCTAGCACAGTCCCAGCGCAGGGGAACCAGCCCCTGAGCAGAGAGCTCCAGGCAGTGCTCTGTGCCCTGGATTGGAAGCCCACTCCCAGCACGCGGGAGAATAGAGTCAGGCCGCCGTCGGGTGCTTGCAAGCCTGTACTGGGAAGGACCGAATGAGCTTCCACTCCGGCAGAGCTCCAGATCTGCGCCCAGGCGCGATATCGCAGAGCCCCAGCCTAGAGGCTGCTCTGCCTGGGCGAGCCTCGCCAAGCCCTTCCCAGCTTCTAGCTTTCACGCAGGGGAAGGAACAGACTGCGGAGGTGGGGGAGACGTGACTGGCGGGCGCCTTACTGGCCTCAGCTCCGCTCTTCCCTTCCCTTTGCACCTATGATCCATGCCTCCTTGCAGAGGGCTTAGGGCCCGAAGGAGAGCTCTGTCAGAGGGAAGGGAAGCGCCCCAGGCTGCATTCCCAAGCTGTTGTTTAGCCGCCCAGACTCAGCGCTGCACAGGGGTAATCAGGCTCTCTGTGGCCGCAGCTTCACACACAGGTGTGTCTCCGTAGGAATCAAGAAAGATCCTGACAGAGTGAGGTTCATTAGAGCTATAATAAAGAGCAAAGGCTTGTCCATGTGGTCTTGCCTTCCCCTGTGCCTTTGGGTCTCCAGGCTCGGCCCCAGCTCCATGGAAACAACCCCTGAGAAAATATCTTCAAGATACGCTTTTCCCAGTGTCTGGGAACCGGGGTTCGTAGGAGGAGAGAAAAGCACGCCTCCATCAGGAACGAAAAGGCAGCTAACCTGCCTGTGTTTTGAAGCCTCTATTTGGAAGGAATGGGTTAGCTTCTCCTAAAGGAGGCCTCCAGATCTGCTCAGAATTCGGTAATTCCAGAGGCAGGGTACTGGTTCCTGACTGTCCTTTGCTAGCCTTGCAAAGATATTCCTAGATTCTAGAGTTATTTTCCATGAAGGAGCAGGCTTCGGGAATGTGTCAGACGGGACTGGCTCCTTATTGACCTCAGCTCAGCTATTGCCTTTCCATTCAAACTAGGGCAAGGCCCTACTTTATGAAGGGTAAGGGTCTTCTTCTTTGCAAACTGCCAAGGGCTACAGCAATGAGACCTCTGTCAAGGCGAGGGAAGCCTAAGAGGATGGATTCTCAAGCAGGTGCTTTGCCACAAACCATCAGCACCCCACGGAGAGAATCAAGCTCCCTGAGCACCAATGTTGGGAGTGTAGCTTCACACACAGAGTTGTCTCTATAGGAGCCAAAAATGTTCCTGAGAGATTAGGTTCACTAAAACTCTCCTACAGAGCATAGACCTGTCCATGTGGTTTTGCCTTCCCCTGTGAGTTGGGTCCTCGAGGTCCGCCACACCTCCGGGGAAACTGTCCCTGAGAAAAGATATCCAGGAACCTCTTCGCCGAGGCTGGGAAATGCTGTTCACAGGAAGTAAGGCAAGCGAATCTCCTGCAGAGTAAAAGAGGCCTTACAGTCCCTGGAGGAGCAGGCTGCCAGAGTGTGTGAAACCTGACTGTTGCCTTACTGGCCTCAGCTCTGCCATTGCCTGTTCATCCGAGCTAGCACCCAGGCCTACTTGGAAAAGCGTTTGGGTGCAGATTTCTACAAAGTGCCAAGGGCTACAGCAGTGAGAATTCTCTCAGTGGTAAGGGAGAGCATTTTATGGATTCTCAAGCTGTTTTCTGAACAACAGCGTCAAAATGAACAGAGAGAATCAGGCTCTCTGTGCCCCTATGTTAGGTACGCAGCTTCACACACAGAGGTGTCTCTATAGGAGCCAAGAATGCTCCTGAGAGATGAGGTTCACTAGAGGTCTGCTACAGAGCATAGACCTGTACATGTGGTCTTGCCTTCCCCTGTGCTTTTGGGCCCCGGGCTCGGCCCCTGCTCCGTGGAAAGAACCCCTGAGAAAATATCTTCAAGATACGCTTTTCCCAGAGGCTGGGAACTGGGGTTCATAGGAGGAGAGAAAAGCAAGCCTCCTTCGGGCACGAAAGGCAGCCAACCTGCCTGTGTTTTGAAGCCTCTATTTGGAAGGAATGGGTTAGCTTCTCCTAAAGGAGACCTCCAGATCTGCTCAGAAGTCGGTAATTCCAGAGGCAGGGTGCTGGTTCCTGACTGCCCTTTGCCAGCCTTGCAAAGACATTCCAAGATTCTAGAGTTATATTCCATGAAGGAGCAGGCTTCGGGAATGTGTCAGAGGGGACTGGCTCCTTATTGGCCTCAGCTCAGCTATTGCCTTTCCATCCAAACTAGGACAAGGGCCTACTTTATGAAGGGTAAGGGTCTTCTTCTTTGAAACTGCCAAGGGCTACAGCAATGAGACCTCTGTCAAGGCGAGGGAAGCCTAAGAGGACGGATTCTCAAGCAAGTGCTTTACTACAAAGCATCAGCACCCCACGGAGAGAAGCAAGATCCCTGTTCCCCAATGTTGGGAGTGTAGCTTCACACACAGAGTTGTCTGTATAGGAGCCAAGAATGTTCCTGAGAGATTAGGTTCACTAAACCTCTCCTACAGAGCATAGACCTGTCCATGGTGTTTTTCCTTCCCCTGTGAGTTGGGTCCCCGAAGTCCGCCACACCTCCGGGGAAACTGTCCCTGAGAAAAGATCTCCAGGAACCGCTTCGCTGAGGCTGGGAAACGCTGTTCACAGGAAGTAAGGCAAGCGAATCTCCTGCAGAGAAAAAGAGGCCTTACTGTCCCTGGAGGAGCAGGCTGCCAGAGTGTGTGAACCTGACTGTTGCCTTGCTGGCCTCAGTTCCACCATTGCCTGTTCCTCCGAACTAGGACCCAGGCCTATTTGGAGAAGCGTTTGGCTGCGGATTTCTACAAAGTGCCAAGGGCTACAGCAGTGAGAATTCTCTCAGCGGTAAGGGAGAGCATTTTATGCATTCTCAAGCTGTTTTCTGAACGACAGGGTCAAAATGAACTGAGAGAATCAGGCTCTCTGTGCCGCTATGTTAGGTACGCCGCTTCACACACAGAAGTGTCTCTATAGGAGCCAAGAATGTTCCTGAGAGATGAGGTTCACTAGAAGTCTGCTACAGAGCATAGACCTGTCCATATGGTTTTGCCTTGCCCTGTGAGTTGGGTCCCCGAGGTCCGCCCCAGCTCAGGGGAAGGAGCCCCTGAGAAAAGATCTCCAGGGACCGCTATTCCCGCAGGCTGGCAAACGCAGTTCACAGGAGGTAACGCAAGCGAGCCTCCTGAAAGGCACAACAGGCCTTAGTGTCCCTGGACGATCAGGCTGCCAGAGTGTGTGAGACCTGACTGGTGCCTTACTGGCCTCAGCTCCGCCATTGCGTGTTCCTCCGAACTAGGACCCAGGCCTACTAGGAGAAGGGTTTGGGTATGGATTTCTAAATACTGCCAAGGGGTATAGCAATGAGAACTGTGTCACGGGTAAGGAAGAGCATTGTATGGATTTTCAAGCTGTTGTTTGAACGACAGCTTCAAAGCTGCACAGAGAGAATCAGACTCTGTGTCTCCATGTTCGGTACACAGCTTCACAGACAGGGGTGTCTCCATAGGAAACAAGAACGTTCCTGACAGAGTGAGGTTCACTAGAGTCTCCTAGAGAGCAAAGAGTTGTCCATGTGGTTTTTCTTCCCCTGTGCGTTTGGGGCTCCAGGCTCGGCCCCAGCTCCGTGGAAACAATCCCTGAGAAAAGATCTTCAAGATCCGCTTTTCCCAGAGGCTGGGATGTGGGGTTCATAGGAGGCGGGAAAAGCAGGCCTCCTTCAGAGAGCAAGAGGCAGCCAAGCGGCCTGCGTTTGGAAGCCTCTATTTGGAAGAATGGGTTAGCTTCCCCTAAGGGAGACCTCCAGATCTGTTCAGAAGTCGGTAATTCCAAAGGCAGTGTGCAGGGTCCTGACTGCCATTTGCCAGCCTTGCAAAGACATTCCTAGATTCTACAGTTATCTTCCTGAAGAAGCAGGCTTTGGGAATATGTCAGAATTGACTGGCGCCTTATTGGCCTCAGCTCAGCTATTGCCTTTCCATTCAAAGTAGGACAAGGCCCTACTTTATGAAGGGTAAGGGTCTTCTTCTTTCCAAACTGCCGAGGGCTACAGCAATGAGACCTCCGTAAATGCGAGGGAAGCATAAGCGGATGGATTATCAGGAAGGTTCTTTGCCACCAAGCATCAGCACCCCACGGAGAGAATCAGGCTCCCTTTGCCCCTATGTGGGGTGTGTAGATTCACACACAGTGGTGTCTCTACAGGAGCCAAGAATGTTCCTGAGAGATGAGGCTCACAAGAGCTCTCCTACAGAGTGCTCACCTGTACATGTGGTTTCGCCTTCCCCTGTGAGTTGGGTGCCCGAGGTCCACCCCAGCTCCGAGAAAACAGCCTCTGAGAAAAGATCTCCAGGAACCGCTTTTCGCCCAGGCTGGGAAAAGCTGTTCACAGGAAGTAAGGCAAGTGAGCCTCCTGCAGAGAAAAAGAAGCCTTACTGTCCCTGGAGGAGCAGGCTGCCAGAGTGTGTGAAAACTGACGTGCCATACTGGTCTTAGCTCCTCCATTGCTTGTTCCTCCGAACTGGGAATCAGGCCTACTTGGAGAAGGGTTTAGGTGCAGATTTCTACAAACTGCCAAGGGCTACTGCAATGAGAACTCTCTCAGAGGTAAGGGCGAGAATTGTATGGATTCTCAAGCTGTTTTCTGAACGACAGCATTAAACCTGCACAGAGAGAATCAGGCTCTCTGCCGCCATGTTGGGTACGCAGTTTCACACACAGAGGTGTCCGCATAGGAGCCAAGAACGTTCGTCAAAGACTGAGGTTCACTAGAGCTCTCTTAGAAAGCAAAGACTTGTTCATGTGGTTTTGCCTTCCCCTGTATGTGTGGGTCTCTGGGCACAACCCCAGCTCCGTGGAAAAAACCCCTGAGCAAAGATCTCCAAGAATCTGCTTTTCCCCCATGCTGGGAACCAGGGATCATAGGAGGCAGGAAAAGCAAGCCTCCTTCAGGCAAGAAGAGGCAGCCAACCGGCCTGTGTTTGGAAGCCTCTATTTGCAAGGAATGGGTTAGCTTCTCCAGAAGGAGACCTCCAGATCTGCTCAGAAGATAGATATTCCAGAGGCAGGGTCGAGGTTCCTGACTGCCCTTTGCCAGCCTTGCAAAGACATTCCTAGATTCTAGCAATATTTTCCATGAAGGAGCAGGCATCGGGAATATGTCAGAGTTGACAGGTGCCTTACTGGCCTCAGCTCAGCTATTGCCTTTCCTTTCAAACTAGGATCAGGGCCTACTTGGTGAAGGGTAAGGGTCTGCTTCTTTCCAAAGTGCCAAGAGACACAGCAATGAGACCTCTGTCAAGGCGAGGGAAGCGTAAGCGGATGGATTCTCAAACAAGTGCTTTGCCACAAAGCATCAGCACCCCACAGAGAGAATCAGGCTCCCTGTGCCCCTATGTTCGGTGTGTAGCTTTACACACAGAGGTGTCTCTGTACGAGCCAAGAATGTTCCTAAGAGATGAGACACACTAACGTCTCCTACAGAGCATAGACCTGTCCATGTGGTTTTTCCTTCCCCTGTGAGATGGGTCCCCGAGGTCCACCCCAGCTCTGGGGATAGAGCCCCTGAGAAAAGATCTCCAGGAACCGCTTTTTGCCCAGGCTGGGAAACGCAGTTCACAGGAGGCAAGGCAAGCAAGCCTCCCGCAGGGAAAAATAGGCCTTACTGTCCCTGGAGGAGCAGGCTGCCAGAGTGTGTGACACCTGACTGGTGCCTTACTGACCTCAGCTCCGCCATTGCATGGCCATCCAAACCAGGACCCAGGCCTACTTGGAGAAGGGTTTGGGTGCGGATTTGTAAAAACTGCCAAGGGCTACTGCAATGAGAAGTCTCTCAGAGGTAAGGGAGGGCATTGTATGGATTCTCAAGCTGTTGTTTGAACGACAGCTTCAAAGCTGCAAAGAGAGAATCAGGCCCTGTGTGCCCCCTTGTTGGGTACGCAGCTCCACACACAGAGGTATCCCCGTAGAATCCAAGACTTTCCTCACATACTGAGGTTAACTAGAGTTCTCCTACAGAGCAAGACTTGTCCATGTGGTTTTGCCTTCCTCTGTGCATGTGGGTCTCCGGGCTCGGCTCCAACTCCGTTGAAATAGCCCCTGAAAAAAGATCTCCAAGAACCACTTTTCCCCCAGGCGGGAAGCGGAGTTCACAGGAAGCGGAACAAGCAAGCCTCGTTCGGGCAAGTAGAGGCAGCCAACTAGCCTGTGTTTGGAAGCCTCTCTTTGGAAGGAATGGTTAGCTTCTCCAAAAGAAGACCTCCAGATCTGCTCAGAAGACGGAAATTCCAGAGGCAGGGTCGTGGTTCCTGACTGTCCTTTGCCAGCCTTGCAAAGACATTTCTAGATTCTAGCGTTATTTTCCATGAAGGAGCAGGCTTCAGGAATATGTCAGACTTGACTGGCGCCTTACTGGCCTCAGCTCAGCTATCGCCTTTCCGTTCAAACTAGGACAAGGGCCTACTTGGTGAAGGGTAAGGGTCTGCTTCTTTCCAAACTGCCAAAGGCTACAGCAAAGAGACCTCTGTCAAAGAGAGGGAAGTGGAAGCGGATGGACTCTCAAACAGGTGCTTTGCCACAAAGCATCTGCACCCCACGGAGAGAATCAGGCTGCATTTGCCCCTATGTTGGGTGTGTAGCTTCAAACACAGAGGTGTCTCTATAGGAGCAAAGAATGTTCCTGGGAGATGAGGTTCACTAGAGCTCTGCTACAGAGCATAGACCTGTCCATATGGTTTTGCCTTCCCCTGTGAGTTGGGTTCCCGATGTTCGCCCCAGCTCCGAGGAAGAAACCCCTGAGAAAACACCTCCAGGAACTGCTTTTCGTCCAGACTGGGAAACGCAGTTCACAGGAGGCAAGGCAAGCGAGCCTCCTGCAGAGAAAAAGAGGCCTTACTGCCCCTTGGAGGAGCAGGCTGCAAGAGTGTGTGAGACCTGACTGGTGCCTTACTGGCCTCAGCTCCGCCATTGCATGTTCCTCCGAACTAGGACCCAGGCCTACTAGGAGAAGGGTTTGGGTGCGGATTTCTAAAAAACTGCCAAGGGCTACAGCAATGAGAACTCTCTCAGAGGTAAGGGAGAACATTGTTTGGATTCTCAAGCTGTTGTTTGAATGACAGCTTCAAAGCTGCAAAGAGAGAATCAGTCTCTCTGTGCCCCCTTGTTGGGTACGCAGCTTCACACACAGGGGTGTCTCCATAGGAGTCAAGAACATTCCTGACAGAGTAAGTTTCACTTAGAGGTCTCCTGGAGAGCAAAGACTTGTCCATGTGGTTTTCCTTCCCCTGTGCGATTGGGTCTCTGGTCTCGGCCCCAGCTCCATGGAAACAACCCCTGAGAAAATATCTTCAAGATCCGCTTTTCCCAGAGGCTGGGAACAGGGCTTCATAGGATGCGAGAAAAGCAGGCCTCCTTCGGGCACGAAGAGGCAGCCAACCGGCCTGTTTGGAAGCCTCTATTTGGAAAGAATGGGTTAGCTTCTCCTAAAGGAGACCTCCAGATCTGCTCAGAAGTCGGTAATTCCAGAGGCAGGGTGCTGGTTCCTGACTGCCCTTTGCCAGCCTTGCAAAGACATTCCCAGATTCTAGAGTTATTTTCCATGATGGTGAAGGCTACGGGAGTATGTCAGACTTGGCAGGCACCTTATTGGCCTCAGCTCAGCTATTACCTTTCCATTCAAACTAGGACAAAGGCCTACTTTATGAAGGGTAAGGGTCTTCTTCTTTCCAAACTGCCAAGGGCTACAGCAATGGGACCTCTGTCAAGGCGAGGGAAGCCTAAGTGGATGGATTCTCAAGCACGTACTTTGCCACAAAGCATCAGCACCCCACGGAGAGAATCAGGCTCCATTTGCCCCTATGTAGGGTGTGTAGCTTCACACAGAGAGGTGTCTCTATAGGAGGCCAGAATGTTCCTGAGAGATGAGGTTCACTAGAGCTCTCCTACAGAGCATAGACCTGTCCATGTGCTTTTGCCTTCCCCTGTGAGTTGGGTCCTCGAGGTCCTCCCCAGCTCCGGGGAAGGAGCCCCTGAGCAAAGATCTCCAGGGACCCCTTTTCCCCCAGGCTGGGAAATGCAGCTCACAGGAGGGAAGTCAAGTGAGCCTCCTGAAGGGAAAAAGAGGGCTTACTGTCCCTGGACGATCAGGCTGCCAGAGTGTGTGAGACCTGACTGGTGCCTTACTGGCCTCAGCTCTGCCATTGCATGTTCCTCTGAACTAGGACCCAGGACTACTTGGAGAAGGGTTTGGGTGCGGATTTCTAAAAACTGCCAAGGGCTACAGCAATGAGAACTCTGTCACGGGTAAGGAAGAGCATTGTATGGATTTTCAAGGTGTTTTTTGAAAGACATCTTTAAAGCTACACAGAGAGAATCAGGCTCTCTGTGCCCCCATGTTGGGTACGCAGCTTCACACATAGGGGTGTCTCCATATGAATCAAGAATGTTCGTGACAGAGTGAAGTTCACTAGAGCTCTCCTAGAGAGCAAAGACTTGTCCATGTGGTTTTTCTTCCCCTGTGAGTTTGGGTCTCCAGGCTTAGCCCCAGCTCCGTGGAAACAACCCCTGAGAAAAGATCTTCAAGATCCACTTTTCCCAGAGCCTGGGAAGCTGGGTTCATAGGAAGCAGGAAAAGCAAGCCTCCTTCAGGCACGAAGAGGCAGCCGACCGGCCTGTTTTTGGAAGTCTCAATATGGAAGGAATGAGTTAGATTCTCCTAAAGTAGACCTCCAGATCTGCTCAGAAATCGGTAATTCCAGAGGCAGGGTGCAGGCTCCTGACTGCCCTTTGCCAGCCTTGCAGAGACATTCCTAGATTCCAGCGTTATTTTCCATGAAGGAGCAGGCTTCGGGAATATGTCAGACTTGACTGGCGCCTTATTGGCCTCAGCTCAGCTCTTGCCTTTCCTTTCAAACTAGGACAAGGGCCCACTTTATGAAAGGTAAGGGTCCTCTTCTTTCCAAACTGCCAAGGGCTACAGCAATGAGACCCCTGTCAAGGCGAGGGAAGCGTAAGCTGATGGATTCTCAAGCAGGTGCTTTGCCACAAAGCATCAGCACCCCACGGAAAGAATCTGGCTCCCTTTGCCCCTACGTTGCGTGTGTAGCTACACACACAGAGGTGTCTCGATAGGAGCCAAGAATGTTCCTGAGAGAGGAGGTTCACTGTTGGGGGCCAGAGTGAGGCACTCCGCCCATGGCAAAGGTCATGAGGAAGGAGGCTCGACATACGCAAAGGCGGGATCGAGCCTCAGGAGTCCCCCTGGAAATCCTCGAGCATCTACCCCCATCACCAGAGCCTGCCTACCTTACTATTTTGTGCTCTCACCTACACCTCTGACTTTACGGGGGGCTGTCCCCCACCACCTCTTTCGGAGAAGGAGTTAACCTAGAGCTCCAGTTGATAAAAACCCCTGGGTGTGACAAGAGTGTTTTAACCTACAAACTCCTCTGAAGGTTCTCTAGCCTGCCTGACAGGCTTGTCCGGCCACATGTGATTGCTCACAGCCTCCCAACCATGAGAGGCACGAGATGCTTTAAACCTTCTAAAAACAGGTTCCTTAGAAAAGTTAGAAAATTATTAGTATAAGTATAATGGGCTGATTAGAAATCATATTGGTGAAGGGTTTTTCATTTGTTGAGCTGATGTTTACTGCTAAGTCTCCACATCCCCTGCCCTTATACACATTAATGAATATATAGAAGAAATAAGTATTAACCTTTGATATAAATCACGTTAGACCTTAGGCTAAGTAAATTCTTTCCTTAACTAAAACCCACTACACCCTCACCCTATAGGAATGTAACTTTATTTGGGTGGCGTCTGTTTTAAGAATAATCACCCCTGGAGAAATAAGTATCCTGGTTGACTGACCGCTGTCACAAGGAGAGGGTCGTAAATTGTCAGCAGGCCCCCCGGCCAGAAGATGATGTAACACCCCTAAGACCTCTGTATACTTTTGTATGAAGCACCTGACTTTGATAAAAGTCAGGACTGCTGACCCCACGTGACTTTTGCATAACATCTCAGTGTATAAAAGTAGACCATGGAAAATAAAGAATTGGGATCAGTTTCTCGAAATACTGGTCTCCCCATGTCTCTCTCTCTCTCTCTCACTCTGGTTGAGTCTCCATCTGGAGCGCGGAACCCACCAAGCTTACTAATTTTGCCTGGGCTTCTAAGATCCGACCGGGGAGGCCTCAGTGTCTCTTCTCCTTCGGGAGAACAGAAGGACGCCTGCGGCCTACGTAAGTGGTGCAAGCTTCTTGTCTTGAAGTTTTATTGGTCCCCCGCGTAAACCTAGCTACTCAGCCTCTTTTCTCCACTGAATTTTCCTACTGAGCTATCCTCATTTTATTACTCTTTATATCCTTAATTAACGTTTAATTAAGCAGTTGTTCCCTGACCCTCGCCTACGCCGTCTCTGCTTCGA
Organism: Bubalus kerabau; assembly: GCF_029407905.1. NCBI lineage: Eukaryota > Metazoa > Chordata > Mammalia > Artiodactyla > Bovidae > Bubalus > Bubalus kerabau. Next base: position 1,738,441 of record NW_026577886.1, on the reverse strand, counting down.
ATACCCTGGATCAGCTGGGGCTGGACCCCGGCAGTTCACTAGAGATCTCCTACAGAGCATAGACCTGTCCATTTGGTTTTGCCTTCCCCTGTGAGTTGGGTCCCCGAGGTCCGCCCCAACTCCGGGGAAACAGCCCCTGAGAAAAGATCTCCAGGAACTGCTTTCCGCCCAGGCTGGGAAACGCTGTTCACAGGAAGTAAGGCAAGCGAGCCTCCTGAAGGGAAATAGAGGCCTTACTGTCCCTGGAGGAGCAGGCTGCCAGAGTGTGTGACACCTGACTGGTGCCTTACTGGCCTCAGCTCCGCTATTGCATGTTCATCTGAACTTGAACCCAGGCCTACTTGGAGAAGTGTTTGTGTGCCGATTTCCAGAAACTGCGAAGGGCTACAGCAATGATAACTCTCTCAGTGGTAAGGGAGAGCATTGTGTGGATTCTCAATTTGTTGTTTGAACGACAGCGTCAAAGCTGCACAGAGAGAATCAGGTCTCTGTGTCTCTATGTTGGCAATGCAGCTTCCCACACAGAGATGTCCCCGTTGGAGCCAAGAACATTCCCCATAGAGTGAGGTTCACTAGAGCACTCCTAGAGAGCAAAGACTTATCCATGCGGTTTTCCCTTCCCCTGTGCGTGTGGGTCTCTGGGATCAGCCCCTGCTCCGTGGAAACAGCCTCTGAGAAAAGATCTCCAAGAACCTCTTATCCCCCAGGCTGGGAAGCGGAGTTCGCAGGAGGTGGGATAAGCAAGCTTCCTTCGGCAAGAAGAGACAGCCAACCGGCCTGTGTTTGGAAGCCTATATTTGCAAGGAATGGGTTCGTTTCTCCTGACCGAGACCGCCAGATGTGCTGAGAAGATAGAAATTCCAGAGGCAGGGTCGAGGTTCCTGACTGCCCTTTGCCAGCCTTGCAAAGACATTCCCAGATTCTAACGTTATTTTCCATGAAGGAGCAGGCATCGGGAATATGTCAGACTTGACTGGCGCCTTACTGGCCTCAGCTCAGCTACTGCCTTTCCATTCAAACAAGGACAAGGGCCTACTTGGTGAAGGGTAAGGGTCTGCTTCTTTCCAAACTGCCAAGGACTACAGCAATGAGACCTCTGTCAAGGTGAGGGAAGCCTATGCGGATGGATTCTTAGCAGGTGCTTTGCCACAAAGCATCAGCACCCACGGAGAGAATCAGACTCCCTTTGCCACTATGTTGGGTGTGTAGCTTCATGCACAGAGGTGTCTCTGTAGAAGCCAAGAATGTTCCTGAGAGATGAGGTTCACTAGAGCTCTCCTACAGAGCATAGACCTGTCCATGTGGTTTTGTCTTCCCCTGTGAGTTGGGCCCCGAGGTCCGACCCAGCTCCAGGGAAACAGCCCCTGAGAAAAAATCTCCAGGAACAGCTTTGCGCCCAGGCTGGGAAATGCAGTTCACAGGAGGCAAGGCAAGCGAGCCTCCTGCAGGGAAAAAGGGGCCTTACTGCTCCTGGACGATCAGGCTGCAAGAGTGTGTGAGACCTCACTTGTGCCTTACTTGCCTCAGCTCCGCCGTTGCCTGTTATTCCGAGCTAGGACCCAGGCCTACTTGGAGAAGGGTTAGGGTGCGGATTTCTACAAACTGTCAAGGACGACAGCAATGAGAATTCTCTTAGCAGTAAGGGAGAGCATTGTATGGATTCTCAAGCTGTTGTTTGAATGACAGCTTCAAAGCTACACAGAGAGAATCAGGCTCTCTGTTCCCCTATTTTGGCTGTGCAGCTTCACACACAGAATTTGACTCTGTTGGAGCCAGAAATATTCCTGAAAGACTTAGGCTCACCAAAGCTGTCCTCCAGAGCAAAGACATTGGATGTGGTTTTGCCTTCCCTTGCCAGTATGGGTCCCCTAGCTTGGCCCCAGCTCCGGGGATACAGCCTCTGAAAAAAATCTTCCAAGAAGCGATTTTCCTCCAGGCTGTTAAGCGGAATTCGCAGTTTGCAAGTTAAGGAAGCCTGCTTCGTGGAAGAGCAAGCAGCCAACTGGCCCTGTGTTAGGAAGCCTGTATTTGAAAGGAATGGGTTAGCTTCTACAGCGGGAGAACCTCAGATCTGCTCAGGGGACTGAAATACTAGAGTCAGGGTCGAGGTTCTCCCTTGTCCTTTGCGCACCTTGCAAAGACATTCCTAGCTTCTAGCGTTAGTGTCCCTGTAGTAGCAGGCTGCAGGAGCGTGTGATAAATGACTGCCGCGTTCCTGTCCTCAGCTCCGCTATTGACTTTCTATTCGAACTAGAACCCAGGCCTACTTTGAGAGGGGTTAGGGTCCAGTGTTTCCAAACTGCCAAGGGCTACAGCAATGCGAGCTCTGTCAGAGGTAAGAAAAGAGCAATTGGTTGGATTCTTCAGCTGCTGCATGGCTGCACAGCTTCCGCGCCGCATGGAGAACATGAGGCTCCTTGTGGCCCTATTTTGGGTACGCAGCAACATGCACACAGAGTGTCTGTGTTCACTTATGTACAGGCTTATGTACACTTGAGCTCTCCTACAGAGCAAAGACCACTAAGTGGGCTCCAAGAGATACCTGTCGCGACTCGAGAAGAGAGTGGAGTCCTTTGATTCCCCTCGAGATGAGGCCTGACTCCCCGGGTGAGTATGGAATGCAACCCCAAATCCCTGTCGCCTATGGAGAGGAACATTAAGTCCTGGATACAAGCCTAGATGAGGTCTAGTTTGCACTTCAGTGAATGGAGCCCAATCCCCAGCTCTCCCTGGCAACTCGAATGGAAGATTAGACTTCCTGGGCCAACACAAGAGGAAGCCTGAATTCCCCGTCATAACTCGAGAATCCCACCGCAACTCGAGAAAAACCACGTGCTTCCCTCGTCATCGCAAGATGAGGCCCTTTGTCCGCTAAAGCATCTCAAGAGAAGTCCCACGTTCCATCCTGAAGTGCGAAACGGTACTTGGCACCCTTGATGCGACCCCAAGAGTTCCGCGACATACCAGACTCACTCAAAGGGAACACCGAGGTTCCCGGCACCACTTCATCTGAGCCCCTTCTCCTCTCCTGATTGCGACAGGAGGGTCGACTCCCCTTCTCTGTCTGCAAGGGGTTCCCGACCTTCCGGGCGCACCTCAGGATGAGGCCGGTCTCATGAGGAAGTTCGAGACGTAGCCTCATGGGTGGTGCCACATGCCGAAAGACCCCAATTTCACGGTCCACTCTTGAAAAGAACCCGATGCCAGCACACCTCTCTGAAGGAAAACCTGTGGATGAAGGCACAAGACGAAGGGGCACTGACACCCGCGTGCATCATCCAGAAAAACCCGCAGGTCCCACAGACATTTCGACAAGTGGCCTGTCACCCTGTAAACAACTCGAAAGGCAAACGAAGGTCCATTCCTCAACAGAAGACTAGGTGTGACTCTCTTGTACCTACTCTGCAGGGACCATGGGATCCGAGTCAGAAACGGAGAGGAAGCCTGAGGTTCCTGCGTCCACTCGAGATGAGGCCCTCTTCCATTGCACCACACCCAGTGGAGTCCCGAGAGGCCCCTACCAACTCCACAGCATCCCTGAGTTCTCAGAGGCACAATGAGAAGCTCCCTGAGGTCACAGGCACAAGTTGAGGGAACCCTGGGTTTTCTGCCGCAGCTCGAGAAAGACCTCGAGAGTGCTTCAAAATGTCTTGAGCCGCGATTCACCTACCATGACTCGAGAGCCATGACACGCTCCCCCTCGCCACGCGCATGGAGACCTGACTAACCTGGCAATGCACTAGAGGCTCCCTGAGATCCTCATCGTACCTCGTGAGGAAACCCACACTGGCGCGGCAGCTCAAGGAAACACATGAGACACCCTGGTCATCGCGAGCTGAGGGCCTTCTTTTCCTGCATGGCCTGGAGAGCAATCCCGGGTCCTCTCTCCAAACGGAAGAGGAGGCTGGACCCCCTTGAGGCCGCTCAGGGGGCTCCAAGAGATCCGCGTCGCGACTCGAGAGGAGAGCGGAGTCCTTGGCTTCCCCTCGAAACGAGGCCTGACTCCCCGGGGGAGCCTGGAATGCAACCCCGAGATCCCTGCCTTCCCTGGAGAGGAATATTAGGTCGCGGACACATGCCTAGGTGAGGTCTCTTCGGCCCTGCAGTGACTCGAGCGCAAACCCCAGCTTTCCCTCACAACTCGAGGGGAAGTTTGGGCTTCCCAGGCCCAACCCAAGAGGAAGCCTGAGATCCCAGTCGTAGCTCGAGAATCCCGCCGCAACTCGAGAAACACCACGTGGTTCCCACCTCTTGGCAAGATGAGGCCCTTGCCCGTGACGGTGTCTCAAGGGAAGTCCCCTGTTCCGCCCTGAAGGGCGAAACGGTCCCTGAAAGCCTTCCTGCGACCCCCAAAAGTTCCCCGACACGCCGGGTTCCCTCGAGGGGAACACCGAGTATCCCGGCACCGCTTCATCGGAGCCCCTTCTCTCCTCCTGATCGCGACAGGAGAGTCGATTCCCCTGCGTGGTCTGGAAGGGGTTCCCGGCCTTCCCGGCGCACCTCAGGATGAGGCCGATCTCACGAAGAAATTCGAGACGAGCCACGTGTGTGGTGCCACATGCCGAACGCCCCCGATTCCCCGGTCCGCACTTGAGAAGGACCCGAGGCCCGGACCCCTCTTCGAAGGCAACCCTGTGGGTGAAGGCACAACACGAAGGGGCACTGGCACTCCCGGGCATCGTCCGCAAAGACCCGTGGGTTCCACACACAGCTCGACGAGGGGCCTGAGACCCCCTGAGCAACTCGAGAGGCCAGCGGGGTTCCCTTCCTCAGACAAGAAGAGGCCTGACTCTCCTGTCCCAACTCTGCAGGGACCCTGCGGTCGGAGTCCAAAACGGAGAGAAAGCCTGAGGTTCCTGCCTCCCCTCGAGGTGAGGCCCTCTTCCGTTGCGCCAGACCAAGCGGAGTCCCGAGGGGCCCCGCCATCTCCACAGGATCCCTCGCCTCTCAGAGGCACCCTGGGAAGTTCCCTAAGGTCCCCGGCAGAAGGCGAGGGAAACGAGGGTTTCCAGCCGCCCCCTGACAAAGACCTCGAGAGTCCTTCTTCAATGCGTCTCGAGGCCCTAGTGCCCTCCCGTGACTCGAGAGCCATGACGCGCTCCCCCTCGCCACGCTAGGAGACCTGACTTCCCTGGCGCCGCACGAGAGGCTCCCTGAGATCCTCGTCGTGCCTCGGGAGAAAACCCCCACGGGCGCCGCAGCTCGAGGAAACCCCTGAGACACCCCCGTCCTCGCGAGCTGAGGGCCTTCTTTTCCTGCATGGCCTGGAGAGCAATCCCGGGTACTCTCTCCAAACGGAAGAGGAGGCTGGACTCCCTTGAGGCCGCTCAGGGGGCTCCAAGAGACCCGCGTCGCGACTCGAGAGGAGAGCGGAGTCCTTGGCTTCCCCTCGAGACGAGGCCTGACTCCCCGGGGGAGCCTGGAATGCAACCCCGACATCCCTGCCTTCCCTGAAGTGGAATCTTAGGTCCCGGACACACGCCTAGATGAGGTCTCTTTGGCCCTGCAGTGACCCGAGCGCAACCCCCAGCTTTCCCTCGCAACTCGAGGGGAAGATTGGGCTTCCCAGTGCCAACCCAAGAGGAAGGCTGAGATCCCCGTCGTAACTCGAGAATCCCGCCGCAACTCGAGACAAACCACGTGGTTCCCACCTCTTGGCAAGATGAGTCCCTTGCCCGCTACAGCTTCTCAAGAAAAGTCCCACGTTCCGTCTTGAAGTGCGAAACGATACTTGACACCCTTGATGTGACCCCAAAAGTTCCTCGAAATATCGGTCTCACTCGAGGTGAACACTGAGGTTCCCGGCACCAGTTTATCTGAGCCCCTTCTCCCTTCCTGTTCGTTATAGGAGGGTCACTTCCCCTGCTTTGTTTGTAAGGGGTTCCCGACCTTCACGGGGCACTTCAGGATGAGGCCGGTCTCACGAGGAAATTCGAGACGTAGCTCGCGGGTGGTGCCACATGCCAAAAGACTATGATTTCCCGGTACGCTCTTCATAAGAACCTCATGCATGGACACCTCTTCGAAGGCAACCCTGTGGATGAAGGCACAACACAAAGGGGCACTGAGACCCTCGTGCATCGTCCGGAAAAACCCGCAGGTTCCACATACAGCTCAACAAGTGGCTTGTCAGCCCTGAAGAACTCGAGAGGCAAGTGGGGTTTCATTCCTCTACACAAGACGCGGCCTGACCCTCCTGTCCCAACTCTGCAGGGACTTTGCAATCTGATTCAGACCAGCGCCAGTGAAGTCACGAGAGGAACGCTGAGGTTCCTGCCTCCACTCGAGATTAGGACCTCTTCCATTGCACGAAACCCAGTGGAGTCCCGAGAGACGCGTCCCAGCTCCACAGTATCCCTGACTTCTCAGAGGCACCCTGAGAAGCTCCCTGAGGCCACCAGCACAATTCGAGTGAACCCAGGGTTTACTGCCGCTACCATAGAAAGAACTCAAGAGTCCTTCTTCAACGCGTTTTGAGGCCTGATTCCCCTACCATGACTCGAGGGCAATGACGCGCTCCCTCTGCTACACTCATGAAGCCCTGACTTCCCTGGCGCCACACGAGAGGCTCCCTGAGCTCCCCGTCATACCTCGTGAGAAACCCCACACTGGCGCCGCAGATAGAGAAAACCCACGAGACGTCCCCGTTTTCGCGACATGACGGCCTTCTTTTCTAGCATGGCCTGGAGAGCAATCCTGAGTCCTCTCTCCAAACTCCACAGTAGGCTTGATTCCCTTTTGGTCACTCAGTGGACTCCAAGACATACCCGTCGCGACTCGAGAGGAGAGCGGAGTCTTTTCCTTCCCCTCGAGGCGAGGCCTGACTCCTCGGGTGAGTCTGATATGGGAACCGGAGATCCCTGTCGCCCCTGGAGAGAAACATTAGATCCTGGACACAAGCCTAGATGAGGTCTCTTTTTTCCTGCAGTGACTCGAGAGCAATCCCCAACTCTCTCTCGCAACTCGAATGGAAGACTGGACTTCCCTGGGCCAACAGAAGAGGAAGCCTGAATTTCCCGTTGTAACTCAAGAATCCCGCCACAACTCGAGAAAAACCACGTCATTCCCTCTTCATCGCAAGATGCGGCCATTGCCGCTACAGCGTCTCAAAAGAAGTCTTACGTTCCATCTTGAAGTGCGATACGGTACTTGGCACCTTTGATGCGACACCAAAAGTTCCCCAACACACTGGTCTCACTGGAGGGGAACACCGAGGTTCCCGGCATCACCTCATCTGTGCCCCTTCTCCCCTCCTGATCGAGACAGGAGGGTCGATTCCCCTGCTTTGTCTGCAAGGGGTTCCGACCTTCCCGGTGCACCTCAGGTTGAGGCCGGTCTCACTAGGAAATTCGAGACGTAGCCTGGTGGGTGGTGCCACATGCGGAAAGACCCCGATTTCCCGGTCCGCTCTTAATAACCCAATGCCCGGACACCTCTTCGAAAGCAAACCTGTGGAGGAATGCACAACACGAAGGGGTACTGACATCCCCATGCATAATACGGAAAAACACGCAGATTCCAAACACAGATCGACAAGTGTCCTGTCATCCCTTGAAGAACTAGAGAGGCATGCGGAGTTCCGTTCCTCCACACAAGAGAAGGCCTGACTCTCCTTTCCCAACTCTGCAGGGACCGTGCGATCGGAGTCAGAAATGTAGATGAAACCTGACGTTCCTGCATCAACTCGAAATGAGGCCCTCTTCCATTGCGCCATACGCAGTGGAGTCCCGAGAGGCCCCTCCCAACTCCACAGTATCCCTGACTTCTCAGAGGCACCCTCAGAAGCTCCCTGAGGTCACCAGCACAAGTCAAGGGAACCCAGGGTTTCCTTCCGCAACCCTAGAAAGACATCGAGAGTCCTTTTTCAACCCGTCATGAGGCCCGATTCCCCTACCCTGACTTGAGAGCAATGACGCGCTCCCCCTTGCCCCGCCCATGGAGACCTGACTTCCCTGTTGCCACACGAGAGGCTACCTGAACTCCCCGTCGTACCTCGTGAGAAACCCCACACTGGCGCCACAGCTCGAGAAAACCCACGAGACGCCCCCATCATCTCGAGATGTGGGCCTTCTTTTCCTGCATGGCCTGGAGAGCAATCCCGAGTCCTCTCTCCAAACTGAAGAGGAGGGTTGACTCCCTTTAGACCACTCAGTGGGCTCCAAGAGATACGCGTCGCAACTCGAGAGGATAGCCAAGTCCTTTGCTTCCCCTCGAGACGAGGCCTAACTCCCCGGGTGAGTCTGTAATGCAAACCCGAGATCCCTGTCGCCCTTGGAGAGGATCACTGGGTCCTGAACACAAGGCTAGATGAGGTCGCTTTTGCCCTGCAGTAACTCGAGAGCACTCCCCAGCTTTCCCTCGCAACCTGAATGGAAGATTGGACCTCCCTGGGCCAACACAAGAGGAAGCCTGAATTCCCAGTAGTAATTCGAGAATTCCGCCTCAACTTGAGAAAAACCACGTGGTTCCCCCGTCATTGCAAGATGAGGCCCTTGCCCGCTCCAGTGTCTCAAGAGTAGTCCCACGTTCCGTCTTGAAGTGCGAAATGATATTTGGCACCCTTAATGCTACCCCAAAAGTTCCCCGACATATGGGTCGCACTCGAGGGGAACACCGAGGTTCCTGGCACCACTTCATCTGAGCCCCTTCTCCCCTCCTGATCGCGAAAGGAGGGTCGATTCCCCTGCTTTGTCTGCAAGGGGTTCCCGACCTTCTCCACGCACCTCAGATGAGGCTGTCTCACGAGGAAATTCGAGACGTAGCCTCGATGGTGGTGCCACATGCCGAAAGACCGCGATTTCGCGATCCGCTCTTGATAAGAACGCGATGCCCAGACACCTATTCGAAGATAGTGTGGATGAAGGCACAACACGAAGGGGCACTGACACCCCCGTGCATCGTCCGGAAAAGACCGCAGGTTACTCATACAGCTCAACAAGTTCCTGTCACCCAGTGAACAACTCGAGAGGCAAGCGGAGGTCCATTCCTGCACACAAGACGAGGCCTGACTCACCTCTCCCAACTATGCAGGGGGCTGCGATCGGAATCAGAAATGGAGAGGAACCCTGAGGTTCCTGCCTCCCCTCGAGATGAGGCCCCCTTCCATTTCACCAAACCCAGTGGAGTCCCGAGAGGTCTTTCCCAACTCCATAGTATCCCTGACTTCTCAGAGGCACCCGGAGAATCTCCCTGAGGTCACCAGCACAAGTCGAGGGAACCCAGGTATTCTTGCCAAGACCTGAGAGAGATCTTGAGAGTCCTTCTTCAACGCGTCTAGAGGCCTGATTCCCCTACCATGACTCGAGAGCAATGACGCGCTCCCCCTTGCCACACGCATCGAGACCTAACTTCCCTGGCGCCACACAAGAGGCTCCCTGAGCTCCCCGTCGTACCCCCTGAGAAACCAACACAGGCGCTGCAGCTCGGTAAAACCACCGAGACCCCCCTGTCTTCGTGAGATGAGGATCTTCTTTTCCTGCATGGCCTGGAGAGCAATCCCGAGTCCTCTCTCCAAACTCCACAGGGGGCTTGACTCCCTTTAGGCCACTCAGTGGGCTCCAAGAGACACCTGTGGCGACTCGAGAGGAGAGCGGGGTCCTTTGCTTCCCCTCGAGTCGAGCTCGGACTCCCAGGATGCGTCTGGAATGCAACCCCGAGATCGCTGTCGGCCCTGGAGAGGAATATTAGGTCCTGGACACAAGCCTAGATGAGGTCTCTTTTGCCCTGCAGTGACTCAAGAGCAAACCCCAGCTCTCCCTCGAAACTCGAATGGAAGATTGGACTTCCCTGGGCCAACACAAGAGGAAGCCTGAATTCCCCGTCGTAACTCGAGAATCCCGCCGCACCTTGAGAAAAACCACGTGATTCCCCCGTCATCCCAAGATGAGGCCCTTGCCCTCTACAGCGTGTCAAGTGAAGCCCCAAGTCCGTATTGAAGTGCAAAACGGTACTTGGCCCCCTTGAAGCGACCCCAAAAGTTTCCCGACACACCGGTTCCACTCGAGGGGAACACCGAGGTTCCCGGCACGACTTCAGCTGAGCCCTTTCACTCCTCCTGATCGCGACAAGATGGTCGATTCCCCTGCTTTGTCTGGAAGGGGTTCCCGATCTTCATGGCGCACCTCAGGATGACACCAGTCTAACGAAGAAATTCGAGACGTAGCCTCATGGATGGTGCCACGTTCTGAAAGACCCCGATTTCCTGTTTCGCTATTGATAAGAACCCGATGTCCAGACACCTCTTTGAAGGCAACCCTGTGGATGAAGGCACAACACGAAGGGGCACTGACCCCCTCATGCATCTTACGGAAAAAACCGAAGGTTCCACTCACAGCTCGACAAATGGTCTGTTATCCTGTGAACAACTCGAGAGGCAAGTGGAGTTCCATTCGTCCACACAAGACGAGGCCTGACTCTCCTGTCCCAATTCTTCAGGGACCCTGTGGTCGGAGTTTTAAATGGAGAGGAACCCTTAGGTTCCTGCCTCAACTCGAGATGAGAACCTTTGCCATTGCACCAAACCCAGTGGAGGTCCGAGAGCCCCTCCCAAGTCCACAGTATGCCTGACTTCTCAGAGGCACCCTGAGAAGCTCCCTAGGTCACCGGTACAAGTCGAGGGAACCCAGGGTTTCCTGCCACAACCTGAGAAAGACCTTGAGACTCCTTCTTCAACGCGTCTTGAGTCCCGATTTCCCTACCATGACTCGAGAGCATTTATGGGCTCCCCCTCATCACACGCATAGACACCTGACTTTCCTGGCGCCACATGAGAGGCTCCCTGAGATCCCCGTTGTACCTCGTGAGAAAATTCATACTTGCGCCCCAACTCGAGAAAACCCACAAGACGCCCCCGTCATTGCGAGCTGAGGGCCTTCTCTTCCTGTATGGCCTGGAGAGCAATCCCGAGTCCTCTCTCCAACTCCACAGGAGGCTTGACTCCCTGGAGGCCACTCAGTGGGCTCCAAGAGATACCTATCGTGACCCAGGAGGATATCAGAATCCTTTGCTTCCCCTCGAGCCGAGGCCTGACTCACTGGGTGAGTCTGGAATGCGTCCCCGTGATCCCTATCGCCCCTGGAGAGGAACATTAGGTCCTGGACACAAGCCTAGACGAGGTCTATTTTGACCTGCCGTGACTCGAGAGCAATTCCCACCCAGCTCTCTCTGGCAACTCGAATGGAAGAATGGACTTCCCTGGGCCAACAGAAGAGGAAGCCTGAATTCCCCGTCGTAAGTCAACAATCCCATCGCAACTCGAAAAAAACCACGTGGTTTCCCCTTCATCACAAGATGAGGCCCTTGCCCACCACAGCGTCTCAAGAGAAGTCTCACGTTTCGTCTTGAAGTTTGAAACAGTATTTGGCAAGCTTCATGAGACCCCAAAAGTTCCCTGACATACCAGTCTCACTCAAGGGGAACACCGAGGTTCCTGGCACCACTTCATCTGAGCCCCTTCTCCCCTCCTGATCGCGACAGTAGGGTCGATTAACCTGCTTTGTCTGGAAGGCTTTCCCGACCTTCCAGGGGCACCTCAGCATGAGGCCCGTCTCATGAGGAAATTCGAGATGTAGCCTCGTGTGTGGTGCCGCATTCCAAAAGACCCCGATTTCCTGGTCCGCTCTTAATAAGAACCCGATGCCCGCACACCACTTCGAAGGCAACCCTGTGGATGAAAGCACATCACGAAGGGGCACTGACACCGCCGTGCATTGTCTGGAAAAAACCGCAGGTTCCACACACAGCTCGACAAGTGGCCTGTCACTCCTTGAACAACTTGAGAGGCAAGCGGAGTTCCATTCCTCCACACAAGACGAGGCCTGACTCTCCTGTCCCAACTCTGCAAGGACCCTGCGATCTGAGTCCGAAATGGAGAGGAACCCTGAGGTTCCTTCCTGATCTCGAGATTAGGCCCTCTTCCACTGCAGCAAACCCAGTGGAGTCCCGAGAGGCCTCTCCCAGCTCCATAGTATCCCTGACTTCTCAGAGGCACCCTGAGAAGCTACCTGAGGTCACAGGCACAAGTCGAGGGAACACAGGGTTTCCTGCCGCAACCCGAGAAAGACCTCGAGTGTCCTTTTTCATTGTTTTGAGCCCTGATTCCTCTACCATGACTCGAGAGCAATGACGTGCGCCCCCTCGCCACTCGTATGGAGACTTGACTTCCCTGACACCACACGAGAGGCTCCCTGAGCTCCCGGTCGTACCTTGTGAGAAACCCCACACTGGCACCGCAGCTCCAGAAAAACCACGAGACTCCCCCGACATCGCGAGATGAGGGCCTTCTTTTCCTGCATGGCCTGGAGAGCAATCCCGCGTGCTCTCTCCAAACTCCACAAGAGAGGAGCCAAGATTGCTGAGGAGTAGGACGGGGAGAACTCTTTTCCCCCCCAAACAATTTCATCAAAAGAGCATTTAAACATCGAGTAAATTCCACAATACAACTTATGAATGCTGCCAGAGGACATCAGGCACCCAGAAAAGCAACCCAACTCTTGGAAAGTAGGTAGGAAAAAGTATAAAAGACAAAAAAAGAGACAAAAGAGGGAGGGAGGGATTTCCGTTCCGGGAAGATAGTCTTAAAAAGAGAAAAGTTTCCAAACACCAGGAAAGCTTTTCACTGCCAAATCTTTGCCAAGCTTTGGAAGCACAAAGGGCAACATAAGGGGGATAAAAATAAATAAACAATTAAAACTCGCAGATTGCAAGCCCTATGGTAACTCCCCCAGCCGCGAAGCAGTGCAGACGCCTGCTCACACCATTAGCAAGCAGGGGCTGGGCAGGGAGGCGCGGCGCGGGCTGCATCGCTTAGAGTAAGAATCTGGCCTGAATACCATGAGCGCTATCTGAACGAAATAACTTGGGCTAGCAAACCAGACTCTGGGATATCTACCACGCAAAAAGCCAGCCCTAACCTAAGACACCGCCAGGCCCGCGCACGGAACAAAGGACTGAACAGAGATAGCCGGCTGCAGACCTTCCCCCTCCGGTGACAGGCAGCCAGAGCCGGAAGGGGGCAATTGCAGCCCCAGAGAGACATTATCTATAAAACTGTAAGCAGGCTTCTTTGCTAACTAAAACTTCTTGGGGATCTGGACGGTCAACATCTGCCTGAGAAAGTGCGCCTGTTTTACACCCAGATAACCGAGTGGCGGGGAGGCGATAAGTCACAACATTGGCGCTCGCCAAACACCTCATCACCTGAGCTGCTCGGACCTGGGAAGAGCACAAAACGCAGGCCGAACTGAGTCTGTGCCTCTGAGGACTACCCGAGTGCCTGAACCTGAGCGGCTTGGACCTGGGAGGTGCATGCAGCCCAGGGCCAGCCTCGGATTGTTCCCGGTGGAACAACCTAGAGCCCGAGCAGTGTGGGCAGGAAGGCTACACGCGCCGTGAGTGGGGGCAGACCCAGTGTGGCTGAGGCACTGCGAACTCACGCCAGTGTTATTTGTTTGCAGCATCACTCCCTCCCTCCCTCCCCACAGCGCAACTGAACAAGTGAGCCTAAAAAAAAAAAGTGTCCTCCACCGTCCCCTTTGTGTCAGGGCGTAAACCAGACACTGAAGAGACCAGCAAACAAAAGAAGCTATAACAGAGGGAAACGCCTTGGAAGCTACAGGCAATAGATTAAAACCCTGTGGTTATTAGAACTACATAGGAAGGCGCCTATAGATCTTGAGAAATATAAGTCGGACCAAGGAACTAGCCAAAAATGAACCGAACCCACGATACTCACAACAAAACCAGAGAAAGTCCTAGATATATTTTTATGATCATTCTTTCTTTTTTTTAATTTTTTAATTTTAAGTCCTCTATTGTTCATTTAATTTTCACTTTTATAACCTATTACTTTGCAAAAAAAAGACCCTATTTTTTTCCTTCTTCAGCAAACTTCATATATATATATTTATATATATATATAATAATTTTTTGACCTTGTTTTTTTGTTTTGTTTTTTTTCTTCTTTTCTTTAACATTGTATTTTTGAAATTCCAAACTGTACTCTAGATTTTTAATTTATGCTTTTTGATATTTGATATCAATTTTGTACCTGTAGTTTCTTTATAATTTTTGCGACATTGCTTGTTTTTGTTTGTTTGTTTTCTCTTTAGTTTTCTTCTTCCTTTTTTTAACATTGTATTTTTGAAATTCCAAACTCTACTCTAGATTTTTAATTTTTGCTTTTTGGTATTAGTTATCAATTTTGTACCTGTATTTTCTTGATAATTTTTGCGACCATGTTTGTTTTTCTTTGTTCGTTTTTTCTCTCTTTCTTTTCCTTCTTCTTTTCTTTAACATCGTATTTTTGAAATTCCAAAATCTACTCTAGATTTTTAATTTTTGCCTTTATGTATTTGTTACCAATTTTGTACCTTTAAGAACCCAATCTTCAGTACCCATTTTTCACTAGGGAGCGAGATTACTGGCTTGACTGCTCTCTCTCCCTTTGGACTCTCCTTTTTCTCCACCAGGTCGCCTGTGTCTCCTCCCTAACCCCTCTCTACTCTACCCAACTCTGTGAATTTCTGTGTATTCCAGACGGTGGAGAACACTTAGGGAACTGATTACTGACTGGATCTGTCTCCCTCCTTTTCATTCCCCCCTTTTATCCTTCTGGCCACCTCTGTCTCCTTCCTCCTTCTTCTCGTCTCTGTATAACTCTGTGAATATCTCTGAGCAGTCCAGTTGTGGAGTGCACATAAGGAAGTGACTACTGGCCAGCCCACTCTCTCCACTATTGATTCCACCTGATCTCATTTGGGTCACCTCTAACTCCCTCCTCCCTCTTCTCTTCTCCATGTAACGCTGTGAACCTTTCTGAGTGACCCTCACAGTAGAGAAACTTTTCTTCTTTAACGTAGATGTTTTATCAATGGTGCTGTATAGAAGGAGAAGTTTTGAAACTACTGTAAAAGTAAGACAGATAACTGGAAGCAGGAGGCTTAAGTCCAAACCCTGCCTCCAGGGAACTCCTGACTCCAAGGAACATTAATTGACAGGAGCTCATCAAATGCCTCCATACCGACACTGAAATCAAGCACCACACAAGGGCCAACAAGTTCCAGGGCAAGACATACCAAGCAAATTCTGCAGCAACAAAGGAACGCAGCCCTGAGCTTCAAGATACAGGCTGCCCAAAGTCACCCCAAAACCACAGACATCTCATAACTCATTACTGGACACTTCATTGCACTCCAGAGAGAAGAAATACAGCTCCACCCACCAGAACATGGACACAAGCTTCCCTAACCAGGAAACCTTGACAAGACACCTGTACAAACCCACACACAACGAGGAAATGCCAGAGTAAAGAACTCCAAAAACTGCCAGAATACAGAAAGGACACCCCAAACTCAGCAATTTAAACAAGATGAGACAGAGGAATACCCAGCAGATAAAGGAACAGGATAAATGCCCACCAAACCAAACAAAAGAGGAAGAGATAGGGAATCTACCTGATAAAGAATTCCGAGTAAGGATAGTGAAATGGATCTAAAATCTTGAAATTAAAATGGAATCACAGATAAATAGCCTGGAGACAAGGATTGAGAAGATGCAAGAAAGGTTTAACAAGGACCTAGAAGAAATAAAAAAAGAGTCAATATATAATGAATAATGCAATAAATGAAACTAAAAACACTCTGGAGGCAACAAATAGTAGAATAACAGAGGCAGAAGATAGGATTAGTGAATTTGAAGATAGAATGGTAGAAATAAATGAATCAGAGAGGATAAATGAAAAACGAATTAAAAGAAATGAGCACAATCTCAGAGACCTCCAGGACAATATTAAACGCTACAACATTCGAATCATAGGGGTCCCAGAAGAAGAAGACAAAAAGAAAGACCGTGAGAAAATACTTGAGGAGATAATAGTTGAAAACTTCCCTAAAATGGGGAAGGAAATACTCACTCAAGTCCAAGAAACCCAGAGAGTCCCAAACAGGATAAAGCCAAGGCGAAACCCCCCAAGACATATATTAATCACATTAACAAAAATCAAACACAAAGAACAAATATGAAAAGCAGCAAGGGAAAAACAACAAATAACACACCAGGGAATTGCCATAAGGATAACAGCTGATCTTTCAATAGAAACTCTTCAAGCAAGGAGGGAATGGCAAGACATACTTAAAATGATGAAAGAAAATAACCTACAGCCCAGATTATTGTACCCAGCAAGGATCTCATTCAAGTATGAATGAGAAATCAAAAGCTTTTCAGACAAGCAAAAGCTGAGAGAATTCTGCACCACCAAACCAGCTCTCCAACAAATACTAAACAGGAAACACAAAAACGGTGTATAAATTCAAACCCCAAACAATAAAGTAAATGGCAATGGGATCATACTTATCAGTAATTACCTTAAACGTAAATGGGTTGAATGCTCCAACCAAAAGACAAAGACTGGCTGAATGGATACAAAAACAAGACCCCTACATATGTTGTCTACAAGAGACCCACATCAAAACAGGAGATACATACAGACTGAAAGTGAAGGGCTGGAAAAAGATTTTCCATGCAAATAGGGACCAAAAGAAAGCAGGAGTAGTGATACTCATATCAGATAAAATAGACTTTAAAACAAAGGCTGTGAAAAGAGACAAAGAAGGTCACTACATAATGATAAAAGGATCAATCCAAGAAGAAGATATAACAATTATAAATATATATGCACCCAACGTGGGAGCACCACAGTATGTAAGACAAATGCTAACAAGTATGAAAGGAGAAATTAACACTAACACAATAATAGTTGGAGATTTTAATACCCCACTCACACCTATGGATAGATCAACTAAACAGAAATTTAACAAGGAAACACAAACTTTAAATGATACAATAGACCAGTTAGACCTAATTGATATCTATAGGACAATTCATCCCAAAACAATGAATTTCAACTTTTTCTAAAGTGCACATGGAACCTTCTCCAGGATAGATCACATCCTGGGCCATAAAGCTAGCATTGGTAAATTCGAAAAAATAGAAATCATTCCAAGCATCTTTTCTGACCACAATGCAGTAAGATTAGATCTCAATTACAGGAGAAAAACTATTAAAAATTCCAACATATGGAGGCTGAACAACACGCTGCTGAATAACCAACAAATCACAGAAGAAATCAAAAAAGAAATCAAAATTTGCATAGAAACGGATGAAAATGAAAACACAACAACCCAAAACTTGTGGGACACGGTAAAAGCAGTCCTAAGGGGAAAGTTCATAGCAATACAGGCACACCTCAAGAAACAAGAAAAAAGTCAAATAAATAAACTAACTCTACACCTAAAGCAACTAGAAAAGGAAGAAATGAAGAACCCCAGGGTTAGTAGAAGGAAAGAAATCTTAAAAATTAGAGCAGAAATAAATGCAAAAGAAACAAAAGAGACCATAGCAAAAATCAACAAAACCAAAAGCTGGTTCTTTGAAACGATAAATAAAATTGACAAACCATTAGCCAGACTCATCAAGAAACAAAGGGAGAAAAATCAAATCAATAAAATTAGAAATGAAAATGGAGAGATCACAACAGAAAACACAGAAATACAAAGGATCATAAGAGACTACTATCAACAATTATATGCCAATAAAATGGACAACGTGGAAGAAATGGACAAATTCTTAGAAAAGTACAACTTTCCAAAACTGGACCAGGGAAGAAATAGAAAATCTTAACAGACCCATCACAAGCACGGAAATGGAAACTGTAACCAAAAATCTTCCAGCCAACAAAAGCCCAGGTCCAGACGGCTTCACAGCTGAATTCTACGAAAAATTTAGAGAAGAGCTAACACCTATCCTGCTCAAACTCTTCCAGAAAATTGCAGAGGAAGGTAAACTTCCAAACTCATTCTATGAGGCCACCATCAGCCTAATACCAAAACCTGCCAAAGATCCCACAAAAAAAGAAAACTACAGGCCAATATCACTGATGACATAGATGCAAAAATCCTTAACAAAATTCTAGCAATCAGAATCCAACAACACATTAAAAAGATCATACACCATGACCAAGTGGGCTTTATTCCAGGGATGCAAGGATTCTTCAATATCCGCAAATCAATCAATGTAATACACCACCTTAACAAATTGAAAAATAAAAACCATATGATTTTCTCAATAGATGCAGAGAAAGCCTTTGACAAAATTCAACATCCATTTATGATAAAAAATCTCCAGAAAGCAGGAATAGAAGGAATATACCTCAACATAATAAAAGCTATATATGACAAACCCACAGCAAACATTATCCTCAATGGTGAAAAATTGAAAGCATTTCCTCTAAAGTCAGGAACAAGACAAGGGTGCCCACTTTCACCATTACTATTCAACATAGCTTTGGAAGTTTTGGCCACAGCAATCAGAGCAGAAAAAGAAACAAAAGGAATCCAAATTGGAAAAGAAGAAGTAAAACTCTCTCTGTTTGCAGATGACATGATCCTCTACATAGAAAACCCTAAAGACTCCACCAGAAAATTACTAGAACTAGCCAATGACTATAGTAAAGTTGCAGGATATAAAATCAACACACAGAAATCCCTTGAATTCCTATACACTAATAATGAGAAAACAGAAACAGAAATTAAGGAAACAATTTCATTCACCATTGCAACGGAAAGAATAAAATACTTAGGAATATACCTACCTAAAGAAACTAAAGACCTATATATAGAAAACTATAAAACACTGGTGAAAGAAATCAAAGAGGACACTAATAGGTGGAGAAATATACCATGTTCATGGATTGGAAGAATCAATATAGTGAAAATGAGTATACTACCCAAGGCAATTTATAGATTCAATGCAATCCCTATCAAGCTACCAACAGTATTCTTCACAGAGCTAGAACAAATAATTTCACAATTTGTATGGAAATACAAAAAACCTCGAATAGCCAAAGCAATCTTGAGAAAGAAGAATGGAACTGGAGGAATCAACCTACCTGATTTCAGGCTCCGCTACAAAGCCACAGTTATCAAGACAGTATGGTACTGGCACAAAGACAGAAATATAGATTAGTGGAACAAAATAGAAAGCCCAGAGATAAATCCACACACATATGGACACCTTATCTTTGACAAAGGAGGCAAAAATATACAATGGATTAAAGACAATCTCTTTAACAAGTGGTGCTGGGAAATCTGGTCAACCACTTGTAAAAGAATGAAACTAGAAAACTTTCTAACACAATACACAAAAATAAACTCAAAATGGATTAAAGATCTAAACGTAAGACCAGAAACTATAAAACTCCTAGAGGAGAACATAGGCAAAACACTCTCTGAAATACATCACAGCAGGATCCTCTATGACCCACCTCCCAGAATATTGGAAATAAAAACAAAAATAAACAAATGGGACCTAATTAACCTTAAAAGCTTCTGCACATCAAAGCAAACTATTAGCAAGGTGAAAAGACAGCCTTCGGAATGGGAGAAAATAATAGGAAATGAGGCAACTGACAAACAACTAATCTCAAAAATATACAAGCAACACCTACAGCTCAACTCCAGAAAAATAGATGACCCAATCAAAAAATGGGCCAAAGAACTAAATAGACATTTCTCCAAAGAAGACATACAGATGGCTAACAAACACATGAAAAGATGCTCAAAATCACTCATTATCATAGAAATGCAAATCAAAACCACTATGAGGTACCATTTCACGCCAGTCAGAATGGCTGCAATCCAAAAGTCTACAAATAATAAATGCTGGAGAGGGTGTGGAGAAAAGGGAACCCTCTTACACTGTTGGTGGGAATGCAAACTAGTACAGCCACTATGGAGAACAGTGTGGAGATTCCTTAAACAACTGGAAATAGAACTGCCTTATGATCCAGCAATCCCACTGCTGGGCATACACACTGAGGAAACCAGAAGGGAAAGAGACACGTGTACCCCAATGTTCATCGCAGCACTGTTTCTAATAGCCAGGACATGGAAGCAACCTAGATGTCCATCAGCAGATGAATGGATAAGAAAGCTGTGGTACATATACACAATGGAGTATTACTCCGCCATTAAAAAGAATAGAATGAATCAGTTCTAATGAGGTGGATGAAACTGCAGCCTATTATACAGAGTGAAGTAAGCCAGAAAGAAAAACACCAATACAGTATACTAACGCATATATATGGAACTTTGAAAGACAGTAACAATAACCCTGAGTACGAGACAGCAAAAGAGACACTGATGTATAGAAGAGTCTTATGGACTCTGTGGGAGAGGGAGAAGGTGGGAAGATTTGGGAGAATGGCATTGAAATATGTAAAATATCATGTATGAAAAGAGTTGCCAGTCCAGGTTTGATGCATGACACTGGATGCTTGGGGCTAGTGCACTGAGACGACCCAGAGGGATGCTATGGGGGGGAGGAGGGAGGAGGGTTCAGGATGGGGAGCACATGTATACCTGAGGCGGATTCATTTTGATATTTGGAAAAACTAATACAATTATGTAAATTTTAAAAATAAAATAAAATTTAAAAAAAAATCCACAGGAGGCTTGACTCCCTTTAGGCCACTCAGTGGTCTCCAAGAAATACCCGTCGGGACTCGAGAGCAGAGCAGAGTCCTTTCCTTCCTCTCGAGATAAGGCCTGACTCCTCGGGTGCGTCTAAAATGCAACCCCGAGATCTCTGTCGCCCCTGGAGAGGAACATTAGGTCCCGGACACAAGCTTAGATGAGGTCTCTTTTGCCCTGAAGTGACTCGAGAGCAATCCCTAGCTCTCTCTCGCAACTCGAATGGAAGATTGGACTTCCCTGGGCCAACACAAGAGGAAGCCTGAATTCCCCATCGTAACTCGAGAATCCCGCCGAAACTCGAGAAAAACCACATGGTTACCCCGTCATCGCAAGATGAGGCCCTTGCCCGCTACAGCGTCTAAAGAGAAGTCCCAGGTTTCTTCTTGAAGTGTTTTCACACTTCAAGTGTGAAAACTTGGCACCCTTGATGCGATTCCAAAAGTTCCCCAACACCCTGGTCTCTCTCGAGGGGAACACCGAGGTTCCCGGTACGACTTCATCTGAGCCACTTCTCCCCTCCTGATTGCGACTGGAGGGTCGACTCCCGTGCTTTGTCTGGAAGGGGTTCCCAACCTTCCCGGCGCACCTCAGGATGAGGCCAGTCTAACGAGAATATTTGAGACGTAGCTTCATGGGTGGTAACACATGCTGAAAGACCCCGATTCCCCGGTCCGCTCTTGATAAGAACCCGATGCCCGGACACCTCTTCAAAGGCAACCCTGTGGAAGAAGGCACAACACGAAGGGGCACTGACACCCTCGTGCATCGTCCGGAAAAACCCGCAGATTCCAAACACAGTTCGACAAGTTGCCTGTCACCCCATGAATAACTCGAGAGGCAAGCGGAGTTCCATTCCTCCTTACAAGACGAGGCCTGACTCTCCTGTCCCAACTCTGCAGGGACCCTGCGATCAGAGTCAGAAATGGAGATGAACCTTGAGGTTCCTGCCTCCACTCGAGATGAGGCCCTCTTCTATTGCACCAAACCCAGTGGAGTCCCGAGAGGGCCCTCCCAACTCCAGGGTATCCCTGACTTCTCAGAGGCACACTGAGAAGCTCCCTGAGGCCACCGGCACTATTCTAGGGAACCCAGGGTTTACTGCCGTGACCCAAGAAACACCTTGAAAGTCCTTCTTTAACGGTTCTTGAGGCCCGATACACCTTCCATGACTCTAGAGCAATGACGCGCTCCCCCTCGCAATGCGCATGGAGACCTGACTTCCCAAGCGCCACATGAGAGGCTCCCTGAGCTCCCCGTAGTACCTCATGAGAAACCCCACACTGGCGCTGCAGCTCGAGAAAACCCACGAGACGCCCCCTTCATCGCGAGATGATGGCCTTCTTTTCCTGCATGGCCTGGAGAGCAATCCCGAGTCCTCTCTCCAAACTCCACAGGAGGCTTGACTCCCTTTAGGCCACTCAGTGGGCTCCAAGAGATACCCGTCGCAACTCGAGAGGAGAGCGGAGTCCTTCGCTTCCCCTCGAGACAAGGACTGACTCCCCGGGTGCATCAGGAAAGCAACCCCGAGATCCCTGTCCCCCCTGGAGACGAACATTATGTCCTGGACACAAGCCTAGATAAGGTCTCTTTTGCCCTGCAGTAACTCAAGCGCAATCCCTAGCTCTCCCTCGCAACTCGAATGGAAGACTGGACTTCCCTGGGCCAACACAAGAGGAAGCCTGAATTTCCTGACCTAACTCGAGAATCCCGCCACAACTCGAGAAAAACGACGTGGTTAACCCGTCACCACAAGATGAGGACCTTGCCAGCTACAGCGTCTCAAGAGAAGTCTCACGTTCCGTCTTGAAGTTTGAAACGGTACTTAGAACCTTTGATGTGACTCCAAAAGTTCCCCGACATCCCAGTTTTACTCGAGGGGAACATCGAGGTTCCCAGCACCACTTCATCTGAGCCCCTTCTCCCCTCCTGATCGGGACAAGAGTGTCGATTCACTTGCTTTGTCTGAAAGGGTTACCGACCTTCCTGGTGCACCTCAGGTTGAGGTCCGTCTCAAGAAGAAATTCGAGACGTAGGCTTGTGGGTGGTGCCACATGCCGAAAGACCCTAATTTCCTGGTCTGCTCTTGATAAGAACCTGAAGGCTGGATACCTCTTCGAAGGCAACCCTGTGTATGAAGGCAAAAAACAAAGGGGAACTGACACCCCCATGCATCGTCCGGATAAAACCGCAGGTTCCACACACAGCTCGACAAGTGGCCTGTTATCTGGTGAACAACTCGAGAGTCCAGCGGAGTTCCATTCCTCCACACAAGACGAGGCCTGACTCTCCTGTCCTAACTCTGTAGGGACTCTGTGTTCAGAGTCAGAAATGGAGAGCAACCCTGAGGTTCCTGCTTCAAATCGAGATGAGGCCCTCTTCTGACAAGGTCCAGCCTCGGCTGGTCCAGGGTTTTCGAAGGGGAGACAGAGTAGGTGACCTATTGATTTATTTATCAAAGATATAAAGAGTAATAGAATGAGGATAGCTCAGTAGGAAAATTTAGTGGAGAAAAGAAGCTGAGTAGCTTGGTTTATGCGGAAAATCAGTATAACCCGTGACACCAGGTTAGCTCTGACCACGGAGGCCGCAGGCTCCCTCTCGAATAGCGAAAAGTGCCCCACCTTAGACACCTTCTCAAGTGGTCATCGAAGCCCAGGCAAATAAATGGTCGCAGAGGATATCCGCGCTCCAGATGGACACTCATCTGAAAATTGAGGGGAAGAATGACATTAGGAGACTAAGCGTTGGCAATCAAGGCCCGTAGCTTTAGTTTCAACAGGGGTTTTTATACCCTAAGTTACACATAGAGGATAATGGGGATGCAAAGTCAGCAGCCTTTGATCCTTATCAAAAACCAGGGTTTCTTTCCTGCAAATGTATCATATACAAATGGTTTAGGTGATTTACATCATCTTCTAGCCAGAAGACCTATTAACATTTTATGACTCTTGACAAAGACTTATCAACCGTAAGACTTATTTTCTCTAAGAGTAATTATTTTAAGGTTTGGCCCCATCTTTCGAAGATAAAATTGCATTCCTATAGGGCAGATATGTAATGGGTTTACAACAAAGGAAAGAATTTATTACCTTAAGGGTCTAAAGTTAGTAACACCAAGGCCACTACTTATTTCTTCTACATACCAACTATATTAATTAATACACATTCAAGGATACAATTCAGGGGATGTGGAAACTTGGCAACAAGCATTGGTTCATCAATGAAATCTTTTACTAGTTTTATTCTGACAGTTTCTAACTCTCTGAGAGGCTCTAAGCTATTTGAATATCTTAAGCTTCCCGTGCCTCTGGAGGCTTGGAGACTGTAAACAATTGTATGCATTGCTGTAGGAGTCCGGGTAAACTTGTCAGGCGAGTTAGAGAGCCATCTGACGTGTTTGGATTTAAACACTCCTAATTGCCCAGGAACTTTATTAATTGGAGCTGTAAGTTAGCTCTTTGACAGAAAGAGTGAGATGGTGGTGGGGGACAGCCCCCAGTAAAGTCAGAGGTGAGAGCACAAAGCAATAAAGTAGGCAGACACTGGTTTTGGGGGGTAGATGCTCAAGAATATCCGGGAGGACTGCCGAGGCTCGATCCCGCCTTTGTGTATGCCCAGCCTCCTTCCTCATGACCTTTGTCACGAGTGGAATGTCTCTCGCCGGCTCCCGGCATCTCCCCATTTTTTATTTTTTAAAACAGCCAGATGTAGCTCAGTCGCGAGCCTCTGAATACTCTGCCGAAGAATCCTGACAATACAAGGAAGAATGATTATGAGAAGCAGAATTAAAGCAGCCACCGCAGCATAGCTAAAGACATTAGACAGAATATTCTTTCCTGAGATGTAGTTAGGGAAAGTATGGAAGAAATCATTTGCTGTTCCAGCAGCAGTAAAATCTAATCGGGAGTGCTCCATGGTTGCTATTTGATAGTGAAGTTTCCCTACGTCTCAACCAATGTCAGAGCTGTTCCAGATACCTGAAATATGGTTTTTAATCTTTTCCCATTCAAAATCTGTCTCATTTACTTTCAGGGGTGTTCCACATATCCACCGATAGTCAGCATGACAAGACAATGCCATTTTCACCTTTAAAGCCTGCAATTCAGTCCCAATATGTATTACTGCTTCCTCTAGGGCGTCTACCCTCATTTCTAATTTTCTCTCTATAGCTTCCTGTGTTGCCAATGTTAAAGAAACATTTTTGGACATAGAATCAACATATTGAGCAGTATGTACTTGTTGAGTCAATGATATTTCTGCCACAGTAACAGAAGTGATTTCACTTATCAAAGCTGCTGTTCCCAAGATAATTAAGCCCACAAACCGTCGTGTTTGCATTAAATCCTGTAGTTGTTGTAATACAGCAAGACCATAATTCAATAAGTGGTTACATCATAAGATAAGGTGGATGTTGTAGCATTACAAAGGAGCAAACATTATATTGAGGGTTTAAACAAGATGAACCAGGGAGCAGCTGTAGGCGTCAGCCCGGGGGAGCAGTGTCCCCAGCATCAGGAGGCAGAACGCGAGCAGCAGGCTGTGGGCCAAGGCGCCTATGGTGGGCGGAGGGGCAGGGTTCGTGGTTTAGGGCTAGCCGCCACCGCTTGGGCTCAGGGCGGTCCCCTCTCGCCGGTGGGGCCACGCTGGTCTGGACAGCACTCCGCGGGTGCGCTTTCCTCTCTGACCCTCACTCGCTGCACAGACTTCTTTGCTCTAGGTCACGGGGTGCAGCGAGGTGGGTGCGAGGCGCTGCTGGTGGCACGGAGGCGAGAGCTGGCTGGGGGAGGGGGAGCGAGCGAGTGCGCGCGCCGCAAACCTGGTCTTTGGGGAATGTGACATGACGAATTTGTCTGAGATCCAAACCGGAGAATCTGCATTCTGTAGAAATATACAAGCATACCCTCTCCCACAAGTTACCAACACATCTGGCCTTTTTCACTCTCCCATAAGGAGGCCTTTTTACTTGACCAGGGGCCGAGTCGTAGCCTGTAATTCAGGCATCTAGTGTCTCATCATTGTAGTCTGCCCCTGTGTGTTTACGTTTAAGTGATTAATTACAATTGGAACATAACTTCACTATTTGTCTAGCTGTTTCCCTATGGATATGTTAATTTAGGTCTAATGTTTAGTTTAGATCTCTGTATAAATTTAAGTAATAAATGTATAACCTCCTTATCTCATTTTGGTATACAGGTATACAGATATACCTAAATGCAAAATGCATTTATATATGTATTTATATATGGCAACAAGTATAAAGTTATTGACATATAATATATATAAATCAATATACTTGAATTAATCTTTATAATTAATATAGTAATTAATATATATTACAACAATACAACACATACACAGCTAATACCAACCAACACAAACCAATATACTGTAATAATACATGTCACACATTTATAATTATACAGTATATAGAACATTTATCATCACAGCACATCAATCCATACCAATTAATATCAGCCACACACACATTATATTCTGCCATATATATTTAATTATACAGTATATATATATATGTGTGTGTATACAGTATACATATTAATTTATATACAAATTAATTAAGTATAGATCTATAAATAGAATTAGGTATACCTTTATTATATTTTATTTATACCCATACCTAATTAGGCAAACTGTAATTAGGCAAATACATTTATATTATGTATTTATAACAATATATAAAGTATTGTTAAATGTACCACCTGTACAGCATCTCCACCCCACATACCACTTTCTCTAATCCCACGAACTCATTTTCAGTATTATGTGTTGGCCAGGAGCTGGGCCAGTCTTTCCCAGCAATGTTAAGAGACGTCTGTTCCTGTGTCTAATAGCCCTGGCATTTTATTCTCTTGAATTAAAAGATCTTTTAAAGGCCTTGGAACTGTAATTTCCTGCACCCAAAAGGCTAGATCACTAGATCCAAATGTTTTGTGGCTCTTAGCTTGAGAAGTCAAGTTTTTCCTTGTCTGATAGTAAGGTAAAAGTAAAAGCTGTGTTACTCTTTGACCTTTATTAATTTGTACAGTTTTGATAGGCAGTGAGATCAAGACTTTAATTTCTCAATATCATCAGAATCTACTACACCATGCACCAGCGAAATTTCTTTTCTTTCTTTTTTTTTTATTTAATTTTTTTTAAAAAGAAAGCGAGCTACGCCCCAGGACAAATCTTACAATGTCCTCAGATAGGGGGCCAGCCACTCCGGTTGGAATTGGAGTAAGCGGCACATCAGGGGTTAATATTGTTATTAAATCTCCTTGCCTTTTCGCTTTTCTCCTAGCCTGGGTGAGACCCCCCTGAGGGAGTTTTCTCCAAGGAGCACGCTCTGAATATTGTGTACTAAAAGCTCCTTTGTTTAAAAAACTTTTTATCTTCCTCAGTCTTAGGCAACACTTTGGGAGGCTTTGGGGGCAAAGTGGGGAACTCCTGGGTCCTGGGAGGCACAATCGAAGGCGGTGGCGGTCGCCTTAAATCACAAAGTGGTGGATAAGTTTTTTAAAGGTTTGCACAGAGGGGGAGGGAGCTCGCCAGGGCTCTCGGCCGCAGCGTCCTGTAAGCCCTCTCCTTCCTCGGGAGGTAGACCACTTTCTCCCTCCTTTTTTTTTTTTTTCCAATGGCAGAAAATATGATCTGTGCAGTAAATGGAGACTCACCACCATCCACCTCTATAGCCTCCCCCATAGGCTATTTAACAGCCTCGTGACGGAGGTCCAGGACATTTCTTATCATATTCAACAGTCAATAAATATTTGTCTATTCTTAGATGCAGAGAAATCCATTTTTAATTTTTTTTTTAATTTTAGAGAATATTTTTATTTATTTTGTAACCTCTTTACCCTGGCTAAACTGCAGAGGGGACTAGAAAAGAAGCCTCAAGGTGAGGATCGAGTTCATCCTTGGGACTAGAGAAAATCCTTCTCCGGGAAACTCCTAGCGGTGGCCCTTTACCCCGACATGGAGGAGGAGGCATAGGGGGATGGGAGCGTCCCGAAGTTTTCCTCTTCTGTTCCGGAGATCCTTTAACTGTTTGGTAACTAAATCTTACGAACTGTCTGATCGGGGATGTTTCCCTCAACCTCCTAGGAGCGGATGGTCTGATTAGGGATGTTTTCTTAAACTTTTAGGAGCATCTTTAGCTTAAAAAAAAAAAATCCTCATCAGAATGGCATCGAGCTGCTGTTTCCTCTAAACCTTTTTCAAATTGAGGGGAGAGCTGATCTTTCTGTTCATCCCTATCTT
The DNA here is from genome assembly GCF_029407905.1 of Bubalus kerabau. Classification (NCBI taxonomy): domain Eukaryota; kingdom Metazoa; phylum Chordata; class Mammalia; order Artiodactyla; family Bovidae; genus Bubalus; species Bubalus kerabau. The sequence goes on along the minus strand of NW_026577886.1, from coordinate 1,710,656 downwards.
TTACATGCTCATTGGCAGTCATAGCGGCTAGCCATTCATTTAGCTGTCGATAGCTAGGTATAGCCTCTTCATTTTCACTTTTCTTTATAACAGGTACCTTTTCAGATTTGCTTTTTTGTTTAACAGGTACTTTTCCAACTTTACTTTCCTCTTTAACAGGTACCTTTTCAAATTCATGAGCTGGATCTAAAACATCTCTAGTCATATTCCACGGAGGAAAGGTGTAAGTAGGGATTTTTTCCAAACCTTGCTGAGCACAATAAGCTCTTAGCTGTTTCCCTAGTTTTTTCAAGATATCTAGGTTAACAGTGCCTTGTTGTAGAAACCAAGGGCAGTGGTCTTGTACAAATGTAAAAAATGATTGAATGGAAGATGTTTTAACCTTGATTCTTCTTTTACTTAATAACTGTAAAATTACTCCTATAAAGAGCTGTCTTTCATTTGATTCAGTGTTGCCCATGTCAGAAACTTAAGGATAGTAAAAGATTTTGCTTTTAGCTATCTAAAGATTAGGCCCTTTTTGTCAGCCTTTTTAGAAACCGTTTTTTCTCTCTAACTTTTCAACACTTCCCACTCCTCTCGCCCTGTCTATTCTACAGGGGGATCTGCAGCCCCCTAAGTGGGATCCTATCTGTCCCGAAAACTGAACACTGGGGGAATGGGGTTGGGGATTTACCTTCGAAATGCCTGTCTCGGGCGCCACCTGCAGAGGTCCAGCCCCAGCTGATCCAGGGTATTCGAAGGGAAGATGGAGTAGGCGACCTATTTATATATTTATTTATTCATCAAAGATATACAGAGTAATAGAATGAGGATAGCTCAGTAGGAAAATTCAGTGGAGAAAAGCAGCTGAGTAGCTTGGTTTATGCGGAAAATCAATGTAACCCATGACACCAGGTTAGCTCTGACCACGGAGGCTGCAAGTGCCCTCTAGAATAGAGGAAGTTGCCCCACCTTAGACACCTTATCGAGTAGGTCTTCGAAGCCCAGGCAAATAAATGGTCGCAGAGGATATCCGCGCTCCAGATGGACACTCATCTGAAAATTGAGGGGAATAATGACATGGGGAGACCAAGCGTTGGCGAGCAAGGCCCGTAACTTTATTTTCAACACAGGTTTTAATACCCTAAGTTACACATAGAGGATAATAGGGGATGCAAAGTCAGCAGTCTTTAATCCTTATCAAAAACCAGGGTTTCTTTTCTGCAGATTTATCGTATTAAAATGGTTTAGATGATTTACATCATCTTCTGGCCAGAAGACCTATTAACATTTTATGACTCTTGACAAAGACTTATCAACCGTAAGACTTATTTTCTCTAAGAGTAATTGTTTAAGGTTTGGCGCAATCTTTCGAAGATAAAATTGCATTCCTATAGGGAGGATGTGTAATGGGTTTACAACAAAGAAAAGAATTTATTACCTTAAGGGTCTAAAGTTACTAACATCAAGGCCAGTACTTATTTTTTCTACATACCAACTATATTAATTAACACACATTCAAGGATACAATTCAGGGGATGTGGAAACTTGGCAAAAAGCATTGGTTCATCAATGAAATCTTTTACTAGTTTTATTCTGACAGTTTCTAACTCTCTGAGAGGCTCTAAGCTATTTGAATATCTTAAACTTCCCGTGCGTCTCGAGGCTGGGAGACTGTACACAATCGTATGCATAGCTGTAGGAGACCGGGTAAACTTGTCAGGCGAGTTAGAAAATCATCTGAGGGGTTTGGATTTAAACACTACTAATTGCCCAGGAACATTATTAGTTGGAGCTGTAAGTTAGCTCTTTGACAGAGAGAGTGAGATGGTGGTAGGGGACATCCCCAGTAATGTCAGAGGTGAGAGAACAAAGCCATAAAAAAGGCAGACTTTGGTTTTTGGGGGTAGATGCTCAAGAATATACGGGGGAACTCCCGGAGTCTCGATCCCGCCTTTGCGTATGCCGAGACTCTTTCCTCATGACATTTGTCACGAGTGGAATGTCTCTCGCTGGCTCCCGGCAATCTTCCATTGCACCAAACGCAGTGGAGTCCCGAGAGGCCCCTCCCAACACCACAGTATCAGTGTCTTCTCAGAGGCACCCTGAGCAACTCCCTGAGGTCACCGGCACAAGTCGAGGGAACACAGGGTGTCCTGCCGCAACCCGAGAAAGACCTCAAGAGTCCGTCTTCAACGCGTCTTGAGGCCGGATTCCCCTACCATGACTCGAGAGCAATGACACGCTCCCCCTCGCCATGCGCATGGACACCTGACTTCACTGGCGCCACATGAGAGGCTCCCTGAGCTCCCCGTCATACCTCGTGAGAAACCCCACACTGGCGCCGCAGCTCGGGAAAACCCACGAGACGCCACCGTCATCGCGAGATTGGGGACTTCTTTTCCTGCCTGACCTGGAGAGCAATCCCTGGTCCTTTCTCCAAACTTCACAGGAGGCTTTACTCCCTTTAGGCCACTCAATGGGCTCCAAGAGATACCTGTCGCGACTTGAGAGGAGAGCAGAGTACTTTGTTTCCCCTCGAGATGAGGCCTTAACTCGGGTGAGTCTGGAATGCAACCCCGAGATCCCTGTTGCCCCTGGAGAGGAACATTATGTCCTGGACAAAAGCCTAGATGAGGTCTATTTTGCCCTACAGTGACTCGAGAGCAACACCCATCTCTCCCTCGCAATTCGAATGGAAGATTGGTCTTCACTGGGCCAACACAAGATGAAGTCTGAATTTCCCGTTGTAACTCGAGAATCCCACCGCAACTCTTAAAAACCACGTGGTTCCCCATTCATCGCAATATGAGGCCTTTGCCCGCTACAGAGTCTCAAGAGAAGTCCCATGTTTCGTCATAAAGGTCGAAACGCTACTTGGCACGCTTGATGCGACCCCAAAAGTTCCCCCATATACCGGTCTCACTCCAAGGGAACACCGAAGTTCCTGGCACCACTTCATTTGAGCCCCTTCTCCGCTCCTGATCACGGCAGGAAGGTCGATCCCCCTGCTTTGTCTAGAAGGGGTTCCCGACCTTCATGGCGCACCTCAGGATGAGGCCAGTCTCACGAAGAAATTCGAGACGTAGCCTCGTGTTGGTGCCACGTGCCGAAAGACCACGATTTCTCGGTCTTGCTCTTGATAAGAACCCGATGCCCGGACACCTCTTCTAAGGCAACCCTGTGGATGAAGGCACTACACGAGGGGGCACTGGCAACCCTGTTCATCGTCCGGAAAATCCCACAGGATCCACATACAGCTCCACAACTGGCCTGTCACCCCTTAAACAATGAGAGAGGAAAGCGGAGTTCCCTTCCTCAGACAAGACGAGGCCTGAATATCCAATCCCAACTCTGCAGGCACGCTTCGATCTGAGTCAGAAATGGAGAGGAAACCTGAGGTTCCTGCCTCAACCCGAGATGAGGCCCTCTTCCATTAAAACAAACCCAGTGGAGTCCCGAGAGGCCACTCCCATCTCCACAGTATCCCTGACTTCTCATAGACATTCTGAGAAGCTCCTTGAGGCCACCGGCAAACCTCGAGGGAAATAAGGGTTTCCTGCCACAATCGAAGAAAGACCTCGAGAGTCCTTCTTCAATGCGTCTTGAGGACAGATTCCCCTACCATGGCTCGAGAGCAATAACGCGCTCCCCCTCGCCACGCACATGGACACCTGACTTCCCTGGCGCCACATGAGAGGCTCCCTGAGCTCCCTGACGTACCTCGTGTGAAACCCCACACTGGCGCCGCAGCTCGAGAAAACCCACAAGATCCCTCCGTCATCGCGAGATGAGGGCCATCTTTTCCTGCATGGCCTGGAGAGCAGTCCCAAGTCCTCTCTCCAAACTTCACAGGAGGCTTGACTCCCTTTAGGCCACAAAGTGGGCTCCAAGAGGTGCCCGTCGCGACTCGAAAGGAGAGCGGAGTCCTTTGCTTCCCTTCGACACGAGGCCTGACTCCCTGGGTGAGTCTGGAATGCAAACCTGAGATCCCTGTGGCCCTTGGAGAGGAACATTAGGTCCTGGACACAAGCCTAGATGAGGTCTCCTTTGCCCTGCAGTGACTCGAGCGCAACCCCCAGCTCTCGCTCGCAACTCGAATGGATGATTGGACTTCCCTGGCCCAACACAAGAGGAAGCCTGAAATCCCCGTCGTAACTCGAGAATCCCGCCGCAACTCGAGAAAAACCACGTGGCTCCCCCGTCATCGCAAGATGAGGCCCTTGGCCGCTACAGCGTATCAAGAGAAGTCCCACGTTCCATCCTGAAGTACAAAACGGTACTTGGCACCCTTCATGCGACCCCCAAAGTTCCCTGACATACCGGTCTCACTCGAGGGAAACACCAAAGTTCACGGCACCACTTCCTGTGAGCCCCTTCACCCCTCCTGATCGCAACAGGAGGGTCGACTCCCATGCTTTGTCTGCAAGGGGTTCTCGACGTTCCCCGCGAACCTCTGGATGAGGCCGGTCTCATGAGGAAATTCGAAAAGTAGCCTCATGGTTGGTGCCACATGCTGAAAGATCCCGAATTCCCGGTCCACTCTAGATAAGAACCTGACGCCCGGACATCTCTTCGAAGGCAACCCTGTGGATGAAGGCACAACACGAAGGGACACTGACATCCCCATGCATCGTCTGGAAAAACCCGCCGATTCCACTCACAGCTCCAAATGTGGACTGTCACCCCGTGAACAACTCGAGAGGCAAGTGAAGTTGCATTCCTTCACACAAGACGAGGCCTTACCCTCCTGGCCCAACTCTTCAGGGACCCTGCGATCGGAGTCAGAAATGGAGAGGAACCCTGAGGTTCCTGCCTCAACTAGAGAAGAGGCCCTCTTCCATTGAACCAAACTCAGTGGTGTCCCGAGAGGCCCCTCCCAACACCACAGTATCCCTGAATTCTCAGAGGCTCCCTGAGAAGCTACCTGAGGTCACTGGCACAAGTCGAGGGAACCCAGAGTTTCCTGAAGTAACCCGAGAAAGACTTGGAGAGTCCTTTTTCAACGTCTCTTGATGCCCGATTCCCCTACCATGACTCCAGAGCAAGGACGCGCTCCCCTCGCCACAAGCAGGAAAACTGACTTCCCTAGTACCACACAAGAGGCTCCCTGAGTACCCCATCGTACCTCGTGAGAAAACACACAGTGGCGCCGCAGTTCGAGAAAAACCACAAGATGCCCCCGTCAAGGAGAGATGGGGGCCTTCTTTTCCTGCCTGACCTGGAGAGCAATCCCTGGTCCTCTCTCCAAACTTCACAGGAGGATTGACTCCATTTAGGCCACTCAGTTGGGTCCAAGAAATACCCGGTGCGACTCGAGAGGAGAGCGGAGTCCTTTGCTTCCCTCGAGACGAGGCCTGACTCCCTGGGTGAGTTTGGAATGCAACCCCGAGATCCCTGTCGCCCCTGGAGTGGAACATTATGTCCTAGACACAAGCCTAGATGAGGTCTATTTTGCCCTACAGTGACTCGAGAGCAACCTCCATCTCTCCCTCACAATTTGAATGGAAGATTGGTCTTCCCACGGTCAACACAAGAGGAAGTCTGAATTTCCCATCGTAATTCGAGAATTCAGCCTCAAGTCTTAAAAACCATGTGGTTCCCCCTTCATTGCAATATGAGGCCCTTGCCAGCTAGAGTCTCAAGAGAAGTCCCACGTTCCATCTTAAAGTTCGAAATGCTACTTGGCACCCTTGATGCGACCCCAAAGTTCCCCAACATACCGGTCTCACTCCAGGGGAACACCGAAATTCCCGGCGTCTCCAGGGAAGTCCCATGTTCCGTCCTTAAGTGTGAAACGGTACTTGACACCCTTGATGAGACCGCAAGAGTTCGCCGACACGCTGGGTGCCTCGAGGGGAACACCGAGGGTCCCGGCACCACTTCATCTGAGCCCCTTCTCCCCTCCTGATCGCGACAGGAGAGTCGATTCCCCTGCTTTCTGTGGAAGGGGTTCCCGGCCTTCCTGATGCACCTCAGGATGAGGCCAGTCTCAGTAGGAAATTCGAGACTAGCCATGTGTGAGGTGCCACGTGCCGAACGACCCCGATTTTCCGGTCCGCTCTTGATAAGAACCCGATGCCCGGACACCTCTTCGAAGGCAACCCTGTGAGTGAAGGCACAACACGAAGGGGCACTGACACCCCCGTGCATCATCCGGAAAAACCCGCAGGGTCTACACACAGCTCGACAAGGGGCCTGAGACTCCCGGAACAACTCGAGAGGCAACCAGAATTCCATTCCTCAGACAAGACGAGGCATGACTCTCCTGTCCCAACACTGCAGGGACCGTGCAGTCGGAGTCAGAATCGGAGAGGAAGCCTGAGGTTCCTGCCTCCCCTCGAGATGAGGCCCTCTTCCATTGCGCCGAACCCAGCAGAGTCCCGAGAGGCCCTGCCAACTCCACAGCATTCCTCACCTCTCAGAGTCACCATGGGAAGTTCCCTATAGTCCCCTGCAGAAGTCGAGGGAAACGAGGGTTTCCCGCCGCCACCCGAGAAAGACCTCGAGAGTCCTTCTTCAACGCGTCTTGAGGCCCTAGTCACTTCCCATGACTCGAGAGTGATGACCAGCTCCCCCTCGCCATGCGCATGGAGACATGAGTTCCCCGGCACCGCACGAGAGGCTCCCTGAGGTCCTCGTCGTGCCTCGTGAGAAAACCCCCATGGGCGCCGCAGCCTGAGGAAACCCATGAGACGCCCCCGTCATCGCTAGATGAGGGCCTTCTTTTCCTGCCTGGCCTGGAGAGCAATCCCGAGTCCTCTCTCCAAACTGAAGAGGAGGCTCGACACCCTTGAGTCCACTCATTGGGCTCCAAGAGATCCGTGTCGCGACTTGAGAGGAAAGCGGAGTCCTCTGCTTCCCCTCGAGGCGAGGCCTGACTCCCTGGGGGAGTCTGGAATGGAAACCCGAGATCCCTGTCTTCCCTTGAGAGGAATATTAGGTCCTGGACACACGCCTCGATGAGGTCTCTTTGGCCCTGTAGTGACTCGAGCAGAACCCCCAGCTTTTCCTCGCAACTCCAGGGGAAGATTGGGCTTCCCAGGGCCAACCCAAGAGGAAGCCTGAAATCCCCGTCGTTTTCGAGAATCCAGGCGCAACTCGAGAAAAACGACGTGGTTCCAACGTCTTCACAGAATGAGGCCCTTGCCCGCTACAGCGTCCCCAGGGAAGTCACATGTTCCGTCCTGAAGTGGGAAACGGTACTTGGCTCCCTTGTTGCGACCCCTAAAGTTCCCTGAAATGCCGGGTTCCCTCGAGTGGAACACCTAGAGTCCCGGCCCCACTTCATCTGAGCCCCATCTCCCCACCTGATCACGACAGGAGAGTCGATTCCCCTTCTTTGTGTGGAAGGTGTTCCCAGCCTTCCCAGCGCACCTCAGGATGATGCTGGTCTCACGAGGAAATTCGAGATGAGCCACGTGGGTGCTGCCACATGCCGAACGACCCCGATTTCCTGGTCCGCTCTTGAAATGAACCCGATGCCCGGACACCTCTTTGAAGGCAACCCTGTTGGGGAAGGCACAAAATGAAGGGGCAATGACACCCCTGTGCATCTTCTGGAAACACCCGCAGGTTCCACACACAGCTCGACAAGGGGCCTGAAACCCACTGAACGACTCGAGAGGCAAGCAGAGTTCCATTACTCAGACAAGACGAGGCCTGACTCTCCTGTCCCAACCCTGCAGGGACCCTGCGGTCGGAGTCAGAAATGGAGAGGAAGCCTGAGGTTCCTGCCTCCAATCGAGATGAGGCCCTCTTTCATTTCGTCAAACCTAGTCGAGTCCCGAGAGGCCCCTCTAACTCCTCAGTATCCCTCACCTCTCAGAGGCACCTGGGAAGTTCCCTAAGGTCCCCGGTAAGGTCGAGGGAAATAAGTGTTTCCCGCCCCTACCCAAGAAAGACCTCGAGAGTCCTTCTTAAATGCGTCTTGAGGCCCTAGTCCCTCCCATGACTCCAGAGCAATGACGCGATCTGCCTGGCCACACGCATGGAGGCCTGACTTTTCTGGCGCCACACGAGAGGCTCCCTGAGCTCCCCATCATATCTCGTGAGAAACCCCACACTGACGCCGCAGCTCGAGAAAACCCATGAGATGCTCCCGTCATCAAGAGCGGAGGGCCATCTTTAACTGAATGGTATGCAGATCAAGCGTGAACCTTCTGTCCAAGCTACACAGGACGCTTGACTCCCTTTAGGCCACTCATTGGGCTCCAAGAGTTACGCGTCGTGACTCGAGAGGATAGTGGAGTCCTTTGCTTCCACTCGAGACGAGGCGTGACCCACCAGGTGAGACTGGAATGCGACCCCGATATCCCTGTTGCCCCTGGAGAGGAACACTACGTCCTGGACCCAAGCCTAGATGAGGACTCTTTGCCCTGAAGTGACTCGAGAGCAACCCACAGCTCTCTGTGACAAGTTGAATGGAAGATTGGACTTCCTGGGCCAACACAAGAGGAAGCCTGAATTCCCCGTCGTAACTCGAGAATCCCGCCGCATCTCGAGAAAAACCACGTGTTTCCCTCGTCATTGCAATATGAGGCCCTTGCCCGCTAGAGCATCTCCAGAGAATTCCCACGTTCCGTCTTGAAGTGTGAAACTGTACTTGGCACCCTTGATGCGACCTCAAAAGTGCCGTGACATACCGGTCTCACTCGAGGGGACCACCGAGGTTCCCGGCACCACTTCATCTGAGCCCCTTCTCCCCTTCTGATCGTGACCGGTGGATCGATTCCCCTGCTTTGTCTGCAAGGGGTTCCCTACCTTCCCGGCGAACCTCAGGATGAGGCCGGTCTCCCGAGGAAATTCGAGACGTAGCCTCGTGGGAGGTACCACATGCTGAAAGACCCCAATTTTCTGGTACGCTCTTGAAAAGAACCCGATGCCCGCACACCTCTTTGAAGGCAACCCTTTGGATGAAGGCACAACACGAAGGGGCACTGACACCCCTGTGCATCGTCTGGAAAAACCCGCAGGTTCCACACACAACTCAACAAGTGGCCTGTCACTCCGTGAACAACTCGAAAGGCAAGCAGAGATCCATTCCTCCACAGAAGACGAGGCGTGACTCTCTTGTCCATACTCGGCAGGTAGAAAAACCACGTGGTTCCCCCGTCATCGAAAGATGAGGCCCTTGCCCGCTACAGCGTCTCAAGAGAAGTCCCACGTTCCTTATTGAAGAGCGAAAAGTTACTTGGAACCCTTGATGCGACCCCAAAAGTTTCCCGACATACCATTCTCACTTGAGGAGAACACCGAGGTTCCCGGCACCACTTCATCTGAGACTCTTCTACCCTCTTGATCGCGACAGGAGGTTCGATTCCCCTGCTTTGTCTGGAAGGCGTTCCTGACCTTCCTGGCGCACCTCAAGATGAGGCCAGTCTCATGAGGAAATTCGAGACATAGCCTCGTGGGTGGTGCGGCATGCCAAAAGACCCCGATTCCCTGGTCCGCTCTTGATAAGGACCCGATGGCAGAACCCAACTCGAAGGCAATCCTGTGGATCAAGGCACAACATGAAGGGGCAGTGACACCCCGGTGCATCGTCCAGAAAAACCTGCAAGTTCCACATACAAATCGACAAGTGGCCTGTCACCCCATGAACAACGCGAGAGTCAAGCGGAGTTCCATTCCTCCACACAAGACGAGGCCTGACTCTCCTGTCCCAACTCTGCAGGGACTCTGCGATCCGAGTCAGATCTGGCGCATTCGAAGCCAGGAGAGGAACCCTGAGGTTCCTGCCTCAACTTGTCATGAGGCCCTCTTCCATTGCACCAAACCCAGTGGAGTTCCGAGAGGCCCCTCCCAACTCCACAGTGACCCTGACTTCTCTGAGGCACGCTGAGAAACTTCCTGAGGTCACTGGCACAAGTCGATGAAACCCAGGGTTTCCTGCTGCAACCCAAGAAAGACCTCGAGAGTCCTTCTTTAACACGTCTTCAGGCCCAATTCCCCTACCATGACTCGAGAACAATGACGGGCTCCCTCTCACCACGTGCATAGAGACCTGACTGCCCTGGCACCACGTGAGAGGCTCACTGAGCTCCCAGTCTTACTTCGTGAGAAACCCCACACTAGCGCCACAGCTCGAGAAAACCTACGAGACGCCCCAGTCATCGGGAGATGAGGGCCTTCATTTCCTGCATTGCCTGGAGAGCAATCCCGTGTCCTCCCTCCAAACACCAGAGGAGGTTTGACTCCCTTTAAGCCACTCAGTGGGCTCCAAGACATACCCGTCCGACTCGAGAGGAGAGCAGAGTCCTTTGCTTCCCCTCGAGACTAGGCCTGACACCAAGGTGAGTCTGGAATGCAACCCCGAGATTTCTGTCGAGCCTTGACATGAACATTAGGTCCTGCAAACAAGCCTTGGAGGGGTCTCTTTTGCCTTCAGTGACTAGAGCGCACCTCCAGCTCTTCCTCGAATCTCGAATGGAAGATAAGACTTTTGTGGGCCAACACAAGAGGAAGCATGAATTCCCTGTGGTAACTCAAATATCTCACCGCAACTCGAGAAAAACCAAGTGGTTCCGCAGTCATTCCAAGATGAGGCCCATGCCCGCTGGAGCACCCCAAGAGAAGTCCAACTTTCCATTTTGAAGAGCGAAAGGGTACTTGGAACGCTTTATGCCACCCCAAAAGTTACCCAACATACGTGTCTCACTTGAGGGAAACACCGAGGTTCCCAGCAGCACTTCATCTGAGCCACTTCTCCCCTCCTGATCGCCACAGGAGGGTCGATTCCTCTGCTTTGTCTGGAAGAGTTTCATGACCTTCGTGGCACACCTCAGGATGAGGCCGGTTTCATGAGGAAATTCGAGACTAGCCACGTGGGTGGTGCCAAATGCTGAACGACCCCGATTTCCCGGTCCGCTCTTCATAAGAATCCGATGCCTGGACACCTCTTCGAAGGCAACCCTGTGGATGAAGACACAAAACGAAGGGTCACTGACACCCCCGTGCATCGTCTGGAAAAACCTGCAGATTCCACACACAGTTTGACAAGGGGCCTGAAACCCCATGAACAACTCGAGAGGCAAGCGGAGTTCGATTCCTCAGAAAAGAAGTAGCCTGACTCTCCTGTCCCAACTCTGCAGGGACCCTGATGTCGGAGTCCAAAACAGAGAGGAAGTCTGAGGTTCCTGCCTCCCCTCGAGATGAGGCCCTCTTCCATTGCGCGAAACCCAGCGTAGACCCGAGAGGCCCCGCCAACTCCACAGTATCCCTCAATTCTCAGAGACACCCTGGGAAGTTCCCTAATGTCCCCGGCAGAAGACGAGGGAAACGAGGGTTTCCCGCCGCCCCCCGAGAAAGACTTCGAGAGTGCTTCTTCAACGCGTCTCGAGGCCCTAGTCCCCTCCCGTGACTCGAGAGCCATGACGTGCTCCCCCTCGCCACATACATGGAGACCTGACTTTCCAGGCGCCGCACGAGAGGCTCCCTGAGATCCTCGTCGTCGTGCCTCGGGAGAAAACCCCCACGGGTGCCGCAGCTCGAGGAAACATCTGAGACACCCCCGTCCTTGCGAGCTGAGGGCCTTCTTCTCCTGCATGGCCTGGAGAGCAATCCCGGGTCCTCTCTCCAAAATGAAGAGGAGGCTGGACTCCCTTGAGGCCGCTCAGGGGGCTCCAAGACATCCGCCTCGCGACTTGAGAGGAGAGCGGAGTTCTTGGCTTCCCCTCGAGACGAGGCCTGACTCCCCGGGGGAGCCTGGAATGCAACCCCGAGACCCCTGCCTTCCCTGGAGAGGAATATTAGGTCCCGGACACACGCCTAGGTGAGGTCTCTTCGGCCCTGCAGTGACCCGAGCGCAACCCCCAGCTTTCCCACGCAACTCGAGTGGAAGATTGGGCTTCCCAGGGCCAACCCAAGAGGAAGCCTGAGATCCCCGTCGTAACTCGAGAATCCCGCCGCAACTCGAGAAAAACCACGTGGTTCCCACCTCTTGGCAAGATGAGGCCCTTGCCCGCCACGGCGTCTCAAGGGAAGTCCCCTGTTCCGCCCTGAGGGGCGAAACGGTCCCTGACAGCCTTCATGCGACCCCCAAAAGTTCCCTGACACGCCGAGTTCCCTCGAGGGCAACACCGAGGGTCCTGGCACCGCTTCATCTGAGCCCCTTCTCCAATCCTGATCGCGACAGGAGAGTCGATTCCCCTGCGTGGTCTGGAAGGGGTTCCCGGCCTTCCTGGCGCACCTCAGGATGAGGCCGGTCTCACGAGGAAATTCGAGACGAGCCACGTGGGTGGTGCCAGATGCCGAACGACCCCGATTCCCCAGTCAGCCCTTGAGAAGGACCCGAGGCCCGGACCCCTCTTCGAAGGCAACACTGTGGGGGAAGGCACAACACGAAGGGGCACTGCCACCCCCGTGCATCGTCCGCAAAGGCCCGCGGTTTCCACACAAAGCTGGACGAGGGGCCTGAGACCCACTGAACAACTCGAGAGGCAAGCAGGGTTCCCTTCCTCAGTCAAGACGAGGCCTGACTCTCCTGTCCCAACTCTGCAGGGACCCTGCGGTCGGAGTCCGAAACGGAGAGGAAGCCTGAGGTTCCTGCCTCCCCTCGAGGTGACGCCCTCTTCCGTTGCGCAAGACCCAGCGGAGTCCCGAGAGGCCCCGCCCACTCCACAGGATGCCTCGCCTCTCAGAGGCACCCTGGGAAGTTCCCTAAGGTCTCCGGCAGAAGGCGAGGGAAACGAGTGTTTCCCGCCGCCCCCTAGAAAGACCTCGAGAGTCCTTCTTCAACGCGTCTCGAGGCCCTAGTCCCCTCCCGTGACTCGAGAGCCAGGACGCGCTCCCCCTCGCCACGGGCACAGAGACCTGACTTCCCTGGCACCGCACGAGAGGCTCCCTGAGATCCTCGTCTTGCCTCGTGAGAAAACCCCCATGGGCGCCGCAGCTCGAAGAAACCCCTGAGAAGCCCCCGTCCTCGCGAGGTGAGGGCCTTCTTTTCCTGCCTTACCCAGAGCGCAATCCCGAGTCCTCTCTCCAAACTGAAGAGGAGGCCTGACTCCCTTGAGGCCACTCAGTGGACTCCAAGAGATCTGCGTCACGACTTGAGAGGAGAGCGGCATCCTTTGCTTGCCCTCGAGACGAGGCCTGACTCCCAGGGGGAGTCTGGAATGCCACCCCGAGATCCCTGTCTTCCCTTGAGAGGAACGTTAAGTCCCGGACACAGACATAGATGAGGTCTCTTTGGCCCTGCAGTGACTCGAGTGCAACCCCCAGCTTTCCCTCGCAACTCGAATGGAAGATTAGGCTTCTCGGGGCCAATACAAGAGGAAGCCTGAAATCCCTGTTGTAACTCTAGAATCCCGCCGCAACTCGAGAAAATCCACATGGTTCCAACGTCTTCGCAAGATGAGGCCCTTGCCCGCTACGGCGTCTCAAGGGAAGTCCTAGGTTCTGTCTTGAAGTGCGAAACGGTACCTGACTCCTTTCATGCATCCCCCAAAAGTCCCTCACACGCAGGTTTCCCTCGAGTGTAACACCGAGGGTTCCGGCCCCACTTCATCTGAGCCCATTCTCCCCTCCTGATGGCGACAGGAGAGTCGATCCCCCTGCGTTGTCTGGAAGGGTCCCCGGCCTTCCTGGCACACCTCAGGATGAAGCCGGCCTCACTAGGAAATTTGAGACTAGCCCCGTGGGTGGTCCCACATGCCGAAAGACCCCGATTTCCCTGTCCGCTCTTGAAAAGAACCCGAGGCCCGGACACCTCTTCGAAGGCAAGCCAGTGGGTGAAGGCACAACACGAAGGGGCACTGTCACTGTCGTGCATCGTCCGGAAACACCCGCAGGTTCCACACACAGCTCAACAAGGGGCCTGAGACCCCCTGAGCACCTCGAGAGGCAAGCGGAGTTCCCTTCCTCAGACAAGACGATTCCTGACTCTCTTGTCCCAACTCTGCAGGGACCCTGCGGTCGGAGTCCGAAACGGAGAGGAAGCCTGAGGTTCCTGCCTTCCCTGGAGATGAGGCCCTCTTCCATTGCAACAAACCCAGCGGAGTCCTGAGAGGCCCCGCCAACTCCACAGCATCCCTCATCTGTCAGAAGCACACTGGGAAGTTCCCTAAGGTCACCGGTAAACTGTTATTGCACAAGGTCCCCATGAAAAGGCCCAAGCAGCAGGACATCCACAGATTCTGTCTGACATTAAAGGGCAGTAAGGTGCCCTCCCCACTTTGCTGCCTCGGCGGCCACCAGGGTGCAATTCGCGTACCCTTCCCTTTCCCATCCTAGCAGGTGCTCCGGGGCCCGCTGGCCTACAAAGTGCCAGAAGCAGGGCTGGGCCAGCCGGCCAAAATTCAGGGTTCTGTCCCTTGGACTTCCAGCGGACACTAGGCTGCTTGGGAAAACCGCCCAGACTCGAGGTTTTTCAGCAGAGGGGTGAAGCGGTAAAGGCCTTGACCCCAAAGACGAGGCCTTTCTGCGACCGCCAGGTTGGGGAGCTCTGAGACTGTGCCAACACAGGGCGGAATACATGGTTCCCTGCTCCACGCAGTCCCCGTTCCCTTACCTGTGTTCCGCACCCCTCCGCTGTGGCCAATGGATGCCGATCCTTGGGGATCCAGGAGTTCACGAAATGGGCATTCCCAGCCGCAATGGCGACCCCCAACAGCACATCTGGAAAGCCCTCCTCCACCCCCGCCAGGAGCAGACCCCCGCTGCGAACGGACCCCCACCTCGCCACGCGCCTCCAGGTTTTGCCCCGGCCCTGCCGGGCTTCCGGCGGGTTCCCAGTCACATTGGCGACCCCCGGGAGCATAACTGGGACCAACCACCCACCCACAGCGAGCGGAATCTCGACCTGTGCAGCCCAGGTTTACCCCGCCCTGGGTGCGCTCCCGGAGTGTTTCCAGCCACAGTGGCCATCTCCGAGAGCACAACTGGGAAGCCCTCCCCTACCCCCGCCAGGAGCCGACACCCGCCCTGCGCCGCCCGGGTTCTCCCCGCCCCTGCCGCGCTCCAGGGGCGCTGCCCATCTTCACCAGTGGCTCCCGGTGAGCCCCGTCCCCACGCCCGGTTCCAGGAGAGGCTCTCGGACCTCGCTGCTGCCGCCAGGTCAAACATGAGGACAATACATACACCCCACAGAGACAATCCAAGCTGTCTATGATTTAGGGATAAAATGAGGACTACAGAAAGGCAAGATGACCTGACCTAGGAGGGCCATGATATTCTATAGAACCAGACAAAGTTGGTTACCAAGGAAACTTTTTTCCTTGGAACCTGGAAAGCTGGTTCTTTGCATATGCAATGACCAACAATTAGCTTGTTACCCAAGCCTGCCTCACTGCCACCCCCATCCCCCCACTCCCCAGAAGACTGGCTCAAAGAAATATTTTAAATCTCAGGCGGAAACCTGGAAGATGTCTTGTCTGTTTGTTTGGATTAAGGTATGTGTCAGTGTGAGCCTTGTGTTTTTTGATAATATTGCTCAAGTTCTGTGTTCTGATATCAATGGTCTCAAGACAAGGCAGCCCTTCCAAATCAAACTGCTGGAAATACAAGAAAACATTGACCTAAATGAATGTCAGAGTCCCGTGAACTGGGAACTGGTCAATATTAAATATCTAGTATTTTTGGTTTTGCTCCTCCATTATAGACATGTCTAAGAGTCAACAACATTAAGCACAACATGTTCATAGTGCCTAGGTTTCTTTTGAGGTAAAAATTGCTCTATTAGTATATCTGTCACAAGCTTGTCAGCAAGAAACTACCTGGAAACGACAACAACAAAAGTAAAAAATGTAAATGTGATATGAGCTTTTAGACAAACTCTTTACAATAATTATACTCTAAAATATCTGCCTCTCATAGTCTTGATTGAAGGCAGAGGAGAAGGGGATGACAGAGGATAAGATGGTTGGATGGCATCACTGACTCGATGGACATGAGTTTGAGCAAGCCCCTGGAGCTGGTGACGGACTCGGAAGCCTGGCGTCCTTCAGGCCACAGGGTCCCAAAGAGTCAGACACGACTGAGCAACTGAACTGAACTGAACTAACAAACGTTTCTCCAGGTGTTTTGGTTACCCGAGTTTCTATCCTTGTGACGACAGTGTATTGAATAGCTAGGTCATTTCCAAATAAATGAAAGTTCTGAAACATTCACGACTTGAAAGGACCTCCCTTTTGCACAGAAACAAAAGAGATTTTTGACTCTCCATGTATAGTGTCTGGCACCATCCTGACATGTTAAATGTAAGAAAGCAATTGTTTTGTTTTGTTTTGTTCTGTTCTTGGGGGTGGGGGGAGGGGGGCGGGCTATAGCCAATGCCAATATAAAAGTCAGTTCTTGGTTGCTGAAGGGAAATGTATGACTTGTTATTACAAGAAAGTATGTGGAATGCAATGGCACTTGAGGAAGGAAAACGAAGTAGTTCTGTCTTACAGGTGGCAGTTTCAGGATGGGAGAAGCAAAGGAATGGGTACAGAATGGGATAAGGAGGTTGTAGGGAAAGTGGACCCCCAGAAAAGAGTTCTGTGCCTAGCACAAGTTTTCTTGAGATGTCGAACTGCCTTTGCTAATTGAGTTTAAGTTTCTTTACCTCTTAAGTGATCTCTTCTAGGTTGACCTAGAACTGAAATCTTTTGTTAGCTTTGGCTAAGTGGAGAAGTAGTGTTTCACGGTGACATATGTGATCCTTCCTGACTGTTTGCAGCCCTTTTGATATCGATGCACTGCTTCTGCTGCTGCTGCCGCCGCCGCTGCTGCTAAGTCGTTTCAGTCGTGTCCGACTCTGTGCGACCCCATAGACGGCAGCCCATGAGGCCCCGCAGTCCCTGGGGTTCTCTAGGCAAGAACACTGGAGTGGGTTGCCATTTCCTCCTCCCATGCATGAAAGTGAAAAGTGAACGTGAAGTCGCTCAGTGGTGTCCGACTCTTAACCACCCCATGGACTGCAGCCTACCAGGCTCCTCCATCCATGGGATTTTCCACGCAAGAGTACTGGAGTGGGGTGCCATTGCCTTCTCCCATATCTATGCACAAGCCTGCCTAAATAATTGACTTCTAGCTAGCTTTGGGATGCCAATGACCATCCACCCTTACCAGGCAACAGAGAAGAGAAAAACACTTACCACAGGAGGTCCTGGTAAAGAACAAGGAACTAACAAGCTCCCGCCAACCAGGATTCTGCAGAGGTCAACAAGAGGTCAATAAGAGATGGAAGACTGCAGTCCAGAGGTCCTAGCAACTTCCATCTTGCAGCAGAGACCCAGCATAGTCAAAACGAATTCAATGTTACAAAAAATAAGTAAACAAATAAAGGACAGAAGTTCTTTGCACACATGACTGAGATTAGGGGTGAGGCAGTACATGTACGGTGCCCAGAAAATCTTAAAGTATGAGAAAGGAAAGAAATTAAAGACAACTATCAAGCTGTCCAAACTGATAAAAACGAAAGATTACACAGTTTTTTCTGTATATATTAGCAGATAATAATCTGAAAGGGAATTAAAAAAAATTCCCTTTCAATAATGTCAACATGAATACAACACTTTGCCATGGATGTAACGAGGATGACATGACTGGCACACTGGAAATTTTACACCCTGGCTGAAAACTATCCTGAATACATGGACAGATATTCCATAACAATGGAAAGACTTAAGATGGCAATACCATGGAATGCATCTTCAATCTGAAATGAAGATTTGATATGATTTGATCGCTCAGAGCTTTTGTGTCATCAAGTGTTATTAAAGTATAACTGAGATAGAGAAAGCTGCTGACTTAGACTTGAGGCGGGGTGTATGCCCTGCTGGTCTCTAGCCAGATATTCTACAGGCACTAGCAGTCAGCTAAGGAAAGAAAGGAACTGTTTCAGGGAATGGCACCAGGCCCCTCTCCCATGACATGTATTGAGATAATATTGGCAGCAGGTGAGTCATCCCGGGCCAAAACTTGATTGACATGAATCTTGAAGAAAGGCAGTATTGCAGGCAAATATATCATTTCCTTAACATAGATAAGGAGAACAAGCTAGGAGGAAAACATGCTGTTTTGTTCAAATCGCTTCTGAGCCTTTTGGGGGAACCGACCTGAAGCCAGAGTCTAGCGGAAATACATAGGATATTTACATCGCTTAAGACAAACATTTTCTTAGGAAAAAATGCATTGCTTAACTCAAGGTTTGTCTGCGAAATTCTTACACATCAGGAGATGGCTCCGAGCTGGGTTTCCACACACAAGAACATCCATGCAAAGGACAAGCCTGCATAGCCCATCTGCCCCGCTCCCGCACAGCCAGCAGCATTTCCAAGTGACCTCCTAAGGCCTTCCCCAAAATACAGGGGCACCTCTGGGTTTCCTGTTTCCCTCACTTCGAACACTTTTCTTAAAAAAAAAAAAAATCCTGCACACTTCTTGATAGAATGCCACAGTGCAAGGAATACAGTCCTTCAATATTTAAACCTCCATTTGCAAAACACTTGGAGCTTGGTTTTGTTTTGCTTTGTTTTTTAATTACACCACCACATAATTTAAAGCTTTTACACGTTCTAATTATTCAGTTCCAAAACACCAAACTTTTATTGCACAGGGTCCTCATGAAAAGGCCCACGCAGCTGGACAACCACAGATTCTGCCATGAAAGGGCAGCAAGGTGCCCACCCCCTTCTTTGCTGCCTGTGTGGCCACCAGGGTTTGAAATCCATGTACCCTACTAAGTTTCTAGGGTGCAATCCGTGGACCCTTCCTTTTCCCATCCCAGCAGGTGCTCAAGGGCCCGCTGGCTTACAAAGTGCCAGAAGCAGGGCTGGGCCAGCCGGCCAGAGTTCAGTGTTCTGTCCCTTGGACTTCCAGCGGACACTAGGCTGCTTGGAAGAACCGCGCAGACTCTGAGATTTTTCAGCAGAGGGGTGGAGCGGTAAAGGCCTTGACCCCAAAGGCAAGGCTTTTCTGCGACCGCCAGGTTGGGGAGCTCCGAGAATATGCCCACAGACGGCGGAATACTTGGTTCCCTGCTCCACGCAGTCCCAGTTCCCTTACCTGTGGTCCGCAGCCCTCCGCTGCACCCACGGGATGGCGATCCTTGGGGACCCAGGAGCGGACGAAATGGGCGTTCCCAGCCGCAGTTGCAACCCCCGAGAGCACAACTGGGAACTCCTCCCCATCCCCCCCAATGAGCCGACCCCCGCCCCGCGCCGCCAGGGTTAGCCCCGCCCCTGCCGCGCTCCCTGCGCGTTCCCAGCCGCAGTGGCGACCCCCAGGAGCACAACTGGGACCGACCCCCACCCAAAGCCATCGGAATCTCGACCCGCGCAGCCCGGGTTTACCCAGTCCCGGGTGCGCTCCCGGGGCGTTTTCAGCCTCAGTGTCCACCTCCGAGAGCACAACTGGGAAGCCCGCCCCCACCCCCGGCAGAAGCCGACCCCCGCCCCATGCCGCCCGCGTTCGCCCCGCCCCTGCACGGTCCAGGTACCTTCCCAGCTTCTAGCGTTCATGCCCGGGTAGGAGCAGGATGTAGGAGTATGGGAGATGTGTCTGGAGCCTGACAGCCTCAGCTCCGCTCTGGCCTGCCCTTTGGACCTAGGAGCCAGGCCAACTTGCAGAGGGCTTAGGGCCGCATTGTATGCAAACTACCAAGGCCTACCGCAAGGAGAGCTCTGTCCGAGGGAAGGGAAGCGCCCCAGGCTGCGTTCCCAAGCTGTTGCTTGGCAATGCAGACTCAGCGGTAAATGGAGGGAATCAGGGTCCTAGTGCCCCTGTCTTGGGGAGGAAGCTCCACAGCCAGAGTGTTCCTCCCTTTGTGCCCAGAAAGCGCCTGCCAGACTGGGCTTCCCCGGAGCTCTATTGCAGAGCAGAGACGTGTGGATGTGTTTTGGGGCCTTGACATGTGCGTTTGGGCTCCCTAGCACAGCCCCAGCGTAGGGGAACCAGCCCCTGAGCAAAGAGCTCCAGGCAGTGCTTTGTGCCCAGGCCTGGATGCCCAGTCCCAGCACGCGGGAGAGATGAGTTAGGCTACCGGCGGGTCCTTGCAAGCCTGTATTGGAAAGGACCGAGTGAGCTTCCACACCGGCGGAGCTGCAGACCTGCGCCCAGGCGCGATAGGACAGAGCCCCTGTTGAGAGGCTGCTCTGCCTGGGCGAGCCTCGCCAAGCCCTTCCCAGCTTCTAGCGTTTGCGCCTGCAAAGGAGCAGGCTGCGGGAGTGTGGGCGACATGACTGGCTCCTGACTGGCCTCAGCTCCGCTCTTGCCTTCCCTTTGGACCTAGGAGCCAGGCCTCCTTGCAGACGGCTTAGGGCACGGGGGTGTGCAAACTGCGAAAGCCTCCCGCAAGGAGACCTCTGTCTGAGGGAAGGGAAATGCCCCAGGTTGTATTCCCAAGCTTTTGCTTGGCAGCCCAGACTCAGCGCTGAACGGAGGGAATCAGGGTCCCAGTGCCCCTGTCATGGGGAGGGAGCTCCACAGCCAGAGTGTTCCTCCGTTTGTGTTCAGAAACCGCCTTACAGACTGGGCTTCCCCGGAGCTCAGCTCCAGAGCAGAGTCGTGTGCATGTGGTTTGGGGCCTTCCCCTGTGCCTTTGGGCTCCCTAGCACAGTCCCAGTGCAGGGGAACCAGCCCCTGAGCAGAGAGCTCCAGGCAGTGCTCTGTGCCCTGGATTGGAAGCCCACTCCCAGCACGCGGGAGAATAGAGTCAGGCCGCCGTCGGGTGCTTGCAAGCCTGTATTGGGAAGGACCGAATGAGCTTCCACTCCGGCGGAGCTCCAGATCTGCGCCCAGGCGCGATATCGCAGAGCCCCGGCCTAGAGGCTGCTCTGCCTGGGCGAGCCTCGCCAAGCCCTTCCCAGCTTCTAGCTTTCGCGCAGGGGAAGGAACAGACTGCGGAAGTGGGGGAGACGTGACTGGCGGGCGCCTTACTGGCCTCAGCTCCGCTCTTCCCTTCCCTTTGCACCTATGATCCATGCCTCCTTGCAGAGGGCTTAGGGACCGAAGGAGAGCTCTGTCAGAGGGAAGGGAAGCGCCCCAGGCTGCATTCTCAAGCTGTTGTTTAGCCGCCCAGACTCAGCGCTGCACAGGGGTAATCAGGCTCTCTGTGCACGCAGCTTCACACACAGGTGTGTCTCCGTAGGAATCAAGAAAGATCCTGACAGAGTGAGGTTCATTAGAGCTATACTAAAGAGCAAAGGCTTGTCCATGTGGTCTTGCCTTCCCCTGTGCCTTTGGGTCTCCAGGCTCGGCCCCAGCTCCGTGGAAACAACCCCTGAGAAAATATCTTCAAGATACGCTTTTCCCAGTGTCTGGGAACTGGGGTTCATAGGAGGAGAGAAAAGCAAGCCTCCTTCGGGCACGAAAGGCAGCCAACCTGCCTGTGTTTTGAAGCCTCTATTTGGAAGGAATGGGTTAGCTTCTCCTAAAGGAGACCTCCAGATCTGCTCAGAAGTCGGTAATTCCAGAGGCAGGGTACTGGTTCCTGACTGTCCTTTGCTAGCCTTGCAAAGACATTCCAAGATTCTACAGTTATATTCCATGAAGGAGCAGGCTTCGGGAATGTGTCAGAGGGGACTGGCTCCTTGTTGGCCTAAGCTCAGCTATTGCCTTTCCATTCAAACTAGGACAAGGGCCTACTTTTTGAAGGGTAAGGGTCTTCTTCTTTGAAACTGCCAAGGGCTACAGCAATGAGACCTCTGTCAAGGTGAGGGAAGCCTAAGAGGACGGATTCTCAAGCAGGTGCTTTACTACAAAGCATCAGCACCCCACGGAGAGAACCAAGATCCCTGTTCCCCAATGTTGGGAGTGTAGCTTCACACACAGAGTTGTCTGTATAGGAGCCAAGAATGTTCCTGAGAGATTAGGTTCACTAAACCTCTCCTACAGAGCATAGACCTGTCAATGTGGTTTTTCCTTCCCCTGTGAGTTGGGTCCCCGAGGTCCGCCACACCTCCGGGGAAACTGTCCCTGAGAAAAGATCTCCAGGAATCGCTTCGCTGAGGCTGGGAAACGCTGTTCACAGGAAGTAAGGCAAGCGAATCTCCTGCAGAGAAAAAGAGGCCTTACTGTCCCTGGAGGAGCAGGCTGCCAGAGTGTGTGAAACCTGACTGTTGCCTTGCTGGCCTCAGTTCCACCATTGCCTGTTCCTCCGAACTAGGACCCAGGCCTATTTGGAGAAGCGTTTGGCTGCGGATTTCTACAAAGTGCCAAGGGCTACAGCAGTGAGAATTCTCTCAGCGGTAAGGGAGAGCATTTTATGGATTCTCAAGCTGTTTTCTGAATGACTGCGTCAAAATGAACTGAGAGAATCAGGCTCTCTGCGCCCCTATGTTAGGTACGCAGCTTCACACACAGAAGTGTCCCTATAGGAGCCAAGAATGTTCCTGAGAGATGAGGTTCACTAGAAGTCTGCTACAGAGCATAGACCTGTCCATATGGTTTTGCCTTGCCCTGTGAGTTGGGTCCCCGAGGTCCGCCCCAGCCCAGGGGAAGGAGCCCCTGAGAAAAGATCTCCAGGGACCGCTATTCCCCCAGGCTGGCAAACGCAGTTCACAGGACGTAACGCAAGCGAGCCTCCTGCAAGGCACAACAGGCTTTAGTGTCCCTGGATGATCAGGCTGCAAGAGTTTGTGAGACCTGACTGGTGCCTTACTGGCCTCAGCTCCGCCATTGCATGTTCCTCCGAACTAGGACCCAGGCCTACTAGGAGAAGGGTTTGGGTATGGATTTCTAAATACTGCCAAGGGGTATAGCAATGAGAACTGTGTCACGGGTAAGGAAGAGCATTGTATGGATTTTCAAGCTGTTGTTTGAACGACAGCTTCAAAGCTGCACAGAGAGAATCAGACTCTGTGTCTCCATGTTCGGTACACAGCTTCACAGACAGGGGTGTCTCCATAGGAAATAAGAACGTTCCTGACAGAGTGAGGTTCACTAGAGCTCTCCTAGAGAGCAAAGACTTGTCCATGTGGTTTTCTTCCCCTGTGCGTTTGGGGCTCCAGGCTCGGCCCCAGCTCCGTGGAAACAACCCCTGAGAAAAGATCTTCAAGATCCGCTTTTCCCAGAGGCTGGGATGTGGGGTTCATAGGAGGCGGGAAAAGCAGGCCTCATTCAGAGAGCAAGAGGCAGCCAAGCGACCTGCGTTTGGAAGCCTCTATTTGGAAGAATGGGTTAGCTTCCCCTAAGGGAGACCTCCAGATCTGTTCAGAAGTCGGTAATTCCAGAGGCAGTGTGCAGGGTCCTGACTGCCCTTTGCCAGCCTTGCAAACACATTCCTAGATTCTACAGTTATCTTCCTGAAGAAGCAGGCTTTGGGAATATGTCAGACTTGACTGGCGCCTTATTGGCCTCAGCTCAGCTATTGCCTTTCCATTCAAAGTAGGACAAGGCCCTACTTTATGAAGGGTAAGGGTCTTCTTCTTTCCAAACTGCCGAGGGCTACAGCAATGAGACCTCCGTAAATGCGAGGGAAGCATAAGCGGATGGATTATCAGGAAGGTTCTTTGCCACCAAGCATCAGCACCCCACGGAGAGAATCAGGCTCCCTTTGCCCCTATGTGGGGTGTGTAGATTCACACACAGTGGTGTCTCTACAGGAGCCAAGAATGTTCCTGAGAGATGAGGCTCACAAGAGCTCTCCTACAGAGTGCTCACCTGTACATGTGGTTTCGCCTTCCCCTGTGAGTTGGCTCCCCGAGGTCCGCCCCAGCTCCGAGAAAACAGCCTCTGAGAAAAGATCTCCAGGAACCGCTTTTCGCCCAGGCTGGGAAAAGCTGTTCACAGGAAGTAAGGCAAGTGAGCCTCCTGCAGAGAAAAAGAAGCCTTACTGTCCCTGGAGGAGCAGGCTGCCAGAGTGTGTGAAAACTGACTGGTGCCATACTGGTCTTAGCTCCGCCATTGCTTGTTCCTCCGAACTGGGACTCAGGCCTACTTGGAGAAGGGTTTAGGTGCAGATTTCTACAAACTGCCAAGGGCTACTGCAATGAGAACTCTCTCAGAGGTAAGGGCGAGAATTGTATGGATTCTCAAGCTGTTTTCTGAACGACAGCATTAAACCTGCACAGAGAGAATCAGGCTCTCTGCCGCCATGTTGGGTACGCAGTTTCACACACAGAGGTGTCCGCATAGGAGCCAAGAACGTTCGTCAAAGACTGAGGTTCACTAGAGCTCTCTTAGAAAGCAAAGACTTGTTCATGTGGTTTTGCCTTCCCCTGTATGTGTGGGTCTCTGGGCACAACCCCAGCTCGGTGGAAACAACCCCTGAGCAAAGATCTCCAAGAATCTGCTTTTGCCCCATGCTGGGAACCAGGGATCATAGGAGGCAGGAAAAGCAAGCCTCCTTCAGGCAAGAAGAGGCAGCCAACCGGCCTGTGTTTGGAAGCCTCTATTTGCAAGGAATGGGTTAGCTTCTCCAGAAGGAGACCTCCAGATCTGCTCAGAAGATAGATATTCCAGAGGCAGGGTCGAGGTTCCTGACTGCCCTTTGCCAGCCTTGCAAAGACATTCCTAGATTCTAGCAATATTTTCCATGAAGGAGCAGGCATCGGGAATATGTCAGAGTTGACAGGTGCCTTACTGGCCTCAGCTCAGCTATTGCCTTTTCTTTCAAACTAGGATCAGGGCCTACTTGGTGAAGGGTAAGGGTCTGCTTCTTTCCAAAGTGCCAAGAGACACAGCAATGAGACCTCTGTCAAGGCGAGGGAAGCGTAAGCGGATGGATTCTCAAACAGGTGCTTTGCCACAAAGCATCAGCACCCCACAGAGAGAATCAGGCTCCCTGTGCCCCTATGTTCGGTGTGTAGCTTTACACACAGAGGTGTCTCTGTACGAGCCAAGAATGTTCCTAAGAGATGAGACACACTAACGTCTCCTACAGAGCATAGACCTGTCCATGTGGTTTTTCCTTCGCCTGTGAGATGGGTCCCCGAGGTCCACCCCAGCTCTGGGGAGAGAGCCCCTGAGAAAAGATCTCCAGGAACCGCTTTTTGCCCAGGCTGGGAAACGCAGTTCACAGGAGGCAAGGCAAGCGAGCCTCCTGCAGGGAAAAATAGGCCTTACTGTCCCTGGAGGAGCAGGCTGCCAGAGTGTGTGACACCTGACTGATGCCTTACTGACCTCAGCTCCGCCATTGCATGGCCATCCAAACCAGGACCCAGGCCTACTTGGAGAAGGGTTTGGGTGCGGATTTGTAAAAACTGCCAAGGGCTACTGCAATGAGAAGTCTCTCAGAGGTAAGGGAGAGCATTGTATGGATTCCAAGCTGTTGTTTGAACGACAGCTTCAAAGCTGCAAAGAGAGAATCAGGCCCTGTGTGCCCCCTTGTTGGGTATGCAGCTCCACACACAGAGGTATCCCCGTAGAATCCAAGACTTTCCTCACATACTGAGGTTAACTAGAATTCTCCTACAGAGCAAAGACTTGTCCATGTGGTTTTGCCTTCCTCTGTGCGTGTGGGTCTCCAGGCTCGGCTCCAACTCCGTTGAAATAGCCCCTGAAAAAAGATCTCCAAGAACCACTTTTCCCCCAGGCGGGAAGCGGAGTTCACAGGAAGCGGAACAAGCAAGCCTCCTTCGGGCAAGTCGAGGCAGCCAACTAGCCTGTGTTTGGAAGCCTCTATTTGGAAGGAATGGTAAGCTTCTCCAAAAGAAGACCTCCAGATCTGCTCAGAAGACGGAAATTCCAGAGGCAGGGTCGAGGTTCCTGACTGTCCTTTGCCAGCCTTGCAAAGACCTTTCTAGATTCTAGCGTTATTTTCCATGAAGGAGCAGGCTTCAGGAATATGTCAGACTTGACAGGCGCCTTACTGGCCTCAGCTCAGCTATCGCCTTTCCGTTCAAACTAGGACAAGGGCCTACTTGGTGAAGGGTAAGGGTCTGCTTCTTTCCAAACTGCCAAAGGCTACAGCAAAGACACCTCTGTCAAAGAGAGGGAAGTGGAAGCGGATGGACTCTCAAACAGGTGCTTTGCCACAAAGCATCTGCACCCCACGGAGAGAATCAGGCTGCATTTGCCCCTATGTTGGGTGTGTAGCTTCAAACACAGAGGTGTCTCTATAGGAGCCAAGAATGTTCCTGGGAGATGAGGTTCACTAGAGCTCTGCTATGGAGCATAGACCTGTCCATATGGTTTTGCCTTCCCCTGTGAGTTGGGTTCCCGATGTTCGCCCCAGCTCTGAGGAAGAAACCCCTGAGAAAACACCTCCAGGAACTGCTTTTCGTCCAGACTCGGAAACGTAGTTCACAGAAGGCAAGGCAAGCGAGCCTCCTGCAGAGAAAAAGAGGCCTTACTGCCCCTGGAGGAGCAGGCTGCCAGAGTGTGTGAGACCTAACTGGTGCCTTACTGGCCTCAGCTCCACCATTGCATGTTCCTCCGAACTAGGACCCAGGACTACTTGGAGAAGGGTTTGGGTGCGGATTTCTAAAAACTGCCAAGGGCTACAGCAATGAGAACTCTGTCACGGGTAAGGAAGAGCATTGTATGGATTTTCAAGGTGTTTTTTGAACGACATCTTTAAAGCTACACAGAGAGAATCAGGCTCTCTGTGCCCCCATGTTGGGTACGCAGCTTCGCACATAGGGGTGTCTCCATATGAATCAAGAATGTTCGTGACAGAGTGAAGTTCACTAGAGCTCTCCTAGAGAGCAAAGACTTGTCCATGTGGTTTTTCTTCCCCTGTGAGTTTGGGTCTCCAAGCTTAGCCCCAGCTCCGTGGAAACAACCCCTGAGAAAAGATCTTCAAGATCCGCTTTTCCCAGAGCCTGGGAAGCTGGGTTCATAGGAGGCAGGAAAAGCAAGCCTCCTTCGGGCACGAAGAGGCACCCAACCATCCTGTTTTTGGAAGTCTCAATGTGGAAGGAATGAGTTAGATTCTCCTAAAGGAGACCTCCAGATCTGCTCAGAAATCGGTAATTCCAGAGGCAGGGTGCAGGCTCCTGACTGCCCTTTGCCAGCCTTGCAGAGACATTCCTAGATTACAGCGTTATTTTCCATGAAGGAGCAGGCTTCGGGAATATGTCAGACTTGACTGGCGCCTTATTGGCCTCAGCTCAGCTCTTGCCTTTCCTTTCAAATTAGGACAAGGGCCCACTTTATGAAAGGTAAGGGTCCTCTTCTTTCCAAACTGCCAAGGGCTACAGCAATGAGACCTCTGTCAAGGCGAGGGAAGCGTAAGCTGATGGATTCTCAAGCAGGTGCTTTGCCACAAAGCATCAGCACCCCACGGAAAGAATCTGGCTCCCTTTGCCCCTACGTTGCGTGTGTAGCTACACACACAGAGGTGTCTCGATAGGAGCCAAGAATGTTCCTGAGAGAGGAGGTTCACTGTTGGGGGCCAGAGTGAGGCACTCCGCCCATGGCAAAGGTCATGAGGAAGGAGGCTCGACATACGCAAAGGCGGGATCGAGCCTCAGGAGTCCCCCTGGAAATCCTCGAGCATCTACCCCCATAACCAGAGCCTGCCTACCTTACTACTTTGTGCTCTCACCTACAACTCTGACTTTACGGGGGGCTGTCCCCCACCACCTCTTTCGGAGAAGGAGTTAACCTAGAGCTCCAGTTGATATAAACCCCTGGGTGTGACAAGAGTGTTTTAACCTACAAACTCCTCTGAAGGTTCTCTAGCCTGCCTGACAGGCTTGTCCGGCCACATGTGATTGCTCACAGCCTCCCAACCATGAGAGGCACGAGATGCTTTAAACCTTCTAAAAACAGGTTCCTTAGAAAAGTTAGAAAATTATTAGTATAAGTATAATGGGCTGATTAGAAATCATATTGGTGAAGGGTTTTTCATTTGTTGAGCTGATGTTTACTGCTAAGTCTCCACATCCCCTGCCCTTATACACATTAATGAATATATAGAAGAAATAAGTATTAACCTTTGATATAAATCACGTTAGACCTTAGGCTAAGTAAATTCTTTCCTTAACTAAAACCCACTACACCCTCACCCTATAGGAATGTAACTTTATTTGGGTGGCGTCTGTTTTAAGAATAATCACCCCTGGAGAAATAAGTGTCCTGGTTGACTGACCGCTGTCACAAGGAGAGGGTCGTAAATTGTCAGCAGGCCCCCCGGCCAGAAGATGATGTAACACCCCTAAGACCTCTGTATACTTTTGTATGAAGCACCTGACTTTGATAAAAGTCAGGACTGCTGACCCCACGTGACTTTTGCATAACATCTCAGTGTATAAAAGTAGACCATGGAAAATAAAGAATTGGGATCAGTTTCTCGAAATACTGGTCTCCCCATGTCTCTCTCTCTCTCTCTCACTCTGGTTGAGTCTCCATCTGGAGCGCGGAACCCACCAAGCTTACTAATTTTGCCTGGGCTTCTAAGATCCGACCGGGGAGGCCTCAGTGTCTCCTCTCCTTCGGGAGAACGGAAGGACACCTGCGGCCTACGTAAGTGGTGCAAGCTTCTTGTCTTGAAGTTTTATTGGTCCCCCGCGTAAACCAAGCTACTCAGCCTCTTTTCTCCACTGAATTTTCCTACTGAGCTATCCTCATTTTATTACTCTTTATATCCTTAATTAACATTTAATTAAGCAGTTGTTCCCTGACCCTCGCCTACGCCGTCTCTGCTTCGAATACCCTGGTTCAGCTGGGGCTGGACCCCGGCAGTTCACTAGAGATCTCCTACAGAGCATAGACCTGTCCATTTGGTTTTGCCTTCCCCTGTGAGTTGGGTCCCCGAGGTCCGCCCCAACTCCGGGGAAACAGCCCCTGAGAAAAGATCTCCAGGAACTGCTTTCCGCCCAGGCTGGGAAATGCTGTTCACAGGAAGTAAGGCAAGCGAGCCTCCTGAAGGGAAATAGAGGCCTTACTGTCCCTGGAGGAGCAGGCTGCCAGAGTGTGTGACACCTGACTGGTGCCTTACTGGCCTCAGCTCCGCTATTGCATGTTCATCTGAACTTGAACCCAGGCCTACTTGGAGAAGTGTTTGTGTGCCGATTTCCAGAAACTGCGAAGGGCTACAGCAATGATAACTCTCTCAGTGGTAAGGGAGAGCATTGTGTGGATTCTCAATTTGTTGTTTGAACGACAGCGTCAAAGCTGCACAGAGAGAATCAGGTCTCTGTGTCTCTATGTTGGCAATGCAGCTTCCCACACAGAGATGTCCCCGTTGGAGCCAAGAACATTCCCCATAGACTGAGGTTCACTAGAGCACTCCTAGAGAGCAAAGACTTATCCATGCGGTTTTCCCTTCCCTTGTGCGTGTGGGTCTCCGGGATCGGCCCCTGCTCCGTGGAAACAGCCTCTGAGAAAAGATCTCCAAGAACCTCTTATCCCCCAGGCTGGGAAGCGGAGTTCGCAGGAGGTGGGATAAGCAAGCTTCCTTCGGCAAGAAGAGACAGCCAACCGGCCTGTGTTTGGAAGCCTATATTTGCAAGGAATGGGTTCGTTTCTCCTGACCGAGACCGCCAGATGTGCTGAGAAGATAGAAATTCCAGAGGCAGGGTCGAGGTTCCTGACTGCCCTTTGCCAGCCTTGCAAAGACATTCCCAGATTCTAACGTTATTTTCCATGAAGGAGCAGGCATCGGGAATATGTCAGACTTGACTGGCGCCTTACTGGCCTCAGCTCAGCTACTGCCTTTCCATTTAAACAAGGACAAGGGCCTACTTGGTGAAGGGTAAGGGTCTGCTTCTTTCCAAACTGCCAAGGACTACAGCAATGAGACCTCTGTCAAGGTGAGGGAAGCCTATGCGGATGGATTCTTAGCAGGTGCTTTGCCACAAAGCATCAGCACCCACGGAGAGAATCAGACTCCCTTTGCCACTATTTTGGGTGTGTAGCTTCATGCACAGAGGTGTCTCTGTAGAAGCCAAGAATGTTCCTGAGAGATGAGGTTCACTAGAGCTCTCCTACAGAGCATAGACCTGTCCATGTGGTTTTGTCTTCCCCTGTGAGTTGGGCCCCCGAGGTCCGACCCAGCTCCAGGGAAACAGCCCCTGAGAAAAAATCTCCAGGAACAGCTTTGCGCCCAGGCTGGGAAATGCAGTTCACAGGAGGCAAGGCAAGCGAGCCTCCTGCAGGGAAAAAGAGGCCTTACTGCTCCTGGACGATCAGGCTGCAAGAGTGTGTGAGACCTCACTTGTGCCTTACTGGCCTCAGCTCCGCCGTTGCCTGTTGTTCCGAGCTAGGACCGAGGCCTACTTGGAGAAGGGTTAGGGTGCGGATTTCTACAAACTGTCAAGGACGACAGCAATGAGAATTCTCTTAGCAGTAAGGGAGAGCATTGTATGGATTCTCAAGCTGTTGTTTGAATGACAGCTTCAAAGCTACACAGAGAGAATCAGGCTCTCTGTTCCCCTATTTTGGCTGTGCAGCTTCACACACAGAATTTGACTCTGTTGGAGCCAGAAATATTCCTGAAAGACTTAGGCTCACCAAAGCTGTCCTCCAGAGCAAAGACATTGGATGTGGTTTTGCCTTCCCTTGTCAGTATGGGTCCCCTAGCTTGGCCCCAGCTCCGGGGATACAGCCTCTGAAAAAAATCTTCCAAGAAGCGATTTTCCTCCAGGCTGTTAAGTGGAATTCGCAGTGTGCAAGTTAAGGAAGCCTGCTTCGTGGAAGAGCAAGCAGCCAACTGGCCCTGTGTTAGGAAGCCTGTATTTGAAAGGAATGGGTTAGCTTCTACAGCGGGAGAACCTCAGATCTGCTCAGGGGACTGAAATACTAGAGTCAGGGTCGAGGTTCTCCCTTGTCCTTTGCGCACCTTGCAAAGACATTCCTAGCTTCCAGCGTTAGTGTCCCTGTAGTAGCAGGCTGCAGGAGCGTGTGATAAATGACTGCCGCGTTCCTGTCCTCAGCTCCGCTATTGACTTTCTATTCGAACTAGAACCCAGGCCTACTTTGAGAGGGGTTAGGGTCCAGTGTTTCCAAACTGCCAAGGGCTACGGCAATGCGAGCTCTGTCAGAGGTAAGAAAAGAGCAATTGGTTGGATTCTTCAGCTGCTGCGTGGCTACACAGCTTCCGCGCCGCATGGAGAGCATGAGGCTACTTGTGGCCCTATTTTGGGTACGCAGCAACATGCACACAGAGTGTCTGTGTTCACTTATGTACAGGCTTATGTACACTAGAGCTCTCCTACAGAGCGAAGACCACTCAGTGGGCTCCAAGAGATACATGTCGCGACTCGAGAAGAGAGTGGAGTCCTTTGCTTCCCCTCGAGATGAGGCCTGACTCCCCGGGTGAGTATGGAATGCAACCCCAAATCCCTGTCGCCTATGGAGAGGAACATTAAGTCCTGGATACAAGCCTAGATGAGGTCTAGTTTGCCCTTCAGTGAATGGAGCCCAATCCCCAGCTCTCCCTGGCAACTGAAATCGAAGATTAGACTTCCTGGGCCAACACAAGAGGAAGCCTGAATTCCCCGTCGTAACTCGAGAATCCTACCGCAACTCGAGAAAAACCACGTGCTTCCCTCGTCATCGCAAGATGAGGCCCTTTGTCCGCTACAGCATCTCAAGAGAAGTCCCACGTTCCATCCTGAAGTGCGAAACGGTACTTGGCACCCTTGATGCGACCCCAAAAGTTCCGCGACATACCAGACTCACTCAAGGGGAACACCGAGGTTCCCGGCACCACTTCATCTGAGCCCCTTCTCCTCTCCTGATTGCGACAGGAGGGTCGACTCCCCTTCTCTGTCTGCAAGGGGTTCCCGACCTTCCGGGCGCACCTCAGGATGAGGCCGGTCTCATGAGGAAGTTCGAGACGTAGCCTCGTGGGTGGTGCCACATGCCGAAAGACCCCAATTTCATGGTCCATTCTTGAAAAGAACCTGATGCCAGCACACCTCTTTGAAGGAAAACCTGTGGATGAAGGCACAAGACGAAGGGGCACTGACACCCGCGTGCATCGTCCAGAAAACCCCGCAGGTCCCACAGACATTTCGACAAGTGGACGGTGACACTGTAAACAACTCGAAAGGCAAACGAAGGTCCACTTCCTCAACAGAAGATTAGGTGTGACTCTCTTGTGCCTACTCTGCAGGGACCATGGGATCCGAGTCAGAAACGGAGAGGAAGCCTGAGGTTCCTGCGCCACTCGAGATGAGGCCCTCTTCCATTGCACCACACGCAGTGGAGTTCCGAGAGGCCCCTACCAACTCCACAGTATCCCTGAGTTCTCACAGGCACAATGAGAAGCTCTCTGAGGTCAAAGGCACAAGTTGAGGGAACCCTGGGTTTTCTGCCGCGACTCGAGAAAGACCGCGAGAGTGCTTCAAAATATCTTGAGTCCCGATTCCCCTACCATGACTCGAGAGCCATGACACGCTCCCCCTCGCCACGTGCATGGAGACCTGACTTCCCTGGCGCCGCACGAGAGGCTCCCTGAGATCCTCGTCGTGCCTCGGGAGAAAACCCCCACGAGCGCCGCAGCTCGAGGAAACCCCTGAGACGCACCCGTCCTCGCGAGCTGAGGGCCTTCTTTTCCTGCATGGCCTGGAGAGCAATCCCGGGTCCTCTCTCCAAACGGAAGAGGAGGCTGGACTCCCTTGAGGATGCTCAGGGGGCTCCAAGAGACCCACGTCGCGACTCGAGAGGAGAGCGGGGTCCTTGGCTTCCCCTCGAGACGAGGCCTGACTCCCCGGGGGAGCCTGGAATGCAACCCCGAGATCCCTGCCTTCCCTGGAGAGGAATATTAGGTCCCGGACACATGCCTACGTGAGGTCTCTTCGGGCCTACAGTGACCCGAGCGCAACGCCCAGCTTTCTCTCCCAACGCGAGGGGAAGATTGGGCTTCCCAGGGCCAACCCGAGAGGAAGCATGAGATCCCCGTCATAACTCGAGAATCCCACCGCAACTCGAGAAAAACCACGTGTTTCCCACCTCTTGGCAAGATGAGGCCCTTGCCCGCAACGGCGTCTCAAGGGAAGTCCCCTGTTCCGCCCTGAAGGGCGAAACGGTCCCTGACAGCCTTCCTGCGACCCCCAAAAGTCCCCCGACACGCAGGGTTCCCCCGAGGGGAACACCGAGGGTCCCGGCACCGCTTCCTCTGAGCCCCTTCTCCCCTCCTGATCGCGACAGGAGAGGTGATTCCCCTGAGTGGTCTGGAAGGGATTCCCGGCATTCCCGGCGCACCTCAGGATGAGGCCGGTCTCACGAGGAAATTCGAGACGAGCCACGTGGGTGGGGCCACATGCCGAACGCCCCCGATTCCCCGGTCCGCTCTTGAGAAGGACCCGAGGCCCGGACCCCTCTTCGAAGGCAACCCTGTGGGTGAAGGCACAACACGAAGGGGCACTGCCACCCCCGTGCATCGTCCGCAAAGACCCGCGGGTTCCACACACAGCTCGACGAGGGGCCTGAGACCCCCTGAGCAACTCGAGAGGCCAGCGGGGTTCCCTTCCTCAGACAAGACGAGGCCTGACTCTCCTGTCCCAACTCTGCAGGGACCCTGCGGTCGGAGTCCGAAACGGAGAGGAAGCCTGAGGTTCCTACCTCCCCTCGAGGTGAGGCCCTCTTCCGTTGCGCCAGACCCAGCGGAGTCCCGAGGGGCCCCGCCACCTCCACAGGATCCCTCGCCTCTCAGAAGCACCCTGGGAAGTTCCCTAAGGTCCCCGGCAGAAGGCGAGGGAAACGAGGGTTTCCCGCCGCCCCCCGAGAAAGACCTCGAGAGTCCTTCTTCAACGCGTCTCGAGGCCCTAGTCCCCTCCCATGACTCGACAGCCAGGACGCGCTCCCCCTCGCCACGCGCATGGAGACCTGACTTCCCTGGCGCCGCAGGAGAGGCTCCCTGAGATCCTCGTCGTGCCTCGGGAGAAAACCCCCACGGGCGACGGAGCTCGAGGAAACCCCTGAGACGCCCCCGTCCTCGCGAGCTGAGGGCCTTCTTTTCCTGCATGGCCTGGAGAGCAATCCCGGGTCCTCTCTCCAAACGGAAGAGGAGGCTGGACTCCCTTGAGGCCGCTCAGGGGGCTCCAAGAGACCCGCGTCGCGACTCGAGAGGAGAGCGGAGTCCTTGGCTTCCCCTCGAGACGAGGCCTGACTCCCCGGGGGAGCCTAGAATGCAACCCCGAGATACCTGCCTTCCCTGGAGAGGAATATTAGGTCCCGGACACACGCCTAGGTGAGGTCTCTTCGGCCCTGCAGTGACTTGAGCGCAACCCCCAGCTTTCCCTCGCAACCCGAGGGGAAGATTGGGCTTCCCAGGGCCAACCCAAGGGGAAGGCTGAGATCCCCGTCGTAACTCGAGAATGCCGCCGCAACTCGAGAAAAACCACGTGGTTCCCACCTCTTGGCAAGATGAGGCCCTTGCCCGCGACGGCGTCTCAAGGGAAGTCCCCTGTTCCGCCCTGAAGGGCGAAACGTTCCCTGACAGCCTTCCTGCGACCCCCAAAAGTCCCCCGAAACGCCGGGTTCCCTCGAGGGCAACACCGAGGGTCCCGGCACCGCTTCCTCTGAGCCCCTTCTCCCCTCCTGATCGTGACAGGAGAGTCGATTCCCCCGCGTGGTCTGGAAGGGGTTCCCGGCCTTCCCGGCGCACCTCAGCATGAGGCCGGTCTCACGAAGAAATTCGAAACGAGCCACTTGGGTGGTGCCACATGCCGAATGCCCCCGATTCCCCGGTCCGCTCTTGAGAAGGACCCGAGGCCCGGACCCCTCTTCGAAGGCAACCCTGCGGGTGAAGGCACAACACGAAGGGGCACTGCCAGCCCCGTGCATCGTCCGCAAAGACCCGCGGGTTCCACACACAGCTCGACGAGGGACCTGAGATCCCCTGAGCAACTCGAGAGGCCAGCGGGGTTCCCTTCCTCAGACAAGACGAGGCCTGACTCTCCTGTCCCAACTCTGCAGGGACCCTGCGGTCGGAGTCCGAAACGGAGAGGAATCCTGAGGTTCCTGTCTCCCCTCGAGGTGAGTCCCTCTTCCATTGCACCAAACCCAGATGAGTCGCGAGAGGCCCCTCCCAACTCCACAGTATCCGTGAATTCTCAGAGGCACCTTGAGAATCTACCTGAGGTCACCGGCTCAAGTCCCGGGAACCCAGGGTTTCCTGCTGCGACCCGAGAAAGACCTTGAGAGTCCTTCGGCGCATCTTGAGGCCCGATTCCCCTACCATGACTCGAGAGCAAAGACCCGCTCCCCATCGCCATGCGCATGGAGACCTGACTTCCCTGACTCCTGAAGAGAGTCTCCCTGAGCTCCCCGTCGTACCTCTTTGGAAACCCCATTCAGGCACCGCAGCTCGAGAAAACCCACGATACGCCCCCGTCATCACGAGATGAGGGACTTCTTTCCTGCCTGGCATGGAGAGCAAAACCGAGTCCTCTCTCCAGACTCCACAGGAGGCTTGACTCTCTTTAGGCCTCTCAGTTGGCTCCAAGAGATACCTGTCAGGACCTGAAGGGAGAGCGGAGTCCTTTGCTTCCCCTCGAGACGAGGCCTGACTCCCTGTGTGAGTCTGGAATGCAACCCCGAGTTCCTGTCACACCTGGAGAGGAAAACTCGGTCCTGGACACAAGCTAAGATGAGGTCTATTTTGCACTGCAGTTACTAGAGCGCAATCGCCAGCTGTCCCTCGCAAATCGAATTGAAGTTTGGACTTCCCTGGGCCAATACAATTGGAAGCCTGAATTCGACATCGTAACTCGAGAATCCCGCCGAAACTCGAGAAAATCCACGTAGTTCCCCCATCAGCGCTAGATGAGGCCCTTGCCCGCTACAGCGACTCAAGAGAAGTCCCACTTTCTGTCTTGAAGTGCGAAACGGTACTTGGCACCCTTGATGCAATCTCAAAATTCCCCGACATACCGGTCTCACTCGAAAGGAACACCGAGGTTCCCGGAACCACTTCATTTGAGCTCCTTCTGCCCTCGTGATCGCGAAAGGAGTGTCGATTCCCCTGCTATGTCTGGAAGGGGTTCCCGACCTTTCCAGCGCGCCTAAGGATGAGGCAGGTCTCCCGAGGAAATTCGAGACATAGCCTCGTAGGTGGTGCCACAAGCCGAAAGACCCAGATTTCCCGGTCTGCTCTTGATAAGAACGTGATGCCCTGACACCTTTACGAAGGAAAACCTGTGGATGAAAGCACAACACGAAGGGGCACTGACACCCCCATGCATCGTCCAGAAAAACCCGCAGGTTACAAACACAGTTCAACAAGTGGTCTGTCACCCCGTGAACAACTCGACAGGCAAGTGGAGTTCCATTCCTCCACACAAGACGAGACCTGATTTTCTGTACCAACTCTGCAGGGAAACTGTGATCCGAGTCAGTACCAGCGACAGGAAACCCAGGAGAGGAAACATGAGGTTCCTGCCTCCACTCGAGATGAGGCTCTCATCCATTGCACCAAACCCAGTGGAGTCCAGAGAGGCCCCTCCCAACTCCACAGTACCCCTGACTTCTCAGAGGCACCCGGAGAAGCTCCATGAGGTCACCGGCACATGTCGAGGGAACCCAGGGTTTCCTGCCACAATGGGAAAAAGACCTCGAGAGTCCTACTTCAACGTGTCTTGAAGCCCAAATCTGCTTCCATGGC
Organism: Bubalus kerabau; assembly: GCF_029407905.1. Classification (NCBI taxonomy): domain Eukaryota; kingdom Metazoa; phylum Chordata; class Mammalia; order Artiodactyla; family Bovidae; genus Bubalus; species Bubalus kerabau. Next base: position 1,674,253 of record NW_026577886.1, on the reverse strand, counting down.
TCTATGGAAATGACACACACCCCCTCGCCACGCACATGGAGACCTGACTTCCCTGGCGCCATAAGAGAGGCTCCCTGAGCTCCCTGTCGTACCTCGTGAGAAACCCCACACTGACGCCGCAGCTTGAGAAAACTCACCATACGCCCCTGTCATCGCGAGATGAGGGCCTTCTTTTCCTGCATGGCCTGGAGAGGAATCCCGAATCCTCTTTCCAAACTCCACAGGAGGCTTGACTCCCTTTAGGCCACTTAGTGGGCTCCAAGAGATACCCGTCACGACTCGAGAGGAGAATGGAGTCCTTTGCTTCCCCTCGAGACAAGGCCTGACTCACCAGGTGGGTCTGGAATGCAACCCCGAGATCCCTGTCTCCCCTGGAGAGGAACATTAGGTCCTGGAAACAAGCCTAGATGAGGTCTCTTTTGCCCTTCTGTAACTCGAGAGCAATCCCCCGCTCTCCCTGACAACTCGAATGGAAGATTGGACTTCCCTGGGCCAACACAAGAGGAAGCCTGAATTCCCCTTCGTAACTCGAGAATCCCGCCGCAACTCGAGAAAAAGCACTTGGTTCCCTCATCATCACAAGATGAGGCCCTTGCCCGCTACAGCTTCTCAAGAAAAGTCCCACGTTCCGTCTTGAAGTGCAAAACGATACTTGACACCCTTGATGTGACCCCAAAAGTTCCCCGAAATATCGGTCTCACTCGAGGTGAACACCGAGGTTCCCGGCACCAGTTTATCTGAGCCCCTTCTCCCCTCCTGTTCGTGATAGGAGGGTCACTTCCCCTGCTTTGTTTGTAAGGGGTTCCCGACCTTCACGGGGCACTTCAGGATGAGGCCGGTCTCACGAGGAAATTCGAGACGTAGCTCGCGGGTGGTGCCACATGCCAAAAGACTATGATTTCCCGGTACGCTCTTGATAAGAACCCGATGCCTGGACACCTCTTCGAAGGCAACCCTGTGGATGAAGGCACAACACAAAGGGGCACTGACACCCTCGTGCATCGTCCGGAAAAACCCGCAGGTTCCACATACAGCTCAACAAGTGGCTTGTCACCCCTGAAGAACTCGAGAGGCAAGTGGGGTTTCATTCCTCTACACAAGACGATGCCTGACTCTCCTGTCCCAACTCTGCAGGGACTTTGCGATCCGAATCAGACCAGCGCCAGTGAAGTCACGAGAGGAACGCTGAGGTTCCTGCCTCCACTCGAGATTAGGACCTCTTCCATTGCACGAAACCCAGTGGAGTCCCGAGAGACGCGTCCCAGCTCCACAGTATCCCTGACTTCTCAGAGGCACCCTGAGAAGCTCCCTGAGGTCACCAGCACAATTCGAGTGAACCCAGGGTTTACTGCCGCCACCATAGAAAGAAGTCAAGAGTCCTTCTTCAACGCATTTTGAGGCCTGATTCCCCTACCATGACCCGAGGGCAATGACGCGCTCCCTCTGCTACACTCATGAAGCCCTGACTTCCCTGGCACCACACGAGAGGCTCCCTGAGCTCCCTGTCATACCTCGTGAGAAACCAAACACTGGCGCCACAGATAGAGAAAACCCACGAGACGCCCCCATTTTCACGACATGACGGCCTTCTTTTCTAGCATGGCCTGGAGAGCAATCCCGAGTCCTCTCTCCAAACTCCACAGTAGGCTTGACTCCCTTTTGGTCACTCAGTGGACTCCAAGACACACCCGTCGCGACTCGAGAGGAGAGCGGAGTCTTTTCCTTCCCCTCGAGGCGAGGCCTGACTCCTCGGGTGTGTCTGATATGTGAACCGGAGGTCCCTGTCGCCCCTGGAGAGAAACATTAGGTCCTGGACACAAGCCTAGATGAGGTCTCTTTTTTCCTGCAGTGACTCGAGAGCAATCCCCAACTCTCCCTCGCAACTCGAATGGAAGACTGGACTTCCCTGGGCCAACAGAAGAGGAAGCCTGAATTTCCCGTTGTAACTCAAGAATCCCGCCACAACTCGAGAAAAACCACGTCGTTCCCTCTTCATCGCAAGATGCGGCCATTGCCGCTACAGCGTCTCAAAAGAAGTCTTACGTTCCATCTTGAAGTGTGATACGGTACTTGGCACCTTTGATGCGACCCCAAAAGTTCCCCAACACACTGGTCTCACTGGAGGGGAACACCGAGGTTCCCGGCATCACCTCATCTGTGCCCCTTCTCCCCTCCTGATCGAGACAGGAGGGTCGATTCCTCTGCTTTGTCTGCAAGGGGTTCCGACTTTCCCGGCGCACCTCAGGATGAGGCCGGTCTCACTAGGAAATTCGAGACGTAGCCTGGTGGGTGGTGCCACATGCGGAAAGACCCCGATTTCCCGGTCCGCTCTTAATAAGAACCCGATGCCAGGACACCTCTTCGAAAGCAAACCTGTGGATGAATGCACAACACGAAGGGGTACTGACATCCCCATGCATAGTATGGAAAAACACGCAGATTCCAAACACAGATCGACAAGTGTCCTGTCATCCCTTGAAGAACTAGAGAGGCATGCGGAGTTCCGTTCCTCCACACAAGAGAAGGCCTGACTCTCCTTTCCCAACTCTGCAGGGACAGTGCGATCGGAGTCAGAAATGTAGATGAAACCTGACGTTCCTGCATCAACTCGAAATGAGGCCCTCTTCCATTGCGCCATACCCAGTGGAGTCCCGAGAGGCCCCTAAAACTCCACAGTATCCCTGATTCTCAGAGGCACCCTCAGAAGCTCTCTGCGGTCACTGGCACAAGTCGAGTGAACCCAGGGTTTCCTGCTGCATTCTGAGAAAGACCTTGAGAGTCCTTCTTTACCGCGTCTTGAGGCCCGATACCCTACCATGACTGGAGAGCAATGACGCATTCCCCTCGCCACGCCCATTGAAACCTAACTTCCCTGGCGCCACACGAGAGGCTCCCTGCGCTCCCTGTCCTACCTCACGAAAACCCCACACTGGCACCGCTGCTCGAGAAAACTCACGAGACGCCCCCATCATCGTAAGATGAGGGCCTTCTTTTCCTACATGACCTAGAGAGCAATCCCGAGTCCACTCTCCAAACTCCACTGGAGGCCTGACTCCCTTTAGGCCACTCAGTAGCCTCCAAGAGATACACGTCGCTACTCTAGAGGAGAGCAGAGTCCGTTGCTTCCCCTCGAGCCGAGGCCTGACTACTTGGGTGAGTCTGGAGTGGGATCCCGAGATCCGTGTTGCCCCTGTAGAGGAAAACTCGGTCCTGGACACAAGCCTAAATGAGGTCTTTTTTGTCCTGCATTGACTCAAGTGCAATCCCCAGCTCTCCCTCGCAACTCGAATGGATGATTGGACTTCCCTGGGCCAACACAAGAGGAAGCCTGTATTCCCCGTTGTAATGCGAGAATCCCGCGGCAACTGGAGAAAAACAACGTGGCTCCTCCGTCATCGAAATATGAGGCCCCTGTCAGCTATAGCGTCTCCAGGGAAGTCCCATGTTCCGTCTTGAAGTGTGAAACGGTACTTGGCACCCTTGATGCGACCCCCAAATTTCCCTGACACCCCGGTCTCACTCGAGGAGAACATGGAGGTTCCCAGCACCGCTTCAGCTGAGCCTCTTCTCCCCTCCTGATGGCGACAGGAGGGTCGATTCCCCTGCTTTGTCTGGAAGGGTTTCCCAGACTTCCCGGCGAACCTCAGGATGAGGCCAGTCTCACGAGGGAAGTCGAGACGTAGCCTCGTGGGTTGTGCCACATGCCGAAAGACCCAGATTTCCTGGTCCGCTATTGATAAGATCCTGATACCCGGTCACCTCTTCGAAGGTAACCCTGTGGATGAAGGCACAACACGAAGGGGCACTGACACCCCTGTGCATCGTCCCCCAAAACCGCAGGTTCCACATACAACTCGACAGGTGGCCTGTCATCCCGTGAACAACTCGAGAGACAAGCGGAGTTCCATTACTCCACACAAGACGAGGTCTGACTCTCCTGTCCCAACTCTGCAGGGACCCTGCTATCCGAGTCAGAAATGGAGAGGAACCCTGACGTTACTGCCTCAATCCGAGATTAGGTCCTCTTCAATTGCACCAGTCCCTGTGATGTCCCGAGAAGCCCCTCTCAACTCCACAGTATCCCTGACTTCTCAGAGGAATCCCGCTAAGCTCCCTGAGGTCATGGGCACAAGTCGAGGGAACCCAGGGTTTCCTGCCACACCCCGAGAAAGACCTCGAGAGTTCTTCTTCGAAGCATCTTGAGGCTTGATTCCCCTACCATGACTCGAGAGCAATGAGGCGCTCCCCCACTCCACGTCCATGGAGACCTGACTTCCGTGGCACCACAGGAGTCTCCCTGAGCTCCCCGTCCTATCTCGTGAGAAACCCCAACCAGGCACTGCACCTTGAGAAAACCCACGAGACGCCCCCGTCATCGCGAGATGAGGGCCTTCTTTTCCTGCATGGCCTAGCGAGCAATCCCGAGTCCTCTCTCCAAACTCCACAGGAGGCTTAACTCCATTTAGGCCACTCTTGGGCTCCAAGGGATACCCGTCGCGACTCGAGAGGAGAGCGGAGTCCATTCATTCCCTTCGAGACGAGGCCTGACTCCCCGGGTGAGTCTGGAATGCAACCCCGAGATCCCTGTCGCCCCTGGAGAGAAAAACTCGGTCCTGGACACAAACCTAGATGAGCTCTATTTTGCCCTGCAGTGACTCGAGAGCAATCTCCAGCTCTCACTTGCAACTCGAATGGAAGATTGGACTTCCCTGGGCCAACACAAGAGGAAACCTGTATTCCCCATCGTAACTCAAGAATCCTGCCGCAACTCGAGAAAAAACACGTGGGTCCCCCGTCAGCGCTAGATGAGGCCCTTGCCCACTACAGTATCTCAAGAGAAGTCCCAGGTTACGTCTTGAAGTGCGAAACGGTACTTGGCACCCTTGATGCAACCAGAAAAGTTACCCGACTTTCACTCAAGGAGAGCACCGAGGTTCCCGGCACTACTTCATCTGAGCCCTTTCTCTCCTCCTGATCCCGAAAGTAGGGTCGATTCCACTGCTTTGTTTGGAAAGGGTTCCCGGACTTTCCTGCGCGCCTCAGGATGAGGCCGGTCTCACGAGAAAATTCGAGACGTAGCCTAGTGGGTGGTGCAACATACTGAAAGACCCCAAATTCCCGGTCCGCACTTGAGGAGAACACGATGCCCGGACACCTCTTTGAAGGCAACCTTGTGGATGAAGGCACAACAGGAAGGAGCACTGACGCCCTCGTGCATCTCCGAAAAACCCGCAGGTTCCACACACATCACGAAAAGTGGTGTTATCCTTGAACAACTTGAGATGAAAGCAGAGTTCCATTCCTCCGCAGAACACGAGACCTGACACTCCTGAGCAAACTCAACAGGGACCCTGCGATCTGAGTCAGATCCGGCCTCCAGGAAGTCAGGAGCAGAACCCTGAGGTTCCTGCCTCAACTCGAGATGAGGCCCACTTCCATTGCACCAAACCCAGAGGAGTCCCGAGAGGCCTCTCCCAAATCCACAGTATCCCTGACTTCTGAGAGGCACCCTGAGATGCTCCCTGAGGTCACCGGCACAAGTCAAGGGAACTCAGGGTTTCCTGCCGCAACCCTAGAAAGACATCGAGAGTTCTTTTTCAACCCGTCATGAGGCCCGATTCCCCTACCCTGACTTGAGAGCAATGACGCGCTCCCCCTTGCCCTGCCCATGGAGACCTGACTTCCCTGTTGCCACACGAGAGGCTACCTGAACTCCCCGTCGTACCTCGTGAGAAACCCCACACTGGCGCCGCAGCTCGAGAAAACCCACGAGACGCCCCCGTCATCTCGAGATGAGGGCCTTCTTTTCCTGCATGGCCTGGAGAGCAATCCCGAGTCCTCTCTCCAAACTGAAGAGGAGGGTTGACTCCCTTTAGACCACTCAGTGGGCTCCAAGAGATACGCGTTGCAACTCGAGAGGATAGCCGAGTCCTTTGCTTCCCCTCGAGACGAGGCCTAACTCCCCGGGTGAGTCTGTAACGCAAACCCGAGATCCCTGTCGCCCTTGGAGAGGATCACTGGGTCCTGAACACAAGGCTAGATGAGGTCGCTTTTGCCCTGCAGTAACTCAAGAGCACTCCCCAGCTTTCCCTCGCAACCCAAATGGAAGATTGGACCTCCCTGGGCCAACACAAGAGGAAGCCTGAATTCCCAGTAGTAATTCGAGAATTCCGCCTCAACTTGAGAAAAACCACGTGGTTCCCCCGTCATTGCAAGATGAGGCCCTTGCCCGCTCCAGCGTCTCAAGAGTAGTCCCACGTTCTGTCTTCAAGTGCGAAATGATATTTGGCACCCTTAATGCTACCCCAAAAGTTCCCCGACATACGGGTCGCACTAGAGGGGAACACCGAGGTTCCTGGCACCACTTCATCTGAGCCCCTTCTCCCCTCCTGATCGCGAAAGGAGGGTCGATTCCCCTGCTTTGTCTGCAAGGGGTTCCCGACCTTCTCCACGCACCTCAGATGAGGCTGTCTCACGAGGAAATTCGAGACGTAGCCTCGATGGTGGTGCCACATGCCGAAAGACCGCGATTTCCCGATCTGCTCTTGATAAGAACGCGATGCCCAGACACCTATTCGAAGATAGTGTGGATGAAGGCACAACACGAAGGGGCACTGACACCCCCGTGCATCGTCCGGAAAAGACCGCAGGTTACTCATACAGCTCAACAAGTGCCTGTCACCCAGTGAACAACTCGAGAGGCAAGCGGAGGTCCATTCCTGCACACAAGACAAGGCCTGACTCACCTCTCCCAACTATGCAGGGGGCTGCGATCGGAATCAGAAATGGAGAGGAACCCTGAGGTTCCTGCCTCCCCTCGAGATGAGGCCCCCTTCCATTTCACCAAACCCAGTGGAGTCCCGAGAGGTCTTTCCCAACTCCACAGTATCCCTGACTTCTCAGAGGCACCCGGAGAATCTCCCTGAGGTCACCGGCACAAGTCGAGGGAACCCAGGTATTCTTGCCAAGACCGAGAGAGATCTTGAGAGTCCTTCAACGCGTCTAGAGGCCTGATTCCCCTACCATGACTCGAGAGCAATGACGCGCTCCCCCTCGCCACACGCATCGAGACCTAACTTCCCTGGCGCCACACAAGAGGCTCCCTGAGCTCCCCGTCGTACCTCCTGAGAAACCAACACAGGCGCTGCAGCTCGGTAAAACCACCGAGACCCCCCGTCATCGTGAGATGAGGGCCTTCTTTTCCTGCATGTCCTGGAGTGCAATCCCGAGTCCTCTCTCCAAACTCCAGAGGAGGCTTGACTCCCTTTAGTCCACTCAGTGGGCTCCAAGAAATACCCGTCGCGACTCGAGAAGAGAGAGAAGTCCTTTGTTTCCCCTCGAGAGGACGCCTGACTCCTGGGTGAGTCTAGAATGCAACCCCAAGATCCCAGTCATCCCTTGAGAGGAACATTAGGTCCTAGACACAAGCCTGGATGAGGTTTCTTTTGCCCTGCAGTGACTCGAGCGCAACCCCCAGCTCTCCCTCGCAACTCGAATGGAAGATTGGGCTTCCCTGGGCCAACACAAGAGGAAGACAGAAATCCCCTTCGTAACTCGAGAATCCCACCGCAACTCGAGAAAAACCACGTGTTTCCAACGTCATCCCAAGATGAGGCCCTTGCTGCTATGGCGTCTCAAGAAAAGAACCACGTTCCGTCTTGAAGTGCGAAACGGTACTTTGCACCCTTGATGCGACACCAAATGTTCCCGGACACGCCGGTCTCACTCGACAGGAACACCGAGGTTCCCGCACCACTTCATCTGAGCACCTTCTCCCCTCCTGTTCGAGAAAGGAGGGTCTATTCCCCTGCTTTGTTTCGAAGGGGTTCCCCACATTCCCGGCGCACCTCAGGATGAGGCCGGTCTCACGAGGAAATTCGAGACATAGCGTCGTGGGTGGTGTCACATGCCGAAATACCCCGATTTCCCGGCCCACTCTTGAGAAGAACCCGATGCCCGGACACCTCTTCGAAGGCAACCCTGTGGACGAAGGCACAAAACGAAGGGTCACTGACACTCCCGTGCATGATTCGGTAAAAGCCGCAGGTTCCACACACAGCTCGACAAGAGGCCTGTCATCCCATGAACAACTCGAGAGGCAAGCAGAGTTCCATTCCTCCACTCAAGACGAGGCCTGACTCTCTGGTCCCAACTCTGAAGGGACCCTGCGATCGGAGTCTGAAATGGAGAGGAACCCTGAGGTTCCTGATTCCACTCGAGATGAGGCCCTCTTCCATTTCACCAAAAACAGTGGAGGCCCGAGAGGCCCCTCCCAAATCCACAGTATCGCGACTTCTCAGAGGGACCCTTAGAAGCTCCCTGAGGTCACTGGCACAAGTAGAGGGAACACAGGGTTTCCTGACGCAACCCGAGAAAGACCTCGAAAATCCTCCTTCAACGCATCTTGAATCCCGATTCCCCTACCATGACTCGAGAGCAATGACGCGTTTCCTCTCACCACTCGCATGGAGACTTGACTTCCCTGGCGCCACACGAGAGGCTCCCTGAGCTCCCCGTCATACCTCGTGAGAAATCCCACACTGGCTCCCCAGCTCCAGAAAACCCACGCGACGCCTCCGTCATCGCGAGATGAAGGCCTTCTTTTCCTGCATGGCCTGGAGAGCAATCTCGAGGCCTCTCTTCAAACTCCACAGGAGGCCTGACTCCCTTTAGGCCACTCTGTGGGCTCCAAGAGATACCCGTTGGGACTCGAGAGGAGAGCGGAATTCTTTGCTTCCCCTATATACCAGGCCTGACTCCTCAGGTGAGTCTGGAATGCAACCCCGAGATCCCTGTCGCCCCTGGAGAGGAACATTAGGTCCTAGACACAAGCATAGATGATGTCTCATTTGCCCTGAAGTGACTCGAGAGCAATCCCCTGCTCTCCCTCGCACCTCGAATGGAAGAATGGACTTCCCTGGGACAACACAAGAGGAAACCTGAATTCCCCGTCGTAATTCGAAAATCCCGCTGCAACTCGAGGAAAACCACGTGGTTCCCCCGTCATCGCAAGATGAGGCCCTTGCCAGCTACAGCGTCTCAGGAGAAGCCCTACGTTCCATCTTGAAGTTTAAAACGATAATTGGCAACCTTGATGTTACCACAAAAGTTCCCCGACACCCTGGTCTCACTCGAGGGGAACACCAAGGTTCGGTGCACCGCTTGTTCTGAGCCCCTTATCCCCTCCTGATCGCGACGGGAGGGTCGATTACCCTGCTTTGCCTGGAAGGGGTTCCGGACCTTCCCGGCGCACCTCAGGATGAGGCCGGTCTCACGAGGAAATTCGAGACGTAGCCTTGTGGTTGGTGCCACACGCCGAAAGACCCCGATTTCCCTGTCTGCTCTTGATAAGAACCCAATGCTAGGACACCTCTTCGAAGGCAATCCTGTGGACGAAGGCACAAAACGAAGGGGTCTGACACCCTCCTGCATCGTTGGAAAAGCCCGCAAGTTCCACATACAGATCGACAAGTGGCCTGTCACCCCGTGAACAACTCGAGAGGCAAGAGGAGTTAAATTCCTCCACACAAGACGAGGCCTGACTCTCCTGTCCCAACTCTGCATGGACACTGAGATCCGATTCAGAAATGGAGAGGAACCATGAGGTTCCTGCCTCAACTCGAGATAAGGCCCTCTTCTACTGTACCAAACCCAGTGGAGTTCGGAGCGGCCCCTCCCAACTGCACAGTATCCCTGACTTCTCAGAGGCACCCTGAAAAGCTCCCTGAGGTCACGGGCATAAGTCGACGGAACCCAGGGTTTCCTGCCGTAACCTGAGAAAAACCTCGAGAGTCCTTCTTCACGCGTCTTGAGGCCCGATTCCCCTACCATGACTGGAGAAAAATGACGCGCTCCCCCTCACCACGCGCATGAAGATCTGACTTCCCCGGCACCACATGAGAGGCTCCCTGAGCTCCCCATCGTACCTCGTGAGAAACCCCACACTGGCGCCGCAGCTCGAGAAAACCCACGAGACGCCCCTGTCATGGTGAAATGAGGGCCTTCTTTCCTGCATGACCTGAAGAGCAATCCCGAATCCTCTCTCCAAACTCCAAAGGAGGCTTGACTCCCTTTAGGTCACTCAGTGGGCTCCAAGAGATACCCGTCGATACTCAGGAGGAGAGCGGTGTCCTTTGCTTCCCCTCGAGATGAGGCCTGACTACGAGGGTGAGTCTGGAATGCAACCCTGGATCCCTGTCGCCCCTGGAGAGGAACCTTAGGTCCTGGACAAAAGCCTAGATGAGGTCTCTTTGGCCCTGCAGTGACTCAAGCGCAACCCCTAGCTTTCCCTTGCAACTCGAATGGAAGATTGGCCTTTCTGAGCCAACACAAGAGGAAGCCTGAATTTCCAGTTGTAATTTGAGAAACCCGCCGCAACTCGAGAAAAATCACGTGGTTCCCCGTATTGCAAGATGAGGCCCTTGCCCCCTACAGCGTCTCAAGAGAAGTCTCACATTCCGTCTTGAAGTGCAAAACAGTACTTGGCACCCTTGATGCGACCCCAAAAGTTCCCCTATATACCGATCTCACTAGAGGGGACACTGAAGTTTCTGGCACCACTTCATCTGAGGCCTTTCTCCTCTCCTGATCGCGATAGGAGGGTCGATTCCACTGCTTTGTCTCGAAGGGATTCCCGACCTTCCCGGCACACCTCAGGATGAGGCCGGTCTCACGAGGAAATTCGAGAGGTAGCCTCGAGGGCCATACTACATGCCGAAAGACCCCGATTCCATGGTCCACTTTTGATCAAAACCAGACTCCTGGACACCTCTTCGAAGGCAAGCCTGTGGATGAAGGCACAACACGTAGGGGCACTGACACCCCGTGCATCTTCCAGAAAAACCCGCAGGTTCCTCACACAGCTCCACAAGTGGTCTGTCACCTCGTGAACAACTCGAGAAGCAAGCGGAGTTCCATTCCTCCACACAAGACGATGCCTGACTCTCCTGTCACAACTCTAGGGACCTTGCGCACCGAGTCAGAAATGGAGAGGAAGCCTGAGGTTCCTGCCTCCACTCAAGATGAGGCCCTTTTCCATTGCCACAAAACCAGTGGAGTCCCGAGAGTCCCGTCCCAAATCCACAGTATGCCTGACTTCTCAGAGGCACCCTGAGAAGCTCCCTAAGGTCACCGGCAGAAGTCGACGGAACCCAGGGTTTCCTGCCGCAACCCGAGAAAGACCTTGAGAGTCCTGCTTTAACGTGTCTTGAGGCCCGATTCCCGTATCATATCTCGAGAGCAATGACGCGCTCCCCCTTGCCATGCGCATGGAGACCTGAATTCCCTGGTGCCACACGAAAGGCTCCCTGAGCTTCCCGTCACACGTCATCAGAAACCGCACACTGGCACCGCAGCTCGAGAAAACCAACAAGACGCCCCTGTCATCACGAGATGAGGGTCTTCTTTTCCTGAATGGCCTGGAGAGCAATCCTGAGTCCTCTCTCCAAAGTCCACAGGGGGCTTGACTCCCTTTAGTCCACTCAGTGGGCTCCAAGAGACACCTGTGGTGACTCAAGAGGAGAGCGGGGTCCTTTGCTTCCCCTCGAGTCGAGCTCTGACTCCCAGGATGCCTCTGGAATGCAACCCCGAGATCGCTGTCGGCCCTGGAGAGGAATATTAGGTCCTGGACACAAGCCTAGATGAGGTCTCTTTTGCCCTGCAGTGACTCAAGAGCAAACCCCAGCTCTCCCTCGAAACTCGAATGGAAGATTGGACTTCCCTGGGCCAACACAAGAGGAAGCCTGAATTCCCCGTCGTAACTCGAGAATCCCGCCGCACCTTGAGAAAAACCACGTGATTCCCCCGTCATCCCAAGATGAGGCCCTTGCCCTCTACAGCGTGTCAAGAGAAGCCCCAAGTCCGTATTGAAGTGCAAAACGGTACTTGGAACCCTTGAAGTGACCCCAAAAGTTTCCCGACACACCGGTCCCACTCGAGGGGAACACCGAGGTTCCCGGCACGACTTCAACTGAGCCCTTTCACTCCTCCTGATCGCGACAAGATGGTCGATTCCCCTGCTTTGTCTGGAAGGGGTTCCCGATCTTCATGGTGCACCTCAGGATGACACCAGTCTAATGAAGAAATTCGAGACGTAGCCTCATGGATGGTGCCACGTTCTGAAAGACCCCGATTTCCTGCTCTGCTATTGATAAGAACCCGATGTCCGGACACCTCTTTGAAGGCAACCCTGTGGATGAAGGCACAACACGAAGGGGCACTGACCCCCTCATGCATCTTACGGAAAAAACCGAAGGTTCCACTCACAGCTCGACAAATGGTCTGTTATCCTGTGAACAACTCGAGAGGCAAGTGGAGTTCCATTCCTCCACACAAGACGAGGCCTGACTCTCCTGTCCCAACTCTTCAGGGACCCTGTGGTCGGAGTTTGAAATGGAGAGGAACCCTTAGGTTCCTGCCTCAACTCGAGATGAGAACCTTTGCCATTGCACCAAACCCAGTGGAGTTCCGAGAGCGCCTCCCAAGTCCACAGTATGCCTGACTTCTCAGATGCACCCTGAGAAGCTCCCTGAGGTCACCGGTACAAGTCGAGGGAACCCAGGGTTTCCTGCCGCAACCTGAGAAAGACCTCGAGACTCCTTCTTCAACGCGTCTTGAGTCCCGATTTCCCTACCATGACTCGAGAGCATTTATGGGCTCCTCCTCATCACACGCATAGACACCTGACTTTCCTGGCGCCACACGAGAGGCTCCCTGAGCTCCCCGTCGTACCTCGTGAAAAAACTCATACTTGCGCTCCAACTCGAGAAAACCCACAAGACGCCCCCGTCATTGTGAGCTGAGGGCCTTCTTTCCTTTATGGCCTGGAGAGCAATCCCGAGTCCTCTCTCCAACTCCACAGGAGGCTTGACTCCCTGGAGGCCACTCAGTGGGCTCCAAGAGATACCTATCGCGACCCAGGAGGATATCAGAATCCTTTGCTTCCCCTCGAGCCGAGGCCTGACTCACTGGGTGAGTCTGGAATGCGTCCCCGTGATCCCTATCGCCCCTGGAGAGGAACATTAGGTCCTGGACACAAGCCTAGATGAGGTCTATTTTGACCTGCCGTGACTCGAGAGCAATTCCCACCCAGCTCTCCCTGGCAACTCGAATGGAAGAATAGACTTCCCTGGGCCAACAGAAGAGGAAGCCTGAATTCCCCGTCATAAGTCAACAATCCCATCGCAACTCGAAAAAAACCACGTGGTTTCCCCTTCATCACAAGATGAGGCCCTTGCCCGCCACAGCGTCTCAAGAGAAGTCCCATGTTTCATCCTGAAGTTTGAAACAGTATTTGGCAAGCTTCGTGAGACCCCAAAAGTTCCCTGACATACTGGTCTCACTCAAGGGGAACACCGAGGTTCCCGGCACCACTTCATCTGAGCCCCTTCTCCCCTCCTGATCGCGACAGTAGGGTCGATTAACCTGCTTTGTCTGGAAGGCTTTCCCCACCTTCCAGGGGCACCTCAGCATGAGGCCCGTCTCACGAGGAAATTCGAGACGTAGCCTCGTGTGCGGTGCCGCATTCCAAAAGACCCCGATTTCCTGGTCCGCTCTTGATAAGAACCCGATGCCCGCACACCACTTCGAAGGCAACCCTGTGGATGAAAGCACATCACGAAGGGGCACTGACACCGCCGTGCATTGTCTGGAAAAAACCGCAGGTTCCACACACAGCTCGACAAGTGGCCTGTCACTCCTTGAACAACTCGAGAGGCAAGCGGAGTTCCATTCCTCCACACAAGACGAGGCCTGACTCTCCTGTCCCAACTCTGCAGGGACCCTGCAATCTGAGTCAGAAATGAAGAGGAACCCTGAGGTTCCTTCCTGATCTCGAGATTAGGCCCTCTTCCATTGCAGCAAACCCAGTGGAGTCCCGAGAGGCCTCTCCCAGCTCCATAGTATCCCTGACTTCTCAGAGGCACCCTGAGAAGCTACCTGAGGTCACAGGCACAAGTCGAGGGAACCCAGGGTTTCCTGCCGCAACCCGAGAAAGACCTCGAGCATCCTTTTTCATTGCGTTGAGCCCTGATTCCACTACCATGACTCGAGAGCAATGACGTGCTCCCCCTCGCCACTCGTATGGAGACTTGACTTCCCTGACACCACACGAGAGGCTCCCTGAGCTCCCGGTCGTACCTTGTGAGAAACCCCACACTGGCACCGCAGCTCCAGAAAAACCACGAGACTCCCCCGACATCGCGAGATGAGGGCCTTCTTTTCCTGCATGGCCTGGAGCGCAATCCCGCGTGCTCTCTCCAAACTCCACAAGAGAGGAGCCAAGATTGCTGAGGAGTAGGACGGGGAGAACTCTTTCCCCCCCAAACAATTTCATCAAAAGAGCATTTAAACGTCGAGTAAATTCCACAATACAACTTATGAATGCTGCCAGAGGACATCAGGCACCCAGAAAAGAACCCAACTCTTGGAAAGTAGGTAGGAAAAAGTATAAAAGACAAAAAAAGAGACAAAAGAGGGAGGGAGGGATTTCCGTTCCGGGAAGATAGTCTTAAAAAGAGAAAAGTTTCCAAACACCAGGAAAGCTTTTCACTGCCAAATCTTTGCCAAGCTTTGGAAGCACAAAGGGCAACATAAGGGGGATAAAAATAAATAAACAATTAAAACTCGCAGATTGCAAGCCCTACGGTAACTCCCCCAGCCGCGAAGCAGTGCAGACGCCTGCTCACACCATTAGCAAGCAGGGGCTGGGCAGGGAGGCGCGGCGCGGGCTGCATCGCTTAGAGTAAGAATCTGGCCTGAATACCCTGAGCGCTATCTGAACGAAATAACTTGGGCTAGCAAACCAGACTCTGGGATATCTACCACGCAAAAAGCCAGCCCTAACCTAAGACACCGCCAGGCCCGCGCACGGAACAAAGGACTGAACAGAGATAGCCGGCTGCAGACCTTCCCCCTCCGGTGACAGGCAGCCAGAGCCGGAAGGGGGCAATCGCAGCCCCAGAGAGACATTATCTATAAAACTGTAAGCAGGCTTCTTTGCTAACTAAAACTTCTTGGGGATCTGGACGGTCAACATCTGCCTGAGAAGGTGCGCCTGTTTTACACCCAGATAACCGAGTGGCGGGGAGGCGATAAGTCACAACATTGGCGCTCGCGAAACACCTCATCACCTGAGCTGCTCGGACCTGGGAAGAGCACAAAACGCAGGCCCAACCGAGTCTGTGCCTATGAGGACTACCCGAGTGCCTGAACCTGAGCGGCTTGGACCTGGGAGGTGTATGCAGCCTAGGGCCAGCCTCGGATTGTTCCCGGTGGAACAACCTAGAGCCCGAGCAGTGTGGGCAGGGAGGCTACATGTGCCGTGAGCGGGGGCAGACCCAGTGTGGCTGAGGCACTGCGAGCGCACGCCAGTGTTATTTGTTTGCAGCATCACTCCCTCCCTCCCTCCCCACAGCGCAACTGAACAAGTGAGCCTAAAAAAAAAAGTGTCCTCCACCGTCCCCTTTGTGTCAGGGCGTAAACCAGACACTGAAGAGACCAGCAAACAAAAGAAGCTATAACAGAGGGAAACGCCTTGGAAGCTACAGGCAATAGATTAAAACCCTGTGGTTACTAGGACTACATAGGAAGGCGCCTATAGATCTTGAGAAATATAACTCGGACCAAGGAACTAGCCAAAAATGAACCGAACCCACGATACTCACAACAAAACCAGAGAAAGTCCTAGATATATTTTTATGATCATTCTTACTTTTTTTTAATTTTTTTAATTTTAAGTTCTCTATTGTTCATTTAATTTTCACTTTTATAACCTATTACTTTGCAAAAAAAAGACCCTATTTTTTTCTTCTTCAGCAAACTTCATATATATATATATATATTTATATATATATATAAAATAATTTTTGACCTTGTTTTTTTGTTTTGTTTTTTTTTTTCTTCTTTTCTTTAACATTGTATTTTTGAAATTCCAAACTGTACTCTAGATTTTTAATTTATGCTTTTTGATATTTGATATCAATTTTGTACCTGTAGTTTCTTTATAATTTTTGCGACATTGCTTGTTTTTGTTTGTTTGTTTTCTCTTTAGTTTTCTTCTTTCTTTTTTTTAACATTGTATTTTTGAAATTCCAAACTCTACTCTAGATTTTTAATTTTTGCTTTTTGGTATTAGTTATCAATTTTGTACCTGTATTTTCTTGATAATTTTTGCGACCTTGTTTGTTTTTCTTTGTTCGTTTTTTCTCTCTTTCTTTTCCTTCTTCTTTTCTTTAACATCGTATTTTTGAAAGTCCAAACTCTACTCTAGATTTTTAATTTTTGCTTTTATGTATTTGTTACCAATTTTGGACCTTTAAGAACCCAATCTTCAGTACCCATTTTTCACTAGGGAGCGAGATTACTGGCTTGACTGCTCTCTCTCCCTTTGGACTCTCCTTTTTCTCCACCAGGTCGCCTGTGTCTCCTCCCTAACCCCTCTCTACTCTACCGAACTCTGTGATTTTCTGTGTATTCCAGACGGTGGAGAACACTTAGGGAACTGATTACTGGCTGGATCTGTCTCCCTCCTTTTCATTCCCCCCTTTTATCCTTCTGGCCACCTCTGTCTCCTTCCTCCTTCTTCTCGTCTCTGTATAACTCTGTGAACATCTCTGAGCGGTCCAGTTGTGGAGTGCACATAAGGAAGTGACGACTGGCCAGCCCACTCTCTCCACTATTGATTCCACCTGATCTCATTTGGGTCACCTCTAACTCCCTCCTCCCTCTTCTCTTCTCCATGTAACGCTGTGAACCTTTCTGAGTGGCCCTCACAGTACAGAAACTTTTCTTCTTTAACTTAGATGTTTTATCAATGGTGCTGTATAGAAGGAGAAGTTTTGAAACTACTGTAAAAGTAAGACAGATAACTGGAAGCAGGAGGCTTAAGTCCAAACCCTGACTCCAGGGAACTCCTGACTCCAAGGAACATTAATAGACAGGAGCTCATCAAATGCCTCCATACCGACACTGAAATCAAGCACCACACAAGGGCCAACAAGTTCCAGGGCAAGACATACCAAGCAAATTCTCCAGCAACAAAGGAACGCAGCCCTGAGCTTCAAGATACAGGCTGCCCAAAGTCACCCCAAAACCACAGACATCTCATAACTCATTACTGGACACTTCATTGCACTCCAGAGAGAAGAAATACAGCTCCACCTACCAGAACACGGACACAAGCTTCCCTAACCAGGAAACCTTGACAAGACACCTGTACAAACCCACACACAGCGAGGAAATGCCACAGTAAAGAACTCCACAAACTGCCAGAATACAGAAAGGACACCCCAAACTCAGCAATTTAAACAAGATGAGACAGAGGAATACCCAGCAGATAAAGGAACAGGATAAATGCCCACCAAACCAAACAAAAGAGGAAGAGATAGGGAATCTACCTGATAAAAAATTCCGAATAAGGAGAGTGAAATGGATCTAAAATCTTGAAATTAAAATGGAATCACAGATAAATAGCCTGGAGACAAGGATTGAGAAGATGCAAGAAAGGTTTAACAAGGACCTAGAAGAAATAAAAAAAGAGTCAATATATAATGAATAATGCAATAAATGAAATTAAAAACACTCTGGAGGCAACAAATAGTAGAATAACAGAGGCAGAAGATAGGATTAGTGAATTCGAAGATAGAATGGTAGAAATAAATGAATCAGAGAGGATAAATGAAAAAAGAATTAAAAGAAATGAGCACAATCTCAGAGACCTCCAGGACAATATTAAACGCTACAACATTCGAATCATAGGGGTCCCAGAAGAAGAAGACAAAAAGAAAGACCGTGAGAAAATACTTGAGGAGATAATAGTTGAAAACTTCCCTAAAATGGGGAAGGAAATACTCACTCAAGTCCAAGAAACCCAGAGAGTCCCAAACAGGATAAAGCCAAGGCGAAACCCCACAAGACACATATTAATCACATTAACAAAAATCAAACACAAAGCACAAATATGAAAAGCAGCAAGGGAAAAACAACAAATAACACACCAGGGAATTGCCATAAGGATAACAGCTGATCTTTCAATAGAAACTCTTCAAGCAAGGAGGGAATGGCAAGACATACTTAAAATGATGAAAGAAAATAACCTACAGCCCAGATTATTGTACCCAGCAAGGATCTCATTCAAGTATGAATGAGAAATCAAAAGCTTTTCAGACAAGCAAAAGCTGAGATAATTCTGCACCACCAAACCAGCTCTCCAACAAATACTAAACAGGAAACACAAAAACGGTGTATAAATTCAAACCCCAAACAATAAAGTAAATGGCAATGGGATCATACTTATCAGTAATTACCTTAAACGTAAATGGGTTGAATGCTCCAACCAAAAGACAAAGATTGGCTGAATGGATACAAAAACAAGACCCCTACATATGTTGTCTACAAGAGACCCACCTCAAAACAGGGGATACATACAGACTGAAAGTGAAGGGCTGGAAAAAGATTTTCCATGCAAATAGGGACCAAAAGAAAGCAGGAGTAGTGATACTCATATCAGATAAAATAGACTTTAAAACAAAGGCTGTGAAAAGAGACAAAGAAGGTCACTACATAATGTTCAAAGGATCAATCCAAGAAGAAGATATAACAATTATAAATATATATGCACCCAACGTGGGAGCACCACAGTATGTAAGACAAATGCTAACAAGTATGAAAGGAGAAATTAACACTAACACAATAATAGTTGGAGATTTTAATACCCCACTCACACCTATGGATAGATCAACTAAACAGAAATTTAACAAGGAAACACAAACTTTAAATGATACAATAGACCAGTTAGACCTAATTGATATCTATAGGACATTTCATCCCAAAACAATGAATTTCACCTTTTCATAAAGTGCACATGGAACCTTCTCCAGGATAGATCACATCCTGGGCCATAAAGCTAGCATTGGTAAATTCGAAAAAATAGAAATCATTCCAAGCATCTTTTCTGACCACAATGCAGTAAGATTAGATCTCAATTACAGGAGAAAAACTATTAAAAATTCCAACATATGGAGGCTGAACAACACGCTGCTGAATAACCAACAAATCACAAAAGAAATCAGAAAAGAAATCAAAATTTGCATAGAAACGGATGAAAATGAAAACACAACAACCCAAAACTTGTGGGACACGGTAAAAGCAGTCCTAAGGGGAAAGTTCATAGCAATACATGCACACCTCAAGAAACAAGAAAAAAGTCAAATAAATAAACTAACTCTACACCTAAAGCAACTAGAAAAGGAAGAAATGAAGAACCCCAGGGTTAGTAGAAGGAAAGAAATCTTAAAAATTAGAGCAGAAATAAATGCAAAAGAAACAAAAGAGACCATAGCAAAAATCAACAAAACCAAAAGCTGGTTCTTTGAAACGATAAATAAAATTGACAAACCATTAGCCAGACTCATCAAGAAACAAAGGGAGAAAAATCAAATCAATAAAATTAGAAATGAAAATGGAGAGATCACAACAGAAAACACAGAAATACAAAGGATCATAAGAGACTACTATCAACAATTATATGCCAATAAAATGGACAACGTGGAAGAAAGGGACAAATTCTTAGAAAAGTACAACTTTCCAAAACTGGACCAGGGAAGAAATAGAAAATCTTAACAGACCCATCACAAGCATGGAAATTGAAACTGTAACCAAAAATCTTCCAGCCAACAAAAGCCCAGGTCCAGACGGCTTCACAGCTGAATTCTACCAAAAATTTAGAGAAGAGCTAACACCTATCCTGCTCAAACTCTTCCAGAAAATTGCAGAGGAAGGTAAACTTCCAAACTCATTCTATGAGGCCACCATCAGCCTAATACCAAAACCTGACAAAGATCCCACAAAAAAAGAAAACTACAGGCCAATATCACTGATGACATAGATGCAAAAATCCTTAACAAAATTCTAGCAATCAGAATCCAACAACACATTAAAAACATCATACACCATGACCAAGTGGGCATTATCCCAGGGATGCAAGGATTCTTCAATATCCGCAAATCAATCAATGTAATACACCACCTTAACATATTGAAAAATAAAAACCATATGATTTTCTCAATAGATGCAGAGAAAGCCTTTGACAAAATTCAACATCCATTTATGATCAAAACTCTCCAGAAAGCAGGAATAGAAGAACATACCTCAACATAATAAAAGCTATATATGACAAACCCACAGCAAACATTATCCTCAATGGTGAAAAATTGAAAGCATTTCCTCTAAAGTCAGGAACTAGACAAGGGTGCCCACTTTCACCATTAGTATTCAACATAGCTTTGGAAGTTTTGGCCACAGCAATCAGAGCAGAAAAAGAAACAAAAGGAATCCAAATTGGAAAAGAAGAAGTAAAACTCTCACTGTTTGCAGATGACATGATCCTCTACATAGAAAACCCTAAAGACTCCACCAGAAAATCACTAGAACTAGTCAATGACTATAGTAAAGTTGCAGGATATAAAATCAACACACAGAAATCCCTTGAATTCCTATACACTAATAATGAGAAAACAGAAAGAGAAATTAAGGAAACAATTTCATTCACCATTGCAACGGAAAGAATAAAATACTTAGGAATATACCTACCTAAAGAAACTAAAGACCTATATATAGAAAACTATAAAACACTGGTGAAAGAAATCAAAGAGGACACTAATAGGTGGAGAAATATACCATGTTCATGGATTGGAAGAATCAATATAGTGAAAATGAGTATACTACCCAAGGCAATTTATAGATTCAATGCAATCCCTATCAAGCTACCAACAGTATTCTTCACAGAGCTAGAACAAATAATTTCACAATTTGTATGGAAATACAAAAAACCTCGAATAGCCAAAGCGATCTTGAGAAAGAAGAATGGAACTGGAAGAATCAACCTACCTGATTTCAGGCTCCGCTACAAAGCCACAGTTATCAAGGCAGTATGGTACTGGCACGAAGACAGAAATATAGATTAGTGGAACAAAATAGAAAGCCCAGAGATAAATCCACACACATATGGACACCTTATCTTTGACAAAGGAGGCAAAAATATACAATGGAGTAAAGACAATCTCTTTAACAAGTGGTGCTGGGAAATCTGGTCAACCACTTGTAAAAGAATGAAACTAGAACACTTTCTAACACAATACACAAAAATAAACTCAAAATGGATTAAAGATCTAAACGTAAGACCAGAAACTATAAAACTCCTAGAGGAGAACATAGGCAAAACACTCTCTGAAATACATCACAGCAGGATCCTCTATGACCCACCTCCCAGAATATTGGAAATAAAAACAAAAATAAACAAATGGGACCTAATTAACCTTAAAAGCTTCTGCACATCAAAGCAAACTATTAGCAAGGTGAAAAGACAGCCTTCGGAGTGGGAGAAAATAATAGGAAATGAAGCAACTGACAAACAACTAATCTCAAAAATATACAAGCAACACCTACAGCTCAACTCCAGAAAAATAGATGACCCAATCAAAAAATGGGCCAAAGAACTAAATAGACATTTCTCCAAAGAAGACATACAGATGGCTAACAAACACATGAAAAGATGCTCAAAATCACTCATTATCATAGAAATGCAAATCAAAACCACTATGAGGTACCATTTCACGCCAGTCAGAATGGCTGCAATCCAAAAGTCTACAAATAATAAATGCTGGAGAGGGTGTGGAGAAAAGGGAACTCTCTTACACTCTTGGTGGGAATGCAAACTAGTACAGCCACTATAGAGAACAGTGTGGAGATTCCTTAAAAAACTGGAAATAGAACTGCCTTATGATCCAGCAATCCCACTGCTGGGCATACACACTGAGGAAACCAGAAGGGAAAGAGACACGTGTACCCCAATGTTCATCGCAGCACTGTTTCTAATAGCCAGGACATGGAAGCAACCTAGATGTCCATCAGCAGATGAATGGATAAGAAAGCTGTGGTACATATACACAATGGAGTATTACTCCGCCATTAAAAAGAATAGAATGAACCAGTTCTAATGAGGTGGATGAAACTGGAGCCTATTATACAGAGTGAAGTAAGCCAGAAAGAAAAACACCAATACAGTATACTAACGCATATATATGGAACTTTGAAAGACGGTAACAATAACCCTGAGTACGAGACAGCAAAAGAGACACTGATGTATAGAAGAGTCTTATGGACTCTGTGGGAGAGGGAGAAGGTGGGAAGATTTGGGAGAATGGCATTGAAACATGTAAAATATCATGTATGAAAAGAGTTGCCAGTCCAGGTTTGATGCATGACACTGGATGCTTGGGGCTAGTGCACTGGGACGACCCAGAGGGATGCTATGGGGGGGAGGAGGGAGGAGGGTTCAGGATGGGGAGCACATGTATACCTGAGGCAGATTCATTTTGATATTTGGAAAAACTAATACAATTATGTAAAGTTTAAAAATAAAATAAAATTAAAAAAAAATCCACAGGAGGCTTGACTCCCTTTAGGCCACTCAGTGGTCTCCAAGAAATACCCGTCGGGACTCGAGAGCAGAGCAGAGTCCTTTCCTTCCTCTCGAGATGAGGTCTGACTCCTCGGGTGCATCTAAAATGCAACCCCGAGATCTCTGTCGCCCCTGGAAAGGAACATTAGGTCCTGGACACAAGCTTAGATGAGGTCTCTTTTGCCCTGAAGTGACTCAAGAGCAATCCCTAGCTTTCTCTCGCAACTCCAATGGAAGATTGGACTTCCCTGGGCCAACACAAGAGGAAGCCTGAATTCCCCATCGTAACTCGAGAATCCCGCCGAAACTCGAGAAAAACCACATGGTTACCCTGTCATCGCAAGATGAGGCCCTTGCCCGCTACAGCGTCTAAAGAGAAGTCCCAGGTTTCTTCTTGAAGTGTTTTCACACTTCAAGTGTGAAAACTTGGCACCCTTGATGCGATTCCAAAAGTTCCCCGACACCCTGGTCTCTCTCGAGGGGAACACCGAGGTTCCCGGTACGACTTCATCTGAGCCACTTCTCCCCTCCTGATTGCGACTGGAGGGTCGACTCCCGTGCTTTGTCTGGAAGGGGTTCCCAACCTTCCCAGCGCACCTCAGGATGAGGCCGGTCTAACGAGAATATTTGAGACGTAGCTTCATGGGTGGTAACACATGCTGAAAGACCCCGATTCCCCGGTCCACTCTTGATAAGAACCCGATGCCCGGACACCTCTTGAAAGGCAACCCTGTGGAAGAAGGCAAAACACGAAGGGGCACTGACACCCTCGTGCATCGTCCGGAAAAACCCGCAGATTCCAAACACAGTTCGACAAGTTGCCTGTCACCCCGTGAATAACTCGAGAGGCAAGCGGAGTTCCATTCCTCCTTACAAGACGAGGCCTGACTCTACTGTCCCAACTCTGCAGGGACCCTGCGATCAGAGTCAGAAATGGAGACGAACCCTGAGGTTCCTGCCTCCACTCGAGATGAGGCCCTCTTCTATTGCACCAAACCCAGTGGAGTCCCGAGAGGGCCCTCCCAACTCCAGGGTATCCTTGACTTCTCAGAGGCACACTGAGAAGCTCCCTGAGGCCACCGGCACTAGTCGAGGGAACCCAGGGTTTACTGCTGTGGCCCAAGAAACACCTTGAAAGTCCTTCTTTAACCGTTCTTGAGGCCCGATACACCTTCCATGACTCTAGAGCAATGACGCGCTCCCCCTTGCAATGCGCATGGAGACCTGACTTCCCAAGCGCCACATGAGAGGCTCCCTGAGCTCCCCGTAGTACCTCATGAGAAACCCCACACTGGCGCTGCAGCTCGAGAAAACCCACGAGACGCCCCCTTCATCGCGAGATGATGGCCTTCTTTTCCTGCATGGCCTGGAGAGCAATCACGAGTCCTCTCTCCAAACTCCACAGGAGGCTTGACTCCCTTTAGGCCACTCAGTGGGCTCCAAGAGATACCTGTCGCAACTCGAGAGGAGAGTGGAGTCCTTCGCTTCCCTTCGAGACAAGGACTGACTCCCCGGGTGCATCAGGAAAGCAACCCCGAGATCCCTGTCCCCCCTGGAGACGAACATTATGTCCTGGACACAAGCCTAGATAAGGTCTCTTTTGCCCTGCAGTAACTCAAGCGCAATCCCTAGCTCTCCCTCGCAACTCGAATGGAAGACTGGACTTCCCTGGGCCAACACAAGAGGAAGCCTGAATTTCCTGACCTAACTCGAGAATCCCGCCACAACTCGAGAAAAACGACGTTAACCCGTCACCACAAGATGAGGCCCATGCCAGGTACAGCGTCTCAAGAGAAGTCTCACGTTCCGTCTTGAAGTTTGAAACGGTACTTAGCACCTTTGATGTGACTCCAAAAGTTCCCCGACATCCCAGTTTTACTCGAGGGGAACATCGAGGTTCCCGGCACCACTTCATCTGAGCCCCTTCTCCCCTCCTGATCGGGACAAGAGGGTCGATTCACTTGCTTTGTCTGAAAGGGTTACCGACCTTCCTGGTGCACCTCAGGTTGAGGTCCGTCTCAAGAAGAAATTCGAGACGTAGGCTTGTGGGTGGTGCCACATGCCGAAAGACCCTAATTTCCTGGTCTGCTCTTGATAAGAATCTGAAGGCTGGATACTTCTTCGAAGGCAACCCTGTGTATGAAGGCAAAAAACGAAGGGGAACTGACACCCCCATGCATCGTCCGGATAAAACCGCAGGTTCCACACACAGCTCGACAAGTGGCCTGTTATCTGGTGAACAACTCGAGAGTCCAGCGGAGTTCCATTCCTCCACACAAGACGAGGCCTGACTCTCCTGTCCTAACTCTGTAGGGACTCTGTGTTCAGAGTCAGAAATGGAGAGCAACCCTGAGGTTCCTGCTTCAAATCGAGATGAGGCCCTCTTCTGACAAGGTCCAGCCTCGGCTGGTCCAGGGTTTTCGAAGGGGAGACAGAGTAGGCGACCTATTGATTTATTTATCGAAGATATAAAGAGTAATAGAATGAGGATAGCTCAGTAGGAAAATTTAGTGGAGAAAAGAAGCTGAGTAGCTTGGTTTATGCGGAAAATCAGTATAACCCATGACACCAGGTTAGCTCTGACCACGGAGGCCGCAGGGTCCCTCTCGAATAGCGAAAAGTGCCCCACCTTAGACACATTCTCAAGTGGTCTTCGAAGCCCAGGCAAATAAATGGTCGCAGAGGATATCTGCGCTCCAGATGGACACTCATCTGAAAATTGAGGGGAAGAATGACATTAGGAGACTAAGCGTTGGCAATCAAGGCCCGTAGCTTTATTTTCAACAGGGGTTTTTATACCCTAAGTTACACATAGAGGATAATGGGGATGCAAAGACAGCAGCCTTTGATCCTTATCAAAAACCAGAGTTTCTGTCCTGCAAATGTATCGTATACAAATGGTTTAGGTGATTTACATCATCTTCTAGCCAGAAGACCTATTAACATTTTATGACTCTTGACAAAGACTTATCAACCGTAAGACTTATTTTCTCTAAGAGTAATTATTTTAAGGTTTGGCCCCATCTTTCGAAGATAAAATTGCATTCCTATAGGGCAGATGTGTAATGAGCTTACAACAAAGGAAATAATTTATTACCTTAAGGGTCTAAAGTTAGTAACACCAAGGCCACTACTTATTTTTTCTACATACCAACTATATTAATTAATACACATTCAAGGATACAATTCAGGGGATGTGGAAACTTGGCAACAAGCATTGGTTCATCAATGAAATCTTTTACTAGTTTTATTCTGACAGTTTCTAACTCTCTGAGAGGCTCTAAGCTATTTGAATATCTTAAGCTTCCCGTGCCTCTCGAGGCTCGGAGACTGTAAACAATTGTATGCCTTGCTGTAGGAGACCGGGTAAACTTGTCAGGCGAGTTAGAGAGCCATCTGACGTGTTTGGATTTAAACACTCCTAATTGCCCAGGAACTTTATTAATTGGAGCTGTAAGTTAGCTCTTTGACAGAGAGAGTGAGATGGTGGTGGGGGACAGCCCCCAGTAAAGTCAGAGGTGAGAGCACAAAGCAATAAAGTAGGCAGACTCTGGTTTTGGGGGGTAGATGCTCAAGAATATCCGGGAGGACTCCCGAGGCTCGATCCCGCCTTTGTGTATGCCCAGCCTCCTTCCTCATGACCTTTGTCACGAGTGGAATGTCTCTCGCCGGCTCCCGGCATCTCCCTGTTTTTTTATTTCTTAAAACAACCAGATGTAGCTCAGTCGCGAGCCTCTGAATACTCTGCCGAAGAATCCTGACAATACAAGGAAGAATGATTATGAGAAGCAGAATTAAAGCAGCCACTGCAGCATAGCTAAAGACATTAGACAGAATATTCTTTCCTGAGATGTAGTTAGGGAAAGTATGGAAGAAATCATTTGCTGTTCCAGCAGCAGTAAAATCTAATCGGGAGTGCTCCATGGTTGCTATTTGATAGTGAAGTTTCCCTACGTCTCAACCAATGTCAGAGCTGTTCCAGATACCTGAAATATGGTTTTTAATCTTTTCCCATTCAAAATCTGTCTCATTTACTTTCAGGGGTGTTCCACATATCCACCGATAGTCAGCATGACAAGACAATGCCATTTTCACCTTTAAAGCCTGCAATTCAGTCCCAATATGTATTACTGCTTCCTCTAGGGCGTCTACCCTCATTTCTAATTTTCTCTCTATAGCTTCCTGTGTTGCCAATGTTAAAGAAACATTTTTGGACATAGAATCAACATATTGAGCAGTATGTACTTGTTGAGTCAATGATATTGCTGCCACAGTAACAGAAGTGATTGCACTTATCAAAGCTGCTGTTCCCAAGATAAGTAAGCCCACAAACCGTCGTGTTTGCATTAAATCCTGTAGTTGTTGTAATACAGCAAGACCATAATTCAATAAGTGGTTACATCATAAGATAAGGTGGATGTTGTAGCATTACAAAGGAGCAAACATTATATTGAGGGTTTAAACAAGATGAACCAGGGAGCAGCTGTAGGCGTCAGCCCGGGGGAGCAGTGTCCCCAGCATCAGGAGGCAGAACGCGAGCGGCAGGCTGTGGGCCAAGGCGCCTATGGTGGGCGGAGGGGCAGGGTTCGTGGTTTAGGGCTAGCCGCCACCGCTTGGGCTCAGGGCGGTCCCCTCTCGCCGGTGGGGCCACGCTGGTCTGGACGGCACTCCGCGGGCGCGCTTTCCTCTCTGGCCCTCACTCGCTGCACAGACTTCTTTGCTCTAGGTCACGGGGTGCAGCGAGGTGGGTGCGAGGCGCTGCTGGTGGCGCGGAGGCGAGAGCTGGCTGGGGGAGGGGAAGCGAGCGAGTGCGCGCGCCGCGAACCTGGTCTTTGGGGAATGTGACATGACGAATTTGTCTGAGATCCAAACCGGAGAATCTGCATTCTGTAGAAATATACAAGCATACCCTCTCCCACAAGTTACCAACACATCTGGCCTTTTTCACTCTCCCGTAAGGAGGCCTTTTTACTTGACCAGGGGCCGAGTCGTAGCCTGTAATTCAGGCATCTAGTGTCTCATCATTGTAGTCTGCCCCTGTGTGTTTACGTTTAAGTGATTAATTACAATTGGAACATAACTTCACTATTTGTCTAGCTGTTTCCCTATGGATATGTTAATTTAGGTCTAATGTTTAGTTTAGGTCTCTGTATAAATTTAAGTAATAAATGTATAACCTCCTTATCTCATTTTGGTATACAGGTATACAGATATACCTAAATGCAAAATGCATTTATATATGTATTTATATATGGCAACAAGTATAAAGTTATTGACATATAATATATATAAATCAATATACTTGAATTAATCTTTATAATCAATATATTAATTAATATATATTACAACAATACAACACATACACAGCTAATACCAACCAACACAAACCAATATACTGTAATAATACATGTCACACATTTATAATTATACAGTATATAGAACATATATCATCACAGCACATCAATCCATACCAATTAATATCAGCCACACACACATTATATTACTGCCATATATATTTAATTATACAGTATATATATGTGTGTGTGTATATAGTATACATATTAATTTATATACAAATTAATTAAATATAGATCTATAAATAGAATTAGGTATACCTTTATTATATTTTATTTATACCCATACCTAATTAGGCAAACTGTAATTAGGCAAATACATTTATATTATGTATTTATAACAATATATAAAGTATTGTTAAATGTACCACCTGTACAGCATCTCCACCCCACATACCACTTTCTCTAATCCCACCAACTCATTTTCAGTATTATGTGTTGGCCAGGAGCTGGGCCAGTCTTTCCCAGCAATGTTAAGAGACGTCTCTTCCAGTGTCTAATAGCCCTGGCGTTTTATTCTCTTGAATTAAAAGATCTTTTAAAGGCCTTGGAACTGTAATTTCCTGCACCCAAAAGGCTAGATCACTAGATCCAAATGTTTTGTGGCTCTTAGCTTGAGAAGTCAAGTTTTTCCTTGTCTGATAGTAAGGTAAAAGTAAAAGCTGTGTTACTCTTTGACCTTTATTAATTTGTACAGTTTTGATAGGCAGTGAGATCAAGACTTTAATTTCTCAATATCATCAGAATCTACTACACCATGCACCAGCGAAATTTCTTTTCTTTCTTTTTTTTTTATTTTTTTTTTTTTAAAAGAAAGCAAGCTACGCCCCAGGACAAATCTTACAATGTCCTCAGATATAGGGCCAGCCACTCCGGTTGGAATTGGAGTAAGCGGCACATCAGGGGTTAATATTGTTATTAAATCTCCTTGCCTTTTCGCTTTTCTCCTAGCCTGGGTGAGACCCCCCTGAGGGAGTTTTCTCCAAGGAGCACGCTCTGCATATTGTGTACTAAAAGCTCCTTTGTTTAAAAAACTTTTTATCTTCCTCAGTTTTAGGCAACACTTTGGGAGGCTTTGGGGGCAAAGTGGGGAACTCCTGGGTCCTGGGAGGCACAATCGAAGGCGGTGGCGGTCACCTTAAATCAGAAAGTGGTGGATAAGTTTTTTAAAGGTTTGCGCAGAGGGGGAGGGAGCTCGCCAGGGCTCTCGGCCGCAGCGTCCTGTAAGCCCTCTCCTTCCTCAGGAGGTAGACCACTTTCTCCCTCCTTTTTTTTTTTTTTCAATGGCAGAAAATATGATCTGTGCAGTAAATGGAGACTCACCACCATCCACCTCTATAGCCTCCCCCATAGTCTATTTAACAGCCTCGTGACGGAGGTCCAGGACATTTCTTATCATATTCAACAGTCAATAAATATTTGTCTATTCTTAGATGCAGAGAAATCCATTTTTAATTTTTTTTTTAATTTTAGAGAATATTTTTATTTATTTTGTAACCTCTTTACCCTGGCTAAACTGCAGAGGGGACTAGAAAAGAAGCCTCAAGGTGAGGATCAAGTTCATCCTTGGGACTAGAGAAAATCCTTCTCCGGGAAACTCCTAGCGGTGGCCCTTTACCCCGACATGGAGGAGGAGGCATAGGGGGATGGGAGCGTCCCGAAGTTTTCCTCTTCTGTTCCGGAGATCCTTTAACTGTTTGGTAACTAAATCTTAAGAACTGTCTGATCGGGGATGTTTCCCTCAACCTCCTAGGAGCGGATGGTCTGATTAGGGATGTTTTCTTAAACTTTTAGGAGCATCTTTAGCTTAAAAAAAAAAAAAATCCTCATCAGAATGGCATCGAGCTGCTGTTTCCTCTAAACCTTTTTCAAATTGAGGGGAGAGCTGATCTTTCTGTTCATCCCTATCTTTTACATGCTCATTGGCAGTCATAGCGGCTAGCCATTCATTTAGCTGTCGATAGCTAGGTATAGCCTCTTCATTTTCACTTTTCTTTATAACAGGTACCTTTTCAGATTTGCTTTTTTTGTTTAACAGGTACTTTTCCAACTTTACTTTCCTCTTTAACAGGTACCTTTTCAAATTCATGAGCTGGATCTAAAACATCTCTAGTCATATTCCACGGAGGAAAGGTGTAAGTAGGGATTTTTTCCAAACCTTGCTGAGCACAATAAGCTCTTAGCTCTTTTCCTAGTTTTTTCAAGATATCTAGGTTAACAGTGCCTTGTTGTAGAAACCAAGGGCAGTGGTCTTGTACAAATGTAAAAAATGATTGAATGGAAGATTTTTTAACCTTGATTCTTCTTTTACTTAATAACTGTAAAATTACTCCTATAAAGAGCTGTCTTTCATTTGATTCAGTGTTGCCCATGTCAGAAACTTAAGGATAGTAAAAGATTTTGCTTTTAGCTATCTAAAGATTAGGCCTTTTTTGTCAGCCTTTTTAGAAACCGTTTTTTCTCTCTAACTCTTCAACACTTCCCACTCCTCTCGCCCTGTCTATTCTACAGGGGGATCTGCAGCCCCCTAAGTGGGATCCTATCTGTCCCCAAAACTGAACACTGGGGGAATGGGGTTGGGGATTTACCTTCGAAATGCCTGTCTCGGGCGCCACCTGCAGAGGTCCAGCCCCAGCTGATCCAGGGTATTCGAAGGGAAGATGGAGTAGGCGACCTATTTATATATTTATTTATTCATCAAAGATATAAAGAGTAATAGAATGAGGATAGCTCAGTAGGAAAATTCAGTGGAGAAAAGCAGCTGAGTAGCTTGGTTTACGCGGAAAATCAATATAACCCGTGACACCAGGTTAGCTCTGACCACGGAGGCTGCAAGTGCCCTCTAGAATAGAGGAAGGTGCCCCACCTTAGACACCTTATCGAGTGGGTCTTCGAAGCCCAGGCAAATAAATGGTCGCAGAGGATATCCGCGCTCCAGATGGACACTCATCTGAAAATTGAGGGGAAGAATGACATGGGGAGACCAAGCGTTGGAGAGCAAGGCCCGTAGCTTTATTTTCAACACAGGTTTTAATACCCTAAGTTACACGTAGAGGATAATAGGGGATGCAAAGTCAGCAGTCTTTAATCCTTATCAAAAACCAGGGTTTCTTTTCTGCAGATTTATCGTATAAAAATGGTTTAGATGATTTACATCATCTTCTGGCCAGAAGACCTATTAACATTTTATGACTCTTGACAAAGACTTATCAACCATAAGAGTTATTTTCTCTAAGAGTAATTGTTTAAGGTTTTGCGCCATCTTTCGAAGATAAAATTGCATTCCTATAGGGAGGATGTGTAATGGGTTTACAACAAAGAAAAGAATTTATTACCTTAAGGGTCTAAAGTTACCAACATCAAGGCCACTACTTATTTTTTCTACATACCAACTATATTAATTAGCACACATTCAAGGATACAATTCAGGGGATGTGGAAACTTGGCAAAAAGCATTGGTTCATCAATGAAATCTTTTACTAGTTTTATTCTGACAGTTTCTAACTCTCTGAGAGGCTCTAAACTATTTGAATATCTTAAACTTCCCGTGCGTCTCGAGGCTGGGAGACTGTACACAATCGTATGCATAGCTGTAGGAGACCGGGTAAACTTGTCAGGCGAGTTAGAAAACCATCTGAGGGGTTTGGATTTAAACACTACTAATTGCCCAGGAACATTATTAGTTGGAGCTGTAAGTTAGCTCTTTGACAGAGAGAGTGAGATGGTGGTGGGGGACATCCCCAGTAATGTCAGAGGTGAGAGAACAAAGCAATAAAGAAGGCAGACTTTGGTTTTGGGGGGTAGATGCTGAAGAATATACGGGGGAACTCCCGGAGGCTCGATCCCGCCTTTGCGTATGCCGAGACTCTTTCCTCATGACATTTGTCACGAGTGGAATGTCTCTCGCTGGCTCCCGGCAATCTTCCATTGCACCAAACGCAGTGGAGTCCCAAGAGGCCCCTCCCAACACCACAGTATCAGTGTCTTCTCAGAGGCACCCTGAGCAACTCCCTGAGGTCACCGGCACAAGTCGAGGGAACACAGGGTATCCTGCCGCAACCCGAGAAAGACCTCAAGAGTCCGTCTTCAACGCGTGTTGAGGCCGGATTCCCCTACCATGACTCGAGAGCAATGACACGCTCCCCCTCGCCATGCGCATGGACACCTGACTTCCCTGGCGCCACATGAGAGGCTCCCTGAGCTCCCCGTCATACCTCGTGAGAAACCCCACACTGGCGCCACAGCTCGGGAAAACCCACGAGACGCCACCGTCATCGCCAGATTGGGGACTTCTTTTCCTGCCTGACCTGGAGAGCACTCCCTGGTCCTTTCTCCAAACTTCACAGGAGGCTTTACTCCCTTTAGGCCACTCAATGGGCTCCAAGAGATACCTGTCGCGACTTGAGAGGAGAGCAGAGTACTTTGTTTCCCCTCGAGATGAGGCCTTAACTCGGGTGAGTCTGGAATGCAACCCCGAGATCCCTGTTGCCCCTGGAGAGGAACATTATGTCCTGGACAAAAGCCTAGATGAGGTCTATTTTGCCCTACAGTGACTCGAGAGCAACACCCATCTCTCCCTCGCAATTCGAATGGAAGATTGGTCTTCACTGGGCCAACACAAGAGGAAGTCTGAATTTCCCGTTGTAACTCGAGAATCCCACCGCAACTCTTAAAAACCACGTGGTTCGCCATTCATCACAATATGAGGCCTTTGCCCGCTACAGAGTCTCAAGAGAAGTCCCATGTTTCGTCATAAAATTCGAAATGCTACTTGGCACCCTTGATGCGACCCCAAAAGTTCCCCAATATACCGGTCTCACTCCAAGGGAACACCGAAGTTCCTGGCACCACTTCATTTGAGCCCCTTCTCCCCTCCTGATCACGGCAGGAAGGTCGATTCCCCTGCTTTGTCTAGAAGGGGTTCCCGACCTTCATGGCGCACCTCAGGATGAGGCCAGTCTCACGAAGAAATTCGAGACGTAGCCTCGTGTTGGTGCCATGTGCCAAAAGACCCCGATTTCTCGGTCTTGCTCTTGATAAGAACCCGATGCCCGGACACCTCTTCTAAGGCAATCCTGTGGATGAAGGCACTACACGAGGGGGCACTGGCAACCCTGTTCATCGTCTGGAACATCCCGCAGGATCCACATACAGCTCCACAACTGGCCTGTCACCCCTTAAACAATGAGAGAGGCAAGCGGAGTTCCCTTCCTCAGACAAGACGAGGCCTGAGTATCCAATCCCAACTCTGCAGGCACACTTCGATCTGAGTCAGAAATGGAGAGGAAACCTGAAGTTCCTGCCTCAACCCGAGATGAGGCCCTCTTCCATTAAAACAAACCCAGTGGAGTCCCGAGAGGCCACTCCCATCTCCACAGTATCCCTGACTTCTCATAGGCATTCTGAGAAGCTCTTTGAGGCCACCGGCAAACGTCGAGGGAAATAAGGGTTTCCTGCCACAACCGAAGAAAGACCTCGAGAGTCCTTCTTCAACGCGTCTTGAGGTCAGATTCCCCTACCATGGCTCGAGAGCAATAACGCGCTCCCCCTCGCCACGCACATGGAGACCTGACTTCCCTGGCGCCACATGAGAGGCTCCCTGAGCTCCCTGTCGTACATCGTGTGAAACCCCACACTGGCGCCGCAGCTCTAGAAAACACACAAGACCCCTCCGTCATCGCGAGATGAGGGCCATCTTTTCCTGCATGGCCTGGAGAGCAGTCCCAAGTCCTCTCTCCAAACTTCACAGGAGGCTTGACTCCCTTTAGGCCACAAAGTGGGCTCCAAGAGGTGCCCGTCGCAACTCGAAAGGAGAGCGGAGTACTTTGCTTCCCTTCGACACGAGGCCTGACTCCCTGGGTGAGTCTGGAATGCAAACCTGAGATACCTGTGGCCCTTGGAGAGGAACATTAGGTCCTGGACACAAGCCTAGATGAGGTCTCCTTTGCCCTGCAGTGACTCGAGCGCAACCCCCAGCTCTCCCTCGCAATTCGAATGGATGATTGGACTTCCCTGGCCCAACACAAGAGGAAGCCTGAAATCCCCGTCGTAACTCGAGAATCCCGCCGCAACTCGAGAAAAACCACGTGGCTCCCCCGTCATCGCAAGATGAGGCCCTTGGCCGCTACAGCGTATCAAGAGAAGTCCCACGTTCCATCCTGAAGTACAAAACGGTACTTGGCACCCTTGATGCGACCCCCAAAGTTCCCTGACATACCGGTCTCACTCGAGGGAAACACCAAAGTTCACGGCACCACTTCCTGTGAGCCCCTTCACCCCTCCTGATCGCGACAGGAGGGTCGACTCCCATGCTTTGTCTGCAAGGGGTTCCCTACGTTCCCCGCGAACCTCCAGATGAGGCCGGTCTCATGAGGAAATTCAAAAAGTAGCCTCATGGTTGGTGCCACATGTTGAAAGATCCCGAATTCCCGGTCCACTCTAGATAAGAACCTGACGCCCGGACATCTCTTCGAAGGCAACCCTGTGGATGAAGGCACAACACGAAGGGACACTGACATCCCCATGCATCGTCTGGAAAAACCCGCCGATTCCACTCACAGCTCCAAATGTGGACTGTCACCCCGTGAACAACTCGAGAGGCAAGTGAAGTTGCATTCCTTCACACAAGACGAGGCCTTACCCTCCTGGCCCAACTCTTCAGGGACCCTGCGATCGGAGTCAGAAATGGAGAGGAACCCTGAGGTTCCTGCCTCAACTAGAGAAGAGGCCCTCTTCCATTGAACCAAACTCAGTGGTGTCCCGAGAGGCCCCTCCCAACACCACAGTATCCCTGAATTCTCAGAGGCTCCCTGAGAAGCTACCTGAGGTCACTGGCACAAGTCGAGGGAACCCAGAGTTTCCTGAAGTAACCCGAGAAAGACTTGGAGAGTCCTTTTTCAACGTCTCTTGATGCCCGATTCCCCTACCATGACTCCAGAGCAAGGACGCGCTCCCCTCGCCACAAGCAGGAAAACTGACTTCCCTAGTACCACACAAGAGGCTCCCTGAGTACCCCATCGTACCTCGTGAGAAAACCCACAGTGGCGCTGCAGTTCGAGAAAAACCACAAGATGCCCCCGTCAAGGAGAGATGGGGGCCTTCTTTTCCTGCCTGACCTGGAGAGCAATCCCTGGTCCTCTCTCCAAACTTCACAGGAGGATTGACTCCCTTTAGGCCACTCAGTTGGGTCCAAGAAATACCCGGTGCGACTCGAGAGGAGAGCGGAGTCCTTTGCTTCCCTCGAGACGAGGCCTGACTCCCCGGGTGAGTTTGGAATGCAACCCCGAGATCCCTGTCGCCCCTGGAGTGTAACATTATGTCCTAGACACAAGCCTAGATGAGGTCTATTTTGCCCTACAGTGATCGAGAGCAACCTCCATCTCTCCCTCACAATTTGAATGGAAGATTGGGCTTCCCACTGTCAACACATGAGGAAGTCTGAATTTCCCATCGTAATTCGAGAATTCAGCCTCAAGTCTTAAAAACCATGTGGTTCCCCCTTCATCGCAATATGAGGCCCTTGCCAGCTAGAGTCTCAAGAGAAGTCCCACGTTCCATCTTAAAGTTCGAAATGCTACTTGGCACCCTTGATGCGACCCCAAAGTTCCCCAACATACCGGTCTCACTCCAGGGGAACACTGAAATTCCCGGCGTCTCCAGGGAAGTCCCATGTTCTGTCCTTAAGTGCGAAACGGTACTTGACACCCTTGATGCGACCGCAAAAGTTCCCCGACACGCTGGGTTCCCTCGAGGGGAACACCGAGGGTCCTGGCACCACTTCATCTGAGCCCCTTCTCCCCTCCTGATCGCGACAGGAGAGGCGATTCCCCTGCGTGGTCTGGAAGGGGTTCCCGGCCTTCCCGGCGCACCTCAGGATGATGCTGGTCTCACGAGGAAATTCGAGATGAGCCACGTGGGTGGTGCCACATGTCGAACGACCCCGATTTCCCGGTCCGCTCTTGAAATGAACCTGATGCCCGGACACCTCTTTGAAGGCAACCCTGTGGGGGAAGGCACAAAATGAAGGGGCAATGACACCCCCGTGCATCTTCTGGAAACACCCGCAGGTTCCACACACAGCTCGACAAGGGGCCTGAGACCCACTGAACGACTCGAGAGGCAAGCAGAGTTCCATTACTCAGACAAGACGAGGCCTGACTCTCCTGTCCCAACCCTGCAGGGACCCTGCGGTCGGAGTCAGAAATGGAGAGGAAGCCTGAGGTTCCTGCCTCCAATCGAGATGAGGCCCTCTTTCATTTCGTCAAACCTAGTGGAGTCCCGAGAGGCCCCTCTAACTCCTCAGTATACCTCACCTCTCAGAGGCACCTGGGAAGTTCCTTAAGGTCCCCGGTAGAGGTCGAGGAAAACGAGTGTTTCCCGCCCCAACCCAAGAAAGACCTCGAGAGTCCTTCTTAAATGCGTCTTGAGGCCCTAGTCCCTCCCATGACTCCAGAGCAATGACACGATCTGCCTGGCCACACGCATGGAGGCCTGACTTCTCTGGCGCCGCACGAGAGGCTCCCTGAGCTCCCCATCATATATCGTGAGAAACCCCACACTGGCGCCGCAGCTCGAGAAAACCCATGAGACGCTCCCGTCATCACGAGAGGAGGGCCATCTTTAACTGAATGGTATGCAGATCAAGCGTGAACCTTCTGTCCAAGCTACACAGGACGCTTGACTCCCTTTAGGCCACTCATTGGGCTCCAAGAGTTACAAGTCGCGACTCGAGAGGATAGTGGAGTCCTTTGCTTCCACTCGAGACGAGGCGTGACCCACCGGGTGAGACTGGAATGCGACCCCGATATCCCTGTTGCCCCTGGAGAGGAACACTACGTCCTGGACCCAAGCCTAGATGAGGACTCTTTGCCCTGAAGTGACTCGAGAGCAACCCACAGCTCTCTCTGACAAGTTGAATGGAAGATTGGACTTCCTGGGCCAACACAAGAGGAAGCCTGAATTCCCCGTCGTAACTCGAGAATCCCGCCGCAACTCGAGAAAAACCACGTGTTTCCCTCGTCATCGCAATATGAGGCCCTTGCCCGCTAGAGCATCTCCAGAGAATTCCCACGTTTCGTCTTGAAGTGCGAAACTGTACTTGGCACCCTTGATGCGACCTCAAAAGTGTCGTGACATAACGGTCTCACTCGAGGGGACCACCGAGGTTCCCAGCACCACTTCATCTGAGCCCCTTCTCCCCTTCTGATCGCAACCGGTGGGTCGATTCCCCTGCTTTGTCTGCAAGGGGTTCCCTACCTTCCCAGCAAACCTCAGGATGAGGCCGGTCTCCCGAGGAAATTCGAGACGTAGCCTCGTGGGTGGTACCACATGCTGAAAGACCCCAATTTTCTGGTACGCTCTTGAAAAGAACCCGATGCCCGGACACCTCTTTGAAGGCAACCCTGTGGATGAAGGCACAACACGAAGGGGCACTGACACCCCTGTGCATCGTCCGGAAAAACCCGCAGGTTCCACACACAGCTCAACAAGTGGCCTGTCACTCCGTGAACAACTCGAAAGGCAAGCGGAGATCCATTCCTCCACGGAAGACGAGGCGTGACTCTCTTGTCCGTACTCGGCAGGTACTCTGCGACCCGAGTCAGAAATGGAGAGGACCCCTGAGGTTCCTGCCTCCATTCGAGATGAGGCCCTCTTCGATTGCACCAAACCCAGTTGAGTAACGAAAGGCCCCTCCCAAATCCACAGTGTCCCTGACTTCTCAGAGGCACCCTGAGAAGTTGCCTGAGGTCACCGACACAAGTCGAGGGAACCCAGGGTTCCCTGCCGCAACCCGAGAAAGACCTCGAGAGTCCTTCTTCAATGCGTCTTGAGGCCCGATTTGCCTACTATGACTCGACAGCAATCACGCACTCCCCTTGACCACACGCACGGAGACCTGACGTCCCTAGCACCACACGAGAGGCTCTCTGAGCTCCCCGTCATACCTCGTGAGAAATCTGATACTGGCGCCGCAGCTGGAGAAAACCCACGAGATGCCCCCGTCATCGCGAGATGAGGGCCTTTTTTCCTGCATGGCCAGGAAAACAATCCCGAGTCATCTCTCCAAACTCCATAGGAGGCTTCACTCCCTTTACGCCACGCAGTGGGCTCCAAGAGATACCCGTCGCGACTCGACAGGAGAGCGGAGTCCTTTTTTTCCCCTCAAGACGAGGCATGACTCTCCGGGTGAGTCGAGAATGCAACCCTGAGATCCCTGTCGGCCCAGTAGTGGAACACTAGGTCCTGGACACAAGCGTAGATGAGGTCTATTTTGCCCTGCAGTGACTGGAGAGCAATCCCCAGTTCTAACTTGCAACTCGAATGGAATACTGGATTTTCCTGACGCCACACAAGAGGCTCCCTGAAATCCCTGTGGTACTTCATGAGACACCCCACACTGGCGCCGCAGCTCGAGAAAACCCACGAGACGCCACCGTCATCTCGAGATGAGGGCCTTCTTTTCCTGCATGGCCTGGAGTCCAATCCCGAGTCCTCTCTCCAAACTCCACAGGAGGCTTGACTCCCTTTAGTACACACATTGGGCTCCAAGAGATACCCATCGCGACTCGAGACGAGAGCGGAATTCTTTGCTTACCCACGAGGTGAGAACTGACTCCCTGGATGAGTCTGGAATGCAAACCCGAGATCCCTGTCGACCCTGGAGAGCAACGTTAGATCCTGGACACAAGCCTAGATTAGGTCTCTTTTGCCCTGCAGTGACTCTAGTGCAATCCCCAGCTCCCCCTTGCAACCCGAAAGGAAGATTGGATTTCAAGGCCAACAAGAGGAAGCCTAAATTCCCGGTCATAACTCGAGAATCCCGCCGCAACTCGAGCAAAACCACGTGGTTCTCCCGTCATCACAAGATGAGGCCCTTGCCCGCTACAGCGTTTCAAAAGATGTCCCAGGTTCCGTCTTGAAATGCGAAACGGTACTTGGCACCCTTGATGCGACCCCAAAAGTCCCCCAACACGCCGGTCTCACTCAAGGGGAACACCGAGGTTCCCGGCACCACTTCATTTAAGCCCCTTCTCCCCTCCTGATCGTGACCGGTGGGTCGATTCCCCTGCTTTGTCTGCAAGGGGGCCCGACCTTCCCTGCACAACTCAGGATGAGGCCGGTCTCATGGGGAAATTCGATACGTAGCTTTGTGGGTGGTGCCGCTTGCTGAAAGACTCCAATTTCCCGGTCCGCTCTTGAAAAGAATCCGATGCTCGGACACCTCTTGGAAGGCAGCCTTGAGTATGAAGGTACAACACGAAGGGGCACTAACACACCTGTGCATCATCCGGAAAAACGGGCAGGTTACACACAAAGCTCGACAAGTGGCCTGTCACCTCGAGAACA
This sequence comes from Bubalus kerabau, assembly GCF_029407905.1. Lineage (NCBI taxonomy): Eukaryota > Metazoa > Chordata > Mammalia > Artiodactyla > Bovidae > Bubalus > Bubalus kerabau. The sequence goes on along the minus strand of NW_026577886.1, from coordinate 1,635,097 downwards.
ACTCGAGAGGCAAGAGGAGTCCCATCCTCCAGAAAAGACGAGGCCTGACTCTCCTGTACCAACATGCAGGGACCTTGCGATCTGAGTCAGAAATGGAGAGGAACACTGAGGTTCCTGCTTCAACTCAAGATGAGTCCCTCTTACATTCCACCAAATGCAGAGGTGTCTAGAGAGGCCCCTCCAAACTGCACAGTATCCCTGACTTCTCAGAGGCACTCTGAGAAGCTCCCTGAGGTCGCAGGCACAAGTCAAGGGAACCCTGGGTTTTATGCAGTGACCCGAGAAAGACCTCGAGAGTCCTTCTTCAACCCGTCTTGAGGCCCGATTACCCTACCATGACTCGAGAGCAATGACGAACTCCCCCTAGCCATCTCATGGGGACCTGACTTCCCTGGCGCCACACGAGAGGCTCCCTGAGCTCCCTCTCGTACCTCGTCAGAAACCCGGCACTAGCGCGGCAGTCTAGAAAACCCACAAGAGGCCGCCGTCATCGCGAGATGAGGGCCTTCTTTTCCTGCATGGCCTGGAGAGGAATCCCGAGTCCTCTATCCAAACAGCACAGGAGGCTTGACTCCCTTTAGGGCACACAGTGGGCTCCAAGAGATACCCATCACGACTCAAAAGGACAGCGGAGTTCTTTGCTTCCCCTCGAGACGAGGCCTGATTCCCCGGGTGAGTCTGGTATGCAAGCACGAGATCCCTGTCACCCATAGGGATGAACATTAAGTCCTGGACACAAGCCTAGATGAGGTCTATTTTGCCCTGCAGTGACTCGAGGGCAATCCCCAGCTCTCCCTTGAAACTCGAATGGAAGATAGGACTTCCCTGAGCCAACACAAGAGGAAGACTGTATTCCCCGTCGAAACTCGAGAATCCCGCCACAACTCGAGAAACGCTACGTGGTTCCCCCGTCATCGCAAGATGAGGCCCTTGCCCCCTACAGCGTCTCAAGAGAAGTCCCACGTTCCGTCTTGAAGTGCGAAACGGTATTGGCACCCTTGATGCGACCTCAAAAGTTCCTCGACACACCGGTCTGACTCGAGGAGAACACCGAGGTTCCCGGCACCACTACATCTGGGCCCCTTCTCCCCTCCTGATCGCGACAGGAGGGTCGATTCCCCTGTTTTGTCTTGAAGGGGTTCCCACCTTTCCCGGTGCATCTCAGGATGAGGCCGGTCTCACGAGGATATTCGAGACATAGCCTCGTGGATGGTGACACATGCCGAAAGACCCCGATTTCCCGGTTCGCTCTTGATAAGATCCCAATGCCCGGACACCTCTTTGAAGATAACCCTTTTGATGAAGGCACAACACGAAGGGGCACTGACACCCCCGGGTATCGTCCGGAGAAACCCGCAGGTACCACAAACAGCTCGAGAAGTGACCTGTCACCCCGTGAACAACTGGAGAGGCAAGCAGAGTTCCATTCCTCCACACAAGACGAGGCCTGACTCTCCTGTTCGAACTCTGCAGCGAAACTGCGATCCGAGTCAGATCTGGCCCAGGGGAAGTCAGGAGAGGAAACATGAGTTTCCTGCCTCCACTCGAGATGAGGCCCTCTTCCATTGCACCGAACCCAGTGGAGTCCCGAGAGACCCCTCCCAACTACACAGTATCCCTGACTTCTCAGTGGCACCCTTAGACCTTCCTGAGATCACCGGCACAAGTCGAGGGAACCAAGGGTTTCATGCCCCAACCCGTAAAAGACCTCGAGAGCCCTTCTTCAACACGTCTTGAGGTGCGATTCCCCTACCATGACTCGAGAGCAATGATGCGCTCCCCCTAGCCACGCGCATAGAAACCTGACTTCCCTGGCGCCACAGGAGAGGCTCCCTGAGCTCCCCATTATACCTCGTGAGCAACACCACACTGGAGCCGCAGCTCGAGAATACCCACGAGACGCCCCAGTCCTCACGAGATGAGGGCCTTCTTTTGCTGTATGGCCTGGAGAGCAATCCTGAGTCCTCTCTCCAAACTCCACAGGAGGCTTGACTCATTTTAGGCCACACAGTGAGCTCCAAGATATACACGTCGCGACTTGACAGGAGAGCGGTGTCCTTGGCTTCCCCTCGAGACGAGGCCTGATTCCCCGGGTGAGTCGAGAATGCAATGCCGAGATCGCTGTCGCCCCAGCAGAGGAACATTAGGTCCTGGACACAAGCCTAGATGAGGTCTATTTGGCCCTGCAGTGTCTCGAGAGCAATCCCCAGTTCTAACTCGCAATTCGAATGAAAACTGGACGTCCCTGGGCCAGTTGAACAGGAAGCCTGAATTCCCCGTCTTAACTCGAGAATCCCGCCGCAACTCAAGAAAAACCACGTGGTTCCCCCGTCATCGAAAGATGAGGCCCTTGCCCGCTACAGCGTCTCAAGAGAAGTCCCACGTTCCGTATTGAAGAGCGAAAAGTTACTTGGAACCCTTGATGCGACCCCAAAAGTTCCCCGCCATACCAGTCTCACTTGAGGAGAACACCGAGGTTCCCGGCACCACTTCATCTGAGACACTTCTCCCCTCTTGATCGCGACAGGAGGCTCGATTCCCCTGCTTTGTCTGGAAGGCGTTCCCGACCTTCCTGGCGCACATCAAGATGAGGCCAGTCTCACGAGGAAATTTGAGACATAGCCTCGTGGGTGGTGCGGCATGCCAAAAGACCCCGATTCCCTGGTCCGCTCTTGATAAGAACCCGATGGCAGAACCCAACTCGAAGGCAATCCTGTGGATCAAGGCACAACACGAAGGGGCAGTGACACCCCGGTGCATCGTCCAGAAAAACCCGCAAGTTCCACATACAAATCGACAAGTGGCCTGTCACCCCATGAACAACGCGAGAGTCAAGCGGAGTTCCATTCCTCCACACAAGACGAGGCCTGACTCTCCTGTCCCAACTCTGCAGGGACTCTGCGATCCGAGTCAGATCCGGCGCATTCGAAGCCAGGAGAGGAACCCTGAGGTTCCTGCCTCAACTTGTCATGAGGCCCTCTTCCATTGCACCAAACCCAGTGGAGTTCCGAGAGGCCCCTCCCAACTCCACAGTGACCCTGACTTCTCAGAGGCACGCTGAGAAGCTTCCTGAGGTCACTGGCACAAGTCGATGGAACCCAGGGTTTCCTGCTGCAACCCAGGAAAGACCTCGAGAGTCCTTCTTTAACACGTCTTCAGGCCCAATTCCCCTACCATGACTCGAGAACAATGACAGGCTCCCTCTCACCACGTGCATAGAGACCTGACTGCCCTGGCACCACGTGAGAGGCTCACTGAGCTCCCAGTCTTACTTCGTGAGAAACCCCACACTAGCGCCACAGCTCGAGAAAACCTACGAGACGCCCCAGTCATTGGGAGATGAGGGCCTTCATTTCATGCATTCCCTGGAGAGCAATCCCGTGTCCTCCCTCCAAACACCAGAGGAGGTTTGACTCCCTTTAAGCCACTCAGTGGGCTCCAAGACATACCCGTCCGACTCGAGAGGAGAGCAGAGTCCTTTGCTTCCCCTCGAGATGAGGCCTGACCTCAAGGTGAGTCTGGAATGCAACCCCGAGATTTCTGTCGAGCCTTGACATGAACATTAGGTCCTGCACACAAGCCTTGGTGGGGTCTCTTTTGCCTTCAGTGACTAGAGCGCACCTCCAGCTCTTCCTCGAATCTCGAATGGAAGATAAGACTTTTGTGGGCCAACACAAGAGGAAGCATGAATTCACTGTGGTAACTCAAATATCCCACCACAGCTAGAGAAAAACCAAGTGGTTCCGCAGTCATTCCAAGATGAGGCCCATGCCCGCTGGAGCACCCCAAGAGAAGTCCAACGTTCCATTTTGAAGAGCGAAACGGTACTTGGAACGAGTTATGCGACCCCAAAAGTTACCCGACATACCTGTCTCACTTGAGGGAAACACCAAGGTTCCCAGCAGCACTTCATCTGAGCCACTTCTCCCCTCCTGATCGCCACAGGAGGGTCGATTCCTCTGCTTTGTCTGGAAGAGTTTCATGACCTTCGCGGCACACTTCAGGATGAGGCCGGTTTCATGAGGAAATTCGAGACAACCCACGTGGGTGGTGCCAAATGCTGAACGACCCCGATATTCCGGTCCGCTCTTCATAAGAACCCGATGCCCGGACACCTCTTCGAAGGCAACCCTGTGGATGAAGACAAAAAACGAAGGGTCACTGACACCCCCGTGCATCGTCTGGAAAAACCTGCAGATTCCACACACAGTTTGACAAGGGGCCTGAAACCACATGAACAACTCGAGAGGCAAGCGGAGTTCCACTCCTCAGAAAAGATGTAGCCTGACTCTCCTGTCCCAACTCTGCAGGGACCCTGATGTCGGAGTCCGAAACAGAGAGGAAGTCTGAGGTTCCTGCCTCCCCTTGAGATGAGCCCCTCTACCATTGCGACAAACCCAGCGGAGTCCCAAGAGGCACCGCCAACTCCACAGTATCCCTCAACTCTCAGAGACACCCTGGGAAGTTCCCTAAGGTCCCCGGCAGAAGGCGAGGGAAACGACTTTTTCCCGCCACAACCCGAGAAAGACCTCGAGAGTCCCTCTTCAACGCGTCTTGAGGCCCTAGTCCCCTCCCATTACTCGAGAGCCACAACGCTCTCCTCCTCGCTACGCGCATGGAGACCTGACTTCCCTGGCGCCGCACGAGAGGCTCCCTGAGATCCTCGCCGTGCCTCGCGAGAAAACCCCACGGGAGCCGCAGCTCGAGGAAACCCCTGAGACGTCCCCGTCCTCGCGAGGTGAAGGGCCTTCTTTTCCTGCATGGCATGGAGAACAATCCCGAGCCCTCTCTCCAAAATGAAGAGGAGGCTTGACTCCATTGAGGCCACTAGGAGGCTCCAAGATACCCGCGTCGCGACTCGGGAGGACAGCGGAGTCCTTTGCTTCCCCTCAAGACGAGGCCTGACACCCCGGGGGATCCTGGAATGCAACCCCGAGATCCCTGCCTTCCCTGGAGAGGAACATTAGGTCCTGGACACAAGCCTAGATGAGGTCTCTTTGGCCCTGCAGTGACTCGAGCGCAACCCCCAGCTTTCCCTCGCCAATCGAATGGAAGACTGGGCTTCCCAGGGCCAACAGAGGAGGAAGCCTGTAATCCCCATCGTCACTCGAGAATCCCGCCGCAACTCGAGAAAAAACACGTGGTTCCAACGTCTTCGCAAGATGAGGCCCTTGCCCACTACAGCGTCTCAGGGGAAGTCCCATGTTCCGCCCTGAAGTGCGAAACAGTACCTGACACCCTTCGTGCGACCCCCAAAAGCTCCCCGACACGCCGGGTACCCTCGAGGGAACACCAAGATTCCCGGCACAGCTTCATCTGAGCCCGTTCTCCCCTCCTGATCACGACAGGAGAGTCGATTCCCCTGCGTGGTTCAGAAGGGGTTCCCGGCCTTCCCGGTGCACCTCAGGATGACGCCGGTCTCACAGGGAAATTCGAGACAAGCCACGTGGGTGGTGCCACATGCCAAATGCCCCCGATTCCCCGGTCCGCTTTTGAGAAGGACCCGAGGCCCGGACCCCTCTTCGAAGGCAACCCTGTGGGTGAAGGCACAACACGAAGGGGCAATGACACCCCCGTGCATCATCCGGAAAGACCCGCGGGTTCCACACACAGCTCGACCAGGGGCCTGAAAACCCCTGACAACTCGAGAGGCAAGCGGGGTTCCCTTCCTCAGACAAGACGAGGCCTGACTCTCCTGTCCCAACTCTGCAGGGACCCTGTGGTCGGAGCCGAAACGGAGAGGAAGCCTGAGGTTCCTGCCTCCCCTCGAGGTGAGGCCCTCTTCCGTTGCGCCAGACCCAGCGGAGTCCCGAGAGGCCCCGCCAACTCCACAGGATACCTCGCCTCTCAGAGGCACCCTGGGAAGTTCCCTAAGATCCCCGGCAGAAGGCGAGGGAAACGAGGGTTTCCCGCCGCCACCCGAGAAAGACCTCGAGAGTTCTTCTTCAATGCGTCTCGAGGCCCTAGTCCCCTCCCGTGACTCGAGAGCCAGGACGCGCTCCCCCTCGCCACGCGCATGGAGACCTGACTTCCCTGGCGCCGCACGAGAGGCTCCCTGAGATCCTCGTCGTGCCTCGGGAGAAAACCCCCACGGGCGCCTCAGCTCGAGGAAACCCCTGAGACGCCCCCGTCCTGGCGAGCTGAGGGCCTTCTATTCCTGCATGGCCTGGAGAGCAATCCTGGGTCCTCTCTCCAAACTGAAGAGGAGGCTGGACTCCCTTGAGGCCACTCAGTGGGCTCCAAGAGATCCGCGTCGCCACTCGATAGGAGAGCGGAGTCCTTGGCTTCCCCTCGAGACGAGGCCTGACTCCCCGAGGGAGCCTGAAATGCAACCCCGAGATCCTTGCCTTCCCTGGAGAGGAATATTAGTTCCCGGACACACGCCTTGATGAGGTCTCTTTGGCCCTGCAGTGACTCGAGCGCTACCCCCAGATTTCCCTCGCTACTTGAATGGGAGATGGGGCTTCCCAAGGCCAACCCAAGAGGAAGCCTGAAATCCTCATCGAAACTCGAGAATCATGCCGCAACTCGAGAAAAACCACGTGGTTTCAACATCTTCGCAATATGAGGCCCTTGCCCGGTACGGCGCCTCAAGGGAAGTCCCATGTTCCGTCGTGAAGTGAGACACGGTACCTGACACCCTTCATGCGACATCCAAAAGTTCCCCGACCTGCCGGGTTCCCTTGAGGGGAACACCGAGAGTCCCGGCACCACTTCCTCTGAGCTCCTACTCCTCTCCTGTTCGCGACAGGAGAGTTGATTCCCCTGCGTGGTCTGGAAGGGGTTCCCGGCCTGCACGGCGCCCCTCAGGATGAGGCCGGCCTCGCGAGGAAATTCGAGACAAGCCCCGTGGCTGGTGCCCCATGTTGAACGACCCTGATTTCCCGGTCCGCAGTTGAGGAGAACCCGATGCCCGGACACTTCTTCGAAGGCCACCCTGTGAGTGAAGGAACAACACGAAGGAGCACTGACACTCCCGTGCATCGTCCGGAAACACTCGTGGTTTCCACACACAGCTCCACGAGGGGACTGAGACTCCCTGAGCAACTCGAGAGGCAAGCGGAGTTCCCTTCCTCAGACAAGACGAGGCCTGACTCTCCTGCCCCAACGCTGCAGGGACACTGCTGTCGGAGTACGAAATGGAGAGGAAGCCTGAGGTCCTGTCTCCCCTCGAGATGAGGCCCTCTTCGATTGTGCCAAACCCAGAGGAGTCCCGAGATGGCCCACCAACTCCACAGCATCCCTCACCTCTAAGAGGAACCCTGGGAAGTTCCCTCAGGTCACCGGGAGAAGTCGAGGGAAACGAGGGTTTCCCGCCGCAAGCCGAGAAAGACCTCGAGAGTCCTTCTTCTACACGCCTTGATGCCCTAGTCCCCTCCCAGGACTCGAGAACAATGACGCGCTCCCCCTCGCCACACTCATGGAGACCTGACTTCCCTGGCGCCGCACTAGAGGCTCCCTGAGAACCTCGTCGTGCCTCGGGAGAAAAGCCCCACGGACGCCGCAGCTCGAGGAAACCCCTGAGAAGCCCCCGTCCTCGCAAGGTGAGGGCCTTCTTTTCCTGCTTTTCCTGGAGAGCAATCCCGAGTCCTCTCTCCAAACTGAAGATTAGGCTTGACTCCCTTGAGGCCACTCAGAGGGCTCCAAGAGATCAGCGTCGTGGCTCAAGAGAACAGCGGAGTCCTTTGCTTCCCCTCGAGGCGAGGCCTGACTCCACGGGGGACTCTGGAGTGCAAACCCGGGATCCCTGTCTTCACTTGAGAGCACTACTAGGTCCTGGACACACGCCTAGATGAGGTCTCTTGGGCCCTACAGTGACTCGAGCGCAACCCCCAGCTTTCCCTCGCAACTCGAATGGAAGATGGGGCTTCCCAGGGCCAACCCAAGAGGAAGCCTGAAATCCCCGTCGTAACTCGAGAATCCCGCCGCAACTCGAGAAAAACCACGTGGTCCCAACGTCTTCGCAATATGGGGCCCTTGACCGCTACGGCATCTCAAGGGAAGTCTCACGTTCCGTCCTGAGTTGCGAAACGGTACCTGACACCCTTCATGCGACCTCCAAAATTTCCCAGACACGCCGGGTTCCCTCGAGGGGAACACCGAGGGTCCTGGCACCCCTTCATCTGAGCCCCTTCTCCCCTCCTCATCACGACAGGAGAGTCGATTCCCCTGCGTATTCTGGAAGGGGTTCCCGGCTTTCCCGGCACACCTCAGGATGAGGCCGGCCTCCCGAGGAAATTCGAGACGAGCCCCGTGGGTTGTGCCACATGCCGAACGACCCAGATTTCCCAGTCCGCTCTGGATAAGAAACTGATGCCCGGACACCTCTTCGAAGGCAACCCTGTGGGTGAAGTTACCATTCGAAGGGGCACTGACACCCCCGTGCGTCGTCCGGAAAAACCCGCGGTTTCCACACACAGCTCGACGAGGTGCGTGAGACACCCTGAGCAATTCGAGAGGCAAGCGGAGTTCCCTTCCTCAGACAAGACGAGGCCTGACTCTCCTGTCCTAACTGTGCAGGGACCCTGTGGTTGGAGTCCGAAAAGGAGAGGAAGCCTAAGTTTCCTGTCTCCCCTCGAGATGAGGCCCTCTTCAATTGCACCAAGCCCAGCGGAGTCCCGAGAGGCCCCGCCAACTCCACAGCATCCCTCACCTATCAGAGGCACCATGGGAAGTTCCCTCAGGTCTCCGGCAGAAGTCGAGGGAAACGAGGCTTTCCCGCCGCAACCCCAGAAAGACGTCGAGTGTCCTTCTTCAACGCGTCTGGAGGCCCTAGTCCTCTCCCATGACTGGAGAGCCATGACGCGCTCCCCCCTCGCCACGCGCACAGAGACCTGACTTCCCTGGCACCGCACGAGAGGCTCCCTGAGATCCTCGTCTTGCCTCGTGAGAAAACCCCCACGGGCGCCGCAGCTCGAGGAAACCCCTGAGACGCCCCCGTCCTCGCGAGGTGAGGGCCTTCTTTTCCTGCCGGACCCAGAGCACAATCCCGAGTCCTCTCTCCAAACTGAAGAGAAGGCCTGACTCCCTTGAGGCCACTCAGTGGGCTCCAAGAGATCTGCGTCGCGACTTGAGAGGAGAGCAGCATCCTTGGCTTGCCCTCGAGGCGAGGCCTGACTCCCCAGGGGAGTCTGGAACGCCACCCTGAGATCCCTGTCTTCCCTTGAGAGGAACGTTAAGTCCCGGACACAGGCCTAGATGAGGTCTCTTTGGCCCTGCAGTGACTCGAGTGCAACCCTCAGCTTTCCCTCGCAACTCGAATGGAAGATTAGGCTTCCCGGGGCCAACACAAGAGGAAGCCTGAAATCCCTGTCGTAACTCTAGAATCCCGCCGCAACTCGAGAAAATCCACGTGGTCCCAACGTCTTCGCAAGATGAGGCCCTTGCCCGCTACGGCGTCTCAAGGGAAGTCCCAGGTTCTGTCCTGAAGTGCGAAACGGTACCTGACTCCTTTCATGCAACCCCCAAAAGTCCCCACACGCCGGTTTCCCTCGAGGGTAACACCGAGGGTTCCGTCCCCACTTCATCTGAGCCCCTTCTCCCCTCCTGATGGCGACAGGAGAGTCGATCCCCCTGCGTTGTCTGGAAGGGTCCCCGGCCTTCCCAGCACACCTCAGGATGAAGCCGGCCTCACTAGGAAATTTGAGACTAGCCCCGTGGGTGGTCCCACATGCCGAAAGACCCCGATTTCCCTGTCCGCTCTTGAAAAGAACCCGAGGCCCGGACACCTCTTCGAAGGCAACCCAATGGGTGAAGGCACAACACGAAGGGGCACTGTCACCGTCGTGCATTTCCGGAAACACCCGCAGGTTCCACACACAGCTCAACAAGGGGCCTGAGACCCCCTGAGCACCTCGAGAGGCAAGCGGAGTTCCTTTCCTCAGACAAGACGATTCCTGATTCTCCTGTCCCAACTCTGCAGGGACCCTGCGGTCGGAGTCCGAAACGGAGAGGAAGCCTGAGGTTCCTGCCTTCCCTGGAGATGAGGCCCTCTTCCATTGCGCCAAACCCAGCGGAGTCCTGAGAGGCCCCGCCAACTCCACAGCATCCCTCATCTGTCAGAAGCACACTGGGAAGTTCCCTAAGGTCACCGGTAAACTTTTATTGCACAAGGTCCCCATGAAAAGGCCCACGCAGCAGGACAGCCACAGATTCTGTCTGCCATTAAAGGGCAGTAAGGTGCCCTCCCCCCTTCTTTGCTGCCTCGGCGGCCACCAGGGTGCAATTTGCGTACCCTTCCCTTTCCCATCCTAGCAGGTGCTCCAGGGCCCGCTGGCCTACAAAGTGCCAGAAGCAGGGCTGGGCCAGCCGGCCAGAATTCAGGGTTCTGTCCCTTGGACTTCCAGCGGACCCTAGGCTGCTTGGGAAAACCGCGCAGACTCTGAGGTTTTTCAGCAGAGGGGTGGAGCGGTAAAGGCCTTGACCCCAAAGACGAGGCCTTTCTGCGACCGCCAGGTTGGGGAGCTCTGAGACTGTGCCAACACAGGGCGGAATACATGGTTCCCTGCTCCAGGCAGTCCCCGTTCCCTTACCTGTGTTCTGCACCCCTCTGCTGTGGCCAATGGATGCCGATCCTTGGGGATCCAGGAGTTCACGAAATGGGCATTCCCAGCCGCAATGGTGACCCCCAACAGCACATCTGGAAAGCCCTCCCCCACCCCCGCCAGGAGCCGACCCCCACTGCGAACGGAACCCCACCCCGCCCCGTGCCGCCAGGTTTCGCCCCGGCCCTGCCGGGCTCCCGGCGGGTTCCCAGCCATATTGGCGACCCCCGGGAGCACAACAGGGACCGACCCCCCACCCACAGCGAGCGGAAACTCGACCTGTGCAGCCCAGGTTTACCCCGCCCTGGGTGCGCTCCCGGCGCGTTTCCAGCTGCAGTGGCCATCTCCGAGAGCAGAACTGGGAAGCCCTCCCCTACCCCCGCCAAGAGCCGACACCCGCCCTGGGCCGCCCGGGTTCGCCCCGCCCCTGCCGCGCTCCAGGGGCGCTGCCCACCTTCACCAGCGGCTCTCGGTGAGCCCCGTCCCCACGCCCGGTTCCAGGAGAGGATCTCGGACCTCGCTGCTGCCGCCAGGTCAAACATGAGGACAATACATACACCCCACAGAGACAATCCAAGCTGTCTATGATTTAGGGATAAAACGAGGACTACAGAAAGGCAAGATGACCTGACCTAGGAGGGCCATGATATTCTATAGAACCAGACAAAGTTGGTTACCAAGGAAACTTTTTTCCTTGGAACCCAGAAAGCTGGTTCTTTGCATATGCAATGACCAACAATTAGCTTGTTACCCAAGCCTGCCTTACTGCCACCCCCATCCCCCCACTCCCCAGAAGACTGGCTCAAAGAAATATTTTAAATCTCAGGCGGAAACCTGGAAGATGTCTTGTCTGTCTGTTTGGATTAAGGTATGTGTCAGTGTGAGCCTTGTGTTTTTTGATAATATTGCTCAAGTTCTGTGTTCTGATTTCAATGGTCTCAAGACAAGGCAGCCCTTCCAAATCAAACGGCTGGAAATACAAGAATACATTGACCTAAATGAATGTCAGAGTCCCGTGAACTGGGAACTAGTCAATATTAAATATCTAGTATTTTTGGTTTTGCTCCTCCATTATAGACATGTCTAAGAGTCAACAACATTAAGCACAACATGTTCATAGTGCCTAGGTTTCTTTTGAGGTAAAAATTGCTCTATTGTTATATCTGTCACAAGCTTGTCAGCAAGAAACTACCTGGAAACGACAACAACAAAAGTAAAAAATGTAAATGTGATATGAGCTTTTAGACAAACTCTTTACAATAATTATACTCTAAAATATCTGCCTCTCATAGTCTTGATTGAAGGCAGAGGAGAAGGGGATGACAGAGGATAAGATGGTTGGATGGCATCACTGACTCGATGGACATGAGTTTGAGCAAGCCCCTGGAGCTGGTGATGGACACGGAAGCCTGGCGTCCTTCAGGCCACGGGGTCCCAAAGAGTCAGACACGACTGAGCAACTGAACTGAACTGAACTAACAAACGTCTCTCCAGGTGTTTTGGTTACCCGAGTTTCTATCCTTGTGACGACAGTGTATTGAATAGCTAGGTCATTTCCAAATAAATGAAAGTTCTGAAACATTCACGACTTGAAAGGACCTCCCTTTTACACAGAAACAAAAGAGATTTTTGACTCTCCATGAATAGTGTCTGGCACCATCCTGACATGTTAAATGTAAGAAAGCAATTGTTTTGTTTTGTTTTGTTCTGTTCTTGGGGGTGGGGGGAGGGGGGCGGGCTATAGCCAATGCCAATATAAAAGTCAGTTCTTGGTTGCTGAAGGGAAATGTATGACTTGTTATTACAAGAAAGTATGTGGAATGCAATGGCACTTGAGGAAGGAAAACGAAGTAGTTCTGTCTTACAGGTGGCCGTTTCAGGATGGGAGAAACAAAGGAATGGGTACAGAATGGGATAAGGAGGTTGTAGGGAAAGTGGACCCCCAGAAAAGAGTTCTGTGCCTAGCACAAGTTTTCTTGAGATGTCGAACTGCCTTTGCTAATGGAGTTTAAGTTTCTTTACCTCTTAAGTGATCTCTTCTAGGTTGACCTAGAACTGAAATCTTTTGTTAGCTTTGGCTAAGTGGAGAAGTAGTGTTTCACGGTGACATATGTGATCCTTCCTGACTGTTTGCAGCCGTTTTGATATCGATGCACTGCTTCTGCTGCTGCTGCCGCCGCCGCTGCTGCTAAGTCGTTTCAGTCGTGTCCGACTCTGTGCGACCCCATAGACGGCAGCCCACGAGGCCCCGCAGTCCCTGGGGTTCTCTAGGCAAGAACACTGGAGTGGGCTGCCATTTCCTCCTCCCATGCATGAAAGTGAAAAGTGAACGTGAAGTCGCTCAGTGGTGTCCGACTCTTAGTGACCCCATGGACTGCAGCCTACCAGGCTCCTCCATCCATTGGATTTTCCACACAAGAGTACTGGAGTGGCGTGCCATTGCCTTCTCCCATATCTATGCACAAGCCTGCCTAAATAATTGACTTCTAGCTAGCTTTGGGATGCCAATGACCATCCACCCTTACCAGGCAACAGAGAAGAGAAAAACACTTACCACAGGAGGTCCTGGTAAGGAACGAGGAACTAACAAGCTCCCGCCAACCAGGATTCTGCAGAGGTCAACAAGAGGTCAGTAAGAGATGGAAGACTGCAGTCCAGAGGTCCTAGCAACTTCCATCTTGCAGCAGAGACCCAGCATAGTCAAAATGAATTCAATGTTGCAAAAAATAAGTAAACAAATAAAGGACAGAAGTTCTTTGAACACATGACTGAGATTAGGGGTGAGGCAGTACAGGTACGGTGCCCGGAAAATCTTAAAGTATGAGAAAGGAAAGAAATTAAAGACAACTATCAAGCTGTCCAAACTGATAAAAACGAAAGATTACACAGTTTTTTCTGTATATATTAGCAGATAATAATCTGAAAAGGAATTAAAAAAAATTCCCTTTCAATAATGTCAACATGAATACAACACTTTGCCATGGATGTAACGAGGATGACAAGACTGGCACACTGGAACTTATACACCCTGGCTGAAAACTATCCTGAATACATGGACAGGTATTCCATAACAATGGAAAGACTTAAGATGGCAATACCATGGAATGCATCTTCAATCTGAAATGAAGATTTGATATGATTTGATCGCTCAGAGCTTTTGTGTCATCAATTGTTATTAAAGTATAAATGAGATAGAGAAAGCTGCTGACTTAGACTTGAGGCGGGGTGTACGCCCTGCTGGTCTCTAGCCAGATATTCTACAGGCACTAGCAGTCAGCTAAGGAAAGAAAGGCACTGTCTCAGGGAATGGCACCAGGCCCCTCCCCCACGACATGCCTTGAGGTCACATTGGCAGCAGGTGAGTCATCCTGGGCCAAAAACTGATTGACATGAATCTTGAAGAAAGGCAGTATTCCAGGCAAATATATCATTTCCTTAACATAGATTAGAACAAGGTACGAGGAAAACATACTGTTTTGTTCAAGTCGCTTCTCAGCCTATTGGGGGAACCGACCTGAAGCCAGAGTCCAGCAGATATACATAGGATATTTACATCGCTTAAGACAAACATTTTCTTAAGAAAAAATGCATTGCTTAGCTCAAGGTTTGTCTGCGAAATTCTTACACATCAGGAGATGGCTCCGAGCTGGGTTTCTACACACAAGAACATGAATGCAAAGGACAAGCCTGCACAGCCCATCTGCCCCCCTCCCCCACAGCCAGCAGCATTTCCAAGTGACCTCCTAAGGCCTTCCCCAAAATACAGGGGCACCTCTGGGTTTCCTGTTTCCCTCACTTCGAACACTTTTCTTAAAAAAAAAAAAATCCTGCACACTTCTTAATAGAATGCCACAGTGCAAGGAAAACAGGCCTTCAATACTTAAACCTCCCTGTGCCAAACACTTGGGGCTTGGTTTTGTTTTGTTTTGTTTTTTAATTACACCACCGCATAATTTAAACTTTTTACAATTTCTAATTATTCAGTACCAAAACACCAAACTTTTATTGCACAAGGTCCCCATGAAAAGGCCCACGCATCAGGACTGCCACAGATTCTGCCATGAAAGGGCAGCAAGGTGCCCTCCCCCCTTCTTTGCTGCCTGGGCGGCCACCAGGGTTTGAAATCCATGCACCCTACTAAGTTTCTAGGGTGCAATCCGTGGACCCTTCCCTTTCCCATCCCAGCAGGTGCTCAAGGGCCCGCTGGCTTACAAAGTGCCAGAAGCAGGGCTGGGCCAGCCGGCCAGAGTTCAGTGTTCTGTCCCTTGGACTTCCAGGGGACACTAGGCTGCTTGGGAAAACCGTGCAGACTGAGATTTTTCAGCAAAGGGGTGGAGCGGTAAAGGCCTTGACACCAAGGTCGAGGCATTTCTGCAACCGCCAGGTTGGGGAGCTCCGAGAATGTGCCAACAGAGGGCGGAATACTTGGTTCCCTGCTCCAAGCAGTCCCAGTTCCCTGACCTGTGGCCCGCAGCCCTCCGCTGCACCCACTAGATGTGGATCCTTGGGGACACAGGAGCGTAGGAAATGGGCGTTCCTAGCCCCAGTGGCGACCCCCGAGAGCACAACTGGGACTGAACCCCCACCCACAGCCATCTAAATCTCGACCCGCGCAGCCCAGGTTTACCCCGCCCCGGGTGCGCTCCCGGCGCGTTTCCAGCTGCAGTGGCCACCACCGAGAGCACAACTGGGAAGCCCTCCCCCACCCCCGCCAGGAGCCGAACCCCGCCCCGCGCCACCCGGGTTCACCCCGCCCCTGCCGCACTCCCAGCGCGTTTCCAGCTGCAGTGGGGACCCCCGAGAGCACAACTGTTACCGCCCCCCACCCCCTCCCGACCAGAACCCCGACCCGCGCCGCCCGGGATCGCCCCGCACCTGGCCCGCTCCCGGGGCGTTGCCCACTTCCACCAGGGGCTCCTGGTGAGCCCCGTCCCCACGCCCGGTTCCAGGAGAGGCTCTCGGACCTCGCTACTGCCGCCAGGTCAAACACGAGGACAATACATCCACCCCACAGAGACAATCCAAGCTGTCTATGATTTAGGGTTCAAACGAGGACTACAGAAAGGAAAGATGTCCTGACCTAGGAGGGCCATGAGAGTCTATAGATCCAAACAAAATTGGGTACAAAGGAAACTTTTTACCTTGGAACCCGGAAAGCTGGTTCTTTGCATATGCAATGACCAACAATTAGCTTGTTACCCAAGCCTGCCTCGCTGCCACCCCCACTCCCCCCCCCACTCCCCAGGAAAACGGCTCAAAGAAATATTTTAAATCTCAGGCGGAAAACTGGAAGATGTCTTGTCTGTCTGTCTGGATTAAGGTATGTGTCAGTGTGAGCCTTGTGTTTTTTGATAATATTGCTCAAGTTCTGAGTTCTGATTTCAATGGTCTCAAGACAAGGCAGCCCTTCCAAATCAAACGGCTGGAAATACAAGAAAACATTGACCTAAATGAATGTCAGAGTCCCTTGAACTGGGAACTAGTCAATATTAAATATCTAGTATTTTTGGTTTTGCTCCTCCACTATAGACATGTCTAAGAGTCAACAACATTAAGCACAACATGTTCATAGTGCCTAGGTTTCTTTTGAGGTAAAAATTGCTCTATTGTTATATGTGTCACAAGCTTGTCAGCAAGAAAGTACCTGGAAACAGCAACAACCAATGTAAAAAATGTAAGTGTGATATGAGCTTTTAGATAAACTCTTAACAATAATTATACTCTAAAATATCTGCCTCTCATAGTCTTGATTGAAGGCAGAGGAGAAGGGGATGACAGAGGATAAGATGGTTGGATGGCATCACTGACTCGATGGACATGAGTTTGAGCAAGCCCCTGGAGTTGGTGATGGACACGGAAGCCTGGCGTCCTGCAGGCCACGGGGTCACAAAGAGTCAGACTCGACTGAGCAACTGAACTGAACTGAACTTACAATCGTTCCTCCAGGTGTTTTGGTTACCTGAGTTTCTATCCTGGTGCTAAACTAAGTGACGACAGTGTATTGAATAGCTAGGTCACTTCCAAATAAATGAAACTTCTTAAACATTCACGACTTGAAAGGACCTCCCTTTTACACAGAAACAAAAGAGATTTTTGACTCTGCATGAATAGTGACTGGCACCATCCAAACATATTAAATGTAAGAAAGCAATTTTTTTTGTTTTGTTTTGTTTTGTTCTGTTCTTGCAGGAAGCGGGGTGGGCGCTATTATCACTGATAGGTATGCTCACCAATCTATCAAATGCCAATATAAGAGTCAGTTCTTGGTTGCTGAAGGGAAATGTATGACTTGTTATTACAAGAATGTATGGAATGCAATCACACTTTAAGAAGGAAAACGAAGTAGTTCTGTCTTACAGGTGGCATTTTCAGGACGGGAGAAGCAAAGGAATGGGTACAGAATGGGATAAGGAGGTTGTAGGGAAAGTAGGCCCCCAGAAAAGAGTTTTGTGCCTAGCACAAGTTTTCTTGAGATGTTGAACTGCCTTTGCTAATGGAGTTTAAGTTTCTTTACCTCTTAAGTTATCTCTTCTAGGTTGACCTAGAACAGAAATCTTTCGTTAGCTTTGGCTAAGAGGAGAAGTATTGTTTCACGATGACATATGTGATTCTACCTGACTGTTCTCATCCCCTTTGATATCTATGCACTGCTGCTGCTGCTGCTGCAGCTGCTAAGTGGTTCAGTTGAGGCCGACCCTGTGCCACGCCATAGATGGCAGCCCACCAGGCCCCGCAGTCCCTGGGGTTCTCTAGGCAAGAACACTGGAGTGGGTTGCCATTTCCTCCTCCTATGCATGAAAGTGAAAATGAAGTCGCTCAGTGGTGTCCGACTCTTAGCCACCCCATGGACTGCAGCCTACCAGGCTCCTCCGTCCTTGGGATTTTCCAGGAGTGGGGTGCCATTGCCTTCTCCCATATCTATGCACAAGCCTGCCTAAATAATTGACTTCTAGCCAACTTTGGGATGCCCATGACCACCCACCCTTACCAGGCAACAGAGAAGAGAAAAACACTTACCACAGGAGGTTCTGATAAGGAACAAGGAACTAACAAGCTCCCACCTACCAGGAATCTGCAGAGGTCAACAAGAGGTCAGCAAGAGATGAGAGACTTCAGTCCAGAGGTCCTAGCTACTTCCATCTAGCAACAAACACCCAGCATAGTCAAAACGATTTCAATGTTAAAGAATAAATAAATAAATAAATAAAAGGACAGAAGTTCTTTGAACACATGTCTGAATTTAGGGGTAAGGCATTACATATGTGTCCCAGGATAACCTTAAAGTGTCAGAAAGTAAAGAAATTAAAGACAACTATCAAGCTGTCCAAACTGATAAAAATGAATGATTACACAGTTTTATCTGTATGCATTAGCAGATAATAATCTGAAAAGGAATTTTAAAAAATTCCCTTTCAATAATATCAACATGAATAAAACACTTTGCCATGGATGTAACGAGGATGACAAGACTGGCACACTGGAACTTATACACCCTGGCTGAAAACTATCCTGAATACATGGACAGATATTCCATAACGATGGAAAGACTTAAGATGGCAATACCATGGAATGCATCTTCAATCTGAAATGAAGATTTGATATGATTTGATCGCTCAGAGCTTTTGTGTCATCAAGTGTTATTAAAGTATGAAAGAGATAGAGAAAGCTGCTGACTTAGACTTGAGGCGGGGTGGGGGGGGTAGTAAGAGTACCCCCTGCTGGTCTTTAGCCAGATATTCTACAGGCACTAGCAGTCAGCTAAGGAAAGAAAGGAACTGTTTCAGGGAATGGCACCAGGCCCTTCCCCCACGACATGCATTGAGATAATATTGGCAGCAGGTGAGTCATCCCGGGCCAAAACTTGATTGACATGAATCTTGAAGAAAGGCAGTATTGCAGGCAAATATATCATTTCCTTAACATAGATAAGGAGAACAAGCTAGGAGGAAAATATGCTGTTTTGTTCAAATCGCTTCTGAGCCTTTTGGGGGAACCGACCTGAAGCCAGAGTCTAGCGGAAATACATAGGATATTTACATCGCTTAAGACAAACATTTTCTTAGGAAAAAATGCATTGCTTAGCTCAAGGTTTGTCTGCGAAATTCTTACACATCAGGAGATGGCTCCGAGCTGGGTTTCCACACACAAGAACATCCATGCAAAGGACAAGCCTGCACAGCCCATCTGCCGCCCTCCCGCACAGCCAGCAGCATTTCCAAGTGACCTCCTAAGGCCTTCCCCAAAATACAGGGGCACCTCTGGGTTTCCTGTTTCCCTCACTTCGAACACTTTTCTTAAAAAAAAAAAAAAAATCCTGCACACTTCTTGATAGAATGCCACAGTGCAAGGAATACAGTCCTTCAATATTTAAACCTCCATTTGCAAAACACTTGGAGCTTGGTTTTGTTTTGTTTTGTTTTTTAATTACACCACCACATAATTTAAAGCTTTTACACGTTCTAATTATTCAGTTCCAAAACACCAAACTTTTATTGCACAGGGTCCTCATGAAAAGGCCCACGCAGCTGGACAACCACAGATTCTGCCATGAAAGGGCAGCAAGGTGCCCTTCCCCCTTCTTTGCTGCCTGGGCGGCCACCAGGGTTTGAAATCCATGCACCCTACTAAGTTTCTAGGGTGCAATCCGTGGACCCTTCCCTTTCCCATCCCAGCAGGTGCTCAAGGGCCCGCTGGCTTACAAAGTGCCAGAAGCAGGGCTGGGCCAGCCGGCCAGAGTTCAGTGTTCTGTCCCTTGGACTTCCAGCGGACACTAGGCTGCTTGGAAGAACCGCGCAGACTCTGAGATTTTTCAGCAGAGGGGTGGAGCGGTAAAGGCCTTGACCCCAAAGGCAAGGCCTTTCTGCGACCGCCAGGTTGGGGAGCTCCGAGAATGTGCCAACAGACGGTGGAATACTTGGTTCCCTGCTCCACGCAGTCCCAGTTCCCTTACCTGTGGTCCGCAGCCCTCCACTGCACCCACGGGATGGCGATCCTTGGGGACCCAGGAGCGGACGAAATGGGCGTTCCCAGCCGCAGTTGCAACCCCCGAGAGCGCAACTGGGAACCCCTCCCCATCCCCCCCATGAGCCGACCTCCGCCCCGCGCCCCCAGGGTTAGCCCCGCCCCTGCCGCGCTCCCGGCGCGTTCCCAGCCGCAGTGGCGACCCCCAGGAGCACAACTGGGACCGACCCCCACCCAAAGCCATCGGAATCTCGACCCGCGCAGCCCGGGTTTACCCAGTCCCGGGTGCGCTCCTGGGGCGTTTTCAGCCTCGGGGTCCACCTCCCAGAGCACAACTGGGAAGCCCGCCCCCACCCCCGCCAGAAGCCGACCCCCGCCCCACGCCGCCCGCGTTCGCCCCGCCCCTGCACGGTCCAGGTACCTTCCCAGCTTCTAGCGTTCACGCCCGGGTAGGAGCAGGATGTAGGAGTATGGGAGATGTGTCTGGAGCCTGACAGCCTCAGCTCTGCTCTGGCCTGCCCTTTGGACCTAGGAGCCAGGCCAACTTGCAGAGGGCTTAGGGCCCCATTGTATGCAAACTACCAAGGCCTACCGCAAGGAGAGCTCTGTCCGAGGGAAGGGAAGCGCCCCAGGCTGCATTCCCAAGCTGTTGTTTAGCCGCCCAGACTCAGCGCTGCACAGGGGTAATCAGGCTCTCTGTGCACGCAGCTTCACACACAGGTGTGTCTCCGTAGGAATCAAGAAAGATCCTGACAGAGTGAGGTTCATTAGAGCTATACTAAAGAGCAAAGGCTTGTCCATGTGGTCTTGCCTTCCCCTGTGCCTTTGGGTCTCCAGGCTCGGCCCCAGCTCCGTGGAAACAACCCCTGAGAAAATATCTTCAAGATCCACTTTTCCCAGTGTCTGGGAACCGGGGTTCGTAGGAGGAGAGAAAAGCACGCCTCCATAGGGAACGAAAAGGCAGCCAACCTGCCTGTGTTTTGAAGCCTCTATTTGGAAGGAATGGGTTAGCTTCTCCTAAAGGAGACCTCCAGATCTGCTCAGAAGTCGGTAATTCCAGAGGCAGGGTGCTGGTTCCTGACTGCCCTTTGCTAGCCTTGCAAAGATATTCCTAGATTCTAGAGTTATTTTCCATGAAGGAGCAGGCTTCGGGAATGTGTCAGACGGGACTGGCTCCTTATTGACCTCAGCTCAGCTACTGCCTTTCCATTCAAACTAGGACAAGGGCCTACTTTATGAAGGGTAAGGATCTTCTTCTTTGAAACTGCCAAGGGCTACAGCAATGAGACTTCTGTCAAGGTGAGGGAAGCCTAAGAGGATGGATTCTCAAGCAGGTGCTTTGCCACAAAGCATCAGCACCCCACGGAGAGAATCAAGCTCCCTGTGCACCAATGTTGGGAGTGTAGCTTCACACACAGAGTTGTCTCTATAGGAGCCAAGAATGTTCCTGAGAGATTAGGTTCACTAAACCTCTCCTACAGAGCATAGACCTGTCCATGTGGTTTTGCCTTCCCCTGTGAGTTGGGTCCTCGAGGTCCACCACACCTCCGGGGAAACTGTCCCTGAGAAAAGATCTCCAGGAACCGCTTCGCCGAGGCTGGGAAATGCTGTTCACAGGAAGTAAGGCAAGCGAATCTCCTGCAGAGTAAAAGAGGCCTTACAGTCCCTGGAGGAGCAGGCTGCCAGAGTGTGTGAAACCTGACTGTTGCCTTACTGGCCTCAGCTCCGCCATTGCCTGTTCATCCGAGCTAGCACCCAGGCCTACTTGGAAAAGCGTTTGGGTGCAGATTTCTACAAAGTGCCAAGGGCTACAGCAGTGAGAATTCTCTCGGTGGTAAGGGAGAGCATTTTATGGATTCTCAAGCTGTTTTCTGAATGACAGCGTCAAAATGAACAAAGAGAATCAGGCTCTCTCTGCCCCTATGTTAGGTACGCAGCTTCACACACAGAGGTGTCTCTGTAGGAGCCAAGAATGCTCCTGAGAGATGAGGTTCACTAGAGGTCTGCTACAGAGCATAGACCTGTCCATGTGGTCTTGCCTTCCCCTGTGCCTTTGGGCCCCGGGCTCGGCCCCAGCTCCGTGGAAACAACCCCTGAGAAAATATCTTCAAGATCCGCTTTTCCCAGAGGCTGGGAACTGGGGTTCATAGGAGGAGAGAAAAGCAAGCCTCCTTCGGGCACGAAAGGCAGCCAACCTGCCTGTGTTTTGAAGCCTCTATTTGGAAGGAATGGGTTAGCTTCTCCTAAAGGAGACCTCCAGATCTGCTCAGAAGTCGGTAATTCCAGAGGCAGGGTGCTGGTTCCTGACTGCCCTTTGCCAGCCTTGCAAAGACATTCCAACATTTTAGAGTTATATTCCATGAAGGAGCAGGATTCGGGAATGTGTCAGAGGGGACTGGCTCCTTATTGGCCTCAGCTCAGCTATTGCCTTTCCATTCAAACTAGGACAAGGGCCTACTTTATGAAGGGTAAGGGTCTTCTTCTTTGAAACTGCCAAGGGCTACAGCAATGAGACCTCTGTCAGGCGAGGGAAGCCTAAGAGGATGGATTCTCAAGCAGGTGCTTTACTACAAAGCATCAGCACCCCACGGAGAGAACCAAGATCCCTGTTCCCCAATGTTGGGAGTGTAGCTTCACACACAGAGTTGTCTCTATAGGAGCCAAGAATGTTCCTGAGAGATTAGGTTCACTAAACCTCTCCTACAGAGCATAGACCTGTCCATGTGGTTTTTCCTTCCCCTGTGAGTTGGGTCCCCGAGGTCCGCCACACCTCCGGGGAAACTGTCCCTGAGAAAAGATCTCCAGGAACCGCTTCGCTGAGGCTGGGAAATGCTGTTCACAGGAAGTAAGGCAAGCGAATCTCCTGCAGAGAAAAAGAGGCCTTACTGTCCCTGGAGGAGCAGGCTGCCAGAGTGTGTGAAACCTGACTGTTGCCTTGCTGGCCTCAGTTCCACCATTGCCTGTTCCTCCGAACTAGGACCCAGGCCTATTTGGAGAAGCGTTTGGCTGCGGATTTCTACAAAGTGCCAAGGGCTACAGCAGTGAGAATTCCCTCAGCGGTAAGGGAGAGCATTTTATGGATTCTCAAGCTGTTTTCTGAACGACAGGGTCAAAATGAACTGAGAGAATCAGGCTCTCTGTGCCCCTATGTTAGGTACGCAGCTTCACACACAGAAGTGTCTCTATAGGAGCCAAGAATGTTCCTGAGAGATGAGGTTCACTAGAAGTCTGCTACAGAGCATAGACCTGTCCATATGGTTTTGCCTTGCCCTGTGAGTTGGGTCCCTGAGGTCCGCCCCAGCTCAGGGGAAGGAGCCCCTGAGAAAAGATCTCCAGGGACCGCTATTCACCAGGCTGGCAAACGCAGTTCACAGGAGGTAACACAAGCGAGCCTCCTGCAAGGCACAACAGGCCTTAGTCTCCCTGGACGATAAGGCTGCCAGAGTGTGTGAGACCTGACTGGTGCCTTACTGGCCTCAGCTCCGCCATTGCATGTTCCTCCGAACTAGGACCCAGGCCTACTAGGAGAAGGGTTTGTGTATGGATTTCTAAATACTGCCAAGGGGTATAGCAATGAAAACTGTGTCACGGGTAAGGAAGAGCATTGTATGGATTTTCAAGCTGTTGTTAGAACGACAGCTTCAAAGCTGCACAGAGAGAATCAGACTCTGTGTCTCCATGTTCGGTACACAGCTTCACAGACAGGGGTGTCTCCATAGGAAACAAGAACGTTCCTGACAGAGTGAGGTTCACTAGAGCTCTCCTAGAGAGCAAAGACTTGTCCATGTGGTTTTTCTTCCCCTGTGCGTTTGGGGCTCCAGGCTCGGCCCCAGCTCCGTGGAAACAACCCCTGAGAAAAGATCTTCAAGATCCGCTTTTCCCAGAGGCTGGGATGTGGGGTTCATAGGAGGCGGGAAAAGCAGGCCTCCTTCAGAGAGCAAGAGGCAGCCAAGCGGCCTGCGTTTGGAAGCCTCTATTTGGAAGAATGGGTTAGCTTCCCCTAAGGGAGACCTCCAGATCTGTTCAGAAGTCGGTAATTCCAGAGGCAGGGTGCAGGCTCCTGACTGCCCTTTGCCAGCCTTGCAGAGACATTCCTAGATTCCAGCGTTATTTTCCATGAAGGAGCAGGCTTCGGGAATATGTCAGACTTGACTGGCGCCTTATTGGCCTCAGCTCAGCTCTTGCCTTTCCTTTCAAACTAGGAAAAAGGCCCACTTTATGAAAGGTAAGGGTCCTCTTCTTTCCAAACTGCCAAGGGCTACAGCAATGAGACCTCTGTCAAGGCGAGGGAAGCGTAAGCTGATGGATTCTCAAGCAGGTGCTTTGCCACAAAGCATCAGCAACCCACGGAAAGAATCTGGCTCCCTTTGCCCCTACATTGCGTGTGTAGCTACACACACAGAGGTGTCTCGATAGGAGCCAAGAATGTTCCTGAGAGAGGAGGTTCACTGTTGGGGGCCAGAGTGAGGCACTCCGCCCATGGCAAAGGTCATGAGGAAGGAGGCTCGACATACGCAAAGGCGGGATCGAGCCTCAGGAGTCCCCCTGGAAATCCTCGAGCATCTACCCCCATAACCAGAGCCTGCCTACCTTACTACTTTGTGCTCTCACCTACACCTCTGACTTTACGGGGGGCTGTCCCCCACCACCTCTTTCGGAGAAGGAGTTAACCTAGAGCTCCAGTTGATAAAAACCCCTGGGTGTGACAAGAGTGTTTTAACCTACAAACTCCTCTGAAGGTTCTCTAGCCTGCCTGACAGGCTTGTCCGGCCACATGTGATTGCTCACAGCCTCCCAACCATGAGAGGCACGAGATGCTTTAAACCTTCTAAAAACAGGTTCCTTAGAAAAGTTAGAAAATTATTAGTATAAGTATAATGGGCTGATTAGAAATCATATTGGTGAAGGGTTTTTCATTTGTTGAGCTGATGTTTACTGCTAAGTCTCCACATCCCCTGCCCTTATACACATTAATGAATATATAGAAGAAATAAGTATTAACCTTTGATATAAATCACGTTAGACCTTAGGCTAAGTAAATTCTTTCCTTAACTAAAACCCACTACACCCTCACCCTATAGGAATGTAACTTTATTTGGGTGGCGTCTGTTTTAAGAATAATCACCCCTGGAGAAATAAGTGTCCTGGTTGACTGACCGCTGTCACAAGGAGAGGGTCGTAAATTGTCAGCAGGCCCCCCGGCCAGAAGATGATGTAACACCCCTAAGACCTCTGTATACTTTTGTATGAAGCACCTGACTTTGATAAAAGTCAGGACTGCTGACCCCACGTGACTTTTGCATAACATCTCAGTGTATAAAAGTAGACCGTGGAAAATAAAGAATTGGGATCAGTTTCTCGAAATACTGGTCTCCCCTTGTCTCTCTCTCTCTCTCACTCTGGTTGAGTCTCCATCTGGAGCGCGGAACCCACCAAGCTTACTAATTTTGCCTGGGCTTCTAAGATCCGACCGGGGAGGCCTCAGTGTCTCCTCTCCTTCGGGACAACGGAAGGACGCCTGCGGCCTACGTAAGTGGTGCAAGCTTCTTGTCTTGAAGTTTTATTGGTCCCCCGCGTAAACCAAGCTACTCAGCCTCTTTTCTCCACTGAATTTTCCTACTGAGCTATCCTCATTTTATTACACTTTATATCCTTAATTAACGTTTAATTAAGCAGTTGTTCCCTGACCCTCGCCTACGCCGTCTCTGCTTCGAATACCCTGGATCAGCTGGGGCTGGACCCCGGCAGTTCACTAGAGATCTCCTACAGAGCATAGACCTGTCCATTTGGTTTTGCCTTCCCCTGTGAGTTGGGTCCCCGAGGTCCACCCCTGAGAAAAAATCTCCAGGAACAGCTTTGCGCCCAAGCTGGGAAGTGCAGTTCACAGGAAGTAAGGCAAGCGAGCCTCCTGAAGGGAAATAGAGGCCTTACTGCTCCTGGACGATCAGGCTGCAAGAGTGTGTGAGACCTCACTTGTGCCTTACTGGCCTCAGCTCCGCCGTTGCCTGTTATTCCGAGCTAGGACCCAGGCCTACTTGGAGAAGGGTTAGGGTGCGGATTTCTACAAACTGTCAAGGACGACAGCAATGAGAATTCTCTTAGCAGTAAGGGAGAGCATTGTATGGATTCTCAAGCTGTTGTTTGAATGACAGCTTCAAAGCTACACAGAGAGAATCAGGCTCTCTGTTCCCCTATTTTGGCTGTGCAGCTTCACACACAGAATTTGACTCTGTTGGAGCCAGAAATATTCCTGAAAGACTTAGGCTCACCAAAGCTGTCCTCCAGAGCAAAGACATTGGATGTGGTTTTGCCTTCCCTTGTCAGTATGGGTCCCCTAGCTTGGCCCCAGCTCCGGGGATACAGCCTCTGAAAAAAATCTTCCAAGAAGCGATTTTCCTCCAGGCTGTTAAGCGGAATTCGCACTTTGCAAGTTAAGGAAGCCTGCTTCGTGGAAGAGCAAGCAGCCAACTGGCCCTGTGTTAGGAAGCCTGTATTTGAAAGGAATGGGTTAGCTTCTACAGCAGGAGAACCTCAGATCTGCTCAGGGGGCTGAAATACTAGAGTCAGGGTCGAGGTTCTCCCTTGTCCTTTGCGCACCTTGCAAAGACATTCCTAGTTTCTAGCGTTAGTGTCCCTGTAGTAGCAGGCTGCAGGAGCGTGTGATAAATGACTGCCGCGTTCCTGTCCTCAGCTCCGCTATTGACTTTCTATTCGAACTAGAACCCAGGCCTACTTTGAGAGGGGTTAGGGTCCAGTGTTTTCAAACTGCCAAGGGCTACGACAATGCGAGCTCTGTCAGAGGTAAGAAAAGAGCAATTGGTTGGATTCTTCAGCTGCTGCGTGGCTGCACAGCTTCCGCGCCGCATGGAGAGCATGAGGTTCCTTGTGGCCCTATTTTGGGTATGCAGCAACATGCACACAGAATGTCTGTGTTCACTTATGTACAGGCTTATGAACACTAGAGCTCTCCTACAGAGCAAAGACCACTCAGTGGGCTCCAAGAGATACCTGTCGCGACTCGAGAAGAGAGTGGAGTCCTTTGCTTCCCCCTCGAGATGAGGCCTGACTCCCCGGGTGAGTATGGAATGCAACCCCAAATCCCTGTCGCCTATGGAGAGGAACATTAAGTCCTGGATACAAGCCTAGATGAGGTCTAGTTTGCCTTTCAGTGAATGGAGCCCAATCCCCAGCTCTCCCTGGCAACTAGAATGGAAGATTAGACTTCCTGGGCCAACACAAGAGGAAGCCTGAATTCCCCGTCGTAACTCGAGAATCCCACCGCAACTCGAGAAAAACCACGTGCTTCCCTCGTCATCGCAAGATGAGGCCCTTTGTCCGCTACAGCATCTCAAGAGAAGTCCCACGTTCCATCCTGAAGTGCGAAACGGTACTTGGCACCCTTGATGCGACCCCAAAAGTTCCGCGACATACCAGACTCACTCAAGGGGAACACCGAGGTTCCCGGCACCACTTCATCTGACCCCTTCTCCTCTCCTGATTGCGACAGGAGGGTCGACTCCCCTTCTCTGCCTGCAAGGGGTTCCCGACCTTCCGGGCGCACCTCAGGATGAGGCCGGTCTCATGAGGAAGTTCGAGACGTAGCCTCGTGGGTGGTGCCACATGCCGAAAGACCCCAATTTCACGGTCCACTCTTGAAAAGAACCCGATGCCAGCACACCTCTTTGAAGGCAAACCTGTGGATGAAGGCACAACACGAAGGGGCACTGACACCCGCGTGCATCGTCCAGAAAAACCCACAGGTCCCACAGACATTTCGACAAGTGGCCTGTCACCCTGTAAACAACTCGAAAGGCAAACGAAGGTCCATTCCTCAACAGAAGACTAGGTGTGACTCTCTTGTCCCTACTCTGCAGGGACCATGGGATCCGAGTCAGAAACGGAGAGGAAGCCTGAGGTTCCTGCGTCCACTCAAGATGAAGCCCTCTTCCATTGCACCACAACCAGTGGAGTCCCGAGAGGCCCCTACCAACTCCACAGTATCCCTGAGTTCTCAGAGGCACAATGAGAAGCTCCCTGAGGTCACAGGCACAAGTCGAGGGAACCCTGGGTTTTCTGCCGTGACTCGAGAAAGACCTCGAGAGTGCTTCAAAATGTGTTGAGTCGCGATTCCCCTACCATGACTCGAGAGCCATGACACGCTCCCCCTCGCCAAGCGCATGGAGACCTGACTAACCTGGCACTGCACGAGAGGCTCCATGAGTTCCTCATCGTACCTCGTGAGGAAACTCACACTGGCGCGGCAGCTCGAGGAAACACATGAGACACCCTGGTCATCGCGAGATGAGGGCCTTATTTTCCTGCATGGCCTGGAGACCAATCACGAGTCCTCTCTCCAAACGGAAGAGGAGGCTGGACTCCCTTGAAGCCGCTCACGGGGCTCCAAGAGATCCGCGTCGTGACTCGAGAGGAGAGCGGAGTCCTTGGCTTCCCCTCGAGACGAGGCCTGACTCCCCGGGGGAGCCTGGAATGCAACCCCGAGATCCCTGCCTTCCCTGGAGAGGAATATTAGGTCCCGGACACACGCCTAGGTGAGGTCTCTTCGGCCCTGCAGTGACCCGAGCGCAACCCCCAGCTTTCCCTCGCAACTCGAGGGGAAGATTGGGCTTCCCAGGGCAAAGCCAAGGGGAAGCCTGAGATACCAGTCGTAACTCGAGAATCCCGCCGCAACTCGAGAAAAATCACGTGGTTCCCACTTCTTGGCAAGATGAGGCCCTTCCCCACGACGGCGTCTCAAGGGAAGTCCCCTGTTACGCCCTGAAGTGCGAAACGGTCCCTGAAAGCCTTACTGCGACCCCCAAAAGCTCCCCGACACGCTGGGTTCCCTCGAGGGGAACACCGAGGGTTCCGGCACCGCTTCATCTGAGACCCTTCTCCCCTCCTGATCGCGACAGGAGAGTCGATTCCCCTGCGTGGTCTGGAAGGGGTTCCCGGCCTTCCCGGCGCACCTCAGGATGAGGCCGGTCTCACGAGGAAATTCGAGACGAGCCACGTGGGTGGGGCCACATGCCGAACGCCCCCGATTCCCCGGTCCGCTCTTGAGAAGGACCCGAGGCCCGGACCCCTCTTCGAAGGCAACCCTGCAGGTGAAGGCACAACACGAAGGGGCACTGCCACCCCCGTGCATCGTCCACAAAGACCCGCGGGTTCCACACACAGCTCGACGAGGGGCCTGAGACCCCATGAGCAACTCGAGAGGCCAGCGAGTTTCCCTTCCTCAGACAAGAGGAGGCCTGACCCTCCTGTCCCAACTCTGCAGGGACCCTGCGGTCGGAGTCCGAAACGGAGAGGAAGCCTGAGGTTCCTGCCTCCCCTCGAGGTGAGGCCCTCTTCCGTTGCGCCAGACCCAGCGGAGTCCCGAGGGGCCCCGCCACCTCCACAGGATCCCTCGCCTCTCAGAGGCACCCTGGCAAGTTCCCTAAGGCCCCCGGCAGAAGGCGAGGGAAGCGAGGGTTTCCCGCCGCCCCCCGACAAAGACCTCGAGAGTCCTTCTTCAACGCGTCTCGAGGCCCTAGTCCCCTCCCGTGACTCGAGAGCCAGGACGCGCTCCGCCTCGCCACGCGCATGGAGACCAGACTTCCCTGGCACCGCACGAGAGGCTCCCTGAGATCTTCGTCGTGCCTCGGCAGAAAACCCCCACGGGCGCCGCAGCTCGAGGAAACCCCTGAGACGCCCCCGTCCTCGCGAGCTGAGCTCCTTCTTTTCCTGCATGGCCTGGAGAGCAATCCCGGGTCCTCTCTCCAAACGGAAGAGGAGGCTGGACTCCCTTGAGGCCGCTCAGGGGGCTCCAAGAGACCCGCGTCGCGACTCGGAGGAGAGCGGAGTCCATGGCTTCCCCTCGAGACGAGGCCTGACTCCCCGGGGGAGCCTGGAATGCAACCCCGAGATCCCTGCCTTCCCTGGAGAGGAATATTAGGTCCCGGACACACGCCTAGGTGAGGTCTCTTTGGCCCTGCAGTGACTCGAGCGCAATCCCAAGCTTTCCCTCGCAACCCGAGGGGAAGATTGGGCTTCCCAGGGCCAACCCAAGGCGAAGGCTGAGATCCCCGTCGTAACTCGAGAATGCCGCCGCAACTCGAGAAAAACCACGTGGTTCCCACCTCTTGGCAAGATGAGGCCCTTGCCCGCGACGGCGTCTCAAGGGAAGTCCCCTGTTCCACCCTGAAGGGCGAAACGGTCCCTGACAGCCTTCCTGCGACCCCCAAAAGTCCCCCGACACGCCGGGGTCCCCCGAGGGGAACACCGAGGGTCCCGGCACCGCTTCCTCTGAGCCCCTTCTCCCCTCCTGATCGCGACAGGAGAGGCGATTCCCCTGCGTGGTCTGGAAGGGTTCCCGGCCTTCCCGGCTCACCTCAGGATGAGGCCGGTCTCACGAGGAAATTCGAGACGAGCCACGTGGGTGGGGCCACATGCCGAACACCCCCGATTCCCCAGTCCGCTCTTGAGAAGGACCTGAGGCCTGGACCCCTCTTCGAAGGCAACCCTGTGGGTGAAGGCACAACACGAAGGGGCACTGCCACCCCCGTGCATCGTCCACAAGACCCCCAGGTTCCACACACAGCTCGACGAGGGGCCTGAGACCCCCTGAGCAACTCGAGAGGCCAGCGGGGTTCCCTTCCTCAGACAAGACGAGGCCTGACTCTCCTGTCCCAACTCTGCAGGGACCCTGCGGTCGGAGTCCGAAACGGAGAGGAAGCCTGAGGTTCCTGCCTCCCCTCGAGGTGAGGCCCTCTTCCGTTGCGCCAGACCCAGAGGAGTCCCGAGGGGCCCCGCCACCTCCACAGGATCCCTCGCCTCTCAGAGGCACTCTGGGAGGGTCCCTAAGGTCCCCGGCAGAAGGCGAGGGAAACGAGGGTTTCCCGCCACCCCCCAAGAAAGACCTCGAGAGTCCTTCTTCAACGCGTCTCGAGGCCCTAGTCCCCTCCCGTGACTCGAGAGCCAGGACGCGCTCCCCCTCGCCACGTGCATGGAGACCTGACTTCCCTGGCGCCGCACGAGAGGCTCCCTGAGATCCTTGTCGTGCCTCGGGAGAAAACGCCAACGGGCGCCGCAGCTCGAGGAAACCACTGAGACGCTCCCGTCCTCGCCAGCTGAGGGCCTTCTTTCCTTTATGGCCTGGAAAGCAATTCCGGGTCCTCTCTCCAAACGGAAGAGGAGGCTGCACTCCCTTGAGGCCGCTCAGGGGGCTCCAAGAGACCCGCTTCGCGACTCGAGAGGAGAGCAGAGTCCTTGGCTTCCCCTCGAGACGAGGCCTGACTCCCCGTGTGAGTCTGGAATGCAACCCCGAGTTCCTGTCACACCTGGAGAGGAAAACTCGGTCCTGGACACAAGCCTAGATGAGGTCTATTTTGCACTGCAGTTACTAGAGAGCAATCGCCAGCTCTCCCTCGCAAATCGAATTGAAGATTGGACTTTCCTGGGCCAATACAATTGGAAGCCTGAATTCGACATCGTAACTCGAGAATCCCGCCGAAACTCGAGAAAATCCACGTGGTTCCCCCATCAGCGCTAAATGAGGCCCTTGTCCACTACAGCGACTCAAGAGAAGTCCCACTTTCTGTCTTGAAGTGCGAAACGGTACTTGGCACCCTGGATGCAATCTCAAAATTCCCCGACATACCGGTCTCACTCGAAAGGAACACCGAGGTTCCCGGAACCACTTCATTTGAGCACCTTCTCCCCTCGTGATCGCGACAGGAGTGTCGATTCCCCTGCTATGTCTGGAAGGGGTTCCCGACCTTTCCAGCGCGCCTAAGGATGAGGCAGGTCTCACGAGGAAATTCGAGACATAGCCTCGTGGGTGGTGCCACAAGCCGAAAGACCCCGATTTCCCGGTCTACTCTTGATAAGAACGCGATGCCCTGACACCTTTACGAAGGAAAACCTGTGGATGAAAGCACAACACGAAGGGGCACTGACACCCCCGTTTATCATCCAGAAAAACCCGCAGGTTACAAACACAGTTCAACAAGTGGTCTGTCACCCCGTGAACAACTCGAGAGGCAAGTGGAGTTCCATTTATCCACACAAGACGAGACCTGATTTTCTGTACCAACTCTGCAAGGAAACTGTGATCCGAGTCAGTACCGGCGCCAGGAAACCCAGGAGAGGAAACATGAGGTTCCTGCCTCCACTCGAGATGAGGCTCTCATCCATTGCACCAAACCCAGTGGAGTCCAGAGAGGCTCCTCCCAACTCCACAGTACCCCTCACTTCTCAGAGGCACCCGGAGAAGCTCCATGAGGTCACCGGCACATGTCGAGGGAACCCAGGGTTTCCTGCCACAATGTGAAAAAGACCTCGAGAGTCCTACTTCAACGTGTCTTGAAGCCCGAATCTGCTTCCATGGCTCTATAGAAATGACACGCACCCCCTCGCCACTCACATGGAGACCTGACTTCCCTGGCGCCATAAGAGAGGCTCCCTGAGCTCCCTGTCGTACCTCGTGAGAAACCCCACACTGACGCCGCAGCTTGAGAAAACCCACCATACGCCCCTGTCATCGCGAGTTGAGGGCCTTCGTTTCCTGCATGGCCTGGAGAGGAATACCGAATCCTCTTTCCAAACTCCACAGGAGGCTTGACTCCCTTTAGGCCACTTAGTGGGCTCCAAGAGATACCGGTTGCGACTCGAGAGGAGAATGGAGTCCTTTGCTTCCCCTCAAGACAAGTCCTGACTCACCAGGTGGGTCTGGAATGCAACCCCGAGATACCTGTCTCCACTGGAGAGGAACATTAGGTCCTGGAAACAAGCCTAGATGATGTCTCTTTTGCCCTTCTGTAACTCGAGAGCAACCCCCGGCTCTCCCTGACAACTCGAATGGAAGATTGGACTTCCCTGGGCCAACACAAGAGGAAGCCTGAATTCCCCTTCGTAACTCGAAAATCCCGCCGCAACTCGAGAAAAAGCACTTGGTTCCCTCCTCATCGCAAGATGAGGCCCTTGCCCGCTACAGCTTCTCAAGAAAAGTCCCACGTTCCGTCTTGAAGTGCAAAACGATACTTGACACCCTTGATGTGACCCCAAAAGTTCCCCGAAATATCGGTCTCACTCGAGGTGAACACCGAGGTTCCCGGCACCAGTTTATCTGAGCCCCTTCTCCCCTCCTGTTCGTGATAGGAGGGTCACTTCCCCTGCTTTGTTTGTAAGGGGTTCCCGACCTTCACGGGGCACTTCAGGATGAGGCCGGTCTCACGAGGAAATTCGAGACGTAGCTCGCGGGTGGTGCCACATGCCAAAAGACTATGATTTCCCGGTACACTCTTGATAAGAACCCGATGCCTGGACACCTCTTCGAAGGCAACCCTGTGGATGAAGGCACAACACAAAGCGGCACTGACACCCTCGTGCATCGTCCGGAAAAACCCGCAGGTTCCACATACAGCTCAACAAGTGGCTTGTCACCCCTGAAGAACTCGAGAGGCAAGTGGGGTTTCATTCCTCTACACAAGACGAGGCCTGACTCTCCTGTCCCAACTCTGCAGGGACTTTGCGATCCGAATGAGACCAGCGCCAGTGCAGTCACGAGAGGAATGCTGAGGTTCCTGCCTCCACTCGAGATTAGGACCTCTTCCATTGCACGAAACCCAGTGGAGTCCCGAGAGACGCGTCCCAGCTCCACAGTATCCCTGACTTCTCAGAGGCACCCTGAGAAGCTCCCTGAGGTCACCAGCACATTTCGAGTGAACCCAGGGTTTACTGCCGCCACCATAGAAAGAACTCAAGAGTCCTTCTTCAACGCATTTTGAGGCCTGATTCCCCTACCATGACTCGAGGGCAATGACGCGCTCCCTCTGCTACACTCATGATGCCCTGACTTCCCTGGCGCCACACGAGAGGCTCCCTGAGCTCCCCGTCATACCTCGTGAGAAACCCCACACTGGCGCCGCAGATAGAGAAAACCCACGAGACGCCCCCATTTTCGCGACATGACGGCCTTCTTTTCTAGCATGGCCTGGAGAGCAATCCCGAGTCCTCTCTCCAAACTCCACAGTAGGCTTGACTCCATTTTGGTCACTCAGTGGACTCTAAGACATACCCGTCACGACTCGAGAGGAGAGCGGAGTCTTTTCCTTCCCCTCGAGGTGAGGCCTGACTCCTCGGGTGAGTCTGATATGTGAATCGGAGATCCCTGTCTCCCCTGGAGTGAAACATTAGGTCCTGGACACAAGCCTAGATGAGGTCTCTTTTTTCCTGCAGTGACTCGAGAGCAATCCCCAACTCATCCTCGCAACTCGAATGGAAGACTGGACTTCCCTGGGCCAACAGAAGAGGAAGCCTGAATTTCCCGTTGTAACTCAAGAATCCCGCCACAACTCGAGAAAAACCACGTCGTTCCCTCTTCATCGCAAGATGCGGCCGTTGCCGCTACAGCGTCTCAAAAGAAGTCTTACGTTCCATCTTGAAGTGCGATACGGTATTTGGCACCTTTGATGCGACCCCAAAAGTTCCCCAACACACTGGTCTCACTGGAGGGGAACACCGAGGTTCCCGGCATCACCTCATTT
This sequence comes from Bubalus kerabau, assembly GCF_029407905.1. Classification (NCBI taxonomy): domain Eukaryota; kingdom Metazoa; phylum Chordata; class Mammalia; order Artiodactyla; family Bovidae; genus Bubalus; species Bubalus kerabau. The sequence goes on along the minus strand of NW_026577886.1, from coordinate 1,601,067 downwards.
GTGCCCCTTCTCCCCTCCTGATCGAGACAGGAGGGTCGATTCCCCTGCTTTGTCTGCAAGGGGTTCTGACCTTCCCGGCGCACCTCAGGATGAGGCCGGTCTCACTAGGAAATTCGAGACGTAGCCTGGTGGGTGGTGCCACATGCGGAAAGACCCCGATTTCCCGGTCCGCTCTTAATAAGAACCTGATGCCAGGACACCTCTTCGAAAGCAAACCTGTGGATGAATGCACAACTCGAAGGGGTACTGACATCCCCATGCATAGTACGGAAAAACACGCAGATTCCAAACACAGATCGACAAGTGTCCTGTCATCCCTTGAAGAACTAGAGAGGCATGCGGAGTTCCGTTCCTCCACACAAGAGAAGGCCTGACTCTCCTTTCCCAACTCTGCAGGGACCGTGCGATTGGAGTCAGAAATGTAGATGAAACCTGACGTTCCTGCATCAACTCGAAATGAGGCCCTCTTCCATTGCGCCATACCCAGTGGAGTCCCGAGAGGCCCCTCCCAACTCCACAGTATCCCTGATTCTCAGAGGCACCCTCAGAAGCTCTCTGCGGTCACTGGCACAAGTCGAGTGAACCCAGGGTTTCCTGCTGCATTCTGAGAAAGACCTCGAGAGTCCTTCTTTACCGCATCTTGAGGCCCGATACCCTACCATGACTGGAGAGCAATGACGCATTCCCCTCGACATGCCCATTGAAACCTAACTTCCCTGGCGCCACACGAGAGGCTCCCTGCGCTCCCCGTCCTACCTCATGAAAACCCCACACTGGCACCGCCGCTCGAGAAAACTCACGAGACGCCCCCATCATCGTAAGATGAGGGCCTTCTTTTCCTACATGACCTAGAGAGCAATTCCGAGTCCACTCTCCAAACTCCACTGGAGGCCTGACTCCCTTTAGGCCACTCAGTAGCCTCCAAGAGATACACGTCGCTACTCTAGAGGAGAGCAGAGTCCGTTGCTTCCCCTCGAGCCGAGGCCTGACTACTTGGGTGAGTCTGGAATGGGATCCCGAGATCCGTGTCACCCCTGTAGAGGAAAACTCAGTCCTGGACACAAGCCTAAATGAGGTCTTTTTTGTCCTGCATTGACTCAAGTGCAATCCCCAGCTCTCTCTCGCAACTCGAATGGATGATTGGACTTCCCTGGGCCAACACAAGAGGAAGCCTGTATTCCCCGTTGTAATTCGGGAATCCCGTGGCAACTGGAGAAAAACAACGTGGCTCCTCCATCATCGAAATATGAGGCCCCTGTCAGCTATAGCGTCTCCAGGGAAGTCCCATGTTCCGTCTTGAAGTGTTAAATGGTACTTGGCACCCTTGATGCGACCCCCAAATTTCCCTGACACCCCGGTCTCACTCGAGGAGAACATGGAGGTTCCCAGTACCGCTTCAGCTGAGCCTCTTCTCCCCTCCTGATGGCGACAGGAGGGTCGATTCCCCTGCTTTGTCTGGAAGGGGTTCCCAGACTTCCCGGCGAACCTCAGGATGAGGCCAGTCTCACGAGGGAATTCGAGACGTAGCCTCGTGTGTTGTGCCACATGCCGAAAGACCCCGATTTCCTGGTCCGCTATTGATAAGAACCCGATGCCCGGTCACCTCTTCGAAGGTAACCCTGTGGATGAAGGCACAACACGAAGGGGCACTGACATCCCTGTGCATCGTCCCCCAAAACCACAGGTTCCACATACAACTCGACAGGTGGCCTGTCATCCCATGAACAACTCGAGAGGCAAGCGGAGTTCCATTACTCCACACAAGACGAGGTCTGACTCTCCTGTCCCAACTCTGCAGGGACCCTGCTATCCGAGTCAGAAATGGAGAGGAACCCTGACGTTACTGCCTCAATCCGAGATTAGGTCCTCTTCAATTGCACCAGTCCCTGTGAAGTCCCGAGAAGCCCCTCTCAACTCCACAGTATCCCTGACTTCTCAGAGGAACCCCGCTAAGCTCCCTGAGGTCATGGGCACAAGTCGAGGGAACCCAGGGTTTCCTGCCACACCCCGAGAAAGACCTCGAGAGTTCTTCTTCGAAGCGTCTTGAGGCTTGATTCCCCTACCATGATTCGAGAGCAATGAGGCGCCCCCCCACGCCACGTCCATGGAGACCTGACTTCCGTGGCACCACAGGAGTCTCCCTGAGCTCCCCGTCCTATCTCGTGAGAAACCCCAACCAGGCACTGCACCTTGAGAAAACCCACGAGACGCCCCCGTCATCGCGAGATGAGGGCCTTCTTTTCCTGCATGGCCTAGAGAGCAATCCCGAGTCCTCTCTCCAAACTCCACAGGAGGCTTAACTCCATTTAGGCCACTCTTGGGCTCCAAGGGATACCCGTCGCGACTCGAGAGGAGAGCGGAGTCCATTCATTCCCTTCGAGATGAGGCCTGACTCCCCGGGTGAGTCTGGATTGCAACCCCGAGATCCCTGTCTCCCCTGGAGAGAATAACTCGGTCCTGGACACAAACCTAGATGAGCTCCATTTTGCCCTGCAGTGACTCGAGAGCAATCTCCAGCTCTCACTTGCAACTCAAATGGAAGATTGGACTTCCCTGGGCCAACACAAGAGGAAACCTGTATTCCCCTTCATAATTCGAGAATCCTGCCGTAACTCGAGAAAAAACACGTGGGTCCCCCGTCAGCGCTAGATGAGGCCCTTGCCCACTACAGCATCTCAAGAGAAGTCCCAGGTTCCGTCTTGAAGTGCGAAACGGTACTTGGCACCCTTGATGCAACCCGAAAAGTTTCCCGACTTTCACTCAAGGGGAGCACCGAGTTTCCCGGCACTACTTCATCTGAGCCCTTTCTCTCCTTCTGATCCCGAAAGGAGGGTTGATTCCCCTGCTTTGTTTGGAAAGGGTTCCCGGACTTTCCTGCGCGCCTCAGGATGAGGCCGGTCTCACGAGAAAATTCGAGACGTAGCCTCGTGGGTGGTGCAACATGCGGAAAGAACCCGATTTCCCGGTCCGCACTTGAGGAGAACCCGATGCCCAGACACCTCTTCGAAGGCAACCCTGTGGATGAAGGCACAACAGGAAGGAGCACTGACGCCCCCGTGCATCTCCGAAAAACCCGCAGGTTCCACACACATCACGAAAAGTGGTGTCATCCTTGAACAACTTGAGATGTAAGCGGAGTTCCATTCCTCCGCAGAACACGAGACCTGACATTCCTGAGCAAACTCAACAGGGACCCTGCGATCTGAGTCAGATCCGGCCTCCAGGAAGTCAGGAGCAGAACCCTGAGGTTCCTGCCTCAACTCGAGATGAGGCCCTCTTCCATTGCACCAAACCCAGAGGAGTCCCGAGAGGCCTCTCCCAAATCCACAGTATCCCTGACTTCTCAGAGGCACCCTGAGAAGCTCCCTGAGGTCACCGGCACAAGTCAAGGGAACCCAGGGTTTCCTGCCGCAACCCTAGAAAGACATCGAGAGTTCTTTTTCAACCCGTCATGAGGCCCGATTCCCCTACCCTGACTTGAGAGCAATGACGCGCTCCCCCTTGCCCCGCCCATGGAGACCTGACTTCCCTGTTGCCACATGAGAGGCTACCTGAACTCCCCGTCGTACCTCGTGAGAAACCCCACACTGGCGCCGCAGCTCGAGAAAACCCACGAGACGCCCCCGTCATCTCGAGATGTGGGCCTTCTTTTCCTGCATGGCCTGGAGAGCAATCCCGAGTCCTCTCTCCAAACTGAAGAGGAGGGTTGACTCCCTTTAGACCACTCAGTGGGCTCCAAGAGATACGCGTCGCAACTCGAGAGGAGAGCCGAGTCCTTTGCTTCCCCTCGAGACGAGGCCTAACTCCCCGGGTGAGTCTGTAATGCAAACCCGAGATCCCTGTCGCCCTTGGAGAGGATCATTGGGTCCTGAACACAAGGCTAGATGAGGTCGCTTTTGCCCTGCAGTAACTCGAGAGCACTCCCCAGCTTTCCCTCGCAACCCGAATGGAAGATTGGACCTCCCTGGGCCAACACAAGAGGAAGCCTGAATTCCCAGTAGTAATTCGAGAATTCCGCCTCAACTTGAGAAAAACCACGTGGTTCCCCCGTCATTGCAAGATGAGGCCCTTGCCCGCTCCAGAGTCTCAGGAGTAGTCCCACGTTCTGTCTTCAAGTGTGAAATGATATTTGGCACCCTTAATGCTACCCCAAAAGTTACCCGACATACGGGTCGCACTCGAGGGGAACACCGAGGTTCCTGGCACCACTTCATCTGAGCCCCTTCTCCCCTCCTGATCGCGAAAGGAGGGTCGATTCCCCTGCTTTGTCTGCAAGGGGTTCCCGACCTTCTCCACGCCCCTCAGATGAGGCTGTTGCACGAGGAAATTCGAGACGTAGCCTCGATGGTGGTGCCACATGCCGAAAGACCGCGATTTCGCGATCTGCTCTTGATAAGAACGCGATGCCCAGACACCTATTCGAAGATAGTGTGGATGAAGGCACAACACGAAGGGGCACTAACACCCCCGTGCATCGTCCGGAAAAGACCGCAGGTTACTCATACAGCTCAACAAGTGCCTGTCAACAAGTGAACAACTCGAGAGGCAAGCAGAGGTCCATTCCTGCACACAAGACAAGGCCTGACTCACCTCTCCCAACTATTCAGGAGGCTGTGATTGGAATCAGAAATGGAGAGGAACCCTGAGGTTCCTGCCTCCCCTCGAGATGAGGCCCCCTTCCATATCACCAAACCCAGTGGAGTCCGAGAGGTCTTTCCCAACTCCACAGTATCCCTGACTTCTCAGAGGCACCCGGAGAATCTCCCTGAGGTCACCGGCACAAGTCGAGGGAACCCAGGTATTCTTGCCAAGACCCGAGAGTGATCTTGAGAGTCCTTCTTCAACGCGTCTAGAGGCCTGATTCCCCTACCATGACTCGAGAGCAATGACGCGCTCCCCCTCGCCACACACATCGAGACCTAACTTCCCTGGCGCCACACAAGAGGCTCCCTGAGCTCCCCGTCGTACCTCCTGAGAAACCAACACAGGCGCTGCAGCTCGGTAAAACCACCGAGACCCCCCCGTCATCGTGAGATGAGGGCCTTCTTTTCCTGCATGTCCTGGAGTGCAATCCTGAGTCCTCTCTCCAAACTCCAGAGGAGGCTTGACTCCCTTTAGTCCACTCAGTGGGCTCCAAGAAATACCCATCGCGACTCGAGAAGAGAGAGAAGTCCTTTGTTTCCTCTCGAGACGATGCCTGACTCCTGGGTGAGTCTGGAATGCAACCCCAAGATCCCAGTCATCCCTTGAGAGGAACATTAGGTCCTAGACACAAGCCTGGATGAGGTTTCTTTTGCCCTGCAGTGACTCGAGCGCAACCCCCAGCTCTCCCTCGCAACTCGAATGGAAGATTGGGCTTCCCTGGGCCAACACAAGAGGAAGCCAGAAATCCCCTTCGTAACTCGAGAATCCCGCCGCAACTCGAGAAAAACCACGTGTTTCCAACGTCATCCCAAGATGAGGCCCTTGCTGCTATGGCGTCTCAAGAAAAGAACCACGTTCCGTCTTGAAGTGCGAAACGGTACTTTGCACCCTTGATGCGACACCAAATGTTCCCGGACACGCCGGTCTCACTCGACAGGAACACCGAGGTTCCCGCACCACTTCATCTGAGCACCTTCTTCCCTCCTGTTCGCGACAGGAGTGTCTATTCTCCTGCTTTGTTTGGAAGGGGTTCCCCACATTCCCGGCGAACCTCAGGATGAGGCCGGTCTCACGAGGAAATTCGAGACGTAGCGTCGTGGGTGGTGTCACATGCCGAAATACCCCGATTTCCCGGCCCACTCTTGAGAAGAACCCGATGCCCGGACACCTCTTCGAAGGCAACCCTGTGGACGAAGGCACAAAACGAAGGGTCACTGGCACTCCCGTGCATCATTCGGTAAAAGCCGCAGGTTCCACACACAGCTCGACAAGAGGCCTGTCATCCCATGAACAACTCGAGAGGCAAGCAGAGTTCCATTCCTCCACTGAAGACGAGGCCTGACTCTCCGGTCCCAACTCTGAAGGGACCCTGCGATCGGAGTCCGAAATGGAGAGGAACCCTGAGGTTCCTGACTCCACTCGAGATGAGGCCCTCTTCCATTACACCAAAAACAGTGGAGGCCCGAGAGGCCCCTCCCAAATCCACAGTATCGCGACTTCTCAGAGGCACCCTTAGAAGCTCCCTGAGGTCACCGGCACAAGTCGAGGGAACACAGGGTTTCCTGACGCAACCCGAGAAAGACCTCGAAAATCCTCCTTCAATGCATCTTGAATCCCGATTCCCCTACCATGACTCGAGAGCAATGACGCGTTCCCCCTCGCCACTCGCATGGAGACTTGACTTCCCTGGCGCCACACGAGAGGCTCCCTGAGCTCCCCGTCATACCTCGTGAGAAATCCCACACTGGCTCCCCAGCTCGAGAAAACCCACGAGACGCCTCCGTCATCGCGAGATGAAGGCCTTCTTTTCCTGCATGGCCTGGAGAGCAATCTCGAGGCCTCTCTTCAAACTCCACAGGAGGCCTGACTCCCTTTAGGCCACTCTGTGGGCTCCAAGAGATACCCGTTGGGACTTGAGAGGAGAGCGGAATTCTTTCCTTCCCCTATATACCAGGCCTGACTCCTCAGGTGAGTCTGGAATGCAACCCCGAGATCCCTGTCGCCCCTGGAGAGGAACATTAGGTCCTAGACACAAGCACAGATGAGGTCTCATTTGCCCTGAAGTGACTCGAGAGCAATCCCCTGCTCTCCCTCGCACCTCGAATGGAAGAATGGACTTCCCTGGGACAACACAAGAGGAAGCCTGAATTCCCCGTCGTAATTCGAAAATCCCGCTGCAACTCGAGAAAAACCACGTGGTTCCCCCGTCATCGCAAGATGAGGCCCTTGCCAGCTACAGCGTCTCAGGAGAAGCCCCACGTTCCATCTTGAAGTTTAAAACGATAATTGGCAACCTTGATGTTACCACAAAAGTTCCCCAACACCCTGGTCTCACTCGAGGGGAACACCAAGGTTCGGTGCACCGCTTGTTCTGAGCCCCTTATCCCCTCCTGATCGCGACGGGAGGGTCGATTACCCTGCTTTGTCTGGAAGGGGTTCCGGACCTTCCCGGCGCACCTCAGGATGAGGCCGGTCTCACGAGGAAATTCGAGACGTAGCTTGTGGTTGGTGCCACATGCCGAAAGACCCCGATTTCCCTGTCTGCTCTTGATAAGAACCCAATGCTAGGACACCTCTTCGAAGGCAATCCTGTGGACGAAGTCACAAAACGAAGGGGTCTGACACCCTCCTGCATCGTTGGAAAAGCCCGCAAGTTCCACATACAGATCGACAAGTGGCCTGTCACCCCGTGAACAACACGAGAGGCAAGAGGAGTTAAATTCCTCCACACAAGACGAGGCCTGACTCTCCTGTCCCAACTCTGCATGGACACTGAGATCTGATTCAGAAATGGAGAGGAAACCTGAGGTTCCTGCCTCAACTCGAGATAAGGCCCTCTTCTACTGCACCAAACCCAGTGGAGTTCGGAGCGGCCCCTCCCAACTGCACAGTGTCCCTGACTTCTCAGAGGCACCCTGAAAAGCTCCCTGAGGTCACGGGCATAATTCGAGGGAACCCAGGGTTTCCTGCCGTAACCTGAGAAAAACCTCGAGAGTCCTTCTTCACGCGTCTTGAGGCCCGATTCCCCTACCATGACTGGAGAAAAATGACGCACTCCCCCTCGCCACGCGCATGAAGATCTGACTTCCCCGGCACCACATGAGAGGCTCCCTGAGCTCCGCATCGTACCTCGTGAGAAACCCCACACTGGCGCTGCAGCTCGAGAAAACCCACGAGACGCCCCTGTCATGGTGAAATGAGGGCCTTCTTTCCTGCATGACCTGAAGAGCAATCCCGAATCCTCTCTCCAAACTCCAAAGGAGGCTTGCCTCCCTTTAGGTCACTCAGTGGACTCCAAGAGATACCCGTCGATACTCAGGAGGAGAGCGGTGTCCTTTGCTTCCCCTCGAGATGAGGCCTGACTACGAGGGTGAGTCTGGAATGCAACCCTGGATCCCTGTCGCCCCTGGAGAGGAACCTTAGGTCCTGGACAAAAGCCTAGATGAGGTCTCTTTGGCCCTGCAGTGACTCAAGCGCAACCCCTAGCTTTCCCTTGCAACTCGAATGGAAGATTGGCCTTTCTGGGCCAACACAAGAGGAAGCCTGAATTTCCAGTTGTAATTCGAGAAACCCGCCACAACTCGAGAAAAATCACATGGTTCCCCGTATTGCAAGATGAGGCCCTTGCCCCCTACAGCGTCTCAAGAGAAGTCTCACATTCCGTGTTGAAGTGCAAAACAGTACTTGGCACCCTTGATGCGACCCCAAAAGTTCCCCTATATACCGATCTCACTAGAGGGGACACTGAAGTTCCCGGCACCACTTCATCTGAGGCCTTTCTCCTCTCCTGATCGCGATAGGAGGCTCGCTTCCACTGCTTTGTCTCGAAGGGGTTCCCGACCTTCCCGGCGCACCTCAGGATGAGGCCGGTCTCACGAGGAAATTCGAGACGTAGCCTCGAGGGCCATACTACATGCCGAAAGACCCCGATTCCATGGTCCACTTTTGATCAAAACCAGACTCCTGGACACCTCTTCGAAGGCAAGCCTGTGGATGAAGGCACAACACGTAGGGGCACTGACACCCCGTGCATCTTCCGGAAAAATCCGCAGGTTCCTCACACAGCTCCACAAGTGGTCTGTCACCTCGTGAACAACTTCAGAAGCAAGCGGAGTTCCATTCCTCCACACAAGACGATGCCTGACTTTCCTGTCACAACTCTAGGGACCTTGCGCACCGAGTCAGAAATGGAGAGGAAGCCTGAGGTTCCTGCCTCCACTCAAGACGAGGCCCTTTTCCATTGCCGCAAAACCAGTGGAGTCCCGAGAGGCCCGTCCCAAATCCACAGTATGCCTGACTTCTCAGAGGCACCCTGAGAAGCTCCCTAAGGTCACCGGCAGAAGTCGACGGAACCCAGGGTTTCCTGCTGCAACCCGAGAAAGACCTTGAGAGTCCTGCTTTAACGTGTCTTGAGGCCCGATTCACGTACAATATCTCGAGAGCAATGACGCGCTCCCCCTTGCCATGCGCATGGAGACCTGACTTCCCTGGCGCCACATGAAAGGCTCCCTGAGCTTCCCGTCGCACCTCGTCAGAAACTGCACACTGGCACTGCAGCTCGAGAAAACCAACAAGACGCCCCTGTCATCGCGAGATGAGGGTCTTCTTTTCCTGCATGGCCTGGAGAGCAATCCTGAGTCCTCTCTCCAAACTCCACAGGGGGTTTGACTCCCTTTAGGCCACTCAGTGGGCTCCAAGAGACACCTGTGGTGACTCGAGAGGAGAGCAGGGTCCTTTGTTTCCCCTTGAGTCGAGCTCTGACTCCCAGGATGCGTCTGGAATGCAACCCCGAGATCGCTGTCGGCCCTGAAGAGGAATATTAGGTCCTGGACACAAGCCTAGATGAGGTCTCTTTTGCCCTGCAGTGACTCAAGAGCAAACCCCAGCTCTCCCTCAAAACTCGAATGGAAGATTGGACTTCCCTGGGCCAACACAAGAGGAAGCCTGAATTCCCCGTCATAACTCGAGAATCCCGACGCACCTTGAGAAAAACCACGTGATTCCCCCGTCATCCCAAGATGAGGCCCTTGCCCTCTACAGCGTGTCAAGAGAAGCCCCAAGTCCGTATTGAAGTGCAAAACGGTACTTGGCACCCTTGAAGCGACCCCAAAATTTTCCCGACACACCGATCCCACTCGAGGGGAACACCGAGGTTCCCGGCACGACTTCAACTGAGCCCTTTCACTGCTCCTGATCGCGACAAGATGGTCGATTCCCCTGCTTTGTCTGGAAGGGGTTCCCGATCTTCATGGCGCACCTCAGGATGACACCAGTCTAACGAAGAAGTTCGAGACGTAGCCTCATGGATGGTGCCACGTTCTGAAAGACCCCGATTTCCTGCTCCGCTATTGATAAGAACCTGATGCCCGGACACCTCTTCGAAGGCAACCCTGTGGATGAAGACACAAAACGAAGGGTCAATGACACCCCCGTGCATCATCTGGAAAAACCTGCAGATTCCACACACAGTTTGACAAGGGGCCTGAAACCCCAAGAACAACTCGAGAGGCAAGCGGAGTTCCATTCCTAAGAAAAGACGTAGCCTGACTCTCCTGTCCCAACTCTGCAGGGACCCAGATGTCGGAGTCCGAAACAGAGAGGAAGTCTGAGGTTCCTGCCTCCCCTCGAGATGAGGCCCTCTTCCATTGCGCCAGACCCAGCGGAGTCCCGAGAGGCCCCGCCAACTCCACAGTATCCCTCAACTCTCAGAGACACCCTGGGAAGTTATCTAATGTTCCCGGCAGAGGTCGAGGGAAACGACTTTTTCCCGCCACAACCCGAGAAAGACCTCGAGAGTCCCTCTTCAACGCGTCTTGAGGCCCTAGTCCCCTCCCGTGACTCGAGAGCCAGGACGCGCTCCCCCTCGCCACGCGCAGGGAGACCTGACTTCCCTGGCGCCGCACGAAAGGCTCCCTGAGATCCTCGTCGTGCCTCGGGAGAAAACCCCCAAGGGCGACGCAGCTCGAGGAAACGCCTGAGATGCCCCCGTCCTCGCGAGGTGAAGGGCCTTATTTTCCTGCATGGCCTGGAGAGCAATCCCGGGTCCTCTCTCCAAAATGAAGAGGAGGCTTGACTCCATTGAGGCCACTAGGGGGCTCCAAGAGATCTGCGTCACGACTCGGGAGGACAGCGGAGTCCTTTGCTTCCCCTCGAGACGAGGCCTGACACCCCGGGGGATCCTGGAATGCAACCCCGAGATCCCTGCCTTCCCTGGAGAGGAACATTAGGTCCTGAACTGAAGCCTACATGAGGTCTCTTTGGCCCTGCAGTGACTCGAGCGCAACCCCCAGCTTTCCCTCGCCACTGGAATGGAAGACTGGTCTTCCCAGGGCCAACAGAGGAGGAAGCCTGTAATCCCCGTCGTCACTCGAATCCCACCGCAACTCGAGAAAAAACATGGTTCCAACGTCTTCGCAAGATGAGGCCCTTGCCCACTACGGCGTCTCAAGGGAAGTCCCATGTTCCGCCCTGAAGTGCGAAACGGTACCTGACACCCTTCGTGCGACCCCCAAAAGTTCCCCGACACGCCGGGTTCCCTCGAGGGGAACACTGAGAGTCCCGGCACAGCTTCATCTGAGCCCCTTCTCCCCTCCTGATCGCGACAGGAGAGTCGATTCCCCTGCGTGGTCCGGAAGGGGTTCCTGGGCTTCCCGGCGCACCTCAGGATGAGGCCAGTCTCACGAGGAAATTCGAGAAGAGCCACGTGGGTGGTACCACATGCCGAACGCCCCCGATTACCCGGTCCGCTTTTGAGAAGGACCCAAGGCCCGGACCCCTCTTCGAAGGCAACCCTGTGGGTGAAGGCACAACACGAAGGGGCACTGACACCCCCGTGCATCATCCGGAAAGACCCGCGGGTTCCACACACAGATCGACCAGGGGCCTGAAAACCCTTGACACCTCGAGAGGCCAGCGGGGTTCCCTTCCTCAGACAAAACGAGGCATAACTCTCCTGTCCCAACTCTGCAGGGACCCTGTCGTCAGATTCCGAAACGGAGAGGAAGACTGAGGTTCCTGCCTCCCCTCGAGGTGAGGCTCTCTTCCATTGCGCCAGACCCAGCGAAGTCCCGAGAGGCCCCGCCAACTCCACAGGATACCTCGCCTCTCAGAGGCACCCTGGGAAGTTCCCTAAGATCCCCGGAAGAAGGCGAGGGAAACGAGGGTTTCCCGCCGCCACCCGAGAAAGACCTCGAGAGTCCTTCTTCAACGCGTCTCGAGGCCCTAGTCCCCTCCCGTGACTCGAGAGCCATGACGCGCTCCCCCTCGCCACGCACATGGAGACCTGACTTCCCTGGCACTACACGAGAGGCTCCCTGAGATCCTCGTCGTGCCTCGGGAGAAAACCCCCATGGCCGCCGCAGCTCGAGGAAACCCCTGAGATGCCCCCGTCCTCGCGAGCTGAGGGCCTTCTATTCCTGCATGGCCTGGAGAGCAATCCCGGGTCATCTCTCCAAACTGAAGAGGAGGCTGGACTCCCTTTAGGCCACTCAGTGGGCTCCAAGAGATCCGCGTCGCCACTTGAGAGGAGAGCGGAGTCCCTGGCTTCCCCTCGAGACGAGGCCTGACTCCCCGGGGGAGCCTGAAATGCAACCCCGAGATCCCTGCCTTCCCTGGAGAGGAATATTAGGTCCCGGACACACGCCTAGATGATGTCTCTTGGGCCCTGCAGTGACTCGAGCGCAACCCCCAGCTTTCCCTCGCAACTCGAGGGGAAGATTGGCCTTCCCAGGGCCAACCCAAGAGGAAGCCTCAGATCCCCATTGTAACTCGAGAATCCCGTCGCAACTCGAGAAAAACCACGTGGTTCCCACCTCTTTGAAAGACGAGGGCCTTGCCCGCGACGGCGTCTCAAGGGAAGTCCCCTGTTCCACCCTGAAGGGCGAAACGGTCCCTGACAGCCTTCATGCGACCCCCAAAATTTCCCCGACATGCCGGCTTCCTTCGAGGGGAACACCGAGGGTCCCGGCACCGCTTCATCTGAGCCCCTTCTCCCCTCCTGATCGCGACGGGAGAGTCGATTCCCCTGTGTTGTCTGGAAGGGGTTCCCGGCCTTCCCGGCGCACCTCAGGATGAGGCCGGTCTCACGAGGAAATTCGAGACGAGCCACGTGGGTGGGGCCACATGCCGAACGCCCCCGATTCCCCGGTCCGCTCTTGAGAAGGACCCGAGGCCCGGACCCCTCTTCGAAGGCAACCCTCTGGGTGAAGGCACAACACGAAGGGGAACTGCCACCCCCGTGCATCTTCTGCAAAGACCCGCGGGTTCCACACACATCTCGACGAAGGGCCTGAGACCCCCTGAACAGCTCGAGAGGCAAGCAGGGTTCCCTTCCTCAGACAAGACGAGGCCTGACTCTCCTGTCCCAACTCTGCAGGGACTCTGCGGTCGGAGTCCGAAAAGGAGAGGAAGCCTGAGGTTCCTGCCTCCCCTCGAGGTGAGGCCCTCTTCCGTTGCGCCAGACCCAGCGGAGCCCCGAGAGGCCCCGGAACTACACAGGATCCCTCACCTCTCAGAGGCCCCCTGGGAAGTTCCCTAAGGTTCCCGGCAGAAGGAGAGGGAAACGAGGGTTTCCCGGCCCCCCCCCGAGAAAGACCTCGAGAGTCCCTCTTCAACACTTCTGGAGGCCCTAGTTCCCTCCCATGACTCGAGAGCCATGATGCGCTCCCCCTCACCACGCGCATGGAAGGGAGACCTGACTTCCCTGGCGCCGCACGAGAGGCTCCCTGACATCCTCTTCGTGCCTCATGAGAAAAGCCCCAGGGGCGCCACAGCTCGAAGAGCCACTGAGACGCCCCCTTCATCGCGAAGTGAGGGCCTTCTTTTCCTGCATGGCCTGGAGAGCAATCCCGAGTCCTCTCTCCTAACTGAGGAGGAGGCTTTACTCCCTTGAGGCCACTCATTGGGCTCTAAGAGCTCCGCGTCGCGGCTGGAGAGGAGAGCACAGTCCTTTGCTTCCTCTCGATGCGAGGCCTGACTCCCCGGGGGAGTCTGGAGTGCAACCCCGAGATCCCGTCTCCTTTGAGAGGACTATTAGGTCCCAGACACACGCCTAGATGAGGTCTCTTTGGCCCTGCAGTGACTCGAGCGCTACCCCCAGATTTCCTCGCTACTTGAATGGGAGATGGGGCTTCCCAAGTCCAACCCAAGAGGAAGCCTGAAATCCTCGTCGAAACTCGAGAATCCCGCCGCAACTGGAGAAAATCCACATGGTTCCAACGTCTTCGCAAGATGAGGCCCTTGCCCGCTACGGCGTCTCAAGGGAAGTCCCAGGTTCTGTCCTGAAGTGCGAAACGGTACCTGACTCCTTTCATGCAACCCCCAAAAGTCCCCCACACGCCGGTTTCCCTCGAGGGTAACACCGAGTGTTCCGGCCCCACTCATCTGAGCCCCTTCTCCCCTCCTGATGGCGATAGGAGAGTCGATCCCCCTGCCTTGTCTGGAAGGGTCCCCGGCCTTCCCGGCACACCTCAGGATGAAGCCAGCCTCACTAGGAAATTTGAGACTAGCCCCGTGGGTGGTCCCACATGCCGAAAGACCCCGATTTCCCTGTCCGCTCTTGAAAAGAACCCGAGGCCCGGACACCTCTTCGTAGGCAACCCAGTGTGTGAAGGCACAACACGAAGGGGCACTGTCACCGTCGTGCATCGTCTGGAAACACCCGCAGGTTCCACACACAGCTCAACAAGGGGCCTGAGACCCCCTGAGCACCTCGAGAGGCAAGCGGAGTTCCCTTCCTCAGACAAGACGATTCCTGACTCTCCTGTCCCAACTCTGCAGGAACCCTGCGGTTGGAGTCCGAAACGGAGAGGAAGCCTGAGGTTCCTGCCTTCCCTGGAGATGAGGCCCTCTTCCATTGCGCCAAACCCAGCGGAGTCCTGAGAGGCCCCGCCAACTCCACAGCATCCCTCATCTGTCAGAAGCACACTGGGAAGTTCCCTAAGGTCACCGGTAAACTTTTATTGCACAAGGTCCCCATGAAAAGGCCCTCGCAGCAGGACAGCCACAGATTCTGTCTGCCATTAAAGGGCAGTAAGGTGCCCTCCCCCCTTCTTTGCTGCCTCAGCAGCCACCAGGGTGCAATTCGCGTACCCTTCCCTTTCCCATCCTAGCAGGTGCTCCAGGGCCCACTGGCCTACAAAGTGCCAGAAGCAGGGCTGGGCCAGCCGGCCAGAGTTCAGTGTTCTGTCCCTTGGACTTACAGCGGACACTAGGCTGCTTGGAAGAACCGCGCAGACTCTGAGATTTTTCAGCAGAGGGGTGGAGCGGTAAAGGCCTTGACCCCAAAGGCAAGGCCTTTCTGCGACCGCCAGGCTGGGGAGCTCCGAGAATGTGCCAACAGAAGGCGGAATACTTGGTTCCCTGCTCCACGCAGTCCCAGTTCCCTTACCTGTGGTCCGCAGCCCTCCGCTGCACCCACGGGATGGCGATCCTTGGGGACCCAGGAGCGGACGAAATGGGCGTTCCCAGCCGCAGTTGCAACCCCCGAGAGCGCAACTGGGAACCCCTCCCAATCCCCCCCATGAGCCGACCCCCGCCCCGCGCCGCCAGGGTTAGCCCCGCCCCTGCCGCGCTCCCGGCGCGTTCCCAGCCGCAGTGGCGACCCCCGGGAGCACAACTGGGACCGACCCCCACCCAAAGCCATCGGAAACTCGACCCGCACAGCCCGGGTTTACCCAGTCCCGGGCGCGCTCCCGGCGCGTTTTCAGCCTCAGTGTCCACCTCCGAGAGCACAACTGGGAAGCCCGCCAACACCCCTGCCAGAAGCCGACCCCCGCCCCACGCCGCCCGCGTTCGCCCCGCCCCTGCACGGTCCAGGTACCTTCCCAGCTTCTAGCGTTCATGCCCGGGTAGGAGCAGGACGTAGGAGTATGGGAGATGTGTCTGGAGCCTGACAGCCTCAGCTCCGCTCTGGCCTGCCCTTTGGACCTAGGAGCCAGGCCAACTTGCAGAGGGCTTAGGGCCCCATTGTATGCAAACTACCAAGGCCTACCGCAAGGAGAACTCTGTCTGAGGGAAGGGAAGCGCCCCAGGCTGCGTTCCCAAGCTGTTGCTTGGCAATGCAGACTCAGCGGTAAACGGAGGGAATCAGGGTCCTAGTGCCCCTGTCTTGGGGAGGAAGCTCCACAGCCAGAGTGTTCCTCCCTTTGTGCCCAGAAAGCGCCTGCCAGACTGGGCTTCCCCAGAGCTCTGTTGCAGAGCAGAGACGTGTGGATGTGTTTTGGGGCCTTGACATGTGCGTTTGGGCTCCCTAGCACAGCCCCAGCGTAGGGGAACCAGCCCCTGAGCAAAGAGCTCCAGGCAGTGCTTTGTGCCCAGGCCTGGATGCCCAGTCCCAGCACGCGGGAGAGATGAGTTAGGCTGCCGGCGGGTCCTTGCAAGCCTGTATTGGAAAGGACCGAGTGAGCTTCCACACTGGTGGAGCTGCAGACCTGCGCCCAGGCGCGATAGGACAGAGCCCCGGTGGAAAGGCTGCTCTGCCTGGGCGAGCCTCGCCAAGCCCTTCCCAGCTTCTAGCGTTTGCGCCTGCGAAGGAGCAGGCTGCGGGAGTGTGGGCGACATGACTGGCTCCTGACTGGCCTCAGCTCCGCTCTTGCCTTCCCTTTGGACCTAGGAGCCAGGCCTCCTTGCAGACGGCTTAGGGCACGGGGGTGTGCAAACTGCGAAAGCCTCCCGCAAGGAGACCTCTGTCTGAGGGAAGGGAAATGCCCCAGGTTGCATTCCCAAGGTGTTGCTTGGCAGCCCAGACTCAGCGCTGAACGGAGGGAATCAGGGTCCCAGTGCCCCTGTCATGGGGAGGGAGCTCCACAGCCAGAGTGTTCCTCCGTTTGTGTTCAGAAACCGCCTTTCAGACTGGGCTTCCCCGGAGCTCAGCTCCAGAGCAGAGTCGTGTGCATGTGGTTTGGGGCCTTCCCCTGTGCCTTTGGGCTACCTAGCACAGTCCCAGCGCAGGGGAACCAGCCCCTGAGCAGAGAGCTCCAGGCAGTGCTCTGTGCCCTGGATTGGAAGCCCACTCCCAGCACGCGGGAGAATAGAGTCAGGCCGCCGTCGGGTGCTTGCAAGCCTGTATTGGGAAGGACCGAATGAGCTTCCACTCCGGCGGAGCTCCAGATCTGTGCCCAGGCGCGATATCGCAGAGCCCCGGCCTAGAGGCTGCTCTGTCTGGGCGAGCCTCGCCAAGCCCTTCCCAGCTTCTAGCTTTCGCACAGGGGAAGGAACAGACTGCGGAAGTGGGGGAGATGTGACTGGCGGGCGCCTTACTGGCCTCAGCTCCGCTCTTCCCTTCCCTTTGCACCTATGATCCATGCCTCCTTGCAGAGGGCTTAGGGACCGAAGGAGAGCTCTGTCAGAGGGAAGGGAAGCGCCCCAGGCTGCATTCCCAAGCTGTTGTTTAGCCGCCCAGACTCAGCGCTGCACAGGGGTAATCAGGCTCTCTGTGCACGCAGCTTCACACACAGGTGTGTCTCCGTAGGAATCAAGAAAGATCCTGACAGAGTGAGGTTCATTAGAGCTATACTAAAGAGCAAAGGCTTGTCCATGTGGTCTTGCCTTCCCCTGTGCCTTTGGGTCTCCAGGCTCGGCCCCAGCTCCGTGGAAACAACCCCTGAGAAAATATCTTCAATATCCACTTTTCCCAGTGTCTGGGAACTGGGGTTCGTAGGAGGAGAGAAAAGCAAGCCTCCATCGGGAACGAAAAGGCAGCCAACCTGCCTGTGTTTTGAAGCCTCTATTTGGAAGGAATGGGTTAGCTTCTCCTAAAGGAGACCTCCAGATCTGCTCAGAAGTCGGTAATTTCAGAGGCAGGGTACTGGTTCCTGACTGCCCTTTGCTAGCCTTGCAAAGATATTCCTAGATTCTAGAGTTATTTTCCATGAAGGAGCAGGCTTCGGGAATGTGTCAGACGGGACTGGCTCCTTATTGACCTCAGCTCAGCTATTGCCTTTCCATTCAAACTAGGACAAGGCCCTACTTTATGAAGGGTAAGGGTCTTCTTCTTTGCAAACTGCCAAGGGCTACAGAAATGAGACCTCTGTCAAGGTGAGGGAAGCCTAAGAGGACGGATTCTCAAGCAGGTGCTTTGCCACAAAGCATCAGAACCACACGGAGAGAATCAAGCTCCCTGTGCACCAATGTTGGGAGTGTAGCTTCACACAGAGAGTTGTCTCTATAGGAGCCAAGAATGTTCCTGAGAGATTAGGTTCACTAAACCTCTCCTACAGAGCATAGACCTGTCCATGTGGTTTTGCCTTCCCCTGTGAGTTGGGTCCTCGAGGTCCGCCACACCTCCGGGGAAACTGTCCCTGAGAAAAGATCTCCAGGAACCGCTTCGCCGAGCCCGGGAAATGCTGTTCACAGGAAGTAAGGCAAGCGAATCTCCTGCAGAGTAAAAGAGGCCTTACAGTCCCTGGAGGAGCAGGCTGCCAGAGTGTGTGAAACCTGACTGTTGCCTTACTGGCCTCAGCTCCGCCATTGCCTGTTCATCCGAGCTAGCACCCAGGCCTACTTGGAAAAGTGTTTGGGTGCAGATTTCTACAAAGAGCCAAGGGCTACAGCAGTGAGAATTCTCTCAGTGGTAAGGGAGAGCATTTTATGGATTCTCAAGCTGTTTTCTGAACGACAGCGTCAAAATGAACAGAGAGAATCAGGCTCTCTGTGCCCCTATGTTAGGTACGCAGCTTCACACACAGAGGTGTCTCTATAGGAGCCAAGAATGCTCCTGAGAGATGAGGTTCACTAGAGGTCTGCTACAGAGCATAGACCTGTCCCTGTGGTCTTGCCTTCCCCTGTGCCTTTGGGCCCCGGGCTCGGCCCCAGCTCCGTGGAAACAACCTCTGAGAAAATATCTTGAAGATCCGCTTTTCCCAGAGGCTGGGAACTGGGGTTCATAGGAGGAGAGAAAAGCAAGCCTCCTTCGGGCACGAAAGGCAGCCAACCTGCCTGTGTTTTGAAGCCTCTATTTGGAAAGAATGGTTTAGCTTCTCCTAAAGGAGACCTCCAGATCTGCTCAGAAGTCAGTAATTCCAGAGGCAGGGTGCTGGTTCCTGACTACCCTTTGCCAGCCTTGCAAAGACATTCCAAGATTCTAGAGTTATATTCCATGAAGGAGCAGGCTTCGGGAATGTGTCAGAGGGGACTGGCTCCTTATTGGCCTCAGCTCAGCTATTGCCTTTCCATTCAAACTAGGACAAGGGCCTATTTTATGAAGGGTAAGGGTCTTCTTTGCAAACTGCCAAGGGCTACAGCAATGAGACCTCTGTCAAGGCGAGGGAAGCCTAAGAGGACGGATTCTCAAGCAGGTGCTTTACTACAAAGCATCAGCACCCCACGGAGAGAACCAAGATCCCTGTTCCCCAATGTTGGGAGTGTAGCTTCACACACAGAGTTGTGTCTATAGGAGCCAAGAATGTCCCTGAGAGATTAGGTTCACTAAACCTCTCCTACAGAGCATAGACCTGTCCATGTGGTTTTTCCTTCCCCTGTGAGTTGGGTCCCTGAGGTCCGCCACACCTCTGGGGAAACTGTCCCTGAGAAAAGATCTCCAGGAACTGCTTCGCTGAGGCTGGGAAACGCTGTTCACAGGAAGTAAGGCAAGCGAATCTCCTGCAGAGAAAAAGAGGCCTTACTGTCCCTGGAGGAGCAGGCTGCCAGAGTGTGTGAAAACTGACTGGTGCCATACTGGTCTTAGCTCCGCCATTGCCTGTTCCTCCGAACTGGGACTCAGGCCTACTTGGAGAAGGGTTTAGGTGCAGATTTATACAAACTGCCAAGGGCTACTGCAATGAGAACTCTCTCAGAGGTAAGGGCGAGAATTGTATGGATTCTCAAGCTGTTTTCTGAACGACAGCATTAAACCTGCACAGAGAGAATCAGGCTCTCTGCCGCCATGTTGGGTACGCAGTTTCACACACAGAGGTGTCCGCATAGGAGCCAAGAACGTTCGTCAAAGACTGAGGTTCACTAGAGCTCTCTTAGAGAGCAAATACTTGTTCATGTGGTTTTGCCTTCCCCTGTATGTGTGGGTCTCTGGGCAGAACCCCAGCTCCGTGGAAACAACCCCTGAGCAAAGATCTCCAAGAATCTGCTTTTCCCCCATGCTGGGAACCAGGGATCATAGGAGGCAGGAAAAGCAAGCCTCCTTCAGGCAAGAAGAGGCAGCCAACCGGCCTGTGTTTGGAAGCCTCTATTTGCAAGGAATGGGTTAGCTTCTCCAGAAGGAGACCTCCAGATCTGCTCAGAAGACAGATATTCCAGAGGCAGGGTCGAGGTTCCTGACTGCCCTTTGCCAGCCTTGCAAAGACATTCCTAGATTCTAGCAATATTTTCCATGAAGCAGCAGGCATCGGGAATATGTCAGAGTTGATGGCTGCCTTACTGGCCTCAGCTCAGCTATTGCCTTTCCTTTCAAACTAGGATCAGGGCCTACTTGGTGAAGGGTAAGGGTCTGCTTCTTTCCAAACTGCCAAGAGACACAGCAATGAGACCTCTGTCAAGGCGAGGGAAGCGTAAGCGGATGGATTCTCAAACAGGTACTTTGCCACAAAGCATCAGCACACCATGGAGAGAATCAGGCTGCCTGTGCTCCTATGTTCGATGTGTAGCTTTACACACAGAGGTGTCTCTGTACGAGCCAAGAATGTTCCTAAGAGATGAGACACACTAAGGTCTCCTACAGAGCATAGACCTGTCCATGTGGTTTTTCCTTCCCCTGTGAGCTGGGTCCACGAGGTCCACCCCAGCTCTGGGGATAGAGCCCCTGAGAAAAGATCTCCAGGAACCGCTTTTTTCCCAGGCTGGGAAACGCAGTTCACAGGAGGCAAGGCAAGCGAGCCTCCCGCAGGGAAAAATAGGCCTTACTGTCCCTGGAGGAGCAGGCTGCCAGAGTGTGTGACATCTGACTGGTGCCTTACTGACCTCAGCTCCACCATTGCATGGCCATCCAAACCAGGACCCAGGCCTACTTGGAGAAGGGTTTGGGTGCGGATTTGTAAAAACTGCCAAGGGCTACAGCAATGAGAAGTCTCTCAGAGGTAAGGGAGAGCATTGTATGGATTCTTAAGCTGTTGTTTGAACGACAGCTTCAAAGCTGCAAAGAGAGAATCAGTCTCTCTGTGCCCCCTTGTTGGGTACGCAGCTCCACACACAGAGGTATCCCCGTAGAATCCAAGACTTTCCTCACATACTGAGGTTAACTAGAGTTCTCCTACAGAGCAAAGACTTGTCCATGTGCTTTTGCCTTCCTCTGTGCGTGTGGGTCTCCGGGCTCAGCTCCAACTCCGTTGAAATAGCCCCTGAAGAAACATCTCCAAGAACCACTTTTCCCCCAGGCGGGAAGCGGAGTTCACAGGAAGCGGAACAAGCAAGCCTCCTTCGGGCAAGTAGAGGCAGCCAACTAGCCTGTGTTTGGAAGCCTCTATTTGGAAGGAATGGTTAGCTTCTCCAGAAGGAGACCTCCAGATCTGCTCAGAAGACGGAAATTCCAGAGGCAGGGTCGAGGTTCCTGACTGTCCTTTGCCAGCCTTGCAAAGACATTTCTAGATTCTAGCGTTATTTTCCATGAAGGAGCAGGCTTCAGGAATATGTCAGACTTGACTGGCGCCTTACTGGCCTCAGCTCAGCTATCGCCTTTCCGTTCAAACTAGGACAAGGGCCTACTTGGTGAAGGGTAAGGGTCTGCTTCTTTCCAAACTGCCAAAGGCTACAGCAAAGAGACCTCTGTCAAAGAGAGGGAAGTGGAAGCGGATGGATTCTCAAACAGGTGCTTTGCCACAAAGCATCTGCACCCCACGGAGAGAATCAGGCTGCATTTGCCCCTATGTTGGGTGTGTAGCTTCAAACACAGAGGTGTCTCTATAGGAGCCCAGAATGTTCCTGGGAGATGAGGTTCACTAGAGCTCTGCTACAGAGCATAGACCTGTCCATATGGTTTTGCCTTCCCCTGTGAGTTGGGTTCCCGATGTTCGCCCCAGCTCAGAGGAAGAAACCCCTGAGAAAACACCTCCAGGAACTGCTTTTCGTCCAGACTGGGAAACGCAGTTCACAGAAGGCAAGGCAAGCGAGCCTCCTGCAGAGAAAAAGAGGCCTTACTGCCCCTGGAGGAGCAGGCTGCAAGAGTGTGTGAGACCTGACTGGTGCCTTACTGGCCTCAGCTCCGCCATTGCATGTTCCTCTGAACTAGGACCCAGGCCTACTAGGAGAAGGGTTTGGGTGCGGATTTCTAAAAAACTGCCAAGGGCTACAGCAATGAGAACTCTCTCAGAGGTAAGGGCGAGAATTGTATGGATTCTCAAGCTGTTTTCTGAACGACAGCGTTAAACCTTCACAGAGGGAATCAGGCTCTCTGACCCCATAAGTTGTCCCTGTAGGAACCAAGAACGTTCGTCAAAGACTGAGGTTCACTAGAGCTCTCTTAGAGAGCAAAGACTTGTTCATGTGGTTTTGCTTTCCTCTGTATGTGTGGGTCTCCGGGCATAACCTCAGCTCCGTGGAAACAACCCCTGAGCAAAGATCTCCAAGATCTGCTTTTCCCCCATGCTGGGAACCAGGGATCATAGGAGGCAGGAAAAGCAAGCCTCCTTCGGGCACGAAGAGGCAGCCGACCGGCCTGTTTTTGGAAGTCTCAATATGGAAGGAATGAGTTAGATTCTCCTAAAGGAGACCTCCAGATCTGCTCAGAAATCGGTAATTCCAGAGGCAGGGTGCAGGCTCCTGACTGCCCTTTGCCAGCCTTGCAGAGACATTCCTAGATTCCAGCGTTATTTTCCATGAAGGAGCAGGCATCGGGAATATGTCAGACTTGACTGGCGCCTTATTGGCCTCAGCTCAGCTCTTGCCTTTCCTTTCAAACTAGGACAAGGGCCCACTTTATGAAAGGTAAGGGTCCGCTTCTTTCCAAACTGCCAAGGGCTACAGCAATGAGACCTCTGTCAAGGCGAGGGAAGCGTAAGCTGATGGATTCTCAAGCAGGTGCTTTGCCACAAAGCATCAGCACCCCACGGAAAGAATCTGGCTCCCTTTGCCCCTACGTTGCGTGTGTAGCTACACACACAGAGGTGTCTCGATAGGAGCCAAGAATGTTCCTGAGAGAGGAGGTTCACTGTTGGGGGCCAGAGTGAGGCACTCCGCCCATGGCAAAGGTCATGAGGAAGGAGGCTCGACATACGCAAAGGTGGGATCGAGCCTCAGGAGTCCCCCTGGAAATCCTCGAGCATCTACCCCCATAACCAGAGCCTGCCTACCTTACTACTTTGTGCTCTCACCTACACCTCTGACTTTACGGGGGGCTGTGCCCCACCACCTCTTTCGGAGAAGGAGTTAACCTAGAGCTCCAGTTGATAAAAACCCCTGGGTGTGACAAGAGTGTTTTAACCTACAAACTCCTCTGAAGGTTCTCTAGCCTGCCTGACAGGCTTGTCCGGCCACATGTGATTGCTCACAGCCTCCCAACCATGAGAGGCACGAGATGCTTTAAACCTTCTAAAAACAGGTTCCTTAGAAAAGTTAGAAAATTATTAGTATAAGTATAATGGGCTGATTAGAAATCATATTGGTGAAGGGTTTTTCATTTGTTGAGCTGATGTTTACTGCTAAGTCTCCACATCCCCTGCCCTTATACACATTAATGAATATATAGAAGAAATAAGTATTAACCTTTGATATAAATCACGTTAGACCTTAGGCTAAGTACATTCTTTCCTTAACTAAAACCCACTACACCCTCACCCTATAGGAATGTAACTGTATTTGGGTGGCTTCTGTTTTAAGAATAATCACTCCTGGAGAAATAAGTGTCCTGGTTGACTGACCGCTGTCACAAGGAGAGGGTCGTAAATTGTCAGCAGGCCCCCCGGCCAGAAGATGATGTAACACCCCTAAGACCTCTGTATACTTTTGTATGAAGCACCTGACTTTGATAAAAGTCAGGACTGCTGACCCCACGTGACTTTTGCATAACATCTCAGTGTATAAAAGTAGACCATGGAAAATAAAGAATTGGGATCAGTTTCTCGAAATACTGGTCTCCCCATGTCTCTCTCTCTCTCTCTCACTCTGGTTGAGTCTCCATCTGGAGCGCGGAACCCACCAAGCTTACTAATTTTGCCTGGGCTTCTAAGATCCGACCGGGGAGGCCTCAGTGTCTCCTCTCCTTCGGGAGAACAGAAGGACGCCTACGGCCTACGTAAGTGGTGCAAGCTTCTTGTCTTGAAGTTTTATTGGACCCCGCGTAAACCAAGCTACTCAGCCTCTTTTCTCCACTGAATTTTCCTACTGAGCTATCCTCATTTTATTACTCTTTATATCCTTAATTAACGTTTAATTAAGCAGTTGTTCCCTGAACCTCGTCTATGCCATCTCTGCTTCGAATACCCTGGATCAGCTGGGGCTGGACCCCGGCAGTTCACTAGAGCTCTCCTACAGAGCATAGACCTGTCCATGTGGTTTTGTCTTCCCCTGTGAGTTGGGCCCCCAAGGTCCGACCCAGCTCTAGGGAAACAGCCCCTGAGAAAAAATCTCCAGGAACAGCTTTGCGCCCAGGCTGGGAAATGCAGTTCACAGGAGGCAAGGCAAGCGAGCCTCCTGCAGGGAAAAAGAGGCCTTACTGCTCCTGGACGATCAGGCTGCAAGAGTGTGTGAGACCTCACTTGTGCCTTACTGGCCTCAGCTCCGCCGTTGCCTGTTGTTCCGAGCTAGGACCCAGGCCTACTTGGAGAAGGGTTAGGGTGCGGATTTCTACAAACTGTCAAGGACGACAGCAATGAGAATTCTCTTAGCAGTAAGCGAGAGCATTGTATGGATTCTCAAGCTGTTGTTTGAATGACAGCTTCAAAGCTACACAGAGAGAATCAGGCTCTCTGTTCCCCTATTTTGGCTGTGCAGCTTCACACACAGAATTTGACTCTGTTGGAGCCAGAAATATTCCTGAAAGACTTAGGCTCACCAAAGCTGTCCTCCAGAGCAAAGACATTGGATGTGGTTTTGCCTTCCCTTGTCAGTATGGGTCCCCTAGCTTGGCCCCAGCTCCAGGGATACAGCCTCTAAAAAAAATCTTCCAAGAAGCGATTTTCCTCCAGGCTGTTAAGCGGAATTCGCAGGGTGCAAGTTAAGGAAGCCTGCTTCGTGGAAGAGCAAGCAGCCAACTGGCCCTGTGTTAGGAAGCCTGTATTTGAAGGGAATGGGTTAGTTTCTACAGCGGGAGAACCTCAGATCTGCTCAGGGGACTGAAATACTAGAGTCAGGGTCGAGGTTCTCCCTTGTCCTTTGCGCACCTTGCAAAGACATTCCTAGCTTCTAGCGTTAGTGTCCCTGTAGTAGCAGGCTGCAGGAGCGTGTGATAAATGACTGCCGCGTTCCTGTCCTCAGCTCCGCTATTGACTTTCTATTTGAACTAGAACCCAGACCTACTTTGAGAGGGGTTAGGGTCCAGTGTTTCCAAACTGCCAGGGGCTACGGCAATGCGAGCTCTGTCAGAGGTAAGAAAAGAGCAATTGGTTGGATTCTTCAGCTGCTGCGTGGCTGCACAGCTTCCGCGCCGCATGGAGAGCATGAGGCTCCTTGTGGCCCTATTTTGGGTACGCAGCAACATGCACACAGAGTGTCTGTGTTCACTTATGTACAGGCTTATGTACACTAGAGCTCTCCTACAGAGCAAAGACCACTCAGTGGGCTCCAAGAGATACCTGTCACGACTCGAGAAGAGAGTGGAGTCCTTTGCTTCCCCTCGAGATGAGGCCTGACTCCCCGGGTGAGTATGGAATGCAACCCCAAATCCCTGTCGCCTATGGAGAGGAAAATTAAGTCCTGGATACAAGCCTAGATGAGGTCTAGTTTGCCTTTCAGTGAATGGAGCCCAATCCCCAGCTCTCCCTGGTAATTCGAATGGAAGATTGGACTTCCTGGGCCAACACAAGAGGAAGCCTGAATTCCCCGCCGTAACTCGAGAATCCCACCGCAACTCGAGAAAAACCACGTGCTTCCCTCGTCATCGCAAGATGAGGCCCTTTGTCCGCTACAGCATCTCAAGAGAAGTCCCACGTTCCATTCTGAAGTGCGAAACGGTACTTGGCACCCTTGATGCGACCCCAAAAGTTCCGCGACATACCAGACTCACTCAAGGGGAACACCGAGGTTCCCGGCACCACTTCATCTGAGCCCCTTCTCCTCTCCTGATTGCGACAGGAGGGTCGACTCCCCTGCTCTGTCTGCAAGGGGTTCCCGACCTTCCGGGCGCACCTCAGGATGAGGCCGGTCTCATGAGGAAGTTCGAGACGTAGCCTCGTGGGTGGTGCCACATGCTGAAAGACCCCAATTTCATGGTCCACTCTTGAAAAGAACCCGATGCCAGCACACCTCTTTGAAGGAAAACCTGTGGATGAAGGCACAACACGAAGGGGCACTGACACCCGCGTGCATCGTCCAGAAAAACCCGCAGGTCCCACAGACATTTCGACAAGTAGCCTGTCACCCTGTAAACAACTCGAAAGGCAAACGAAGGTCCATTCCTCAACAGAAGACTAGGTGTGACTCTCTTGTCCCTACTATGCAGGGACCATGGGATCCGAGTCAGAAACGGAGAGGAAGCCTGAGGTTCCTGCGTCCACTCGAGATGAGGCCCTTTTCCATTGCACCACACCCAGTGGAGTCCCGAGAGGCACCTACCAACTCCACAGTATCTCTGAGTTCTCAGAGGCACAATGAGAAGCTCCCTGAGGTCACAGGCACAAGTCGAGGGAACACTGGGTTTTCTGCCGCGACTCGAGAAAGACCTCGAGAGTGCTTCAAAATGTCTTGAGTCGCGAATCCCCTGCCATGACTCGAGAGCCATGACATGCTCCCTCTCGCCACGTGCATGGAGACCTGACTAACCTGGCACTGCACGAGAGGCTCCCTGAGATCCTCATTGTACCTCGTGAGGAAATCCACACTGGCGCCGGAGCTCGAGGAAACACATGAGACACCCCGGTCATCGCGAGATGAGGGCCTTATTTTTCTGCATGGCCTGGAGACCAATCACGAGTCCTCTCTCCAAACTGAAGAGGAGGCTGGACTCCCTTGAGGCCGCTCAGAGGGCTACAAGAGACCCGCGTTGCGACTCGAGAGGAGAGCGGAGTCCTTGGCTTCCCCTCGAGACGAGGCCTGACTCCCCGGGGGAGCCTGGAATGCAACCCCGAGATCCCTGCTTTCCCTAGAGAGGAATATTAGGTCCCGGACACACGCCTAGGTGAGGTCTCTTTGGCCGTGCAGTGACTCGAGCGCAACCCCCAGCTTTCCCTCGCAACTAGAGGGGAAGTTTGGGCTTCCCAGGCCCAACCCAAGAGGAAGCCTGAGATCCCCGTCGAAACTCGAGAATCCCGCCGCAACTCGAGAAAAACCACGTGGTTCCCACCTCTTGGCAAGATGAGGACCTTGTCCGCGACGGCGTCTCAAGGGAAGTCCCTGTTCTGCCCTGAAGGGCGAAACGGTCCCTGCTAGCCTTCATGCGACCACCAAAAGGTCCCCAACATGCCGGGTTCCCTCGAGGGGAACACCGAGGGTGCCGGCACCGCTTCATCTGAGCCCATTCTCCCCTCCTGATCGCGACAGGAGAGTCGATTCCCCTGCGTGGTCTGGAAGGGGTTCCCGGCTTTCCCGGCGCACGGCAGGAGGAGGCCGGCCTCACGAGGAAATTCGAGACGAGCCACGTGGGTGGTGCCACATGCAGAATGCCCCCGATTCCCCGGTCCGCTCTTGAGAAGGACCCGAGGCCCGGACCCCTCTTCCAAGGCAAACCTGTGGGTGAAGGCACAACACGAAGGGGCACTGCCACCCCCGTGCATCGTCCGCAAAGACCGCGGGTTCCACACACAGCTCGACGAGGGGCCTGAGACCCCCTGAGCAACTCGAGAGGCCAGCGGGGTTCCCTTCCTCAGACAAGACGAGGCCTGACTCTCCTGTCCCAACTCTGCAGGGACCCTGCGGTCGGAGTCCGAAACGGAGAGGAAGCCTGGGTTTCCTGCCTCCCTTCGAGGTGAGGCCCTCTTCCGTTGCGCCAGACCCGGCGGAGTCCCGAGGGGCCCCGCCAACTCCACAGGATGCCTCTCCTCTCAGAGGCACCCTGGGAAGTTCCCTAAAGTCCCCGGCAGAAGGCGAGGGAAATGAAGGTTTCCCGCCGCCCCCTGAGAAACACCTCGAGAGTCCTTCTTCAACGCGTCTCGAGGCCCTAGTCCCCTCCCGTGACTCGAGAGCCATGACGCGCTCCCCCTCGCCACGCGCATGGAGACCTGACTTCCCTGGCGCCGCACGAGAGGCTCCCTGAGATCCTCGTCGTGCCTCGGGAGAACACCCATACGGGCGCCGCAGCTGGAGGAAACCCCTGAGACGCCCCCGTCCTCGTGAGCTGATGGCCTTCTTTTCCTGCATGGCCTGGAGAGCAATCCCGGGTCCTCTCTCCAAACTGAAGAGGATGCTTGACTCCCTTGAGGCCACTCAGTGGGCTCCAAGAGATCCGCGTTGCGTCTAGAGAGGAGAGCGGAGTCCTTGGCTTCCCCTCGAGACGAGGCCTGACTCCCCGGGGGAGCCTGGAATGCAACCCCGAGATTCCTGCCTTCCCTGGAGAGGAATGTTAGGTCCCGGACACACGCCTACATGAGGTCTCTTGGGCCTTGCAGTGACTCGAGCGCAACTCCAAGCTTTCCCTCGCAACTCGAGGGGAAGATTGGCCTTCCCAGGGCCAACCCAAGAGGAAGAATGAGATCCCTGTCGTAACTCGAGAATCCCGCCGCAACTCGAGAAACACCACGTGGTTCCCACGTCTTCGCAAGATGAGGCCCTTCCCCGCCACGGCGTCTCAAGGGAAGTCCCCTGTTCCGCCCTGAAGTACGCAACGGAACATGACAGCCTTCCGGCGACCACCAAAACTTTCCTGACACGCCGGGTTCCCTCGAGGGGAACACCAAGGGTCCCGGCACCGCTTCCTCTGAGCCCCTTCTCCCCTCCTGATCGCAACAGGAGAGTCGATTTCCCTGCTTGATCTGGAAGGGGTTCCCGGCCTTCCCGGCGCACCTCAGGTGGAGGCCGGTCTCACGAGGACATTCGAGACGAGCCACGTGGGTGGTGCCACATGCCGAACGACCCCGATTCCCCGGTCCGCTCTTGAGAAGGACCCGAGGCCCGGACCCCTCTTCGAAGGCAACCCTGCAGGTGAAGGCACAACACGAAGGGGCACTGCCACCCCCGTGCAGCGTCCGCAAAGACCCGCGGGTTCCACACACAGCTCGACGAGGGTCCTGAGACCCCCTGAGCAACTCGAGAGGCAAGCGGGGTTCCCTTCCTCAGGCAAGACGAGGCCTGACTCTCCTGTCCCAACTCTACAGGGACCCTGCGGTCGGAGTCCGAAACGGAGAGGAAGCCTGAGGTTCCTGCCTCCCCTCGAGGTGAGGCCCTCTTCCGTTGCGCCAGACCCGGCGGAGTCCCGAGGGGCCCCGCCACCTCCACAGGATCCCTCGCCTCTCAGAGGCACCATGGGAAGTTCCCTAAGGTCCCCGGCAGAAGGAGAGGGAAACGAGGGTTTCCCGCCGCCCCCTAAGAAAGACCTCGAGAGTCCTTCTTCAACGCGTCTCGAGGCCCTAGTCCCCTCCCGTGACTCGAGAGCCAGGACGCGCTCCCCCTCGCCACGCGCATGGAGACCTGACTTCCCTGGCGCCGCACGAGAGGCTCCCTGAGATCCTCGTCGTGCCTCGGGAGAAAACCCCCATGGGCGCTGCAGCTCGAGGAATCCCCTGAGATGCCCCCGTCCTCGCGAGCTGAGGGCCTTCTTTTCCTGCATGGCCTGGAGAGCAACCCCGGTTCCTCTCTCCAAACGGAAGAGGAGGCTAGACTTCCTTGAGGCCACTCAGTGGGCTCCAAGTGATCCACGTCACGACTCGAGAGGAGAGTGGAGTACTTGGCTTCCCCTCTAGACGAAGCCTGACTCCCCGGGGGAGCCTGGAATGCAACCCCGAGATCCCTGCCTTCCCTGGAGAGGAATGTTAGGTCCCGGACACACGCCTAGATGAGGTCTCTTGGGCCCTGCTGTGACTCGAGCGCAACCCCCAGCTTTCCCTCGCAACTCGAGGGGAAGATTGGGCTTCCCAGGGCCAACCCAAGAGGAAGCATGAGATCCCCGTCGTAACTCGAGAATCCCGCCGCAACTCGAGAAAAACCACGTGGTTCCCACGTCTTCGCAAGATGAGGCCCTTGTCCGCAACGGCGTCTCAAGCGAAGCCCCCTCTTCCGCCTTGAATTGCGAAACGGGACCTGACAGCCTTCATACGACCCCCAAAAGTTCCCCGACATGCCGGGTTCCCTCGAGGGGAACACCGAGGGTCCCTGCACCGCTTCATCTGAGCCCCTTCTCCCCTTCTGATGGCGACAGGAGAGTCGATTCACCTGCGTGGTCTGGAAGGGTTTTCCAGCCTTCCCGGCGCACCTCAGGATGAGGCCGGTTGCCGTGAGCTAGCGACAGACATTCCACTCGTGACAAAGTTCATGAGGAAGGAGGCTCGGCATACGCAAATGCGGGATCGATCCTCGGGAGTGCCCCCGGATATTCTCGAGCATCTACCCCCAAAAACCAGAGTCTGCCTACTTTATTGCTTTGTGCTCTCACCTCTGACTTTACTGGGGGCTGTCCCCCACCACCATCTCACTCTCTCTGTCAAAGAGTTAACTTACAGCTCCAATTAATAAAGTTCCTGGGCAATTAGGAGTGTTTAAATCCAAACCCCTCAGATGGCTCTCTAACTCGCCTGACAAGTTTACCCGGACACCTACAGCTATGCATACGATTGTTTACTGTCTCCCAGCCTCCAGAGGCACGGGAAGCTTAAGATATTCAAATAGCTTAGAGCCTCTCAGAGAATTAGAAACTGTCAGAATAAAACTAGTAAAAGATTTCATTGATGAGCCAATGTTTGTTGCCAAGTTTTCACATCCCCTGAATTGTATCCTTGAATGTGCATTAATTAATATATTTGGTATGTAGAAAAAATAAGTAGTGGCCTTGGTGTTAGTAACTTTAGACCCTTAAGGGAGTAAATTCTTTCCTTTGTAAACCCATTACACATCCACCCTATAGGAACGTAATCTTATCTTCGGAAGATGGCGCCAAACCTTAAAATAATTACTCTTAGAGAAAATAAGTCTTTGTTGATAAGTCCTTGTCAAGAGTCATAAAATGTTAATAGGCCTCTGGCCAGAAGATGATGTAAATCACCTAAACCATTTGTATACGATAAATCTGCAGGAAAGAAACCCTGGTTTTTGATAAGCATCAAAGACTGCTGATTTTGCATCCCCTATTATCCTCTATGTGTAACTTAGGGTATAAAAGCCCCTGTTGAAAATAAAGCTATGGGCCTTGCTCACCAACGCTTGGTCTCCCCATGTCATTCTTCCCTTTAACTTCCAGCTGAGTGTCCATCTGGAGCGCGGATATCCTCTGCGACCATTTATTTGCCTGGGCTTCTAAGACCCACTCGAGAAGGTGTCTAAGGTGGGGCACCTTCCGCTATTCGAGAGGGCGCCTGCGGCCTCCGTGGTCAGAGCTAACCTGGTGTCATGGGTTATATTGATTTTCCGCATAAACCAAGCCACTCAGCTTCTTTTCTCCACTGAATTTTCCTACTGAGCTATCCTCATTCTATTACTCTTTATTATCTCTAACTAACATTTGAATAGGTCGCTTAGCCGTCTCTCCTTCGAATACCCTGGATTAGCCGGGGCTGGACCTCGGCAGGTGGCGCCCGAGACAGGTTTTTCGAAGGTAAGCTCCCCAAAGCAATTAGGGTCATCAGCCCTACTGCTCCCCCGTTCTCGGAACAACTGAGTCATCAGCTCTTTTGTTCCCCCATGGAGCAGTTTGGGTCATCAGCCCTACTGCTCCTCCCTCGGAACAGTTTGGGTCATCAGCCTACTGCTCCTCCCTCGGAACAATCTGGGTCATCAGCCCTATTGTTCTTCCAGTGTTCGGGACATCTAGGACCCCACTCAAGGGTGCCGCAGACCCCCCCTGTAGGATAGACAGGGCGAGAGGAGTGGGAAGTGTTGAAAGTGTTAAAGTGTTAGACTTAGAGAGAGAAAACAGTTTCTGAAGTTAAAAGGCCAAAGAAAAGCCTGATCTTTTGATAGCTAAAAGCAAAATCTTTTACTATACTTAATTTTATGACATGGGTAACACTGAATCAAATGAAAGACAGCTCTTTATAGGAGTAATCTTACAGTTATTAAATAAAAGAGGAATCAAAGGTTAAAAATCTGCCATTCAATCATTTTTTTCATTTGTACAAGAGCACTGTCCCTGGTTCCCAGACGAAGGCTCTGTTAACTTAGATGTCTGGGAAAAAGCAGGAAAACAGCTAAAAACTTACCATGCCGAACATGGCTCAGAAAATGTCCCTAATGATGCTTTTCCCTTATGGAACATCATTAGAGATGTCTTAGACCCTGCCCCCGATTCAGAAAAAGTACATCTTAAAGGGGATAGTGAAGAAAATGCTGTAGCTAAACCTGCCCCTGAATCTAAAAAAGTAACCTTTAAAGAGGAAAATGAGGTCAAAACTGTAGTTAAACCTCAGGAAAATGAGAAAAATGAAGACCCACCTGACTATCGGCAACTAAGAAAAATGTTAGCAGCCATGACTACTCAGGAACAACTTAAAGTTAGGGATGAGAAACAAGATCAGCCTTCACCAAAAGAAAAAGAGAATTTAGGCGAGATAATAGCTAAATATCTCTCTGATGGAGATTGGCATCTCTTAAACAATGATGCCCCAAAAGGCCTAAGAGAAACTTCCCCTGTCAGGCCATCAGCTCCAAAGAGCTTAAGGGAAACGTCTCCCATCAGGCCATATGCCCCTAGGGATTTCCAAGAGACCTTCTCAGTTAATCCATATGTAACCTCTGGATACCAAACAGTTCAAAGAGCTCCAGAGTACAGAGCAGAGAATGTGGAACCTATGCCATTGCCACCTCCTCCCATACCTCCTCCCATACCACCTCCCATACCACCTCCCATACCAAGCCATACAGGTCCTATTAAACCTGCATTATTGCTGCCACCTCCCTATCGAAGTGGGAAAATTCCAAAATCAATCCCACGGAGACGGGCCTTTTCTGCCCCTGGTGAGAAATTCGATCCCCAACTTCAGGCTTGTTTCCCTTTAATTTTTGACAATGATGAAAGAGAACAAAAGGCTATCGACTGGGAGCCTGTTTCTTTTCAACTGGTAAAAGAACTTAAAAATGCATGTATTTCATATGGGCCTAAAGCCCCATATACGATGCAGCTAGTAGAAAATTTAGCAGGCCAATGCTTAACACCTCGAGAATAGAAATCAATTGCTAGGGCCTGCCTGTCCGGAGGACATTTTATACTTTGGAAATCTGAATATGATGATCTCGCTCGTATATATGCTTTTTCTAACCAAAATGGGGACTTTAAACATATCACTGAAGCTATATTACTTGGACAGACCGACTACCCCTCATATGACGAACAGATGAAATTAGATAGGACTGCTATACAACAGGTGGCTGATTGTGCCTTTACTGCCTGGCGGTCATTGCCTGATGGTAAGGCATCAGGTGCCGCTCTATCTGATATTAAACAAAAGTCAGAAGAGCCATTTGAAGACTTTGTCTCACGACTTTCAGAAGCTGTCCAGAGAATAATTTCTGATTCTGAGGCAGCTAAACTGTTAACAAAACACTTGGCCTTTGAAACTGCTAATTCTACCTGCCAGGCTATACTGCGTCCTGTTAGAAGAACTGGATCTTTAACTGATTATATGAAACAGTGTGCAGATGTAGGACCGTCAATGCTACAGGGTGTTGCGATAGCTGCAGCGATAAAAGGAAATACTTATCAGCAGGCAGTCCAATCTTTTTTTACTAACAAAAATAAGCCATCACAAGATGATCCCAATAACCAAGGCAGGAATGCATTCCCTGGAACTTGTTTTTCCTGTGGCCAGAAGGGACACACTTTTCATGACTGCCCTCAAAGAACACCCGGTTCTTATCTGCCTAATCCAGCCCAACAGTCTGTGTCTGCTCTGCAAAACCCTGCTCCCCTGCCCATTAATCCTAGGTCTCTTTGCCCTCGCTGCCAGAGAGGATATCACTGGGCAAGGGACTGTAGGTCAAGATTTCATAGAAACGGAGCCTTTTTAGGCCCCGACCAGCAGTCGGGAAACGGGTTGAGGGGCCAGCCCCAGGCCCCGACAACGATTGGGGCAGCCTCACTGAACCCATTCATTCCCTTCGTCCCGTCACAGAGCTCATCAGAGCAACCCCAGGCAGCGCAGGACTGGACCTCAGTTCCACCACCTCAACAATATTAACACCAGATAGCCCCACTGTAAAAATCCCTACAGGAGTTAAAGGCCCGTTACCAACAGGCCTGGTAGGAATTATACTAGGCAGAAGTTCCTTAGCTATACAAGGTCTTACAATTATTCCCGGAGTAATTGACTCAGATTACACAGGAGAAATTCATATAATGATTTCACCCCCGACTAAAACTTTTCAAATACATCAGGGACAGAGAATAGCCCAACTTTTACTTTTGCCGTATTATAATGCAATTGGGCAAACAGCCACCCAAAATGAAAGACAGGACAAAGGATTTGGGTCTAGTGACATGGTTTTTTGGGTAACAGAAATTACTAAAAAGTGTCCTATGAAATCTATTCTTGTCAGTGGCAAGTCTATTGAAGGGTTATTAGACACAGGAGCAGATGTTTCCTGTATTTCTGGGAAAGATTGGCCCAATTCCTGGCCCACACATACTACTGCAAATAACATAGTGGGCAACGGGAGAGCTCCTACAGTAGCTCAAAGTGCAAAAATTTTAGACTGGCAATTTGATGATACCCGTGGAACATTCCAACCGTATGTGATTCCTTGCCCTTCTCACTGTGGGGGAGAGATGTGCTGTCTCAAATGGGCATGTTACTTTTTAGCCCTGATGATAAAGTAACTTTTCAAATGCTACAAATGGGCTATGACCCTTCAAAAGGATTAGGTAAACAACAGACAGGAATAATTGAACCAATTTGCCCGGCTCCTCAAAAGTTCCGTACTGGATTAGGGTATCCAAATTTTTGATGGAGGCCATTGTTTTTGCTGCCGACCCCATTACATGGAAATCTCAAGACCCGGTGTGGGTAGAACAATGGCCTCTGACTAAAGAAAAACTTCTGGCAGCCAAAGCGTTAATTTCTGAACAACTAGAATTGGGACATATTGAGCCCTCCAATAGCCCCTGGAATACTCCTATTTTTGTTATTAAGAAAAAATCTGGCAAGTGGCGACTTTTACAAGATTTAAGAGCTATTAATGCCACTATGGAAGACATGGGAGCCTTACAACCTGGGCTTCCTTCCCCAGTAGCCATCCCAGAAGGATATAATATTATTGTAATTGATTTACAAGACTGTTTTTTCACCATCCCCCTAAATGCTGAGGATAAAAAGCGATTTGCCTTTAGTTTACCAGCAGAAAATTTTAAACAGCCTCATTTAAGGTTTCAATGGAAAGTGTTGCCCCAGGGAATGAAAAATAGCCCTACTTTATGTCAAAAATTTGTTAATGCAGCTATAGAAAATATTAGGGCTAAATATGAACAACTATATATGATTCACTATATGGATGATATTTTAATAGCTCACCCTGATAGAGCTCATTTGCAAACTGTCCTTCAAGATTTGACCCAGGCATTAACAGACAGAGGCTTAAAAATTGCCCCAGAAAAAATTCAAGTCAATCCGCCCATAACTTACTTAGGACGGGTTATCAATTCAGAAACTGTGACTCATGCCCCATTAAAATTGAGAAAAGATCACCTTGTTACTTTAAATGATTATCAAAAACTTTTAGGCGACATTAATTGGATCAGACCTTATTTAAAATTAACCACTGCTGAATTAAAGCCTCTTTTTAACATTTTACGTGGGGATCCTGATCCAACTTCTAAGAGACAATTAACTGTTGAGGCTCAGGAGGCCTTAGAAAAGGTGGAAGCAGCTTTATCTGATAGCTATGTTAAAAGAGTTAATTTACAAACAAATAGGCAATTCCTCTGCCTAGCTACTCCAACAGCACCTACGGGAGTTTTATGGCAAAACGGCCCCCTGGAATGGGTCCATCTCCCCGCCCAGCCTAAAAAAGTAGTGGCCTCTTATCCAGGACTGATAGCTACATTGATATTGAAAGGGAGAAAACGTAGCATTGAATTGTTTGGTAAAGAACCAGCAGAAATTGTAATTCCATATAATAAAGAACAACTTGATGCTCTTCTAATGTTTGATGAGGATTGGCAGATTGCTATAGGAAATTATTTTGGTCAAATTCTGCATCATTTACCTTCACATGTTTTGCTAAATTTTATGTCTAAACACCCGGTTATTTTCCCTGTTAGATGTAAATACTCTCCCATCTCTGATGCTCAAATGGTTTTTACTGACGGGTCTGCTAATGGCAGAGCTTCTATAGTTACAAAAGATCAGCGTAAAGTTTTACATACGCAGGAAACTTCGGCCCAGAGAGCTGAACTCAGAGCTGTTATAGAGGCTTTTGTTATGTTTGCAGAGGAGGAATTTAACCTTTACTCTGATTCTCAGTATGTGGTCAGGCTGTTTCCACACATTGAGACTGCGGTCCTGCCTGAGAACAAAACTGCAATATTTCACTTGTTAACTAAACTGCAGCAGCAAATTTGGAAACGAAGCCGAGCATATTTTATTGGCCACATTCGGGCTCATTCTGGATTGCCTGGACCTTTAAATGCCTTAAATGACCTGGCAGATTCACTAACTAAGGTCACAGTGGCTTCTGCTTTTGAAGAAGCCCGAGCTTCTCATTCACTCCACCATCAAAATGCTACTGCACTAAGATATCAATTTCAGATTCCTCGAGAATCTGCTCAGGAGATTGTTCGTTCCTGTTCTCATTGTCCCACTACTGTAAATAGTTTACCTATGGGAGTTAACCCTCGCGGTCTTAAACCTAATGCGCTCTGGCAGATGGATGTAACTCACATCTCTTCATTTGCAAAATTGTCTTTTGTTCATGTAACAGTAGATACCTTTTCTCATGTTATTATTGCAACTGCTCGCACAGGGGAAGCAGTTAAAGATGTAATACAACATCTTTTTACTTGTTTCTCATATATGGGTCTGCCAAAAGCCTTGAAAACTGACAATGCTCCTGCTTACACATCTAAGTCTTTTCAAGAATTTTGTCTAACGTTTCAAATTAAACAACACAGGCATCCCTTATAATCCACAAGGACAAGCCATTGTGGAAAGAGCACATCAAACGTTAAAAACCCAAATTCAAAAACTAAAAGAAGGGGAGTTTAAATATAGTTCTCCCCATCACCTCTTGCAACATGCTCTTTTTGTAATAAATATTTTAAATACTGATTCAGCTGGAATGACTGCAATGCTTCGCCATTGGTGCCCGGAGCAACTGAATGCAAAACCATTAGTTAAATGGAAGGACCTCCTTTCCGGACAATGGAAAGGTCCCGACCCATTGTTAACCAGCGGTCGAGGATATGCTTGTATTTTTCCACAGGACGCAGATTCTCCAATTTGGGTTCCAGATAGATTAATTCGCCATGTCTCAGCCTCTCGGATACCGGGTTTCACAGCCGCCGCGACCCCGAAAGAGGAAAGGGCCTCCTCTGCCTTCGCTCCCCACGCCAGCACGGGAAACACCACTGACATCGGAGCAACTGACATCAGGGATCCCAGATGAGCAGGGAACGGATCCGCCCACCAAACAGATGTCTCAACTTCACATACAGGATATCGCTCCCCCCGATCCTTTGTCTCACAAGAGGGGGTCAGGCCGCCTGACTCAGGCGACCCGGAATGCCTCCATACCTACTTGGGGACAAATAAAAACACTCTGCCATCAGGCACGGGGAATAACCTCTTTGCAGGGCTCTCCAACCTCCCCCGAGAAGATGTTTATTGCTATGCTTGCCTTATTATCTTGCCAGATAAGCACCTCCTCCCCTGCTCTGAAAAGTATTGGGCCTACTTCCCAGATCCTCCAAACTTTCAAGTTGTTACCTGGAACAATGACCCCCTACGGGTCCACACAAACCAGGCTCAGTTACTGGGAGGGTCATATACTTCTTATACCACAGATGAATATCCTATTAATTTCTATTTTACCTTCAGGGGATTAGCAGACGACCTTCCTGTTTGCTTTAACTTTCCCAGTGATATAGAAAGCTTTATTATTCCCCCTAAAGAAGGCTGTGTCAGAGCCTCTAAAAAGGCAGTTCTGACTCATTCTCCAGCCTCAGGTATTGAACATAGAGGACGTCTAGCGCTTTGGGTCTTACAGGCTCGTATGCCCGGGGCCCTTGATCCCCACGAATTTATATTCCATAGACCCCCTCCTGGATATCCAAGTTGTTATAATACTGAGCCTTCAGATGCCGTATGGAACACCATAGATGATCGTACAGGGTATCCGATTTGAAAATCTTGTACTTATCATTTAAGAGCTGATTATAGAATACCGGGAAGAGGGAATTACATGATTCAAGACTGGAGTAACTCAGACCTAGGTAGGAGCCCATTGCCCCTTGATGACTTTCCCAGCAGATTTTATAATTGGAAGAAAGATTTTATTTCCTGGCCATTAAGCATTACTAGATGGCATAATAATCGATTTGTGTCACCCATATTGTCTTATACTACTAAGAACAAAACTTCTTGGCAACCAGAAATTTGGAGGGCCCTTGCTGCCACTGCTCCCATTTCCTTATTCCGTCCAAATAGCAATTCTACTTATTCTGTTTTAGCTTGTGTACCCTCACCTTATGTTTTTCTCTTTACTAATGACTCCAAAAGATTAAATGTACACATGAATTATTCAGGTGGACCTAATATAGTAACTTGTGAACAATGTATGCTTTCATCTTGTTTGACCCCCCAATATAATGTTTCTTCTTTTGTTGTGTCGAAACGCCCACCCTATCTCATGATACCTGTGTCTGTGCATTCTTATTGGTATGATAATTACGGTTTGGCTGTATTACAACAACTGCAGGATTTAATGCGAACCCGACGGTTTGTGGGCTTACTTATCTTGGGAATAGCAGCTTTGATAAGTGCAATCACTTCTGTTACTGTGGCAGCAATATCATTGACTCAACAAGTACATACTGCTCAATATGTTGATTCTATGTCCAAAAATGTTTCTTTAGCATTGGCAACACAGGAAGCTATAGACAGGAAGTTAGAAATGAGGGTAGACGCCCTAGAGGAAGCAGTAATACATATTGGGACTGAATTGCAGGCTTTAAAGGTGAAAATGGCATTGTCCTGTCATGCTGACTATCGGTGGATATGTGTAACACCCCTGAAAGTAAATGAGACAGATTTTGAATGGGAAAAGATTAAAAACCATATTTCAGGTATCTGGAACAGCTCTGACATTGGTCTAGACTTAGGGAAACTTCACAATCAAATAGCAACCATGGAACACTCCCGATTAGATTTTACTGCCGCTGGAACAGCAAATGATTTCTTCCATACTTTCTCTAACTACATTTCAGGAAAAAATATGCTGTCTACCTTCCATAGCTATGCTACGGTGGCTGTTTTAATTCTGCTTCTCATAATCATTCTTCCTTGTATTGTCAGTATTCTTCGGCAGAGCATTCAGAGGCTCGCGACTGAGCTACATCTGGCTGTTTTAAGAAATAAAAAAGGGGGAGATGCCGGGAGCTGGCGAGAGACATTCCACTCGTGACAAAGGTCATGAGGAAGGGGGCTCGGCATACGCAAAGGCGGGATCGAGCCTCGGGAGTGCCCCCGGATATTCTCGAGCATCTACCCCCCAAAAACCAGAGTCTGCCTACTTTATTGCTTTGTGCTCTCACCTCTGACTTTACTGGGGGCTGTCCCCCACCACCCTCTCACTCTCTCTGTCAAAGAGTTAACTTACAGCTCCAATTAATAAAGTTCCTGGGCAATTAGGAATGTTTAAATCCAAACCCCTCAGATGGCTCTCTAACTCGCCTGACAAGTTTACCCGGACACCTACAGCTATGCATATGACTGTTTACAGTCTCCCAGCCTCCAGAGGCACGGGAAGCTTAAGATATTCAAATAGCTTAGAGCCTCTCAGAGAATTAGAAACTGTCAGAATAAAACTAGTAAAAGATTTCATTGATGAGCCAATGTTTGTTGCCAAGTTTTCACATCCCCTGAATTGTATCCTTGAATGTGCATTAATTAATATATTTGGTATGTAGAAAAAATAAGTAGTGGCCTTGGTGTTAGTAACTTTAGACCCTTAAGGGAGTAAATTCTTTCCTTTGTAAACCCATTACACATCCACCCTATAGGAACGTACTCTTATCTTCGGAAGATGGCACCAAACCTTAAAATAATTACTCTTAGAGAAAATAAGTCTTTGTTGATAAGTCCTTGTCAAGAGTCATAAAATGTTAATAGGCCTCTGGCCAGAAGATGATGTAAATCACCTAAACCATTTGTATACGATAAATCTGCAGGAAAGAAACCCTGGTTTTTGATAAGCATCAAAGACTGCTGATTTGCATCCCCTATTATCCTCTATGTGTAACTTAGGGTATAAAAGCCCCTGTTGAAAATAAAGCTATGGGCCTTGCTCACCAACGCTTGGTCTCCCCATGTCATTCTTCCCTTTAACTTCCAGCTGAGTGTCCATCTGGAGCGCGGATATCCTCTGCAACCATTTATTTGCCTGGGCTTCTAAGACCCACTTGAGAAGGTGTCTAAGGTGGGGCACCTTCCGCTATTCGAGAGGGCGCCTGCAGCCTCCGTGGTCAGAGCTAACCTGGTGTCACGGGTTATATTGATTTTCCGCGTAAACCAAGCCACTCAGCTTCTTTTCTCCACTGAATTTTCCTACTGAGCTATCCTCATTCTATTACTCTTTATTATCTCTAACTAACATTTGAATAGGTCGCTTAGCCGTCTCTCCTTCAAATACCCTGGATCAGCCGGGGCTGGATCTGGGCAGCCAGTCTCAAGAGGGAATTCGAGAAGAGCCACGAGGGTGGTGCCACATGCCGAACGACCCCAATTCCCCGGTCCGCTCTTGAGAAGGACCCGAGGCCCGGACCCCTCTTCGAAGGCAACCCTGTGGGTGAAGGCACAACACGAAGGGGCACTGCCACCCCCGTGCATCGTCCGCAAAGACCCGCGGGTTCCACACACAGCTCGACGAGGGGCCTGAGACCCCCTGAGCAACTCGAGAGGCAAGCGGGGTTCCCTTCCTCAGACAAGACGAGGCCTGACTCTCCTGTCCCAACTCTGCAGGGACCCTGCGGTCGGAGTCCAAAATGGAGAGGAAGCCTGGGCTTCCTGCCTCCCCTCGAGGTGAGGCCCTCTTCCGTTGCGCCAGACCTAGCAGAGTCCCGAGAGGCTCCGCCAACTCCACAGGATCCCTCGCCTCTCAGAGGCACCATGTGAAGTTCCCTAAGGTCCCCGGCAGAAGGCGAGGGAAACGAGGGTTTCCCGCTTCCCCCTGAGAAAGACCTCGAGATTCCTTCTTCAACGCGTCTCGAGGCCCTAGTCCCCTCCCGTGACTCGAGAGCCATGACGCGCTGCCCCTCGCCACGCGCATGGAGACCTGACTTCCCAGGTGCCACACGAGAGGCTCCCTGAGATCCCCGTCGTGCCTCGGGAGAAACCCCACACTGGCGCCGCAGCTCGAGAAAACCCACGAGACGCCCCTGTTATCGTGAGATGAGGGCCATCATTAACTGCATGGCCTGGAGGGCAATCCCGAGTCGTCTCTCCAAACTCCACGGGAGGCTTGACTCACTAAGGCTACTCAGTGCACTCAATAGCTACCCGTCGCGACTCGAGAGGAAAGCGGAGTACTTTGCTTCCCCTAGAAACAAGGCCGGACTTCCCTGGTGAGTCTGGAATGCCACCCCGAGATCCCTGTCACCCCTGGAGAGGAATATTCGGTCCTGGACACAAGCCTAGATATGGTCTATTTTGCCCCGCAGTGACTCGAGTGGGATCCCAGCTCACCCTCGCAACTCGAATGGAAGATTGGACTTCCATGGGCCAACACAGGAGGAAATCTGAATTCCCAACCGAAACTCGAGACTCCCGCCGCAATGCGAGAAAAACCACGTGGTTCACTCGTCATCCCAAGATGAGGCCCTGGCCCGCTACAGCGTCTCAAGTGAAGTCCCACGTTCCGTCTTGAAGTGCGAAATGCTACTTTTCACCCTTGATGTAACCCCAAAAGTTCCCCGACACACGGTTCTCACCGAGGGGAACACTGAAGTTCCCGGCACCACTTCATCTGATCACTTTCTCCCCTCCTGATCACGACAGGAGGGTAAATCCCCCTGCTTTGTCTGGAAGGAGTTCCCGCCCATCCCGGCGCACCTAAGGATGAGGCCTTTCTCAGGAGGAAATTCGAGACGTAGCCTCGTGGGTGGTGCCACATGCCAAAAGACCCCGATGGTGCGGTCCAATCTGGATAAGAACCCGATGCCCGGACACCACTTCGAAGGCAACCCTGTGGATGAAGGCACAACAGAAGGGTTACTAAAACTCCCGTGCATCGTCCAGAAAAACCCACAGGTTCTACACACAGCTCGACAAGTGGAATGTCACCCCGTGAACAACTCGATAGGCAAGCGGAGTTCAATTCCTCCACACAAGACAAGGCCTGACTCTCCTGTCCCAACTCTTCAGGGACCCTGCCATCCGAGTCAGAAATGGAGAGAAAACCTGAGGTTCCTGCCTCAACTCGAGGTGAGGCTCTCTTCCATTGCACCAAACCCAGATGAGTCGCGAGAGGCCCCTCCCAACTCCACAGTATCCCTGAATTCTCAGAGGCACCTTGAGAATCTACCTGAGGTCACCGGCACAAGTCGAGGGAACCCAGGGTTTCCTGCTGCGACCCGAGAAAGACCTTGAGAGTCCTTCGGCACGTCTTGAGGCCCGATTCCCCTACCATGACTCGAGAGCAAAGACCCGCTCCCCATCGCCATGCACATGGAGACCTGACTTCCCTGACGCCTGAAGAGAATCTCCCTGATCTCCCCGTCGTACCTCTTCGGAAACCCCATTCAGGCACCGCAGCTCGAGAAAACCCACGATACGCCCACGTCATCACGAGATGAGGGACTTCTTTCCTGCCTGGCATGGAGAGCAAAACCGAGTCCTCTCTCCAGACTCCACAGGAGGCTTGACTCTCTTTAGGCCTCTCAGTTGGCTCCAAGAGATACCTGTCAGGACTTGAAGGGAGAGTGGAGTCCTTTGCTTCCCCTCGAGACGAGGCCTGACTCCCCGTGTGAGTCTGGAATGCAACCCCGAGTTCCTGTCGCACCTGGAGAGGAAAACTCGGTCCTGGACACAAGCCTAGATGAGGTCTATTTTGCACTGCAGTTACTAGAGCGCAATCGCCAGCTCTCCCTCGCAAATCGAATGGAAGATTGGACTTCCCTGGGCCAATACAATTGGAAGCCTGAATTCGACATCGTAACTCGAGAATCCCGCCAAAACTCGAGAAAATCCACATGGTTCCCCCATCAGCGCTAGATGAGGCCCTTGCCCGCTACAGCGACTCAAGAGAAGTCCCACTTTCTG
Source organism: Bubalus kerabau (assembly GCF_029407905.1). NCBI lineage: Eukaryota > Metazoa > Chordata > Mammalia > Artiodactyla > Bovidae > Bubalus > Bubalus kerabau. The sequence goes on along the minus strand of NW_026577886.1, from coordinate 1,557,781 downwards.
TCTTGAAGTGCGAAACGGTACATGGCACCCTTGATGCAATCTCAAAATTCCCCGACATACCGGTCTCACTCGAAAGGAACACCGAGGTTCCCGGAACCACTTCATTTGAGCTCCTCCCCTCATGATCGTGACAGGAGTGTCGATTCCCCTGCTATGTCTGGAAGGGGTTCCCGACCTTTCCAGCGCGCCTAAGGATGAGGCAGGTCTCACGAGGAAATTCGAGACATAGCCTCGTGGGTGGTGCCACAAGCCGAAAGACCCAGATTTCCCGGTCTACTCTTGATAAGAACGCGATGCCCTGACACCTTTACGAAGGAAAACCTGTGGATGAAAGCACAACACGAAGGGGCACTGACACCCCCATGCATCGTCCAGAAAAACCCGCAGGTTACAAACACAGTTCAACAAGTGGTCTGTCACCCCGTGAACAACTCGAGAGGCAAGTGGAGTTCCATTCCTCCACACAAGACGAGACTTGATTTTCTGTACCAACTCTGCAGGGAAACTGCGATCCGAGTCAGTACCGGCGCAAGGAAACCCAGGAGAGGAAACATGAGGTTCCTGCCTCCACTCGAGATGAGGCTCTCATCCATTGCACCAAACCCAGTGGAGTCCAGAGAGGCTCCTCCCAACTCCACAGTAACCCTGACTTCTCAGAGGCACCCGGAGAAACTCCATGAGGTCACCGGCACATGTCGAGGGAACCCAGGGTTTCCTGCCACAATGGGAAAAAGACCTCGAGAGTCCTACTTCAACGTGTCTTGAAGCCCGAATCTGCTTCCATGGCTCTATAGAAATGACACGCACCCTCTCGCCACGCACATGGAGACCTGACTTCCCTGGCGCCATAAGAGAGGCTCCCTGAGCTCCCTGTCGTACCTCGTGAGAAACCCCACACTGACGCCGCAGCTTGAGAAAACCCACCATACGCCCCTGTCATCGCGAGTTGAGGGCCTTCGTTTCCTGCATGGCCTGGAGAGGAATACCGAATCCTCTTTCCAAACTCCACAGGAGGCTTGACTCCCTTTAGGCCACTTAGTGGGCTCCAAGAGATACCGGTCGCGACTCGAGAGGAGAATGGAGTCCTTTGCTTCCCCTCGAGACAAGGCCTGACTCACCAGGTGGGTCTGGAATGCAACCCCGAGATCCCTGTCTCCCCTGAAGAGGAACATTAGGTCCTGGAAACAAGCCTAGATGAGGTCTCTTTTGCCCTTCTGTAACTCGAGAGCAACCCCCGGCTCTCCCTGACAACTCGAATGGAAGATTGGACTTCCCTGGGCCAACACAAGAGGAAGCCTGAATTCCCCTTCGTAACTCGAGAATCCCGCCGCAACTCGAGAAAAAGCACTTGGTTCCCTCGTCATCACAAGATGAGGCCCTAGCCCGCTACAGCTTCTCAAGAAAAGTCCCACGTTCCGTCTTGAAGTGCAAAACGATGCTTGACACCCTTGATGTGACCCCAAAAGTTCCCCAAAATATCGGTCTCACTCGAGGTGAACACCGAGGTTCCCGGCACCAGTTTATCTGAGCCCCTTCTCCCCTCCTGTTCGTGATAGGAGGGTCACTTCCCCTGCTTTGTCTGTAAGGGGTTCCCGACCTTCACGGGGCACTTCAGGATGAGGCCGGTCTCACGAGGAAATTCGAGACGTAGCTCGCGGGTGGTGCCACATGCCAAAAGACTATGATTTCCCGGTACGCTCTTGATAAGAACCCGATGCCTGGACACCTCTACGAAGGCAACCCTGTGCATGAAGGCACAACACAAAGCGGCACTGACACCCTCGTGCATCGTCCGGAAAAACGCGCAGGTTCCACATACTGCTCAACAAGTGGCTTGTCACCCCTGAAGAACTCGAGAGGCAAGTGGGGTTTCATTCCTCTACACAAGACGAGGCCTGACTCTCCTGTCCCAACTCTGCAGGGACTTTGCGATCCGAATGAGACCAGCGGCAGTTAAGTCACGAGAGGAACGCTGAGGTTCCTGCCTCCACTCGAGATTAGGACCTCTTCCATTGCACGAAACCCAGTGGAGTCCCGAGAGACGCGTCCCAGCTCCACAGTATCCCTGACTTCTCAGAGGCACCCTGAGAAGCTCCCTGAGGTCACCAGCACAATTCGAGTGAACCCAGGGTTTACTGCCGCCACCATAGAAAGAACTCAAGAGTCCTTCTCCAACGCGTTTTGAGGCCTGATTCCCCTACCATGACTCGAGGGCAATGACGCGCTCCCTCTGCTACACTCATGAAGCCCTGACTTCCCTGGCGCCACACGAGAGGCTCCCTGAGCTCCCCGTCATACCTCGTGAGAAACCCCACACTGGCGCCGCAGATAGAGAAAACCCACGAGACTCCCCCGTTTTCGCGACATGACGGTCTTCTTTTCTAGCATGGCCTGGAGAGCAATCCCGAGTCCTCTCTCCAAACTCCACAGTAGGCTTGACTCCCTTTTGGTCACTCAGTGGACTCCAAGACATACCCGTTGCGACTCGAGAGGAGAGCGGAGTCTTTTCCTTCCCCTCGAGGCGAGGCCTGACTCCTTGGGTGAGTCTGATATGCGAACCGGAGATCCCTGTCGCCCCTGGAGAGAAACATTAGGTCCTGGACACAAGCCTAGATGAGGTCTCTTTTTTCCTGCAGTGACTCGAGAGCAATCCCCAACTCTCCCTCACAACTCAAATGGAAGACTGGACTTCCCTGGACCAACAGAAGAGGAAGCCTGAATTTCCCGTTGTAACTCAAGAATCCCGCCAGAACTCGAGAAAAACCACGTCGTTCCCTCTTCATCGCAAGATGCGGCCATTGCCGCTACAGCGTCTCAAAAGAAGTCTTACGTTCCATCTTGAAGTGCGATACGGTACTTGGCACCTTTGATGCGACCCCAAAAGTTCCCCAACACACTGGTCTCACTGGAGGGGAACACCGAGGTTCCCGGCATCACCTCATCTGTGCCCCTTCTCCCCTCCTGATCGAGACAGGAGGGTCGATTCCCCTGCTTTGTCTGCAAGGGGTTCTGACCTTCCCAGCGCACCTCAGGATGAGGCCGGTCTCACTACGAAATTCAAGACGTAGCCTGGTGGGTGGTGCCACATGTGGAAAGACCCCGATTTCCCGGTCCGCTCTTAATAAGAACCCGATGCCAGGACACCTCTTCGAAAGCAAACCTGTGGATGAATGCACAACATTAAGGGGTACTGACATCCCCATGCATAGTACGGAAAAACACGCAGATTCCAAACACAGATCGACAAGTGTCCTGTCATCCCTTGAAGAACTAAAGAGGCATGCGGAGTTCTGTTCCTCCACACAAGAGAAGGCTTGACTCTCCTTTCCCAACTCTGCAGGGACCGTGCGATCGGAGTTAGAAATGTAGATGAAACATGACGTTCCTGCATCAACTCGAAATGAGGCCCTGTTCCATTGCGCCATACCCAGTGGAGTCCCGAGAGGCCCCTCCCAACTCCACAGTATCCCTGATTCTCAGAGGCACCCTCAGAAGCTCTCTGCGGTCACTGGCACAAGTTGAGTGAACCCAGGGTTTCCTGCTGCATTCTGAGAAAGACCTCGAGAGTCCTTCTTTACCGCGTCTTGAGGCCCGATACCCTACCATGACTGGAGAGCAATGACGCATTCCCCTCGCCATGCCCATTGAAACCTAACTTCCCTGGCGCCACACGAGAGGCTCCCTGCGCTCCCCGTCCTACCTCATGAAAACCCCACACTGTCACCGCCGCTCGAGAAAACTCACGAGACGCCCCCATCATCGTAAGATGAGGGCCTTCTTTTCCTACATGACCTAGAGAGCAATCCCGAGTCCACTCTCCAAACTCCACTGGAGGCCTGACTCCCTTTAGGCCACTCAGTAGCCTCCAAGAGATACACGTCGCTACTCTAGAGGAGAGCGGAGTCCGTTGCTTCCCCTCGAGCCGAGGCCTGACTACTTGGGTGAGTCTGGAATGGGATCCCGAGATCCGTGTTGCCCCTGTAGAGGAAAACTCGGTCCTGGACACAAGCCTAAATGAGGTCTTTTTTGTCCTGCATTGACTCAAGTGCAATCCCCAGCTCTCCCTCGCAACTCGAATGGATGATTGGACTTCCCTGGGCCAACACAAGAGGAAGCCTGTATTCCCCATTGTAATTCGAGAATCCCGCGGCAACTGGAGAAAAACAACGTGGCTCCTCCGTCATCGAAATATGAGGCCCCTGTCAGCTATAGCGTCTCCAGGGAAGTCCCATGTTCCGTCTTGAAGTGTGAAACGGTACTTGGCACCCTTGATGCGACCCCCAAATTTCCCTGACACCCCGGTCTCACTCGAGGAGAACATGGAGGTTCCCAGCACCGCTTCAGCTGAGCCTCTTCTCCCCTCCTGATGGCGACAGGAGGGTCGATTCCCCTGCTTTGTCTGGAAGGGGTTCCCAGACTTCCCGGCGAACCTCAGGATGAGGCCAGTCTCACGAGGGAAGTCGAGACGTAGCCTCGTGGGTTGTGCCACATGCCGAAAGACCCCGATTTCCTGGTCCGCTATTGATAAGATCCCGATGCCCGGTCACCTCTTCGAAGGTAACCCTGTGGATGAAGGCACAACACGAAGGGGCACTGACACCCCTGTGCATCGTCCCCCAAAACCGCAGGTTCCACATACAACTCGACAGGTGGCCTGTCATCCCGTGAACAATTCGAGAGGCAAGCGGAGTTCCATTACTCCACACAAGACGAGGTCTGACTCTCCTGTCCCAACTCTGCAGGGACCCTGCTATCCGAGTCAGAAATGGAGAGGAACCCTGACGTTACTGCCTCAATCCGAGATTAGGTCCTCTTCAATTGCACCAGTCCCTGTGAAGTCCCGAGAAGCCCATCTCAACTCCACAGTATCCCTGACTTCTCAGAGGAACCCCGCTAAGCTCCCTGAGGTCATGGGCACAAGTCGAGGGAACCCAGGGTTTCCTGCCACACCCCGAGAAAGACCTCGAGAGTTCTTCTTCGAAGCGTCTTGAGGCTTGATTCCCCTACCATGACTCGGGAGCAATGAGGCGCTCCCCCACGCCACGTCCTTGGAGACCTGACTTCCGTGGCACCACAGGAGTCTCACTGAGCTCCCCGTCCTATCTCGTGAGAAACCCCAACCAGGCACTGCACCTTGAGAAAACCCACGAGACGCCCCCGTCATCGCGAGATGAGGGCCTTCTTTTCCTGCATGGCCTAGAGAGCAATCCCAAGTCCTCTCTCCAAACTCCACAGGAGGCTTAACTCCATTTAGGCCACTCTTGGGCTCCAAGGGATACCCGTCGCGACTCGAGAGGAGAGCGGAGTCCATTCATTCCCTTCGAGATGAGGCCTGACTCCTCGGGTGAGTCTGGAATGCAACCCCGAGATCCCTGTCTCCCCTGGAGAGAATAACTCGGTCCTGGACACAAACCTAGATGAGCTCCATTTTGCCCTGCAGTGACTCGAGAGCAATCTCCAGCTCTCACTTGCAACTCGAATGGAAGATTGGACTTCCCTGGGCCAACACAAGAGGAAACCTGAATTCCCCGTCGTAACTCAAGAATCCTGCCGCAACTCGAGAAAAAACACGTGGGTCCCCTGTCAGCGCTAGATGAGGCCCTTGCCCACTACAGCATCTCAAGAGAAGTCCCAGGTTCCGTCTTGAAGTGCGAAACGGTACTTGGCACCCTTGATGCAACCCGAAAAGTTACCCGACTTTCACTCAAGGAGAGCACCGAGGTTCCCGGCACTACTTCATCTGAGCCCTTTCTCTCCTCCTGATCCGCAAAGGAGGGTCGATTCCACTGCTTTGTTTGGAAAGGTTCCCGGACTTTCCTGCGCGCCTCAGGATGAGGCCAGTCTCACGAGGAAATTCGAGACGTAGCCTCGTGGGTGGTGCAACATGCTGAAAGACCCCGATTTCCCGGTCCGCACTTGAGGAGAACCCGATGCCCGGACACCTCTTCGAAGGCAACCCTGTGGATGAAGGCACAACAGGAAGGAGCACTGACGCCCCCGTGCATCTCCGAAAAACCTGCAGGTTCCACACACATCACGAAAAGTGGTGTCATCCTTGAACAACTTGAGATGTAAGCGGAGTTCCATTCCTCCGCAGAACACGAGACCTGACACTCTTGAGCAAACTCAACAGGGACCCTGCGATCTGAGTCAGATCCGGCCTCCAGGAAGTCAGGAGCAGAACCCTGAGGTTCCTGCCTCAACTCGAGATGAAGCCCACTTCCATTGCACAAAACCCAGAAGAGTCCCGAGAGGCCTCTCCCAAATCCACAGTATCCCTGACTTCTCAGAGGCACCCTGAGACGCTCCCTGAGGTCACCGGCACAAGTCAAGGGAACCCAGGGTTTCCTGCCGCAACCCTAGAAAGACATCGAGAGTTCTTTTTCAACCCGTCATGAGGCCTGATTCCCCTACCCTAACTTGAGAGCAATGACGCGCTCCCCTATGCCCTGCCCATGGAGACCTGACTTCCCTGTTGCCACACGAGAGGCTACCTGAACTCCCCGTCGTACCTCGTGAGAAACCCCACACTGGCGCCGCAGCTCGAGAAAACCCACGAGACGCCCCCGTCATCTCGAGATGTGGGCCTTCTTTTCCTGCATGGCCTGGAGAGCAATCCCGAGTCCTCTCTCCAAACTGAAGAGGAGGGTTGACTCCCTTTAGACCACTCAGTGGGCTCCAAGAGATACGCGTCGCAACTCGAGAGGAGAGCCGAGTCCTTTGCTTCCCCTCGAGACGAGGCCTAACTCCCCGGGTGAGTCTGTAATGCAAACCCGAGATCCCTGTCGCCCTTGGAGAGGATCATTGGGTCCTGAACACAAGGCTAGATGAGGTCGCTTTTGCCCTGCAGTAACTCGAGAGCACTCCCCAGCTTTCCCTCGCAACCCGAATGGAAGATTGGACCTCCCTGGGCCAACACAAGAGGAAGCCTGAATTCCCAGTAGTAATTCGAGAATTCCGCCTCCACTTGAGAAAAACCACGTGGTTCCCCCGTCATTGCAAGATGAGGCCCTTGCCCGCTCCAGCGTCTCAAGAGTAGTCCCACGTTCTGTCTTCAAGTGCGAAATGATATTTGGCACCCTTAATGCTACCCCAAAAGTTCCCCGACATACGGGTCGCACTCAAGGGGAAAACCGAGGTTCCTGGCACCACTACATCTGAGCCCCTTCTCCCCTCCTGATCACGAAAGGAGGGTCGATTCCCCTGCTTTGTCTGCAAGGGGTTCCCGACCTTCTCCACGCACCTCAGATGAGGCTGTCTCACGAGGAAATTCGAGACGTAGCCTCGATGGTGGTGCCACATGCCGAAAGACCGCGATTTCGCGATCTGCTCTTGATAAGAACGCGATGCCCAGACACCTATTCGAAGATAGTGTGGATGAAGGCACAACACGAAGGGGCACTGACACCCCCGTGCATCGTCCGGAAAAGACCGCAGGTTACTCATACAGCTCAACAAGTGCCTGTCACCCAGTGAACAACTCGAGAGGCAAGCAGAGGTCCATTCCTGCACACAAGACAAGGCCTGACTCACCTCTCCCAACTATGCAGGGGGCTGCGATTGGAATCAGAAATGGAGAGGAACCCTGAGGTTCCTGCCTCCCCTCGAGATGAGGCCCCCTTCCATTTCACCAAACCCAGTGGAGTCCCGAGAGGTCTTTCCCAACTCCACAGTATCCCTGACTTCTCAGAGGTACCCGGAGAATCTCCCTGAGGTCACCGGCACAAGTCGAGGGAACCCAGGTATTCTTGCCAAGACCTGAGAGAGATCTTGAGAGTCCTTCTTCAACGCGTCTAGAGGCCTGATTCCCCTACCATGACTCGAGAGCAATGACGCGCTCCCCCTCGCCACACGCATCGAGACCTAACTTCCCTGGCGCCACACAAGAGGCTCCTTGAGCTCCCCGTCGTACCTCCTGAGAAACCAACACAGGCGCTGCAGCTCGGTAAAACCACCGAGACCCCCCCCGTCATCGTGAGATGAGGGCCTTCTTTTCCTGCATGTCCTGGAGTGCAATCCCGAGTCCTCTCTCCAAACTCCAGAGGAGGCTTGACTCCCTTTAGTCCACTCAGTGGGCTCCAAGAAATACCCGTCGCGACTCGAGAAGAGAGAGAAGTCCTTTGTTTCCCCTCGAGAGGACGCCTGACTCCTGGGTGAGTCTGGAATGCAACCCCAAGATCCCAGTCATCCCTTGAGAGGAACATTAGGTCCTAGACACAAGCCTGGATGAGGTCTCTTTTGCCCTGCAGCGACTCGAGCGCAACCCCCAGCTCTCCCTCGCAACTCGAATGGAAGATTGGGCTTCCCTGGGCCAACACAAGAGGAAGCCAGAAATCCCCTTCGTAACTCGAGAATCCCGCCGCAACTCGAGAAAAACCACGTGTTTCCAACGTCATCCCAAGATGAGGCCCTTGCTGCTATGGCGTCTCAAGAAAAGAACCATGTTCCGTCTTGAAGTGCGAAACGGTACTTTGCACCCTTGATGCGACACCAAATGTTCCCGGACACGCCGGTCTCACTCGACAGGAACACTGAGGTTCCCGCACCACTTCATCTGAGCACCTTCTCCCCTCCTGTTTGCGACAGGAGGGTCTATTCCCCTGCTTTGTTTCGAAGGGGTTCCCCACATTCCCAGCACACCTCAGGATGAGGCCGGTCTCACGAGGAAATTCGAGACGTAGCGTCGTGGGTGGTGTCACATGCCAAAATACCCCGATTTCCCGGCCCACTCTTGAGAAGAACCCGATGCCCGGACACCTCTTCGAAGGCAACCCTGTGGACGAAGGCACAAAAAGAAGGGTCACTGACACTCCCGTGCATCATTCGGTAAAAGCCGCAGGTTCCACACACAGCTCGACAAGAGGCCTGTCATCCCATGAACAACTCGAGAGGCAAGCAGAGTTCCATTCCTCCACTGAAGACGAGGCCTGACTCTCCGGTCCCAACTCTGAAGGGACCCTGCGATCGGAGTCCGAAATGGAGAGGAACCCTGAGGTTCCTGACTCCACTCGAGATGAGGCCCTCTTCCATTACACCTAAACAGTGGAGGCCCGAGAGGCCCCTCCCAAATCCACAGTATCGCGACTTCTCAGAGGCACCCTTAGAAGCTCCCTGAGGTCACCGGCACAAGTCGAGGGAACACAGGGTTTCCTGACGCAACACGAGAAAGACCTCGGAAATCCTCCTTCAACGCATCTTGAATCCCGATTCCCCTACCATGACTCGAGAGCAATGACGTGTTCCCTCTCGCCACTCGCATGGAGACTTGACTTCCCTGGTGCCACACGAGAGGCTCCCTGAGCTCCCCGTCATACCTCGTGAGAAATCCCACACTGGCTCCCCAGCTCGAGAAAACCCACGAGATGCCTCAGTCAACGTGAGATGAAGGCCTTCTTTTCCTGCATGGCCTGGAGAGCAATCTCGAGGCCTCTCTTCAAACTCCACAGGAGGCCTGCCTCCCTTTAGGCCACTTTGTGGGCTCCAAGAGATACCCGTTGGAACTTGAGAGGAGAGCGGAATTCTTTCCTTCCCCTATATACCAGGCCTGACTCCTCAGGTGAGTCTGGAATGCAACCCCGAGATCCCTGTCGCCCCTGGAGAGGAACATTAGGTCCTAGACACAAGCATAGATGAGGTCTCATTTGCCCTGAAGTGACTCGAGAGCAATCCCCTGCTCTCCCTCGCACCTCGAATGGAAGAATGGACTTCCCTGGGACAACACAAGAGGAAGCCTGAATTCCCCATCGTAATTCGAAAATCCCGCCGCAACTCGAGAAAAACCACGTGGTTCCCCCGTCATCGCAAGATGAGGCCCTTGCCAGCTACAGCGTCTCCGGAGAAGCCCCACGTTCCATCTTGAAGTTTAAAACGATAATTGGCAACCTTGATGTTACCACAAAAGTTCCCCGACACCCTGGTCTCACTCGAGGGGAACACCAAGGTTCGGTGCACCGCTTGTTCTGAGCCCCTTATCCCCTCCTGATCGCAACGGGAGGGTCGATTACCCTGCTTTGTCTGGAAGGGGTTCCGGACCTTCCCGGCGCACCTCAGGATGAGGCCGGTCTCACGAGGAAATTCGAGACGTAGCCTTGTGGTTGGTGCCACACACCGAAAGACCCCGATTTCCCTGTCTGCTCTTGATAAGAACCCAATGCTAGGACACCTATTCGAAGGCAATCCTGTGGACGAAGGCACAAAACGAAGGGGTCTGACACCCTCCTGCATCGTTGGAAAAGCCCGCAAGTTCCACATACAGATCGACAAGTGGCCTGTCACCCCGTGAACAACTCGAGAGGCAAGAGGAGTTAAATTCCTCCACACAAGACGAGGCCTGACTCTCCTGTCCCAACTCTGCATGGACACTGAGATCCGATTCAGAAATGGAGAGAAACCATGAGGTTCCTGCCTCAACTCGAGATAAGGCCCTCTTCTACTGCACCAAACCCAGTGGAGTTCGGAGCGGCCCCTCCCAACTGCACAGTATCCCTGACTTCTCAGAGGCACCCTGAAAAGCTCCCTGAGGTCACGGGCATAAGTCGACGGAACCCAGGGTTTCCTGCCGTAACCTGAGAAAAACCTCGAGAGTCCTCCTTCACGCGTCTTGAGGCCCGATTCCCCTACCATGACTTGAGAAAAATGACGCACTCCCCCTCGCCACGCGCATGAAGATCTGACTTCCCCGGCACCACATGAGAGGCTCCCTGAGCTCCGCATCGTACCTCGTGAGAAACCCCACACTCGGGCTGCAGCTCGAGAAAACCCACGAGACGCCCCTGTCATGGTGAAATGAGGGCCTTCTTTCCTGCATGACCTGAAGAGCAATCCCGAATCCTCTCTCCAAACTCCAAATGAGGCTTGACTCCCTTTAGGTCACTCAGTGGGCTCCAAGAGATACCCGTCGATACTCAGGAGGAGAGCGGTGTCCTTTGCTTCCCCTCGAGATGAGGCCTGACTACGAGGGTGAGTCTGGAATGCAACCCTGGATCCCTGTCGCCCCTGGAGAGGAAACTTAGGTCCTGGACAAAAGCCTAGATGAGGTCTCTTTGGCCCTGCAGTGACTCAAGCGCAACCCCTAGCTTTCCCTTGCAACTTGAATGGAAGATTGGCCTTTCTGGGCCAACACAAGTGGAAGCCTGAATTTCCAGTCATAATTCGAGAAACCCGCCACAACTCGAGAAAAATCACTTGGTTCCCCGTATTGCAAGATGAGGCCCTTGCCCCCTACAGCGTCTCAAGAGAAGTCTCACATTCCGTCTTGAAGTGCAAAACAGTACTTGGCACCCTTGATGCGACCCCAAAAGTTCCCCTATATACCGATCTCACTAGAGGGGACACTGAAGTTCCCGGCACCACTTCATCTGAGGCCTTTCTCCTCTCCTGATCGCGATAGGAGGCTCGCTTCCACTGCTTTGTCTCGAAGGGGTTCCCGACCTTCCCTGCGCACCTCAGGATGAGGCCGGTCTCACGAGGAAATTCGAGAGGTAGCCTCGAGGGCCATACTACATGCTGAAAGACCCCGATTCCATGGTGCACTTTTGATCAAAACCAGACTCCTGGACACCTCTTCGAAGGCAAGCCTGTGGATGAAGGCACAACACATAGGGGCACTGACACCCCGTGCATCTTCCGGAAAAACCCGGAGGTTCCTCACACAGCTCCACAAGTGGTCTGTCACCTCGTGAACAACTCGAGAAGCAAGCGGAGTTCCATTCCTCCACACAAGACGATGACTGACTTTCCTGTCACAACTCTAGGGACCTTGCGCACCGAGTCAGAAATGGAGAGGAAGCCTGAGGTTCCTGCCTCCACTCAAGACGAGGCCCTTTTCCATTGCCGCAAAACCAGTGGAGTCCCGAGAGGCCCGTCCCAAATCCACAGTATGCCTGACTTCTCAGAGGCACCCTGAGAAGCTCCCTAAGGTCACCGGCAGAAGTCGACGGAACCCAGGGTTTCCTGCCGCAACACAAGAAAGACCTTGAGAGTCCTGCTTTAACGTGTCTTGAGGCCCGATTCCCGTACCATATCTCGAGAGCAATGACGTGCTCCCCCTTGCCATGCGCATGGAGACCTGACTTCCCTGGCGCCACACGAAAGGCTCCCTGAGCTTCCCGTCGCACATCGTCAGAAACCGCACACTGGCACCGTAGCTCGAGAAAACCAACAAGACGGCCCTGTCATCGAGAGATGAGGGTCTTCTTTTCCTGCATGGCCTGGAGAGCAATCCCGAGTCCTCTCTCCAAACTCCACAGGGGGCTTGACTCCGTTTAGGCCACTCAGTGGGCTCCAAGACAAACCTGTGGCGACTCGAGAGGAGAGCGGGGTCCTTTGCTTCCCCTCGAGTCGAGCTCTGACTCCCAGGATGCGTCTGGAATGCAACCCCGAGATTGCTGTCGGCCCTGGAGAGGAACATTAGGTCCTGGACACAAGCCTAGATGAGGTCTCTTTTGCCCTGCAGTGACTCAAGAGCAAACCCCAGCTCTCCCTCAAAACTCGAATGGAAGATTGGACTTCCCTGGGCCAACACAAGAGGAAGCCTGAATTCCCCGTCGTAACTCGAGAATCCCGCCGCACCTTGAGAAAAACCACGTGATTCCCCCGTCATCCCAAGATGAGGCCCTTGCCCTCTATAGCGTCTCAAGAGAAGCCCCAAGTCCGTATTGAAGTGCAAAACGGTACTTGGCACCCTTGAAGCGACCCCAAAAGTTTCCCGACACACCGGTCCCACTCGAGGGGAACACCGAGGTTCCTGGCACGACTTCAACTGAGCCCTTTCACTCCTCCTGATCGCGAGAAGATGGTCGATTCCCCTGCTTTGTCTGGAAGGGGTTCCCGATCTTCATGGCGCACCTCAGGATGACACCAGTCTAACGAAGAAATTCGAGACGTAGCCTCATGGATGGTGCCACGTTCTGAAAGACCCCGATTTTCTGCTCCGCTATTGATAAGAACCCGATATCCGGACACCTCTTTGAAGGCAACCCTCTGGATGAAGGCACAACACGAAGGGGCACTGACCCCCTCATGCATCTTACGGAAAAAACCGAAGGTTCCATTCACAGCTCGACAAATGGTCTGTTATCCTGTGAACAACTCGAGAGGCAAGTGGAGTTCCATTCCTCCACACAAGACGAGGCCTGACTCTCCTGTCCCAACTCTTCAGGGACCCTGTGGTCGGAGTTTGAAATGGAGAGGAACCCTTAGGTTCCTGCCTCAACTCGAGATGAGAACCTTTGCCATTGCACCAAACCCAGTGGAGTTCCGAGAGCCCCTCCCAAGTCCAAAGTATGCCTGACTTCTCAGAGGCACCCTGAGAAGCTCCCTGAGGTCACCGGTACAAGTCGAGGGAACCCAGGGTTTCCTGCCCCAACCTGAGAAAGACCTCAAGACTCCTTCTTCAACGCGTCTTGAGTCCCGATTTCCCTACCATGACTCGACAGCATTTATGGGCTCCCCCTCATCACACGCATAGACACCTGACTTTCCTGGCGCCACACGAGAGGCTCCCTGAGCTCCCCGTCGTACCTCGTGAAAAAACTCATACTTGCGCCCCAACTCGAGAAAACCCACAAGACGCCCCCGTCATTGCGAGCTGAGGGCCTTCTCTTCCTGTATGGCCTGGAGAGCAATCCCGAGTCCTCTCTCCAACTCCACAGGAGGCTTGACTCCCTGGAGGCCACTCAGTGGGCTCCAAGAGATACCTATCACGACCCAGGAGGATATCAGAATCCTTTGCTTCCCCTCGAGCCGAGGCCTGACTCACTGGGTGAGTCTGGAATGCATCCCCGTGATCCCTATCGCCCCTGGAGAGGAACATTAGGTCCTGGACACAAGCCTAGATGAGGTCTATTTTGACCTGCCGTGACTCGAGAGCAATTCCCACCCAGCTCTCCCTGGCAACTCGAATGGAAGAATGGACTTCCCTGGGCCAACAGAAGAGGAAGCCTGAATTCCCCGTCGTAAGTCAACAATCCCATCGCAACTCGAAAAAAACCACGTGGTTTCCCCTTCATCACAAGATGAGGCCCTTGCCCGCCACAGCGTCTCAAGAGAAGTCCCATGTTTCGTCTTGAAGTTTGAAACAGTATTTGGCAAGCTTCATGCGACCCCAAAAGTTCCCTGACATACCGGTCTCACTCAAGGGGAACACCGAGGTTCCCGGCACCACTTCATCTGAGCCCCTTCTCCTCTCCTGATCGCGACAGTAGGGTGGATTAACCTGCTTTATCTGGAAGGCTTTCCCGACCTTCCAGGGGCACCTCAGCATGAGGCCCGTCTCACGAGGAAATTCGAGACGTAGCCTCGTGTGTGGTGCCGCATTCCAAAAGACCCCGATTTCCTGGTCCGCTCTTGATAAGAACCCGATGTCCGCACACCACTTCGAAGGCAACCCTGTGGATGAAAGCACATCACGAAGGGGCACTGACACCCCCGTGCATTGTCTGGAAAAAACCGCAGGTTCCACACACAGCTCGACAAGTGGCCTGTCACTCCTTGAACAACTCGAGAGGCAAGCGGAGTTCCATTCCTCCACACAAGACGAGGCCTGACTCTCCTGTCCCAACTCTGCAGGGACCCTGCGATCTGAGTCAGAAATGGAGAGGAACCCTGAGGTTCCTTCCTGATCTCGAGATTAGGCCCTCTTCCATTGCAGCAAACCCAGTGGAGTCCCGAGAGGCCTCTCCCAGCTCCATAGTATCCCTGACTTCTCAGAGGCACCCTGAGAAGCTACCTGAGGTCACAGGCACAAGTCGAGGGAACCCAGGGTTTCCTGCCGCAACCCGAGAAAGACCTCGAGAGTCCTTTTTCATTGCGTTGAGCCCTGATTCCACTACCATGACTCGAGAGCAATGACGTGCGCCCCCTCGCCACTCGTATGGAGACTTGACTTCCCTGACACCACACGAGAGGCTCCCTGAGCTCCCGGTTGTACCTTGTGAGAAACCCCACACTGGCACCACAGCTGCAGAAAAACCACGAGACTCCCCCGACATCGCGAGATGAGGGCCTTCTTTTCCTGCATGGCCTGGAGAGCAATCCCGCGTGCTCTCTCCAAACTCCACAAGAGAGGAGCCAAGATTGCTGAGGAGTAGGACGGGGAGAACTCCTTCCCCCCCAAACAATTTCATCAAAAGAGCATTTAAACGTCAAGTAAATTCCACAATACAACTTATGAATGCTGCCAGAGGATATCAGGCACCCAGAAAAGCAACCCAACTCTTGGAAAGTAGGTAGGAAAAAGTATAAAAGACAAAAAAAAGAGACAAAAGAGGGAGGGAGGGATTTCCGTCCCAGGAAGATAGTCTTAAAAAGAGAAAAGTTTCCAAACACCAGGAAAGCTTTTCACTGCCAAATCTTTGCCAAGCTTTGGAAGCACAAAGGGCAACATAAGGGGGATAAAAATAAATAAACAATTAAAACTCGCTGATTGCAAGCCCTACAGTAACTCCCCCAGCCGCGAAGCAGTGCAGACGCCTGCTCACACCATTAGCAAGCAGGGGCTGGGCAGGGAGGCGCGGCGCGGGCTGCATCGCTTAGAGTAAGAATCTGGCCTGAATACCCTGAGCGCTATCTGAACGAAATAACTTGGGCTAGCAAACCAGACTCTGGGATATATACCACGCAAAAAGCCAGCCCTAACCTAAGACACCGCCAGGTCCGCGCACGGAACAAAGGACTGAACAGAGATAGCCGGCTGCAGACCTTCCCCCTCCGGTGACAGGCAGCCAGAGCCGGAAGGGAGCAATCGCAGCCCCAGAGAGACATTATCTATAAAACTGTAAGCAGGCTTCTTTGCTAACTAAAACTTCTTGGGGATCTGGACGGTCAACATCTGCCTGAGAAGGTGCGCCTGTTTTACACCCAGATAACCGAGTGGCGGGGAGGCGATAAGTCACAACATTGGCGGTCGCCAAACACCTCATCACCTGAGCTGCTCGGACCAGGGAAGAGCACAAAACGCAGGCCCAACCGAGTCTGTGCCTCTGAGGACTACCCGAGTGCCTGAACCTGAGCGGCTTGGACCTGGGAGGTGCATGCAGCCCAGGGCCAGCCTTGGATTGTTCCCGGTGGAACAACCTAGAGCCCGAGCAGTGTGGGCAGGGAGGCTACATGCGCCGTGAGCGGGGGCAGACCCAGTGTGGCTGAGGCACTGCGAGCGCACGCCAATGTTATTTGTTTGCAGCATCCCTCCCTCCCTCCCCACAGCGCAACTGAACAAGTGAGCCTAAAAAAAAAAGTGTCCTCCACCGTCCCCTTTGTGTCAGGGCGTAAACGAGACCAAGAGACCAGCAAACAAAAGAAGCTATAACAGAGGGAAACGCCTTGGAAGCTACAGGCAATAGATTAAACCCTGTGGTTACTAGGACTACATAGGAAGGCGCCTATAGATCTTGAGAAATATAAGTCGGACCAAGGAACTAGCCAAAAATGAACTGAACCCACGATACTCACAACAAAACCAGAGAAAGTCCTAGATATATTTTTATGATCATTCTTTCTTTTTTTTAATTTTTTTAATTTTAAGTCCTCTATTGTTCCTTTAATTTTCACTTTTATAACCTATTACTTTGCAAAACAAAGACCCTATTTTTTTCTTCTTCAGCAAACTTCATATATATATATATATATATATATATATATAAAATAATTTTTTGACCTTGTTTTTTTTTTTCTTCTTTTCTTTAACATTGTATTTTTGAAATTCCAAACTCTACTCTAGATTTTTAATTTATGCTTTTTGGTATTTGATATCAATTTTGTACCTGTAGTTTCTTTATAATTTTTGCGACATTGCTTGTTTTTGTTTGTTTGTTTTCTCTTTAGTTTTCTTCTTCCTTTTTTTTTAACATTGTATTTTTGAAATTCCAAACTCTACTCTAGATTTTTAATTTTTGCTTTTTGGTATTAGTTATCAATTTTGTACCTGTATTTTCTTGATAATTTTTGCGACCTTGTTTGTTTTTCTTTGTTCGTTTTTTCTCTCTTTCTTTTCCTTCTTCTTTTCTTTAACATCGTATTTTTGAAATTCCAAACTCTACTCTAGATTTTTAATTTTTGCTTTTATGTATTTGTTACCAATTTTGTACCTTTAAGAACCCAATCTTCAGTACCCATTTTTCACTAGGGAGCGAGATTACTGGCTTGACTGCTCTCTCTCCCTTTGGACTCTCCTTTTTCTCCACCAGGTCGCCTGTGTCTCCTCCCTAACCCCTCTCTACTCTACCCAACTCTGTGATTTTCTGTGTATTCCAGACGGTGGAGAACACTTAGGGAACTGATTACTGGCTGGATCTGTCTCCCTCCTTTTCATTCCCCCCTTTTATCCTTCTGGCCACCTCTGTCTCCTTCCTCCTTCTTCTTGTCTCTGTATAACTCTGTGAACATCTCTGAGCGGTCCAGTTGTGGAGTGCACATAAGGAAGTGACTACTGGCCAGCCCACTCTCTCCACTATTGATTCCACCTGATCTCATTTGGGTCACCTCTAACTCCCTCCTCCCTCTTCTCTTCTCCATGTAATGCTGTGAACCTTTCTGAGTGGCCCTCACAGTACAGAAACTTTTCTTCTTTAACGTAGATGTTTTATCAATGGTGCTGTATAGAAGGAGAAGTTTTGAAACTACTGTAAAAGTAAGACAGATAACTGGAAGCAGGAGGCTTAAGTCCAAACCCTGACTCCAGGGAACTCCTGACTCCAAGGAACATTAATTGACAGGAGCTCATCAAATGCCTCCATACCGACACTGAAATCAAGCACCACACAAGAGCCAACAAGTTCCAGGGCAAGACATACCAAGCAAATTCTCCAGAAACAAAGGAACGCAGCCCTGAGCTTCAAGATACAGGCTGCCCAAAGTCACCCCAAAACCACAGACATCTCAAAACTCATTACTGGACACTTCATTGCACTCCAGAGAGTAGAAATACAGCTCCACCCACCAGAACACGGACACAAGCTTCCCTAACCAGGAAACCTTGACAAGACACCTGTACAAACCCACACACAGCGAGGAAATGCCAGAGTAAAGAACTCCACAAACTGCCAGAATACAGAAAGGACACGCCAAACTCAGCAATTTAAACAAGATGAGACAGAGGAATACGCAGCAGATAAAGGAACAGGATAAATGCCCACCAAACCAAACAAAAGAGGAAGAGATAGGGAATCTACCTGATAAAGAATTCCGAGTAAGGATAGTGAAATGGATCTAAAATCTTGAAATTAAAATGGAATCACAGATAAATAGCCTGGAGACAAGGATTGAGAAGATGCAAGAAAGGTTTAACAAGGACCTAGAAGAAAAAAAAAAGAGTCAATATATAACGAATAATGCAATAAATGAAACTAAAAACACTCTGGAGGCAACAAATAGTAGAATAACACAGGCAGAAGATAGGATTAGTGAATTTGAAGATAGAATGGTAGAAATAAATGAATCAGAGAGGATAAATGAAAAACGAATTAAAAGAAATGAGCACAATCTCAGAGACCTCCAGGACAATATTAAATGCTACAACATTCGAATCATAGGGGTCCCAGAAGAAGAAGACAAAAAGAAAGACCGTGAGAAAATACTTGAGGAGATAATAGTTGAAAACTTCCCTAAAATGGGGAAGGAAATACTCACTCAAGTCCAAGAAACCCAGAGAGTCCCACACAGGATAAAGCCAAGGCGAAACCCCCCAAGACACATATTAATCACATTAACAAAAATCAAACACAAAGAACAAATATGAAAAGCAGCAAGGGAAAAACAACAAATAACACACCAGGGAATTGCCATAAGGATAACAGCTGATCTTTCAATAGAAACTCTTCAAGCAAGGAGGGAATGGCAAGACATACTTAAAATGATGAAAGAAAATAACCTACAGCCCAGATTATTGTACCCAGCAAGGATCTCATTCAAGTATGAATGAGAAATCAAAAGCTTTTCAGACAAGCAAAAGCTGAGAGAATTCTGCACCACCAAACCAGCTCTCCAACAAATACTAAACAGGAAACACAAAAACGGTGTATAAATTCGAACCCCAAACAATAAAATAAATGGCAATGGGACCATACTTATCAGTAATTACCTTAAACGTAAATGGGTTGAATGCTCCAACCAAAAGACAAAGACTGGCTGAATGGATACAAAAACAAGACCCCTACATATGTTGTCTACAAGAGACCCACCTCAAAACAGGGGATACATACAGACTGAAAGTGAAGGGCTGGAAAAAAGATTTTCCATGCAAATAGGGACCAAAAGAAAGCAGGAGTAGCGATACTCATATCAGATAAAACAGACTTTAAAACAAAGGCTGTGAAAAGAGGCAAAGAAGGTCACTACATAATGATCAAAGGATCAATCCAAGAAGAAGATATAACAATTATAAATATATATGCACCCAACGCGGGAGCACCACAGTATGTAAGACAAATGCTAACAAGTATGAAAGGAGAAATTAACACTAACACAATAATAGTTGGAGATTTTAATACCCCACTCACACCTATGGATAGATCAACTAAACAGAAATTTAACAAGGAAACACAAACTGTAAACGATACAATAGAGCAGTTAGACCTAATTGATATCTATAGGACATTTCATCCCAAAACAATGAATTTCACCTTTTTCTAAAGTGCACATGGAACCTTCTCCAGGATAGATCACATCCTGGGCCATAAAGCTAGCCTTGGTAAATTCAAAAAAATAGAAATCATTCCAAGCATCTTTTCTGACCACAATGCAGTAAGATTAGATCTCAATTACAGGAGAAAAACTATTAAAAATTCCAACATATGGAGGCTAAACAACACGCTGCTGAATAACCAACAAATCACAGAAGAAATCAAAAAAGAAATAAAAATTTGCATAGAAACGGATGAAAATGAAAACACAACAACCCAAAACCTGTGGGACACGGTAAAAGCAGTCCTAAGGGGAAAGTTCATAGCAATACAGGCACACCTCAAGAAACAAGAAAAAAGTCAAATAAGTAACCTAACTCTACACCTAAAGCAACTAGAAAAGGAAGAAATGAAGAACCCCAGGGTTAGTAGAAGGAAAGAAATCTTAAAAATTAGAGCAGAAATAAATGCAAAAGAAACAAAAGAGACCATAGCAAAAATCAACAAAACCAAAAGCTGGTTCTTTGAAACGATAAATAAAATTGACAAACCATTAGCCAGACTCATCAAGAAACAAAGGGAGAAAAATCAAATCAATAAAATTAGAAATGAAAATGGAGAGATCACAACAGAAAACACAGAAATACAAAGGATCATAAGAGACTACTATCAACAGTTATATGCCAATAAAATGGACAACGTGGAAGAAATGGACAAATTCTTAGAAAAGTACAACTTTCCAAAACTGGACCAGGGAAGAACTAGAAAATCTTAACAGACCCATCACAAGCACGGAAATTAAAACTGTAATCAAAAATCTTCCAGCCAACAAAAGCCCAGGTCCAGACGGCTTCACAGCTGAATTCTACGAAAAATTTAGAGAAGAGCTAACACCTATCCTGCTCAAACTCTTCCAGAAAATTGCAGAGGAAGGTAAACTTCCAAACTCATTCTATGAGGCCACCATCAGCCTAATACCAAAACCTGCCAAAGATCCCACAAAAAAAGAAAACTACAGGCCAATATCACTGATGAACATAGATGCAAAAATCCTTAACAAAATTCTAGCAATCAGAATCCAACAACACATTAAAAAGATCATACACCATGACCAAGTGGGCTTTATCCCAGGGATGCAAGGATTCTTCAATATCCACAAATCAATCAATGTAATACACCACCTTAACAAATTGAAAAATAAAAACCATATGATTTTCTCAATAGATGCAGAGAAAGCCTTTGACAAAATTCAACATCCATTTATGATAAAAACTCTCCAGAAAGCAGGAATAGAAGGAACACACCTCAACATAATAAAAGCTATATATGACAAACCCACAGCAAACATTATCCTCAATGGTGAAAAATTGGAAGCATTTCCTCTAAAGTCAGGAACAAGACAAGGGTGCCCACTTTCACCATTACTATTCAACATAGCTTTGGAAGTTTTGGCCACAGCAATCAGAGCAGGAAAAGAAACAAAAGGAATCCAAATTGGAAAAGAAGAAGTAAAACTCTCACTGTTTGCAGATGACATGATCCTCTACATAGAAAACCCTCAAGACTCCACCAGAAAATTACTAGAACTAGTCAATGACTATAGTAAAGTTGCAGGATATAAAATCAACACACAGAAATCCCTTGAATTCCTATACACTAATAATGAGAAAACAGAAAGTGAAATTAAGGAAACAATTTCATTCACCATTGCAACGGAAAGAATAAAATACTTAGGAATACACCTACCTAAAGAAACTAAAGACCTATATATAGAAAACTATAAAACACTGGTGAAAGAAATCAAAGAGGACACTAATAGGTGGAGAAATATACCATGTTCATGGATTGGAAGAATCAATATAGTGAAAATGAGTATACTACCCAAGGCAATTTATAGATTCAATGCAATCCCTATCAAGCTACCAAAAGTATTCTTCACAGAGCTAGAACAAATAATTTCACAATTTGTATGGAAATACAAAAAACCTCGAATAGCCAAAGCAAACTTGAGAAAGAAGAATGGAACTGGAGGAATCAACCTACCTGATTTCAGGCTCCACTACAAAGCCACAGTTATCAAGGCAGTATGGTACTGGCACAAAGACAGAAATATAGATTAGTGGAACAAAATAGAAAGCCCAGAGATAAATCCACACACATATGGACACCTTATCTTTGACAAAGGAGGCAAAAATATACAATGGATTAAAGACAATCTCTTTAACAAGTGGTGCTGAGAAATCTGGTCAACCACTTGTAAAAGAATGAAACTAGAACACTTTCTAACACAATACACAAAAATAAACTCAAAATGGATTAAAGATCTAAACGTAAGACCAGAAACTATAAAACTCCTAGAGGAGAACATAGGCAAAACACTCTCTGAAATACATCACAGCAGGATCCTCTATGACCCACCTCCCAGAATATTGGAAATAAAAACAAAAATAAACAAATGGGACCTAATTAACCTTAAAAGCTTCTGCACATCAAAGCAAACTATTAGCAAGGTGAAAAGACAGCCTTCGGAATGGGAGAAAATAATAGGAAATGAAGCAACTGACAAACAACTAATCTCAAAAATATACAAGCAACTCCTACAGCTCAACTCCAGAAAAATAAATGACCCAATCAAAAAATGGGCCAAAGAACTAAATAGACATTTCTCCAAAGAAGACATACAGATGGCTAACAAACACATGAAAAGATGCTCAAAATCACTCATTATCATAGAAATGCAAATCAAAACCACTATGAGGTACCATTTCACGCCAGTCAGAATGGCTGCAATCCAAAAGTCTACAAATAATAAATGCTGGAGAGGGTGTGGAGAAAAGGGAACCCTCTTACACTGTTGGTGGGAATGCAAACTAGTACAGCCACTATGGAGAACAGTGTGGAGATTCCTTAAACAACTGGAAATAGAACTGCCTTATGATCCAACAATCCCACCGCTGGGCATACACACTGAGGAAACCAGAAGGGAAAGAGACACGTGTACCCCAATGTTCATCGCAGCACTGTTTCTAATAGCCAGGACATGGAAGCAACCTAGATGTCCATCAGCAGATGAATGGATAAGAAAGCTGTGGTACATATACACAATGGAGTATTACTCCGCCATTAAAAAGAATAGAATGAATCAATTCTAATGAGGTGGATGAAACTGGAGCCTATTATACAGAGTGAAGTAAGCCAGAAAGAAAAACACCAATACAGTATACTAACACATATATATGGAATTTTGAAAGACGGTAACAATAACCCTGAGTACGAGACAGCAAAAGAGACACTGATGTATAGAAGAGTCTTATGGACTCTGTGGGAGAGGGAGAAGGTGGGAAGATTTGGGAGAATGGCATTGAAACATGTAAAATATCATGTATGAAAAGAGTTGCCAGTCCAGGTTTGATGCATGACACTGGATGCTTGGGGCTAGTGCACTGGGACGACCCAGAGGGATGCTATGGGGGGGAGGAGGGAGGAGGGTTCAGGATGGGGAGCACATGTATACCTGAGGCGGATTCATTTTGATATTTGGAAAAACTAATACAATTATGTAAAGTTTAAAAATAAAATAAAATTAAAAAAAAAAAATCCACAGGAGGCTTGACTCCCTTTAGGCCACTCAGTGGTCTCCAAGAAATACCCGTCGGGACTCGAGAGCAGAGCAGAGTCCTTTCCTTCCTCTCGAGATGAGGCCTGACTCCTCGGGTGTGTCTAAAATGCAACCCCGAGATCTCTGTCGCCCCTGGAGAGGAACATTAGGTCCTGGACACAAGCTTAGATGAGGTCTCTTTTGCCCCGAAGTGACTAGAGAACAATCCCTAGCTCTCTCTCGCAACTCCAATGGAAGATTGGACTTCCCTGGGCCAACACAAGAGGAAGCCTGAATTCCCCATCGTAACTCGAGAATCCCGCCGAAACTCGAGAAAAACCACATGGTTACCCCGTCATCGCAAGATGAGGCCCTTGCCCGCTACAGCGTCTAAAGAGAAGTCCCACGTTTC
This sequence comes from Bubalus kerabau, assembly GCF_029407905.1. Lineage (NCBI taxonomy): Eukaryota > Metazoa > Chordata > Mammalia > Artiodactyla > Bovidae > Bubalus > Bubalus kerabau. Next base: position 1,534,155 of record NW_026577886.1, on the reverse strand, counting down.
TTCTTGAAGTGTTTTCACACTTCAAGTGTGAAAACTTGGCACCCTTGATGCGATTCCAAAAGGTCCCCGACACCCTGGTCTTTCTCGAGGGGAACACCGAGGTTCCTGGTACGACTTCATCTGAGTCACTTCTCCCCTCCTGATTGCGACTGGAGGGTCGACTCCCGTGCTTTGTCTGGAAGGGGTTCCCAACCTTCCCGGCGCACCTCAGGATGAGGCCGGTCTAACGAGAATATTTGAGACGTAGCTTCATGGGTGGTAACACATGCCGAAAGACCCTGATTCCCCGGTCCGCTCTTGATAAGAACCCGATGCCCGGACACCTCTTCAAAGGCAACCCTGTGGAAGAAGGCACAACACGAAGGGGCACTGACACCCTCGTGCATCGTCCGGAAAAACCCGCAGATTCCAAACACAGTTCGACAAGTTGCCTGTCACCGTGTGAATAACTCGAGAGGCAAGCGTAGTTCCATTCCTCCTTACAAGACGAGGCATGACTCTCCTGTCCCAACTCTGCAGGGACCCTGCGATCAGAGTCAGAAATGGAGACGAACCCTGAGGTTCCTGCCTCCACTCGAGATGAGGCCCTCTTCTATTGCACCAAACCCAGTGGAGTCCCGAGAGGGCCCTCCCAACTCCAGGGTATAGCTGACTTCTCAGAGGCACACTGAGAAGCTCCCTGAGGCCACCGGCACTAGTCGAGGGAACCCAGGGTTTACTGCCGTGACCCAAGAAACACCTTGAAAGTCCTTCTTTAACGGTTCTTGAGGCCCGATACACCTTCCATGACTCTAGAGCAATGACGCGCTCCCCCTCGCAATGCGCATGGAGACCTGACTTCCCAAGCGCCACATGAGAGGCTCCCTGAGCTCCCCGTAGTACCTCATGAGAAACCCCACACTGGCGCTGCAGCTCGAGAAAACCCACGAGACGCCCCCTTCATCACGAGATGATGGCCTTCTTTTCCTGCATGGCCTGGAGAGCAATCACGAGTCCTCTCTCCAAACTCCACAGGAGGCTTGACTCCCTTTAGGCCACTCAGTGGGCTCCAAGAGATACCCGTCGCAACTCGAGAGGAGAGCGGAGTCCTTCACTTCCCCTCGAGACAAGGACTGACTCCCCGGGTGCATCAGGAAAGCAACCCCGAGATCCCTGTCCCCCCTGGAGACGAACATGATGTCCTGGACACAAGCCTAGATAAGGTCTCTTTTGCCCTGCAGTGACTCAAGCGCAATCCCTAGCTCTCCCTCGCAACTCGAATGGAAGACTGGACTTCCCTGGGCCAACACAAGAGGAAGCCTGAATTTCCTGACCTAACTCGAGAATCCCGCCACAACTCGAGAAAAACGACGTGGTTAACCCGTCACCACAAGATGAGGCCCTTGCCAGCTACAGCATCTCAAGAGAAATCTCACGTTCCGTCTTGAAGTTTGAAACGGCACTTAGCACCTTTGATGCGACCCCAGAAGTTCCCCGACATCCCAGTTTTACTCGAGGGGAACATCGAGGTTCCCGGCACCACTTCATCTGAGCCCCTTCTCCCCTCCTGATCGGGACAAGAGGGTCGATTCACTTGCTTTGTCTGAAAGGGTTACCGACCTTCCTGGTGCACCTCAGGTTGAGGTCCGTCTCAAGAAGAAATTCGAGACGTAGGCTTGTGGGTGGTGCCACATGCCGAAAGACCCTGATTTCCTGGTCTGCTCTTGATAAGAACCTGAAGGCTGGATACCTCTTCGAAGGCAACCCTGTGTATGAAGGCAAAAAACAAAGGGGAACTGACACCCCCATGCATCGTCCAGATAAAACCGCAGGTTCCACACACAGCTCGACAAGTGGCCTGTTATCCGGTGAACAACTCGAGAGTCCAGCGGAGTTCCATTCCTCCACACAAGACGAGGCCTGACTCTCCTGTCCTAACTCTGTAGGGACTCTGTGTTCAGAGTCAGAAATGGAGAGCAACCCTGAGGTTCCTGCTTCAAATCGAGATGAGGCCTTCTTCTGACAAGGTCCAGCCTCGGCTGGTCCAGGGTTTTCGAAGGGGAGACAGAGTAGGCGACCTATTGATTTATTTATCAAAGATATAAAGAGTAATAGAATGAGGATATCTCAGTAGGAAAATTTAGTGGAGAAAAGAAGCTGAGTAGCTTGGTTTATGCGGAAAATCAGTATAACCCGTGACACCAGGTTAGCTCTGACCACGGAGGCCGCAGGCTCCCTCTCGAATAGCGAAAAGTGCCCCACCTTAGACACCTTCTCAAGTGGTCTTCGAAGCCCAGGCAAATAAATGGTCGCAGAGGATATCCGCGCTCCAGATGGACACTCATCTGAAAATTGAGGGGAAGAATGACATTAGGAGACTAAGCGTTGGCAATCAAGGCCAGTAGCTTTATTTTCAACAGGGGTTTTTTTACCCTAAGTTACACATAGAGGATAATGGGGATGCAAAGTCAGCAGCCTTTGATCCTTATCAAAAACCAGGGTTTCTTTCCTGCAAATGTATCGTATACAAATGGTTTAGGTGATTTACATCATCTTCTAGCCAGAAGACCTATTAACATTTTATGACTCTTGACAAAGACTTATCAACCGTAAGACTTATTTTCTCTAAGAGTAATTATTTTAAGGTTTGGCCCCATCTTTCGAAGATAAAATTGCATTCCTATAGGGCAGATGTGTAATGGGTTTACAACAAAGGAAAGAATTTATTACCTTAAGGGTCTAAAGTTAGTAACACCAAGGCCACTACTTATTTTTTCTACATACCAACTATATTAATTAATACACATTCAAGGATACAATTCAGGGGATGTGGAAACTTGGCAACAAGCATTGGTTCATCAATGAAATCTTTTACTAGTTTTATTCTGACAGTTTCTAACTCTCTGAGAGGCTCTAAGCTATTTGAATATCTTAAGCTTCCCGTGCCTCTCAAGGCTCGGAGACTGTAAACAATTGTATGCCTTGCTGTAGGAGACCGGGTAAACTTGTCAGGCGAGTTAGAGAGCCATCTGACGTGTTTGGATTTAAACACTCCTAATTGCCCAGGAACTTTATTAATTGGAGCTGTAAGTTAGCTTTTTGACAGAAAGAGTGAGATGGTGGTGGGGGGCAGCCCCCAGTAAAGTCAGAGGTGAGAGCACAAGCAATAAAGTAGGCAGACTCTGGTTTTGGGGGGTAGATGCTCAAGAATATCCGGGAGGACTCCCGAGGCTCGATCCCGCCTTTGTGTATGCCCAGCCTCCTTCCTCATGACCTTTGTCACGAGTGGAATGTCTCTCGCCGGCTCCCGGCATCTCCCCGTTTTTTATTTCTTAAAACAGCCAGATGTAGCTCAGTCGCGAGCCTTTGAATACTCTGCTGAAGAATCCTGACAATACAAGGAAGAATGATTATGAGAAGCAGAATTAAAGCAGCCACCGCAGCATAGCTAATGACATTAGACAGAATATTCTTTCCTGAGATGTAGTTAGGGAAAGTATGGAAGAAATCATTTGCTGTTCCAGCAGCAGTAAAATCTAATCGGGAGTGCTCCATGGTTGCTATTTGATAGTGAAGTTTCCCTACGTCTCAACCAATGTCAGAGCTGTTCCAGATACCTGAAATATGGTTTTTAATCTTTTCCCATTCAAAATCTGTCTCATTTACTTTCAGGGGTGTTACACATATCCACCGATAGTCAGCATGACAAGACAATGCCATTTTCAACTTTAAAGCCTGCAATTCAGTCCCAATATGTATTACTGCTTCCTCTAGGGCATCTACCCTCATTTCTAATTTTCTCTCTATAGCTTTCTGTGTTGCCAATGTTAAAGAAACATTTTTGGACATAGAATCAACATATTGAGCAGTATGTACTTGTTGAGTCAATGATATTGCTGCCACAGTAACAGAAGTGATTGCACTTATCAAAGCTGCTGTTCCCAAGATAAGTAAGCCCACAAACCGTCGTGTTTGCATTAAATCCTGTAGTTGTTGTAATACAGCAAGACCATAATTCAATAAGTGGTTACATCATAAGATAAGGTGGATGTTGTAGCATTACAAAGGAGCAAACATTATATTGAGGGTTTAAACAAGATGAACCAGGGAGCAGCTGTAGGCGTCGGCCCAGGGGAGCAGTGTCCCCAGCATCAGGAGGCAGAACGCGAGCGGCAGGCTGTGGGCCAAGGCGCCTATGGTGGGCGGAGGGGCAGGGTTCGTGGTTTAGGGCTAGCCGCCACCGCTTGGGCTCAAGGCGGTCCCCTTTTGCCAGTGGGGCCACGCTGGTCTGGATGGCACTCCGCAGGTGCGCTTTCCTCTCTGGCCCTCACTCGCTGCACAGACTTCTTTGCTCTAGGTCACGGGGTGCAGCGAGGAGGGTGCGAGGCGCTGCTGGTGGCATGGAGGCGAGAGCTGGCTGGGGGAGGGGGAGCAAGTTAGTGCGCACGCCGCGAACCTGGTCTTTGGGGAATGTGACATGACGAATTTGTCTGAGATCCAAACCGGAGAATCTGCATTCTGTAGAAATATACAAGCATACCCTCTCCCACAAGCTAGCAACACATCTGGCTTTTTCACTCTCCCGTAAGGAGGCCTTTTTACTTGACCAGGGGCCGAGTCGTAGCCTGTAATTCAGGCATCTAGTGTCTCATCATTGTAGTCTGCCCCTGTGTGTTTACGTTTAAGTGATTAATTACAATTGGAACATAACTTCACTATTTGTCTAGCTGTTTCCCTATGGATATGTTAATTTAGGTCTAATGTTTAGTTTAGGTCTCTGTATAAATTTAAGTAATAAATGTATAACCTCCTTATCTCATTTTGGTATACAGGTATACAGATATACCTAAATGCAAAATGCATTTATATATGTATTTATATATGGCAACAAGTATAAAGTTATTGACATATAATATATATAAATCAATATACTTGAATTAATCTTTATAATTAATATATTAATTAATATATATTACAACAATACAACACATACACAGCTAATACCAACCAACACAAACCAATATACTGTAATAATACATGTCACACATTTATAATTATACAGTATATAGAACATATATCATCACAGCACATCAATCCATACCAATTAATATCAGCCACACACACATTATATTACTGCCATATATATTTAATTATACAGTATATATATATATGTGTGTATATAGTATACATATTAATTTATATACAAATTAATTAAGTGTAGATCTATAAATAGAATTAGGTATACCTTTATTATATTTTATTTATACCCATACCTAATTAGGCAAACTGTAATTAGGCAAATACATTTATATTATGTATTTATAACAATATATAAAGTATTGTTAAATGTACCACCTGTACAGCATCTCCACCCCACATACCACTTTCTCTAATCCCACGAACTCATTTTCAGTATTATGTGTTGGCCAGGAGCTGGGCCAGTCTTTCCCAGCAATGTTAAGAGACGTCTGTTCCTGTGTCTAATAGCCCTGGCGTTTTATTCTCTTGAATTAAAAGATCTTTTAAAGGCCTTGGAACTGTAATTTCCTGCACCCAAAAGGCTACATCACTAGATCCAAATGTTTTGTGGCTCTTAGCTTGAGAAGTCAAGTTTTTCCTTGTCTGATAGTAAGGTAAAAGTAAAAGCTGTGTTACTCTTTGACCTTTATTAATTTGTACAGTTTTGATAGGCAGTGAGATCAAGACTTTAATTTCTCAATATCATCAGAATCTACTACACCATGCACCAGCGAAATTTCTTTTCTTTCTTTTTTTTTTTTTTTTGTTTAATTTTTTTTTTTAAAGAAAGCGAGCTACGCCCCAGGACAAATCTTACAATGTCCTCAGATAGGGGGCCAGCCACTCCGGTTGGAATTGGAGTAAGCGGCACATCAGGGGTTAATATTGTTATTAAATCTCCTTGCCTTTTCGCTTTTCTCCTAGCCTGGGTGAGACCCCCCTGAGGGAGTTTTCTCCAAGGAGCACGCTCTGAATATTGTGTACTAAAAGCTCCTTTGTTTAAAAAACTTTTTATCTTCCTCAGTCTTAGGCAACACTTTGGGAGGCTTTGGGGGCAAAGTGGGGAACTCCTGGGTCCTGGGAGGCACAATCGAAGGCGGTGGCGGTCGCCTTAAATCACAAAGTGGTGGATAAGTTTTTTAAAGGTTTGCACAGAGGGGGAGGGAGCTCGCCAGGGCTCTCGGCCGCAGCGTCCTGTAAGCCCTCTCCTTCCTCGGGAGGTAGACCACTTTCTCCCTCCTTTTTTTTTTTTTTTTCAATGGCAGAAAATATGATCTGTGCAGTAAATGGAGACTCACCACCATCCACCTCTATAGCCTCCCCCATAGGCTATTTAACAGCCTCGTGACGGAGGTCCAGGACATTTCTAATCATATTCAACAGTCAATAAATATTTGTCTATTCTTTGATGCAGAGAAATCCATTTTTAATTTTTTTTTTTAATTTTAGAGAATATTTTTATTTATTTTGTAACCTCTTTACCCTGGCTAAACTGCAGAGGGGACTAGAAAAGAAGCCTCAAGGTGAGGATCAAGTTCATCCTTGGGACTAGAGAAAATCCTTCTCCGGGAAACTCCTAGCAGTGGCCCTTTACCCTGACATGGAGGAGGAGGCATAGGGGGATGGGAGCGTCCCGAAGTTTTCCTCTTCTGTTCCGGAGATCCTTTAACTGTTTGGTAACTAAATCTTACGAACTGTCTGATCGGGGATGTTTCCCTCAACCTCCTAGGAGCGGATGGTCTGATTAGGGATGTTTTCTTAAACTTTTAGGAGCATCTTTAGCTAAAAAAAAACCAATCCTCATCAGAATGGCATCGAGCTGCTCTTTCCTCTAAACCTTTTTCAAATTGAGGGGAGAGCTGATCTTTCTTTTCATCCCTATCTTTTACATGCTCATTGGCAGTCATAGCGGCTAGCCATTCATTTAGCTGTCGATAGCTAGGTATAGCCTCTTCATTTTCACTTTTCTTTATAACAGGTACCTTTTCAGATTTGCTTTTTTGTTTACCAGGTAGTTTTCCAACTTTACTTTCCTCTTTAACAGGTACCTTTTCAAATTCATGAGCTGGATCTAAAACATCTCTAGTCATATTCCACAGAGGAAAGGTGTAAGTAGGGATTTTTTCCAAACCTTGCTGAGCACAATAAGCTCTTAGCTGTCTTCCTAGTTTTTTCAAGATACCTAGGTTAACAGTGCCTTGTTGTAGAAACCAAGGGCAGTGGTCTTGTACAAATGTAAAAAATGATTGAATGGAAGATGTTTTAACCTTGATTCTTCTTTTACTTAATAACTGTAAAATTACTCCTATAAAGAGCTGTCTTTCATTTGATTCAGTGTTGCCCATGTCAGAAAATTAAGGATAGTAAAAGATTTTGCTTTTAGCTATCTAAAGATTAGGCCTTTTTTGTCAGCCTTTTTAGAAACCGTTTTTTCTCTCTAACTCTTCAACACTTCCCACTCCTCTCGCCCTGTCTATTCTACAGGGGGATCTGCAGCCCCCTAAGTGGGATCCTATCTGTCCCCAAAACTGAACCCTGGGGGAATGGGGTTGGGGATTTACCTTCGAAATGCCTGTCTCGGGCGCCACCTGCAGAGGTCCAGCCCCAGCTGATCCAGGGTATTCGAAGGGAAGATGGAGTAGGCGACCTATTTATTTATTTATTTATTCATCAAAGATATAAAGAGTAATAGAATGAGGATAGCTCAGTAGGAAAATTCAGTGGAGAAAAGCAGCTGAGTAGCTTGGTTTACGCGGAAAATCAATATAACCCGTGACACCAGGTTAGCTCTGGCCACGGAGGCTGCAAGTGCCCTCTAGAATAGAGGAAGGTGCCCCACCTTAGACACCTTATCGAGTGGGTCTTCGAAGCCCAGGCAAATAAATGGTCGCAGAGGATATCCGCGCTCCAGATGGACACTCATCTGAAAATTGAGGGGAAGAATGACATGGGGAGACCAAGCGTTGGCGAGCAAGGCCCGTAGCTTTATTTTCAACACAGGTTTTAATACCCTAAGTTACACATAGAGGATAATAGGGGATGCAAAGTCAGCAGTCTTTAATCCTTATCAAAAACCAGGGTTTCTTTTCTGCAGATTTATCGTATAAAAATGGTTTAGATGATTTACATCATCTTCTGGCCAGAAGACCTATTAACATTTTATGACTCTTGACAAAGACTTATCAACCATAAGAGTTATTTTCTCTAAGAGTAATTGTTTAAGGTTTGGCGCCATCTTTCGAAGATAAAATTGCATTCCTATAGGGAGGATGTGTAATGGGTTTACAACAAAGGAAAGAATTTATTACCTTAAGGGTCTAAAGTTACCAACATCAAGGCCACTACTTATTTTTTCTACATACCAACTATATTAATTAACACACATTCAAGGATACAATTCAGGGGATGCGGAAACTTGGCAAAAAGCATTGGTTCATCAATGAAATCTTTTACTAGTTTTATTCTGACAGTTTCTAACTCTCTGAGAGGCTCTAAGCTATTTGAATATCTTAAACTTCCCGTGCGTCTCGAGGCTGGGAGACTGTACACAATCATATGCATAGCTGTAGGAGACCGGGTAAACTTGTCAGGCGAGTTAGAAAACCATCTGAGGGGTTTGGATTTAAACACTACTAATTGCCCAGGAACATTATTAGTTGGAGCTGTAAGTTAGCTCTTTGACAGAGAGAGTGAGATGGTGGTGGGGGACATCCCCAGTAATGTCAGAGGTGAGAGAACAAAGCAATAAAGAAGGCAGACTTTGGTTTTGGGGGGTAGATGCTGAAGAATATACGGGGGAACTCCCGGAGTCTCGATCCCGCCTTTGCGTATGCCGAGACTCTTTCCTCATGACATTTGTCACGAGTGGAATGTCTCTCGCTGGCTCCCGGCAATCTTCCATTGCACCAAACGCAGTGGAGTCCCGAGAGGCCCCTCCCAAAACCACAGTATCAGTGTCTTCTCAGAGGCACCCTGAGCAACTCCCTGAGGTCACCGGCACAAGTCGAGGGAACACAGGGTATCCTGCCGCAACCCGAGAAAGACCTCAAGAGTCCGTCTTCAACGCGTCTTGAGGCCGGATTCCCCTACCATGACTCGAGAGCAATGACACGCTCCCCCTCGCCATGCGCATGGACACCTGACTTCCCTGGCGCCACATGAGAGGCTCCCTGAGCTCCCCGTCATACCTCGTGAGAAACCCCACACTGGCGCCGCAGCTCGGGAAAACCCATGAGACGCCACCGTCATCGCGAGATTGGGGACTTCTTTTCCTGCCTGACCTGGAGAGCAATCCCTGGTCCTTTCTCCAAACTTCACAGGAGGCTTTACTCCCTTTAGGTCACTCAATGGGCTCCAAGAGATACCTGTCGCGACTTGAGAGGAGAGCAGAGTACTTTGTTTCCCCTCGAGACGAGGCCTTACCTCGGGTGAGTCTGGAATGCAACCCCGAGATCCCTGTTGCCCCTGGAGAGGAACATTATGTCCTGGACAAAAGCCTAGATGAGGTCTATTTTGCCCTACAGTGACTCGAGAGCAACACCCATCTCTCCCTCGCAATTCGAATGGAAGATTGCTCTTCACTGGGCCAACACAAGAGGAAGTCCGAATTTCCCGTTGTAACTCGAGAATCCCGCCGCAACTCTTAAAAACCACGTGGTTCCCCATTCATCGCAATATGAGGCCTTTGCCCGCTACAGAGTCTCAAGAGAAGTCCCATGTTTCGTCATAAAGTTCGAAATGCTACTTGGCACCCTTGATGCGTCCCCAAAAGTTCCCCAATATACCGGTCTCACTCCAAGGGAACACCGAAGTTCCTGGCACCACTTCATTTGAGCCCCTTCTCCCCTCCTGATCACGGCAGGAAGGTCGATTCCCCTGCTTTGTCTAGAAGGGGTTCCCAACCTCCATGGCGCACCTCAGGATGAGGCCAGTCTCACGAAGAAATTCGAGACGTAGCCTCGTGTTGGTGCCACGTGCCGAAAGACCCCGATTTCTCGGTCTTGCTCTTGATAAGAACCCGATGCCCGGACACCTCTTCTAAGGCAACCCTGTGGATGAAGGCACTACACGAGGGGGCACTGGCAACCCTGTTCATCGTCCGGAAAATCCCACAGGATCCACATACAGCTCCACAACTGGCCTGTCACCCCTTAAACAACGAGAGAGGCAAGCGGAGTTCCCTTCCTCAGACAAGACGAGGCCTGAGTATCCAATCCCAACTCTGCAGGCACGCTTCGATCTGAGTCAGAAATGGAGAGGAAACCTGAGGTTCCTGCCTCAACCCGAGATGAGGCCCTCTTCCATTAAAACAAACCCAGTGGAGTCCCGAGAGGCCCCTCCCATCTCCACAGTATCCCTGACTTCTCCTAGGCATTCTGAGAAGCTCCTTGAGGCCACCGGCAAAAGTCGAGGGAAATAAGGGTTTCCTGCCACAACCGAAGAAAGACCTCAAGAGTCCTTCTTCAATGCGTCTTGAGGTCAGATTCCCCTACCATGGCTCGAGAGCAATAACGCGCTCCCCCTCGCCATGCACATGGAGACCTGACTTCCCTGGCGCCACACGAGAGGCTCCCTGAGCTCCCTGTCGTACCTCGTGTGAAACCCCACACTGGCGCCGCAGCTCGAGAAAACCCACAAGACCCCTCCGTCATCGCGAGATGAGGGCCATCTTTTCCTGCATGGCCTTGAGAGCAGTCCCAAGTCCGCTCTCCAAACTTCACAGGAGGCTTGACTCCTTTTAGGCCACAAAGTGGGTTCCAAGAGGTGCCCGTCGCAACTCGAAAGGAGAGCGGAGTCCTTTGCTTCCCTTCGACACGAGGCCTGACTCCCTGGGTGAGTCTGGAATGCAAACCTGAGATCCCTGTGGCCCTTGGAGAGGAACATTAGGTCCTGGACACAAGCCTAGATGAGGTCTCCTTTGCCCTGCAGGGACTCGAGCGCAACCCCCAGCTCTCCCTCACAACTCGAATGGATGATTGGACTTCCCTGGCCCAACACAAGAGGAAGCCTGACATCCCCGTTGTAACTCGAGAATCCCGCCGCAACTCGAGAAAAACCACGTGGCTCCCCCGTCATCGCAAGATGAGGCCCTTGGCCGCTACAGCATATCAAGAGAAGTCCCACGTTCCATCCTGAAGTACAAAACGGTACTTGGCACCCTTGATGCGACCCCCAAAGTTCCCTGACATACCGGTCTCACTCGAGGGAAACACCAAAGTTCACGGCACCACTTCCTGTGAGCCCCTTCACCCCTCCTGATCGCGACAGGAGGGTCAATTCCCATGCTTTGTCTGCAAGGGGTTCCCGACGTTCCCCGCGAACCTCCGGATGAGGCCGGTCTCATGAGGAAATTCGAAAAGTAGCCTCATGGTTGGTGCCACATGCTGAAAGGTGCCGAATTCCCAGTCCACTCTAGATAAGAACCTGACGCCCGGACATCTCTTCGAAGGCAACCCTGTGGATGAAGGCACAACATGAAGGGACACTGACATCCCCATGCATCGTCTGGAAAAACCCGCAGATTCCACTCACAGCTCCAAATGTGGACTGTCACCCCGTGAACAACTCGAGAGGCAAGTGAAGTTGCATTCCTTCACACAAGACGAGGCCTTACTCTCCTGTCCCAACTCTTCAGGGACCCTGCGATCGGAGTCAGAAATGGAGAGGAACCCTGAGGTTCCTGCCTCAACTAGAGAAGAGGCCCTCTTCCATTGAACCAAACACAGTGGTGTCCCGAGAGGCCCCTCCCAACACCACAGTATCCCTGAATTCTCAGAGGCTCCCTGAGAAGCTACCTGAGGTCACTGGCACAAGTCGAGGGAACCCAGAGTTTCCTGAAGTAACCCGAGAAAGACTTGGAGAGTCCTTTTTCAACGTCTCTTGATGCCCGATTCCCCTACCATGACTCCAGAGCAAGGACGCGCTCCCCTCGCCACAAGCAGGAAAACTGACTTCCCTAGTACCACACAAGAGGCTCCCTGAGTACCCCATCGTACCTCGTGAGAAAACCCACAGTGGCGCCGCAGTTCGAGAAAAACCACAAGATGCCCCCGTCAAGGAGAGATGGGGGCCTTCTTTTCCTGCCTGACCTGGAGAGCAATCCCTGGTCCTCTCTCCAAACTTCACAGGAGGATTGACTCCCTTTAGGCCACTCAGTTGGGTCCAAGAAATACCCGGTGCGACTCGAGAGGAGAGCGGAGTCCTTTGCTTCCCTCGAGAAGAGGCCTGACTCCCCGGGTGAGTTTGGAATGCAACCCCGAGATCCCTGTCGCCCCTGGAGTGTAACATTATGTCCTAGACACAAGCCTAGATGAGGTCTATTTTGCCCTACAGTGATCGAGAGCAACCTCCATCTCTCCCTCACAATTTGAATGGAAGATTGGGCTTCCCAAGGTCAAAACAAGAGGAAGTCTGAATTTCCCATCGTAATTCGAGAATTCAGCCTCAAGTCTTAAAAACCATGTGGTTCCCCCTTCATCGCAATATGAGGCCCTTGCCAGCTAGAGTCTCAAGAGAAGTCCCACGTTCCATCTTAAAGTTCGAAATGCTACTTGGCACCCTTGATGCGACCCCAAAGTTCCCCAACATACAGTCTCAATCCAGGGGAAAACCGAAGTTCCTGGCGTCTCCAGGGAAGTCCCATGTTCCGTCCTTACGTGCTAAACGGTACTTGACAACCTTGATGCGACCGCAAAAGTTCCCCGACACGCTGGGTTCCCTCGAGGGGAACACCGAGGGTCCCGGCACCACTTTATCTGAGCCCCTTCTCCCCTCCTGATCGCGACAGGAGAGTCGATTCCCCTGCTTTCTCTGGAAGGGGTTCCCGGCCTTCCTGGCGCACCTCAGGATGAGGCCGGTCTCAGGAGGAAATTCGAGACTAGCCACGTGTGAGGTGCCACGTGCCAAACGACCCTGATCTTCCGGTCCGCTCTTGATAAGAACCCGATGCCCGGACACCTCTTCGAAGGCAACCCTGTGGATGAAGGCAGAACACGAAGGGGCACTGACACCCCCGTGCATCATCTGGAAAAACCCGCAGGGTCTACACACAGCTCGACAAGGGGCCTGAGACTCCGGAACAACTCGAGAGGCAACCAGAATTCTATTCCTCAGACAAGACGAGGCATGACTCTCCTGTCCCAACACTGCAGGGACCGTGCAGTCGGAGTCAGAATCGGAGAGGAAGCCTGAGGTGCCTGCCTCCCCTTGAGATGAGGCCCTCTTCCATTGCGCTGAACCCAGCAGAGTCCCGAGAGGCCCTGCCAACTCCACAGCATCACTCACCTCTCAGAGGCACCCTGGGAAGTTCCCTATTGTCCCCTGCAGAAGTCGAGGGAAACGAGGGTTTCCAGCCGCAACCCGAGAAAGAACTCGAGAGTCCTTCTTCAACGCGTCTTGAGGCCCTAGTCGCTTCCCATGACTCGAGAGTGATGACCAGCTCCCCCTCGTCATGCGCATGGAGACCTGACTTCCCTGGCGCCGCACGAGAGGCTCCCTGAGGTCCTCGTCGTGCCTCGTGAGAAAACCCCCATGGGCGCCGCAGCCTGAGGAAACCCATGAGACCCCCCGTCATCGCGAGATGAGGGCCTTCTTTTCCTGCCTGGCCTGGAGAGCAATCCTGAGTCCTCTCTCCAAACGGAAGAGGAGGCTTGACACCCTTGAGTGCACTCAGTGGGCTCCAAGAGATCCGTGTCTCAACTTGAGAGGAAAGCAGAGTCCTTTGCTTCCCCTCCAGGCGAGGCCTGACTCCCCGGGGGAGTCTGGAATGGAAACCCGAGATCCCTGTCTTCCCTTGAGAGGAATATTAGGTCCTGGACACACGCCTCGATGAGGTCTCTTTGGCCCTGTAGTGACTCGAGCAGAACCCTCAGCTTTCCATCGCAACTCGAATTGAAGATTGCGCTTCCCAGGGCCAACCCAAAAGGAAGCCTGAAATCCCCGTCGTTTTCGAGAATCCCGACGCAACTCGAGAAAAACGACGTGGTTCCAACGTCTTCACAGGATGAGGCCGTTGCCCGCTACAGCGTCTACAAGGAAGTCCCATGTTCCACCCTGAAGTGCGAAACGGCACCTGACACCCTTCATGCGACCCCCAAAAGTTCCCCGACACGCCGGGTTCCCTCGAGGGGAACACCGAGGGTCCCGGCACCACTTCATCTGAGCCCCATCTCTCCGCCTGATCGCGACAGGAGAGTCGATTCCCCTGCTTTGTGTGGAAGGTGCTCCCGGCCTTCCCGGCGCACCTCAGGATGATGCTGGTCTCACGAGGAAGTTCGAGATGAGCCACGTGGGTTGTGCCACATGCCGAACGACCCCGATTTCCCGGTCCGCTCTTGAAATGAACCCAATGCCCGGACACCTCTTTGAAGGCAACCCTGTGGGGGAAGGCACAAAACGAAGGGGCACTGACACCCCCATGCATCTTCTGGAAACACCCGCAGGTTCCACACACAGCTCGACAAGGGGCCTGAGACCCCCTGAACGACTCGAGAGGGAAGCAGAGTTCCATTACTCAGACAAGACGAGGCCTGACTCTCCTGTCCCAACTCTGCAGGGACCCTGCGGTCGGAGTCAGAAATTTAGAGGAAGCCTGAGGTTCCTGCCTCCAATCGAGATGAGGCCCTCTTTCATTTCGTCAAACCTAGCGGAGTCCCGAGAGGCCCCTCCAGCTCCTCAGTATCCCTCACCACTCAGAGGCACCTGGAAAGTTCCCTAAGGTCCCTGGTAGAGGTCGAGGGAAACGAGTGTTTCCCGCCCCAACCCAAGAAAAACCTGGAGAGTCCTTCTTAAATGCGTCTTGAGGCCCTAGTCCCTCCCATGACTCGAGAGCAATGACGCGATCTGCCTGGCCACACGCATGGAGGCCTGACTTCTCTGGCGCCGCACGAGAGGCTCCCTGAGCTCCCCATCATATATCGTGAGAAACCCCACACTGGCGCCGCAGCTCGAGAAAACCCATGAGACGCCCCCGTCATCACGAGAGGAGGGCCATCTTTAACTGCATGGTATGCAGATCAAGCGTGAACCTTCTGTCCAAGCTACACAGGACGCTTGAATCCCTTTAGGCCACTCATATGGCTCCAAGAGTTACGCGTCGGGACTCGAGAGGATAGTGGAGTCCTTTGCTTCCACTCGAGACGAGGCATAACCCACCGGGTGAGACTGGAATGCGACCCCGATATCCCTGTCGCCCCTGGAGAGGAACATTACGTACTGGACCCAAGCCTAGATGAGGACTCTTTGCCCTGAAGTGACTCGAGAGCAACCCCCAGCTCTCTCTGACAAGTTGAATGGAAGATTGGACTTCCTGGGCCAACACAAGAGGAAGCCTGAATTCCCCGTCGTAACTCGAGAATCCAGCCTCAACTCGAGAAAAACCACGTGTTTCCCTCGTCATCGCAATATGAGGCCCTTGCCCGCTACAGCATCTCCAGAGAATTCCCACGTTCCGTCTTGAAGTGCAAAACTGTACTTGGCACCCTTGATGCGACCTCAAAAGTGCAGTGACATACCGGTCTCACACGAGGGGACCACCGAGGTTCCCGACACCACTTCATCTGAGACCCTTCTCCCCTTCTGATCGCGACCGGTGGGTCGATTCCCCTGCTTTGTCTGCAAGGGGTTCCCAACCTTACCGGCGCACCTCAGGATGAGGCCGGTCTCCCGAGGAAATTCGAGACATAGCCTCGTGGGTGGTACCACATGCTGAAAGACCCCAATTTTCCGGTACGCTCTTGAAAAGAACCCGATGCCCAGACACCTCTTTGAAGGCAACCCTTTGGATGAAGGCACAACACGAAGGGGCACTGACACCCCCGTGCATCGTCCGGAAAAACCCGCAGGTTCCAAACACAGCTCAACAAGTGGCCTGTCACTCCGTGAACAACTCGAAAGGCAAGCGGAGATCCATTCCTCCACAGAAGACGAGACGTGACTCTCTTGTCCATACTCTGCAGGTACCCTGCGACCCGAGTCAGATATGGAGAGGACCCCTGAGGTTCCTGCCTCCATTCGAGATGAGGCCCTCTTCGATTGCACCAAACCCAGTTGAGTAACGAAAGGCCCCTTCCAAATCCAGTGTCCCTGACTTCTCAGAGGCACCCTGAGAAGTTGCCTGAGGTCACCGACACAAGTCGAGGGAACCCAGGGTTCCCTGCCGCAACCCGAGAAAGACCTCGAGAGTCCTTCTTCAATGCGTCTTGAGGCCCGATTCGCCTACTATGACTGGAGAGCAATCACGCACTCCCCTTCACCACATGCACGGAGACCTGACGTCCCTAGCACCACAAGAGAGGCTCTCTGAGCTCCCCGTCGTACCTCATGAGAAATCTGATACTGGCGCCACAGCTGGAGAAAACCCACGAGACGCCCCCGTCATCGCGAGATGAGGGCCTTTTTTCCTGCATGGTCAGGAAAACAATCCCTAGTCATCTCTCCAAACTCCATAGGAGGCTTCACTCCCTTTACGCCACGCAGTGGGCTCCAAGAGATACCCGTCGCGACTCGACAGGAGAGTGGAGTCCTTTTTTTCCCCTCAAGACGAGGCCTGACTCTCCGGGTGAGTCGAGAATGCAACCCTGAGATCCCTGTCGGCCCAGTAGTGGAACACTAGGTCCTGGACACAAGCGTAGATGAGGTCTATTTTGCCCTGCAGTGACTGGAGAGCAATCCCCAGTTGTAACTTGCAACTCGAATGGAATACTGGATTTTCCTGGTGCCACACAAGAGGCTCCCTGAGATCCCCGTGGTACTTCATGAGACACCCCACACTGGCGCCGCAGCTCGAGAAAACCCACGAGATGCCACCGTCATCTCGAGATGAGGGCCTTCTTTTCCTGCATGGCCTGGAGTCCAATCCCGAGTCCTCTCTCCAAACTCCACAGGAGGCTTGACTCCCTTTAGTACACACATTGGGCTCCAAGAGATACCCATCGCGACTCGAGACGAGAGCGGAATTCTTTGCTTACCCTCGAGCTGAGAACTGACTCCCCGGATGAATCTGGAATGCAAACCCGAGATCCCTGTCGCCCCTGGAGAGCAACATTAGATCCTGGACACAAGCCTAGATTAGGTCTCTTTTGCCCTGCAGTGACTCTAGCGCAATCCCCAGCTCCCCCTCGCAAACCGAATGGAAGATTGGATTTCAAGGCCAACAAGAGGAAGCCTAAATTCCCGCTCATGACTCGAGAATCCCGCCGCATCTTGAGCAAAACCACGTGGTTCTCCCGTCATCGCAAGATGAGGCCCTTGCCCGCTACAGCGTTTCAAAAGATGTCCCAGGTTCCATCTTGAAATGCGAAACGGTACTTGGCACCCTTGATGCGACACCAAAAGTCCCCCAACATGCCGGTCTCACTCAAGGGGAACACCAAGGTTCCTGGCACCACTTCATTTAAGCCCCTTCTCCCCTCCTGATCGTGACCGGTGGGTCGATTCCCCTGCTTTGTCTGCAAGGGGGCCCGACCTTCCCTGCACAACTCAGGATGAGGCCGGTCTCATGGGGAAATTCGATACGTAGCTTTGTGGGTGGTGCCGCTTGCTGAAAGACTCCAATTTCCCGGTCCGCTCTTGATAAGAATCCGATGCTCGGACACCTCTTGGAAGGCAGCCTTGAGTATGAAGGTACAACACGAAGGGGCACTAACACACCTGTGCATCATTCGGAAAAACGGGCAGGTTACACACACAGCTCGACAAGTGGCCTGTCACCTCGAGAACAACTCGAGAGGCAAGAGGAGTCCCATCCTCCAGAAAAGACGAGGCCTGACTCTCCTGTACCAACATGCAGGGACCTTGCGATCTGAGTCAGAAATGGAGAGGAACACTGAGGTTCCTGCTTCAACTCGAGATGAGTCCCTCTTACATTCCACCAAATGCAGAGGTGTCTCGAGAGGCCCCTCCAAACTGCACAGTATCCCTGACTTCTCAGAGGCACTCTGAGAAGCTCCCTGAGGTCGCAGGCACAAGTCAAGGGAACCCTGGGTTTTATGCAGTGACCCGAGAAAGACCTCGAGAGTCCTTCTTCAACCCGTCTTGAGGCCCGATTACCCTACCATGACTCGAGAGCAATGACGAGCTCCCCCTAGCCATCTCATGGGGACCTGACTTCCCTGGCGCCACACGAGAGGCTCCCTGAGCTCCCTCTCGTACCTCGTCAGAAACCCGGCACTAGCGGGGCAGTCTAGAAAACCCACGAGACGCCGCCGTCATCGCGAGATGAGGGCCTTCTTTTCCTGCATGGCCTGGAGAGGAATCCCGAGTCCTCTATCCAAACAGCACAGGAGGCTTGACTCCCTTTAGGGCACACAGTGGGCTCCAAGAGATACCCATCGCGACCCAAAAGGACAGCAGAGTTCTTTGCTTCCCCTCGAGACGAGGCCTGACTCCAAGGTGAGTCTGGAATGCAACCCTGAGATTTCTGTCGAGTCTTGACATGAACATTAGGTCCTGCACACAAGCCTTGGTGGGGTCTCTTTTGCCTTCAGTGACTAGAGCGCACCTCCAGCTCTTCCTCGAATCTCGAATGGAAGATAAGACTTTTGTGGGCCAACACAAGAGGAAGCATGAATTCCCTGTGGTAACTCAAATATCCCACCGCAACTCGAGAAAAACCAAGTGGTTCCGCAGTCATTCCAAGATGAGGCCCTTGCCCGCTGGAGCACCCAAAGAGAAGCCCAACGTTCCATTTTGAAGAGCGAAACGGTACTTGGAACGCTTTATGCGACCTCAAAAGTTACCCGACATACCTGTCTCACTTGAGGGAAACACCGAGGTTCCCAGCAGCACTTCATCTGGGGCACTTCTCCCCTAATGATCACCACAGGAGGGTCGATTCCTCTGCTTTGTCTGGAAGAGTTCATGACCTTCGCGGCACACCTCAGGATGAGGCCGGTTTCATGAGGAAATTCGAGACAACCCACGTGGGTGCTGCCAAATGCTGAACGACCCCGATTTCCCAGTCCGCTCTTGATAAGAACCCGATGCCCGGACACCTCTTCGAAGGCAACCCTGTGGATGAAGGCACAAATTGAAGGGTCACTGACACCCCCGTGCATCGTCTGGAAAAACCTGCAGATTCCACACACAGTTTGACAAGGGGCCTGAAACGCCATGAACAACTCGAGAGGCAAGCGGAGTTTCATTCCTCAGAAAAGACGTAGCCTGACTCTCCTGTCCCAACTCTGCAGGGACCCTGATGTCGGAGTCTGAAACAGAGAGGAAGTCTGAGGTTCCTGCCTCCCCTCGAGATGAGGCCCTCTTCCAATGCGACAAACCCAGCGGAGTCCCGAGAGGCCCCGCCAACTCCACAGTATCCATCCACTCTCAGAGACACCCTGGGAAGTTCCCTAATGTCCCCGGCAGAAGTTGAGGGAAACGACTTTTCCCGCCACAACCCGAGAAAGACCTCGAGAGTCCCTCTTCAACGCGTCTCGAGGCCCTAGTCCCCTCCCGTGACTCGAGAGCCATGACGCGCTCCCCCTCGCCACACGCAGGGAGACCTGACTTCCCTGGCGCCGCACGAGAGGCTCCCTGAGATCCTCGTCGTGCCTCGCGAGAAAACCCCCAAGGGCGCCGCAGCTCGAGGAAACCCCTGAGACGCCCCCGTCCTCACGAGGTGAAGGGCCTTCTTTTCCTGCATGGCCTGGAGAACAATCCCGAGCCCTCTCTCCAAAATGAAGAGGAGGCTTGACTCCACTGAGGCCACTAGGGGGCTCCAAGAGATCCGCGTCGTGACACGGGAGGACAGCGGAGTCATTTGCTTCCCCTCGAGACGAGGCCTGACACCCCGGGGGATCCTGGAATGCAACCCCGAGATCCCTGCCTTCCCTGGAGAGGAACATTAGGTCCTGGACACACGCCTAGATGAGGTCTCTTTGGCCCTGCAGTGATTCGAGCGCAGCCCCCAGCTTTCCCTCGCCACTCGAATGGAAGACTGGGCTTCCCAGGGCCAACAGAGGAGGAAGCCTGTAATCCCCGTCGTCACTCGAGAATCCCACCGCAAATCGAGAAAAAAACACGTGGTTCCAACGTCTTCGCAAGATGAGGCCCTTGCCCACTACGGCGTCTCAAGGGAAGTCCCATGTTCCACCCTGAAGTGCGAAACGGTACCTGACACCCTTCGTGCGACAC
This sequence comes from Bubalus kerabau, assembly GCF_029407905.1. Lineage (NCBI taxonomy): Eukaryota > Metazoa > Chordata > Mammalia > Artiodactyla > Bovidae > Bubalus > Bubalus kerabau. Next base: position 1,514,028 of record NW_026577886.1, on the reverse strand, counting down.
CCAAAAGTTCCCCGACACGCCGAGTTCCCTCGAGGGGAACACCGAGAGTCCCGGCACAGCTTCATCTGAGCCCCTTCTCCCCTCCTGATCGCGACAGGAGAGTCGATTCCCCTGCGTGGTCCAGAAGGGGTTCCCGGCCTTCCCGGAGCACCTCAGGATGAGGCTGGTCTCACGGGGAAATTCGAGACGAGCCACGTGTGTGGTGCACATGCCAAACACCCCCGATTCCCTGGTCCGCTCTTGAGAAGGACCCGGGGCCCGGACCCCTCTTCGAAGCAACCCTGTGGGTGAAGGTACCACTTGAAGGGGTACTGACACCCCCGTGAGTCGTCCAGAAAAACCCGCGGTTTCCACACACAGCTCGACGAGGTGCGTGAGACCCCTGAGCAATTCGAGAGGCAAGCGGAGTTCCCTTCCTCAGACAAGACGAGGCCTGACTCTCCTGTCCCAACTCTGCAGGGACCCTGTGGTCGGAGTCCGAAACGGAGAGGAAGCCTGAGGTTGCTGCCTCCCCTCGAGGTGAGGCCCTCTTCCGTTGTGCCAGACCCAGCGGAGTCCCGAGGGGCCCCGCCAACTCCACAGCATCCCTCACCTATCAGAGGCACCATGGGAAGTTCCCTCAGGTCCCCGGCAGAAGTCGAGGGAAATGAGGCTTTCCCGCCGCAACCCCAGAAAGACCTCGAGTGTCCTTCTTGAACGCGTCTGGAGGCCCTAGTCCTCTCCCATGACTCGAGAGCCATGACGCGCTCCCCCTCGCCACGCGCACAGAGACCTGACTTCCCTGGCACAGCACGAGAGGCTCCCTGAGATCCTCGTCTTGCCTCGTGAGAAAACCCCCACGGGCGCCGCAGCTCGAGGAAACCCCTGAGAAGCCCCCATCCTCGCGAGGTGAGGGCCTTCTTTTCCTGCCTGACCCAGAGCGCAATCCCGAGTCCTCTCTCCAAACTGAAGAGAAGGCCTGACTCCCTTGAGGCCACTCAGTGGGCTCCAAGAGATCTGCGTCGCAATTTGAGAGGAGAGCGGCATCCTTTGCTTGCCCTCGAGGCTAGGCCTGACTCCCCGGGGGAGTCTGGAACGCCACCCTGAGATCCCTGTCTTCCCTTGAGAGGAACGTTAAGTCCCGGACACAGGCCTAGATGAGGTCTCTTTGGCCCTGCAGTGACTCGAGTGCAACCCCAAGCTTTCCCTCGCAACTCGAATGGAAGATTAGGCTTCCCGGGGCCAACACAAGAGGAAGCCTGAAATCCCCGTCGTAACTCTAGAACCCCGCCGCAACTTGAGAAAATCCACATGGCTCCAACGTCTTCGCAAGATGAGGCCCTTGCCCGCTACGGCGTCCCAAGGGAAGTCCCAGGTTCTGTCCTGAAGTGCGAAACGGTACCTGACTCCTTTCATGCAACCCCCAAAAGTCCCCCACATGCCGGTTTCCCTCGAGGGTAACACCGAGGGTTCCGGCCCCACTTCATCTGAGCCCATTCTCCCCTCCTGATGGCGACAGGAGAGTCGATCCCCCTGCGTTGTCTGGAAGGGTCCCTGGCCTTCCCGGCACACGTCAGGATGAAGCCGGCCTCACTAGGAAATTTGAGACTAGCCCCGTGGGTGGTCCCGCATGCCTAAAGACCCCGATTTCCCTGTCCGCTCTTGAAAAGAACCCGAGGCCCAGACACCTCTTCGAAGGCAACCCAGTGGGTGAAGGCACAACACGAAGGGGCACTGTCACCGTCGTGCATTTCCGGAAATACCCGCAGGTTCCACACACAGCTCAGCAAGGGGCCTGAGACCCCCTGAGCACCTCGAGAGGCAAGCGGAGTTCCCTTCCTCAGACAAGACGATTCCTGACTCTCCTGTCCCAACTCTGCAGGGACCCTGCGGTCGGAGTCCGAAACGGAGAGGAAGCCTGAGGTTCCTGCCTTCCCTGGAGATGAGGCCCTCTTCCATTGCGCCAAACCCACCGGAGTCCTGAGAGGCCCCTCCAACTCCACAGCATCCCTCATCTGTCAGAAGCACACTGGGAAGTTCCCTAAGGTCACCGGTAAACTTTTATTGCACAAGGTCCCCATGAAAAGGCCCACGCAGCAGGACAGCCACAGATTCTGTCTGCCATTAAAGGGCAGTAAGGTGCCCTCCCCTCTTCTTTGCTGCCTCGGTGGCCACCAGGGTGCAATTCGCGTACCCTTCCCTTTCCCATCCTAGCAGGTTCTCCAGGGCCCGCTGGCCTACAAAGTGCCAGAAGCAGGGCTGGGCCAGCCGGCCAGAATTCAGGGTTCTGTCCCTTGGACTTCCAGCGGACACTAGGCTGCTTGGGAAAACCGCCCAGACTCTGAGGTTTTTCAGCAGAGGGGTGGAGTGGTAAAGGCCTTGACCCCAAAGACGAGGCCTTTCTGCGACCGCCAGGTTGGGGAGCTCTGAGACTGTGCCAACACAGGGCGGAATACATGGTTCCCTGCTCCACGCAGTCCCCGTTCCCTTACCTGTGTTCCGCACCCCTCCGCTGTGGCCAATGGATGCCGATCCTTGGGGATCCAGGAGTTCACGAAATGGGCATTCCCAGCCGCAATGGCGACCCCCAACAGCACATCTGGAAAGCCCTCCCCCACCCCCGCCAGGAGCCGACCCCCACTGCGTACGGAACCCCACCCCGCCCCGCGCCGCCAGGTTTCGCCCCGGCCCTGCCGGGCTCCCGGCGGGTTCCCAGCCATATTGGCGACCCCCGGGAACACAACAGGGACCGACCCCCCACCCACAGCGAGCGGAATCTCGACCTGTGCTGACCAGGTTTACCCCACCCTGGCTGCGCTCCAGGCGCGTTTCCAGCCGCAGTGGCCATCTCCGAGAGCACAACTGGGAAGCCCTCCCCTACCCCCGCCAGGAGCCGACACCCGCCCTGGGCCGCCCGGGTTCGTCCCGCCCCTGCCGCGCTCCAGAGGCGCTGCCCACCTTCACCAGCGGCTCTCGGTGAGGCCCGTCCCCACGCCCGGTTCCAGGAGAGGCTCTCGGACCTCGCTGCTGCCGCCAGGTCAAACATGAGGACAATACATACACCCCACAGAGACAATCCAAGCTGTCTATGATTTAGGGATAAAATGAGGACTACAGAAAGGCAAGATGACCTGACCTAGGAGGGCCATGATATTCTATAGAACCAGACAAAGTTGGTTACCAAGGAAACTTTTTTCCTTGGAACCTGGAAAGCTGGTTCTTTGCATATGCAATGACCAACAATTAGCTTGTTACCCAAGCCTGCCTTACTGCCACCCCCATCCCCCCACTCCCCAGAAGACTGGCTCAAAGAAATATTTTAAATCTCAGGCGGAAACCTGGAAGATGTCTTGTCTGTCTGTTTGGTTTAAGGTATGGGTCAGTGTGAGCCTTGTGTTTTTTGATAATATTGCTCAAGTTCTGTGTTCTGATTTCAATGGTCTCAAGACAAGGCAGCCCTTCCAAATCAAACTGCTGGAAATACAAGAAAACATTGACCTAAATGAATGTCAGAGTCCCGTGAACTGGGAACTAGTCAATATTAAATATCTAGTATTTTTGGATTTGCTCCTCCATTATAGACATGTCTAAGAGTCAACAACATTAAGCACAACATGTTCATAGTGCCTAGGTTTCTTTTGAGGTAAAAATTGCTCTATTGTTATATCTGTCACAAGCTTGTCAGCAAGAAACTACCTGGAAACGACAACAACAAAAGTAAAAAATGTAAATGTGATATAAGCTTTTAGACAAACTCTTTACAATAATTATACTCTAAAATATCTGCCTCTCATAGTCTTGATTGAAGGCAGAGGAGAAGGGGATGACAGAGGATAAGATGGTTGGATGGCATCACTGACTCGATGGACATGAGTTTGAGCAAGCCCCTGGAGCTGGTGACGGACACAGAAGCCTGGCGTCCTTCAGGCCACGGGGTCCCAAAGAGTCAGACACCACTGAGCAACTGAACTGAACTGAACTAACAAACGTCTCTCCAGGTGTTTTGGTTACCCGAGTTTCTATCCTTGTGACGACAGTGTATTGAATAGCTAGGTCATTTCCAAATAAATGAAAGTTCTGAAACATTCACGACTTGAAAGGACCTCCCTTTTACACAGAAACAAAAGAGATTTTTGACTCTCCATGAATAGAGTCTGGCACCATCCTGACATGTTAAATGTAAGAAAGCAATTGTTTTGTTTTGTTTTGTTCTGTTCTTGGGGGTGGGGGGAGGGGGGCGGGCTATAGCCAATGCCAATATAAAAGTCAGTTCTTGGTTGCTGAAGGGAAATGTATGACTTGTTATTACAAGAAAGTATGTGGAATGCAATGGCACTTGAGGAAGGAAAACGAAGTAGTTCTGTCTTACAGGTGGCAGTTTCAGGATGGGAGAAGCAAAGGAATGGGTACAGAATGGGATAAGGAGGTTGTAGGGAAAGTGGACCCCCAGAAAAGAGTTCTGTGCCTAGCACAAGTTTTCTTGACATGTCGAACTGCTTTTGCTAATGGAGTTTAAGTTTCTTTACCTCTTAAGTGATCTCTTCTAGGTTGACCTAGAACAGAAATCTTTGGTTAGCTTTGGCTAAGTGGAGAAGTAGTGTTTCACGGTGACATATGTGATCCTTCCTGACTGTTTGCAGCCCTTTTGATATCGATGCAATGCTTCTGCTGCTGCTGCCGCCGCTGCTGCTGCTAAGTCGTTTCAGTTGTGTCCGACTCTGTGCGACCCCATAGACGGCAGCCCACCAGGCCCCGCAGTCCCTGGGGTTCTCTAGGCAAGAACACTGGAGTGGGTTGCCATTTCCTCCTCCCATGCATGAAAGTGAAAAGTGAACGTGAAGTCGCTCAGTGGTGTCCGACTCTTAGCGACCCCATGGACTGCAGCCTACCAGGCTCCTCCATCCATGGGATTTTCCACGCAAGAGTACTGGAGTGGGGTGCCATTGCCTTCTCCCATATCTATGCACAAGCCTGCCTAAATAATTGACTTCTAGCTAGCTTTGGGATGCCAATGACCATCCACCCTTACCAGGCAACAGAGAAGAGAAAAACACTTACCACAGGAGGTCCTGGTAAGGAAATAACAAGCTCCCGCCAACCAGGATTCTGCAGAGGTCAACAAGAGGTCAGTAAGAGATGGAAGACTGCAGTCCAGAGGTCCTAGCAACTTCCATCTTGCAGCAGAGACCCAGCATAGTCAAAACGAATTCAATGTTGCAAAAAATAAGTAAACAAATAAAGGACAGAAGTTCTTTGAACACATGACTGAGATTAGGGGTGAGGCAGTACATGTACGGTGCCTGGAAAATCTTAAAGTATGAAAAAGGAAAGAAATTAAAGACAACTATCAAGCTGTCCGAACTGATAAAAACGAAAGATTACACAGTTTTTTCTGTATATATTAGCAGATAATAATCTGAAAAGGAATTTAAAAAAATTCCCTTTCAATAATGTCAACATGAATACAACACTTTGCCATGGATGTAACGAGGATGAAAGACTGGCACACTGGAAATTATACACCCTGGCTGAAAACTATCCTGAATACATGGACAGATATTCCATAACAATGGAAAGACTTAAGATGGCAATACCATGGAATGCATCTTCAATCTGAAATGAAGATTTGATATGATTTGATCGCTCAGAGCTTTTGTGTCATCAATTGTTATTAAAGTATACATGAGATAGAGAAAGCTGCTGACTTAGACTTGAGGCGGGGTGTACGCCCTGCTGGTCTCTAGCCAGATATTCTACAGGCACTAGCAGTCAGCTAAGGAAAGAAAGGAACTGTTTCAGGGAATGGCACCAGGCCCCTCCCCCACGACATGCATTGAGATAATATTGGCAGCAGGTGAGTCATCCCGGGCCAAAACTTGATTGACATGAATCTTGAAGAAAGGCAGTATTGCAGGCAAATATATCATTTCCTTAACATAGATAAGGAGAACAAGCTAGGAGGCAAACATGCTGTTTTGTTCAAATCGCTTCTGAGCCTTTTGGGGGAACCGACCTGAAGCCAGAGTCTAGCGGAAATACATAGGATATTTACATCGCTTAAGACAAACATTTTCTTAGGAAAAAATGCATTGCTTAGCTCAAGGTTTGTCTGCGAAATTCTTACACATCAGGAGATGGCTCCGAGCTGGGTTTCCACACACAAGAACATCCATGCAAAGGACAAGCCTGCACAGCCCATCTGCCGACCTCCCGCACAGCCAGCAGCATTTCCAAGTGACCTCCTAAGGCCTTCCCCAAAATACAGGGGCACCTCTGGGTTTCCTGTTTCCCTCACTTCGAACACTTTTCTTAAAAAAAAAAAAAATCCTGCACACTTCTTGATAGAATGCCACAGTGCAAGGAATACAGTCCTTCAATATTTAAATCTCCATTTGCAAAACACTTGGAGCTTGGTTTTGTTTTGTTTTGTTTTTTAATTACACCACCACATAATTTAAAGCTTTTACACGTTCTAATTATTCAGTTCCAAAACACCAAACTTTTATTGCACAGGGTCCTCATGAAAAGGCCCATGCAGCTGGACAACCACAGATTCTGCCATGAAAGGGCAGCAAGGTGCCCTCCCCCCTTCTTTGCTGCCTGGGCGGTCACCAGGGTTTGAAATCCATGCACGCTACTAAGTTTGTAGGGTGCAATCCATGGACCCTTCCCTTTCCCATCCCAGCAGGTGCTCAAGGGCCCGCTGGCTTACAAAGTGCCAGAAGCAGGGCTGGGCCAGCCGGCCAGAGTTCAGTGTTCTGTCCCTTGGACTTCCAGAGGACACTAGGCTGCTTGGAAGAACCGCGCAGACTCTGAGATTTTTCAGCAGAGGGGTGGAGCGGTAAAGGCCTTGACCCCAAAGGCAAGGCCTTTCTGCGACCGCCAGGCTGGGGAGCTCTGAGAATGTGCCAACAGACGGTGGAATACTTGGTTCCCTGCTCCACGCAGTCCCAGTTCCCTTACCTGTGGTCCGCAGCCCTCCGCTGCACCCACGGGATGGCGATCCTTGGGGACCCAGGAGCGGACGAAATGGGCGTTCCCAGCCGCAGTGGCGACCCCCGGGAGCACAACTGGGACTGACCCCCACCCAAAGCCATCTGAATCTCGACCCCCGCAGCCCGGGTTTACCCAGTCCCGGGTGCGCTCCCGGCGCGTTTTCAGCCTCAGTGTCCACCTCCGAGAGCACAACTGGGAAGCCCGCCCCCAACCCCGCCAGAAGCCGACCCCCGCCCCACGCCGCCCGCGTTCGCCCCGCCCCTGCACGGTCCAGGTACCTTCCCAGCTTCTAGCGTTCACGCCCTGGTAGGAGCAGGATGTAGGAGTATGGGAGATGTGTCTGGAGCCTGACAGCCTCAGCTCCGCTCTGGCCTGCCCTTTGGACCTAGGAGCCAGGCCAACTTGCAGAGGGCTTAGGGCCCCATTGTATGCAAACTACCAAGGCCTACCGCAAGGAGAGCTCTGTCCGAGGGAATGGAAGCGCCCCAGGCTGCGTTCCCAAGCTGTTGCTTGGCAATGCAGACTCAGCAGTAAACGGAGGGAATCAGGCTCTCTGTAGCCGCAGCTTCACACACAGGTGTGTCTCCGTAGGAATCAAGAAAGATCCTGACAGAGTGAGGTTCATTAGGGCTATACTAAAGAGCAAAGGCTTGTCCATGTGGTCTTGCCTTCCCCTGTGCCTTTGGGTCTCCAGGCTCGGCCCCAGCTCCGTGGAAACAACCCCTCAGAAAATATCTTCAAGATCCACTTTTCCCAGTGTCTGGGAACCGGGGTTCGTAGGAGGAGAGAAAAGCACGCCTCCATCGGGAACAAAAAGGCAGCCCACCTGCCTGTGTTTTGAAGCCTCTATTTGGAAGGAATGGGTTAGCTTCTCCTAAAGGAGACCTCCAGATCTGCTCAGAAGTCGGTAATTCCAGAGGCAGGGTACTGGTTCCTGACTGCCCTTTGCTAGCCTTGCAAAGATATTCCTAGATTCTAGAGTTATTTTCCATGAAGGAGCAGGCTTCGGGAATGTGTCAGACGGGACTGGCTCCTTATTGACCTCAGCTCAGCTACTGCCTTTCCATTCAAACTAGGACAAGGCCCTACTTTATGAAGGGTAAGGGTCTTCTTCTTTGCAAACTGCCAAGGGCTACAGCAATGAGACTTCTGTCAAGGTGAGGGAAGCCTAAGAGGATGGATTCTCAAGCAGGTGCTTTGCCACAAAGCATCAGCACCCCACGGAGAGAATCAAGCTCCCTGTGCACCAATGTTGGGAGTGTAGCTTCACACACAGAGTTGTCTCTATAGGAGCCAAGAATGTTCCTGAGAGATTAGGTTCACTAAACCTCTCCTACAGAGCATAGACCTGTCCATGTGGTTTTGCCTTCCCCTGTGAGTTGGGTCCACGAGGTCCGCCACACCTCCGGGGAAACTGTCCCTGAGAAAAGATCTCCAGGAACCGCTTCGCCGAGGCTGGGAAATGCTGTTCACAGGAAGTAAAGCAAGCGAATCTCCTGCAGAGTAAAAGAGGCCTTACAGTCCCTGGAGGAGCAGGCTGCCAGAGTGTGTGAAACCTGACTGTTGCCTTACTGGCCTCAGCTCCGCCATTGCCTGTTCATCCGAGCTAGCACCCAGGCCTACTTGGAAAAGCGTTTGGGTGCAGATTTCTACAAAGTGCCAAGGGCTACAGCAGTGAGAATTCTCTCGGTGGTAAGGGAGAGCATTTTATGGATTCTCAAGCTGTTTTCTGAATGACAGCGTCAAAATGAACAGAGAGAATCAGGCTCTCTCTGTCCCTATGTTAGGTACGCAGCTTCACACACAGATGTGTCTCTATAGGAGCCAAGAATGCTCCTGAGAGATGAGGTTCACTAGAGGTCTGCTACAGAGCATAGACCTGTCCATGTGGTCTTGCCTTCCCCTGTGCCTTTGGGCCCCGGGCTCGGCCCCAGCTCCGTGGAAACAACCCCTGAGAAAATATCTTCAAGATACGCTTTTCCCAGAGGCTGGGAACTGGAGTTCATAGGAGGAGAGAAAAGCAAGCCTCCTTCGGGCACGAAAGGCCGCCAACCTGCCTGTGTTTTGAAGCCTCTATTTGGAAGGGATGTGTTAGCTTCTCCTAAAGGAGACCTCCAGATCTGCTCAGAAGTCGGTAATTCCAGAGGCAGGGTGCTGGTTCCTGACTGCCCTTTGCCAGCCTTGCAAAGACATTCCAAGATTCTAGAGTTATATTCCATGAAGGAGCAGGCTTCGGGAATGTGTCAGAGGGGAATGGCTCCTTATTGGCCTCAGCTCAGCTATTGCCTTTCCATTCAAACTAGGACAAGGGCCTACTTTATGAAGGGTAAGGGTCTTCTTCTTCGAAACTGCCAAGGGCTACAGCAATGAGACCTCTGTCAAGGCGAGGGAAGCCTAAGAGGATGGATTCTCAAGCAGGTGCTTTACTACAAAGCATCAGCACCCCACGGAGAGAACCAAGATCCCTGTTCCCCAATTTTGGGGGTGTAGTTTCACACACAGAGTTGTCTCTATAGGAGCCAAGAATGTTCCTGAGAGATTAGGTTCACTAAACCTCTCCTACAGAGCATAGACCTGTCCATGTGGTTTTTCCTTCCCCTGTGAGTTGGGTCCCCGAGGTCCGCCACACCTCCGGGGAAACTGTCCCTGAGAAAAGATCTCCAGGAACCGCTTCGCTGAGGCTGGGAAACGCTGTTCACAGGAAGTAAGGCAAGCGAATCTCCTGCAGAGAAAAAGAGGCCTTACTGTCCCTGGAGGAGCAGGCTGCCAGAGTGTGTGAAACCTGACTGTTGCCTTACTGGCCTCAGTTCCACCATTGCCTGTTCCTCCGAACTAGGACCCAGGCCTATTTGGAGAAGCGTTTGGCTGCGGATTTCTACAAAGTGCCAAGGGCTACAGCAGTGAGAATTCTCTCAGCGGTAAGGGAGAGCATTTTATGGATTCTCAAGCTGTTTTCTGAACGACAGGGTCAAAATGAACTGAGAAAATCAGGCTCTCTGTGCCCCTATGTTAGGTACGCAGCTTCTCACACAGAAGTGTCTCTGTAGGAGCCAAGAATGTTCCTGAGAGATGAGGTTCACTAGAAGTCTGCTACAGAGCATAGACCTGTCCATATGGTTTTGCCTTGCCCTGTGAGTTGGGTCCCTGAGGTCCGCCCCAGCTCAGGGGAAGGAGCCCCTGAGAAAAGATCTCCAGGGTCCGCTATTCCCCCAGGCTGGCAAACGCAGTTCACAGGAGGTAACACAAGCGAACCTCCTGCAAGGCACAACAGGCCTTAGTGTCCCTGGACGATCAGGCTGCAAGAGTGTGTGAGACCTGACTGGTGCCTTACTGGCCTCAGCTCCGCCATTGCATGTTCCTCCGAACTAGGACCCAGGCCTACTAGGAGAAGGGTTTGGGTATGGATTTCTAAATACTGCCAAGGGGTATAGCAATGAGAACTGTGTCACGGGTAAGGAAGAGCATTGTATGGATTTTCAAGCTGTTGTTTGAACGACAGCTTCAAAGCTGCACAGAGAGAATCAGACTCTGTGTCTCCATGTTCGGTACACAGCTTCACAGACAGGGGTGTCTCCATAGGAAACAAGAACGTTCCTGACAGAGTGAGGTTCACTAGAGCTCTCCTAGAGAGCAAAGACTTGTCCATGTGGTTTTTCTTCCCCTGTGCGTTTGGGGCTCCAGGCTCGGCCCCAGCTCCGTGGAAACAACCCCTGAGAAAAGATCTTCAAGATCCGCTTTTCCCAGAGGCTGGGATGTGGGGTACATAGGAGGCGGGAAAAGCAGGCCTCCTTCAGAGAGCAAGAGGCAGCCAAGCGGCCTGCGTTTGGAAGCCTCTATTTGGAAGAATGGGTTAGCTTCCCCTAAGGGAGACCTCCAGATCTGTTCAGAAGTCGGTAATTCCAGAGGCAGTGTGCAGGGTCCTGACTGCCCTTTGCCAGCCTTGCAAACACATTCCTAGATCTACAGTTATCTTCCTGAAGAAGCAGGCTTTGGGAATATGTCAGACTTGACTGGCGCCTTATTGGCCTCAGCTCAGCTATTGCCTTTCCATTCAAAGTAGGACAAGGCCCTACTTTATGAAGGGTAAGGGTCTTCTTCTTTCCAAACTGCCGAGGGCTACAGCAATGAGACCTCCGTAAATGCGAGGGAAGCATAAGCGGATGGATTATCAGGAAGGTTCTTTGCCACCAAGCATCAGCACCCCACGGAGAGAATCAGGCTCCCTTTGCCCCTATGTGGGGTGTGTAGATTCACACACAGTGGTGTCTCTACAGGAGCCAAGAATGTTCCTGAGAGATGAGGCTCACAAGAGCTCTCCTACAGAGTGCTCACCTGTACATGTGGTTTCGCCTTCCCCTGTGAGTTGGGTCCCCGAGGTCCACCCCAGCTCCGAGAAAACAGCCTCTGAGAAAAGATCTCCAGGAACCGCTTTTCGCCCAGGCTGGGAAAAGCTGTTCACAGGAAGTAAGGCAAGTGAGCCTCCTGCAGAGAAAAAGAAGCATTACTGTCCCTGGAGGAGCAGGCTGCCAGAGTGTGTGAAAACTGACTGGTGCCATACTGGTCTTAGCTCCGCCATTGCTTGTTCCTCCGAACTGGGACTCAGGCCTACTTGGAGAAGGGTTTAGGTGCAGATTTCTACAAACTGCCAAGGGGTACTGCAATGAGAACTCTCTCAGAGTTAAGGGCGAGAATTGTATGGATTCTCAAGCTGTTTTCTGAACGACAGCATTAAACCTGCACAGAGAGAATCAGGCTCTCTGCCGCCATGTTGTGTACGCAGTTTCACACACAGAGGTGTCCGCATAGGATCCAAGAACGTTCGTCAAAGACTGAGGTTCACTAGAGCTCTCTTAGAGAGCAAAGACTTGTTCATGTGGTTTTGCCTTCCCCTGTATGTGTGGGTCTCTGGGCACAACCCCAGCTCCGTGGAAACAACCCCTGAGCAAAGATCTCCAAGATCTGCTTTTCCCCCATGCTGGGAACCAGGGATCATAGGAGGCAGGAAAAGCAAGCCTCCTTCAGGCAAGAAGAGGCAGCCAACCGGCCTGTGTTTGGAAGCCTCTATTTGCAAGGAATGGGTTAGCTTCTCCAGAAGGAGACCTCCAGATCTGCTCAGAAGATAGAAATTCCAGAGGCAGGGTCGAGGTTCCTGACTGCCCTTTGCCAGCCTTGCAAAGACATTCCTAGATTCTAGCAATATTTTCCATGAAGCAGCAGGCATCGGGAATATGTCAGAGTTGACGGGTGCCTTACTGGCCTCAGCTCAGCTATTGCCTTTCCTTTCAAACTAGGATCAGGGCCTACTTGGTAAAGGGTAAGGGTCTGCTTCTTTCCAAACTGCCAAGGGACACAGCAATGAGACCTCTGTCAAGGCGAGGGAAGCGTAAGCGGATGGATTCTCAAACAGGTGCTTTGCCACAAAGCGTCAGCACCCCACGGAGAGAATCAGGCTCCCTGTGCCCGTATGTTCGGTGTGTAGCTTTACACACAGAGGTGTCTCTGTACGAGCCAAGAATGTTCCTAAGACTTGAGATTCACTAAGGTCTCCTACAGAGCATAGACCTGTCCATGTGGTTTTTCCTTCCCCTGTGAGATGGGTCCCCGAGGTCCACCCCAGCTCTGGGGATAGAGCCCCTGAGAAAAGATCTCCAGGAACCGCTTTTTGCCCAGGCTGGGAAACGCAGTTCACAGGAGGCAAGGCAAGCGAGCCTCCTGCAGGGAAAAATAGGCCTTACTGTCCCTGGAGGAGCAGGCTGCCAGAGTGTGTGACACCTGACTGGTGCCTTACTGACCTCAGCTCCGCCATTGCATGGCCATCCAAACCAGGACCCAGGCCTACTTGGAGAAGGGTTTGGGTGCGGATTTGTAAAAACTGCCAAAGGCTACAGCAATGAGAAGTCTCTCAGAGGTAAGGGAGAGCATTCTATGGATTCTCAAGCTGTTGTTCGAACGACAGCTTCAAAGCTGCAAAGACAGAATCAGGCCCTCTGTGCCCCCTTGTTGGGTACGCAGCTTCACACACAGGGGTGTCTCCATAGGAGTCAAGAACGTTCCTGACACAGTAAGTTTCACTTAGAGGTCTCCTGGAGAGCAAAGACTTGTCCATGTGGTTTTCCTTCCCCTGTGCGATTGGGTCTCTGGTCTCGGCCCCAGCTCCATGGAAACAAACCCTGAGAAAATATCTTCAAGATCCGCTTTTCCCAGAGGCTGGGAACGGGCTTCATAGGATGCGAGAAAAACAGGCCTCCTTCGGGCGCGAAGAGGCAGCCAACCGGCCTGTTTGGAAGCTTCTATTTGGAAAGAATGGGTTAGCTTCTCCTAAAGGAGACCTCCAGATCTGCTCAGAAGTCGGTAATTCCAGAGGCAGGGTGCTGGTTCCTGACTGCCCTTTGCCAGCCTTGCAAAGACATTCCCAGATTCTAGAGTTATTTTCCATGAAGGTGAAGGCTACGGGAGTATGTCAGACTTGGCAGGCACCTTATTGGCCTCAGCTCAGCTATTACCTTTCCATTCAAACTAGGACAAAGGCCTACTTTATGAAGGGTAAGGGTCTTCTTCTTTCCAAACTGCCAAGGGCTACAGCAATGGGACCTCTGTCAAGGCGAGGGAAGCATAAGTGGGTGGATTATCAAGCAGGTGCTTTGCCACAAAGCATCAGCACCCCATGGGGAGAATCAGGCTCCATTTGCCCCTATGTTGGCTGTGTAGCTTCACATACAGAGGTGTCTCTATAGGAGGCCAGAATGTTCCTGAGAGATGAGGTTCACTAGAGCTCTCCTACAGAGCATAGACCTGTCCATATGCTTTTGCCTTCCCCTGTGAGTTGGGTCCTCGAGGTCCTCCCCAGCTCCGGGGAAGGAGCCCCTGAGAAAAGATCTCCAGGGACCTCTTTTCCCCCAGGCTGGGAAATGCAGCTCACAGGAGGGAAGTCAAGTGAGCCTCCTGCAGGGAAAAAGAGGGCTTACTGTCCCTGGACGATCAGGCTGCCAGAGTGTGTGAGACCTGACTGGTGCCTTACTGGCCTCAGCTCCGCCATTGCATGTTCCTCCGAACTAGGACCCAGGACTACTTGGAGAAGGGTTTGGGTGCGGATTTCTAAAACCTGCCAAGGGCTACAGCAATGAGAACTCTGTCACGGGTAAGGAAGAGCATTGTATGGATTTTCAAGGTGTTTTTTGAACGACATTTTTAAAGCTACACAGAGAGAATCAGGCTCTCTGTGCCCCCTTGTTGGGTACGCAGCTTCGCACACAGGGGTGTCTCCATATGAATCAAGAATGTTCGTGACAGAGTGAAGTTCACTAGAGCTCTCCTAGAGAGCAAAGACTTGTCCATGTGGTTTTTCTTCCCCTGTTAGTTTGGGTCTCCAGGCTTAGCCCCAGCTCCGTGGAAACAACCCCCGAGAAAAGATCTTCAAGATACGCTTTTCCCAGAGCCTGGGAAGCTGGGTTCATAGGAGGCAGGAAAAGCAAGCCTCCTTCGGGCACGAAGAGGCAGCCGACCGGCCTGTTTTTGGAAGTCTCAATATGGAAGGAATGAGTTAGATTCTCCTAAAGGAGACCTCCAGATCTGCTCAGAAATCGGTAATTCCAGAGGCAGGGTGCAGGCTCCTGACTGCCCTTTGCCAGCCTTGCAGAGACATTCCTAGATTCCAGCATTATTTTCCATGAAGGAGCAGGCTTCGGGAATATGTCAGACTTGACTGGCGCCTTATTGGCCTCAGCTCAGCTCTTGCCTTTCCTTTCAAACTAGGACAAGGGCCCACTTTATGAAAGGTAAGCGTCCTCTTCTTTCCAAACTGCCAAGGGCTACAGCAATGAGACCTCTGTCAAGGCGAGGGAAGCGTAAGCTGATGGATTCTCAAGCAGGTGCTTTGCCACAAAGCATCAGCACCCCACGGAAAGAATCTGGCTCCCTTTGCCCCTACGTTGCGTGTGTAGCTACACACACAGAGGTGTCTCGATAGGAGCCAAGAATGTTCCTGAGAGAGGAGGTTCACGGTTGGGGGCCAGAGTGAGGCACTCCGCCCATGGCAAAGGTCATGAGGAAGGAGGCTCGACATACGCAAAGGCGGGATCGAGCCTCAGGAGTCCCCCTGGAAATCCTCGAGCATCTACCCCCATAACCAGAGCCTGCCTACCTTACTACTTTGTGCTCTCACCTACACCTCTGACTTTACGGGGGGCTGTGCCCCACCACCTCTTTCGGAGAAGGAGTTAACCTAGAGCTCCAGTTGATAAAAACCCCTGGGTGTGACAAGAGTGTTTTAACCTACAAATTCCTCTGAAGGTTCCCTAGCCTGCCTGACAGGCTTGTCTGGCCACATGTGATTGCTCACAGCCTCTCAACCATGAGAGGCACGAGATGCTTTAAACCTTCTAAAAACAGGTTCCTTAGAAAAGTTAGAAAATTATTAGTATAAGTATAATGGGCTGATTAGAAATCATATTGGTGAAGGGTTTTTCATTTGTTGAGCTGATGTTTACTGCTAAGTCTCCACATCCCCTGCCCTTATACACATTAATGAATATATAGAAGAAATAAGTATTAACCTTTGATATAAATCACGTTAGACCTTAGGCTAAGTACATTCTTTCCTTAACTAAAACCCACTACACCCTCACCCTATAGGAATGTAACTTTATTTGGGTGGCGTCTGTTTTAAGAATAATCACCCCTGGAGAAATAAGTGTCCTGGTTGACTGACCGCTGTCACAAGGAGAGGGTCGTAAATTGTCAGCAGGCCCCCCGGCCAGAAGATGATGTAACACCCCTAAGACCTCTGTATACTTTTGTATGAAGCACCTGACTTTGATAAAAGTCAGGACTGCTGACCCCACGTGACTTTTGCATAACATCTCAGTGTATAAAAGTAGACCATGGAAAATAAAGAATTGGGATCAGTTTCTCGAAATACTGGTCTCCCCATGTCTCTCTCTCTCTCTCACTCTGGTTGAGTCTCCATCTGGAGCGCGGAACCCACCAAGCTTACTAATTTTGCCTGGGCTTCTAAGATCCGACCGGGGAGGCCTCAGTGTCTCCTCTCCTTCGGGACAACGGAAGGACGCCTGCGGCCTACGTAAGTGGTGCAAGCTTCTTGTCTTGAAGTTTTATTGGTCCCCCGCGTAAACCAAGCTACTCAGCCTCTTTTCTCCACTGAATTTTCCTACTGAGCTATCCTCATTTTATTACTCTTTATATCCTTAATTAACGTTTAATTAAGCAGTTGTTCCCTGACCCTCGCCTACGCCGTCTCTGCTTCGAATACCCTGG
This sequence comes from Bubalus kerabau, assembly GCF_029407905.1. Taxonomy (NCBI): domain Eukaryota; kingdom Metazoa; phylum Chordata; class Mammalia; order Artiodactyla; family Bovidae; genus Bubalus; species Bubalus kerabau. Next base: position 1,497,780 of record NW_026577886.1, on the reverse strand, counting down.
ATCAGCTGGGGCTGGACCCCGGCAGTTCACTAGAGATCTCCTACAGAGCATAGACCTGTCCATATGCTTTTGCCTTCCCCTGTGAGTTGGGTCCCCGAGGTCCGCCCCAACTCCGGGGAAACAGCCCCTGAGAAAAGATCTCCAGGAACTGCTTTCCGCCCAGGCTGGGAAACGCTGTTCACAGGAAGTAAGGCAAGCGAGCCTCCTGAAGGGAAATAGAGGCCTTACTGTCCCTGGAGGAGCAGGCTGCCAGAGTGTGTGACACCTGACTGGTGCCTTACTGGCCTCAGCTCCGCTATTGCATGTTCATCTGAACTTGAACCCAGGCCTACTTGGAGAAGTGTTTGTGTGCCGATTTCCAGAAACTGCGAAGGGCTACAGCAATGATAACTCTCTCAGTGGTAAGGGAGAGCATTGTGTGGATTCTCAATTTGTTGTTTGAACGACAGCGTCAAAGCTGCACAGAGAGAATCAGGTCTCTGTGTCTCTATGTTGGCTATGCAGCTTCCCACACAGAGATGTCCCCGTTGGAGCCAAGAACATTCCCCATAGAGTGAGGTTCACTAGAGCACTCCTAGAGAGCAAAGACTTATCCATGCGGTTTTCCCTTCCCCTGTGCGTGTGGGTCTCCGGGATCGGCCCCTGCTCCGTGGAAACAGCCTCTGAGAAAAGATCTCCAAGAACCTCTTATCCCCCAGGCTGGGAAGCGGAGTTCGCAGGAGGTGGGATAAGCAAGCTTCCTTCGGCAAGAAGAGACAGCCAACCGGCCTGTGTTTGGAAGCCTATATTTGCAAGGAATGGGTTAGTTTCTCCTGACCGAGACCGCCAGATGTGCTGAGAAGATAGAAATTCCAGATGCAGGGTCGAGGTTCCTGACTGCCCTTTGCCAGCCTTGCAAAGACATTCCCAGATTCTAACGTTATTTTCCATGAAGGAGCAGGCATCGGGAATATGTCAGACTTGACTGGCGCCTTACTGGCCTCAGCTCAGCTACTGCCTTTCCATTCAAACAAGGACAAGGGCCTACTTGGTGAAGGGTAAGGGTCTGCTTCTTTCCAAACTGCCAAGGACTACAGCAATGAGACCTCTGTCAAGGTGAGGGAAGCCTATGCGGATGGATTCTTAGCAGGTGCTTTGCCACAAAGCATCAGCACCCACGGAGAGAATCAGACTCCCTTTGCCACTATGTTGGGTGTGTAGCTTCATGCACAGAGGTGTCTCTGTAGAAGCCAAGAATGTTCCTGAGAGATGAGGTTCACTAGAGCTCTCCTACAGAGCATAGACCTGTCCATGTGGTTTTGTCTTCCCCTGTGAGTTGGGCCCCCGAGGTCCGACCCAGCTCCAGGGAAACAGCCCCTGAGAAAAAGTCTCCAGGAACAGCTTTGCGCCCAGGCTGGGAAATGCAGTTCACAGGAGGCAAGGCAAGCGAGCCTCCTGCAGGGAAAAAGAGGCCTTACTGCTCCTGGACGATCAGGCTGCAAGAGTGTGTGAGACCTCACTTGTGCCTTACTGGCCTCAGCTCCACCGTTGCCTGTTGTTCCGAGCTAGGACCCAGGCCTACTTGGAGAAGGGTTAGGGTGCGGATTTCTACAAACTGTCAAGGACGACAGCAATGAGAATTCTCTTAGCAGTAAGGGAGAGCATTGTATGGATTCTCAAGCTGTTGTTTGAATGACAGCTTCAAAGCTACACAGAGAGAATCAGGCTCTCTGTTCCCCTATTTTGGCTGTGCAGCTTCACACACAGAATTTGACTCTGTTAGAGCCAGAAATATTCCTGAAAGACTTAGGCTCACCAAAGCTGTCCTCCAGAGCAAAGACATTGGATGTGGTTTTGCCTTCCCTTGTCAGTATGGGTCCCCTACCTTGGCCCCAGCTCCGGGGATACAGCCTCTGAAAAAAATCTTCCAAGAAGCGATTTTTCCTCCAGGCTGTTAAGCGGAATTCGCAGTTTGCAAGTTAAGGAAGCCTGCTTCGTGGAAGAGCAAGCAGCCAACTGGCCCTGTGTTAGGAAGCCTGTATTTGAAAGGAATGGGTTAGCTTCTACAGCGGGAGAACCTCAGATCTGCTCAGGGGGCTGAAATACTAGAGTCAGGGTCGAGGTTCTCCCTTGTCCTTTGCGCACCTTGCAAAGACATTCCTAGCTTCTAGCGTTAGTGTCCCTGTAGTAGCAGGCTGCAGGAGCGTGTGATAAATGACTGCCGCGTTCCTGTCCTCAGCTCCGCTATTGACTTTCTATTCGAACTAGAACCCAGGCCTACTTTGAGAGGGGTTAGAGTCCAGTGTTTCCAAACTGCCAAGGGCTACGGCAATGCGAGCTCTGTCAGAGGTAAGAAAAGAGCAATTGGTTGGATTCTTCAGCTGTTGCATGGCTGCACAGCTTCCGCGCCGCATGGAGAGCATGAGGCTCCTTGTGGCCCTATTTTGGGTACGCAGCAACATGCACACAGAGTGTCTGTGTTCACTTATGTACAGGCTTATGTACACTAGAGCTCTCCTACAGAGCAAAGACCACTCAGTGGGCTCCAAGAGATACCTGTCGCGACTCGAGAAGAGAGTGGAGTCCTTTGCTTCCCCTCGAGATGAGGCCTGACTCCCCGGGTGAGTATGGAATGCAACCCCAAATCCCTGTCGCCTATGGAGAGGAACATTAAGTCCTGGATACAAGCCTAGATGAGGTCTAGTTTGCCCTTCAGTGAATGGAGCCCAATCCACAGCTCTCCCTGGCAACTCGAATGGAAGATTAGACTTCCTGGGCCAACACAAGAGGAAGCCTGAATTCCCCGTCTTAACTCGAGAATCCCACCGCAACTCGAGAAAAACCACGTGCTTCCCTCGTCATCGCAAGATGAGGCCCTTTGTCCGCTACAGCATCTCAAGAGAAGTCCCACGTTCCATCCTGAAGTGCAAAACGGTACTTGGCACCCTTGATGCGACCCCAAAAGTTCAGCGACATACCAGACTCACTCAAGGGGAACACCGAGGTTCCCGGCACCGCTTCATCTGACCCCTTCTCCTCTCCTGACTGCGACAGGAGGGTCGACTCCCCTTCTCTGTCTGCAAGGCGTTCCCGACCTTCCGGGCGCACCTCAGGATGAGGCCGGTCTCATGAGGAAGTTCGAAACGTAGCCTCGTGAGTGGTGCCACATGCCGAAAGACCCCATTTTCACGGTCCACTCTTGAAAAGAACCCGATGCCAGCACACCTCTTTGAAGGAAAACCTGTGGATGAAGGCACAACACGAAGGGGCACTGACACCTGCGTGCATCGTCCAGAAAAACCCGCAGGTCCCACAGACATTTCGACAAGTAGCCTTTCACCCTGTAAACAACTCGAAAGGCAAACGAAGGTCCATTCCTCAACAGAAGACTAGGTGTGACTCTCTTGTCCCTACTATGCAGGGACCATGGGATCCGAGTCAGAAACGGAGAGGAAGCCTGAGGTTCCTGCGTCCACTCGAGATGAAGCCCTCTTCCATTGCACCACACCCAGTGGAGTCCCGAGAGGCCCCTACCAACTCCACAGTATCCCTGAGTTCTCAGAGGCACAATAAGAAGCTCCCTGAGGTCACAGGCACAAGTCGAGGGAACCCTGGGTTTTCTGCCATGACTCGAGAAAGACCTCGAGAGTGCTTCAAAATGTGTTGAGTCGCGATTCCCCTACCATGACTCGAGAGCCATGACACGTGCCCCCTATTCACGCACATGGAGACCTGACTAACCTGGCACTGCACGAGAGGCTCCCTGAGATCCTCATCCTACCTCGTGAGGAAACCCACACTGCCGCGGCAGCTCGAGGAACACATGAGACACCCCGGTCATCGCGAGATGAGGGCCTTATTTTCCTGCATGGCCTGGAGACCAATCACGAGTCCTCTCTCCAAAGTGAAGAGGAGGCTGGACTCCGTTGAGGCCGCTCAGGGGGCTCCAACAGATCCGCGTCGCGACTCGAGAGGAGAGCGGAGTCCTTGGCTTCCCCTCGAGACTAGGCCTGACTCCCAGGGGGAGCCTGGAATGCAACCCCGAGATCCCTGCTTTCCCTGGAGAGGAATAGTAGGTCCCGGACACACGCCTAGATGAGGTCTCTTCGGCCCTGAAGTGACCCGAGCGCAACCCCCAGCTTTCCCTCGCAACTCGAGGGGAAGTTTGGGCTTCCCAAGGCCAACCCAAGAGGAAGCCTGAGATCCCCGTCGTAACTCGAGAATCCCGCCGCAACTCGAGAAAAACCACGTGGTTCCCACCTCTTGGCAAGATGAGGCCCTTGCCCGCCACGGCGTCTCAAGGGAAGTAACCTGTTCCGCCCTGAAGGGCGAAACGGTCCCTGACAGCCTTCCTGCGACCCCCAAAAGTCCCCCGACACGCCGGGTTCCCTCGAGGGGAACACCGAGGGTCCCGGCACCGCTTCCTCTGAGCCCCTTCTCCCCTCCTGATCGTGACAGGAGAGGCGATTCCCCTGCGTGGTCTGGAAGGGGTTCCCGGCCTTCCCGGCGCATCTCAGGATGAGGCCGGTCTCACGAGGAAATTCGAGACGAGCCACGTGGGTGGTGCCACATGCCGAACGCCCCCGATTCCCCGGTCCGCCCTTGAGAAGGACCCGAGGCCCGGACCCCTCTTCGAAGGCAACCCTGTGGGTGAAGGCACAACACAAAGGGGCACTGACACCCTCGTGCATCGTCCGGAAAAACCCGCAGGTTCCACATACAGTTCAACAAGTGGCTTGTCACCCCTGAAGAACTCGAGAGGCAAGTGGGGTTTCATTCCTCTACACAAGACGAGGCCTGACCCTCCTGTCCCAACTCTGCAGGGACTTTGCAATCTGATTCAGCCAGCGCCAGTGAAGTCACGAGAGGAACGCTGAGGTTCCTGCCTCCACTCGAGATTAGGACCTCTTCCATTGCACGAAACCCAGTGGAGTCCCGAGAGACGCGTCCCAGCTCCACAGTATCCCTGACTTCTCAGAGGCACCCTGAGAAGCTCCCTGAGGCCACCAGCACAATTCGAGTGAACCCAGGGTTTACTGCCGCTACCATAGAAAGAACTCAAGAGTCCTTCTTCAACGCGTTTTGAGGCCTGATTCCCCTACCATGACTCGAGGGCAATGACGCGCTCCCTCTGCTACACTCATGAAGCCCTGACTTCCCTGGCGCCACACGAGAGGCTCCCTGAGCTCCCCGTCATACCTCGTGAGAAACCCCACACTGGCGCCGCAGATAGAGAAAACCCACGAGACGCCCCCGTTTTCGCGACATGACGGCCTTCTTTTCTAGCATGGCCTGGAGAGCAATCCTTAGTCCTCTCTCCAAACTCCACAGTAGGCTTGACTCCCTTTTGGTTACTCAGTGGACTCCAAGACATACCCGTCGCGACTCGAGAGGAGAGCGGAGTCTTTTCCTTCCCCTCGAGGCGAGGCCTGACTCCTCGGGTGAGTCTGATATGCGAACCGGAGATCCCTGTCGGCCCTGGAGAGAAACATTAGGTCCTGGACACAAGCCTAGATGAGGTCTCTTTTTTCCTGCAGTGACTTGAGAGCAATCCCCAACTCATCCTCGCAACTCGAATGGAAGACTGGACTTCCCTGGGCCAACAGAAGAGGAAGCCTGAATTTCCCGTTGTAACTCAAGAATCCCGCCACAACTCGAGAAAAACCACGTCATTCCCTCTTCATCGCCAGATGCGGCCATTGCCGCTACAGCGTCTCAAAAGAAGTCTTACGTTCCATCTTGAAGTGCGATACGGTACTTGGCACCTTTGATGCGACACCAAAAGTTCCCCTACACACTGGTCTCACTGGAGGGGAACACCGAGGTTCCCGGCATCACCTCATCTATGCCCCTTCTCCCCTCCTGATGGAGACAGGAGGGTCGATTACCCTGCTTTGTCTGCAAGGGCTTCCGACCTTCCCGGCGCACCTCAGGTTGAGGCCAGTCTCACTAGGAAATTCGAGAGGTAGCCTGGTGGGTGGTGCCACATGCGGAAAGACCCCGATTTCCCGGTCCGCTCTTAATATCCCTGATGCCCGGACACCTCTTCGAAAGCAAACCTGTGGAGGAATGCACAACACAAAGGGGTACTGACATCCCCATGCATAATACGGAAAAACACACAGATTCCAAACACAGATCGACAAGTGTCCTGTCATCCCTTGAAGAACTAGAGAGGCATGCAGAGTTCCGTTCCTCCACACAAGAGAAGGCCTGACTCTCCATTCCCAACTCTGCAGGGACCGTGCGATCGGAGTCAGAAATGTAGATGAAACCTGACGTTCCTGCATCAACTCGAAATGAGGCCCTCTTCCATTGCGCCATACCCAGTGGAGTCCCGAGAGGCCCCTAAAACTCCACAGTATCCCTGACTTCTCAGAGGCACCCTCAGAAGCTCTCTGCGGTCACTGGCACAAGTCGAGTGAACCCAGGGTTTCCTGCTGCATTCTGAGAAAGACCTCGAGAGTCCCTCTTTACCGCGTCTTGAGGCCCGATACCCTACCATGACTGGAGAGCAATGACGCATTCCCCTCACCACGCCCATGGAAACCTAACTTCCCTGGCGCCACACAAGAGGCTCCCTGTGCTCCCCGTCCTACCTCATGAAAACCTCACACTGGCACCGCAGCTCGAGAAAACTCACGAGACGCCCCCGTCATCGTAAGATGAGGGCCTTCTTTTCCTACATGACCTAGAGAGCAATCCCGAGTCCACTCTCCAAACTCCACTGGAGGCCTGACTCCCTTTAGGCCACTCAGTAGCCTCCAAGAGATACACGTCGCTACTCTAGAGGAGAGCGGAGTCTGTTGCTTCCCCTCGAGCCGAGGCCTGACTACTTGGGTGAGTCTGGAATGGGATCCCGAGATCCGTGTCGCCCCTGTAGAGGAAAACTCGGTCCTGGACACAAGCCTAAATGAGGTCTTTTTTGTCCTGCATTGACTCAAGTGCAATCCCCAGCTCTCCCTCGCAACTCGAATGGATGATTGGACTTCCCTGGGCCAACACAAGAGGAAGCCTGTATTCCCCGTTGTAATTTGAGAATCCCGCGGCAACTGGAGAAAAACAACGTGGCTCCTCCGTCATCGAAATATGAGGCCCCTGTCAGCTATAGCGTCTCCAGGGAAGTCCCATGTTCCGTCTTGAAGTGTGAAACGGTACTTGGCACCCTTGATGCGACCCCCAAATTTCCCTGACACCCCGGTCTCACTCGAGGAGAACATGGAGGTTCCCAGCACCGCTTCAGCTGAGCCTCTTCTCCCCTCCTAATGGCGACAGGAGGGTCGACTCCCCTGCTTTGTCTGGAAGGGGTTCCCAGACTTCCCGGCGAACCTCAGGATGAGGCCAGTCTCACGAGGGAAGTCGAGACGTAGCCTCGTGGGTTGTGCCACATGCCGAAAGACCCCGATTTCCTGGTCCGCTATTGATAAGATCCCGATGCCTGGTCACCTCTTCGAAGGTAACCCTGTGGATGAAGGCACAAAACGAAGGGGCACTGACACCCCTGTGCATCGTCCCCCAAAACCGCAGGTTCCACATACAACTCGACAGGTGGCCTGTCATCCCATGAACCACTCGAGAGGCAAGCAGAGTTCCACTACTCCACACAAGACGAGGTCTGACTCTCCTGTCCCAACTCTGCAGGGACCCTGCTATCCGAGTCAGAAATGGAGAGGAACCCTGACGTTACTGCCTCAATCCGAGATTAGGTCCTCTTCAATTGCACCAGTCCCTGTGATGTCCCGAGAAGCCCCTCTCAACTCCACAGTATCCCTGACTTCTCAGAGGAACCCCGCTAAGCTCCCTGAGGTCATGGGCACAAGTCGAGGGAACCCAGGGTTTCCTGCCACACCCCGAGAAAGACCTCGAGAGTTCTTCTTCGAAGCGTCTTGAGGCTCGATTCCCCTACCATGACTCGAGTGCAATGAGGCGCTCCCCCTCGCCATGTCCATGGAGACCTGACTTCCGTGGCACCACAGGAGTCTCCCTGAGCTCCCCGTCCTATCTCGTGAGAAACCCCAACCAGGCACTGCACCTTGAGAAAACCCACGAGACGCCCCGTCATCGCGAGATGAGGGCATTCTTTTCCTGTATGGCCTAGAGAGCAATCCCGAGTCCTCTCTCCAAACTCCACAGGAGGCTTAACTCCATTTAGGCCACTCTTGAGCTCCAAGGGATTCCCGTCGCGACTCGAGAGGAGAGCGGAGTCCATTCATTCCCTTCGAGACGAGGCCTGACTCCCCGGGTGAGTCTGGAATGCAACCCCGAGATCCCTGTCGCCCCTGGAGAGAAAAACTCGGTTCTGGACACAAACCTAGATGAGCTCTATTTTGCCCTGCAGTGACTCGAGAGCAATCTCCAGCTCTCACTTGCAACTCGAATGGAAGATTGGACTTCCCTGGGCCAACACAAGAGGAAACCTGTATTCCCCGTCGTAACTCAGGAATCCTGCCACAACTCGAGAAAAAACACATGGGTCCCCCGTCAGCGCTAGATGAGGCCCTTGCCCACTATAGCGTCTCAAGAGAAGTCCCAGGTTCCGTCTTGAAGTGCGAAACGGTATTTGGCACCCTTGATGCAACCCGAAATGTTACCCGATTTACCAATTTCACTCAAGGGGAGCACCGAGGTTGCCGGCACTACTTCATCTGAGCCCTTTCTCTCCTCCTGATCCCGAAAGGAGGGTCGATTCCCCTGCTTTGTCTGGAATGGGTTCCCGGACTATCATGCGCGCCTCAGGATGAGGCCGGTCTCACGAGGAAATTCGAGACGTAGCCTCGTGGGTGGTGCAACATGCTGAAAGACCCCGATTTCCCGGTCCGCACTTGAGGAGATCCCGATGACCGGACACCTCTTCGAAGGCAACCCTGTGGATGAAGGCACAACACGAAGGAGCACTGACGACCCCGTGCATCGTCCGCAAAGACCCGCGGGTTCCACACACAGCTCGAAGAGGGGCCTGAGACCCCCTGAGCAACTCGAGAGGCCAGCGGGGTTCCCTTCCTCAGACAAGACGAGGCCTGACTCTCCTGTTCCAACTCTGCAGGGACCCTGCGGTCGGAGTCCGAAACGGAGAGGAAGCCTGAGGTTCCTGCCTCCCCTCGAGGTGAGCCCTCTTCCGTTGCGCCAGACCCAGCGGAGTCCCGAGGGGCCCCGCCACCTCCACAGGATTCCTCGCCTCTCAGAGGCACCCTGGGAAGTTCCCCAAGGTCCCCGGCAGAAGGCGAGGGAAACGAGGGTTTCTCGCCGCCCCTCGAGAATGACCTCGAGAGTCCTTCTTCAACGCGTCTCGAGGCCCTAGTCCCCTCCCGTGACTCGAGAGCCAGGACGCGCTCCCCCTCGCCACGCGCATGGAGACCTGACTTCCCTGGCGCCGCACGAGAGGCTCCCTGAGATCCTCGTCGTGCCTCAGGAGAAAACCCCCACGGGCGCCGCAGCTCGAGGAAACCCCTGAGACGCCCCCGTCCTCGCGAGCTGAGGGCCTTCTTTTCCTGCATGGCCTAGAGAGCAATCCCGGGTCCTCTTTCCAAACGGAAGAGGAGGCTGGACTCCCTTGAGGCCGCTCAGGGGGCTCCAAGAGACCCGCGTCGCGACTCGAAAGGAGAGCGGAGTCCTTGGCTTCCCCTCGAGACGAGGCCTGACTCCCCGGGGGAGCCTGGAATGCAACCCCGAGATCCCTGCCTTCCCTGGAGAGGAATATTACGTCCCGGACACACGCCTAGGTGAGGTCTCTTCGGCCCTGCAGTGACTCGAGAGCAACCCCCAGCTTTCCCTCGCAACCCGAGGGGAAGATTGGTCTTCCCAGGGCCAACCCAAGGGGATGGCTGAGATCCCCGTCGTAACTCGAGAATGCCGCTGCAACTCGAGAAAAACCACGTGGTTCCCACCTCTTGGCAAGATGAGGCCCTTGCCCGTGACGGAGTCTCAAGGGAAGTCCCCTGTTCCGCCCTGAAGGGCGAAACGGTCCCTGACAGCCTTCCTGCGACCCCCAAAAGTCCCCCGACATGCCGGGTTCCCCCGAGGGGAACACCGAGAGTCCCGGCACCGCTTCCTCTGAGCCCCTTCTCTCCTCCTGATTGCGACAGGAGAGGCGATTCCCCTGCGTGGTCTGGAAGGGGTTCCCGGCCTTCCCGGCGCACCTCAGGATGAGGCCGGTCTCACGAGGAAATTCGAGATGAGCCACGGGGGTGGTGCCACATGCCGATCGACTTCGATTTCCCGGTCCACTCTTGAGAAGGACCCGAGGCCCGGACCCCTCTTCGAAGGCAACCCTGTGGGTGAAGGCATAACACGAAGGGACCCTGCCACCCACGTGCATCGTCCGCAAAGACCCGCGGGTTCCACACACAGCTCGACGAGGGGCCTGAGACCCCCCTGAGCAACTCGAGAGGCCAGCGGGGTTCCCTTCCTCAGACAAGACGAGGCCTGACTCTCCTGTCCCAACTCTGCAGGGACCCTGCGGTCGGAGTCCGAAACGGAGAGGAAGCCTGAGGTTCCTGCCTCCCCTCGAGGTGAGGCCCTCTTCCATTGCGCCAACCCCAGCAGAGTCCCGAGAGGCCCCGCTAACTCCACAGCATCCCTCACCTCTCAGAGGCACCCTGGGAAGTACCCTCAGGTCCCCGGCAGAAGTCGAGGGAAATAAGGATTTCCCGCCGCCACTCGAGAAAGACCTCGATAGTCCTTCTTCAAAGTGTCTTTAGGCCCTTGTCCCCTCTCTGCACTAGAGAGCAATGATGGGCTCCCCCTCGCCTCGCTCATGCAGACCTGGCTTCCCTGGCGCCGCACGAGAGGCTCCCTGAGATCCTCGTCGTGCCTCGGGAGAAAACCCCCACGGGCGCCGCAGCTCGAGGAAACCCCTGAGACGCCCCCGTCCTCGCGAGCTGAGGGCCTTCTTTTCCTGCCTGGCCTGGAGAGCAATCCCGAGTCCTCTCTCCAAACTGAAGAGTAGAATGGATTCCCTTGAGGCGACTCAGTGGGCTCCAACAGATCCGCGTCGCGGCTCGAGAGGCGAGCGCAGTCCTTTGCTTCCCCTCGAGGCGAGGCCTGACTCCCCGGGGGAGTCTGGAGTGCAATCCCGAGATCCTTGTCTTCCCTTGAGAGGACTATTAGGTCCTGGACACACGCCTAGATGAGGTCTCTTTGGCCTTGCAGTGATTTCAGCACAACACCCATCTCTCCCTCGCAATTCGAATGGAAGATTGGTCTTCATTGGGCCAACACAAGAGGAAGTCTGAATTTCCCGTTGTAACTCGAGAATCCCACCGCAACTCTTAAAAACCACGTGGTTCCCCATTAATCGCAATATGAGGCCTTTGCCCGCTACAGAGTCTCAAGAGAAGTCCCATGTTTCGTCATAAAGTTCGAAATGCTACTTGGCACCCTTGATGCGACCCCAAAAGTTCCCCAATATACCGGTCTCACTCCAAGGGAACACCGAAGTTCCTGGCACCACTTCATTTGAGCCCCTTCTCCGCTCCTGATCACGGCAGGAGAGTCGATTCCCCTGCTTTGTCTAGAAGGGGTTCCCGACCTTCATGGCGCACCTCAGGATGAGGCCAGTCTCACGAAGAAATTCGAGACGTAGCCTCGTGTTGGTGCCACGTGCCAAAAGACCCCGATTTCTCGGTCTTGCTCTTGATAAGAACCCGATGCCCGGACACCTCTTCTAAGGCAACCCTGTGGATGAAGGCACTAAACGAGGGGGCACTGGCAACCCTGTTCATCGTCCGGAAAACCCCGCAGGATCCACATACAGCTCCACAAATGGCCTGTCACCCCTTAAACAATGAGAGAGGAAAGCGGAGTTCCCTTCCTCAGACAAGACGAGGCCTGAGTATCCAATCCCAACTCTGCAGGCACGCTTCGATCTGAGTCAGAAATGGAGAGGAAACCTGAGGTTCCTGCTTCAACCCGAGAGGAGGCCCTCTTCCATTAAAACAAACCCAGTGGAGTCCCGAGAGGCCAATCCAATCTCCACAGTATCCCTGACTTCTCCTAGGCATTCTGAGAAGCTCCTTGAGGCCACCGGAAAAGTCGAGGGAAATAAGGGTTTCCTGCCACAACCCGAAGAAAGACCTCGAGAGTCCTTCTTCAATGTGTCTTGAGGTCAGATTCCCCTACCATAGCTCGAGAGCAATAATGGGCTCCCCCTCGCCACGCACATGGAGACCTGACTTCCCTGGCGCCACACGAGAGGCTCCCTGAGCTCCCCGTCGTACCTCGTGTGAAACCCCACACTAGCGCCGCAGCTCGAGAAAACCCACAAAATCCCTCCGTCATCGCGAGATGAGGGCCATCTTTTCCTGCATGGCCTGGAGAGCAGTCCCAAGTCCTCTCTCCAAACTTCACAGGAGGCTTGACTCCCTTTAGGCCACAAAGGGCTCCAAGAGGTGCCCGTCGCGACTCGAAAGGAGAGCGGAGTCCTTTGCTTCCCTTCGACATGAGGCCTGACTCCCTGGGTGAGTCTGGAATGCAAACCTGAGATCCCTGTGGCCCTTGGAGAGGAACATTAGGTCCTGGACACAAGCCTAGATGAGGTCCCCTTTGCCCTGCAGTGACTCGAGCGCAACCCCCAGCTCTCGCTCGCAACTCGAATGGATGATTGGACTTCCCTGGCCCAACACAAGAGGAAGCCTGAAATCCCCGTCGAAACTCGAGAATCCCGCCGCAACTCGAGAAAAACCACGTGGCTCCCCCGTCATCGCAAGATGAGGCCCTTGGCCGCTACAGCGTATCAAGAGAAGTCCCACGTTCCATCCTGAAGTACAAAACGGTACTTGGCACCCTTCATGCGACCCCCAAAGTTCCCTGACATACCGGTCTCACTCGAGGGAAACACCAAAGTTCACGGCACCACTTCCTGTGAGCCCCTTCACCCCTCCTGATCGCGACAGAAGGGTCGATTCCCATGTTTTGTCTGCAAGGGGTTCCCGACGTTCCCCGCGAACCTCCGGATGAGGCCGGTCTCATGAGGAAATTCGAAAAGTAGCCTCATGGTTGGTGCCATATGCTGAAAGATCCCGAATTCCCGGTCCACTCTAGATAAGAACCTGACGCCCGGACATCTCTTCGAAGGCAACCCTGTGGATGAAGGCACAACACGAAGGGACACTGACATCCCCATGCATCGTCTGGAAAAACCCGCAGATTCCACTCACAGCTCCAAATGTGGACTGTCACCTCGTGAACAACTCGAGAGGCAAGTGAAGTTGCATTCCTTCACACAAGACGAGGCCTTACTCTCCTGTCCCAACTCTTCAGGGACCCTGCAATTGGAGTCAGAAATGGAGAGGAACCCTGAGGTTCCTGCCTCAACTAGAGAAGAGGCCCTCTTCCATTGAACCAAACACAGTGGTGTCCCGAGAGGCCCCTCCCAACACCACAGTATCCCTGAATTCTCAGAGGCTCCCTGAGAAGCTACCTGAGGTCACTGGCACAAGTCGAGGGAACCCAGAGTTTCCTGAAGTAACCCGAGAAAGACTTGGAGAGTCCTTTTTCAACGTCTCTTGATGCCCGATTCCCCTACCATGACTCCAGAGCAAGGACGCGCTCCCCTCGCCACAAGCAGGAAAACTGACTTCCCTAGTACCACACAAGAGGCTCCCTGAGTACCCCATCGTACCTCGTGAGAAAACCCACAGTGGCGCCGCAGTTCGAGAAAAACCACAAGATGCCCCCGTCAAGGAGAGATGGGGGCCTTCTTTTCCTGCCTGACCTGGAGAGCAATTCCTGGTCCTCTCTCCAAACTTCACAGGAGTATTGACTCCCTTTAGGCCACTCAGTTGGGTCCAAGAAATACCCGGTGCGACTCGAGAGGAGGGCGGAGTCCTTTGCTTCCCTGGAGACGAGACCTGACTCCCCGGGTGAGTTTGGAATGCAACCCCGAGATCCCTGTCGCCCCTGGAGTGGAATATTATGTCCTATACACAAGCCTAGATGAGGTCTATTTTGCCCTACAGTGACTCGAGAGCAACCTCCATCTCTCCCTCACAATTTGAATGGAAGATTGGTCTTCCCACGGTCAACACAAGAGGAAGTCTAAATTTCCCATCGTAATTCGAGAATTCAGCCTCAAGTCTTAAAAACCATGTGGTTCCCCCTTCATCGCAATATGAGGCCCTTGCCAGCTAGAGTCTCAAGAGAAGTCCCACGTTCCATCTTAAAGTTCGAAATGCTACTTGGCACCCTTGATGCGACCCCAAAGTTCCCCAACATACCGGTCTCACTCCAGGGGAACACCGAAGTTCCCGGTGTCTCCAGGGAAGACCCATGTTCCGCCCTGAAGGGCGAAACGGTACTTGACACCCTTGATGCGACCGCAAAACTTCCCCGACACGCTGGGTTCCCTCGAGGGGAACACCGAGGGTCCCGGCACCACTTCATCTGAGCCCCTTCTCCCCTCCTGATCGCGACAGGAGAGTCGATTCCCCTGCTTTGTCTGGAAGGGGTTCCCGGCCTTCCTGGCGCACCTCAGGATGAGGCCGGTCTCAGGAGGAAATTCGAGACTAGCCACGTGTGAGGTGCCACGTGCCGAACGACTCCGATTTTCCGGTCCGCTCTTGATAAGAACCCGATGCCCGGACACCTCTTCGAAGGCAACCCTGTGGGTGAAGGCACAACACGTAGGGGCACTGACAGCCCCGTGCATCATCCGGAAAAACCCGCAGGGTCTACACACAGCTCGACAAGGGGCCTGAGACTCCCAGAACAACTCGAGAGGCAACCAGAATTCCATTCCTCAGACAAGACGAGGCATGACTCTCCTGTCCCAACACTGCAGGGACCGTGCAGTCGGAGTCCGAAACGGAGAGGAAGCCTGAGGTTCCTGCCTCCCCTCGAGATGAGGCCCTCTTCCATTGCGCCGAACCCAGCAGAGTCCCGAGAGGCCCTGCCAACTACACAGCATCCCTCACCTCTCAGAGGCACCGTGGGAAGTTCCCTAAGGTCCCCTGCAGAAGTCGAGGGAAACGAGGGTTTCCCACCGCAACCCGAGAAAAACCTCGAGAGTCCTTCTTCAACGCCTCTTAAGGACCTAGCCGTTTCCCATGACTCGAGAGTGATGAACAGCTCCCCCTCGCCATGCGCATGGAGACCTGACTTCCCTGGCGCCGCACGAGAGGCTCCCTGAGGTCTTCGTCGTGCCTCGTGAGAAAACCCCCATGGGCGCAGCAGCCTGAGGAAACCCATGAGACGCCCCCGTCATCGCGAGATGAGGTCCTTCTTTTCCTGCCTGGCCTGGAGAGCAATCCCGAGTCCTCTCTCCAAACTGAAGAGGAGGCTCGACACCCTTGAGTCCACTCAGTGGGCTCCAAGAGATCCGTGTCGCGACTTGAGAGGAAAGCGGAGTCCTTTGATTCCCCTCCAGGCGAGTCCTGACCCCCCGGGGGAGTCTGGAATGGAAACCCGAGATCCCTGTCTTCCCTTGAGAGGAATATTAGGTCCTGGACACATGCCTCGATGAGGTCTATTTGGCCCTGTAGTGACTCGAGCAGAACCCCCAGCTTTCCATCGCAACTCGAATTGAAGATTGGGCTTCCCAGGGCCAACCCAAGAGGAAGCCTGAAATTCCTGTCGTTTTCGAGAATCCCGATGCAACTCGAGAAAAACGACGTGGTTCCAACGTCTTCACAGGATGAGGCCCTTGCCCGCTACAGCGTCTCCAGGGAAGTCCCATGTTCCGTCCTGAAGTGGGAAACGGTACTTGGCTCCCTTGATGCGACCCCTAAAGTTCCCTGAAACGCCGGGTTCCCTCGAGTGGAACACCTAGAGTCCCGGCCCCACTTCATCTGAGCCCCATCTCCCCTCCTGATCGCGACAGGAGAGTCGATTCCCCTTCTTTGTGTGGAAAGTGTTCCCGGCCTTCCCGGCGCACCTCAGGATGATGCTGGTCTCACGAGGAAATTCGAGATGAGCCACGTGGGTGGTGCCACATGCCGAACGACCCCGATTTCCCGGTCCGCTCTTGAAATGAA
The DNA here is from genome assembly GCF_029407905.1 of Bubalus kerabau. Classification (NCBI taxonomy): domain Eukaryota; kingdom Metazoa; phylum Chordata; class Mammalia; order Artiodactyla; family Bovidae; genus Bubalus; species Bubalus kerabau. The sequence continues at coordinate 1,481,833 of NW_026577886.1, read as the reverse complement.
CCTGATGCCCGGACACCTCTTTGAAGGCAACCCTGTGGGGGAAGGCACCAAATGAAGGGGCAATGACAACCCCGTGCATCTTCTGGAAACACCCGCAGGTTCCACACACAGCTCGACAAGGGGCCTGAGACCCACTGAACGACTCGAGAGGCAAGCAGAGTTCCATTACTCAGACAAGACGAGGCCTGACTCTCCTGTCCCAACCCTGCAGGGACCCTGCGGTCGGAGTCAGAAATGGAGAGGAAGCCTGAGGTTCCTGCCTCCAATCGAGATGAGGCCCTCTTTCATTTCGTCAAACCTAGTGGAGTCCCGAGAGGCCCCTCTAACTCCTCAGTATCCCTAACCTCTCAGAGGCACCTGGGAAGTTCCCTAAGATCCCCGGTAGAGGTCGAGGGAAACGAGTGTTTCCCGCCCCAACCCAAGAAAGACCTCGAGAGTCCTTCTTAAATGCGTCTTGAGGCCCTAGTCCCTCCCATGACTCCAGAGCAATGACGCGATCTGCCTGGCCACACGCATGGAGGCCTGACTTCTCTGGCGCTGCACGAGAGGCTCCCTGAGCTCCTCATCATATCTCGTGAGAAACCCCACACTGGCGCCGCAGCTCGAGAAAACCCATGAGACGCTCCCGTCATCACGAGAGGAGGGCCATCTTTAACTGAACGGTATGCAGATCAAGCGTGAACCTTCTGTCCAAGCTACACAGGACGCTTGACTCCCTTTAGGCCACTCATTGGGCTCCAAGAGTTACACGTCGCTACTCGAGAGGATAGTGGAGTCCTTTGCTTCCACTCGAGACGAGGCGTGACCCACCGGGTGAGACTGGAATTCGACCCCGATATCCCTGTTGCCCCTGGAGAGGAACACTACGTCCTGGACCCAAGCCTAGATGAGGACTCTTTGCCCTGAAGTGACTCGAGAGCAACCCACAGCTCTCTCTGACAAGTTGAATGGAAGATTGGACTTTCTGGGCCAACACAAGAGGAAGCCTGAATTCCCCGTCGTAACTCGAGAATCCCGCCGCAACTCGAGAAAAATCACCTGTTTCCCTCGTCATCGCTATATGAGGCCCTTGCCCGCTAGAGCATCTCCAGAGAATTCCCACGTTCCATCTTGAAGTGCGAAACTGTACTTGGCACCCTTGATGCGACCTCAAAAGTGCCGTGACATACCGGTCTCACTCGAGGGGACCACCGAGGTTCCCGGCACCACTTCATCTGAACCCCTTCTCCCCTTCTGATCGCGACCGGTGGGTCGATTCCACTGCTTTGTCTGCAAGGGTTCCCTACCTTCCCGGCGAACCTCAGGATGAGGCTGGTCTCCCGAGGAAATTCGAGACGTAGCCTCGTGGGTGGTACCACATGCTGAAAGACCCCAATTTTCTGGTACGCTCTTGAAAAGAACCCAATGCCCGGACACCTCTTTGAAGGCAACCCTGTGGATGAAGGCACAACACGAAGGCGCACTGACACCCCTGTGCATCGTCCGGAAAAACCCGCAGGTTCCACACACAGCTCAACAAGTGGCCTGTCACTCTGTGAACAACTCGAAAGGCAAGCGGAGATCCATTCCTCCACGGAAGACGAGGCGTGACTCTCTTGTCCGTACTCGGCAGGTACTCTGCGACCCGAGTCAGAAATGGAGAGGACCCCTGAGGTTCCTGCCTCCATTCGAGATGAGGCCCTCTTCGATTGCACCAAACCCAGTTGAGTAACGAAAGGCCCCTCCCAAATCCACAGTGTCCCTGAATTCTCAGAGGCACCCTGAGAAGTTACCTGAGGTCACCGACACAAGTCGAGGGAACCCAGGGTTCCCTGCCGCAACCCGAGAAAGACCTCGAGAGTCCTTCTTCAATGCGTCTTGAGGCCCGATTCGCCTACTATGACTCGAGAGCAATCACGCACTCCCCTTCACCACACGCACGGAGACCTGACGTCCCTAGCACCACACGAGAGGCTCTCTGAGCTCCCCGTCATACCTCGTGAGAAATCTGATACTGGCGCCGCAGCTGGAGAAAACCCACGAGATGCCCCCGTCATCGCGAGATGAGGGCCTTTTTTCCTGCATGGCCAGGAAAACAATCCCGAGTCATCTCTCCAAACTCCATAGGAGGCTTCACTCCCTTTACGCCACGCAGTGGGCTCCAAGAGATACCCGTCGCGACTCGACAAGAGAGCGGAGTCCTTTTTTTCCCCTCAAGACGAGGTCTGACTCTCCGGGTGAGTCGAGAATGCAACCCTGAGATCCCTGTCGGCCCAGTAGTGGAACACTAGGTCCTGGACACAAGCGTAGATGAGGTCTATTTTGCCCTGCAGTGACTGGAGAGCAATCCCCAGTTCTAACTTGCAACTCGAATGGAATACTGGATTTTCCTGACGCCACACAAGAGGCTCCCTGAAATCCCTGTGGTACTTTATGAGACACCCCACACTGGCGCCGCAGCTCGAGAAAACACACGAGACGCCACCGTCATCTCGAGATGAGGGCCTTCTTTTCCTGCATGGCCTGGAGTCCAATCGCGAGTCCTCTCTCCAAACTCCACAGGAGGCTTGACTCCCTTTAGTACACACATTGGGCTCCAAGAGATACCCATCGCGACTCGAGACGAGAGCGGAATTCTTTGCTTACCCTCAAGGTGAGAACTGACTCCCTGGATGAGTCTGGAATGCAAACCCGAGATCCCTGTCGCCCCTGGAGAGCAACGTTAGATCCTGGACACAAGCCTAGATTAGGTCTCTTTTGCCCTGCAGTGACTCTAGCGCAATCCCCAGCTCCCCCTCGCAACCCGAATGGAAGATTGGATTTCAAGGCCAACAAGAGGAAGCCTAAATTCCCGGTCATAACTCGAGAATCCCGCCGCAACTCGAGCAAAACCACGTGGTTCTCCCGTCATCGCAAGATGAGGCCCTTGCCCGCTACAGCGTTTCAAAAGATGTCCCAGGTTCCGTCTTGAAATGCGAAACGGTACTTGGCACCCTTGATGCGACCCCAAAAGTCCCCCAAAACGCAGGTCTCACTCAAGGGGAACACCGAGGTTCCCGGCACCACTTCATTTAAGCCCCTTCTCCCCTCCTGATCGTGACCGGTGGGTCGATTCCCCTGCTTTGTCTGCAAGGGGGCCCGACCTTCCCTGCACAACTCAGGATGAGGCCGGTCTCATGGGGAAATTCGATATGTAGCTTTGTGGGTGGTGCCACTTGCTGAAAGACTCCAATTTCCCGGTCCGCTCTTGATAAGAATCCGATGCTCGGACACCTCTTGGAAGGCAGCCTTGAGTATGAAGGTACAACACGAAGGGGCACTAACACACCTGTGCATCATCCGGAAAAACGGGCAGGTTTCACACACAGCTCGACAAGTGGCCTGTCACCTCGAGAACAACTCGAGAGGCAAGAGGAGTCCCATCCTCCAGAAAAGACGAGGCCTGACTCTCCTGTACCAACATGCAGGGACCTTGCGATCTGAGTCAGAAATGGAGAGGAACACTGAGGTTCCTGCTTCAACTCGAGATGAGTCCCTCTTACATTCCACCAAATGCAGAGGAGTCTCGAGAGGCCCCTCCAAACTGCACAGTATCCCTGACTTCTCAGAGGCACTCTGAGAAGCTCCCTAAGGTCGCAGGCACAAGTCAAGGGAACCCTGGGTTTTATGCAGTGACCCGAGAAAGACCTCGAGAGTCCTTCTTCAACCCGTCTTGAGGCCCGATTACCCTACCATGACTCGAGAGCAATGACGAACTCCCCCTAGCCATCTCATGGGGACCTGACTTCCCTGGCGCCACACGAGAGGCTCCCTGAGCTCCCTCTCGTACCTCGTCAGAAACCCGGCACTAGCGCGGCAGTCTAGAAAACCCACAAGAGGCCGCCGTCATCGCGAGATGAGGGCCTTCTTTTCCTGCATGGCCTGGAGAGGAATCCCGAGTCCTCTATCCAAACAGCACAGGAGGCTTGACTCCCTTTAGGGCACACAGTAGGCTCCAAGAGATACCCATCGCGACTCAAAAGGACAGCGGAGTTCTTTGCTTCCCCTCGAGACGAGGCCTGATTCCCCGGGTGAGTCTGGTATGCAAGCCCGAGATCCCTGTCGCCCCTAGGGATGAACATTAAGTCCTGGACACAAGCCTAGATGAGGTCTATTTTGCCCTGCAGTGACTCGAGGGCAATCCCCAGCTCTCCCTTGAAACTCGAATGGAAGACAGGACTTCCCTGGGCCAACACATGAGGAAGACTGTATTCCCCGTCGAAACTCGAGAATCCCGCCACAACTCGAGAAACGCTACGTGGTTCCCCCGTCATCGCAAGATGAGGCCCTTGCCCCCTACAGCGTCTCAAGAGAAGTCCCACGTTCCGTCTTGAAGTGCGAAACGGTATTGGCACCCTTGATGCGACCTCAAAAGTTCCTCGACACACTGGTCTGACTCGAGGAGAACACCGAGGTTCCCGGCACCACTACATCTGGGCCCCTTCTGCCCTCCTGATCGCGACAGGAGGGTCGATTCCCCTGTTTTGACTTGAAGGGGTTCCCGCCTTTCCTGGTGCATCTCAGGATGAGGCCGGTCTCACGAGGATATTCGAGACATAGCCTCGTGGATGGTGACACATGCCGAAAGACCCCGATTTCCCGGTTTGCTCTTGATAAGATCCCGATGCCCGGACACCTCTTTGAAGATAACCCTTTTGATGAAGGCACAACACGAAGGGGCACTGACACCTCCGGGTATCGTCCGCAGAAACCCGCAGGTACCACACACAGCTCGAGAAGTGACCTGTCACCCCGTGAACAACTGGAGAGGCAAGCAGAGTTCCATTCCTCCACACAAGACGAGGCCTGACTCTCCTGTTCGAACTCTGCAGCGAAACTGCGATCCGAGTCAGATCTGGCCCAGGGGAAGTCAGGAGAGGAAACATGAGTTTCCTGCCTCCACTCGAGATGAGGCCCTCTTCCATTGCACCGAACCCAGTGGATTCCCGAGAGGCCCCTCCCAACTGCACAGTATCCCTGACTTCTCAGAGGCACCCTTAGACCTTCCTGAGATCACCGGCACAAGTCGAGGGAACCAAGGGTTTCCTGCCCCAACCCGTAAAAGACCTCGAGAGTCCTTCTTCAACTCTCTTGAGGTGCGATTTCCCTACCATGACTCGAGAGCAATGACGCGCTCCCCCTAGCCACGCGCATAGAAACCTGACTTCCCTGGCGCCACAGGAGAGGCTCCCTGAGCTCCCCATTATACCTCGTGAGCAACACCACACTGGAGCCGCAGCTCGAGAATACCCACGAGACGCCCCAGTCCTCACGAGATGAGGGCCTTCTTTTGCTGTATGGCCTGGAGAGCAATCCTGAGTCCTCTCTCCAAACTCCACAGGAGGCTTGACTCATTTTAGGCCACACAGTGAGCTCCAAGATATACCCGTCGCGACTTGACAGGAGAGCGGTGTCCTTGGCTTCCCCTCGAGACGAGGCCTGACTCCCCGGGTGAGTCGAGAATGCAATGCCGAGATCGCTGTCGCCCCAGCAGAGGAACATTAGGTCCTGGACACAAGCCTAGATGAGGTCTATTTGGCCCTGCAGTGTCTCGAGAGCAATCCCCAGTTCTAACTCGCAATTCGAATGAAAACTGGACTTCCCTGGGCCAGTTGAAGAGGAAGCCTGAATTCCCCGTCGTAACTCGAGAATCCCGCCCCAACTCAAGAAAAACCACGTGGTTCCCCCGTCATCGAAACATGAGGCCCTTGCCTGCTACAGCGTCTCAAGAGAAGTCCCACGTTCCATATTGAAGAGCGAAAAGTTACTTGGAACCCTTGATGCGACCCCAAAAGTTCCCCGACATACCAGTCTCACTTGAGGAGAACACCGAGGTTCCCGGCACCACTTCATCTGAGACTCTTCTCCCCTCTTGATCGCGACAGGAGGTTCGATTCCCCTGCTTTGTCTGGAAGGCGTTCCCGACCTTCCTGGCGCACATCAAGATGAGGCCAGTCTCACGAGGAAATTTGAGACATAGCCTCGTGGGTGGTGCGGCATGCCAAAAGACCCCGATTCCCTGGTCCGCTCTTGATAAGAACACGACGGCAGAACCCAACTCGAAGGCAATCCTGTGGATCAAGGCACAACACGAAGGGGCAGTGACACCCCGGTGCATTGTCCAGAAAAACCCGCAAGTTCCACATACAAATCGACAAGTGGCCTGTCACCCCATGAACAACGCGAGAGTCAAGCGGAGTTCCATTCCTCCACACAAGACGAGGCCTGACTCTCCTGTCCCAACTCTGCAGGGACTCTGCGATCCAAGTCAGATCCGGCGCATTCGAAGCCAGAAGAGGAACCCTGAGGTTCCTGCCTCAACTTGTCATGAGGCCCTCTTCCATTGCACCAAACCCAGTGGAGTTCCGAGAGGCCCCTCCCAACTCCACAGTGACCCTGACTTCTCAGAGGCACGCTGAGAAGCTTCCTGAGGTCACTGGCACAAGTTGATGGAACCCAGGGTTTCCTGCTGCAACCCAGGAAAGACCTCGAGAGTCCTTCTTTAACACGTCTTCAGGCCCAATTCCCCTACCATGACTCGAGAACAATGACGGGCTCCCTCTCACCATGTGCATAGAGACCTGACTGCCCTGGCACCACGTGAGAGGCTCACTGAGCTCCCAGTCTTACTTTGTGAGAAACCCCACACTAGCGCCACAGCTCGAGAAAACCTACGAAACGCCCCAGTCATTGGGAGATGAGGGCCTTCATTTCATGCATTCCCTGGAGAGCAATCCCGTGTCCTCCCTCCAAACACCAGAAGAGGTTTGACTCCCTTTAAGCCACTCAGTGGGCTCCAAGACATACCCGTCCGACTCGAGAGGAGAGCAGAGTCCTTTGCTTCCGCTCGAGACGAGGCCTGACTCCAAGGTGAGTCTGGAATGCAACCCCGAGATTCCTGTCGAGCCTTGACATGAACATTAGGTCCTGCACACAAGCCTTGGTGGGGTCTCTTTTGCCTTCAGTGACTAGAGCCCACCTCCAGCTCTTCCTCGCATCTCGAATGGAAGATAAGACTTTTGTGGGCCAACACAAGAGAAAGCATGAATTCCCTGTGGTAACTCAAATATCCCACCGCAACTCGAGAAAAACCAAGTGGTTCCGCAGTCATTCCAAGATGAGGCCCATGCCTGCTGGAGCACCTCAAGAGAAGTCCCACGTTCCATTTTGAAGAGCGAAGCGGTACTTGGAACGCTTTATGCGACCCCAAAAGTTACCCGACATACCTGTCTCACTTGAGGGAAACACCGAGGTTCCCAGCAGCACTTCATCTGAGCCACTTCTCCCCTCCTGATCGCCACAGGAGGGTCGATTCCTCTGCTTTGTCTGGAAGAGTTTCATGACCTTCGCGGCACACTTCAGGATGAGGCCGGTTTCATGAGGAAATTCGAGAAAACCCACGTGGGTGGTGCCAAATGCTGAACGACCCCGATATCCCGGTCCGCTCTTCATAAGAACCCGATGCCCGGACAACTCTTCGAAGGCAACCCTGTGGATGAAGACAAAAAACGAAGGGTCACTGACACCCCTGTGCATCGTCTGGAAAAACCTGCAGATTCCACACACAGTTTGACAAGGGGCCTGAAACCCCATGAACAACTCGAGAGGCAAGCGGAGTTCCATTCCTCGGAAAAGACGTAGCCTGACTCTCCTGTCCCAACTCTGCAGGGACCCTGATGTTGGAGTCCGAAACAGAGAGGAAGTCAGAGGTTCCTGCCTCCCCTCGAGATGAGCCCCTCTTCCATTGCGACAAACCCAGCGGAGTCCCGAGAGGCACTGCCAACTCCACAGTATCCCTCAACTCTCAGAGACACACTGGGAAGTTCCCTAAGGTCCCCGGCAGAAGTCGAGGAAAACGACTTTTTCCCGCCACAACCCGAGAAAAACCTCGAGAGTCCCTCTTCAACGCGTCTTGAGGCCCTAGTCCCCTCCCATTACTCGAGAGCCACAACGCGCTCCTCCTCCCTACGCGCAGGGAGACCTGACTTCCCTGGCGCCGCACGAGAGGCTCCCTGAGATCCTCGCCATGCCTCGCGAGAAAACCCCCACGGGCGCCGCAGCTCGAGGAAACCCCTGAGACGTTCCCGTCCTCGCGAGGTGAAGGGCCTTCTTTTCCTGCATGGCCTGGAGAACAATCCCGAGCCCTCTCTCCAAAATGAAGAGGAGGCTTGACTCCATTGACGCCACTAGGGGGCTCCAAGAGACCCGCGTCGCGACTCGAGAGGAGAGCGGAGTCCTTGGCTTCCCCTCGAGACGAGGCCTGACTCTCCGGGGGAGCCTGGAATGCAACCCCGAGATCCCTGCCTTCCCTGGAGAGGAATAGTAGGTCCCGGACACACGCCTAGGTGAGGTCTCTTCGGCCCTGCAGTGACTCGAGCGCAACCCCCAGCTTTCCCTCGCAACCCGAGGGGAAGATTGGGCTTCCCAGGGCCAACCCAAGGGGAAGGCTGAGATCCCCGTCGTAACTCGAGAATCCGGCCGCAACTCGAGGAAAACCTCGTGGTTCCCACCTCTTGGCAAGATGAGGCCCTTGCCCGCGACGGCGTCTCAAGGGAAGTCCCCTGTTCCGCCCTGAAGGGCGAAACGGTCCCTGACAGCCTTCCTGCGACCCCCAAAAGTCCCCCGACACGCCGGGTTCCCCCGAGGGGAACACCGAGGGTCCCGGCACCGCTTCCTCTGAGCCCCTTCTCCCCTCCTGATCGCGACAGGAGAGGCGATTCACCTGCGTGGTCTGGAAGGGGTTCCCGGCCTTCCCGGCGCACCTCAGGATGAGGCCGGTCTCACGAGGAAATTCGAGACGAGCCACGTGGGTGGGGCCACATGCCGAACGCCCCCGATTCCCGGTCCGCTCTTGAGAAGGACCTGAGGCCCGGACCCCTCTTCAAAGGCAACCCTGTGGGTGAAGGCACAACACGAAGGGGCACTGCCACCCCCGTGCATCGTCCGCAAAGACCCGCGGGTTCCACACACAGCTCGACGAGGGGCCTGAGACCCCCTGAGCAACTCGAGAGGCCAGCGGGGTTCCCTTCATCAGACAAGATGAGGTCTGACTCTCCTGTCCCAACTCTGCAGGGCCCCTGCAGTCGGAGTCCGAAACGGAGAGGAAGCCTGAGGTTCCTGCCTCCCCTCGAGGTGAGGCCCTCTTCCGTTGCGCCAGACCCAGCGGAATCCCGAGGGGCCCCGCCACCTCCACAGGATCCCTCGGTTCTCAGAGACACCCAGGGAAGTTCCCTAAGGTCCCCGGCAGAAGGCGAGGGAAACGAGGGTTTCCCGCCGCCCCCCGAGAAAGACCTCGAGAGTCCTTCTTCAACGCGTCTCGAGGCCCTAGTCCGCTCCCGTGACTCGAGAGCCAGGACGCGCTCCCCCTCGCCACGCGCATGGAGACCTGACTTCCCTGGCGCCACACGAGAGGCTCCCTGAGATCCTCGTCGTGCCTCGGGAGAAAACCCCCACGGGCGCCGCAGCTCCAGGAAACCCCGGAGACGCCCCCGTCCTCGCGAGCTGAGGGCCTTCTTTTCCTGCATGGCCTGGAGAGCAATCCCGGGTCCTCTCTCCAAACGGAAGAGGAGGCTGGACTCCCTTGAGGTCGCTCAGGTGGCTCCAAGAGACCCGCGTCGCGACTCGAGAGGAGAGCGGAGTCCTTGGCTTCCCCTCGAGACGAGGCCTGACTCCCCGGGGGAGCCTGGAATGCAACCCTGAGATCCCTGCCTTCCATGCAGAGGAATATTAGGTCCCGGACACACGCCTAGGTGAGGTCTCTTAGGCCCTGCAGTGACTCGAGCGCAACCCCCAGCTTTCCCTCGCAACCCGAGGGGAAGATTGGGCTTCCCAGGGCCAACCCAAGGGGAAGGCTGAGATCCCCGTCGTAACTCGAGAATGCCGCCGCAACTCGAGAAAAACCACGTGGTTCCCACCTCTTGGCAAGATGAGGCCCTTGCCAGCGACGGCGTCTCAAGGGAAGTCCCCTGTTCCGCCCTGAAGGGCGAAACGGTCCCTGACAGCCTTCCTGCGACCCCCAAATGTCCCCCGACACACCGGGGTCCCCTGAGGGGAACACCGAGGGTCCCGGCACCGCTTCCTCTGAGCCCCTTCTCCCCTCCTGATCGCGACAGGAGAGGCGATTCCCCTGCGTGGTCTGGAAGGGGTTCCCGGCCTTCCCGGCTCACCTCAGGATGAGGCCGGTCTCACGAGGAAATTCGAGACGAGCCACGTGGGTGGGGTCACATGCCGAACGCACCCGATTCCCCGGTCCGCTCTTGAGAAGGACCCGAGGCCTGGACCCCTCTTCGAAGGCAACCCTGTGGGTGAAGGCACAACAGGAAGGGGCACTGCCACCCCCGTGCATCGTCCGCAAAGACCCGCGGGTTCCACACACAGCTCGACGAGGGGCCTGAGACCCCCTGAGCAACTCGAGAGGCCAGCGGGGTTCCCTTCCTCAGACAAGACGAGGCCTGACTCTCCTGTCCCAACTCTGCAGGGACCCTGCGGTCGGAGTCCGAAACGGAGAGGAAGCCTGAGGTACCTGCCTCCCCTCGAGGTGAGGCCCTCTTCCGTTGCGCCAGACCCAGCGGAGTCCCGAGGGGCCCCGCCACCTCCACAGGATCCCTCGGTTCTCAGAGACACCCTGGGAAGTTCCCTAAGGTCCCTGGCAGAAGGCGAGGGAAATGAGGGTTTCCCGCCGCCCCCCGAGAAAGACCTCGAGAGTCCTTCTTCAACGCGTCTCGAGGCCCTAGTCCCCTCCCGTGACTCGAGAGCCAGGACGCGCTCCCCCTCGCCACGCGCATGGAGACCTGACTTCCCTGGCGCCGCACGAGAGGTTCCCTGAGATCCTCGTCATGCCTCGGGAGAAAACCCCCACGGGCGCCGCAGCTCGAGGAAACCCCGGAGACGCCCCTGTCCTCACGAGCTGAGGGCCTTCTTTTCCTGCATGGCCTGGAGAGCAATCCCGGGTCCTCTCTCCAAACGGAAGAGGAGGCTGGACTCCCTTGAGGTCGCTCAGGGGGCTCCAAGAGACCCGTGTTGCGACTCGAGAGGAGAGCGGAGTCCTTGGCTTCCCCTCAAGACGAGGCCTGACTCCCCGGGGGAGCCTGGAATGCAACCCCGAGATCCCTGACTTCCCTGGAGAGGAATATTAGGTCCCGGACACACGCCTTGGTGAGGTCTCTTCGGCCCTGCAGTGACCCGATCGCAACCCCCAGCTTTCCCTCGCAACTCTAGGGGAAGACTGGGCTTCCCAGAGCCAACCCAAGGGGAAGGCTGAGATCCCCGTCGTAACTCGAGAATCCGGCCGCAACTCGAGGAAAACCACGTGGTTCCATCGTCTTTGCAAGATGAGCCTCTTGCCCGCTATGGCGTCTCAAGGGAAGTCCCAGTTTCCGTCCTGAAGTGCGAAACAGTACCTGACAGCTTTCATGCGACCACCAGAAGTTCCCCGACACACCGGGTTCCCTCGAGGGAAACACCGAGGGTCCCGACACCACTTCATCTGAGCCCCTTCTCCCCTCCTGATGGCGACAGGAGTGTCGATTCCCCTGCGTGGTCTGGAAGGGATTCCCGGCCTTCCCGGCGCATCTCAGGATGAGCCCGTCCACACGAGGAAATTCGAGATGAGCCACGGGATTGGTGCCATATGCCGATCGACCTCGATTTCCTAGTCCACTCTTGAGAAGAACCCGTTGCACGGACACCTCTTCGAACGCAACCCTGTGGATGAAGGCACAACACGAAGGGGCACTGACACTCCCGTGCATCGTCCAGAAACACCCGTCGGTTCCGCACACAGCTCGAAGAGGGCCCTGAGACCCTCTGATTAACTCGAGAGGCAAGCGGAGTTCCCTTCCTCAGACAAGACGAGGCCTAACTCTCCGCTCCCAACTCTGCAGGGACCCTGAGGTCGGAGGGTCGGAGTCAGAAACAGAGAGGAAGTCTGAGGTTCCTGCCTCCCCTCGATATGAGGCCCTCTTCCATTGCGCCAACCTCAGCGGAGTCCTGAGATGCCCCGCTAACTCCACAGCATCCCTCACCTCTCAGAGGCACCCTGGGAAGTTCCCTCAGGTCCCCGGCAGAAGTCGAGGGAAATGAGGGTTTCCCGCCGCCACTCGAGAAAGACCTCGGTAGTCCTTCTTCAAAGTGTCTTGAGGCCCTTGTCCCTTCTCTGGACTAGAGAGCAATGATGCGCTCCCCCTCGCCTCGCGCATGCAGACCTGGCTTCCCTGGCGCCGAACGAGAGGCTCCCTGAGATCCTCGTCGTGCCTCGGGAGAAAACCCCCACGGGTGCCGCAGCTCCAGGAAACCCCGGAGACGCCCCCGTCCTCGCGAGCTGAGGGCCTTCTTTTCCTGCCTGGCCTGGAGAGCAATCCCGAGTCTTCTCTCCAAACTGAAGAGTAGTAAGGATTCCCTTGAGGCGACTCAGTGGGCTCCAAGAGATCCGCCTCGCGGCTCGAGAGCAGAGCGCAGTCCTTTGCTTCCCCTCGAGGCGAGGCCTGAATCCCCGGGGGAGTCTGGAGTGCAATCCCAAGATCCTTGTCTTCCCTTGAGAGGACTATTAGGTCCTGGACACACGCCTAGATGAGGTCACTTTGGCCTTGCAGTGATTCGAGCACAACATCCAGCTTTCCCTCGCAACTCGAAGGGAAGTTTGGGCTTCCCAGGGCTAACACAAGAGGAAGCCTGAAATCCCCGTCGTAACTCGAGAATCCCGCCGCAACTCGAAAAAAGCCACGTGGTTCCATCGTCTTCGCAGCATGAGGCCCTTGCCCGCCACAGCGTCTCAAAAGAAGTCCCACGTTCCTACTGAAGTGCAAAACGGTACTTGGCACCCATGATGGCACCCCCAAAGTTCCCCAACATACAGGCCTCACTCGAGGGTAACACCCATGTTCCCCGCACCACATCATTTGAGCCCCTTCTCCCCTCCTGATTGCAACAGGAGTGTCTTTTCTCCTGCTTTGTGTGGAAGGGGTTACCGATCTTCCCAGCGCACATCAGGATGAGGCCTGTCTCACGAGGAAATTGGAGATGTAGCCTCCTGGGTGGTGCCACATGCGGAAAGACCCCATTTCCCGGTCAGCTATTAATAAGAACCCGATGCCCGTACACTTCTTGGAATGCATCCCGTAGGATGAAGGCACAACAAGGAGGGACCCTGAACACCCGTGCATCTTTTGGAAAATTCTGCAGGTTCCACATACAGCTCGACAAGTGACCTGTTACCTCGTGAACAACTCGAGAGGCAAGCTAAGTTTCATTTCTCCACAGAATACGAGGCCTGACTCTCCTGTCCCAACTCTGCAGGAATCCTTAGATCGGAGTCTGAAATGGAGAGGAACCCTGAGGTTCCTTCCTCAACACGAGATGAGGCCCTCTTGTATTATACCACACCCAGTGGAGTCCCTAGAGGCCCCTCCCAACTCCACAGTATCAGTGTCTTCTCAGAGGCACCCTGAGCAACTCCCTGAGGTCACCGGCACAAGTCGAGGGAACACAGGGTATCCTGCTGCAACCCGAGAAAGACCTCAAGAGTCCGTCTTCAACGCGTCTTGAGGACGGATTCCCCTACCATGACTCGAGATCAATGACACGCCCCCCCTCGCCATGCGCATGGACACCTGACTTCCCTGGCGCCACATGAGAGGCTCCCTGAGCTCCCCGTCATACCTCGTGAGAAACCCCACACTGGCGCCGCAGCTCGGGAAAACCCACCGTCATCGCGAGATTGGGGACTTCTTTTCCTGCCTGACCTGGAGAGCAATCCCTGGTCTTTTCTCCAAACTTCACAGGAGGCTTTACTCCCTTTAGGCCACTCAATGGGCTCCAAGAGATACCTGTCGCGACTTGAGAGGACAGCAGAGTACTTTGTTTCCCCTCAAGACGAGGCCTAACCTCGGGTGAGTCTGGAATGCAACCCCGAGATCCCTGTTGCCCCTGGAGAGGAACATTATGTCCTGGACAAAAGCCTAGATGAGGTCTATTTTGCCCTACAGTGACTCGAGAGCAACATCCATCTCTCCCTCACAATTCGAATGGAAGATTGGTCTTCATTGGGCCAACACAAGAGGAAGTCTGAATTTCCCGTTGTAACTCGAGAATCGCACCGCAACTCTTAAAAACCACGTGGTTCCCCATTCATCGCAATATGAGGCCTTTGCCCGCTACAGAGTCTCAAGAGAAGTCCCATGTTTCGTCATAAAGTTCGAAATGCTACTTGGCACCCTTGATGCGACCCCAAAAGTTCCCCAATATACCGGTCTCACTCCAAGGGAACACCGAAGTTCCTGGCACCACTTCATTTGAGCCCCTTCTCCGTTCCTGATCACGGCAGGAAGGTCGATCCCCCTGCTTTGTCTAGAAGGGGTTCCCGACCTTCATGGCGCACCTCAGGAAGAGGCCAGTCTCACGAAGAAATTCGAGACGTAGCCTCGTGTTGGTGCCACGTGCCAAAAGACCCCGATTTCTCGGTCTTGCTCTTGATAAGAACCCGATGCCCGGACACCTCTTCTAAGGCAACCCTGTGGATGAAGGCACTACACGAGGGGGCACTGGCAACCCTGTTCATCGTCCGGAAAACCCCGCAGGATCCACATACAGCTCCACAACTGGCCTGTCAATCCCTAAACAATGAGAGAGGAAAGCGGAGTTCCCTTCCTCAGACAAGACGAGGCCTGAGTATCCAATCCCAGCTCTGCAGGCACGCTTCGATCTGAGTCAGAAATGGAGAGGAAACCTGAGGTTCCTGCCTCAACCCGAGATGAGGCCCTCTTCCATTAAAACAAACCCAGTGGAGTCCCGAGAGGCCCCTCCCATCTCCACAGTATCCCTGACTTCTCCTAGGCATTCTGAGAAGCTCCTTGAGGCCACCGGCAAAAGTCGAGGGAAATAAGGGTTTCCTGCCACAACCGAAGAAAGACCTCGAGAGTCCTTCTTCAATGTGTCTTGAGGTCAGATTCCCCTACCATAGCTCGAGAGCAATAATGCGCTCCCCCTCGCCACGCACATGGAGACCTGACTTCCCTGGCGCCACACGAGAGGCTCCCTGAGCTCCTCGTCGTACCTCGTGTGAAACCCCACACTGGCGCCGCAGCTCGAGAAAACCCACAAGACCCCTCCGTCATCGCGAGATGAGGGCCATCTTTTCCTGCGTGGCCTGGAGAGCAGTCCCAAGTCCTCTCTCCAAACTTCACAGGAGGCTTGACTCCCTTTAGGCCACAAAGGGCTCCAAGAGGTGCCCGTCGCGACTCGAAAGGAGAGCAGAGTCCTTTGCTTCCCTTCGACATGAGGCCTGACTCCCTGGGTGAGTCTGGAATGCAAACCTGAGATCCCTGTGGCCCTTGGAGAGGAACATTAGGTCCTGGACACAAGCCTAGATGAGGTCCCCTTTGCCCTGCAGTGACTCGAGCGCAACCCCCAGCTCTCGCTCGCAACTCGAATGGATGATTGGACTTCCCTGGCCCAACACAAGAGGAAGCCTGAAATCCCCGTCGTAACTCGAGAATCCCGCCGCAACTCGAGAAAAACCACGTGGCTCCCCCGTCATCGCAAGATGAGGCCCTTGGCCGCTACAGCGTATCAAGAGAAGTCCCACGTTCCATCCTGAAGTACAAAACGGTACTTGGCACCCTTCATGCGACCCCCAAAGTTCCCTGACATACCGGTCTCACTCGAGGGAAACACCAAAGTTCACGGCACCACTTCCTGTGAGCCCCTTCACCCCTCCTGATCGCGACAGAAGGGTCGATTCCCATGTTTTGTCTGCAAGGGGTTCCCGACGTTCCCCGCGAACCTCCGGATGAGGCCGGTCTCATGAGGAAATTCGAAAAGTAGCCTCATGTTTGGTGCCATATGCTGAAAGATCCCGAATTCCCGGTCCACTCTAGATAAGAACCTGACGCCCGGACATCTCTTCGAAGGCAACCCTGTGGATGAAGGCAAAACACGAAGGGACACTGACATCCCCATGCATCATCTGGAAAAACCCGCAGATTCCACTCACAGCTCCAAATGTGGACTGTCACCTCGAGAACAACTCGAGAGGCAAGTGAAGTTGCATTCCTTCACACAGGACGAGGCCTTACTCTCCTGTCCCAACTCTTCAGGGACCCTGCAATTGGAGTCAGAAATGGAGAGGAACCCTGAGGTTCCTGCCTCAACTAGAGAAGAGGCCCTCTTCCATTGAACCAAACACAGTGGTGTCCCGAGAGGCCCCTCCCAACACCACAGTATCCCTGAATTCTCAGAGGCTCCCTGAGAAGCTACCTGAGGTCACTGGCACAAGTCGAGGGAACCCAGAGTTTCCTGAAGTAACCCGAGAAAGACTTGGAGAGTCCTTTTTCAACGTCTCTTGATGCCCGATTCCCCTACCATGACTCCAGAGCAAGGACGCGCTCCCCTCGCCACAAGCAGGAAAACTGACTTCCCTAATACCACACAAGAGGCTCCCTGAGTACCCCATCGTACCTCGTGAGAAAACCCACAGTGGCGCCGCAGTTTGAGAAAAACCACAAGATGCCCCCTTCAAGGAGAGATGGGGGCCTTCTTTTCCTGCCTGACCTGGAGAGCAATTCCTGGTCCTCTCTCCAAACTTCACAGGAGTATTGACTCCCTTTAGGCCACTCAGTTGGGTCCAAGAAATACCCGGTGCGACTCGAGAGGAGAGCGGAGTCCTTTGCTTCCCTGGAGACGAGGCCTGACTCCCCGGGTGAGTTTGGAATGCAACCCCGAGATCCCTGTCGCCCCTGGAGTGGAACATTATGCCCTAGACACAAACCTAGATGAGGTCTATTTTGCCCTACAGTGACTCGAGAGCAACCTCCATGTCTCCCTCACAATTTGAATGGAAGATTGGTCTTCCCACGGTCAACACAAGAGGAAGTCTAAATTTCCCATCGTAATTCGAGAATTCAGCCTCAAGTCTTAAAAACCATGTGGTTCCCCCTTCATCGCAATATGAGGCCCTTGCCAGCTAGAGTCTCAAGAGAAGTCCCACGTTCCATCTTAAAGTTCGAAATGCTACTTGGCACCCTTGATGCGACCCCAAAGTTCCCCAACATACCGGTCTCACTCCAGGGGAACACCGAAGTTCCAGGTGTCTCCAGGGAAGACCCATGTTCCGCCCTGAAGGGCGAAACGGTACTTGACACCCTTGATGCGACCGCAAAAGTTCCCCGACACGCTGGGTTCCCTCGAGGGGAACACCGAGGGTCCCGGCACCACTTCATCTGAGCCCCTTCTCCCCTCCTGATCGCGACAGGAGAGTCGATTCCCCTACGTTGTCTGGAAGGGGTTCCCGGCCTTCCTGGCGCACCTAAGGATGAGGCCGGTCTCACGAGGAAATTCGAGAGTAGCCACGTGTGAGGTGCCACGTGCCGAAAGACTACGATTTTCCGGTCCGCTCTTGATAAGAAACCGATGCCCGGACACCTCTTCGAAGGCAACCCTGTGGGTGAAGGCACAACACGAAGGGGCACTGACACCCCCTTGCATCATCCGGAAAAACCCGCAGGGTCTACACACAGCTCGACAAGGGGCCTGAGACTCCCGGAAGAACTCGAGAGGCAACCAGAATTCCATTCCTCAGACAAGACGAGGCATGACTCTCCTGTCCCAACACTGCAGGGACCGTGCAGTCGGAGTCCGAAACCGAGAGGAAGCCTGAGGTTCCTGCCTCCCCTCGAGATGAGGCCCTCTTCCATTGCGCCGAACCCAGCAGAGTCCCGAGAGGCCCTGCCAACTACACAGCATCCCTCACCTCTCAGAGGCACCGTGGGAAGTTCCCTAAGGTCCCCTGCAGAAGTCGAGGGAAACGAGGGTTTCCCGCCGCAACCCGAGAAAGACCTCGAGAGTCCTTCTTCAACGCCTCTTAAGGACCTAGCCATTTCCCATGACTCGAGAGTGATGACCAGCTCCCCCTCGCCATGCGCATGGAGACCTGACTTCCCTGGCGCCGCACGAGAGGCTCCCTGAGGTCCTCGTCGTGCCTCGTGAGAGAACCCCCATGGGCGCAGCAGCCTGAGGAAACCCATGAGACGCCCCCGTCATCGCGAGATGAGGGCCTTCTTTTCCTGCCTGGCCTGGAGAGCAATCCCGAGTCCTCTCTCCAAACTGAAGAGGAGGCTCGACACCCTTGAGTCCACTCAGTGGGCTCCAAGTGATCCGTGTCGCGACTTGAGAGGAAAGCGGAGTCCTTTGCCTCCCCTCCAGGCGAGTCCTGACACCCCGGGGGAGTCTGGAATGGAAACCCGTGATCCCTGTCTTCCCTTGAGAGGAATATTAGGTCCTGGACACACGCCTCGATGAGGTCTCTTTGGCCCTGTAGTGACTCGAGCAGAACCACCAGCTTTCCATCGCAACTCGAATTGAAGATTGGGCTTCCCAGGGACAACCCAAGACGAAGCCTGAAATTCCTGTCGTTTTCGAGAATCCCGATGCAACTCGAGAAAAACGACGTGGTTCCAACGTCTTCACAGGATGAGGCCCTTGCCCGCTACAGCGTCTCCAGGGAAGTCCCATGTTCCGTCCTGAAGTGGGAAACGGTACTTGGCTCCCTTGATGCGACCCCTAAAGTTCCCTGAAACGCCGGGTTCCCTCGAGTGGAACACCGAGGGTCCCGGCACCACTTCATCTGAGCCCCATCTCCCCTCCTGATCGCGACAGGAGAATCGATTCCCCTACTTTGTGTGGAAGGTGTTCCCGGCCTTCCCGGAGCACCTCAGGATGATGCTGGTCTCACGAGGAAATTCGAGATGAGCCACGTGGGTGGTGCCACATGCCGAATGACCCCGATTTCCCGGTCTGATCTTGAAATGAACCCGATGCCCGGACACCTCTTTGAAGGCAACCCTGTGGGGGAAGGCACAAAACGAAGGGGCACTGACACTCCCATGCATCTTCTGGAAACACCCGCAGGTTCCACACACAGCTTGTCAAGGGCCCTGAGACCCCCTGAACGACTCGAGAGGCAAGCAGAGTTCCGTTACTCAGACAAGACGAGGCCTGACTCTCCTGTCCCAACTCTGCAGGGACCCTGCGGTCGGAGTCAGAAATGGAGAGGACGCCTGAGGTTCCTGCCTCTAATCGAGATGAGGCCCTCTTTCATTTCGTCAAACCTAGTGGAGTCCCGAGAGGCCCCTCTAACTCCTCAGTATCCCTCACCTCTCAGAGGCACCTGGGAAGTTCCCTAAGGTCCCCGGTAGAGGTCGAGGGAAACGAGTGTTTCCCGCCCCAACCCAAGAAAGACCTCGAGAGTCCTTCTTCAATGCGTCTTGAGGCCCGATTCGCCTACTATGACTCGAGAGCAATCACGCACTCCCCTTCACCACACGCACGGAGACCTGACGTCCCTAGCACCACACGAGAGGCTCTCTGAGCTCCCCGTTGTACCTCGTGAGAAATCTGATACTGGCGCCGCAGCTGGAGAAAACCCACGAGATGCCCCCGTCATCGCAAGATGAGGGCCTTTTTTCCTGCATGGCCAGGAAAACAATCCCGAGTCATCTCCAAACTCCATAGGAGGCTTCACTCCCTTTACGCCACGCAGTGGGCTCCAAGAGATACCCGTTGCGACTCGACAGGAGAGCGGAGTCCGTTTTATCCCCTCAAGACGAGGCCTGACTCTCCGGGTGAGTCGAGAATGCAACCCTGAGATCCCTGTTGGCCCAGTAGTGGAACACTAGGTCCTGGACACAAGCGTAGATGAGGTCTATTTTGCCCTGCAGTGACTGGAGAGCAATCTCCAGTTCTAACTTGCAACTCGAATGGAATACTGGATTTTCCTGGCGCCATACAAGAGGCTCCCTGAGATCCCCGTGGTACTTCATGAGACACCCCACACTGGCGCCGCAGCTCGAGAAAACACACGAGACGCCACCGTCATCTCGAGATGAGGGCCTTCTTTTCCTGCATGGCCTGGAGTCCAATCCCGAGTCCTCTCTCCAAACTCCACAGGAGGCTTGACTCCCTTTAGTACACACAGTGGGCTCCAAGAGATACCCATCGCGACTCGAGACGAGAGCGGAATTCTTTGCTTACCCTCGAGGTGAGAACTGACTCCCCGGATGAGTCTGGAATGCAAACCCGAGATCCCTGTCGCCCCTGGAGAGCAACGTTTAATCCTGGACACAAGCCTAGATTAGGTCTCTTTTGCCCTGCAGTGACTCTAGCGCAATCCCCAGCTACCCCTCGCAACCCGAAAGGAAGATTGGATTTCAAAGCCGACAAGAGGAAGCCTAAATTCCCGGTCATAACTCGAGAATCCCGCCGCAACTCGAGCAAAACCACGTGGTTCTCCCGTCATCGCAAGATGAGGCCCTTGCCCGCTACAGCGTTTCAAAAGATGTCCCAGGTTCCGTCTTGAAATGCGAAACGGTACTTGGCACCCTTGATGCGACCCCAAAAGTCCCCCAACACGCAGGTCTCACTCAAGGGGAACACCGAGGTTCCCGGCACCACTTCATTTAAGCCCCTTCTCCCCTCCTGATCGTGACCGGTGGGTCGATTCCCCTGCTTTGTCTGCAAGGGGGCCCGACCTTCCCTGCACAACTCAGGATGAGGCCGGTCTCATGGGGAAATTCGATACGTAGCTTTGTGGGTGGTGCCGCTTGCTGAAAGACTCCAATTTCCCGGTCCGCTCTTGATAAGAATCCGATGCTCGGACACCTCTTGGAAGGCAGCCTTGAGTATGAAGGTACAACACGAAGGGGCACTAACACACCTGTGCATCATCCGGAAAAACGGGCAGGTTACACACACAGCTCGACAAGTGGCCTGTCACCTCGAGAAAAACTCGAGAGGCAAGAGGAGTCCCATCCTCCAGAAAAGACGAGGCCTGACTCTCCTGTACCGACATGCAGGGACCTTGCGATCTGAGTCAGAAATGGAGAGGAACACTGAGGTTCCTGCTTCAACTCAAGATGAGTCCCTCTTACATTCCACCAAATGCAGAGGAGTCTCGAGAGGCCCCTCCAAACTGCACAGTATCCTTGACTTCTCAGAGGCACTCTGAGAAGCTCCCTGAGGTCGCAGGCACAAGTCAAGGGAACCCTGGGTTTTATGCAGTGACCCGAGAAAGACCTCGAGAGTCCTTCTTCAACCCGTCTTGAGGCCCGATTACCCTACCATGACTCGAGAGCAATGACGAACTCCCCCTAGCCATCTCATGGGGACCTGACTTCCCTGGCGCCACACGAGAGGCTCCCTGAGCTCCCTCTCGTACCTCGTCAGAAACCCGGCACTAGCACCGCAGTCTAGAAAACCCACAAGAGGCCGCCGTCATCGCGAGATGAGGGCCTTCTTTTTCTGCATGGCCTGGAGAGGAATCCCGAGTCCTCTATCCAAACACCACAGGAGGCTTGACTCCCTTTAGGGCACACAGTGGGCTCCAAGAGATACCCATCGCGCCTCAAAAGGACAGCGGAGTTCTTTGCTTCCCCTCGAGACGAAGCCTGATTCCCCGGGTGAGTCTGGTATGCAAGCCCGAGATCCCTGTCGCCCCTAGGGATGAACATTAAGTCCTGGACACAAGCCTAGATGAGGTCTATTTTGCCCTGCAGTGACTCGAGGGCAATCCCCAGCTCTCCCTTGAAACTCGAATGGAAGATAGGACTTCCCTGGCCCAACACATGAGGAAGACTGTATTCCCCGTCGAAACTCGAGAATCCCGCCACAACTCGAGAAACGCCACGTGGTTCCCCCGTCATCGCAAGATGAGGCCCTTGCCCCCTACAGCGTCTCAAGAGAAGTCCCACGTTCCGTCTTGAAGTGCGAAACGGTATTGGCACCCTTGATGCGACCTCAAAAGTTCCTCGACACACTGGTCTGACTCGAGGAGAACACCGAGGTTCCCGGCACCACTACATCTGGGCCCCTTCTCCCCTCTTGATCGCGACAGGAGGGTCGATTCCCCTGTTTTGTCTTGAAGGGGTTCCCACCTTTCCCGGTGCATCTCAGGATGAGGCCGGTCTCACGAGGATATTCGAGACATAGCCACGTGGATGGTGACACATGCCGAAAGACCCCGATTTCCCGGTCCGCTCTTGATAAGATCCTGATGCCCGGACACTTCTTTGAAGATAACCCTTTTGATGAAGGCACAACACGAAGGGGCACTGACACCCCTGGGTATCGTCTGGAGAAACCCGCAGGTACCACACACAGCTCGAGAAGTGACCTGTCACCCCGTGAACAACTGGAGAGGCAAGCAGAGTTCCATTCCTCCACACAAGACGAGGCCTGACTCTCCTGTTCGAACTCTGCAGCGAAACTGCGATCCGAGTCAGATCTGGCCCAGGGGAAGTCAGGAGAGGAAACATGAGTTTCCTGCCTCCACTCGAGGTGAGGCCCTCTTCCATTGCACCGAACCCAGTGGAGTCCCGAGAGGCCCCTCCCAACTGCACAGTATCCCTGACTTCTCAGAGGCACCCTTAGACCTTCCTGAGATCACCGGCACAAGTCGAGGGAACCAAGGGTTTCCTGCCCCAACCCGTAAAAGACCTCGAGAGTCCTTCTTCAACGCGTCTTGAGGTGCGATTCCCCTACCATGACTCGAGAGCAATGACGCGCTCCCCCTAGCCACGCGCATAGAAACCTGACTTCCCTGGCGCCACAGGAGAGGCTCCCTGAGCTCCCCATTATACCTCGTGAGCAACACCACACTGGAGCCGCAGCTCGAGAATACCCACGAGACGCCCCAGTCCTCACGAGATGAGGGCCTTCTTTTGCTGTATGGCCTGGAGAGCAATCCTGAGTCCTCTCTCCAAACTCCACAGGAGGCTTGACTCATTTTAGGCCACACAGTGAGCTCCAAGATATACCCGTCGCGACTTGACAGGAGAGCGGTGTCCTTGGCTTCCCCTCGAGACGAGGCCTGACTCCCCGGGTGAGTCGAGAATGCAATGCTGAGATCGCTTTCGGCCCAGCAGAGGAACATTAGGTCCTGGACACAAGCCTAGATGAGGTCTATTTGGCCCTGCAGTGTCTCGAGAGCAATCCCCAGTTCTAACTCACAGTTCGAATGAAAACTGGACTTCCCTGGGCCAGTTGAAGAGGAAGCCTGAATTCCCGGTTGTAACTCGAGAATCCCGCCCCAACTCAAGAAAAACCACGTGGTTTCCCCATCATCGAAAGATGAGACCCTTGCCCGCTACAGCGTCTCAAGAGAAGTCCCACGTTCCGTATTGAAGAGCGAAAAGTTACTTGGAACCCCTGATGCGACCCCAAAAGTTCCCCGACATACCAGTCTCACTTGAGGAGAACACCGAGGTTCCCGGCACCACTTCATCTGAGACTCTTCTCCCCTCTTGATCGCGACAGGAGGTTCGATTCCCCTGCTTTGTCTGGAAGGCGTTCCCGACCTTCCTGGCGCACATCAAGATGAGGCCAGTCTCACGAGGAAATTCGAGACATAGCCTCGTGGGTGGTGCGGCATGCCAAAAGACCCCGATTCCCTGGTCCGCTCTTGATAAGAACCCGATGGCAGAACCCAACTCGAAGGCAATCCTGTGGATCAAGGCACAACACGAAGGGGCAGTGACACCCCAGTGCATCGTCCAGAAAAACCCGCAAGTTCCACATACAAATCGACAAGTGGCCTGTCACCCCATGAACAACGCGAGAGTCAAGCGGAGTTCCATTCCTCCACACAAGACGAGGCCTGACTCTCCTGTCCCAACTCTGCAGGGACTCTGCGATCCGAGTCAGATCCGGCGCATTCGAAGCCAGGAGAGGAACCCTGTGGTTCCTGCCTCAACTTGTCATGAGGCCCTCTTCCATTGCACCAAACCCAGTGGAGTTCCGAGAGGCCCCTCCCAACTCCACAGTGACCCTGACTTCTCAGAGGCACGCTGAGAAGCTTCCTGAGGTCACTGGCACAAGTCGATGGAACCCAGGGTTTCCTGCTGCAACCCAAGAATGACCTCGAGAGTCCTTCTTTAACACGTTTTCAGGCCCAATTCCCCTACCATGACTCGAGAACAATGACGGGCTCCCTCTCACCACGTGCATAGAGACCTGACTGCCCTAGCACCACATGAGAGGCTCACTGAGCTCCCAGTCTTACTTCGTGAGAAACCCCACACTAGCGCCACAGCTCGAGAAAACCTATGAGACGCCCCAGTCATCGGGAGATGAGGGCCTTCATTTCCTGCATTGCCTGGAGAGCAATCCCGTGTCCTCCCTCCAAACACCAGAGGAGGTTTGACTCCCTTTAAGCCACTCAGTGGGCTCCAAGACATACCCGTCCGACTCGAGAGGAGAGCAGAGTCCTTTGCTTCCCCTCGAGACGAGGCCTGACTCCAGGGTGAGTCTGGAATGCAACCCCGAGATTCCTGTCGCCCCTTGACATGAACATTAGGTCCTGCACACAAGCCTTGGTGGGGTCTCTTTTGCCTTCAGTGACTAGAGCGCACCTCCAGCTCTTCCTCGAATCTCGAATGGAAGATAAGACTTTTGTGGGCCAACACAAGAGGAAGCATGAATTCCCTGTGGTAACTCAAATATCCCACCACAACTAGAGAAAAACCAAGTGGTTCCCCAGTCATTCCAAGATGAGGCCCTTGCCCGCTGGAGCACCCCAAGAGAAGTCCCACGTTCCAATTTGAAGAGCGAAACGGTACTTGGAACACGTTATGCGACCCCAAAAGTTACCCGACATACCTGTCTCACTTGAGGGAAACACCGAGGTTCCCAGCACCACATCATCTGAGCCACTTCTCCCCTCCTGATCGCCACAGGAGGGTCGATTCCTTTGCTTTGTCTGGAAGGGTTTCATGACCTTCGCGGCACACCTCAGGATGAGGCCGGTTTCATGAGGAAATTCGAGACTAGCCACGTGGGTGGTGCCAAATGCTAAACGACCCCGATTTCCCAGTCCGCTCTTTATAAGAACACGATGCCCGGACACCTCTTCGAAGGCAACCCTGTGGATGAAGACACAAAACGAAGGGTCACTGACACCCCCATGCATCGTCTGGAAAAACCTGCAAATTCCACACACAGTTTGACAAGGGGCCTTAAACCCCATGAACAACTCCAGAGGCAAGCGGAGTTCCATTCCTCAGAAAAGACGTAGCCTGACTCTCCTGTCCCAACTCTGCAGGGACCATGCGGTCGGAGTCCGAAACCGAGAGGAAGCCTGAGGTTCTTGCCTCCCCACGAGATGAGGATCTCTTCCGTTGCGCCAGATCCAGGGGAGTCCCGAGGGGCCCCGCCACCTCCACAGGATCCCTCGCCTCTCAGAGGCACCCTGGGAAATTCCCTAAGGTCCCCGGCAGAAGGCGAGGGAAACGAGGGTTTCCCGCCGCCCCCCGAGAAAGACATCCAGAGTCCTTCTTCAACGCGTCTCGAGGCCCTAGTCCCCTGCCGTGACTCGAGAGCCATGACGCACTCCCCCTCGCCACGCACGTGGAGACCTGACTTCCCTGGCGCCGCACAAGATGCTCCCTGAGATCCTCGTCGTGCCTCGGGAGAAAACCCCCACGGGCGCCGCAGCTCGAGGAAACCCCTGAGACGCCCCTGTCCTCGCGAGCTGAGGGCCTTCTTTTCCTGCATGGCCTGGAGAGCAATCCCGGGTCCTCTCTCCAAACGGAAGAGGAGGCTGGACTCCCTTGAGGCCGCTCAGGGGGCTCCCAGAGACCCGCGTCGCGACTCGAGAGAAGGGTGGAGTCCTTGGCTTCCCCTCGAGACGAGGCCTGACCCCCCGGGGGAGCCTGGAATGCAACCCCGAGATCCATGCCTTCCCTGCAGAGGAATATTAGGTCCTGGACACACGCCTAGGTGAGGTCTCTTCGGCCCTGCAGTGACTCGAGCGCAACCCCCAGCTTTCCCTCGCAACCCGAGGGGAAGATTGGGCTTCCCAGGGCCAACCCAAGGGGAAGGCTGAGATCCCCGTCGTAACTCGGGAATGCCGCCGCAACTCGAGAAAAACCACGTGGTTCCCACCGCTTGGCAAGATGAGGCCCTTGCCCGCGACGGCGTCTCAAGGGAAGTCCCCTGTTCCGCCCTGAAGGGCGAGACGGTCCCTGACAGCCTTCCTGCGACCCCCAAAAGTCCCCCGACACGCCGGGTTCCCCCGAGGGGAACACCGAGGGTCCCGGCACCGCTTCCTCTGAGCCCCTTCTCCCCTCCTGATCGCGACAGGAGAGGCGATTCCCCTGCGTGGTCTGGAAGGGGTTCCCGGCCTTCCCGGCGCACCTCAGGATGAGGCCGGTCTCAGGAAGAAATTCGAGACGAGCCACGTGGGTGGGGCCACATGCCGAACGCCCCCGATTCCCCGGTCCGCTCTTGAGAAGGACCCGAGGCCCGGACCCCTCTTCGAAGTCAACCCTGCGGGTGAAGGCACAACAGGAAGGGGCACTGCCACCCCCGTGCATCGTCCGCAAAGACCCGCGGGTTCCACACACAGCTCGACGAGGGGCCTGAGACCCCCTGAGCAACTCGAGAGGCCAGCGGGCTTCCCTTCCTCAGACAAGACGAGGCCTGAGTCTCCTGTCCCAACTCTGCAGGGACCCTGCGGTCGGAGTCCGAAACGGAGAGGAATCCTGAGGTTCCTGTCTCCCCTCGAGGTGAGGCCCTCTTCCATTGCACCAAACCCAGATGAGTCGCGAGAGGCCCCTCCCAACTCCACAGTATCCCTGAATTCTCAGAGGCACCTTGAGAATCTACCTGAGGTCACCGGCTCAAGTCCAGGGAACCCAGGGTTTCCTGCTGCGACCCGAGAAAGACCTTGAGAGTCCTTCGGCGCGTCTTGAGGCCCGATTCCCCTACCATGACTCGAGAGCAAAGACCCGCTCCCCATCGCCATGCGCAAGGAGACCTGACTTCCCTGACTCCTGAAGAGAGTCTCCCTGAGCTCCCCGTCGTACCTCTTCGGAAACCCCATTCAGGCACCGCAGCTCGAGAAAACCCACGATACGCCCCCCGTCATCACGAGATGAGGGACTTGTTTCCTGCCTGGCATGGAGAGCAAAACCGAGTCCTCTCTCCAGACTCCACAGGAGGCTTGACTCTCTTTAGGCCTCTCAATTGGCTCCAAGAGATACCTGTCAGGACCTGAAGGGAGAGCAGAGTCCTTTGCTTCCCCTCGAGACGAGGCCTGACTCCCCGTGTGAGTCTGGAATGCAACCCCGAGTTCCTGTCACACCTGGAGAGGAAAACTCGGTCCTGGACACAAGCCTAGATGAGGTCTATTTTGCACTGCAGTTACTAGAGCGCAATCGCCAGCTCTCCCTCGCAAATCGAATTGAAGATTGGACTTCCCTGGGCCAATACAATTGGAAGCCTGAATTCGACATCGTAACTCGAGAATCCCGCCGAAACTCGAGAAAATCCACGTGGTTTCCCCATCAGCGCTAGATGAGGCCCTTGCCCGCTACAGCGACTCAAGAGAAGTCCCACTTTCTGTCTTGAAGTGCGAAACGGTACTTGGCACCCTTGATGCAATCTCAAAATTCCCCGACATACCGGTCTCACTCGAAAGGAACACCGAGGTTCCCGGAACCACTTCATTTGAGCTCCTTTTCCCCTCGTGATCGCGACAGGAGTGTCGATTGCCCTGCTATGTCTGGAAGGGGTTCCCGACCTTTCCAGCGCGCCTAAGGATGAGGCAGGTCTCACGAGGAAATTCGAGACATAGCCTCGTGGGTGGTGCCACAAGCCGAAAGACCCCGATTTCCCGGTCTGCTCTTGATAAGAACGTGATGCCCTGACACCTTTACGAAGGAAAACCTGTGGATGAAAGCACAACACGAAGGGGCACTGACACCCCCGTGCATCGTCCAGAAAAACCCGCAGGTTACAAACACAGTTCAACAAGTGGTCTGTCACCCCGTGAACAACTCGACAGGCAAGTGGAGTTCCATTCCTCCACACAAGACGAGACCTGATTTTCTGTACCAACTCTGCAGGGAAACTGCGATCCGAGTCAGTACCAGCGACAGGAAACCCAGGAGAGGAAACATGAGGTTCCTGCCTCCACTCGAGATGAGGCTCTCATCCATTGCACCAAACCCAGTGGAGTCCAGAGAGGCCCCTCCCAACTCCACAGTACCCCTGACTTCTCAGAGGCACCCGGAGAAGCTCCATGAGGTCACCGGCACATGTCGAGGGAACCCAGGGTTTCCTGCCACAATGGGAAAAAGACCTCGAGAGTCCTACTTCAACGTGTCTTGAAGCCCGAATCTGCTTCCATGGCTCTATAGAAATGACACGCACCCCCTCGCCACGCACATGGAGACCTGACTTCCCTGGCGCCATAAGAGAGGCTCCCTGAGCTCCCTGTCGTACCTCGTGAGAAACCCCACACTGACGCCTCAGCTTGAGAAAACTCACCATACGCCCCTGTCATCGCGAGATGAGGGCCTTCTTTTCCTGCATGGCCTGGAGAGGAATCCCGAATCCTCTTTCCAAACTCCACAGGAGGCTTGACTCCCTTTAGGCCACTTAGTGGGCTCCAAGAGATACCCGTCGCGACTCGAGAGGAGAATTGAGTCCTTTGCTTCCCCTCGAGACAAGGCCTGACTCACCAGGTGGGTCTGGAATGCAACCCCGAGATCCCTGTCTCCCCTGGAGAGGAACATTAGGTCCTGGAAACAAGCCTAGATGAGGTCTCTTTTGCCCTTCTGTAACTCGAGAGCAATCCCCCGCTCTCCCTGACAACTCGAATGGAAGATTGGACTTCCCTGGGCCAACACAAGAGGAAGCCTGAATTCCCCTTCGTAACTCGAGAATCCCGCCGCAACTCGAGAAAAAGCACTTGGTTCCCTCGTCATCACAAGATGAGGCCCTTGCCCGCTACAGCTTCTCAAGAAAAGTCCCACGTTCCGTCTTGAAGTGGAAAACGATACTTGACACCCTTGATGTGACCCCAAAAGTTCCCCGAAATATCTGTCTCACTCGAGGTGAACACCGAGGTTCCCGGCACCAGTTTATCTGAGCCCCTTCTCCCCTTCTGTTCGTGATAGGAGGGTCACTTCCCCTGCTTTGTTTGTAAGGGGTTCCCGACCTTCACGGGGCACTTCAGGATGAGGCCAGTCTCACGAGGAAATTCGAGACGTAGCTCGCGGGTGGTACCACATGCCAAAAGACTATGATTTCCCGGTACGCTCTTGATAAGAACCCGATGCCTGGACACCTCTTCGAAGGCAACCCTGTGGATGAAGGCGCAAAACAAAGGGGCACTGACACCCTCGTGCATCGTCCGGAAAAACGCGCAGGTTCCACATACAGCTCAACAAGTGGCTTGTCACCCCTGAAGAACTCGAGAGGCAAGTGGGGTTTCATTCCTCTACACAAGACGATGCCTGACTCTCCTGTCCCAACTCTGCAGGGACTTTGCGATCCGAATCAGACCAGCGCCAGTGAAGTCACGAGAGGAACGCTGAGGTTCCTGCCTCCACTCGAGATTAGGACCTCTTCCATTGCACGAAACCCAGTGGAGTCCCGAGAGACGCGTCCCAGCTCCACAGTATCCCTGACTTCTCAGAGGCACCCTGAGAAGCTCCCTGAGGTCACCAGCACAATTCGAGTGAACCCAGGGTTTACTGCCGCCACCATAGAAAGAACTCAAGAGTCCTTCTTCAACGCATTTTGAGGCCTGATTCCCCTACCATGACTCGAGGGCAATGACGCACTCCCTCTGCTACACTCATGAAGCCCTGACTTCCCTGGCGCCACACGAGAGGCTCCCTGAGCTCCCCGTCATACCTCGTGAGAAACCAAACACTGGCGCCACAGATAGAGAAAACCCACGAGACGCCCCCATTTTCGCGACATGACGGCCTTCTTTTCTAGCATGGCCTGGAGAGCAATCCCGAGTCCTCTCTCCAAACTCCACAGTAGGCTTGACTCCCTTTTGGTCACTCAGTGGACTCCAAGACATACCCGTCGCGACTCGAGAGGAGAGCGGAGTCTTTTCCTTCCCCTCGAGGCGAGGCCTGGCTCCTCGGGTGTGTCTGATATGTGAACCGGAGATCCCTGTCGCCCCTGGAGAGAAACATTAGGTCCTGGACACAAGCCTAGATGAGGTCTCTTTTTTCCTGCAGTGACTCGAGAGCAATCCCCAACTCTCCCTCGCAACTCGAATGGAAGACTGGACTTCCCTGGGCCAACAGAAGAGGAAGCCTGAATTTCCCGTTGTAACTCAAGAATCCCGCCACAACTCGAGAAAAACCACGTCGTTCCCTCTTCATCGCAAGATGCGGCCATTGCCACTACAGCGTCTCAAAAGAAGTCTTACGTTCCATCTTGAAGTGCGATACGGTACTTGGCACCTTTGATGCGACCCCAAAAGTTCCCCAACACACTGGTCTCACTGGAGGGGAACACCGAGGTTCCCGGCATCACCTCATCTGTGCCCCTTCTCCCCTCCTGATCGAGACAGGAGGGTCGATTCCCCTGCTTTGTCTGCAAGGGGTTCCGACCTTCCCGGCGCACCTCAGGATGATGCCACTCTCACTAGGAAATTCGAGACGTAGCCTGGTGGGTGGTGCCACATGCGGAAAGACCCCGATTTCCCGGTCCGCTCTTAATAAGAACCCGAGGCCAGGACACCTCTTCGAAAGCAAACCTGTGGATGAATGCACAACACGAAGGGGTACTGACATCCCCATGCATAGTACGGAAAAACACGCAGATTCCAAACACAGATCGACAAGTGTCCTGTCATCCCTTGAAGAACTAGAGAGGCATGCGGAGTTCCGTTCCTCCACACAAGAGAAGGCCTGACTCTCCTTTCCCAACTCTGCAGGGACCGTGCGATCGGAGTCAGAAATGTAGATGAAACCTGACGTTCCTGCATCAACTCGAAATGAGGCCCTCTTCCATTGCGCCATACCCAGTGGAGTCCCGAGAGGCCCCTAAAACTCCACAGTATCCCTGATTCTCAGAGGCACCCTCAGAAGCTCTCTGCGGTCACTGGCACAAGTCGAGTGAACCCAGGGTTTCCTGCTGCATTCTGAGAAAGACCTTGAGAGTCCTTCTTTACCGCGTCTTGAGGCCCGATACCCTACCATGACTGGAGAGCAATGAGGCATTCCCCTCGCCATGCCCATTGAAACCTAACTTCCCTGGCGCCACACGAGGGGCTCCCTGCGCTCCCCGTCCTACCTCATGAAAACCCCACACTGGCACCGCCGCTCGAGAAAACTCACGAGACGCCCCCATCATCGTAAGATGAGGGCCTTCTTTTCCTACATGACCTAGAGAGCAATCCCGAGTCCACTCTCCAAACTCCACTGGAGGCCTGACTCCCTTTAGGCCACTCAGTAGCCTCCAAGAGATACACGTCGCTACTCTAGAGGAGAGCAGAGTCCGTTGCTTCCCCTCGAGCCGAGGCCTGACTACTTGGGTGAGTCTGGAATGGGATCCCGAGATCCGTGTTGCCCCTGTAGAGGAAAACTCGGTCCTGGACACAAGCCTAAATGAGGTCTTTTTTGTCCTGCATTGACTCAAGTGCAATCCCCAGCTCTCCCTCGCAACTCGAATGGATGATTGGACTTCCCTGGGCCAACACAAGAGGAAGCCTGTATTCCCCATTGTAATTCGAGAATCCCGCGGCAACTGGAGAAAAACAACGTGGCTCCTCTGTCATCGAAATATGAGGCCCCTGTCAGCTATAGCGTCTCCAGGGAAGTCCCATGTTCCGTCTTGAAGTGTGAAACGGTACTTGGCACCCTTGATGCGACCCCCAAATTTCCCTGACACCCCAGTCTCACTCGAGGAGAACATGGAGGTTCCCAGCACCGCTTCAGCTGAGCCTCTTCTCCCCTCCTGATGGCGACAGGAGGGTCGATTCCCCTGCTTTGTCTGGAAGGGGTTCCCAGACTTCCCGGCGAACCTCAGGATGAGGCCAGTCTCACGAGGGAAGTCGAGACGTAGCCTCGTGGGTTGTGCCACATGCCGAAAGACCCCGATTTCCTGGTCCGCTATTGATAAGATCCCGATGCCGGGTCACCTCTTCGAAGGTAACCCTGTGGATGAAGGCACAACACGAAGGGGCACTGACACCCCTGTGCATCGTCCCCCAAAACCTCAGGTTCCACATACAACTTGACAGGTGGCCTGTCATCCCGTGAACAACTCGAGAGGCAAGCGGAGTTCCATTACTCCACACAAGACGAGGTCTGACTCTCCTGTCCCAACTCTGCAGGGACCCTGCTATCCGAGTCAGAAATGGAGAGGAACCCTGACGTTACTGCCTCAATCCGAGATTAGGTCCTCTTCAATTGCACCAGTCCCTGTGATGTCCCGAGAAGCCCCTCTCAACTCCACAGTATCCCTGACTTCTCAGAGGAACCCCGCTAAGCTCCCTGAGGTCATGGGCACAAGTCGAGGGAACCCAGGGTTTCCTGCCACACCCCGAGAAAGACCTCGAGAGTTCTTCTTCGAAGCTTCTTGAGGCTTTATTTCCCTACCATGACTCGAGAGCAATGAGGCGCTCCCCCACGCCACGTCCATGGAGACCTGACTTCCGTGGCACCACAGGAGTCTCCCTGAGCTCCCCGTCCTATCTCGTGAGAAACCCCAACCAGGCACTGCACCTTGAGAAAACCCACGAGACGCCCCCGTCATCGCGAGATGAGGGCCTTCTTTTCCTGCATGGCCTAGAGAGCAATCCTGAGTCCTCTCTCCAAACTCCACAGGAGGCTTAACTCCATTTAGGCCACTCTTGGGCTCCAAGGGATACCCGTCGCGACTCGAGAGGAGAGCGGAGTCCATTCATTCCCTTCGAGACGAGGCCTGACTCCCTGGGTGAGTCTGGAATGCAACCCCGAGATCCCTGTCGCCCCTGGAGAGAAAAACTCGGTCCTGGACACAAACCTAGATGAGCTCTATTTTGCCCAGCAGTGACTCGAGAGCAATCTCCAGCTCTCACTTGCAACTCGAATGGAAGATTGGACTTCCCTGGGCCAACACAAGAGGAAACCTGTATTCCCCATCGTAACTCAAGAATCCTGCCGCAACTCGAGAAAAAACACGTGGGTCCCCCGTCAGCGCTAGATGAGGCCCTTGCCCACTACAGCATCTCAAGAGAAGTCCCAGGTTCCGTCTTGAAGTGCGAAACGGTACTTGGCACCCTTGATGCAACCAGAAAAGTTACCCGACTTTCACTCAAGGAGAGCACCGAGGTTCCCGGCACTACTTCATCTGAGCCCTTTCTCTCCTCCTGATCCCGAAAGTAGGGTCGATTCCCCTGCTTTGTTTGGAGAGGGTTCCCGGACTTTCCTGCGCGCCTCAGGATGAGACCGGTCTCACGAGAAAATTCGAGACGTAGCCTAGTGGGTGGTGCAACATGCTGAAAGACCCCAATTTCCCGGTCCGCACTTGAGGAGAACACGATGCCCGGACACCTCTTCGAAGGCAACCCTGTGGATGAAGGCACAACAGGAAGGAGCACTGACGCCCCCGTGCATCTCCGAAAAACCCGCAGGTTCCACACACATCACGAAAAGTGGTGTTATCCTTGAACAACTTGAGATGTAAGCGGAGTTCCATTCCTCCGCAGAACACGAGACCTGACACTCCTGAGCAAACTCAACAGGGACCCTGCGATCTGAGTCAGATCCGGCCTCCAGGAAGTCAGGAGCAGAACCCTGAGGTTCCTGCCTCAACTCGAGATGAGGCCCACTTCCATTGCACCAAACCCAGAGGAGTCCCGAGAGGCCTCTCCCAAATCCACAGTATCCCTGACTTCTCAGAGGCACCCTGAGACGCTCCCTGAGGTCACCGGCACAAGTCAAGGGAACCCAGGGTTTCCTGCCGCAACCCTAGAAAGACATCGAGAGTTCTTTTTCAACCCGTCATGAGGCCCGATTCCCCTACCCTGACTTGAGAGCAATGACGCGCTCCCCCTTGCCCCGCCCATGGAGACCTGACTTCCCTGTTGCCACACGAGAGGCTACCTGAACTCCCCGTCGTACCTCGTGAGAAACCCCACACTGGCGCCGCAGCTCGAGAAAACCCACGAGACGCCCCCGTCATCTCGAGATGTGGGCCTTCTTTTCCTGCATGGCCTGGAGAGCAATCCCGAGTCCTCTCTCCAAACTGAAGAGGAGGGTTGACTCCCTTTAGACCACTCAGTGGGCTCCAAGAGATATGCGTCGCAACTCGAGAGGATAGCCGAGTCCTTTGCTTCCCCTCGAGACGAGGCCTAACTCCCCGGGTGAGTCTGTAATGCAAACCCGAGATCCCTGTCGCCCTTGTTGAGGATCACTGAGTCCTGAACACAAGTCTAGATGAGTCCGCTTTTGCCCTGCAGTAACTCGAGAGCACTCCCCAGCTTTCCCTTGCAACCCGAATGGAAGATTGGACCTCCCTGGGCCAACACAAGAGGAAGCCTGAATTCCCAGTAGTAATTCGAGAATTCCGCCTCAACTTGAGAAAAACCACGTGGTTCCCCCGTCATTGCAAGATGAGGCCCTTGCCCGCTCCAGCATCTCAAGAGTAGTCCCACGTTCTGTCTTCAAGTGCGAAATGATATTTGGCACCCTTAATGCTACTCCAAAAGTTCCCCGACATACGGGTCGCACTAGAGGGGAACACCGAGGTTCCTGGCACCACTACATCTGAGCCCCTTCTCCCCTCCTGATCGCGAAAGGAGGGTCAATTCCCCTGCTTTGTCTGCAAGGGGTTCCCGACCTTCTCCACGCACCTCAGATGAGGCTGTCTCACGAGGAAATTCGAGACGTAGCCTCGATGGTGGTGCCACATGCCGAAAGACCGTGATTTCGCGATCCGCTCTTGATAAGAACACGATGCCCAGACACCTATTAGAAGATAGTGTGGATGAAGGCACAACACGAAGGGGCACTGACACCCTCGTGCATCTTCCGGAAAAGACCGCAGGTTACACATACAGCTCAACAAGTGCCTGTCAACCAGTGAACAACTCGAGAGGCAAGCGGAGGTCCATTCCTGCACACAAGACAAGGCCTGACTCACCTCTCCCAACTATGCAGGGGGCTGCGATCGGAATCAGAAATGGAGAGGAACCCTGAGGTTCCTGCCTCCCCTCGAGATGAGGCCCCCTTCCATTTCACCAAACCCAGTGGAGTCCCGAGAGGTCTTTCCCAACTCCACAGTATCCCTGACTTCTCAGAGGCACTCGGAGAATCTCCCTGAGGTCACCGGCACAAGTCGAGGGAACCCAGGTATTCTTGCCAAGACCCGAGAGAGATCTTGAGAGTCCTTCAACGCGTCTAGAGGCCTGATTCCCCTACCATGACTCGAGAGCAATGACGCGCTCCCCCTCGCCACACGCATCGAGACCTAACTTCCCTGGCGCCACACAAGAGGCTCCCTGAGCTCCCCGTCGTACCTCCTGAGAAACCAACACAGGCGCTGCAGCTCGGTAAAACCACCGAGACCCCCCCCGTCATCGTGAGATGAGGGCCTTCTTTTCCTGCATGTCCTGGAGTGCAATCCCGAGTCCTCTCTCCAAACTCCAGAAGAGGCTTGACTCCCTTTAGTCCACTCAGTGGGCTCCAAGAAATACCCGTCGCGACTCGAGAAGAGAGAGAAGTCCTTTGTTTCCCCTCGAGAGGACGCCTGACTCCTGGGTGAGTCTAGAATGCAACCCCAAGATCCCAGTCATCCCTTGAGAGGAACATTAGGTCCTAGACACAAGCCTGGATGAGGTTTCTTTTGCCCTGCAGTGACTCGAGCGCAACCCCCAGCTCTCCCTCGCAACTCGAATGGAAGACTGGGCTTCCCTGGGCCAACACAAGAGGAAGCCAGAAATCCCCTTCGTAACTCGAGAATCCCGCCGCAACTCGAGAAAAACCACGTGTTTCCAACGTCATCCCAAGATGAGGCCCTTGCTGCTATGGCGTCTCAAGAAAAGAACCACGTTCCGTCTTGAAGTGCGAAACGGTACTTTGCACCCTTGATGCGACACCAAATGTTCCCGGACACGCCGGTCTCACTCGACAGGAACACCGAGGTTCCCGCACCACTTCATCTGAGCACCTTCTCCCCTCCTGTTCGAGACAGGAGGGTCTATTCCCCTGCTTTGTTTGGAAGGGGTTCCCCACATTCCCA
This sequence comes from Bubalus kerabau, assembly GCF_029407905.1. NCBI lineage: Eukaryota > Metazoa > Chordata > Mammalia > Artiodactyla > Bovidae > Bubalus > Bubalus kerabau. The sequence continues at coordinate 1,445,794 of NW_026577886.1, read as the reverse complement.
GCGCACCTAAGGATGAGGCCGGTCTCACGAGTAAATTCGAGACATAGTGTCGTGGGTGGTGTCACATGCCGAAATACCCCGATTTCCCGGCCCACTCTTGAGAAGAACCCGATGCCCGGACACCTCTTCGAAGGCAACCCTGTGGACGAAGGCACAAAACGAAGGGTTACTGACACTCCCGTGCATCATTCGGTAAAAGCCGCAGGTTCCACACACAGCTCGACAAGAGGCCTGTCATCCCATGAACAACTCGAGAGGCAAGCAGAGTTCCATTCCTCCACTCAAGACGAGGCCTGACTCTCCGGTCCCAACTCTGAAGGGACCCTGCGATCGGAGTCCGAAATGGAGAGGAACCCTGAGGTTCCTGACTCCACTCGAGATGAGGCCCTCTTCCATTACACCAAAAACAGTGGAGGCCCGAGAGGCCCCTCCCAAATCCACAGTATCGCGACTTCTCAGAGGCACCCTTAGAAGCTCCCTGAGGTCACTGGCACAAGTCAAGGGAACACAGGGTTTCCTGACGCAACCCGAGAAAGACCTCGAAAATCCTCCTTCAACGCATCTTGAATCCCGTTTCCCCTACCATGACTCGAGAGCAATGACGCGTTCCCCCTCGCCACTCGCATGGAGACTTGACTTCCCTGGCACCACACGAGAGGATCCCTGAGCTCCCCGTCATACCTCGTGAGAAATCCCACACTGGCTCCCCAGCTCCAGAAAACCCACGAGACGCCTCCGTCATCGCGAGATGAAGGCCTTCTTTTCCTGCATGGCCTGGAGAGCAATCTCGAGGCCTCTCTTCAAACTCCACAGGAGGCCTGACTCCCTTTAGGCCACTCTGTGGGCTCCAAGAGATACCCGTTGGGACTCGAGAGGAGAGCGGAATTCTTTGCTTCCCCTATATACCAGGCCTGACTCCTCAGGTGAGTCTGGAATGCAACCCCGAGATCCCTGTCGCCCCTGGAGAGGAACATTAGGTCCTAGACACAAGCATAGATGAGGTCTCATTTGCCCTGAAGTGACTCGAGAGCAATCCCCTGCTCTCCCTCGCACCTCGAATGGAAGAATGGACTTCCCTGGGACAACACAAGAGGAAACCTGAATTCCCCGTCGTAATTCGAAAATCCCGCTGCAACTCGAGGAAAACCACGTGGTTCCCCCGTCATCGCAAGATGAGGCCCTTGCCAGCTACAGCGTCTCAGTAGAAGCCCTACGTTCCATCTTGAAGTTTACAACGATAATTGGCAACCTTGATGTTAGCACAAAAGTTCCCCGACACCCTGGTCTCACTCGAGGGGAACACCAAGGTTCGGTGCACCGCTTGTTCTGAGCCCCTTATCCCCTCCTGATCGCGACGGGAGGGTCGATTACCCTGCTTTGTCTGGAAGGGGTTCCGGACCTTCCCGGCGCACCTCAGGATGAGGCCGGTCTCACGAGGAAATTCGAGACGTAGCCTTGTGGTTGGTGCCACACGCCAAAAGACCCCGATTTCCCTGTCTGCTCTTGATAAGAACCCAATGCTAGGACACCTCTTCGAAGGCAATCCTGTGGACGAAGGCACAAAATGAAGGGGTCTGACACCCTCCTGCATCGTTGGAAAAGCCCGCAAGTTCCACATACAGATCAATAAGTGGCCTGTCACCCCGTGAACAACTCGAGGGGCAAGAGGAGTTAAATTCCTCCACACAAGACGAGGCCTGACTCTCCTGTCCCAACTCTGCATGGACACTGAGATCCGATTCAGAAATGGAGAGGAACCATGAGGTTCCTGCCTCAACTCGAGATAAGGCCCTCTTCTACTGCACCAAACCCAGTGGAGTTCGGAGCGGCCCCTCCCAACTGCACAGTATCCCTGACTTCTCAGAGGCACCCTGAAAAGCTCCCTGAGGTCACGGGCATAAGTCGACGGAACCCAGGGTTTCCTGCCGTAACCTGAGAAAAACCTCGAGAGTCCTTCTTCATGCGTCTTGAGGCCCGATTCCCCTACCATGACTGGAGAAAAATGACGCGCTCCCCCTCGCCACGTGCATGAAGATCTGACTTCCCCGGCACCACATGAGAGGCTCCCTGAGCTCCCCATCGTACCTCGTGAGAAACCCCACACTGGCGCCGCAGCTCGAGAAAACCCACGAGACGCCCCTGTCATGGTGAAATGAGGGCCTTCTTTCCTGCATGACCTGAAGAGCAATCCCGAATCCTCTCTCCAAACTCTAAAGGAGGCTTGACTCCCTTTAGGTCACTCAGTGGGCTCCAAGAGATACCCGTCGATACTCAGGAGGAGAGCGGTGTCCTTTGCTTCCCCTCGAGATGAGGCCTGACTACGAGGGTGAGTCTGGAATGCAACCCTGGATCCCTGTCGCCCCTGGAGAGGAACCTTAGGTCCTGGACAAAAGCCTAGATGAGGTCTCTTTGGCCCTGCAGTGACTCAAGCTCAACCCCTAGCTTTCCCTTGCAACTCGAATGGAAGATTGGCCTTTCTGAGCCAACACAAGAGGAAGCCTGAATTTCCAGTTGTAATTTGAGAAACCCGCCGCAACTCGAGAAAAATCACGTGGTTCCCCGTATTGCAAGATGAGGCCCTTGCCCCCTACAGCGTCTCAAGAGAAGTCTCACATTCCGTCTTGAAGTGCAAAACAGTACTTGGCACCCTTGATGCGACCCCAAAAGTTCCCCTATATACCGATCTCACTAGAGGGGACACTGAAGTTTCTGGCACCACTTCATCTGAGGCCTTTCTCCTCTCCTGATCGCGATAGGAGGGTCGATTCCACTGCTTTGTCTCGAAGGGATTCCCGACCTTCCCGGCACACCTCAGGATGAGGCCGGTCTTACGAGGAAATTCGAGAGGTAGCCTCGAGGGCCATACTACATGCCGAAAGACCCCGATTCCATGGTCCACTTTTGATCAAAACCAGACTCCTGGACACCTCTTCGAAGGCAAGCCTGTGGATGAAGGCACAACACGTAGGGGCACTGACACCCCGTGCATCTTCCAGAAAAACCCGCAGGTTCCTCACACAGCTCCACAAGTGGTCTGTCACCTCGTGAACAACTCGAGAAGCAAGCGGAGTTCCATTCCTCCACACAAGACGATGCCTGACTCTCCTGTCACAACTCTAGGGACCTTGCGCACCGAGTCAGAAATGAAGAGGAAGCCTGAGGTTCCTGCCTCCACTCAAGATGAGGCCCTTTTCCATTGCTACAAAACGAGTGGAGTCCCGAGAGGCCCGTCCCAAATCCACAGTATGCCTGACTTCTCAGAGGCACCCTGAGAAGCTCCCTAAGGTCACCGGCAGAAGTCGACGGAACCCAGGGTTTCCTGCCGCAACCCGAGAAAGACCTTGAGAGTCCTGCTTTAACGTGTCTTGAGGCCCGATTCCCGTATCATATCTCGAGAGCAATGACGCGCTCCCCCTTGCCATGCGCATGGAGACCTGAATTCCCTGGTTGCACACGAAAGGCTCCCTGAGCTTCCCGTCGCACCTCGTCAGAAACCGCACACTGGCTACGCAGCTCGAGAAAACCAACAAGACGCCCCTGTCATCGTGAGATGAGGGTCTTCTTTTCCTGAATGGCCTGGAGAGCAATCCTGAGTCCTCTCTCCAAACTCCACAGGGGGCTTGACTCCCTTTAGGCCACTCAGTGGGCTCCAAGAGACACCTGTGGTGACTCAAGAGGAGAGCGGGGTCCTTTGCTTCCCCTCGAGTCGAGCTCTGACTCCCAGGATGCGTCTGGAATGCAACCCCGAGATCGCTGTCGGGCCTGGAGAGGAATATTAGGTCCTGGACACAAGCCTAGATGAGGTCTCTTTTGCCCTGCAGTGACTCAAGAGCAAACCCCAGCTCTCCCTCGAAACTCGAATGGAAGATTGGACTTCCCTGGGCTAACACAAGAGGAAGCCTGAATTCCCCGTCGTAACTCGAGAATCCCGCCGCACCTTGAGAAAAACCACGTGATTCCCCCATCATCCCAAGATGAGGCCCTTGCCCTCTACAGCGTCTCAAGAGAAGCCCCAAGTCCGTATTGAAGTGCAAAACGGTACTTGGCACCCTTGAAGTGACCCCAAAAGTTTCCCGACACACCGGTCCCACTCGAGGGGAACACCGAGGTTCCCGGCACGACTTCAACTGAGCCCTTTCACTCCTCCTGATCGCGACAAGATGGTCGATTCCCCTGCTTTGTCCGGAAGGGGTTCCCGATCTTCATGGCGCACCTCAGGATGACACCAGTCTAATGAAGAAATTCGAGACGTAGCCTCATGGATGGTGCCACGTTCTGAAAGACCCCGATTTCCTGCTCTGCTATTGATAAGAACCCGATGTCCGGACACCTCTTTGAAGGCAACCCTGTGGATGAAGGCACAACACGAAGGGGCACTGACCCCCTCGTGCATCTTACGGGAAAAACCGAAGGTTCCACTCACAGCTCGACAAATGGTCTGTTATCCTGTGAACAACTCGAGAGGCAAGTGGAGTTCCATTCCTCCACACAAGACGAGGCCTGACTCTCCTGTCCCAACTCTTCAGGGACCCTGTGGTCGGAGTTTTAAATGGAGAGGAACCCTTAGGTTCCTGCCTCAACTCGAGATGAGAACCTTTGCCATTGCACCAAACCCAGTGGAGTTCCGAGAGCGCCTCCCAAGTCCACAGTATGCCTGACTTCTCAGAGGCACCCTGAGAAGCTCCCTGAGGTCACCGGTACAAGTCGAGGGAACCCAGGGTTTCCTGCCACAACCTGAGAAAGACCTCGAGACTCCTTCTTCAACGCGTCTTGAGTCCCGATTTCCCTACCATGACTCGAGAGCATTTATGGGCTCCTCCTCATCACACGCATAGACACCTGACTTTCCTGGCGCCACATGAGAGGCTCCCTGAGCTCCCCGTCGTACCTCGTGAGAAAACTCATACTTGCGCTCCAACTCGAGAAAACCCACAAGACGCCCCCGTCATTGCGAGCTGAGGGCCTTCTTTCCTGTATGGCCTGGAGAGCAATCCCGAGTCCTCTCTCCAACTCCACAGGAGGCTTGACTCCCTGGAGGCCACTCAGTGGGCTCCAAGAGACACCTATCGAGACCCAGGAGGATATCAGAATCCTTTGCTTCCCCTCGAGCCGAGGCCTGACTCACTGGGTGAGTCTGGAATGCGTCCCCGTGATCCCTATCGCCCCTGGAGAGGAACATTAGGTCCTGGACACAAGCCTAGATGAGGTCTATTTTGACCTGCCGTGACTCGAGAGCAATTCCCACCCAGCTCTCCCTGGCAACTCGAATGGAAGAATGGACTTCCCTGGGCCAACAGAAGAGGAAGCCTGAATTCCCCATCGTAAGTCAACAATCCCATCGCAACTCGAAAAAAACCACGTGGTTTCTCCTTCATCACAAGATGAGGCCCTTGCCCGCCACAGCGTCTCAAGAGAAGTCCCACGTTTCATCTTGAAGTTTGAAACAGTATTTGGCAAGCTTCGTGAGACGCCAAAAGTTCCCTGACATACCGGTCTCACTCAAGGGGAACACCGAGGTTCCCGGCACCACTTCATCTGAGCCCCTTCTCCCCTCCTGATCGCGACAGTAGGGTCGATTAACCTGCTTTGTCTGGAAGGCTTTCCCGACCTTCCAGGGGCACCTCAGCATGAGGCCCGTCTCACGAGGAAATTCGAGACGTAGCCTCGTGTGTGGTGCCGCATTCCAAAAGACCCCGATTTCCTGGTCCGCTCTTGATAAGAACCCGATGCCCGCACACCACTTCGAAGGCAACCCTGTGGATGAAAGCACATCACGAAGGGGCACTGACACCCCCGTGCATTGTCTGGAAAAAACCGCAGGTTCCACACACAGCTCGCCAAGTGGCCTGTCACTCCTTGAACAACTCGAGAGGCAAGCGGAGTTCCATTCCTCCACACAAGACGAGGCCTGACTCTCCTGTCCCAACTCTGCAGGGACCCTGCAATCTGAGTCAGAAATGGAGAGGAACCCTGAGGTTCCTTCCGATCTCGAGATTAGGCCCTCTTTCATTGCAGCAAACCCAGTGGAGTCCCGAGAGGCCTCTCCCAGCTCCATAGTATCCCTGACTTCTCAGAGGCACCCTGAGAAGCTACCTGAGGTCACAGGCACAAGTCGAGGGAACCCAGGGTTTCCTGCCGCAACCTGAGAAAGACCTCGAGCATCCTTTTTCATTGCGTTGAGCCCTGATTCCACTACCATGACTCGAGAGCAATGACGTGCGCCCCCTCGCCACTCGTATGGAGACTTGACTTCCCTGACACCACACGAGAGGCTCCCTGAGCTCCCGGTCGTACCTTGTGAGAAACCCCACACTGGCACCGCAGCTCCAGAAAAACCACGAGACTCCCCCGACATCGCGAGATGAGGGCCTTCTTTTCCTGCATGGCCTGGAGAGCAATCCCGCGTGCTCTCTCCAAACTCCACAAGAGAGGAGCCAAGATTGCTGAGGAGTAGGACGGGGAGAACTCTTTCCCCCCCAAACAATTTCATCAAAAGAGCATTTAAACGTCGAGTAAATTCCACAATACAACTTATGAATGCTGCCAGAGGACATCAGGCACCCAGAAAAGAACCCAACTCTTGGAAAGTAGGTAGGAAAAAGTATAAAAGACAAAAAAAGAGACAAAAGAGGGAGGGAGGGATTTCCATCCCGGGAAGATAGTCTTAAAAAGAGAAAAGTTTCCAAACACCAGGAAAGCTTTTCACTGCCAAATCTTTGCCAAGCTTTGGAAGCACAAAGGGCAACATAAGGGGGATAAAAATAAATAAACAATTAAAACTCGCAGATTGCAAGCCCTACGGTAACTCCCCCAGCCGCGAAGCAGTGCAGACGCCTGCTCACACCATTAGCAAGCAGGGGCTGGGCAGGGAGGCGCGGCGCGGGCTGCATCGCTTAGAGTAAGAATCTGGCCTGAATACCCTGAGCGCTATCTGAACGAAAGAACTTGGGCTAGCAAACCAGACTCTGGGATATCTACCACGCAAAAAGCCAGCCCTAACCTAAGACATCGCCAGGCCCGCGCACGGAACAAAGGACTGAACAGAGATAGCCGGCTGCAGACCTTCCCCCTCCGGTGACAGGCAGCCAGAGCCGGAAGGGGGCAATTGCAGCCCCAGAGAGACATTATCTATAAAACTGTAAGCAGGCTTCTTTGCTAACTAAAACTTCTTGGGGATCTGGACGGTCAACACCTGCCTGAGAAGGTGCGCCTCTTTTACACCCAGATAACCGAGTGGCGGGGAGGCGATAAGTCACAACATTGGCGCTCGCCAAACACCTCATCACCTGAGCTGCTCGGACCTGGGAAGAGCACAAAACGCAGGCCCAACCGAGTCTGTGCCTCTGAGGACTACCCGAGTGCCTGAACCTGAGCGGCTTGGACCTGGGAGGTGCATGCAGCCCAGGGCCAGCCTCGGATTGTTCCCGGTGGAACAACCTAGAGCCCGAGCAGTGTGGGCAGGGAGGCTACACGTGCCGTGAGCGGAGGCAGACCCAGTGTGGCTGAGGCACTGCGAGCGCACGCCAGTGTTATTTGTTGGCAGCATCACTCCCTCCCTCCCTCCCCACAGCGCAACTGAACAAGTGAGCCTAAAAAAAAAAAGTGTCCTCCACCGTCCCCTTTGTGTCAGGGCGTAAACCAGACACTGAAGAGACCAGCAAACAAAAGAAGCTATAACAGAGGGAAACGCCTTGGAAGCTACAGGCAATAGATTAAAACCCTGTGGTTACTAGGACTACATAGGAAGGCGCCTATAGATCTTGAGAAATATAAGTCGGACCAAGGAACTAGCCAAAAATGAACTGAACCCACGATACTCACAACAAAACCAGAGAAAGTCCTAGATATATTTTTATGATCATTCTTACTTTTTTTTAATTTTTTTAATTTTAAGTTCTCTATCGTTCATTTAATTTTCACTTTTATAACCTATTACTTTGCAAAAAAAAGACCCTATTTTTTTCTTCTTCAGCAAACTTCATATATATATATATATATATATATATATATATAATAATTTTTGACCTTGTTTTTTTGTTTTGTTTTTTTTTTTTTTCTTCTTTTCTTTAACATTGTATTTTTGAAATTCCAAACTGTACTCTAGATTTTTAATTTATGCTTTTTGGTATTTGATATCAATTTTGTACCTGTAGTTTCTTTATAATTTTTGCGACACTGCTTGTTTTTGTTTGTTTGTTTTCTCTTTAGTTTCTTCTTCCGTTTTTTTAACATTGTATTTTTGAAATTCCAAACTCTACTCTAGATTTTTAATTTTTGCTTTTTGGTATTAGTTATCAATTTTGTACCTGTATTTTCTTGATAATTTTTGCGACCTTGTTTGTTTTTCTTTGTTCGTTTTTTCTCTCTTTCTTTTCCTTCTTCTTTTCTTTAACATCGTATTTTTGAAATTCCAAACTCTACTCTAGATTTTTAATTTTTGCTTTTATGTATTTGTTACCAATTTTGTACCTTTAAGAACCCAATCTTCAGTACCCATTTTTCACTAGGGAGCGAGATTACTGGCTTGACTGCTCTCTCTCCCTTTGGACTCTCCTTTTTCTCCACCGGGTCGCCTGTGTCTCCTCCCTAACCCCTCTCTACTCTACCCAACTCTGTGAATTTCTGTGTATTCCAGACGGTGGAGAACACTTAGGGAACTGATTACTGGCTGGATCTGTCTCCCTCCTTTTCATTCCCCCCTTTTATCCTTCTGGCCACCTCTGTCTCCTTCCTCCTTCTTCTCGTCTCTGTATAACTCTGTGAACATCTCTGAGCGGTCCAGTTGTGGAGTGCACATAAGGAAGTGACGACTGGCCAGCCCACTCTCTCCACTATTGATTCCACCTGATCTCATTTGGGTCACCTCTAACTCCCTCCTCCCTCTTCTCTTCTCCATGTAACGCTGTGAACCTTTCTGAGTGACCCTCACAGTAGAGAAACTTTTCTTCTTTAACGTAGATGTTTTATCAATGGTGCTGTATAGAAGGAGAAGTTTTGAAACTACTGTAAAAGTAAGACAGATAACTGGAAGGAGGAGGCTTAAGTCCAAACCCTGTCTCCAGGGAATTCCTGACTCCAAGGAACATTAATTGACAGGAGCTCATCAAATGCCTCCATACCGACACTGAAATCAAGCACCACACAAGGGCCAACAAGTTCCAGGGCAAGACATACCAAGCAAATTCTCCAGCAACAAAGGAACACAGCCTTGAGCTTCGAGATACAGGCTGCCCAAAGTCACCCCAAAACCACAGACATCTCAAAACTCATTACTGGACACTTCATTGCACTCCAGAGGGAAGAAATACAGCTCCACCCACCAGAACACGGACACAAGCTTCCCTAACCAGGAAACATTGACAAGACACCTGTACAAACCCACACACAGCGAGGAAATGCCACAGTAAAGAACTCCACAAACTGCCAGAATACAGAAAGGACACCCCAAACTCAGCAATTTAAACAAGATGAGACAGAGGAATACCCAGCAGATAAAGGAACAGGATAAATGCCCACCAAACCAAACAAAAGAGGAAGAGATAGGGAATCTACCTGATAAAGAATTCCGAATAAGGAGAGTGAAATGGATCTAAAATCTTGAAATTAAAATGGAATCACAGATAAATAGCCTGGAGACAAGGATTGAGAAGATGCAAGAAAGGTTTAACAAGGACCTAGAAGAAATAAAAAAAGAGTCAATATATAATGAATAATGCAATAAATGAAATTAAAAACACTCTGGAGGCAACAAATAGTAGAATAACAGAGGCAGAAGATAGGATTAGTGAATTCGAAGATAGAATGGTAGAAATAAATGAATCAGAGAGGATACATGAAAAACGAATTAAAAGAAATGAGCACAATCTCAGAGACCTCCAGGACAATATTAAACGCTACAACATTCGAATCATAGGGGTCCCAGAAGAAGAAGACAAAAAGAAAGACCGTGAGAAAATACTTGAGGAGATAATAGTTGAAAACTTCCCTAAAATGGGGAAGGAAATACTCACTCAAGTCCAAGAAACCCAGAGAGTCCCAAACAGGATAAAGCCAAGGCGAAACCCCCCAAGACACATATTAATCACATTAACAAAAATCAAACACAAAGAACAAATATGAAAAGCAGCAAGGGAAAAACAACAAATAACACACAAGGGAATTGCCATAAGGATAAGAGCTGATCTTTCAATAGAAACTCTTCAAGCAAGGAGGGAATGGCAAGACATACTTAAAATGATGAAAGAAAATAACCTACAGCCCAGATTATTGTACCCAGCAAGGATCTCATTCAAGTATGAATGAGAAATCAAAAGCTGTTCAGACAAGCAAAAGCTGAGAGAATTCTGCACCACCAAACCAGCTCTCCAACAAATACTAAACAGGAAACACAAAAACGGTGTATAAATTCGAACCCCAAACAATAAAGTAAATGGCAATGGGATCATACTTATCAGTAATTACCTTAAACGTAAATGGGTTGAATGCTCCAACCAAAAGACAAAGACTGGCTGAATGGATACAAAAACAAGACCCCTACATATGTTGTCTACAAGAGACCCACCTCAAAACAGGGGATACATACAGACTGAAAGTGAAGGGCTGGAAAAAGATTTTCCATGCAAATAGGGACCAAAAGAAAGCAGGAGTAGCGATACTCATATCAGATAAAATAGACTTTAAAACAAAGGCTGTGAAAAGAGACAAAGAAGGTCACTACATAATGATCAAAGGATCAATCCAAGAAGAAGATATAACAATTATAAATATATATGCACCCAACGCAGGAGCACCACAGTATGTAAGACAAATGCTAACAAGTATGAAAGGAGAAATTAACACTAACACAATAATAGTTGGAGATTTTAATACCCCACTCACACCTATGGATAGATCAACTAAACAGAAATTTAACAAGGAAACACAAACTTTAAATGATACAATAGACCAGTTAGACCTAATTGATATCTATAGGACATTTCATCCCAAAACAATGAATTTCACCTTTTTCTAAAGTGCACATGGAACCTTCTCCAGGATAGATCACATCCTGGGCCATAAAGCTAGCATTGGTATATTCAAAAAAATAGAAATCATTCCAAGCATCTTTTCTGACCACAATGCAGTAAGATTAGATCTCAATTACAGGAGAAAAATTATTAAAAATTCCAACATATGGAGGCTGAACAACACGCTGCTGAATAACCAACAAATCACAGAAGAAATCAAAAAAAGAAATCAAAATTTGCATAGAAACGGATGAAAATGAAAACAGAACAACCCAAAACTTGTGGGACACGGTAAAAGCAGTCCTAAGGGGAAAGTTCATAGCAATACAGGCACACCTCAAGAAACAAGAAAAAGGTCAAATAAATAACCTAACTCTACACCTAAAGCATCTAGAAAAGGAAGAAATGAAGAACCCCAGCGTTAGTAGAAGGAAAGAAATCTTAAAAATTAGAGCAGAAATAAATGCAAAAGAAACAAAAGAGACCATAGCAAAAATCAACAAAACCAAAAGCTGGTTCTTTGAAATGATAAATAAAATTGACAAACCATTAGCCAGACTCATCAAGAAACAAAGGGAGAAAAATCAAATCAATAAAATTAGAAATGAAAATGGAGAGATCACAACAGAAAACACAGAAATACAAAGGATCATAAGAGACTACTATCAACAATTATATGCCAATAAAATGGACAACGTGGAAGAAATGGACAAATTCTTAGAAAAGTACAACTTTCCAAAACTGGACCAGGGAAGAACTAGAAAATCTTAACAGACCCATCACAAGCACGGAAATTGAAACTGTAACCAAAAATCTTCCAGCCAACAAAAGCCCAGGTCCAGACGGCTTCACAGCTGAATTCTACGAAAAATTTAGAGAAGAGCTAACACCTATCCTGCTCAAACTCTTCCAGAAAATTGCAGAGGAAGGTAAACTTCCAAACTCATTCTATGAGGCCACCATCAGCCTAATACCAAAACCTGACAAAGATCCCACAAAAAAAGAAAACTACAGGCCAATATCACTGATGACATAGATGCAAAAACCCTTAACAAAATTCTAGCAATCAGAATCCAACAACACATTAAAAAGATCATACACCATGACCAAGTGGGCTTTATCCCAGGGATGCAAGGATTCTTCAATATCCGCAAATCAATCAATGTAATACACCACCTTAACAAATTGAAAAATAAAAACCATATGATTTTCTCAATAGATGCAGAGAAAGCCTTTGACAAAATTCAACATCCATTTATGATAAAAACTCTCCAGAAAGCAGGAATAGAAGGAACATACCTCAACATAATAAAAGCTATATATGACAAACCCACAGCAAACATTATCCTCAATGGTGAAAAATTGGAAGCATTTCCTCTAAAGTCAGGAACAAGACAAGGGTGCCCACTTTCACCATTACTATTCAACATAGCTTTGGAAGTTTTGGCCACAGCAATCAGAGCAGAAAAAGAAACAAAAGGAATCCAAATTGGAAAAGAAGAAGTAAAACTCTCACTGTTTGCAGATGACATGATTCTCTACATAGAAAACCCTAAAGACTCCACCAGAAAATTACTAGAACTAGTCAATGACTATAGTAAAGTTGCAGGATATAAAATCAACACACAGAAATCCCTTGAATTCCTATACACTAATAATGAGAAAACAGAAAGAGAAATTAAGGAAACAATTTCATTCACCATTGCAACGGAAAGAATAAAATACTTAGGAATATACCTACGTAAAGAAACTAAAGACCTATATATAGAAAACTATAAAACACTGGTGAAAGAAATCAAAGAGGACACTAATAGGTGGAGAAATATACCATGTTCATGGATTGGAAGAATCAATATAGTGAAAATGAGTATACTACCCAAGGCAATTTATAGATTCAATGCAATCCCTATCAAGCTACCAACAGTATTCTTCACAGAGCTAGAACAAATAATTTCACAATTTGTATGGAAATACAAAAAACTTCGAAGAGCCAAAGCGATCTTGAGAAAGAAGAATGGAACTGGAGGAATCAACCTACCTGATTTCAGGCTCCGCTACAAAGCCACAGTTATCAAGACAGTATGGTACTGGCACAAAGACAGAAATATAGATTAGTGGAACGAAATAGAAAGCCCAGAGATAAATCCACACACATATGGACACCTTATCTTTGACAAAGGAGGCAAAAATATACAATGGATTAAAGACAATCTCTTTAACAAGTGGTGCTGGGAAATCTGGTCAACCACTTGTAAAAGAATGAAACTAGAACACTTTCTAACACAATACACAAAAATAAACTCAAAATGGATTAAAGATCTAAACGTAAGACCAGAAACTATAAAACTCCTAGAGGATAACATAGGCAAAACACTCTCTGAAATACATCACAGCAGGATCCTCTATGACCCACCTCCCAGAATATTGGAAATAAAAACAAAAATAAACAAATGGGACCTAATTAACCTTACAAGCTTCTGCACATCAAAGCAAACTATTAGCAAGGTGAAAAGACAGCCTTCGGAGTGGGAGAAAATAATAGGAAATGAAGCAACTGACAAACAACTAATCTCAAAAATATACAAGCAACACCTACAGCTCAACTCCAGAAAAATAGATGACCCAATCAAAAAATGGGCCAAAGAACTAAATAGACATTTCTCCAAAGAAGACATACAGATGGCTAACAAACACATGAAAAGATGCTCAAAATCACTCATTATCATAGAAATGCAAATCAAAACCACTATGAGGTACCATTTCACGCCAGTCAGAATGGCTGCAATCCAAAAGTCTACAAATAATAAATGCTGGAGAGGGTGTGGAGAAAAGGGAACCCTCTTACACTGTTGGTGGGAATGCAAACTAGTACAGCCACTATGGAGAACAGTGTGGAGATTCCTTAAACAACTGGAAATAGAACTGCCTTATGATCCAGCAATCCCACTGCTGGGCATACACACTGAGGAAACCAGAAGGGAAAGAGACACGTGTACCCCAATGTTCATCGCAGCACTGTTTCTAATAGCCAGGACATGGAAGCAACCTAGATGTCCATCAGCAGATGAATGGATAAGAAAGCTGTGGTACATATACACAATGGAGTATTACTCCGCCATTAAAAAGAATAGAATGAATCAGTTCTAATGAGGTGGATGAAACTGGAGCCTATTATACAGAGTGAAGTAAGCCAGAAAGAAAAACACCAATACAGTATACTAACGCATATATATGGAACTTTGAAAGACGGTAACAATAACCCTGAGTACGAGACAGCAAAAGAGACACTGATGTATAGAAGAGTCTTATGGACTCTGTGGGAGAGGGAGAAGGTGGGAAGATGTGGGAGAATGGCATTGAAACATGTAAAATATCATGTATGAAAAGAGTTGCCAGTCCAGGTTTGATGCATGACACTGGATGCTTGGGGCTAGTGCACTGGGACGACCCAGAGGGATGCTATGGGGGGGAGGAGGGAGAAGGGTTCAGGATGGGGAGCACATGTATACTTGAGGCGGATTCATTTTGATATTTGGAAAAACTAATACAATTATGTAAAATTTAAAAATAAAATAAAATTTAAAAAAAATCCACAGGAGGCTTGACTCCCTTTAGGCCACTCAGTGGTCTCCAAGAAATACCCGTCGGGACTCGAGAGCAGAGCAGAGTCCTTTCCTTCCTCTCGAGATGAGGCCTGACTCCTCGGGTGCGTCTAAAATGCAACCCCGAGATCTCTGTCGCCCCTGGGGAGGAACATTAGGTCCTGGACACAAGCTTAGATGAGGTCTCTTTTGCCCTGAAGTGACTCGAGAGCAATCCCTAGCTCTCTCTCACAACTCCAATGGAAGATTGGACTTCCCTGGGCCAACACAAGAGGAAGCCTGAATTCCCCATCATAACTCGAGAATCTCGCCGAAACTCGAGAAAAACCACATGGTTACCCCGTCATCGCAAGATGAGGCCCTTGCCCGCTACAGCGTCTAAAGAGAAGTCCCACGTTTCTTCTTGAAGTGTTTTCACACTTCAAGTGTGAAAACTTGACACCCTTGATGCGATTCCAAAAGTTCCCCGACACCCTGACTCTCTCGAGGGGAACACCGAGGTTCCCGGTACGACTTCATCTGAGCCACTTCTCCCCTCCTGATTGCGACTGGAGGGTCAACTCCCGTGATTTGTCTGGAAGGGGTTCCCAACCTTCCCGACGCACCTCAGGATGAGGCCGGTCTAACGAGAATATTTGAGACGTAGCTTCATGGGTGGTAACACATGCCGAAAGACCCCGATTCCCCGGTCCGCTCTTGATAAGAACCCGATGCCCGGACACCTCTTCAAAGACAACCCTGTGGAAGAAGGCACAACACAAAGGGGCACTGACACCCTCGTGCATCGTCCGGAAAAACCCGCAGATTCCAAACACAGTTCGACAAGTTGCCTGTCACCCCGTGAATAACTCGAGAGGCAAGCGGAGGTCCATTCTTCCTTACAAGACGAGGCCTGACTCTCCTGTCCCAACTCTGCAGGGACCCTGCGATCAGAGTCAGAAATGGAGATGAACCCTGAGGTTCCTGCCTCCACTCGAGATGAGGCCCTCTTCTATTGCACCAAACCCAGTGGAGTCCCGAGAGGGCCCTCCCAACTCCAGGGTATCCTTGACTTCTCAGAGGCACACTGAGAAGCTCCCTGAGGCCACCGGCACTAGTCGAGGGAACCCAGGGTTTACTGCCGTGACCCAAGAAACACCTTGAAAGTCCTTCTTTAACGGTTCTTGAGGCCGGATACACCTACCATGACTCTAGAGCAATGACGCGCTCCCCCTCGCAATGCGCATGGAGACCTGACTTCCCAAGCGCCACATGAGAGGCTCCCTGAGCTCCCCGTACTACCTCATGAGAAACCCCACACTGGCGCTGCAACTCGAGAAAACCCACGAGACGCCCCCTTCATCGCGAGATGATGGCCTTCTTTTCCTGCATCGCCTGGAGAGCAATCCCGAGTCCTCTCTCCAAACTCCACAGGAGGCTTGACTCCCTTTAGGCCACACAGTGGGCTCCAAGACATACCCGTCGCAACTCGAGAGGAGAGCGGAGTCCTTCGCTTCCCCTCGAGACAAGGACTGACTCCCCGGGTGCATCAGGAAAGCAACCCCGAGATCCCTGTCCCCCCTGGAGACGAACATGATGTCCTGGACACAAGCCTAGATAAGGTCTCTTTTGCCCTGCAGTAACTCAAGCGCAATCCCTAGCTCTCCCTCGCAACTCGAATGGAAGACTGGACTTCCCTGGGCCAACACAAGAGGAAGCCTGAATTTCCCATCGTAACTCGAGAATCCCGCCGCAACTCTTAAAAACAACGTGGTTCCCCATTAATCGCAATATGAGGCCTTTGCCCGCTACAGAGTCTCAAGAGAAGTCCCATGTTTCGTCATAAAGTTCGAAATGCTACTTTGCACCCTTGATGCGACCCCAAAAGTTCCCCAATATACCGGTCTCACCGAAGGCCCTGGCACCACTTCATTTGAGCCCCTTCTCCCCTCCTGATCACGGCAGGAAGGTCTATTCCCCTACTTTGTCTAGAAGGGGTTCCCGACCTTCATGGTGCACCTCAGGATGAGGCCAGTCTCACGAAGAAATTCGAGACGTAGCCTCGTGTTGGTGCCACGTGCCGAAAGACCACGATTTCTCGGTCTTGCTCTTGATAAGAACCCGATGCCCGGACACCTCTTCTAAGGCAACCCTGTGGATGAAGGCACTACACGAGGGGGCACTGGCAACCCTGTTCATCGTCCGGAAAATCCCACAGGATCCACATACAGCTCCACAACTGGCCTGTCACCCCTTAAACAACGAGAGAGGCAAGCGGAGTTCCCTTCCTCAGACAAGACGAGGCCTGAGTATCCAATCCCAACTCTGCAGGCACGCTTCGATCTGAGTCAGAAATGGAGAGGAAACCTGAGGTTCCTGCCTCAACCCGAGATGAGGCCCTCTTCCATTAAAACAAACCCAGTGGAGTCCCGAGAGGCCACGCCCATCTCCACAGTATCCCTGACTTCTCCTAGGCATTCTGAGAAGCTCCTTGAGGCCACCGGCAAACCTCGAGGGAAATAAGGGTTTCCTGCCACAACCGAAGAAAGACCTCGAGAGTCCTTCTTCAATGTGTCTTGAGGTCAGATTCCCCTACCATGGCTCGAGAGCAATAACGCGCTCCCCCTCGCCACGCACATGGAGACCTGACTTCCCTGGCGCCACATGAGAGGCTCCCTGAGCTCCCTGTCGTGCCTCGTGTGAAACCCCACACTGGTTCCGCATTTCGAGAAAACCCAAAAGACCCCTCCGTCATCGCGAGATGAGGGCCATCTTTTCCTGCATGGCCTGGAGAGCAGTCCCAAGTCCTCTCTCCAAACTTCACAGGAGGCTTGACTCCCTTTAGGCCACAAAGTGGGCTCCAAGAGGTGCCCGTCGCGACTCGAAAGGAGAGCGGAGTCCTTTGCTTCCCTTCGACACGAGGCCTGACACCCTGGGTGAGTCTGGAATGCAAACCTGAGATCCCTGTGGCCCTTGGAGAGGAACATTAGGTCCTGGACACAAGCCTAGATGAGGTCTCCTTTGCCCTGCAGTGACTCGAGTGCAACCCCCAGCTCCCCCTCGCAACTCGAATGGATGATTGGACTTCCCTGGCCCAACACAAGAGGAAGCCTGAAATCCCCGTCGTAACTCGAGAATCCCTCCGCAACTCGAGCAAAACCACGTGGTTCTCCCGTCATCGCAAGATGAGGCCCTTGCCCGCTACAGCGTTTCAAAAGATGTCCCAGGTTCCGTCTTGAAATGCGAAACGGTACTTGGCACCCTTGATGCGACCCCAAAAGTCCCCCAACACGCCGGTCTCACTCAAGGGGAACACCGAGGTTCCCGGCACCACTTCATTTAAGCCCCTTCTCCCCTCCTGATCGTGACCGGTGGGTCGATTCCCCTGCTTTGTCTGCAAGGGGGCCCGACCTTCCCTGCACAACTCAGGATGAGGCCGGTCTCATGGGGAAATTCGATACGTAGCTTTGTGGGTGGTGCCACTTGCCGAAAGACTCCAATTTCCCGGTCCGCTCTTGATAAGAATCCGATGCTCGGACACCTCTTGGAAGGCAGCCTTGAGTATGAAGGTACAACACGAAGGGGCACTAACACACCTGTGCATCATCCGGAAAAACGGGCAGGTTACATACACAGCTCGACAAGTGGCCTGTCACCTCGAGAACAACTCGAGAGGCAAGAGGAGTCCCATCCTCCAGAAAAGACGAGGCCTGACTCTCCTGTACCAACATGCAGGGACCTTGCGATCTGAGTCAGAAATGGAGAGGAACACTGAGGTTCCTGCTTCAACTCGAGATGAGTCCCTCTTACATTCCACCAAATGCGGAGGAGTCTCGAGAGGCCCCTCCAAACTTCACAGTATCCCTGACTTCTCAGAGGCACTCTGAGAAGCTCCCTGAGGTCGCAGTCACAAGTCAAGGGAACCCAGGGTTTTATGCAGTGACCCGAGAAAGACCTCGAGAGTCCTTCTTCAACCCGTCTTGAGGCCCGATTACCCTACCATGACTCGAGAGCAATGACGAGCTCCCCCTAGCCATCTCATGGGGACCTGACTTCCCTGGCGCCACATGAGAGGCTCCCTGAGCTCCCTCTCGTACCTCGTCAGAAACCTGGAACTAGCGCGGCAGTCTAGAAAACCCACGAGATGCCGCCGTCATCGCGAGATGAGGGCCTTCTTTTCCTGCATGGCCTGGAGAGGAATCCCGAGTCCTCTATCCAAACACCACAGGAGGCTTGACTCCCTTTAGGGCACACAGTGGGCTCCAA
This sequence comes from Bubalus kerabau, assembly GCF_029407905.1. Taxonomy (NCBI): domain Eukaryota; kingdom Metazoa; phylum Chordata; class Mammalia; order Artiodactyla; family Bovidae; genus Bubalus; species Bubalus kerabau. Next base: position 1,426,941 of record NW_026577886.1, on the reverse strand, counting down.
GAGATACCCATCGCGACTCAAAAGGACAGCGGAGTTCTTTGCTTCCCCTCGAGACGAGGCCTGATTCCCCGGGTGAGTCTGGTATGCAAGCCCGAGATCCCTGTCGCCCCTAGGGATGAACATTAAGTCCTAGACACAAGCCTAGATGAGGTCTATTTTGCCCTGCAGTGACTCGAGGGCAATCCCCAGCTCTCCCTTGAAACTCGAATTGAAGATAGGACTTCCCTGGGCCAACACATGAGGAAGACTGTATTCCCCTTCGAAACTCGAGAATCCCGCCACAACTCGAGAAACGCCACGTGGTTCCCCCGTCATCGCAAGATGAGGCCCTTGCCCCCTACAGCGTCTCAAGAGAAGTCCCACGTTCCGTCTTGAAGTGCGAAACGGTATTGGCACCCTTGATGCGACCTCAAAAGTTCCTCGACACACCGGTCTGACTCGAGGAGAACACCGAGGTTCCCAGCACCACTACATCTGGGCCCCTTCTCCCCTCCTGATCGCGACAGGAGGGTCGATTCCCCTGTTTTGTCTTGAAGGGGTTCCCGCCTTTCCCGGTGCATCTCAGGATGAGGCCGATCTCACGAGGATATTCGAGACATAGCCTCGTGGATGGTGACACATGCCGAAAGACCCCGATTTCCCGGTTCGCTCTTGATAAGATCCCAATGCCCGGACACCTCTTTGAAGATAACCCTTTTGATGAAGGCACAACACGAAGGGGCACTGACACCCCCGGGTATCGTCCGGAGAAACCCGCAGGTACCACACACAGCTAGAGAAGTGACCTGTCACCCCGTGAACAACTGGAGAGGCAAGCAGAGTTCCATTCCTCCACACAAGACGAGGCCTGACTCTCCTGTTCGAACTCTGCAGTGAAACTGCGATCTGAGTCAGATCTGGCCCAGGGGAAGTCAGGAGAGGAAATATGAATTTCCTGCCTCCACTCGAGATGAGGCCCTCTTCCATTGCACCGAACCCAGTGGAGTCCCGAGAGGCCCCTCCCAACTGCACAGTATCCCTGACTTCTCAGAGGCACCCTTATACCTTCCTGAGATCACCGGCACAAGCCGAGGGAAGCAAGGGTTTCCTGCCCCAACCCGTAAAAGACCTCGAGAGTCCTTCTTCAACGCGTCTTGAGGTGCGATTCCCCTACCATGACTCGAGAGCAATGACACGCTCCCCCTAGCCACGCGCATGGAAACCTGACTTCCCTGGCGCCACAGGAGAGGCTCCCTGAGCTCCCCATTATACCTCGTGAGCAACACCACACTGGAGCCGCAGCTCGAGAATACCCACGAGACGCCCCAGTCCTCACGAGATGAGGGCCTTCTTTTGCTGTATGGCCTGGAGAGCAATCCTGAGTCCTCTCTCCAAACTCCACAGGAGGCTTGACCCATTTTAGGCCACACACTGAGCTCCAAGATATACCCGTCGCGACTTGACAGGAGAGCGGTGTCCTTGGCTTCCCCTCGAGACGAGGCCTGATTCCCCGGGTGAGTCGAGAATGCAATGCCGAGATCGCTGTCGCCCCAGCAGAGGAACATTAGGTCCTGGACACAAGCCTAGATGAGGTCTATTTGGCCCTGCAGGGTCTCGAGAGCAATCCCCAGTTCTAACTCGCAATTCGAATGAAAACTGGACTTCCCTGGGCCAGTTGAAGAGGAAGCCTGAATTCCCCGTCGTAACTCGAGAATCCCGCCGCAACTCAAGAAAAACCACGTGGTTCCCCCGTCATCGAAAGATGAGGCCCTTGCCCGCTACAGCGTCTCAAGAGAAGTCCCACGTTCCGTATTGAAGAGTGAAAAGTTACTTGGAACCCTTGATGCGACCCCAAAAGTTTCCCGACATACCATTCTCACTTGAGGAGAACACCGAGGTTCCCGGCACCACTTCATCTGAGACTCTTCTCCCCTCTTGATCGCGACAGGAGGTTCGATTCCCCTGATTTGTCTGGAAGGCGTTCCCGACCTTCCTGGCGCACCTCAAGATGAGGCCAGTCTCACGAGGAAATTCGAGACATAGCCTCGTGGGTGGTGCGGCATGCCAAAAGACCCCGATTCCCTGGTCCGCTCTTGATAAGAACCCGATGTCAGAACCCAACTCGAAGGCAATCCTGTGGATCAAGGCACAACACGAAGGGGCAGTGACACCCCGGTGCATCGTCCAGAAAAACCCGCAAGTTCCACATACAAATCGACAAGTGGCCTGTCACCCAATGAACAACGCGAGAGTCAAGCGGAGTTCCATTCCTCCACACAAGACGAGGCCTGACTCTCCTGTCCCAACTCTGCAGGGACTCTGCGATCCGAGTCAGATCTGGCGCATTCGAAGCCAGGAGAGGAACCCTGAGGTTCCTGCCTCAACTTGTCATGAGGCCCTCTTCCATTGCACCAAACCCAGTGGAGTTCCGAGAGGCCCCTCCCAACTCCACAGTGACCCTGACTTCTCAGAGGCATGCTGAGAAGCTTCCTGAGGTCACTGGCACAAGTCGATGGAACCCAGGGTTTCCTGCTGCAACCCAAGAAAGACCTCGAGAGTCCTTCTTTAACACGTCTTCAGGCCCAATCCCCTACCATGACTCGAGAACAATGACGGGCTCCCTCTCACCACGTGCATAGAGACCTGACTGCCCTGGCACCACGTGAGAGGCTCACTGAGCTCCCAGTCTTACTTCGTGAGAAACCCCACAGTAGCGCCACAGCTCAAGAAAACCTACGAGATGCCCCAGTCATCGGGAGATGAGGGCCTTCATTTCCTGCATTGCCTGGAGAGCAATCCCGTGTCCTCCCTCCAAACACCAGAGGAGGTTTGCCTCCCTTTAAGCCACTCAGTGGGCTTCAAGAGACCCGTGTCGCGACTCGAGAGGAGAGTGGAGTCCTTTGCTTCCCCTCGAGACGAGGCCTGAATCCAACGTGAGTCTGGAATGCAACCCCGAGATTTCTGTCAAGCCTTGACATGAACATTAGGTCCTGCACACAAGCCTTGGAGGGGTCTCTTTTGCCTTCAGTGACTAGAGCGCACCTCCAGCTATTCCTCGAATCTCGAATGGAAGATAAGACTTTTGTGGGCCAACACAAGAGGAAGCATGAATTCCCTGTGGTGACTCAAATATCCCACCGCAACTCGAGAAAAACCAAGTGGTTCCGCAGTCATTCCAAAATGAGGCCCTTGCCCGCTGGAGCACCCCAAGAGAAGTCCAACTTTCCATTTTCAAGAGCGAAACAGTACTTGGAACGCTTTATGCGACCCCAAAAGCTACCCGACATACCTGTCTCACTTGAGAGAAACACCAAGGTTCCCAGCAGCACTTCATCTGAGCCACTTCTCCCCTCCTGATCGCCACAGGAGGGTCGATTTCTCTGCTTTGTCTGGAAGAGTTTCATGACCTTCGCGGCACTCCTCAGGATGAGGCCGGTTTCATGAGGAAATTCGAGACTACCCACGTGGGTGGTGCCAAATGCTGAACGACCCCGATTTCCCGGTCCGCTCTTCATAAGAACCTGATGCCCGGACACCTCTTCGAAGGCAACCCTGTGGATGAAGACAAAAAACGAAGGGTCACTGACACCCCCGTGCATCGTCTGGAAAAACCTGCAGATTCCACACACAGTTTGACAAGGGGCCTGAAACCCCATGAACAACTCGAGAGGCAAGCGGAGTTCCATTCCTCAGAAAAGACGTAGCCTGACTCTCCTGTCCCAACTCTGCAGGGACCGTGATGTCGGAGTCCGAACAGAGAGGACGTCTGGGGTTTCTGCCTCCCCCCGAGATGAGGCCCTCTTCCATTGCGCCAAACCCTGCGGAGTCCCGAGAGGCCCCGCCAACTCCACAGGATCACTCGCCTCTCAGAGGCACCCTGGGAAGTTCCCTAAGGTCCCCGACAGAAGGCGAGGGAAAAGAGGTTTTCCCGCCGCCCCCCAAGAAAGACCTCGAGTGTCCTTCATCAAAGCGTCTCGAGGCCCTAGTCCCCTCCCGTGACTCGAGAGCCATGACGCGCTCCCCCTCGCCACGCGCATGGAGACCTGACTACCCTGGCGCCGCACGAGAGGCTCCCTGAGATCCTCGTCGTGCCTCGGGAGAAAACCCCCACGGGCGCCGCAGCTCGAGGAAACCCCTGAGACGCCCCCGTCCTCGCGAGCTGAGGGCCTTCTTTTCCTGCATGGCCTGGAGAGCAATCCCGGGTCCTCTCTCCAAACGGAAGAGGAGGCTGGACTCCCTTGAGGCCGCTCAGGGGGCTCCAAGAGACCCGCGTCGCGACTCGAGAGGAGAGCGGAGTCCTTGGCTTCCCCTCGAGACGAGGCCTGACTCCCCGGGGGAGCCTGGAATGCAACCCCGAGATCCCTGCCTTCCCTGGAGAGGAATATTAGGTCCCGGACACAAGCCTAGGTGCGGTCTCTTCGGCCCTGCAGTGACTCGAGCGCAACCCCCAGCTTTCCCTCGCAACTCGTGGGGAAGTTTGCGCTTCCCAGGGCCAACCAAAGAGGAAGCCTGAGATCCCCGTCATAACTCTAGAATCCCGCCGCAACTCGAGAAAATCCACATGGTTCCAACGTCTTCACAAGATGAGGCCCTTGCCCGCTACGGCGTCTCAAGGGAAGTCCTAGGTTCTGTCCTGAACTGCGAAACGGTACCTGACTCCTTTCATGCATCCCCCAAAAGTCCCTCACACGCCGGTTTCCCTCGAGGGTAACACCGAGGGTTCCGGCCCCACTTCATCTGAGCCCCTTCTCCCCTCCTGATGGCGACAGGAGAGTCGATCCCCCTGAGTTGTCAGGAAGGGTCCTCGGACTTCCCGGCACACCTCAGGATGAAGCCGGCCTCACTAGGAAATTTGAGACTAGCCCCGTGGGTGGTCCAACATGCCGAAAGACCCCGATTTAACTGTACGCTCTTGAAAAGAACCCGAGGCCCGGACACCTCTTCGAAGGCAAGCCAGTGGGTGAAGGCACAACAAGAAGGGGCACTGTCACTGTCGTGCATTGTCCGGAAACACCCGCAGGTTCCACACACAGCTCAACAAGGGGCCTGAGACCCCCTGAGCACCTCGAGAGGCAAGCGGAGTTCCCTTCCTCAGACAAGACGATTCCTGACTCTCCTGTCCCAACTCTGCAGGGACCCTGCGGTCGGAGTCCGAAACGGAGAGGAAGCCTGAGGTTCCTGCCTTCCCTGGAGATGAGGCCGTCTTCCATTGCGCCAAACCCAGCGGAGTCCTGAGAGGCCCCGCCAACTCCTCGGCATCCCTCATCTGTCAGAAGCACACTGGGAAGTTCCCTAAGGTCACCGGTAAACTTTTATTGCACAAGGTCCACATGAAAAGGCCCACGCAGCAGGACAGCCACAGATTCTGTCTGCCATTAAAGGGCAGAAAGGTGCCCTCCCCTCTTCTTTGCTGCCTCGGCGGCCACCAGGGTGCAATTCGCGTACCCTTCCCTTTCCCATCCTAGCAGGTGCTCCAGGGCCCGCTGGCCTACAAAGTGCCAGAAGCAGGGCTGGGCCAGCCGGCCAGAATTCAGGGTTCTGTCCCTTGGACTTCCAGCGGACACTAGGCTGCTTAGGAAAACCGCGCAGACTCTGAGGTTTTTCAGCAGAGGGGTGGAGCGGTAAAGGCCTTGACCCCAAAGACGAGGCCTTTCTGCGACCGCCAGTTTGGGGAGCTCTGAGACTGTGCCAACACAGGGCGGAATACATGGTTCCCTGCTCCACGCAGTCCCCGTTCCCTTACCTGTGTTCCGCACCCCTCCGCTGTGGCCAATGGATGCCGATCCTTGGGGATCCAGGAGTTCACGAAATGGGCATTCCCAGCCGCAATGGCGACCCCCAAGAGCACATTTGAAAAGCCCTCCCCCACCTCCGCCAGGAGCCGACCCCCGCTGCGAACGGACCCCCACCCCGCCCCGCGCCGCCAGGTTTCGCCCCGGCCCTGCCGGGCTCCCGGCGGGTTCCCAGCCACATTGGCGACCCCCAGGAGCACAACAGGGACCGACCACCCACCCACAGCGAGCGGAATCTCGACCTGTGCAGCCCAGGTTTACCCCGCCCTGGGTGCGCTCCCGGCGCGTTTCCAGCCGCAGTGGCCATCTCCGAGAGCACAACTGGGAAGCCCTCCCCCACCCCCGCCAGGAGCCGACACCCGCCCTGCGCCGCCCGGGTTCGCCCCGCCCCTGCCGCGCTCCAGGGGCGCTGCCCACCTTCACCAGTGGCTCCCGGTGAGCCCCGTCCCCACGCCCGGTTCCAGGAGAGGCTCTCGGACCTCGCTGCTGCCGCCAGGTCAAACATGAGGACAATACATACACCCCACAGAGACAATCCAAGCTGTCTATAATTTAGGGATAAAACGAGGACTACAGAAAGGCAAGATGACCTGACCTAGGAGGGCCATGATATTCTATAGAAACAGACAAAGTTGGTTACCAAGGAAACTTTTTTCCTTGGAACCCGGAAAGCTGGTTCTTTGCATATGCAATGACCAACAATTAGCTTGTTACCCAAGCCTGCCTTACTGCCACCTCCATCCCCCCACTCCCCAGAGGACTGGCTCAAAGAAATATTTTAAATCTCAGGCGGAAACCTGGAAGATGTCTTGTCTGTCTGTTTGGATTAAGGTATGTGTCAGTGTGAGCCTTGTGTTTTTTGATAATATTGCTCAAGTTCTGTGTTCTGATTTCAGTGGTCTCAAGACAAGGCAGCCCTTCCAAATCAAACTGCTGGAAATACAAGAAAACATTGACCTAAATGAATGTCAGAGTCCCGTGAACTGGGAACTAGTCAATATTAAATATCTAGTATTTTTGGTTTTGCTCCTCCATTATAGACATGTCTAAGAGTCAACAACACTAAGCACAACATGTTCATAGTGCCTAGGTTTCTTTTGAGGTAAAAATTGCTCTATTGTTATATCTGTCACAAGCTTGTCAGCAAGAAACTACCTGGAAACAACAAAAGTAAAAAATGTAAATGTGATATGAGCTTTTAGACAAACTCTTTACAATAATTATACTCTAAAATATCTGCCGCTCATAGTCTTGATTGAAGGCAGAGGAGAAGGGGATGACAGAGGATAAGATGGTTGGATGGCATCACTGACTCGATGGACATGAGTTTGAGCAAGCCCCTGGAGCTGGTGACGGACACGGAAGCCTGGTGTCCTGCAGGCCACGGGGTCCCAAAAAGTCAGACACGACTGAGCAACTGAACTGAACTGAACTAACAAACGTTTCTCCAGGTGTTTTGGTTACCCGAGTTTCTATCCTTGTGACGACAGTGTATTGAATAGCTAGGTCATTTCCAAATAAATGAAAGTTCTGAAACATTCACGACTTGAAAGGACCTCCCTTTTACACAGAAACAAAAGAGATTTTTGACTCTCCATGAATAGTGTCTGGCACCATCCTGACATGTTAAATGTAAGAAAGCAATTGTTTTGTTTTGTTTTGTTCTGTTCTTGGGGGTGGGGGGAGGGGGGCGGGCTATAGCCAATGCCAATATAAAAGTCAGTTCTTGGTTGCTGAAGGGAAATGTATGACTTGTTATTACAAGAAAGTATGTGGAATGCAATGGCACTTGAGGAAGGAAAACGAAGTAGTTCTGTCTTACAGGTGGCAGTTTCAGGATGGGAGAAGCAAGGGAATGGGTACAGAATGGGATAAGGAGGTTGTAGGGAAAGTGGACCCCCAGAAAACAGTTCTGTGCCTAGCACAAGTTTTCTTGAGATGTGGAACTGCCTTTGCTAATGGAGTTTAAGTTTCTTTACCTCTTAAGTGATCTCTTCTAGGTTGACCTAGAACAGAAATCCTTGGTTAGCTTTGGCTAAGTGGAGAAGTAGTGTTTCACGGTGACATATGTGATCCTTCCTGACTGTTTGCAGCCCTTTTGATATCGATGCACTGCTTCTGCTGCTGCTGCCGCCGCCGCTGCTGCTAAGTCGTTTCAGTCGTGTCCGACTCTGTGCGACCCCATAGAAGGCAGCCCACCAGGCCCCGCAGTCCCTGGGGTTCTCTAGGCAAGAACACTGGAGTGGGTTGCCATTTCCTCCTCCCATGCATGAAAGTGAAAAGTGAACTTGAAGTCGCTCAGTGGTGTCCGAGTCTTAGCGACCCCATGGACTGCAGCCTACCAGGCTCCTCCATCCATGGGATTTTCCACGCAAGAGTACTGGAGTGGGGTGCCATTGCCTTCTCGCTAGCTTTGGGATGCCAATGACCATCCACCCTTACCAGGCAACAGAGAAGAGAAAAACACTTACCACAGGAGGTCCTGGTAAGAAACAAGGAACTAACAAGCTCCCGCCAACCAGGATTCTGAAGAGGTCAACAAGAGGTCAATAAGAGATGGAAGACTGCAGTCCAGAGGTCCTAGCAACTTCCATCTTGCAGCAGAGACCCAGCATAGTCAAAACGAATTCAATGTTGCAAAAAATAAGTAAACAAATAAAGGACAGAAGTTCTTTGAACACATGACTGAGATTAGGGGTGAGGCAGTACATGTACGGTGCCCGGAAAATCTTAAAGTATGAGAAAGGAAAGAAATTAAAGACAATTATCAAGCTGTCCAAACTGATAAAAACGAAAGACTACACAGTTTTTTCTGTATATATTAGCAGATAATAATCTGAAAAGGAATTAAAAAAAATTCCCTTTCAATAATGTCAACATGAATACAACACTTTGCCATGGATGTAACGAGGATGACAAGACTGGCACACTGGAACTTATACACCCTGGCTGAAAACTATCCTGAATACATGGACAGATATTCCATAACAATGGAAAGACTTAAGATGGCAATACCATGGAATGCATCTTCAATCTGAAATGAAGATTTGATATGATATGATCGCTCAGAGCTTTTGTGTCATCAATTGTTATTAAAGTATAAATGAGATAGAGAAAGCTGCTGACTTAGACTTGAGGCGGGGTGTGCGCCCTGCTGGTCTCTAGCCAGATATTCTACAGGCACTAGCAGTCAGCTAAGGAAAGAAAGGCACTGTCTCAGGGAATGGCACCAGGCCCCTCCCCCACGACATGCCTTGAGGTCACATTGGCAGCAGGTGAGTCATCCTGGGCCAAAAACTGATTGACATGAATCTTGAAGAAAGGCAGTATTCCAGGCAAATATATCATTTCCTTAACATAGATTAGGAGAACAAGGTACGAGGAAAACATACTGTTTTGTTCAAGTCGCTTCTGAGCCTACTGGGGGAACCGACCTGAAGCCAGAGTCCAGCGGATATACATAGGATATTTACATCGCTTAAGACAAACATTTCCTGAGGAACAAATGCATTGCTTAGCTCAAGGTTTGTCTGCGAAATTCTTACACATCAGGAGATGGCTCCGAGCTGGGTTTCTACACACAAGAACATGAATGCAAAGGACAAGCCTGCACAGCCCATCTGCCCCCCTCCCCCACAGCCAGCAGCATTTCCAAGTGACCTCCTAAGGCCTTCCCCAAAATACAGGGGCACCTCTGGGTTTCCTGTTTCCCTCACTTCGAAAACTTTTCTTAAAAAAAAAAAAATCCTGCACACTTCTTGATAGAATGCCACAGTGCAAGGAAAACAGGCCTTCAATACTTAAACCTCCCTGTGCCAAACACTTGGGGCTTGGTTTTGTTTTGTTTTGTTTTTTAATTACACCACCACATAATTTAAACTTTTTACAATTTCTAATTATTCAGTACCAAAACACCAAACTTTTATTGTACAAGGTCCCCATGAAAAGGCCCACGCATCAGGACAGCCACAGATTCTGCCATGAAAGGGCAGCAAGGTGCCCTCCCCCCTTCTTTGCTGCCTGGGCGGCCACCAGGGTTTGAAATCCATGCACCCTACTAACTTTCTAGGGTGCAATTTGCGGACCCTTCCCTTTCTCATCCTAGCAGGTGCTCCAGGGCCCGCTGGCCTACAAAGTGCCAGAAGCAGGGCTGGGCCAGCCGGCCAGAGTTCAGGGTTCTGTCCCTTGGACTTCCAGGGGACACTAGGCTGCTTGGGAAAACCGTGCAGACTGAGATTCTTCAGCAAAGGGGTGGAGCGGTAAAGGCCTTGACACCAAGGGCGAGGCCTTTCTGCAACCTCCAGGTTGGGGAGCTCCGAGAATGTGCCAATAGAGGGCGGAATACGTGGTTCCCTGCTCCACGCAGTCCCAGTTCCCTTACCTGTGGTCCGCAGCCCTCCACTGCACCCACGGGATGGCGATCCTTGGGGACCCAGGAGCGGATGAAATGGGCGTTCCCAGCCGCAGTTGCAACCCCCGAGAGCGCAATTGGGACCGACCCCCACCTAAAGCCATCGGAATCTCGACCCGCGCAGCCCGGGTTTACCCAGTCCCGGGTGCGCTCCCGGCGCGTTTTCAGCCTCAGTGTCCACCTCCGAGAGCACAACTGGGAAGCCCGCCCCCACCCCCGCCAGAAGCCGAACCCCGCCCCACGCCGCCCGCGTTCGCCCCGCCCCTGCACGGTCCAGGTACCTTCACAGCTTCTAGCGTTCACGCCCGGGTAGGATCAGGATGCAGGAGTATGGGAGATGTGTCTGGAGCCTGACAGCCTCAGCTCCGCTCTGGCCTGCCCTTTGGACCTAGGAGCCAGGCCAACTTGCAGAGGGCTTAGGGCCCCATTGTATGCAAACTACCAAGGCCTACCGCAAGGAGAGCTCTGTCCGAGGGAAGGGAAGCACCCCAGGCTGCGTTCCCAAGCTGTTGCTTGGCAATGCAGACTCAGCGGTAAACGGAGGGAATCAGGGTCCTAGTGCCCCTGTCTTGGGGAGGAAGCTCCACAGCCAGAGTGTTCCTCCCTTTGTGCCCAGAAAGCACCTGCCAGACTGGGCTTCCCCGGAGCTCTGTTGCAGAGCAGAGACGTGTGGATGTGTTTTGGGGCCTTGACATGTGCGTTTGGGCTCCCTAGCACAGCCCCAGCGTAGGGGAACCAGCCCCTGAGCAAAGAGCTCCAGGCAGTGCTTTGTGCCCAGGCCTGGATGCCCAGTCCCAGCACGCGGGAGAGATGAGTTAGGCTGCCGGCGGGTCCTTGCAAGCCTGTATTGGAAAGGACTGAGTGAGCTTCCACACCGGCGGAGCTGCAGACCTGCGCCCAGGCGCGATAGGACAGAGCCCCTGTCGAGAGGCTGCTCTGCCTGGGCGAGCCTCGCCAAGCCCTTCCCAGCTTCTAGCGTTTGCGCCTGCAAAGGAGCAGGCTGCGGGAGTGTGGGCGACATGACTGGCTCCTGACTGGCCTCAGCTCCGCTCTTGCCTTCCCTTTGGACCTAGGAGCCAGGCCTCCTTGCAGACGGCTTAGGGCACGGGGGTGTGCAAACTGCGAAAGCCTCCCGCAGGGAGACCTCTGTCTGAGGGAAGGGAATGCCCCAGGTTGCATTCCCAAGCTGTTGCTTGGTAGCCCAGACTCAGCGCTGAACGGAGGGAATCAGGGTCCCAGTGCCCCTGTCATGGGGAGGGAGCTCCACAGCCAGAGTGTTCCTCCGTTTGTGTTCAGAAACCGCCTTACAGACTGGGCTTCCCCGGAGCTCAGCTCCAGAGCAGAGTCGTGTGCATGTGGTTTGGGGCCTTCCCCTGTGCCTTTGGGCTCCCTAGCACAGTCCCAGCGCAGGGGAACCAGCCCCTGAGCAGAGAGCTCCAGGCAGTGCTCTGTGCCCTGGATTGGAAGCCCACTCCCAGCACGCGGGAGAATAGAGTCAGGCCGCAGTCGGGTGCTTGCAAGCCTGTATTGGGAAGGACTGAATGAGCTTCCACTCCGGCGGAGCTCCAGATCTGCGCCCAGGCGCGATATCGCAGAGCCCCGGCCTAGAGGCTGCTCTGCCTGGGCGAGCCTCGCCAAGCCCTTCCCAGCTTCTAGCTTTCGCGCAGGGGAAGGAACAGACTGCGGAGGTGGGGGAGACGTGACCAGCGGGCGCCTTACTGGCCTCAGCTCCGCTCTTCCCTTCCCTTTGCACCTATGATCCATGCCTCCTTGCAGAGGGCTTAGGGCCCGAAGGAGAGCTCTGTCAGAGGGAAGGGAAGCGCCCCAGGCTGCATTCCCAAGCTGTTGTTTAGCCGCCCAGACTCAGCGCTGCACAGGGGTAATCAGGCTCTCTGTGGCCGCAGCTTCACACACAGGTGTGTCTCCGTAGGAATCAAGAAAGATCCTGACAGAGTGAGGTTCATTAGAGCTATACTAAAGAGCAAAGTCTTGTCCATGTGGTCTTGCCTTCCCCTGTGCCTTTGGGTCTCCAGGCTCGGCCCCAGCTCCGTGGAAACAACCCCTGAGAAAATATCTTCAAGATACGCTTTTCCCAGTGTCTGGGAACCGGGGTTCGTAGGAGGAGAGAAAAGCACGCCTCCATCAGGAACGAAAAGGCAGCCAACCTGCCTGTGTTTTGAAGCCTCTATTTGGAAGGAATGGGTTAGCTTCTCCTAAAGGAGGGCTCCAGATCTGCTCAGAAGTCGGTAATTCCAGAGGCAGGGTACTGGTTCCTGACTGTCCTTTGCTAGCCTTGCAAAGATATTCCTAGATTCTAGAGTTATTTTCCATGAAGGAGCAGGCTTCGGGAATGTGTCAGACGGGACTGGCTCCTTATTGACCTCAGCTCAGCTATTGCCTTTCCATTCAAACTAGGGCAAGGCCCTACTTTATGAAGGGTAAGGGTCTTCTTTGCAAACTGCCAAGGGCTACAGCAATGAGACCTCTGTCAAGGTGAGGGAAGCCTAAGAGGATGGATTCTCAATCGGGTGCTTTGCCACAAACCATCAGCACCCCACGGAGAGAATCAAGCTCCCTGAGCACCAATGTTGGGAGTGTAGCTTCACACACAGAGTTGTCTCTATAGGAGCCAAGAATGTTCCTGAGAGATTAGGTTCACTAAACCTCTCCTACAGAGCATAGACCTGTCCATGTGGTTTTGCCTTCCCCTGTGAGTTGGGTCCTCGAGGTCCGCCACACCTCCGGGGAAACTGTCCCTGAGAAAAGATCTCCAGGAACCGCTTCGCCGAGGCTGGGAAATGCTGTTCACAGGAAGTAAGGCAAGCGAATCTCCTGCAGAGTAAAAGAGGCCTTACAGTCCCTGGAGGAGCATGCTGCCAGAGTGTGTGAAACCTGACTGTTGCCTTACTGGCCTCAGCTCCGCCATTGCCTGTTCATCCGAGCTAGCACCCAGGCCTACTTGGAAAAGCGTTTGGGTGCAGATTTCTACAAAGTGCCAAGGGCTACAGCAGTGAGAATTCTCTCAGTGGTAAGGGAGAGCATTTTATGGATTCTCAAGCTGTTTTCTGAACGACAGCGTCAAAATGAACAGAGAGAATCAGGCTCTCTGTGCCCCTATGTTAGGTACGCAGCTTCACACACAGAAGTGTCTCTATAGGAGCCAAGAATGCTCCTGAGAGATGAGGTTCACTAGAGGTCTGCTACAGAGCATAGACCTGTCCATGTGGTCTTGCCTTCCCCTGTGCCTTTGGGCCCCGGGCTCGGCCCCAGCTCCGTGGAAACAACCCCTGAGAAAATATCTTCAAGATACGCTTTTCCCAGAGGCTGGGAACTGGGGTTCATAGGAGGAGAGAAAAGCAAGCCTCTTTCGGGCACGAAAGGCAGCCAACCTGCCTGTGTTTTGAAGCCTCTATTTGGAAGGAATGGGTTAGCTTCTCCTAAAGGAGACCTCCAGATCTGCTCAGAAGTCGGTAATTCCAGAGGCAGGGTGCTGGTTCCTGACTGCCCTTTGCCAGCCTTGCAAAGACATTCCAAGATTCTAGAGTTATATTCCATGAAGGAGCAGGCTTCGGGAATGTGTCAGAGGGGACTGGCTCCTTATTGGCCTCAGCTCAGCTATTGCCTTTCCATCCAAACTAGGACAAGGGCCTACTTTATGAAGGGTAAGGGTCTTCTTCTTTGAAACTGCCAAGGGCTACAGCAATGAGACCTCTGTCAAGGCGAGGGAAGCCTAAGAGGACGGATTCTCAAGCAGGTGCTTTGCTACAAAGCATCAGCACCCCACGGAGAGAACCAAGATCCCTGTTCCCCAATGTTGGGAGTGTAGCTTCACACACAGAGTTGTCTCTATAGGAGCCAAGAATGTTCCTGAGAGATTAGGTTCACTAAACCTCTCCTACAGAGCATAGACCTGTCCATGTGGTTTTTCCTTCCCCTGTGAGTTGGGTCCCCGAAGTCCGCCACACCTCTGGGGAAACTGTCCCTAAGAACAGATCTCCAGGAACCGCTTCGCTGAGGCTGGGAAACGCTGTTCACAGGAAGTAAGGCAAGCGAATCTCCTGCAGAGAAAAAGAGGCCTTACTGTCCCTGGAGGAGCAGGCTGCCAGAGTGTGTGAAACCTGACTGTTGCCTTGCTGGCCTCAGTTCCACCATTGCCTGTTCCTCCGAACTAGGACCCAGGCCTATTTGGAGAAGCGTTTGGCTGCGGATTTCTACAAAGTGCCAAGGGCTACAGCAGTGAGAATTCTCTCAGCGGTAAGGGAGAGCATTTTATGGATTCTCAAGCTGTTTTCTGAACGACTGCGTCAAAATGAACTGAGAGAATCAGGCTCTCTGTGCCCCTATGTTAGGTACGCCGCTTCACACACAGAAGTGTGTCTATAGGAGCCAAGAATGTTCCTGAGAGATGAGGTTCACTAGAAGTCTGCTACAGAGCATAGACCTGTCCATATGGTTTTGCCTTGCCCTGTGAGTTGGGTCCCCGAGGTCCGCCCCAGCTCAGGGGAAGGAGCCCCTGAGAAAAGATCTCCAGGGACCGCTATTCCCCCAGGCTGGCAAACGCAGTTCACAGGAGGTAACGCAAGCGAGCCTCCTGCAAGGCACAACAGGCCTTAGTGTCCCTGGAGGAGCAGGCTGCCAGAGTGTGTGACACCTGACTGGTGCCTTACTGACCTCAGCTCCGCCATTGCATGGCCATCCAAACCAGGACCCAGGCCTACTTGGAGAAGGGTTTGGGTGCGGATTTGTAAAAACTGCCAAGGGCTACTGCAATGAGAAGTCTCTCAGAGGTAAGGGAGAGCATTGTATGGATTCTCAAGCTGTTGTTTGAACGACAGCTTCAAAGCTGCAAAGAGAGAATCAGGCCCTGTGTGCCCCCTTGTTGGGTATGCAGCTCCACACACAGAGGTATCTCCGTAGAATCCAAGACTTTCCTCACATACTGAGCTTAACTAGAGTTCTCCTACAGAGCAAGACTTGTCCATGTGGTTTTGCCTTCCTCTGTGCATGTGGGTCTCCGGGCTCGGCTCCAACTCCGTTGAAATAGCCCCTGAAAAAAATCTCCAAGAACCACTTTTCCCCCAAGCGGGAAGCGGAGTTCACAGGAAGCGGAACAAGCAAGCCTCCTTCGGGCAAGTAGAGGCAGCCAACTAGCCTGTGTTTGGAAGCCTCTCTTTGGAAGGAATGGTTAGCTTCTCCAAAAGAAGACCTCCAGATCTGCTCAGAAGACGGAAATTCCAGAGGCAGGGTCGAGGTTCCTGACTGTCCTTTGCCAGCCTTGCAAAGACATTTCTAGATTCTAGCGTTATTTTCCATGAAGGAGCAGGCTTCAGGAATATGTCAGACTTGACTGGCGCCTTACTGGCCTCAGCTCAGCTGTCGCCTTTCCGTTCAAACTAGGACAAGGGCCTACTTGGTGAAGGGTAAGGCTCTGCTTCTTTCCAAACTGCCAAAGGCTACAGCAAAGAGACCTCTGTCAAAGAGAGGGAAGTGGAAGCGGATGGACTCTCAAACAGGTGCTTTGCCACAAAGCATCTGCACCCCACGGAGAGAATCAGGCTGCATTTGCCCCTATGTTGGGTGTGTAGCTTCAAACACAGAGGTGTCTCTATAGGAGCAAAGAATGTTCCTGGGAGATGAGGTTCACTAGAGCTCTGCTACAGAGCATAGACCTGTCCATATGGTTTTGCCTTCCCCTGTGAGTTGGGTTCCCGATGTTCGCCCCAGCTCCGAGGAAGAAACCCCTGAGAAAACACCTCCAGGAACTGCTTTTCGTCCAGACTGGGAAACGCAGTTCACAGGAGGCAAGGCAAGCGAGCCTCCTGCAGAGAAAAAGAGGCCTTACTGCCCCTTGGAGGAGCAGGCTGCCAGAGTGTGTGAGACCTGACTGGTGCCTTACTGGCCTCAGCTCCGCCATTGCATGTTCCTCCGAACTGGGACCCAGGCCTACAAGGAGAAGGGTTTGGGTGCGGATTTCTAAAAAACTGCCAAGGGCTACAGCAATGAGAACTCTCTCAGAGGTAAGGGAGAGCATTGTATGGATTCTCAAGCTGTTGTTTGAATGACAGCTTTAAAGCTACACAGAGAGAATCAGGCTCTCTGTGCCCCCATGTTGGGTACGCAGCTTCGCACATAGGGGTGTCTCCATATGAATCAAGAATGTTCGTGACAGAGTGAAGTTCACTAGAGCTCTCCTAGAGAGCAAAGACTTGTCCATGTGGTTTTTCTTCCCCTGTGCGATTGGGTCTCCGGGCTTAGCCCCAGCTCCGTGGAAACAACCCCTGAGAAAAGATCTTCAAGATCCGCTTTTCCCAGAGCCTGGGAAGCTGGGTTCATAGGAGGCAGGAAAAGCAAGCCTCCTTCGGGCACGAAGAGGCAGCCGACCGGCCTGTTTTTGGAAGTCTCAATATGGAAGGAATGAGTTAGATTCTCCTAAAGGAGACCTCCAGATCTGCTCAGAAATCGGTAATTCCAGAGGCAGGGTGCAGGCTCCTGACTGCCCTTTGCCAGCCTTGCAGAGACATTCCTAGATTCCAGCGTTATTTTCCATGAAGGAGCAGGCTTCGGGAATATGTCAGACTTGACTGGCGCCTTATTGGCCTCAGCTCAGCTCTTGCCTTTCCTTTCAAACTAGGACAAGGGCCCACTTTATGAAAGGTAAGGGTCCTCTTCTTTCCAAACTGCCAAGGGCTACAGCAATGAGACCTCTGTCAAGGCGAGGGAAGCGTAAACTGATGGATTCTCAAGCAGGTGCTTTGCCACAAAGCATCAGCACCCCACGGAAAGAATCTGGCTCCCTTTGCCCCTACGTTGCGTGTGTAGCTACACACACAGAGGTGTCTCGATAGGAGCCAAGAATGTTCCTGAGAGAGGAGGTTCACTGTTGGGGGCCAGAGTGAGGCACTCCGCCCATGGCAAAGGTCATGAGGAAGGAGGCTCGACATACGCAAAGGCAGGATCGAGCCTCAGGAGTCCCCCTGGAAATCCTCGAGCATCTACCCCCATCACCAGAGCCTGCCTACCTTACTACTTTGTGCTCTCACCTACACCTCTGACTTTACGGGGGGCTGTCCCCCACCACCTCTTTCGGAGAAGGAGTTAACCTAGAGCTCCAGTTGATAAAAACCCCTGGGTGTGACAAGAGTGTTTTAACCTACAAACTCCTCTGAAGGTTCTCTAGCCTGCCTGACAGGCTTGTCCGGCCACATGTGATTGCTCACAGCCTCCCAACCATGAGAGGCACGAGATGCTTTAAACCTTCTAAAAACAGG
Organism: Bubalus kerabau; assembly: GCF_029407905.1. Classification (NCBI taxonomy): domain Eukaryota; kingdom Metazoa; phylum Chordata; class Mammalia; order Artiodactyla; family Bovidae; genus Bubalus; species Bubalus kerabau. Next base: position 1,409,491 of record NW_026577886.1, on the reverse strand, counting down.
TTCCTTAGAAAAGTTAGAAAATTATTAGTATAAGTATAATGGGCTGATTAGAAATCATATTGGTGAAGGGTTTTTCATTTGTTGAACTGATGTTTACTGCTAAGTCTCCACATCCCCTGCCCTTATACACATTAATGAATATATAGAAGAAATAAGTATTAACCTTTGATATAAATCACGTTAGACCTTAGGCTAAGTACATTCTTTCCTTAACTAAAACCCACTACACCCTCACCCTATAGGAATGTAACTTTATTTGGGTGGCGTCTGTTTTAAGAATAATCACCCCTGGAGAAATAAGTGTCCTGGTTGACTGACCGCTGTCACAAGGAGAGGGTCGTAAATTGTCAGCAGGCCCCCCGGCCAGAAGATGATGTAACACCCCTAAGACCTCTGTATACTTTTGTATGAAGCACCTGACTTTGATAAAAGTCAGGACTGCTGACCCCACGTGACTTTGGCATAACATCTCAGTGTATAAAAGTAGACCATGGAAAATAAAGAATTGGGATCAGTTTCTCGAAATACTGGTCTCCCCATGTCTCTCTCTCTCTCTCACTCTGGTTGAGTCTCCATCTGGAGCGCGGAACCCACCAAGCTTACTAATTTTGCCTGGGCTTCTAAGATCCGACCGGGGAGGCCTCAGTGTCTCCTCTCCTTCGGGAGAACGGAAGGACGCCTGCGGCCTATGTAAGTGGTGCAAGCTTCTTGTCTTGAAGTTTTATTGGTCCCCCGCGTAAACCAAGCTACTCAGCCTCTTTTCTCCACTGAATTTTCCTACTGAGCTATCCTCATTTTATTACTCTTTATATCCTTAATTAACGTTTAATTAAGCAGTTGTTCCCTGACCCTCGCCTACGCCGTCTCTGCTTCGAATAACCTGGATCAGCTGGGGCTGGACCCCGGCAGTTCACTAGAGATCTCCTACAGAGCATAGAGCTGTCCAATTGGTTTTGCCTTCCCCTGTGAGTTGGGTCCCCGAGGTCCGCCCCAACTCCGGGGAAACAGCCCCTGAGAAAAGATCTCCAGGAACTGCTTTCCGCCCAGGCTAGGAAACGCTGTTCACAGGAAGTAAGGCAAGCGAGCCTCTCTTATCCCCCAGGCTGGGAAGCGGAGTTCGCAGGAGGTGGGATAAGCAAGCTTCCTTCGGCAAGAAGAGACAGCCAACCGGCCTGTGTTTGGAAGCCTATATTTGCAAGGAATGGGTTAGTTTCTCCTGACCGAGACCGCCAGATGTGCTGAGAAGATAGAAATTCCAGAGGCAGGGTCGAGGTTCCTGACTGCCCTTTGCCAGCCTTGCAAAGACATTCCCAGATTCTAACGTTATTTTCCATGAAGGAGCAGGCATCGGGAATATGTCAGACTTGACTGGCGCCTTACTGGCCTCAGCTCAGCTACTGCCTTTCCATTCAAACAAGGACAAGGGCCTACTTGGTGAAGGGTAAGGGTCTGCTTCTTTCCAAACTGCCAAGGACTACAACAATGAGACCTCTGTCAAGGTGAGGGAAGCCTATGCGGATGGATTCCTAGCAGGTGCTTTGCCACAAAGCATCAGCACCCACGGAGAGAATCAGACTCCCTTTGCCACTATGTTGGGTGTGTAGCTTCATGCACAGAGGTGTCTCTGTAGAAGCCAAGAATGTTCCTGAGAGATGAGGTTCACTAGAGCTCTCCTACAGAGCATAGACCTGTCCATGTGGTTTTGTCTTCCCCTGTGAGTTGGGCCCCCGAGGTCCGACCCAGCTCCAGGGAAACAGCCCCTGAGAAAAAATCTCCAGGAACAGCTTTGTGCCCAGGCTGGGAAATGCAGTTCACAGGAGGCAAGGCAAGCGAGCCTCCTGCAGGGAAAAAGAGGCCTTACTGCTCCTGGACGATCAGGCTGCAAGAGTGTGTGAGACCTCACTTGTGCCTTACTGGCCTCAGCTCTGCCGTTGCCTGTTGTTCCGAGCTAGGACCCAGGCCTACTTGGAGAAGGGTTAGGGTGCGGATTTCTACAAACTGTCAAGGACGACAGCAATGAGAATTCTCTTAGCAGTAAGGGAGAGCATTGTATGGATTCTCAAGCTGTTGTTTGAATGACAGCTTCAAAGCTACACAGAGAGAATCAGGCTCTCTGTTCCCCTATTTTGGCTGTGCAGCTTCACACACAGAATTTGACTCTGTTAGAGCCAGAAATATTCCTGAAAGACTTAGGCTCACCAAAGCTGTCCTCCAGAGCAAAGACATTGGATGTGGTTTTGCCTTCCCTTGTCAGTATGGGTCCCCTAGCTTGGCCCCAGCTCCGGGGATACAGCCTCTGAAAAAAATCTTCCAAGAAGCGATTTTCCTCCAGGCTGTTAAGCGTAATTCGCAGTTTGCAAGTTAAGGAAGCCTGCTTCGTGGAAGAGCAAGCAGCCAACTGGCCCTGTGTTAGGAAGCCTGTATTTGAAAGGAATGGGTTAGCTTCTACAGCGGGAGAACCTCAGATCTGCTCAGGGGACTGAAATACTAGAGTCAGGGTCGAGGTTCTCCCTTGTCCTTTGCGCACCTTGCAAAGACATTCCTAGCTTCTAGCGTTAGTGTCCCTGTAGTAGCAGGCTGCAGGAGCGTGTGATAAATGACTGCCGCGTTCCTGTCCTCAGCTCCGCTATTGATTTCTATTCGAACTAGAACCCAGGCCTACTTTGAAAGGGGTTAGGGTCCAGTGTTTCCAAACTGCCAAGGGCTACAGCAATGCGAGCTCTGTCAGAGGTAAGAAAAGAGCAATTGGTTGGATTCTTCAGCTGCTGCGTGGCTGCACAGCTTCCGCGCCGCATGGAGAGCATGAGGCTCCTTGTGGCCCTATTTTGGGTACGCAGCAACATGCACACAGAGTGTCTGTGTTCACTTATGTACAGGCTTATGTACACTAGAGCTCTCCTACAGAGCAAAGACCACTCAGTGGGCTCCAAGAGATACCTGTCGCGACTCGAGAAGAGAGTGGAGTCCTTTGCTTCCCCTCGAGATGAGGCCTGACTCCCCGGGTGAGTATGGAATGCAACCCCAAATCCCTGTCGCCTATGGAGAGGAACATTAAGTCCTGGATACAAGCCTAGATGAGGTCTAGTTTGCACTTCAGTGAATGGAGCCCAATCCCCAGCTCTCCCTGGCAACTCAAATGGAAGATTAGACTTCCTGGGCCAACACAAGAGGAAGCCTGAATTCCCTGTCGTAACTCGAGAATCCCACCGCAACTCGAGAAAAACCACGTGCTTCCCTCGTCATCGCAAGATGAGGCACTTTGTCCGCTACAGCATCTCAAGAGAAGTCCCACGTTCCATCCTGAAGTGCGAAACGGTACTTGGCACCCTTGATGCGACCCCAAAAGTTCCGCGACATACCAGACTCACTCAAAGGGAACACCGAGGTTCCCGGCACCACTTCATCTGAGCCCCTTCTCCTCTCCTGATTGCGACAGGAGGGTCGACTCCCCTTCTCTGTCTGCAAGGGGTTCCCGACCTTCTGGGCGCACCTCAGGATGAGGCCGGTCTCATGAGGAAGTTCGAGACGTAGCCTCGTGGGTGGTGCCACATGCCGAAAGACCCCAATTTCACGGTCCACTCTTGAAAAGAACCCGATGCCAGCACACCTCTCTGAAGGAAAACCTGTGGATGAAGGCACAAGACGAAGGGGCACTGACACCCGCGTGCATCATCCAGAAAAACCCGCAGGTCCCACAGACATTTCGACAAGTGGCCTGTCACCCTGTAAACAACTCGAAAGGCAAACGAAGGTCCATTCCTCAACAGAAGACTAGGTGTGACTCTCTTGTACCTACTCTGCAGGGACCATGGGATCCGAGTCAGAAACGGAGAGGTAGCCTGAGGTTCCTGCGTCCACTCGAGATGAGGCCCTCTTCCATTGCACCACACCCAGTGGAGTCCCGAGAGGCCCCTACCAACTCCACAGCATCCCTGAGTTCTCAGAGGCACAATGAGAAGCTCACTGAGGTCACAGGCACAAGTTGAGGGAACCCTGGGTTTTCTGCCGCCACTCGAGAAAGACCTCGAGAGTGCTTCAAAATGTCTTGAGTCACGATTCCCCTACCATGACTCAAGAGCCATCACGCTCCCCCTCGCCACGCGCATGGAGACCTGACTACCCTGGCACTCCACTAGAGGCTCCCTGAGATCCTCATCGTACCTCGTGAGGAAACCCACACTGGCGCGGCAGCTCAAGGAACACATGAGACACCCTGGTCATCGCGAGAGGAGGGCCTTCTTTTCCTGCATGGCCTGGAGAGCAATCCCGGGTCCTCTCTCCAAACGGAAGAGGAGGCTGGACTCCCTTGAGGCCGCTCAGGGGGCTCCAAGAGATCCGCATCGCGACTCGAGAGGAGAGCGGAGTCCTTGGCTTCCCCTCGAGACGAGGCCTGACACCCCGGGGGAGCCTGGAATGCAACCCCGAGATCCCTGCCTTCCCTGGAGAGGAATATTAGGTCCCGGACACACGCCTAGGTGAGGTCTCTTCGGCACTGCAGTGACTCGAGCGCAAACCCCAGCTTTCCCTCACAACTCGAGGGGAAGATTGGGCTTCCCAGGCCCAACCCAAGAGGAAGCCTGAGATCCCAGTCGTAGCTCGAGAATCCCGCCGCAACTCGAGAAACACCACGTGGTTCCCACCTCTTGGCAAGATGAGGCCTTGCCCGCGACGGCGTCTCAAGGGAAGTCCCCTGTTCCGCCCTGAAGGGCCAAACGGTCCCTGACAGCCTTCCTGCGACCACCAAAAGTTCCCCGACACGCCGGGTTCCCTCGAGGGGAACACCGAGTATCCCGGCACTGCTTCATCGGAGCCCCTTCTCTCCTCCTGATCGCGACAGGAGAGTCGATTCCCCTGCGTGGTCTGGAAGGGGTTCCCGGCCTTCACTGAGCACCTCAGGATGAGGCCGGTCTCACGAGGAAATTCGAGACGAGCCACGTGTGTGGTGCCACATGCCGAACGCCCCCGATTCCCCGGTCCGCACTTGAGAAGGACCCGAGGCCCGGACCCCTCTTCGAAGGCAACCCTGTGGGTGAAGGCACAACACGAAGGGGCATTGCCACGCCCGTGCATCGTCCGCAAAGACCCGTGGGTTCCACACACATCTCGACGAGGGGCCTGAGACCCCCTGAGCAACTCGAGAGGCCAGCGGGGTTCCCTTCCTCAGACAAGACGAGGCCTGACTCTCCTGTCCCAACTCTGCAGGGACCCTGCGGTCGGAGTCCAAAACGGAGAGGAAGCCTGAGGATCCTGCCTCCCCTCGAGGTGAGGCCCTCTTCCGGTGCGCCAGACCCAGAGGAGTCCCGAGGGGCCCCGCCATCTCCACAGGATCCCTCGCCTCTCAGAGGCACCCTGGGAAGTTCCCTAAGGTCCCCGGCAGAAGGCGAGGGAAACGAGGGTTTCCAGCCGCCCCCCGACAAAGACCTCGAGAGTCCTTCTTCAACGCGTCTCGAGGCTCTAGTGCCCTCCCGTGACTCGAGAGCCAGTACGCGCTCCCCCTCGCCACGCTAGGAGACCTGACTTCCCTGGCGCCGCACGAGAGGCTCCATGAGATCCTCGTCGTGCCTCGGGAGAAAACCCCCACGGGCGCCACAGCTCGAGGAAACCCCTGAGACGCCCCCGTCCTCGCGAGCTGAGGGCCTTCTTTTCCTGCATGGCCTGGAGAGCAATCCCGGGTCCTCTCTCCAAACGGAAGAGGAGGCTGGACTCCCTTGAGGACGCTCAGGGGGCTCCAAGAGACCCGCGTCGCGACTCGAGAGGAGATCGGAGTCCTTGGCTTCCCCTCGAGACGAGGCCTGACTCCCCGGGGGAGCCAGGAATGCAACCCCGAGATCCCTGCCTTCCCTGGAGAGGAATCTTAGGTCCCGGACACACGCCTAGGTGAGGTCTCTTCGGCCCTGCAGTGACCCGAGCGCAACCCCCAGCTTTCCCTCGCAACTCGAGGGGAAGATTGGGCTTCCCAGTGCCAACCCAAGAGGAAGCCTGAGATCCCCGTCGTAACTCGAGAATCCCGCCGCAACTCGAGAAAAACCACGTGGTTCCCACCTCTTGGCAAGATGAGGCCCTTGCCCGCTACAGCTTCTCAAGAAAAGTCCCACGTTCCGTCTTGAAGTGCGAAACGATACTTGACACCCTTGATGTGACTCCAAAAGTTCCTCGAAATATCGGTCTCACTCGAGGTGAACACCGTGGTTCCCGGCACCAGTTTATCTGAGCCCCTTCTCCCCTCCTGTTCGTGATAGGAGGGTCACTTCCCCTGCTTTGTTTGTAAGGGGTTCCCGACCTTCACGGGGCACTTCAGGATGAGGCCGGTCTCACGAGGAAATTCGAGACGTAGCTCGCGGGTGGTGCCACATGCCAAAAGACTATGCTTTCCCGGTACGCTCTTCATAAGAACCTCATGCCTGGACACCTCTTCGAAGGAAACCCTGTGGATGAAGGCACAACACAAAGGGGCACTGAGACCCTTGTGCATCGTCAAGAAAAACCCGCAGGTTCCACATACAGCTCAACAAGTGGCTTGTCAGCCCTGAAGAACTCGAGAGGCAAGTGGGGTTTCATTCCTCTACACAAGACGAGGCCTGACCCTCCTGTCCCAACTCTGCAGGGACTTTGCAATCTGATTCAGACCAGCGCCAGTGAAGTCACGAGAGGAACGCTGAGGTTCCTGCCTCCACTCGAGATTAGGACCTCTTCCATTGCACGAAACCCAGTGGAGTCCCGAGAGACGCGTCCCAGCTCCACAGTATCCCTGACTTCTCAGAGGCACCCTGAGAAGCTCCCTGAGGCCACCAGCACAATTCGAGTGAACCCAGGGTTTACTGCCGCTACCATAGAAAGAACTCAAGAGTCCTTCTTCAATGTGTTTTGAGGCCTGATTCCCCTACCATGACTCGAGGGCAATGACGCGCTCCCTCTGCTACACTCATGAAGCCCTGACTTCCCTGGCGCCACACGAGAGGCTCCCTGAGCTCCCCGTCATTCCTCGTGAGAAACCCCACACTGGCGCTGCAGATAGAGAAAACCCAAGAGACGCCCCCGTTTTCGCGACATGACTGCCTTCTTTTCTAGCATGGCCTGGAGAGCAATCCTGAGTCCTCTCTCCAAACTCCACAGTAGGCTTGACTCCATTTTGGTCACTCAGTGGACTCCAAGACATACCCGTCGCGACTCGAGAGGAGAGCGGAGTCTTTTCCTTCCCCTCGAGGCGAGGCCTGACTCCTCGGGTGAGTCTGATATGGGAACCGGAGATCCCTGTCGCCCCTGGAGAGAAACATTAGATCCTGGACACAAGCCTAGATGAGGTCTCTTTTTTCCTGCAGTGACTCGAGAGCAATCCCCAACTCTCTCTCGCAACTCGAATGGAAGACTGGACTTCCCTGGGCCAACAGAAGAGGAAGCCTGAATTTCCCGTTGTAACTCAAGAATCCCGCCACAACTCGAGAAAAACCACGTCATTCCCTCTTCATTGCAAGATGCGGCCATTGCCGCTACAGCGTCTCAAAAGAAGCCTTACGTTCCATCTTGAAGTGCGATACGGTACTTGGCACCTTTGATGCGACACCAAAAGTTCCCCTACACACTGGTCTCACTGGAGGGGAACACCGAGGTTCCCGGCATCACCTCATCTGTGCCCCTTCTCCCCTCCTGATCGAGACAGGAGGGTCGATTCCCCTGCTTTGTCTGCAAGGTGTTCCGACCTTCCCGGCGCACCTCAGGTTGAGGCCGGTCTCACTAGGAAATTCGAGACGTAGCCTGGTGGGTGGTGCCACATGCGGAAAGACCCCGATTTCCCGGTCCGCTCTTAATAACCCAATGCCCGGACACCTCTTCGAAAGCAAACCTGTGGAGGAATGCACAACACGAAGGGGTACTGACATCCCCATGCATAATACGGAAAAACACGCAGATTCCAAACACAGATCGACAAGTGTCCTGTCATCCCTTGAAGAACTAGAGAGGCATGCGGAGTTCCGTTCCTCCACACAAGAGAAGGCCTGACTCTCATTTCCCAACTCTGCAGGGACCGTGCGATCGGAGTCAGAAATGTAAATGAAACCTGACGTTCCTGCATCAACTCGAAATGAGGCCCTCTTCCATTGTGCCATACCCAGTGGAGTCCCGAGAGGCCCCTCCCAACTCCACAGTATCCCTGACTTCTCAGAGGCACCCTCAGAAGCTCTCTGCGGTCACTGGCACAAGTCGAGTGAACCCAGGGTTTCCTGCTGCATTCTGAGAAAGACCTCGAGAGTCCCTCTTTACCGCGTCTTGAGGCCCGATACCCTACCATGACTGGAGAGCAATGACGCATTCCCCTCGCCACGCCCATGGAAACCCAACTTCCCTGGTGCCACACGAGAGGCTCCCTGCGCTCCCCATCCTACCTCATGAAAACCTCACACTGGCACCGCCGCTCGAGAAAACTCACGAGACGCCCCCGTCATCGTAAGATGAGGGCCTTCTTTTCCTACATGACCTAGAGAGCAATCCCGAGTCCACTCTCCAAACTCCACTGGAGGCCTGACTCCCTTTAGGCCACTCAGTAGCCTCCAAGAGATACACGTCGCTACTCTAGAGGAGAGCGGAGTCTGTTGCTTCCCCTCGAGCCGAGGCCTGACTACTTGGGTGAGTCTGGAATGGGATCCCGAGATCCGTGTCGCCCCTGTAGAGGAAAACTCGGTCCTGGAAACAAGCCTAAATGAGGTCTTTTTTGTCCTGCATTGACTCAAGTGCAATCCCCAGCTCTCCCTCGCAACTCGAATGGATGATTGGACTTCGCTGGGCCAACACAAGAGGAAGCCTGTATTCCCCGTTGTAACTCGAGAATCCCGTGGCAACTGGAGAAAAACAACGTGGTTCCTCTGTCATCGAAATATGAGGCCCCTGTCAGCTATAGCGTCTCCAGGGAAGTCCCATGTTCCGTCTTGAAGTGTGAAACGGTACTTGACACCCTTGATGCGACCCCCAAATTTCCCTGACACCCCGGTCTCACTCGAGGAGAACATGGAGGTTCCCAGCACAGCTTCAGCTGAGCCTCTTCTCACCTCCTGATGGCGACAGGAGGGTCAATTCCCCTGCTTTGTCTGGAAGGGGTTCCCAGACTTCCCGGCGAACCTCAGGATGAGGCCAGTCTCACGAGGGAATTCGAGACGTAGCCTCGTGGGTTGTGCCACATGCCGAAAGACCCCGATTTCCTGGTCCGCTATTGATAAGATCCCGATGCCTGGTCACCTCTTTGAAGGTAACCCTGTGGATGAAGGCACAAAACGAAGGGGCACTGACACCCCTGTGCATCGTCCCCCAAAACCGCAGGTTCCACATACAACTCGACAGGTGGCCTGTCATCCCGTGAACAACTCGAGAGGCAAGCGGAGTTCCACTACTCCACACAAGACGAGGTCTGACTCTCCTGTCCCAACTCTGCAGGGACCCTGCTATCCGAGTCAGAAATGGAGAGGAACCCTGACGTTACTGCCTCAATCCGAGATTAGGTCCTCTTCAATTGCACCAGTCCCTGTGATGTCCCGAGAAGCCACTCTCTACTCCACAGTATCCCTGACTTCTAAGAGGAACCCCGCTAAGCTCCCTGAGGTCATGGGCACAAGTCGAGGGAACCCAGGGTTTCCTGCCACACCCCGAGAAAGACCTCGAGAGTTCTTCTTCGAAGCGTCTTGAGTCTCGATTCCCCTACCATGACTCTAGAGCAATGAGGCGCTCCCCCTCGCCATGTCCATGGAGACCTGACTTCCGTGGCACCACAGGAGTCTCCCTGAGCTCCCCGTCCTATCTCGTGAGAAACCCCAACCAGGCACTGCACCTTGAGAAAACCCACGAGACGCCCCGTCATCGCGAGATGAGGGCCTTCTTTTCCTGTATGGCCTAGAAAGCAATCCCGAGTCCTCTCTCCAAACTCCACAGGAGGCTTAACTCCATTTAGGCCACTCTTGGGCTCCAAAGGATACCCGTCGCGACTCGAGAGGAGAGCGGAGTCCATTCATTCCCTTCGAGATGAGGCCTGACTCCCCGGGTGAGTCTGGAATGCAACCCCGAGATCCCTGTCGCCCCTGGAGAGAAAAACTCGGTCCTGGACACAAACCTAGATGAGCTCTATTTTGCCCTGCAGTGAATCGAGAGCAATCTCCAGCTCTCACTTGCAACTCGAATGGAAGATTGGACTTCCCTGGGCCAACACAAGAGGAAACCTGTATTCCCCGTCGTAACTCAAGAATCCTGCCGCAACTCGAGAAAAAACACGTGGGTCCCTCGTCAGCGCTAGATGAGGCCCTTGCCCACTACAGCGTCTCAAGAGAAGTCCCAGGTTCCGTCTTGAAGTGCGAAACGGTACTTGGCACCCTTGATGCAACCCGAAAAGTTACCCGACTTACCAGTTTCACTCAAGGGGAGCACCGAGGTTCCTGGCACTACTTCATCTGAGCCCTTTCTCTCCTCCTGATCCCGAAAGGAGGGTCGATTCCCCTGCTTTGTCTGGAAAGGGTTCCCGGACTTTCCTGCGCGCCTCAGGATGAGGCCGGTCTCACGAGGAAATTCGAGACGTAGCCTCGTGGGTGGTGCAACATGCTGAAAGACCCCGATTTCCCGGTCCGCACTTGAGGAGATCCCGATGCCCGGACACCTCTTTGAAGGCAACCCTGTGGATGAAGGCACAACAGGAAGGAGCACTGACGCCCCCGTGCATCTCCGAAATACCCGCAGGTTCCACACACATCAAGAAAAGTGGTGTCATCCTTGAACAACTTGAGATGTAAGCGGAGTTCCATTCCTCCGCAGAACACGAGACCTGACACTCCTGAGCAAACTCAGCAGGGACCCTGCGATCTGAGTCAGATCCGGCTCCAGGAAGTCAGGAGCAGAACCCTGAGTTTCCTGCCTCAACTCGAGATGAGGCCCACTTCCATTGCACCAAACCCAGAGGAGTCCCGAGAGGCCTCTCCCAAATCCACAGTATCCCTGACTTTTCAGAGGCACCCTGAGAAGCTCCCTGAGGTCACCAGCACAAGTCAAGGAAACCCAGGGTTTCCTGCCGCAACCCTAGAAAGACATCGAGAGTCCTTTTTCAACCCGTCATGAGGCCCGATTCCCCTACCCTGACTTGAGAGCAATGACGCGCTCCCCCTTGCCCCGCCCATGGAGACCTGACTTCCCTGTTGCCACACGAGAGGCTACCTGAACTCCCGGTCGTACCTCGTGAGAAACCCCACACTGGCGCCACAGCTCGAGAAAAACCACGAGACGCCCCCATCATCTCGAGATGAGGGCCTTCTTTTCCTGCATGGCCTGGAGAGCAATACCGAGTCCTCTCTCCAAACTGAAGAGGAGGCTTGACTCCCTTTAGACCAGTCAGTGGGCTCCAAGAGATACACGTCGCAACTCGAGAGGAGAGCCGAGTCCTTTGCTTCCCCTCGAGACGAGGCCTAACTCCCCGGGTGAGTCTTTAATGCAAACCCGAGATCCCTGTCGCCCTTGGAGAGGATCACTGGGTCCTGAACACAAGGCTAGATGAGGTCGCTTTTGCCCTGCAGTAACTCGAGAGCACTCCCCAGCTTTCCCTCGCAACCCGAATGGAAGATTGGACCTCCCTGGGCCAACACAAGAGGAAGCCTGAATTCCCAGTAGTAATTCGAGAATTCCGCCTCAACTTGAGAAAAACCACGTGGTTCCCCCGTCATTGCAAGATGAGGCCCTTGCCCGCTCCAGCGTCTCAAGAGTAGTCCCACGTTCCGTCTTGAAGTGCGAAATGATATTTGGCACCCTTAATGCTACCCCAAAAGTTCCCCGACATATGGGTCGCACTCGAGGGGAACACCGAGGTTCCTGGCACCACTTCATCTGAGCCCCTTCTCCCCTCCTGATCGCGAAAGGAGGGTCGATTCCCCTGCTTTGTCTGCAAGGGGTTCCCGACCTTCTCCGCGCACCTCAGATGAGGCTGTCTCACGAGGAAATTCGAGACGTAGCCTCGATGGTGGTGCCACATGCCGAAAGACCGCGATTTCGCGATCTGCTCTTGATAAGAACGCGATGCCCAGACACCTATTCGAAGATAGTGTGGATGAAGGCACAACACGAAGGGGCACTGACACCCCCGTGCATCGTCCGGAAAAGACCGCAGGTTACTCATACAGCTCAACAAGTGCCTGTCACCCAGTGAACAACTCGAGAGGCAAGCGGAGGTCCATTCCTGCACACAAGACGAGGCCTGACTCACCTCTCCCAACTATGCAGGGGGCTGCGATCGGAATCAGAAATGGAGAGGAACCCTGAGGTTCCTGCCTCCCCTCGAGATGAGGCCCCCTTCCATTTCACCAAACCCAGTGGAGTCCCGAGAGGTCTTTCCCAACTCCATAGTATCCCTGACTTCTCAGAGGCACCCGGAGAATCTCCCTGAGGTCACCGGCACAAGTCGAGGGAACCCACGTATTCTTGCCAAGACCTGAGAGAGATCTTGAGAGTCCTTCTTCAACGCGTCTAGAGGCCTGATTCCCCTACCATGACTCGAGAGCAATGACGCGCTCCCCCTCGCCACACGCATCGAGACCTAACTTCCCTGGTGCCACACAAGAGGCTCCCTGAGCTCCCCGTCGTACCTCCTGAGAAACCAACACAGGCGCTGCAGCTCGGTAAAACCACCGAGACCCCCCTGTCTTCGTGAGATGAGGGCCTTCTTTTCCTGCATGTCCTGGAGTGCAATCCCGAGTCCTCTCTCCAAACTCCAGAGGAGGCTTGACTCCCTTTAGTCCACTCAGTGGGCTCCAAGAAATACCCGTCGTGACTCGAGAAGAGAGAGAAGGCCTTTGTTTCCCCTCGAGACGACGCCTGACTCCCGGGTGAGTCTGGAATGCAACCCCAAGTTCCCAGTCATCCCTTGAGAGGAACATTAGGTCCTAGACACAAGCCTGGATGAGGTCTCTTTTGCCCTGCAGTGACTCGAGCGCAACCCCCAGCTATCCCTCGCAACTCGAATGGAACGTTGGACTTCCCTGGGCTAACACAAGAGGAAGCCTGAATTCCCCGTCGTAACTCGAGAATCCCGCCGCACCTTGAGAAAAACCACGTGATTCCCCCATCATCCCAAGATGAGGCCCTTGCCCTCTACAGCGTCTCAAGAGAAGCCCCAAGTCCGTCTTGAAGTGCAAAACGGTACTTGGCACCCTTGAAGTGACCCGAAAAGTTTCCCGACACACCGGTCCCACTCGAGGGGAACACCGAGGTTCCCGGCACGACTTCAACTGAGCCCTTTCACTCCTCCTGATCGCGACAAGATGGTCGATTCCCCTGCTTTGTCCGGAAGGGGTTCCCGATCTTCATGGTGCACCTCAGGATGACACCAGTCTAATGAAGAAATTCGAGACGTAGCCTCATGGATGGTGCCACGTTCTGAAAGACCCCGATTTCCTGCTCTGCTATTGATAAGAACCCGATGTCCGGACACCTCTTTGAAGGCAACCCTGCGGATGAAGGCACAACACGAAGGGGCACTGACTCCCTCATGCATCTTACGGAAAAAACCGAAGATTCCACTCACAGCTCGACAAATGGTCTGTTATCCTGTGAACAACTCGAGAGGAAAGCGGAGTTCCATTCCTCCACACAAGACGAGGCCTGACTCTCCTGTCCCAACTCTTCAGGGACCCTGTGGTCGGAGTTTGAAATGGAGAGGAACCCTTAGGTTCCTGCCTCAACTCGAGATGAGAACCTTTGCCATTGCACCAAACGCAGTGGAGTTCCGAGAGCCCCTCCCAAGTCCACAGTATGCCTGACTTCTCAGAGGCACCCTGAGAAGCTCCCTGAGGTCACCGGTACAAGTCGAGGGAACCCAGGGTTTCCTGCCGCAACCTGAGAAAGACTTCGAGACTCCTTCTTCAACGCGTCTTGAGTCCCAATTTCCCTACCATGACTCGAGAACATTTATGGGCTCCCCCTCGTCACACACATAGAGACCTGACTTTCCTGGCGCCACACGAGAGGCTCCCTGAGCTCCCCGTCGTACCTCGTGAGAAAACTCATAATTGTGCCCCAACTCGAGAAAACCCACAAGACGCCCCCGTCATTGCGAGCTGAGGGCCTTCTCTTCCTGCATGGCCTGGAGAGCAATCCCGAGTCCTCTCTCCAACTCCACAGGAGGCTTTACTCCGAGTAGGCCACTCAGTGGGCTCCAAGACATACCCGACGCGACTCGAGAAGAGAGTGGAGTCCTTTGCTTTCCTTCGAGAAGAGGCCTGACTCCCTGTGTGAGTCTGGAATGCAACTCCGAGATCCCTGTCACCCCTGGAGAGGAAAATTAAGTCCTGGGCACAGGCCTAGATGAAGTATATTTTGCCCTGCAGTGACTCGAGAGAAATCCCAGCTCTCCCTCGAAACTCGAATGGAAGATTGGACTTTCCTGGACCAACACAAGAGGAAGCCCGAATTCCCCGTTGTAACGCGAGAATCCTGCTGCAACTCGAAGGAAACCACGTAGTTCCCCCCTCATCTCAAGATGAAGCCCTTTCACGTTAGAGCGTCTCAAGAAAAGTCTCACGTTCATGTTGAAGTTTGAAACATTACTTGGCACCCTTCATCAGACTCCAAAAGTTCCCTGACATACCGGTCTCACTCGAGGGGAACCCCGAGGTTCCCAGCACCACTTCATCTGAGCCCCTTCTCCCCTCCTGATCGCGACAGGAGGGTCGATTAACCTGCTTTGTCTGGAAGGCTTTCTCGACCTTCCCAGCGCACCTCAGGATGAGCCCAGTCTCAAGAGGAAATTCGAGAGGTAGCCTCGTGTGTGGTGCCACATGCCGAAAGACCCCGATTCTCTGGTCCTCTCTTCATAAGAACCCATGCCCGGACACCTCTTCGAAGGCAACCCTGTGGATGAAGTCACAACACGAAGGGGCATTGACAACCCCGTGCATCATCTGGAAAAACCCATAGGTTCCACATACAGCTCGACAAGTGGCCTGTCACCTCGTGAACAACTTGGGAGGCAAGCAGAGTTCCATTCCTCCACACAGCACGAGCCCTGAATCTCCTGTCCCAACTCAGCAGGGACGCTGCAATCGGTGTCTGAAATGGAGAGAAACAGTAAGGTTCCTGCATCAACTCTAAATGAGGCCCTCTTCCATTGCACCAAACCCAGTGGAGTCCCGAGAGGCCCCTCCCAACTCCACAGTATCCCTGACTTCTCAGAGGCAACCTGAGTAGCTCTCTGAGGTCACCGGCAGAAGTCGAGGGAACCCAGCGTTTCCTGCCACAACCCCAGAAAGACCTCGAAAGATCTTCTTCAACGTGTCTTGAGGCCGGATTCCCCTAACATGACTCGAGAGCAATTACCCGCTCCCCCTCACCACGGGCATGGAGACCTGACCTCCCTGGTGCTGCACGAGAGGCCCCCTGAGCTCTCCATCGTACCACGTGAGAAACACAACGTGGCGCCCCAGCTGGATTAAACCCACGAGACGTCCACGTCATCGCGAGATGTGGGCTTTCTTTTATTGCATACCCGGGAGAGCAATCCGGAGTCCTCTCTCCAAACTCCACAGGAGGCTTGACTCCCTGGAGGCCACTCAGTGGGCTCCAAGAGATACCTATCGCGACCCAGGAGGATATCAGAATCCTTTGCTTCCCCTCGAGCCGAGGCCTGACTCACTGGGTGAGTCTGGAATGCGTCCCCGTGATCCCTATCGCCCCTGGAGAGGAACATTAGGTCCTGGACACAAGCCTAGATGAGGTCTATTTTGACCTGCCGTGACTCGAGAGCAATTCCCACCCAGCTCTCCCTGGCGACTCGAATGGAAGAATGGACTTCCCTGGGCCAACACAAGAGGAAGCCTGAATTCCCCGTCGTAAGTCAACAATCCCATCGCAACTCGAGAAAAACCACGTGGTTTCCCCTTCATCACAAGATGAGGCCCTTGCCCACCACAGCGTCTCAAGAGAAGTCCCACGTTTCGTCTTGAAGTTTGAAACAGTATTTGGCAAGCTTCATGAGACCCCAAAAGTTCCCTGACATACCGGTCTCACTCGAGGGGAACACCGAGGTTCCCGGCACCACTTCATCTGAGCCCCTTCTCCCCTCCTGATCACGACAGTAGGGTCGATTAACCTGCTTTGTCTGGAAGGCTTTCCCGACCTTCCAGGGACACCTCAGCATGAGGCCCGTCTCACGAGGAAATTCGAGACGTAGCCTCGTGTGTGGTGCCGCATTCCAAAAGACCCCGATTTCCCGGTCCGCTCTTGATAAGAACCCGATGCCCGCACACCACTTCGAAGGCAACCCTGTGGATGAAAGCACATCACGAAGGGGCACTGACACCGCCATGCATTGTCTGGAAAAAACCGCAGGTTCCACACACAGCTCGACAAGTGGCCTGTCACTCCTTGAACAACTCGAGAGGCAAGCGGAGTTCCATTCCTCCACACAAGACGAGGCCTGACTCTCCTGTCCCAACTCTGCAGGGACCCTGCGATCTGAGTCAGAAATGGAGAGGAACCCTGAGGTTCCTTCCTGATCTCGAGATTAGGCCCTCTTCCATTGCAGCAAACCCAGTGGAGTCCCAAGAGGCCTCTCCCAGCTCCATAGTATCCCTGACTTCTCAGAGGCACCCTGAGAAGCTACCTGAGGTCACAGGCACAAGTCGAGGGAACCCAGGGTTTCCTGCCACAACCCGAGAAAGACCTCGAGCGTCCTTTTTCATTGCGTTGAGCCCTGATTCCACTACCATGACTCGAGAGCAATGACGTGCGCCCCCTCGCCACTCGTATGGAGACTTGACTTCCCTGACACCACACGAGAGGCTCCCTGAGCTCCCGGTCGTACCTTGTGAGAAACCCCACACTGGCACCGCAGCTCCAGAAAAACCACGAGACTCCCCCGACATCGCGAGATGAGGGCCTTCTTTTCCTGCATGGCCTGGAGAGCAATCCCGCGTGCTCTCTCCAAACTCCACAAGAGAGGAGCCAAGATTGCTGAGGAGTAGGACGGGGAGAACTCTTTTCCCCCCCAAACAATTTCATCAAAAGAGCATTTAAACGTCGAGTAAATTCCACAATACAACTTATGAATGCTGCCAGAGGACATCAGGCACCCAGAAAAGCAACCCAACTCTTGGAAAGTAGGTAGGAAAAAGTATAAAAGACAAAAAAAGAGACAAAAGAGGGAGGGAGGGATTTCCGTCCCGGGAAGATAGTCTTAAAAAGAGAAAAGTTTCCAAACACCAGGAAAGCTTTTCACTGCCAAATCTTTGCCAAGCTTTGGAAGCACAAAGGGCAACATAAGGGGGATAAAAATAAATAAACAATTAAAACTCGCAGATTGCAAGCCCTACGGTAACTCCCCCAGCCGCGAAGCAGTGCAGACGCCTGCTCACACCATTAGCAAGCAGGGGCTGGGCAGGGAGGCGCGGCGCGGGCTGCATCGCTTAGAGTAAGAATCTGGCCTGAATACCCTGAGCGCTATCTGAACGAAAGAACTTGGGCTAGCAAACCAGACTCTGGGATATCTACCACGCAAAAAGCCAGCCCTAACCTAAGACACCGCCAGGCCCGCGCACGGAACAAAGGACTGAACAGAGATAGCCGGCTGCAGACCTTCCCCCTCTGGTGACAGGCAGCCAGAGCCGGAAGGGGGCAATCGCAGCCCCAGAGAGACATTATCTATAAAACTGTAAGCAGGCTTCTTTGCTAACTAAAACTTCTTGGGGATCTGGACGGTCAACATCTGCCTGAGAAGGTGCGCCTGTTTTACACCCAGATAACCGAGTGGCAGGGAGGCGATAAGTCACAACATTGGCGCTCGCCAAACATCTCATTACCTGAGCTGCTCGGACCTGAGAAGAGCACAAAACGCAGGCCCAACAGAGCCTGTGCCTCTGAGGACTACCCGAGTGCCTGAACCTGAGTGGCCTGGACCTGGGAGGTGCATGCAGCCCAGGGCCAGCCTCGGATTGTTCCCGGTGGAACAACCTAGAGCCAGAGCAGTGTGGGCAGGGAGGCTACACGTGCCGTGAGCGGGGGCAGACCCAGTGTGGCTGAGGCACTGTGAACGCACGCCAGTGTTATTTGTTTGCAGCATCCCTCCCTCCCTCCCCACAGTGCAACTGAACAAGTGAGCCTTAAAAAAAAAAGTGTCCTCCACCGTCCCCTTTGTGTCAGGGCGTAAACCAGACACTGAAGAGACCAGCAAACAAAAGAAGCTATAACAGAGGGAATCGCCTTGGAAGCTACAGGCAATAGATTAAAACGCTGTGGTTACTAGGACTACATAGGAAGGTGCCTATAGATCTTGAGAAATATAAGTCGGACCAAGGAACTAGCCAAAAATGAACTGAACCCACGATACTCACAACAAAACCAGAGAAAGTCCTAGATATATTTTTATGATCATTCTTTCTTTTTTTTAATTTTTTTAATTTTAAGTCCTCTATTGTTCCTTTAATTTTCACTTTTATAACCTATTACTTTGCAAAAAAAAAGACCCTATTTTTTTCTTCTTCAGCAAACTTCATATATATATATATATATATATATATAATAATTTTTGACCTTGTTTTTTTGTTTTGTTTTTTTTTCTTCTTTTAACATTGTAATTTTGAAATTCCAAACTCTACTCTAGATTTCTAATTTATGCTTTTTGGTATTTGATATCAATTTTGTACCTGTAGTTTCTTTATAATTTTTGCGACATTGCTTGTTTTTGTTTGTTTGTTTTCTCTTTAGTTTTCTTCTTCCTTTTTTTTAACATTGTATTTTTGAAATTCAAAACTCTACTCTAGATTTTTAATTTTTGCTTTTTGATATTAGTTATCAATTTTGTACCTGTATTTTCTTGATAATTTTTGCGACCTTGTTTGTTTTTCTTTGTTCGTTTTTTCTCTCTTTCTTTTCCTTCTTCTTTTCTTTAACATCGTATTTTTGAAATTCCAAACTCTACTCTAGATTTTTAATTTTTGCTTTTATGTATTTGTTACCAATTTTGTACCTTTAAGAACCCAATCTTCAGTACCCATTTTTCACTAGGGAGCGAGATTACTGGCTTGACTGCTCTCTCTCCCTTTGGACTCTCCTTTTTCTCCACCGGGTCGCCTGTGTCTCCTCCCTAACTCCTCTCTACTCTACCCAACTCTGTGAATTTCTGTGTATTCCAGACGGTGGAGAACACTTAGGGAACTGATTACTGGCTGGATCTGTCTCCCTCCTTTTCATTCCCCCCTTTTATCCTTCTGGCCACCTCTGTCTACTTCCTCCTTCTTCTCGTCTCTGTATAACTCTGTGAACATCTCTGAGCGGTCCAGTTGTGGAGTGCACATAAGGAAGTGACGACTGGCCAGCCCACTCTCTCCACTATTGATTCCACCTGATCTCATTTGGGTCACCTCTAACTCCCTCCTCCCTCTTCTCTTCTCCATGTAACGCTGTGAGCCATTCTGAGTGGCCCTCACAGTAGAGAAACTTTTCTTCTTTAACGTAGATGTTTTATCAATGGTGCTGTATAGAAGGAGAAGTTTTGAAACTACTGTAAAAGTAAGACAGATAACTGGAAGCAGGAGGCTTATGTCCAAACCCTGACTCCAGGGAACTCCTGACTCCAAGGAACATTAATTGACAGGAGCTCATCAAATGCCTCCATACCGACACTGAAATCAAGCACCACACAAGAGCCAACAAGTTCCAGGGCAAGACATACCAAGCAAATTCTCCAGCAACAAAGGAACACAGCCTTGAGCTTCAAGATACAGGCTGCCCAAAGTCACCCCAAAACCACAAACATCTCATAACTCATTACTGGACACTTCATTGCACTCCAGAGAGAAGAAATACAGCTCCACCCACCAGAACACGGACACAAGCTTCCCTAACCAGGAAATCTTGACAAGACACCTGTACAAACCCACACACAGTGAGGAAATGCCACAGTAAAGAACTCCACAAACTGCCAGAATACAGAAAGGACACCCCAAACTCAGCAATTTAAACAAGATGAGACAGAGGAATACCCAGCAGATAAAGGAACAGGATAAATGCCCACCAAACCAAACAAAAGAGGAAGAGATAGGGAATCTACCTGATAAAGAATTCCGAATAAGGAGAGTGAAATGGATCTAAAATCTTGAAATTAAAATGGAATCACAGATAAATAGCCTGCAGACAAGGATTGAGAAGATGCAAGAAAGTTTTAACAAGGACCTAGAAGAAAAAAAAAAAAGAGTCAATATATAACGAATAATGCAATAAATGAAATTAAAAACACTCTGGGGGCAACAAATAGTAGAATAACAGAGGCAGAAGATAGGATTAGTGAATTCGAAGATAGAATGGTAGAAATAAATGAATCAGAGAGGATAAATGAAAAACGAATTAAAAGAAATGAGCACAATCTCAGAGACCTCCAGGACAATATTAAACGCTACAACATTCGAATCATAGGGGTCCCAGAAGAAGAAGACAAAAAGAAAGACCGTGAGAAAATACTTGAGGAGATAATAGTTGAAAACTTCCCTAAAATGGGGAAGGAAATACTCACTCAAGTCCAAGAAACCCAGAGAGTCCCAAACAGGATAAAGCCAAGGCGAAACCCCCCAAGACACATATTAATCACATTAACAAAAATCAAACACAAAGAACAAATATGAAAAGCAGCAAGGGAAAAACAACAAATAACACACAAGGGAATTGCCATAAGGATAAGAGCTGATCTTTCAATAGAAACTCTTCAAGCAAGGAGGGAATGGCAAGACATACTTAAAATGATGAAAGAAAATAACCTACAGCCCAGATTATTGTACCCAGCAAGGATCTCATTCAAGTATGAATGAGAAATCAAAAGCTGTTCAGACAAGCAAAAGCTGAGAGAATTCTGCACCACCAAACCAGCTCTCCAACAAATACTAAACAGGAAACACAAAAACGGTGTATAAATTCGAACCCCAAACAATAAAGTAAATGGCAATGGGATCATACTTATCAGTAATTACCTTAAACGTAAATGGGTTGAATGCTCCAACCAAAAGACAAAGACTGGCTGAATGGATACAAAAACAAGACCCCTACATATGTTGTCTACAAGAGACCCACCTCAAAACAGGGGATACATACAGACTGAAAGTGAAGGGCTGGAAAAAGATTTTCCATGCAAATAGGGACCAAAAGAAAGCAGGAGTAGCGATACTCATATCAGATAAAATAGACTTTAAAACAAAGGCTGTGAAAAGAGACAAAGAAGGTCACTACATAATGATCAAAGGATCAATCCAAGAAGAAGATATAACAATTATAAATATATATGCACCCAACGCGGGAGCACCATAGTATGTAAGACAAATGCTAACAAGTATGAAAGGAGAAATTAACACTAACACAATAATAGTTGGAGATTTTAATACCCCACTCACACCTATGGATAGATCAACTAAACAGAAATTTAACAAGGAAACACAAACTTTAAATGATACAATAGACCAGTTAGACCTAATTGATATCTATAGGACATTTCATCCCAAAACAATGAATTTCACCTTTTTCTAAAGTGCACATGGAACCTTCTCCAGGATAGATCACATCCTGGGCCATAAAGCTAGCCTTGGTAAATTCAAAGAAATATAAATCATTCCAAGCATCTTTTCTGACCACAATGCAGTAAGATTAGATCTCAATTACAGGAGAAAAACTATTAAAAATTCCAACATATGGAGGCTGAACAACACGCTGCTGAATAACCAACAAATCACAGAAGAAATCAAAAAAGAAATCAAAATTTGCATAGAAACGGATGAAAATGAAAACACAACAACCCAAAACCTGTGGGACACGGTAAAAGCAGTCCTAAGGGGAAATTTCATAGCAATACAGGCACACCTCAAGAAACAAGAAAAAAGTCAAATAAGTAACCTAACTCTACACCTAAAGCAACTAGAAAAGGAAGAAATGAAGAACCCCAGGGTTAGTAGAAGGAAAGAAATCTTAAAAATTAGAGCAGAAATAAATGCAAAAGAAACAAAAGAGACCATAGCAAAAATCAACAAAACCAAAAGCTGGTTCTTTGAAATGATAAATACGTCTTCCACAGAAGACGAGGCGTGACTCTCTTCTCCATACTCTGCAGGTACCCTGCGACCCGAGTCAGAAATGGAGAGGACCCCTGAGGTTCTTGCCTCCATTCGAGATGAGGCCCTCTTCGATTGCACCAAACCCAGTTGAGTAACGAAAGGCCCCTCCCAAATCCACAGTGTCCCTGACTTCTCAGAGGCACCCTGAGAAGTTGCCTGAGGTCACCGACACAAGTCGAGGGAACCCAGGGTTCCCTGCCGCAACCCGAGAAAGACCTCGAGAGTCCTTTTTCAATGCGTCTTGAGGCCCAATTCGCCTACTATGACTCGAGAGCAATCACGCACTCCCCTTCACCACATGCACGGAGACCTGACGTCCCTAGCACCACACGAGAGGCTCTCTGAGTTCCCCGTCGTACCTCGTGAGAAATCTGATACTGGCGCCGCAGCTGGAGAAAACCCACGAGACGCCGCCGTCATCGCGAGATGAGGGCCTTCTTTTCCTGGATGGCCTGGAGAGGAATCCCGAGTCCTCTATCCAAACAGCACAGGAGGCTTGACTCCCTTTAGGGCACACAGTGGGCTCCAAGAGATACCCATCGCGACTCAAAAGGAGAGCGGAGTTCTTTGCTTCCCCTCGAGACGAGGCCTGATTCCCCGGGTGAGTCTGGTATGCAACCCCCAGATCCCTGTCGCCCCTAGGGACGAACATTAAGTCCTGGACACAAGCCTAGATGAGGTCTATTTTGCCCTGCAGTGACTCGTGGACAATCCCCCGCTCTCCCTTGAAACTCGAATGGAAGATAGGACTTCCCTGGCCCAACACATGAGGAAGACTGTATTCCCCGTCGAAACTCGAGAATCCTGCCACAACTCGAGAAATGCCACGTGGTTCCCCCGTCATCGCAAGATGAGGCCCTTGCCCCCTACAGAGTCTCAAGAGAAGTCCCACGTTCCGTCTTGAAGTGCGAAACGGTATTGGCACCCTTGATGCGACCTCAAAAGTTCCTCGACACACCGGTCTGACTCGAGGAGAACACCGAGGTTCCCGGCACCACTACATCTGGGCCCCTTCTCCCCTCCTGATCGTGACAGGAGGGTTGATTCCCCTGTTTTGTCTTGAAGGGGTTCCCGCCTTTCCCGGTGCATCTCAGGATGAGGCCGGTCTCACGAGGATATTCGAGACATAGCCTCGTGGATGGTGACACATGCCGAAAGACCCCGATTTTCCGGTTCACTCTTGATAAGATCCCAATGCCCGGACACCTCTTTGAAGATAACCCTTTTGATGAAGGCACAACACGAAGGGGCACTGACACCCCCGGGTATCGTCCAGAGAAACTCGCAGGTACCACACACATCTCGAGAAGTGACCTGTCACCCCGTGAACAACTGGAGAGGCAAGCAGAGTTCCATTCCTCCACACAAGACGAGGCCTGACTCTCCTGTTCGAACTCTGCAGCGAAACTGCGATCCGAGTCAGATCTGGCCCAGGGGAAGTCAGGAGAGGAAACATGAGTTTCCTGCCTCCACTCGAGATGAGGCCCTCTTCCATTGCACCGAACCCAGTGGAGTCCCGAGAGGCCCCTCCCAACTGCACAGTATCCCTGACTTCTCAGAGGCACCCTTAGACCTTCCTGAGATCACCGGCACAAGTCGAGGGAACCAAGGGTTTCCTGCCCCAACCCGTAAAAGACCTCGAGAGTCCTTCTTCAACGTGTCTTGAGGTGCGATTCCCCTACCATGACTCGAGAGCAATGATGCGCTCCCCCTTGCCACACGCGCATAGAAACCTGACTTCCCTGGCGCCACAGGAGAGGCTCCCTGAGCTCCCCATTATACCTCGTGAGCAACACCACACTGGAGCCGCAGCTTGAGAATACACACGAGACGCCCCAGTCCTCACGAGATGAGGGCCTTCTTTTGCTGTATGGCCTGGAGAGCAATCCTGAGTCCTCTCTCCAAACTCCACAGGAGGCTTGACTCATTTTAGGCCACACAGTGAGCTCCAAGATATACCCTTCGCGACTCGAGAGGAGAGCGGTGTCCTTGGCTTCCCCTCGAGACGAGGCCTGATTCCCAGGGTGAGTCGAGAATGCAATGCCGAGATCGCTGTCACCCCAGCAGAGGAACATTAGGTCCTGGACACAAGCCTAGATGAGGTCTATTTGGCCCTGCAGGGTCTCGAGAGCAATCCCCAGTTCTAACTCGCAATTCGAATGAAAACTGGACTTCCCTGGGCCAGTTGAAGAGGAAGCCTGAATTCCCCGTCGTAACTCGAGAATCCCGCCACAACTCAAGAAAAACCACGTGGTTCCCCCGTCATCGAAAGATGAGGCCCTTGCCCGCTACAGCGTCTCAAGAGAAGTCCCACGTTCCGTATTGAAGAGCGAAAAGTTACTTGGAACCCTTGATGCGACCCCAAAAGTTCCCCGACATACCAGTCTCACTTGAGGAGAACACCGAGGTTCCCGGCACCACTTCATCTGAGACTCTTCTCCCCTCTTGATCGCGACAGGAGGTTCGATTCCCCTGCTTTGTCTGGAAGGCGTTCCCGACCTTCCTGGCGCACATCAAGATGAGGCCAGTCTCACGAGGAAATTCGAGACATAGCCTCGTGGGTGGTGCGGCATGCCAAAAGACCCCAATTCCCTGGTCCGCTCTTGATAAGAACACGACGGCAGAACCCAACTCGAAGGCAATCCTGTGGAACAAGGCACAACACGAAGGGGCAGTGACACCCCGGTGCATCGTCCAGAAAAACCCGCAAGTTCCACATACAAATCGACAAGTGGCCTGTCACCCCATGAACAACGCGAGAGTCAAGCGGAGTTCCATTCCTCCACACAAGACGAGGCCTGACTCTCCTGTCCCAACTCTGCAGGGACTCTGGGATCCGAGTCAGATCCGGCGCATTCGAAGCCAGGAGAGGAACCCTGAGGTTCCTGCCTCAACTTGTCATGAGGCCCTCTTCCATTGCACCAAACCCAGTGGAGTTCCGAGAGGCCCCTCCCAACTCCACAGTGACCCTGACTTCTCAGAGGCACGCTGAGAAGCTTCCTGAGGTCACTGGCACAAGTCAATGGAACCCAGGGTTTCCTGCTGCAACCCAAGAAAGACCATGAGAGTCCTTCTTTAACATGTCTTCAGGCCCAATTCCCCTACCATGACTCAAGAACAATGACGGGCTCCCTCTCACCACGTGCATAGAGACCTGACTGCCCTGGCACCACGTGAGAGGCTCACTGAGCTCCCAGTCTTATTTCGTGAGAAACCCCACACTAGCGCCACAGCTCGAGAAAACCTACGAGACGCCCCAGTCATTGGGAGACGAGGGCCTTCATTTCCTGCATTGCCTGGAGAGCTATCCCGTGTCCTCCCTCCAAACACCAGAGGAGGTTTGACTCCCTTTAAGCCACTCAGTGGGCTCCAAGACATACCCGTCCAACTCGAGAGGAGAGCAGAGTCCTTTGCTTCCCCTCGAGACGAGGCCTGACTCCAAGGTGAGGCTGGAATGCAACCCCGAGATTTCTGTCGAGTCTTGAGATGAACATTAGGTCCTGCACACAAGCCTTGGTGGGGTCTCTTTTGCCTTCAGTGACTAGAGTGCACCTCCAGCTCTTCCTCGAATCTCGAATGGAAGATAAGACTTTTGTGGGCCAACACAAGAGGAAGCATGAATTCCCTGTGGTAACTCAAATATCCCACCGCAACTCGAGAAAAACCAAGTGGTTCCGCAGTCATTCCAAGATGAGGCCCTTGCCCGCTGGAGCACCCCAAGAGAAGTCCAACGTTCCATTTTGAAGAGTGAAACGGTACTTGGAACGCTTTATGCGACCCCAAAAGTTACCCGACATACCTGTCTCACTTGAGGGAAACACTGAGGTTCCCAGCAGCACTTCATCTGAGCCACTTCTCCCCTCCTGATCGCCACAGGAGGGTCGATTCCTCTGCTTTGTCTGGAAGAGTTTCATGACCTTCGCGGCACACCTCAGGATGAGGCCGGTATCTTGAGGAAATTCGAGACAACCCACGTGGGTGCTGCCAAATGCTGAACGACCCCGATTTCCCAGTCCGCTCTTCATAAGAACCCGATGCCCGGACACCTCTTCGAAGGCAACCGTGTGGATGAAGGCACAAATCAAAGGATCACTGACACCCCCGTGCATCGTCTGGAAAAACCTGCAGATTCCACACACAGTTTGACAAGGGGCCTGAAACCCGATGAACAACTCGAGAGGCAAGCGGAGTTCCATTCCTCAGAAAAGACGTAGCCTGACTCTCCTGTCCCAACTCTGCAGGGACCCTGCGGTCTGAGTCCGAAACAGAGAGGAAGTCTGAGGTTCCTGCCTCCCCTCGAGATGAGGCCCTCTTCCACTGCGACAAACCCAGCGGAGTCCCGAGAGTCCCCGCCAACTCCACAGTATCCATCAACTCTCAAGACACCCTGGGAAGTTCCCTAAGGTCCCCGGCAGAAGTCGATGGAAATGACTTTTCCCGACACAACCCGAGAAAGACCTCGAGAGTCCCTCTTCAACGCGTCTCGAGGCCCTCGTCCCCTCCCGTGACTCGAGAGCCATGACGCGCTCCCCCTAGCCACGCGCAGGGAGACCTGACTTCCCTGGCGCCGCACGAGAGGCTCCCTGAGATCCTCGTCGTACCTCGCGAGAAAACCCCCAAGGGCGCTGCAGCTCGAGGAAACCCCTGAGACGCCCCCGTCCTCACGAGGTGAAGGGCCTTCTTTTCCTACATGGCCTGGAGAACAATCCCGAGCCCTCTCTCCAAAATGAAGAGGAGGCTTGTCTCCACAGAGGCCACTAGGGGGCTCCAAGAGATCCGCGTCGTGACTCGGGAGGACAGCGGAGTCCTTGGCTTCCCCTCGAGACGAGGCCTGACGCCCCGGGGGATCCTGGAATGCAACCCCGAGATCCCTGCCTTCCCTGGATAGGAACATTAGGTCCTGGACACACGCCTAGATGAGGTCTCTTTGGCCCTGCAGTGACTCAAGGCAGCCCCCAGCTTTCCCTCGCCACTCGAATGGAAGACGGGGCTTCCCAGGGCCAACAGAGGAGGAAGCCTGTAATCCCCGTCGTCACTCGAGAATCCCGCCGCAAATCGAGAAAAAACACGTGGTTCCAACGTCTTCGCAAGATGAGGCCCTTGCCCACTATGGCGTCTCAAGGGAAGTCCCATGTTCCGCCCTAAAGTGCGAAACGGTACCTGACACCCTTCGTACGACACGCAAAAGTTCCCCGACACGCCGGGTTCCCTCGAGGGGAACACCGAGAGTCCCGGAACAGCTTCATCTGAGCCCCTTCTCCCCTCCTGATCGCGACAGGAGAGGCGACTCCCCTGCGTGGTCCAGAAGGGGTTCCCGGCCTTCCCGGCGCACCTCAGGATGAGGCCGGTCTCACGGGGAAATTCGAGACGAGCCACGTGGGTGGAGCCACATGCCGAACGCCCCCGATTCCCCGGTCCGCTCTTGAGAAGGACCCGAGGCCCGGACCCCTCTTCGAAGGCAACCCTGTGGGTGAAGGTACCACTCGAAGGGGCACTGACACCCCCGTGAGTCGTCCGGAAAAACCCGCGGTTTCCACACACAGCTCGACGAGGTATGTGAGACACCCTGAGCAATTCGAGAGGCAAGAGGAGTTCCCTTCCTCAGACAAGACGAGGCCTGACTCTCCTGTCCCAACTCTGCAGGGACCCTGTCGTTGGAGTCCGAAAAGGAGAGGAAGCCTAAGTTTCCTGTCTCCCCTCGAGATGAGGCCCTCTTCCATTGCGCCAAGCCCAGCGGAGTCCCGAGAGGCCCCGCCAACTCCACAGCATCCCTCACCTATCAGAGGCACCATGGGAAGTTCCCTCAGGTCCCCGGCAGAAGTCGAGGGAAATGAGGCTTTCCCGCCGCAACCCCAGAAAGACCTCGAGTGTCCTTCTTCAACGCGTCTGGAGGCCCTAGTCCTCTCCCATGACTGGAGAGCCATGACGCGCTCCCCCTCGCCACGCGCACAGAGACCTGACTTCCCTGGCACCGCACGAGAGGCTCCCTGAGATCCTCGTCGTGCCTTGTGAGAAAACCCCCACGGGCGCCGCAGCTCGAGGAAACCCCTGAGAAGCCCCCATCCTCGCGAGGTGAGGGCCTTCTTTTCCTGCCTGACCCAGACCGCAATCCTGAGTCCTCTCTCCAAACTGAAGAGAAGGCCTGACTCCCTTGAGGCCACTCAGTGGGCTCCAAGAGATCTGCCTCGCGACTTGAGAGGAGAGCGGCATCCTTTGCTTGCCCTCGAGGCTAGGCCTGACTCCCCGGGGGAGTCTGGAACGCCACCCTGAGATCCCTGTCTTCCCTTGAGAGGAACGTTAAGTCCCGGACACAGGCCTAGATGAGGTCTCTTTGGCCCTGCAGTGACTCGAGTGCAACCCCAAGCTTTCCCTCGCAACTCGAATGGAAGATTAGGCTTCCCGGGGCCAACACAAGAGGAAGCCTGAAATCCCCGTCGTAACTCTAGAATCCCGCCGCAACTCGAGAAAATCCACATGGTTCCAACGTCTTCGCAAGATGAGGCCCTTGCCCGCTACGGCGTCTCAAGGAAAGTCCCAGGTTCTGTCCTGAAGTGCGAAATGGTACCTGACTCCTTTCATGCAACCCCCAAAAGTCCCCCACACGCCGATTTCCCTCGAGGGTAACACCGAGGGTTCCGGCCCCACTTCATCTGAGCCCCTTCTCCCCCCTGATGGCGACAGGAGAGTCGATCCCCCTGCGTTGTCTGGAAGGGTCCCCGGCCTTCCCGGCACACGTCAGGATGAAGCCGGCCTCACTAGGAAATTTGAGACTAGCCCCGTGGGTGGTCCCACATGCCGAAATACCCCGATTTCCCGGTCCGCTCTTAAAAAGAACCCGAGGCCCAGACACCTCTTCGAAGGCAACCCAGTGGGTGAAGGCACAACACGAAGGGGCACTGTCACCGTCGTGCATTTCCAGAAATACCCGCAGGTTCCACACACAGCTCAACAAGGGGCCTGAGACCCCCTGAGCACCTCGAGAGGCAAGCGGAGTTCCCTTCCTCAGACAAGACGATTCCTGACTCTCCTGTCCCAACTCTGCAGGGACCCTGCGGTCGGAGTCCGAAACGGAGAGGAAGCCTGAGGTTCCTGCCTTCCCTGGAGATGAGGCCCTCTTCCATTGCGCCAAACCCAGCAGAGTCCTGAGAGGCCCCGCCAACTCCACAGCATCCCTCATCTGTCAGAAGCACACTGGGAAGTTCCCTAAGTTCACCGGTAAACTTTTATTGCACAAGGTCCCCATAAAAAGGCCCACGCAGCAGGACAGCCACAGATTCTGTCTGCCATTAAAGGGCAGTAAGGTGCCCTCCCCTCTTCTTTGCTGCCTCGGCGGCCACCAGGGTGCAATTCGCGTACCCTTCCCTTTCCCATCCTAGCAGGTGCTCCAGGGCCCGCTGGCCTACAAAGTGCCAGAAGCAGGGCTGGGCCAGCCGGCCAGAATTCAGGGTTCTGTCCCTTGGACTTCCAGCGGACACTAGGCTGCTTGGGAAAACCGCGCAGACGCTGAGGTTTTTCAGCAGAGGGGTGGAGTGGTAAAGGCCTTGACCCCAAAGACGAGGCCTTCCTGTGACCGCCAGGTTGGGGAGCTCTGAGACTGTGCCAACACAGGGCGGAATACATGGTTCCCTGCTCCACGTAGTCCCCGTTCCCTTACCTGTGTTCCGCACCCCTCCGCTGTGGCCAATGGATGCCGATCCTTGGGGATCCAGGAGTTCACGAAATGGGCATTCCCAGCCGCAATGGCGACCCCCAACAGCACATCTGGAAAGCCCTCCCCCACCCCCGCCAGGAGCCGACCCCCGCTGCGAACGGACCCCCACCCCGCCCCGCGCCGCCAGGTTTCGCCCCGGCCCTGCCGGGCTCCCGGCGGGTTCCCAGCCACATTGGCGACCCCCGGGAGCACAACAGGGACCGACCCCACACCCACAGCGAGCAGAATCTCGACCTGTGCAGCCCAGGTTTACCCCACCCTGGCTGCGCTCCCGGCGCGTTTCCAGCCACAGTGGCCATCTCCGAGAGCACAACTGGGAAGCCCTCCCCTACCCCCGCCAGGAGCCGACACCCGCCCTGAGCCGCCCGGGGCGCCCCGCCCCTGCCGCGCTCCAG
The DNA here is from genome assembly GCF_029407905.1 of Bubalus kerabau. Taxonomy (NCBI): domain Eukaryota; kingdom Metazoa; phylum Chordata; class Mammalia; order Artiodactyla; family Bovidae; genus Bubalus; species Bubalus kerabau. The sequence continues at coordinate 1,379,288 of NW_026577886.1, read as the reverse complement.
GGGCGCTGCCCACCTTCACCAGCGGCTCTCGGTGAGCCCCGTCCCCACGCCCGGTTCCAGGAGAGGCTCTCGGACCTCGCTGCTGCCGCCATGTCAAACATGAGGACAATACATACACCCCACAGAGACAATCCAAGCTGTCTATGATTTAGGGATAAAACGAGGACTACAGAAAGGCAAGATGACCTGACCTAGGAGGGCCATGATATTCTATAGAACCAGACAAAGTTGGTTACCAAGGAAACTTTTTTCCTTGGAACCCGGAAAGCTGGTTCTTTGCATATGCAATGACCAACAATTAGCTTGTTACCCAAGCCTGCCTTACTGCCACCTCCATCCCCCCACTCCCCAGAAGACTGGCTCAAAGAAATATTTTAAATCTCAGGCGGAAACCTGGAAGATGTCTTGTCTGTCTGTTTGGATTAAGGTATGTGTCAGTGTGAGCCTTGTGTTTTTTGATAATATTGCTCAAGTTCTGTGTTCTGATTTCAATGGTCTCAAGACAAGGCAGCCCTTCCAAATCAAACTGCTGGAAATACAAGAAAACATTGACCTAAATGAATGTCAGAGTCCCGTGAACTGGGAACTAGTCAATATTAAATATCTAGTATTTTTGGTTTTGCTCCTCCATTATAGACATGTCTAAGAGTCAACAACATTAAGCACAACATGTTCATAGTGCCTAGGTTTCTTTTGAGGTAAAAATTGCTCTATTGTTATATCTGTCACAAGCTTGTCAGCAAGAAACTACCTGGAAACGACAACAACAAAAGTAAAAAATGTAAATGTGATATGAGCTTTTAGACAAACTCTTTACAATAATTATACTCTAAAATATCTGCCTCTCATAGTCTTGATTGAAGGCAGAGGAGAAGGGGATGACAAGGGTACGATGGTTGGATGGCATCACTGACTCGATGGACATGAGTTTGAGCAAGCCCCTGGAGCTGGTGACAGACACGGAAGCCTGGCGTCCTGCAGGCCACGGGGTCCCAAAGAGTCAGACACGACTGAGCAACTGAACTGAACTGAACTAACAAACGTTTCTCCAGGTGTTTTGGTTACCCGAGTTTCTATCCTTGTGACGACAGTGTATTGAATAGCTAGGTCATTTCCAAATAAATGAAAGTTCTGAAACATTCACGACTTGAAAGGACCTCCCTTTTACACAGAAACAAAAGAGATTTTTGACTCTCCATGAATAGTGTCTGGCACCATCCTGACATGTTAAATGTAAGAAAGCAATTGTTTTGTTTTGTTTTGTTCTGTTCTTGGGGGTGGGGGGAGGGGGGCGGGCTATAGCCAATGCCAATATAAAAGTCAGTTCTTGGTTGCTGAAGGGAAATGTATGACTTGTTATTACAAGAAAGTATGTGGAATGCAATGGCACTTGAGGAAGGAAAACGAAGTAGTTCTGTCTTACAGGTGGCAGTTTCAGGATGGGAGAAGCAAAGGAATGGGTACAGAATGGGATAAGGAGGTTGTAGGGAAAGTGGACCCCCAGAAAAGAGTTCTGTGCCTAGCACAAGTTTTCTTGAGATGTCGAACTGCTTTTGCTAATGGAGTTTAAGTTTCTTTACCTCTTAAGTGATCTCTTCTAGGTTGACCTAGAACAGAAATCTTTGGTTAGCTTTGGCTAAGTGGAGAAGTAGTGTTTCACGGTGACATATGTGATCCTTCCTGACTGTTTGCAGCCCTTTTGATATCGATGCACTGCTTCTGCTGCTGCTGCCACCGCCGCTGCTGCTAAGTCGTTTCAGTCGTGTCCGACTCTGTGCGACCCCATAGAGGGCAGCCCACCAGGCCCCGCAGTCCCTGGGGTTCTCTAGGCAAGAACACTGGAGTGGGTTGCCATTTCCTCCTCCCATGCATGAAAGTGAAAAGTGAACGTGAAGTCGCTCAGTGGTGTCCGACTCTTAGCGACCCCATGGACTGCAGCCTACCAGGCTCCTCCATCCATGGGATTTTCCACGCAAGAGTACTGGAGTTGGTTGCCATTGCCTTCTCCCATATCTATGCACAAGCCTGCCTAAATAATTGACTTCTAGCTAGCTTTGGGATGCCAATGACCATCCACCCTTACCAGGCAACAGAGAAGAGAAAAACACTTACCACAGGAGGTCCTGGTAAGGAACAAGGAACTAACAAGCTCCCACCAACCAGGATTCTGCAGAGGTCAACAAGAGGTCAGTAAGAGATGGAAGACTGCAGTCCAGAGGTCCTAGCAACTTCCATCTTGCAGCAGAGACCCAGCATAGTCAAAACGAATTCAATGTTGCAAAAAATAAGTAAACAAATAAAGGACAGAAATCCTTTGAACACATGACTGAGATTAGGGGTGAGGCAGTACATGTACGGTGCCCGGAAAATCTTAAAGTATGAGAAAGGAAAGAATTTAAAGACAACTATCAAGCTGTCCGAACTGATAAAAACGAAAGATTACACAGTTTTTTCTGTATATATTAGCAGATAATAATCTGAAAAGGAATTTAAAAAAATTCCCTTTCAATAATGTCAACATGAATACAACACTTTGCCATGGATGTAACGAGGATGACAAGACTGGCACACTGGAACTTATACACCCTGGCTGAAAACTATCCTGAATACATGGACAGATATTCCATAACAATGGAAAGACTTAAGATGGCAATACCATGGAATGCATCTTCAATCTGAAATGAAGATTTGATATGATTTGATCGCTCAGAGCTTTTGTGTCATCAATTGTTATTAAAGTATAAATGAGATAGAGAAAGCTGCTGACTTAGACTTGAGGCGGGGTGTGCGCCCTGCTGGTCTCTAGCCAGATATTCTACAGCCACTAGCAGTCAGCTAAGGAAAGAAAGGCACTGTCTCAGGGAATGGCACCAGGCCCCTCCCCCACGACATGCCTTGAGGTCACATTGGCAGCAGGTGAGTCATCCTGGGCCAAAAACTGATTGACATGAATCTTGAAGAAAGGCAGTATTCCAGGCAAATATATCATTTCCTTAACATAGATTAGGAGAACAAGGTACGAGGAAAACATACTGTTTTGTTCAAGTCGCTTCTGAGCCTATTGGGGGAACCGACCTGAAGCCAGAGTCCAGCAGATATACATAGGATATTTACATCGCTTAAGACAAACATTTCCTCAGGAACAAATGCATTGCTTTGCTCAAGGTTTGTCTGCGAAATTCTTACACATCAGTAGATGGCTCCGAGCTGGGTTTCTACACACAAGAACATGAATGCAAAGGACAAGCCTGCACAGCCCATCTGCCCCCCTCCCCCACAGCCAGCAGCATTTCCAAGTGACCTCCTAAGGCCTTCCCCAAAATACAGGGGCACCTCTGGGTTTCCTGTTTCAAGCACTTCGAACACTTTTCTTAAAAAAAAAAAAATCCTGCACACTTCTTGATAGAATGCCACAGTGCAAGGAAAACAGGCCTTCAATACTTAAACCTCCCTGTGCCAAACACTTGGGGCTTGGTTTTGTTTTGTTTTGTTTTTTAATTACACCACCACATAATTTAAACTTTTTACAATTTCTCATTATTCAGTACCAAAACACCAAACTTTTATTGCACAAGGTCCCCATGAAAAGGCCCACGCATCAGGACAGCCACAGATTCTGCCATGAAAGGGCAGCAAGGTGCCCTCCCCACTTCTTTGCTGCCTGGGCGGCCACCAGGGTTTGAAATCCATGCACCCTACTAACTTTCTAGGGTGCAATTCGCGGACCCTTCCCTTTCTCATCCTAGCAGGTGCTCCAGGGCCCGCTGGCCTACAAAGTGCCAGAAGCAGGGCTGGGCCAGCCGGCCAGAGTTCAGGGTTCTGTCACTTGGACTTCCAGAGGACACTAGGCTGCTTGGGAAAACCGTGCAGACTGAGATTTTTCAGCAAAGGGGTGGAGCGGTAAAGGCCTTGACACCAAGGGCGAGGCCTTTCTGCAACCGCCAGGTTGGGGAGCTCCGAGAATGTGCCAACAGAGGGCGGAATACGTGGTTCCCTGCTCCAAGCAGTCCCAGTTCTCTGACCTGTGGCCCGCAGCCCTCCGCTGCACCCACTAGATGTGGATCCTTGGGGACACATTAGCGTAGGAAATGGGCGTTCCTAGCCGCAGTGGCGACCCCTGAGAGCACAACTGGGACCGAACCCCCACCCACAGCCATCTAAATCTCGACCCGCGCAGCCCAGGTTTACCCCGCCCCGGGTACGCTCCCGGCGCGTTTTCAGCCTCAGTGGCCACCACCGAGAGCACAACTGGGAAGCCCTCCCCCACCCCCGCCAGGAGCCGAACCCCGCCCCGCACCACCAGGTTTCACCCCGCCGCTGCCGCACTCCCAGCGCGTTTCCAGCTGCAGTGGGGACCCCCGAGAGCACAACTGTTACCACCCCCCACCCCCTCCCGACCGGAACCCCGACCCGCGCCGCCTGGGATCGCCCCGCCCCTGGAGCGCTCCCGGCGCATTGCCCACTTCCACCAGGGGCTCCCGGTGAGCCCTGTCCCCACGCCCGGTTCCAGGAGAGGCTCTCGGACCTCGCTACTGCCGCCAGGTCAAACACGAGGACAATACATCCACCCCACAGAGACAATCCAAGCTGTCTATGATTTAGGGTTCAAACGAGGACTACAGAAAGGAAAGATGTCCTGACCTAGGAGGGCCATGAGAGTCTATAGATCCAAACAAAATTGGGTACCAAGGAAGCTTTTTTCCTTGGAAACCGGAAAGCTGGTTCTTTGCATATGCAATGACCAACAATTAGCTTGTTACCCAAGCCTGCCTCGCTGCCACCCCCACTCCCCCCCCCCCACTTCCCAGGAAAACGGCTCAAAGAAATATTTTAAATCTCAGGCGGAAAACTGGAAGATGTCTTGTCTGTCTGTCTGGATTAAGGTATATGTCAGTGTGAGCCTTGTGTTTTTTGATAATATTGCTCAAGTTCTGAGTTCTGATTTCAGTGGTCTCAAGACAAGGCAGCCCTTCCAAATCAAACTGCTGGAAATACAAGAAAACATTGACCTAAATGAATGTCAGAGTCCCGTGAACTGGGAACTAGTCAATATTAAATATCTAGTATTTTTGGTTTTGCTCCTCCACTATAGACATGTCTAAGAGTCAACAACATTAAGCACAACATGTTCATAGTGCCTAGGTTTCTTCTGAGGTAAAAATTGCTCTATTGTTATATGTGTCACAAGCTTGTCAGCAAGAAAGTACCTGGAAACAGCAACAACCAATGTAAAATATGTAAATGTGATATGAGCTTTTAGATAAACTCTTAACAATAATTATACTCTAAAATATCCGCCTCTCATAGTCTTGATTGAAGGCAGAGGAGAAGGGGATGACAGAGGATAAGATGGTTGGATGGCATCACTGACTCGATGGACATGAGTTTGAGCAAGCCCCTGGAGTTGGTGATGGACACGGAAGCCTGGCGTCCTGCAGGCCACGGGGTCACAAAGAGTCAGACTCGACTGAGCAACTGAACTGAACTGAACTTACAATCGTTCCTCCAGGTGTTTTGGTTACCTGAGTTTCTATCCTGGTGCTAAACTAAGTGACGACAGTGTATTGAATAGCTAGGTCACTTCCAAATAAATGAAACTTCTTAAACATTCACGACTTGAAAGGACCTCCCTTTTACACAGAAACAAAAGAGATTTTTGACTCTGCATGAATAGTGACTGGCACCATCCGAACATATTAAATGTAAGAAAGCAATTTTTTTGTTTTGTTTTGTTTTGTTCTGTTCTTGCAGGAAGCGGGGTGGGCGCTATTATCACTGATAGGTATGCTCACCAATCTATCAAATGCCAATATAAGAGTCAGTTCTTGGTTGCTGAAGGGAAATGTATGACTTGTTATTACAAGAATGTATGGAATGCAATCACACTTTAAGAAGGAAAACGAAGTAGTTCTGTCTTACAGGTGGCATTTTCAGGACGGGAGAAGCAAAGGAATGGGTACAGAATGGGATAAGGAGGTTGTAGGGAAAGTAGGCCCCCAGAAAAGAGTTTTGTGCCTAGCACAAGTTTTCTTGAGATGTTGAACTGCCTTTGCTAATGGAGTTTAAGTTTCTTTACCTCTTAAGTGATCTCTTCTAGGTTGACCTAGAAGAGAAATCTTTCGTTAGCTTTGGCTAAGAGGAGAAGTATTGTTTCACGATGACATATGTGATCCTACCTGACGGTTCTCATCCCCTTTGATATCTATGCACTGCTGCTGCTGCTGCTGCAGCTGCTAAGTGATTCAGTTGAGGCCGACCCTGTGCCACGCTATAGATGGCAGCCCACCAGGCCCCGCAGTCTCTGGGGTTCTCTAGGCAAGAACACTGGAGTGGGTTGCCATTTCCTCCTCCTATGCATGAAAGTGAAAAGTGAAAATGAAGTCACTCAGTGGTGTCCGACTCTTAGCCACCCCATGGACTGCAGCCTACCAGGCTCCTCCATCCTTGGGATTTTCCAGGAGTGGGGTGCCATTGCCTTCTCCCATATCTGTGCACAAGCCTGCCTAAATAATTGACTTCTAGCCAACTTTGGGATGCCCATGACCACCCACCCTTACCAGGCAACAGAGAAGAGAAAAACACTTACCACAGGAGGTTCTGATAAGGAACAAGGAACTAACAAGCTCCCACCTACCAGGATTCTGCAGAGGTCAACAAGAGGTCAGCAAGAGATGAGAGACTGCAGTCCAGAGGTCCTAGCTACTTCCATCTAGCAACAAACACCCAGCATAGTCAAAACGATTTCAATGTTAAAGAATAAATAAATAAAAAAATAAATAAATAAATAAATAAAAGGACAGAAGTTCTTTGAACACATGTCTGAATTTAGGGGTGAGGCATTACATATGTGTCCCAGGATAATCTTAAAGTGTCAGAAAGTAAAGAAATTAAAGACAACTATCAAGCTGTCCAAACTGATAAAAATGAATGATTACACAGTTTTATCTGTATACATTAGCAGATAATAATCTGAAAAGGAATTTTAAAAAATTCCCTTTCAATAATATCAACATGAATAAAACACTTTGCCATGGATGTAACGAGGATGACAAGACTGGCACACTGGAAATTATACACCCTGGCTGAAAACTATCCTGAATACATGGACAGATATTCCATAACGATGGAAAGACTTAAGATGGCAATACCATGGAATGCATCTTCAATCTGAAATGAAGATTTGATATGATTTGATCGCTCAGAGCTTTTGTGTCATCAAGTGTTATTAAAGTATTAAAGAGATAGAGAAAGCTGCTGACTTAGACTCGAGGCGGGGTGGGGGGGGTAGTAAGAGTACCCCCTGCTGGTCTTTAGCCAGATATTCTACAGGCACTAGCAGTCAGCTAAGGAAAGAAAGGAACTGTTTCAGGGAATGGCACCAGGCCCCTCCCCCACGACATGCATTGAGATAATATTGGCAGCAGGTGAGTCATCCCGGGCCAAAACTTGATTGACATGAATCTTGAAGAAAGGCAGTATTGCAGGCAAATATATCATTTCCTTAACATAGATAAGGAGAACAAGCTAGGAGGAAAACATGCTGTTTTGTTCAAATCGCTTCTGAGCCTTTTGGGGGAACCGACCTCAAGCCAGAGTCTAGCGGAAATACATAGGATATTTACATCGCTTAAGACAAACATTTTCTTAGGAAAAAATGCATTGCTTAGCTCAAGGTTTGTCTGCGAAATTCTTACACATCAGGAGATGGCTCCGAGCTGGGTTTCCACACACAAGAACATCCATGCAAAGGACAAGCCTGCACAGCCCATCTGCCCCCCTCCCGCACAGCCAGCAGCATTTCCAAGTGACCTCCTAAGGCCTTCCCCAAAATACAGGGGCACCTCTGGGTTTCCTGTTTCCCTCACTTCGAACACTTTTCTTAAAAAAAAAAATCCTGCACACTTCTTGATAGAATGCCACAGTGCAAGGAATACAGTCCTTCAATATTTAAACCTCCATTTGCAAAACACTTGGAGCTTGGTTTTGTTTTGTTTTGTTTTTTAATTACACCACCACATAATTTAAAGCTTTTACACGCTCTAATTATTCAGTTCCAAAACACCAAACTTTTATTGCACAGGGTCCTCATAAAGAGGCCCACGCAGCTGGACAACCACAGATTCTGCCATGAAAGGGCAGCAAGGTGCCCTCCCCCCTTCTTTGCTGCCTGGGCGGCCACCAGGGTTTGAAATCCATGCACCCTACTAAGTTTCTAGGGTTCAATCCATGGACCCTTCCCTTTCCCATCCCAGCAGGTGCTCAAGGGCCCGCTGGCTTACAAAGTGCCAGAAGAGGGCTGGGCCAGCCGGCCAGAGTTCAGTGTTCTGTCCCTTGGACTTCCAGCGGACACTAGGCTGCTTGGAAAAACCGCGCAGACTCTGAGATTTTTCAGCAGAGGGGTGGAGCGGTAAAGGCCTTGACCCCAAAGGCAAGGCCTTTCTGCGACCGCCAGGTTGGGGAGCTCCGAGAATGTGCCAACAGACGGCGGAATACTTGGTTCCCTGCTCCACGCAGTCCCAGTTCCCTTACCTGTGGTCCGCAGCCCTCCGCTGCACCCACGGGATGGCGATCCTTGGGGACCCAGGAGCGGACGAAATGGGCGTTCCCAGCCGCAGTTGCAACCCCCGAGAGCGCAACTGGGAACCCCTCCCCATCCCCCTGTGAGCGGACCCCGCCCCGCTCCGCCAGGGTTAGCCCCGCCCCTGCCGCGCTCCCTGCGCGTTCCCAGCCGCAGTGGCGACCCCGGGAGCACAACTGGGACCGACCCCCACCCAAAGCCATCTGAATCTCGACCCCCGCAGCCCGGGTTTACCCAGTCCCGGGTGCGCTCCCGGCGAGTTTTCAGCCTCAGTGTCCACCTCTGAGAGCACAACTGGGAAGCCCGCCCCCACCCCCGCCAGAAGCCAACCCCCGCCCCACGCCGCCCGCGTTCGCCCCGCCCCTGCACGGTCCAGGTACCTTCCCAGCTTCTAGCGTTCACGCCCGGGTAGGAGCAGGATGTAGGAGTATGGGAGATGTGTCTGGAGCCTGACAGCCTCAGCTCCGCTCTGGCCTGCCCTTTGGATCTAGGAGCCAGGCCAACTTGCAGAGGGCTTAGGGCCCCATTGTATGCAAACTACCAAGGCCTACCGCAAGGAGAGCTCTGTCCGAGGGAAGGGAAGTGCCCCAGGCTGCGTTCCCAAGCTGTTACTTGGCAATGCAGACTCAGCGGTAAACGGAGGGAATCAGGCTCTTTGTAGCCGCAGCTTCACACACAGGTGTGTCTCCGTAGGAATCAAGAAAGATCCTGACAGGGTGAGGTTCATTAGAGCTATACTAAAGAGCAAAGGCTTGTCCATGTGGTCTTGCCTTCCCCTGTGCCTTTGGGTCTCCAGGCTCGGCCCCAGCTCCGTGGAAACAACCCCTGAGAAAATATCTTCAAGATCCACTTTTCCCAGTGTCTGGGAACCGGGGTTCATAGGAGGAGAGAAAAGCACGCCTCCATCGAGAACAAAAAGGCAGCCCACCTGCCTGTGTTTTGAAGCCTCTATTTGGAAGGAATGGGTTAGCTTCTCCTAAAGGAGACCTCCAGATCTGCTCAGAAGTTGGTAATTTCAGAGGCAGGGTACTGGTTCCTGACTGCCCTTTGCTAGCCTTGCAAAGATATTCCTAGATTCTAGAGTTATTTTCCATGAAGGAGCAGGCTTCGGGAATGTGTCAGACGGGACTGGCTCCTTATTGACCTCAGCTCAGCTATTGCCTTTCCATTCAAACTAGGACAAGGCCCTAGTTTATGAAGGGTAAGGATCTTCTTCTTTGCAAACTGCCAAGGGCTACAGCAATGAGACCTCTGTCAAGGTGAGGGAAGCCTAAGAGGATGGATTCTCAAGCAGGTGCTTTGCCACAAAGCATCAGCACCCCACGGAGAGAATCAAGCTCCCTGTGCACCAATGTTGGGAGTGTAGCTTCACACACAGAGTTGTCTCTATAGGAGCCAAGAATGTTCCTGAGAGATTAGGTTCACTAAACCTCTCCTACAGAGCATAGACCTGTCCATGTGGTTTTGCCTTCCCCTGTGAGTTGGGTCCTCGAGGTCCGCCACACCTCCGGGGAAACTGTCCCTGAGAAAAGATCTCCAGGAACCGCTTCGCCGAGGCTGGGAAATGCTGTTCACAGGAAGTAAGGCAAGCGAATCTCCTGCAGAGTAAAAGAGGCCTTACAGTCCCTGGAGGAGCAGGCTGCCAGAGTGTGTGAAACCTGACTGTTGCCTTACTGGCCTCAGCTCCGCCATTGCCTGTTCATCCGAGCTAGACCCAGGTCTACTTGGAAAAGCGTTTGGGTGCAGATTTCTACAAAGTGCCAAGGGCTACAGCAGTGAGAATTCTCTCAGCGGTAAGGGAGAGCATTTTATGGATTCTCAAGCTGTTTTCTGAATGACAGCGTCAAAATGAACAGAGAGAATCAGGCTCTCTGTGCCCCTATGTTAGGTACGCAGCTTCACACACAGAGGTGTCTCTATAGGAGCCAAGAATGCTCCTGAGAGATGAGGTTCACTAGAGGTCTGCTACAGAGCATAGACCTGTCCATGTGGTCTTGCCTTTCCCTGTGCCTTTGGGCCCCGGGCTCGGCCCCAGCTCCGTGGAAACAACCCCTGAGAAAATATCTTCAAGATACGCTTTTCCCAGAGGCTGGGAACTGGAGTTCATAGGAGGAGAGAAAAGCAAGCCTCCTTCGGGCACGAAAGGCAGCCAACCTGCCTGTGTTTTGAAGCCTCTATTTGGAAGGAATGGGTTAGCTTCTCCTAAAGGAGACCTCCAGATCTGCTCAGAAGTCGGTAATTCCAGAGGCAGGGTGCTGGTTCCTGACTGCCCTTTGCCAGCCTTGCAAAGACATTCCAAGATTCTAGAGTTATATTCCATGAAGGAGCAGGCTTCGGGAATGTGTCAGAGGGGAATGGCTCCTTATTGGCCTCAGCTCAGCTATTGCCTTTCCATTCAAACTAGGACAAGGGCCAACTTTATGAAGTGTAAGGGTCTTCTTCTTTGAAACTGCCAAGGGCTACAGCAATGAGACTTCTGTCAAGGCGAGGGAAGCCTAAGAGGACGGATTCTCAAGCAGGTGCTTTGCTACAAAGCATCAGCACCCCACGGAGAGAACCACGATCCCTGTTCCCCAATGTTGGGAGTGTAGCTTCACACACAGAGTTGTCTCTATAGGAGCCAAGAATGTTCCTGAGAGATTAGGTTCACTAAACCTCTCCTACAGAGCATAGACCTGTCCATGTGGTTTTTCCTTCCCCTGTGAGTTGGGTCCCCGAGGTCCGCCACACCTCCGGGGAAACTGTCCCTGAGGAAAGATCTCCAGGAACGGCTTCGCTGAGGCTGGGAAACGCTGTTCACAGGAAGTAAGACAAGCGAATCTCCTGCAGAGAAAAAGAGGCCTTACTGTCCCTGGAGGAGCAGGCTGCCAGAGTGTGTGAAACCTGACTGTTGCCTTGCTGGCCTCAGTTCCACCATTGCCTGTTCCTCCGAACTAGGACCCAGGCCTATTTGGAGAAGCATTTGGGTGCGGATTTCTACAAAGTGCCAAGGGCTACAGCAGTGAGAATTCTCTCAGCGGTAAGGGAGAGCATTTTATGGATTCTCAAGCTGTTTTCTGAACGACAGGGTCAAAATGAACTGAGAAAATCAGGCTCTCTGTGCCCCTATGTTAGGTACGCAGCTTCACACACAGAAGTGTCTCTATAGGAGCCAAGAATGTTCCTGAGAGATGAGGTTCACTAGAAGTCTGCTACAGAGCATAGACCTGTCCATATGGTTTTGCCTTGCCCTGTGAGTTGGGTCCCTGAGGTCCGCCCCAGCTCAGGGGAAGGAGCCCCTGAGAAAAGATCTCCAGGGACCGCTATTCCCCCAGGCTGGCAAACGCAGTTCACAGGAGGTAACACAAGCGAGCCTCCTGCAAGGCACAACAGGCCTTAGTCTCCCTGGACGATCAGGCTGCAAGAGTGTGTGAGACCTGACTGGTGCCTTACTGGCCTCAGCTCCGCCATTGCATGTTCCTCCGAACTAGGACCCAGGCCTACTAGGAGAAGGGTTTGGGTATGGATTTCTAAATACTGCCAAGGGGTATAGCAATGAGAACTGTGTCACGGGTAAGGAAGAGCATTGTATGGATTTTCAAGCTGTTGTTTGAAAGACAGCTTCAAAGCTGCACAGAGAGAATCAGACTCTGTGTCTCCATGTTCGGTACACAGCTTCACAGACAGGGGTGTCTCCATAGGAAACAAGAACGTTCCTGACAGAGTGAGGTTCACTAGAGCTCTCCTAGAGAGCAAAGACTTGTCCATGTGGTTTTTCTTCCCCTGTGCGTTTGGGGCTCCAGGCTCGGCCCCAGCTCCGTGGAAACAACCCCTGAGAAAAGATCTTCAAGATCCGCTTTTCCCAGAGGCTGGGATGTGGGGTTCATAGGAGGCGGGAAAAGCAGGCCTCCTTCAGAGAGCAAGAGGCAGCCAAGCGGCCTGCGTTTGGAAGCCTCTATTTGGAAGAATGGGTTAGCTTCCCCTAAGGGAGACCTCCAGATCTGTTCAGAAGTCGGTAATTCCAGAGGCAGTGTGCAGGGTCCTGACTGCCCTTTGCCAGCCTTGCAAAGACATTCCTAGATTCTACAGTTATCTTCCTGAAGAAGCAGGCTTTGGGAATATGTCAGACTTGACTGGCGCCTTACTGGACTCAGCTCAGCTATTGCCTTTCCATTCAAAGTAGGACAAGGCCCTACTTTATGAAGGGTAAGGGTCTTCTTCTTTCCAAACTGCCGAGGGCTACAGCAATGAGACCTCCGTAAATGCGAGGGAAGCATAAGCGGATGGATTATCAGGAAGGTTCTTTGCCACCAAGCATCAGCACCCCACGGAGAGAATCAGGCTCCCTTTGCCCCTATGTGGGGTGTGTAGATTCACACACAGTGGTGTCTCTACAGGAGCCAAGAATGTTCCTGAGAGATGAGGCTCACAAGAGCTCTCCTACAGAGTGCTCACCTGTACATGTGGTTTCGCCTTCCCCTGTGAGTTGGGTGCCCGAGGTCCACCCCAGCTCCGAGAAAACAGCCTCTGAGAAAAGATCTCCAGGAACCGCTTTTCGCCCAGGCTGGGAAAAGCTGTTCACAGGAAGTAAGGCAAGTGAGCCTCCTGCAGAGAAAAAGAAGCATTACTGTCCCTGGAGGAGCAGGCTGCCAGAGTGTGTGAAAACTGACTGGTGCCATACTGGTCTTAGCTCCTCCATTGCTTGTTCCTCCGAACTGGGACTCAGGCCTACTTGGAGAAGGGTTTAGGTGCAGATTTCTACAAACTGCCAAGGGCTACTGCAATGAGAACTCTCTCAGAGGTAAGGGCGAGAATTGTATGGATTCTCAAGCTGTTTTCTGAACGACAGCATTAAACCTGCACAGAGAGAATCAGGCTCTCTGCCGCCATGTTGGGTACGCAGTTTCACACACAGAGGTGTCCGCATAGGAGCCAAGAACGTTCGTCAAAGACTGAGGTTCACTAGAGCTCTCTTAGAGAGCAAAGACTTGTTCATGTGGTTTTGCCTTCCCCTGTATGTGTGGGTCTCTGGGCACAACGCCAGCTCCGTGGAAACAACCCCTGGGCAAAGATCTCCAAGATCTGCTTTTCCCCCATGCTGGGAACCAGGAATCATAGGAGGCAGGAAAAGCAAGCCTCCTTCAGGCAAGAAGAGGCAGCCAACTAGCCTGTGTTTGGAAGCCTCTATTTGCAAGGAATGGGTTAGCTTCTCCAGAAGGAGACCTCCAGATCTGCTCAGAAGATAGAAATTCCAGAGGCAGGGTCGAGGTTCCTGACTGCCCTTTGCCAGCCTTGCAAAGACATTCCTAGATTCTAGCAATATTTTCCATGAAGGAGCAGGCATCGGGAATATGTCAGAGTTGACGGGTGCCTTACTGGCCTCAGCTCAGCTATTGCCTTTCCTTTCAAACTAGGATCAGGGCCTACTTGGTGAAGGGTAAGGGTCTACTTCTTTCCCAACTGCCAAGAGACACAGCAATGAGACTTCTGTCAAGGCGAGGGAAGCGTAAGCGGATGGATTCTCAAACAGGTGCTTTGCCACAAAGCATCAGCACCCCACGGAGAGAATCAGGCTCCCTGTGCCCCTATGTTCGGTGTGTAGCTTTACACACAGAGGTGTCTCTGTACGAGCCAAGAATGTTCCTAAGAGATGAGACACACTAACGTCTCCTACAGAGCATAGACCTGTCCATGTTGTTTTCCCTTCCCCTGTGAGATGGGTCCCCGAGGTCCACCCCAGCTCTGGGGATAGAGCCCCTGAGAAAAGATCTCCAGGAACCGCTTTTTGCCCAGGCTGGGAAACGCAGTTCACAGGAGGCAAGGCAAGCGAGCCTCCTGCAGGGAAAAATAGGCCTTACTGTCCCTGGAGGAGCAGACTGCCAGAGTGTGTGACACCTGACTGGTGCCTTACTGACCTCAGCTCCGCCATTGCATGGCCATCCAAACCAGGACCCAGGCCTACTTGGAGAAGGGTTTGGGTGCGGATTTGTAAAAACTGCCAAAGGCTACAGCAATGAGAAATCTCTCAGAGGTAAGGGAGAGCATTGTATGGATTCTCAAGCTGTTGTTTGAACGACAGCTTCAAAGCTGCAAAGAGAGAATCAGGCCCTGTGTGCCCCCTTGTTGGGTACACAGCTTCACACACAGGGGTGTCTCCATAGGAGTCAAGAACGTTCCTGACACAGTAAGTTTCACTTAGAGGTCTCCTGGAGAGCAAAGACTAGTCCATGTGGTTTTCCTTCCCCTGTGCGATTGGGTCTCTGGTCTCGGCCCCAGCTCCATGGAAACAACCCCTGAGAAAATATCTTCAAGATCCGCTTTTCCCAGAGGCTGGGAACAGGGCTTCATAGGACGCGAGAAAAGCAGGCCTCCTTCGGGCGCGAAAAGGCAGCCAACTGGCCTGTTTGGAAGCCTCTATTTGGAAAGAATGGGTTAGCTTCTCCTAAAGGAGACCTCCAGATCTGCTCAGAAGTCGGTAATTCCAGAGGCAGGGTGCTGGTTCCTGACTGCCCTTTGCCAGCCTTGCAAAGACATTCCCAGATTCTAGAGTTATTTTCCATGAAGGTGAAGGCTACGGGAGTATGTCAGACTTGGCAGGCACCTTATTGGCCTCAGCTCAGCTATTACCTTTCCATTCAAACTAGGACAAAGGCCTACTTTATGAAGGGTAAGGGTCTTCTTCTTTCCAAACTGCCAAGGGCTACAGCAATGGGACCTCTGTCAAGGCGAGGGAAGCCTAAGTGGATGGATTATCAAGCAGGTGCTTTGCCACAAAGCATCAGCACCCCACGGAGAGAATCAGGCTCCATTTGCCCCTATGTTGGGTGTGTAGCTTCACATACAGATGTGTCTCTATAGGAGGCCAGAATGTTCCTGAGAGATGAGGTTCACTAGAGCTCCCCTACAGAGCATAGACCTGTCCATGTGCTTTTGCCTTCCCCTGTGAGTTGGGTCCTCGAGGTCCTCCCCAGCTCCGGGGAAGGAGCCCCTGAGAAAAGATCTCCAGGGACCTCTTTTCCCCCAGGCTGGGAAATGCAGCTCACAGGAGGGAAGTCAAGTGAGCCTCCTGCAGGGAAAAAGAGGGCTTACTGTCCCTGGACGATCAGGCTGCAAGAGTGTGTGAGACCTGACTGGTGCCTTACTGGCCTCAGCTCCGCCATTGCATGTTCCTCCGAACTAGGACCCAGGACTACTTGGAGAAGGGTTTGGGTGCGGATTTCTAAAAACTGCCACGGGCTACAGCAATGAGAACTCTGTCACGGGTAAGGAAGAGCATTGTATGGATTTTCAAGGTGTTTTTTGAACGACATCTTTAAAGCTACACAGAGAGAATCAGGCTCTCTGTGCCCCCTTGTTGGGTACGCAGCTTCGCACACAGGGGTGTCTCCATATGAATCAAGAATGTTCGTGACAGAGTGAAGTTCACTAGAGCTCTCCTAGAGAGCAAAGACTTGTCCATGTGGTTTTTCTTCCCCTGTGAGTTTGGGTCTCCAGGCTTAGCCCCAGCTCCGTGGAAACAACCCCTGAGAAAAGATCTTCAAGATCCGCTTTTCCCAGAGCCTGGGAAGCTGGGTTCATAGGAGGCAGGAAAAGCAAGCCTCCTTCAGGCACGAAGAGGCAGCCGACCGGCCTGTTTTTGGAAGTCTCAATATGGAAGGAATGAGTTAGATTCTCCTAAAGGAGACCTCCAGATCTGCTCAGAAATCGGTAATTCCAGAGGCAGGGTGCAGGCTCCTGACTGCCCTTTGCCAGCCTTGCAGAGACATTCCTAGATTCCAGCGTTATTTTCCATGAAGGAGCAGGCTTCGGGAATATGTCAGACTTGACTGGCGCCTTATTGGCCTCAGCTCAGCTCTTGCCTTTCCTTTCAAACTAGGACAAGGGCACACTTTATGAAAGGTAAGCGTCCTCTTCTTTCCAAACTGCCAAGGGCTACAGCAATGAGACCTCTGTCAAGGCGAGGGAAGCGTAAGCTGATGGATTCTCAAGCAGGTGCTTTGCCACAAAGCATCAGCACCCCACGGAAAGAATCTGGCTCCCTTTGCCCCTACGTTGCGTGTGTAGCTACACACACAGAGGTGTCTCGATAGGAGCCAAGAATGTTCCTGAGAGAGGAGGTTCACTGTTGGGGGCCAGAGTGAGGCACTCCGCCCATGGCAAAGGTCATGAGGAAGGAGGCTCGACATACGCAAAGGCAGGATCGAGCCTCAGGAGTCCCCCTGGAAATCCTCGAGCATCTACCCCCATCACCAGAGCCTGCCTACCTTACTACTTTGTGCTCTCACCTACACCTCTGACTTTACGGGGGGCTGTCCCCCACCACCTCTTTCGGAGAAGGAGTTAACCTAGAGCTCCAGTTGATAAAAACCCCTGGGTGTGACAAGAGTGTTTTAACCTACAAACTCCTCTGAAGGTTCTCTAGCCTGCCTGACAGGCTTGTCCGGCCACATGTGATTGCTCACAGCCTCCCAACCATGAGAGGCACGAGATGCTTTAAACCTTCTAAAAACAGGTTCCTTAGAAAAGTTAGAAAATTATTAGTATAAGTATAATGGGCTGATTAGAAATCATATTGGTGAAGGGTTTTTCATTTGTTGAGCTGATGTTTACTGCTAAGTCTCCACATCCCCTGCCCTTATACACATTAATGAATATATAGAAGAAATAAGTATTAACCTTTGATATAAATCACGTTAGACCTTAGGCTAAGTACATTCTTTCCTTAACTAAAACCCACTACACCCTCACCCTATAGGAATGTAACTTTATTTGGGTGGCGTCTGTTTTAAGAATAATCACCCCTGGAGAAATAAGTGTCCTGGTTGACTGACCGCTGTCACAAGGAGAGGGTCGTAAATTGTCAGCAGGCCCCCCGGCCAGAAGATGATGTAACACCCCTAAGACCTCTGTATACTTTTGTATGAAGCACCTGACTTTGATAAAAGTCAGGACTGCTGACCCCACGTGACTTTGGCATAACATCTCAGTGTATAAAAGTAGACCATGGAAAATAAAGAATTGGGATCAGTTTCTCGAAATACTGGTCTCCCCATGTCTCTCTCTCTCTCTCACTCTGGTTGAGTCTCCATCTGGAGCGCGGAACCCACCAAGCTTACTAATTTTGCCTGGGCTTCTAAGATCCGACCGGGGAGGCCTCAGTGTCTCCTCTCCTTCGGGAGAACGGAAGGACGCCTGCGGCCTACGTAAGTGGTGCAAGCTTCTTGTCTTGAAGTTTTATTGGTCCCCCGCGTAAACCAAGCTACTCAGCCTCTTTTCTCCACTGAATTTTCCTACTGAGCTATCCTCATTTTATTACTCTTTATATCCTTAATTAACGTTTAATTAAGCAGTTGTTCCCTGACCCTCGCCTACGCCGTCTCTGCTTCGAATACCCTGGATCAGCTGGGGCTGGACCCCGGCAGTTCACTAGAGATCTCCTACAGAGCATAGACCTGTCCATTTGGTTTTGCCTTCCCCTGTGAGTTGGGTCCCCGAGGTCCGCCCCAACTCCGGGGAAACAGCCCCTGAGGAAAGATCTCCAGGAACTGCTTTCCGCCCAGGCTGGGAAACGCTGTTCACAGGAAGTAAGGCAAGCGAGCCTCCTGAAGGGAAATAGAGGCCTTACTGTCCCTGGAGGAGCAGGCTGCCAGAGTGTGTGACACCTGACTGGTGCCTTACTGGCCTCAGCTCCGCTATTGCATGTTCATCTGAACTTGAACCCAGGCCTACTTGGAGAAGTGTTTGTGTGCCGATTTCCAGAAACTGCGAAGGGCTACAGCAATGATAACTCTCTCAGTGGTAAGGGAGAGCATTGTGTGGATTCTCAAGCTGTTGTTTGAATGACAGCTTCAAAGCTACACAGAGAGAATCAGGCTCTCTGTTCCCCTATTTTGGCTGTGCAGCTTCACACACAGAATTTGACTCTGTTGGAGCCAGAAATATTCCTGAAAGACTTAGGCTCACCAAAGCTGTCCTCCAGAGCAAAGACATTGGATGTGGTTTTGCCTTCCCTTGCCAGTATGGGTCCCCTAGCTTGGCCCCAGCTCCGGGGATACAGCCTCTGAAAAAAATCTTCCAAGAAGCGATTTTTCCTCCAGGCTGTTAAGCGGAATTCGCAGTTTGCAAGTTAAGGAAGCCTGCTTCGTGGAAGAGCAAGCAGCCAACTGGCCCTGTGTTAGCAAGCCTGTATTTGAAAGGAATGGGTTAGCTTCTACAGCGGGAGAACCTCAGATCTGCTCAGGGGGCTGAAATACTAGAGTCAGGGTCGAGGTTCTCCCTTGTCCTTTGCGCACCTTGCAAAGACATTCCTAGCTTCTAGCGTTAGTGTCCCTGTAGTAGCAGGCTGCAGGAGCGTGTGATAAATGACTGCCGCGTTCCTGTCCTCAGCTCCGCTATTGACTTTCTATTCGAACTAGAACCCAGGCCTACTTTGAGAGGGGTTAGGGTCCAGTGTTTCCAAACTGCCAAGGGCTACGGCAATGCGAGCTCTGTCAGAGGTAAGAAAAGAGCAATTGGTTGGATTCTTCAGCTGCTGCGTGGCTGCACAGCTTCCGCGCTGCATGGAGAGCATGAGGCTCCTTGTGGCCCTATTTTGGGTACGCAGCAACATGCACACAGAATGTCTGTGTTCACTTATGTACAGGCTTATGTACACTAGAGCTCTCCTACAGAGCAAAGACCACTCAGTGGGCTCCAAGAGATACCTGTCGCGGCTCGAGAAGAGAGTGGAGTCCTTTGCTTCCCCTCGAGATGAGGCCTGACTCCCCGGGTGAGTATGGAATGCAACCCCAAATCCCTGTCGCCTATGGAGAGGAACATTAAGTCCTGGATACAAGCCTAGATGAGTCTAGTTTGCCCTTCAGTGAATGGAGCCCAATCCCCAGCTCTCCCTGGCAACTCGAATGGAAGATTAGACTTCCTGGGCCAACACAAGTGGAAGCCTGAATTCCCCGTCGTAACTCGAGAATCCCACCGAAACTCGAGAAAATCCACGTGCTTCCCTCGTCATCGCAAGATGAGGCCCTTTGTCCGCTACAGCATCTCAAGAGAAGTCCCACGTTCCATCCTGAAGTGCGAAACGGTACTTGGCACCCTTGATGCGACCCCAAAAGTTCCGCGACATACCAGACTCACTCAAGGGGAACACCGAGGTTCCCGGCACCACTTCATCTGAGCCCCTTCTCCTCTCCTGATTGCGACAGGAGGGTCGACTCCCCTTCTCTGTCTGCAACGGGTTCCCGACCTTCCGGGCGCACCTCAGGATGAGGCCGGTCTCATGAGGAAGTTCGAGACGTAGCCTCGTGGGTGGTGCCACATGCCGAAAGACCCCAATTTCACGGTCCACTCTTGAAAAGAACCCGATGCCAGCACACCTCTCTGAAGGAAAACCTGTGGATGAAGGCACAACACGAAGGGGCACTGACACCCGCGTGCATCATCCAGAAAAACCCACAGGTCCCACAGACATTTCGACAAGTGGCCTGTCACCCTGTAAACAACTCGAAAGGCAAACGAAGGTCCATTCCTCAACAGAAGACTAGGTGTGACTCTCTTGTCCCTACTCTGCAGGGACCATGGGATCCGAGTCAGAAACGGAGAGGAAGCCTGAGGTTCCTGCGTCCACTCGAGATGAGGCCCTCTTCCATTGCACCACACCCAGTGGAGTCCCGAGAGGACCCTACCAACTCCACAGTATCCCTGAGTTCTCAGAGGCACAATTAGAAGCTCCCTGAGGTCACAGGCACAAGTCGAGGGAACCCTGGGTTTTCTGCCATGACTCGAGAAAGACCTCGAGAGTGCTTCAAAATGTGTTGAGTCGCGATTCCCCTACCATGACTCGAGAGCCATGACACGCGCCCCCTCTTCACGCGCGTGGAGACCTGACTAACCTGGCACTGCACGAGAGGCTCCCTGAGATCCTCATCGTACCTCGTGAGGAAACCTACACTGCCGCGGCAGCTCGAGGAAACACATGAGACACCCCGGTCATCGCGAGATGCGGGCCTTATATTCCTGCATGGCCTTGAGACCAATCACGAGTCCTCTCTCCAAACTGAAGAGCAGGCTGGACTCGGTTGAGGCCGCTCAGGGGGCTCCAACAGATCCTTGTCGCGACTCGAGAGGAGAGCGGAGTCCTTGGCTTCCCCTCGAGACGAGGTCTCACTCCCCGGGGGAGCCTGGAATGCAACCCCGAGATGCCTGCTTTCCCTGGAGAGGAATAGTAGGTCATGGACACACGCCCAGGTGAGGTCTCTTCGGCCCTGCAGTGACTCGAGCGCAACCCCCAGATTTCCCTTGCAACTCGAGGGGAAGATTGGGCTTCCCAGGGCCAACCCAAGAGGAAGGCTAAGATCCCCATTGTAACACGAGAATCCCGCCGCAACTCGAGAAAAACCACGTGGTTCCCAACTCTTGGCAAGATGAGACCCTTGCCCGCGAAGGCGTCTCAAGGGAAGTCCCCTCTTCCGCCCTGAAGGGCGGAAAGGATCCTGCCAGCCTTCATGCGACCCCGAAAAGTCACCCGACACGCCAGGTTCCCCCGAGGGGAACACCGAGGGTCCCGGCACCGCTTCCTCTGAGCCCCTTCTCCCCTCCTGATCGCGACAGGAGAGGCGATTCCCCTGCGTGGTCTGGAAGGGGTTCCCGGCCTTCCCGGCGCACCTCAGGATGAGGCCGGTCTCACGAGGAAATTCGAGAAGAGCCACGTGGTTGGGGCCACATGCCGAACGCCCCCGATTCCCCAGTCCGCTCTTAAGAAGGACCCGAGGCCCGGACCCCTCTTCGAAGGCAACCCTGTGGGTGAAGGCACAACACGAAGGGGCACTGCCACCCCCGTGCTTCGTACGCAAAGACGCGGGGGTTCCACA
The DNA here is from genome assembly GCF_029407905.1 of Bubalus kerabau. Classification (NCBI taxonomy): domain Eukaryota; kingdom Metazoa; phylum Chordata; class Mammalia; order Artiodactyla; family Bovidae; genus Bubalus; species Bubalus kerabau. The sequence goes on along the minus strand of NW_026577886.1, from coordinate 1,357,865 downwards.
CACAGCTCGACGAGGGGCCTGAGACCCCCTGAGCAACTCGAGAGGCCAGCGGGGTTCCCTTCCTCAGACAAGACGAGGCCTGACTCTCCTGTCCCAACTCTGCAGGGACCCTGCGGTCGGAGTCCGAAACGGAGAGGAAGCCTGAGGTTCCTGCCTCCCCTCGAGGTGAGGCCCTCTTCCGTTGCGCCAGACCCAGCGGAGTCCCGAGGGGCCCCGCCACCTCCACAGGATCCCTCTCCTCTCAGAGGCACCCTGGGAAGTTCCCTAAGGTCCCCGGCAGAAGGCGAGGGACACGAGGGTTTCCCGCCGCCCCCCGAGAAAGACCTCGAGAGTCCTTCTTCAACGCGTCTCGAGGCCCTAATCCCCTCCCGTGACTCGAGAGCCAGGACGCGCTCCCCCTCGCCACGCGCATGGAGACCTGACTTCCCTGGCGCCGCACGAGAGGCTCCCTGAGCTCCCCGTCATACCTCGTGTGAAACCCCACACTGGCGCCGCAGCTCGAGAAAACCCACAAGATCCCTCCGTCATCGCGAGATGAGGGCCATCTTTTCCTGCGTGGCCTGGAGAGCAGTCCCAAGTCCTCTCTCCAAACTTCACAGGAGGCTTGACTCCCTTTGGGCCACAAAGTGGGCTCCAAGAGGTGCCCGTCACGACTCGAAAGGAGAGCGGAGTCCTTTGCTTCCCTTCGACACGAGGCCTGACTCCCTGGGTGAGTCTGGAATGCAAACCTGAGATCCCTGTGGCCCTTGGAGAGGAACATTAGGTCCTGGACACAAGCCTAGATGAGGTCTCCTTTGCCCTGCAGTGACTCGAGCGCAACCCCCAGCTCTCCCTCACAACTCGAATGGATGATTGGACTTCCCTGGCCCAACACAAGAGGAAGCCTGAAATCCCCGTCGTAACTCGAGAATCCCGCCGCAACTCGAGAAAAACCACGTGGCTCCCCCGTCATCGCAAGATGAGGCCCTTGGCCGCTACAGCGTATCAAGAGAAGTCCCACGTTCCATCCTGAAGTACAAAACGGTACTTGGCACCTTTGATGCGACCCCCAAAGTTCCCTGACATACCGGTCTCACTCGAGGGAAACACCAAAGTTCACGGCACCACTTCCGGTGAGCCCCTTCACCCCTGCTGATCGCGACAGAAGGGTCGATTCCCATGTTTTGTCTGCAAGGGGTTCCCGACGTTCCCCGCGAACCTCCGGATGAGGCCGGTCTCATGAGGAAATTCGAAAAGTAGCCTCATGGTTGGTGCCATATGCTGAAAGATCCCGAATTCCTGGTCCACTCTAGATAAGAACCTGACGCCCGGACATCTCTTCGAAGGCAACCCTGTGGATGAAGGCACAACACGAAGGGACACTGACATCCCCATGCATCGTCTGGAAAAACCCGCAGATTCCACTCACAGCTCCAAATGTGGACTGTCACCTCGTGAACAACTCGAGAGGCAAGTGAAGTTGCATTCCTTCACATAAGACGAGGTCTTACTCTCCTGTCCCAACTCTTCAGGGACCCTGCAATTGGAGTCAGAAATGGAGAGGAACCCTGAGGTTCCTGCCTCAACTAGAGAAGAGGCCCTCTTCCATTGAACCAAACTCAGTGGTGTCCCGAGAGGCTCCTCCCAACACCACAGTATCCCTGAATTCTCAGAGGCTCCCTGAGAAGCTACCTGAGGTCACTGGCACAAGTCGAGGGAACCCAGAGTTTCCTGAAGTAACCCGAGAAAGACTTGGAGAGTCCTTTTTCAACGTCTCTTGATGCCCGATTCCCCTACCATGACTCCAGAGCAAGGACGCGCTCCCCTCGCCACAAGCAGGAAAACTGACTTCCCTAGTACCACACAAGAGGCTCCCTGAGTACCCCATCGTACCTCGTGAGAAAACCCACACTGGGGCCGCAGTTCGAGAAAAACCACAAGATGCCCCCGTCAAGGAGAGATGGGGGCCTTCTTTTCCTGCCTGACCTGGAGAGCAATTCCTGGTCCTCTCTCCAAACTTCACAGGAGTATTGACTCCCTTTAGGCCACTCAGTTGGGTCCAAGAAATACCCGGTGCGACTCGAGAGGAGAGCGGAGTCCTTTGCTTCCCTGGAGACGAGGCCTGACTCCCAGGGTGAGTTTGGAATGCAACCCCGAGATCCCTGTCGCCCCTGGAGTGGAACATTATGTCCTAGACACAAGCCTAGATGAGGTCTATTTTGCCCTACAGTGACTCGAGAGCAACCTCCATCTCTCCCTCACAATTTGAATGGAAGATTGGTCTTCCCACGGTCAACACAAGAGGAAGTCTAAATTTCCCATCGTAATTCGAGAATTCAGCCTCAAGTCTTAAAAACCATGTGGTTCCCCCTTCATCGCAATATGAGGCCCTTGCCAGCTAGAGTCTGAAGAGAAGTCCCACGTTCTATCTTAAAGTTCGAAATGCTACTTGGCACCCTTGATGCGACCCCAAAGTTCCCCAACATACCGGTCTCACTCCAGGGGAACACCGAAGTTCCCGGTGTCTCCAGGGAAGACCCATGTTCCGCCCTGAAGGGCGAAAATGTACTCGACACCCTTGATGCGACCGCAAAAGTTCCCCGACACGCTGGGTTCCCTCGAGGGGAACACCGAGGGTCCCGGCACCACTTCATCTGAGCCCCTTCTCCCCTCCTGATCGCGACAGGAGAGTCGATTCCCTTGCTTTGTCTGGAAGGGGTTCCCGGCCTTCCTGGCGCACCTCAGGATGAGGCCGGTCTCAGGAGGAAATTCGAGACTAGCCACGTGTGAGGTGCCACGTGCCGAACGACTCCGATTTTCCGGTCCGTTCTTGATAAGAACCCGATGCCCGGACACCTCTTCGAAGGCAACCCTGTGGGTGAAGGCACAACACGAAGGGGCACTGACACCCCCGTGCATCATCCGGAAAAGCCCGCAGGGTCTACACACAGCTCGACAAGGGGCCTGAGACTCCCGGAACAACTCGAGAGGCAACCAGAATTCCATTCCTCAGACAAGACGAGGCATGACTCTCCTGTCCCAACACAGCAGAGACCGTGCAGTCGGAGTCCGAAACCGAGAGGAAGCCTGAGGTTCCTGCCACCCCTCGAGATGAGGCCCTCTTTCATTGCACCGAACCCAGCAGAGTCCCGAGAGGCCCTGACAACTACACAGCATCCCTCACCTCTCAGAGGCATCCTGGGAAGTTCCCTAAGGTCCCCTGCAGAAGTCGAGGGAAACGAGGGTTTCCCGCCGCAACCCGAGAAAGACCTCGAGAGTCCTTCTTCAACGACTCTTGAGGACCTAGCCGTTTCCCATGACTCGAGAGTGAGGACCAGCTCCCCCTCGCCATGCGCATGGAGACCTGACTTCCCTGGCGCCGCACGAGAGGCTCCCTGAGGTCCTCGTCGTGCCTCGTGAGAAAACCCCCATGGGCGCAGCAGCCTGAGGAAACCCATGAGACGCCCCCGTCATCGCGAGATGAGGGCCTTCTTTTCCTGCCTGGCCTGGAGAGCAATCCCGAGTCCTCTCTCCAAACTGAAGAGGAGGCTCGACACCCTTGAGTCCACTCAGTGGGCTCCAAGAGATCCGTGTCGCGACTTGAGAGGAAAGCGGAGTCCTTTGCTTCCCCTCCAGGCGAGTCCTGACCCCCCGGGGGAGTCTGGAATGGAAAACCGTGATCCCTGTCTTCCCTTGAGAGGAATATTAGGTCCTGGACACACGCCTCAATGAGGTCTCTTTGGCCCTGTAGTGACTCGAGCAGAACCCCCAGCTTTCCATCGCAACTCGAATTGAAGATTGGGCTTCCCAGGGCCAACCCAAGAGGAAGCCTGAAATTCCTGTCGTTTTTGAGAATCCCGATGCAACTCGAGAAAAACGACGTGGTTCCAACGTCTTCACAGGATGAGGCCCTTGCCCGCTACAGCGTCTCCAGGGAAGTCCCATGTTCCGTCCTGAAGTGGGAAACGGTACTTGACTCCCTTGATGCGACCCCTAAAGTTCCCTGAAACGCCGGGTTCCCTCGAGTGGAACACCTAGAGTCCCGGCCCCACTTCATCTGAGCCCCATCTCCCCTCCTGATCGCGACAGGAGAGTCGATTCCCCTTCTTTGTGTGGAAGGTGTTCCCGGCCTTCCCGGCGCACCTCAGGATGATGCTGGTCTCACGAGGAAATTCCAGATGAGCCACGTGGGTGGTGCCACATGTCGAACGACCCCGATTTCCCGGTCCGCTCTTGAAATGAACCTGATGCCCGGACACCTCTTTGAAGGCAACCCTGTGGGGGAAGGCACCAAATCAAGGGGCAATGACACTCCCGTGCATCTTCTGGAAACACCCGCAGGTTCCACACACAGCTCGACAAGGGGCCTGAGACCCACTAAACGACTCGAGAGTCAAGCAGAGTTCCATTACTCAGACAAGACGAGGCCTGACTCTCCTGTCCCAACCCTGCAGGGACCCTGCGGTCAGAGTCAGAAATGGAGAGGAAACCTGAGGTTCCTGCCTCCAATCGAGATGAGGCCCTCTTTCATTTCGTCAAACCTAGTGGAGTCCCGAGAGGCCCCTCTAACTCCTCAGTATCCCTCACCTCTCAGAGGCACCTGGGAATTTCCCTAAGGTCCCCGGTAGAGGTCGAGGGAAACGAGTGTTTCCCGCCCCAACCCAAAAAAGACCTCGAGAGTCCTTCTTAAATGCGTCTGGAGGCCCTAGTCCCTCCCATGACTCCAGAGCAATGACACGATCTGCCTGGCCACACGCATGGAGGCCTGACTTCTCTGGCGCCGCACGAGAGGCTCCCTGAGCTCCCCATCATATCTCGTGAGAAACCCCACACTGGCGCCGCAGCTCGAGAAAACCCATGAGACGCTCCCGTCATCACGAGAGGAGGGCCATCTTTTACTGAATGGTATGCAGATCAAGCGTGAACCTTCTGTCCAAGCTACACAGGACGCTTGACTCCCTTTAGGCCACTCATTGGGCTCCAAGAGTTACACGTCGCGACTCTAGAGGATAGTGGAGTCCTTTGCTTCCACTCGAGACGAGGCGTGACCCACCGGGTGAGACTGGAATGCGACCCCGATATCCCTGTTGCCCTTGGAGAGCAATACTACGTCCTGGACCCAAGCCTAGATGAGGACTCTTTGCCCTGAAGTGACTCGAGAGCAACCCACAGCTCTCTCTGAGAAGTTGAATGGAAGATTGGACTTCCTGGGCCAACACAAGAGGAAGCCTGAATTCCCCGTCGTAACTCGAGAATCCCGCCGCAACTCGAGAAAACCACGTGTTTCCCTCGTCATCGCTATATGAGGCCCTTGCCCGCTAGATCATCTCCAGAGAATTCCCACGTTCCGTCTTGAAGTGCGAAACTGTACTTGGCACCCTTGATGCGACCTCAAAAGTGCCGTGACATACCGGTCTCACTCGAGGGGACCACCGAGGTTCCCGGCACCACTTCATCTGAGCCCCTTCTCCCCTTCTGATCGCGACCGGTGGGTCGATTCCCCTGCTTTGTCTGCAAGGGTTCCCTACCTTCCCGGCGAATCTCAGGATAAGGCTGGTCTCCTGAGGAAATTCGAGACGTAGCCTCGTGGGTGGTACCACATGCTGAAAGACCCCAATTTTCCGGTACGCTCTTGAAAAAAACCCGATGCCCGGAAACCTCTTTGAAGGCAACCCTGTGGATGAAGGCACAACACGAAGGGGCACTGACACCCCCGTGCATCGTCCGGAAAAACCCGCAGGTTCCACACACAGCTCAACAAGTGGCCTGTCACTCCGTGAACAACTCGAAAGGCAAGGGGAAATCCATTCCTCCACAGAAGACGAGGCGTGACTCTCTTGTCCGTACTCGGCAGGTACTCTGCGACCCGAGTCAGAAATGGAGAGGACCCCTGAGGTTCCTGCCTCCATTCGAGATGAGGCCCTCTTCGATTGCACCAAACCCAGTTGAGTAACGAAAGGCCCCTCCCAAATCCACAGTGTCCCTGACTTCTCAGAGGCACCCTGAGAAGTTACCTGAGGTCACCGACACAAGTCGAGGGAACCCAGGGTTCCCTGCCGCAACCCGAGAAAGACCTCGAGAGTCCTTCTTCAATGCGTCTTGAGGCCCGATTCGCCTACTATGACTCGAGAGAAATCACGCACTCCCCTTCACCACACGCACGGAGACCTGACGTCCCTAGCACCACACGAGAGGCTCTCTGAGCTCCCCGTCATACCTCGTGAGAAATCTGATACTGGCGCCGCAGCTGGAGAAAACCCACGAGACGCCCCCGTCATTGCGAAATGAGGGCCTTTTTTCCTGCATGGCCAGGAAAACAATCCCGAGTCATCTCTCCAAACTCCATAGGAGGCTTCACTCCCTTTACGCCACACAGTGGGCTCCAAGAGATACCCGTCGCGACTCGACAGGAGAGCGGAGTCCTTTTTTTCCCCTCAAGACGAGGCCTGACTCTCCGGGTGAGTCGAGAATGCAACCCTGAGATCCCTGTCGGCCCAGTAGTGGAACACTAGGTCCTGGACACAAGCGTAGATGAGGTCTATTTTGCCCTGCAGTGACTGGAGAGCAATCCCCAGTTCTAACTTGCAACTCGAATGGAATACTGGATTTTCCTGACGCCACACAAGAGGCTCCCTGAAATCCCTGTGGTACTTCATGAGACACCCCACACTGGCGCCGCAGCTCGAGAAAACCCACGAGACGCCACCGTCATCTCGAGATGAGGGCCTTCTTTTCCTGCATGGCCTGGAGTCCAATCCCGAGTCCTCTCTCCAAACTCCACAGGAGGCTTGACTCCCTTTAGTACACACATTGGGCTCCAAGAGATACCCATCGCGACTCGAGATGAGAGCGGAATTCTTTGCTTACCCTCGAGGTGAGAACTGACTCCCTGGATGAGTCTGGAATGCAAACCCGAGATCCCTGTCGCCCCTGGAGAGCAATGTTAGATCCTGGACACAAGCCTAGATTAGGTCTCTTTTGCCCTGCAGTGACTCTAGCGCAATCCCCAGCTCCCCCTCGCAACCCGAATGGAAGATTGGATTTCAAGGCCAACAAGAGGAAGCCTAAATTCCCGGTCATAACTCGAGAATCCCGCCGCAACTCGAGCAAAACCACGTGGTTCTCCCGTCATCGCAAGATGAGGCCCTTGCCCGCTACAGCGTTTCAAAAGATGTCCCAGGTTCCGTCTTGAAATGCGAAACGGTACTTGGCACCCTTGATGCGACCCCAAAAGTCCCCCAACACGCCGGTCTCACTCAAGGGGAACACCGAGGTTCCCGGCACCACTTCATTTAAGCCCCTTCTCCCCTCCTGATCGTGACCGGTGGGTCGATTCCCCTGCTTTGTCTGCAAGGGGGCCCGACCTTCCCTGCACAACTCAGGATGAGGCCGGTCTCATGGGGAAATTCGATACGTAGCTTTGTGGGTGATGCCACTTGCCGAAAGACTCCAATTTCCCGGTCCGCTCTTGATAAGAATCCGATGCTCGGACACCTCTTGGAAGGCAGCCTTGAGTATGAAGGTACAACACGAAGGGGCATTAACACACCTGTGCATCATCCGGAAAAACGGGCAGGTTACACACACAGCTCGACAAGTGGCCTGTCACCTCGAGAACAACTCGAGAGGCAAGAGGAGTCCCATCCTCCAGAAAAGACGAGGCCTGACTCTCCTGTACCAACATGCAGGGACCTTGCGATCTGAGTCCGAAATGGAGAGGAACACTGAGGTTCCTGCTTCAACTCGAGATGAGTCCCTCTTACATTCCACCAAATGCAGAGGAGTCTCGAGAGGCCCCTCCAAACTGCACAGTATCCCTGACTTCTCAGAGGCACTCTGAGAAGCTCCCTGAGGTCGCAGGCACAAGTCAAGGGAACCCTGGGTTTTATGCAGTGACCCGAGAAAGACCTCGAGAGTCCTTCTTCAACCCGTCTTGAGGCCCGATTACCCTACCATGACTCGAGAGCAATGACGAACTCCCCCTAGCCATCTCATGGGGACCTGACTTCCCTGGCGCCACACGAGAGGCTTCCTGAGCTCCCTCTCATACCTCGTCAGAAACCCGGCACTAGCGCGGCAGTCTAGAAAACCCACAAGACGCCGCCGTCATCGCGAGATGAGGGCCTTCTTTTCCTGCATGGCCTGGAGAGGAATCCCGAGTCCTCTATCCAAACAGCACAGGAGGCTTGACTCCCTTTAGGGCACACAGTGGGCTCCAAGAGATACCCATCGGGACTCAAAAGGACAGCGGAGTTCTTTGCTTCCCCTCGAGACGAGGCCTGATTCCCCGGGTGAGTCTGGTATGCAAGCCCGAGATCCCTGTCGCCCCTAGGGATGAACATTAAGTCCTGGACACAAGCCTAGATGAGGTCTATTTTGCCCTGCAGTGACTCGAGGGCAATCCCCAGCTCTCCCTTGAAACTCGAAAGGAAGATAGGACTTCCCTGGGCCAACACATGAGGAAGACTGTATTCCCCGTCGAAACTCGAGAATCCCGCCACAACTCGAGAAACGCTACGTGGTTCCCCCGTCATCGCAATATGAGGACCTTGCCCCCTACAGCGTCTCAAGAGAAGTCCCACGTTCCGTCTTGAAGTGCGAAACGGTATTGGCCCCCTTGATGCGACCTCAAAAGTTCCTCGACACACTGGTCTGACTCGAGGAGAACACCGAGGTTCCCGGCACCACTACATCTGGGCCCCTTCTCCCCTCCTGATCGCGACAGGAGGGTCGATTCCCCTGTTTTGTCTTGAAGGGGTTCCCGCCTTTCCCGGTGCATCTCAGGATGAGGCCGGTCTCACGAGGATATTCGAGACATAGCCTCGTGGATGGTGACACATGCCGAAAGACCCCGATTTCCCGGTTCGCTCTTGATAAGATCCCAATGCCCGGACACCTCTTTGAAGATAACCCTTTTGATGAAGGCACAACACGAAGGGGCACTGACACCCCCGGGTATCGTCCGGAGAAAACCGGCAGGTACCACACACAGCTCGAGAAGTGACCTGTCACCCCGTGAACAACTGGAGAGGCAAGCAGAGTTCCATTCCTCCACACAAGACGAGGCCTGACTCTCCTGTTCGAACTCTGCAGCGAAACTGCGATCCGAGTCAGATCTGGCCCAGGGGAAGTCAGGAGAGGAAACATGAGTTTCCTGCCTCCACTCGAGATGAGGCCCTCTTCCATTGCACCGAACCCAGTGGAGTCCCGAGAGACCCCTCCCAACTGCACAGTATCCCTGACTTCTCAGAGGCACCCTTAGACCTTCCTGAGATCACCGGCACAAGTCGAGGGAACCAAGGGTTTCCTGCCCCAACCCGTAAAAGACCTCGAGAGTCCTTCTTCAACACGTCTTGAGGTGCGATTCCCCTACCATGACTCGAGAGCAATGACGCGCTCCCCCTAGCCACGCGCATAGAAACCTGACTTCCCTGGCGCCACAGGAGAGGCTCCCTGAGCTCCCCATTATACCTCGTGAGCAACACCACACTGGAGCCGCAGCTCGAGAATACCCACGAGACGCCCCAGTCCTCACGAGATGAGGGTCTTTTGCTGTATGGCCTGGAGAGCAATCCTGAGTCCTCTCTCCAAACTCCACAGGAGGCTTGACTCATTTTAGGCCACACAGTGAGCTCCAAGATATACCCGTCGCGACTTGACAGGAGAGCGGTGTCCTTGGCTTCCCCTCGAGACGAGGGCTGATTCCCCGGGTGAGTCGAGAATGCAATGCCGAGATCTCTGTCGCCCCAGAAGAGGAACATTAGGTCCTGGACACAAGCCTAGATGAGGTCTATTTGGCCCTGCAGTGTCTCGAGAGCAATCCCCAGTTCTAACTCGCAATTCGAATGAAAACTGGACTTCCCTGGGCCAGTTGAACAGGAAGCCTGAATTCCCCATCGTAACTCGAGAATCCCGCCGCAACTCAAGAAAAACCACGTGGTTCCCCCATCATCGAAAGATGAGGCCCTTGCCCGCTACAGCGTCTCAAGAGAAGTCCCACGTTCCGTATTGAAGAGCGAAAAGTTACTTGGAACCCTTGATGCGACCCCAAAAGTTCCCCGACATACCAGTCTCACTTGAGGAGAACACCGAGGTTCCCGGCACCACTTCATCTGAGACTCTTCTCCCCTCTTGATCGCGACAGGAGGTTCGATTCCTCTGCTTTGTCTGGAAGGCATTCCCGACCTTCCTGGCGCACATCAAGATGAGGCCAGTCTCACGAGGAAATTTGAGACATAGCCTCGTGGGTGGTGCGGCATGCCAAAAGACCCCGATTCCCTGGTCCGCTCTTGATAAGAACCCGATGGCAGAACCCAACTCGAAGGCAATCCTGTGGATCAAGGCACAACACGAAGGGGCAGTGACACCCCGGTGCATCGTCCAGAAAAACCCGCAAGTTCCACATACAAATCGACAAGTGGCCTGTCACCCCATGAACAACGCGAGAGTCAAGCGGAGTTCCATTCCTCCACACAAGACGAGGCCTGACTCTCCTGTCCCAACTCTGCAGGGACTCTGGGATCCGAGTCAGATCCGGCGCATTCGAAGCCAGGAGAGGAACCCTGAGGTTCCTGCCTCAACTTGTCATGAGGCCCTCTTCCATTGCACCAAACCCAGTGCAGTTCCGAGAGGCCCCTCCCAATTCCACAGTGACCCTGACTTCTCAGAGGCACGCTGAGAAGCTTCCTGAGGTCACTGGCACAAGTGGATGGAACCCAGGGTTTCCTACTTCAACCCAGGAAAGACCTCGAGAGTCCTTCTTTAACACGTCTTCAGGCCCAATTCCCCTACCATGACTCGAGAACAATGACGGGCTCCCTCTCACCACGTGCATAGAGACCTGACTGCCCTGGCACCACGTGAGAGGCTCACTGAGCTCCCAGTCTTACTTCGTGAGAAACCCCACACTAGCGCCACAGCTCGAGAAAACCTACGAGACGCCCCAGTCATCGGGAGATGAGGGCCTTCATTTCATGCATTCCCTGGAGAGCAATCCCGTGTCTTCCCTCCAAGCACCAGAGGAGGTTTGACTCCCTTTAAGCCACTCAGTGGGCTCCAAGACATACCCGTCCGACTCGAGAGGAGAGCAGAGTCCTTTGCTTCCCCTCGAGACGAGGCCTGACTCCAAGGTGAGTCTGGAATGCAACCCCGAGATTTCTGTCGAGCCTTGACATGAACATTAGGTCCTGCACACAAGCCTTGGTGGGGTCTCTTTTGCCTTCAGTGACTAGAGCGCACCTCCAGATCTTCCTCGAATCTCAAATGGAAGATAAGACTTTTGTGGGCCAACACAAGAGGAAGCATGAATTCCCTGTGGTAACTCAAATATCCCACCGCAACTCGAGAAAAACCAAGTGGTTCCGCAGTCATTCCAAGATGAGGCCCATGCCCGCTGGAGCACCCCAAGAGAAGTCCAACGTTCCATTTTGAAGAGCGAAACGGTACTTGGAACGCTTTATGCGACCCCAAAAGTTACCCGACATACCTGTCTCACTTGAGGGAAACACCGAGGTTCCCAGCAGCACTTCATCTGAGCCACTTCTCCCTTCCTGAACGCCACAGGAGGGTCGATTCCTCTGCTTTGTCTGGAAGAGTTTCATGACCTTCGCGGCACACTTCAGGATGAGGCCGGTTTCATGAGGAAATTCGAGACAACCCACGTGGGTGGTGCCAAATGCTGAACGACCCCGATATCCCGGTCCGCTCTTCATAAGAACCCGAGGCCCGGACCCCTCTTCGAAGGCAACCCTGGGGGGGGAGGCACAACACGAAGGGGCACTGCCACCCCCGTGCATCGTCCGCAAAGACCCCCGGGTTCCACACACAGCTCGACGAGGGGCCTGAGACCCCCTGAGCAACTCGAGAGGCCAGCGGGGTTCCCTTCCTCAGACAAGACGAGGCCTGACTCTCCTGTCCCAACTCTGCAGGGACCCTGCGGTCGGAGTCCGAAACGGAGGGGAAGCCTGAGGTTCCTGCCTCCCCTCGAGGTGAGGCCCTCTTCCGTTTCGCCAGACACAGCGGAGTCCCGAGGGGCCCCGCCACCTCCACAGGATCCCTCGCCTCTCAGAGGCACCCTGGGAAGTTCCCTAAGGTCCCCGGCAGAAGGCGAGGGACACGAGGGTTTCCCGCCGCCCCCCGAGAAAGACCTCGAGAGTCCTTCTTCAACGCGTCTCGAGGCCCTAGTCCCCTCCCGTGACTCGAGAGCCAGGACGCGCTCCCCCTCGCCACGCGCATGGAGACCTGACTTCCCTGGCGCCGCACGAGAGGCTCCCTGAGATCCTCGTCGTGCCTCGGGAGAAAACCCCCACGGGCGCCGCAGCTCGAGGAAACCCCTGAGACGCCCCCGTCCTCGCGAGCTGAGGGCCTTCTTTTCCTGCATGGCCTGGAGAGCAATCCCGGGTCCTCTCTCCAAACGGAAGAGGAGGCTGGACTCCCTTGAGGCCGCTCAGGGGGCTCCAAGAGACCCGCGTCGCGACTCGAGAGGAGAGCGGAGTCCTTGGCTTCCCCACGAGACGAGGCCTGACTCCCCGGGGGAGCCTGGAATGCAACCCCGAGATCCCTGCCTTCCCTGGAGAGGAATAGTAGGTCCCGGACACACGCCTAGGTGAGGTCTCTTCGGCCCTGCAGTGACTCGAGCGCAACCCCCAGCTTTCCCTCGCAACCCGAGGGGAAGATTGGGCTTCCCAGGGCCAACCCAAGGGGAAGGCTGAGATCCCCGTCGTAACTCGAGAATCCCGCCGCAACTCGAGAAAAACCACGTGGTTCCCACCTCTTGGCAAGATGAGGCCCTTGCCCGCCACGGCGTCTCAAGGGAAGTCCCCTGTTCCGCCCTGAAGGGCGAAACGGTCCCTGACAGCCTTCCTGCGACCCCCAAAAGTCCCCCGACACGCCGGGTTCACTCGAGGGGAACACCGAGGGTCCCGGCACCGCTTCCTCTGAGCCCCTTCTCCCCTCCTGATCGCGACAGGAGAGGCGATTCCCCTGCGTGGTCTGGAAGGGGTTCGCGGCCTTCACGGCGCACCTCAGGATGAGGCCGGTCTCACGAGGAAATTCGAGACGAGCCACGTTGGTGGGGCCACATGCCGAACGCCCCCGATTCCCCGGTCCGCCCTTGAGAAGGACCCGAGGCCCGGACCCCTCTTCGAAGGCAACCCTGGGGGGGAAGGCACAAAACGAAGGGGCACTGCCACCCCCGTGCATCGTCCGCAAAGACCCGCGGGTTCCACATACTGCTCGACGAGGGGCCTGAGACCCCCTGAGCAACTCGAGAGGCCAGCGGGGTTCCCTTCCTCAGACAAGACGAGGCCTGACTCTCCTGTCCCAACTCTGCAGGCACCCTGCGTTCGGAGTCCGAAACGGAGGGGAAGCCTGAGGTTCCTGCCTCCCCTCGAGGTGAGGCCCTCTTCCGTTGCGCCAGACCCAGCGGAGTCCCGAGGGGCCCCGCCACCTCCACAGGATCACTCGCCTCTCAGAGGCACCCTGGCAAGTTCCCTAAGGTCCCCGGCAGAAGGCGAGGGACACGAGGGTTTCCCGCTGCCCCCCGAGAAAGACCTCGAGAGTCCTTCTTCAACGCGTCTCGAGGCCCTAGTCCCCTCCCGTGACTCGAGAGCCAGGACGCGCTCCCCCTCGCCACGCGCATGGAGACCTGACTTCCCTGGCGCCGCACGAGAGGCTCCCTGAGATCCTCGTCGTGCCTCGGGAGAAAACCCCCACGGGCGCCGCAGCTCGAGGAAACCCTTGAGACGCCCCCGTCCTCGCGAGCTGAGGGCCTTCTTTTCCTGCATGGCCTGGAGAGCAATCCCGGGTCCTCTCTCCAAACGGAAGAGGAGGCTGGACTCCCTTGAGGCCGCTCAGGGGGCTCCAAGAGACCCGCGTCGCGACTCGAGAGGAGAGCGGAGTCCTTGGCTTCCCCTCGAGACGAGGCCTGACTCCCCGGGGGAGCCTGGAATGCAACCCCGAGATCCCTGCCTTCCCTGGAGAGGAATAGTAGGTCCCGGACACACGCCTATGTGAGGTCTCTTCGGCCCTGCAGTGACTCGAGCGCGACCCCCAGCTTTCCCTCGCAACCCGAGGGGAAGTTTGGGCTTCCCAGGGCCAACCCAAGGGGAAGGCTGAGATCTGCGTCGTAACTCGAGAATCCAGCCGCAACTCGAGAAAAACCACGTGGTTTCCACCTCTTGGCAAGATGAGGCCCTTGCTCACCACGGCGTCTCAAGGGAAGTCCCCTGTTCCGCCCTGAAGGGCGAAACGGTCCCTGACAGCCTTCCTGCGACCCCCAAAAGTCCCCCGACACGCCGGGTTCCCTCGAGGGGAACACCGAGGGTCCCGGCACCGCTTCCTCTGAGCCCCTTCTCCCCTCCTGATCGCGACAGGAGAGGCGATTCCCCTGCGTGGTCTGGAAGGGGTTCCCGGCCTTCCCGGCGCACCTCAGGATGAGGCCGGTCTCACGAGGAAATTCGAGACGAGCCACGTGGGTGGGGCCACATGCCGAACGCCCCCGATTCCCCGGTCCGCCCTTGAGAAGGACCCGAGGCCCGGACCCCTCTTCGAAGGCAACCCTGGGGGGGAAGGCACAACACGAAGGGGCACTGCCACCCCCGTGCATCGTCCGCAAAGACCCGCGGGTTCCACACACAGCTCGATGAGGGGCCTGAGACCCCCTGAGCAACTCGAGAGGCCAGCGGGGTTCCCTTCCTCAGACAAGACGAGGCCTGACTCTCCTGTCCCAACTCTGCAAGGACCCTGCGGTCGGAGTCCGAAACGGAGGGGAAGCCTGAGGTTCCTGCCTCCCCTCGAGGTGAGGCCCTCTTCCGTTGCGCCAGACACAGCGGAGTCCCGAGGGGCCCCGCCACCTCCACAGGATCCCTCGCCTTTCAGAGGCACCCTGGCAAGTTCCCTAAGGTCCCCCGCAGAAGGCGAGGGACACGAGGGTTTCCCGCCGCCCCCCGAGAAAGACCTCGAGAGTCCTTCTTCAACGCGTCTCGAGGCCCTAGTCCCCTCCCGTGACTCGAGAGCCAGGACGCGCTCCCCCTCGCCACGCGCATGGAGACCTGACTTCCCTGGCGCCGCACGAGAGGCTGCCTGAGATCCTCGTCGTGCCTCGGGAGAAAACCCCCACGGGCGCCGCAGCTCGAGGAAACCCCTGAGACGCCCCCGTCCTCGCGAGCTGAGGGCCTTCTTTTCCTGCATGGCCTGGAGAGCAATCCCGGGTCCTCTCTCCAAACGGAAGAGGAGGCTGGACTCCCTTGAGGCCGCTCACGGGGCTCCAAGAGACCCGCGTCGCGACTCGAGAGGAGAGCGGAGTCCTTGGCATCCCCTCGAGACGAGGCCTGACTCCCCGGGGGAGCCTGGAATGCAACCCCGAGATCCCTGCCTTCCCTGGAGAGGAAAATTAGGTCCCGGACACACGCCTAGGTGAGGTCTCTTCGGCCCTGCAGTGACTCGAGCGCGACCCCCAGCTTTCCCTCGCAACCCGAGGGGAAGATTGGGCTTCCCAGGGCCAACCCAAGGGGAAGGCTGAGATCCCCGTCGTAACTCGAGAATCCCGCCGCAACTCGAGAAAAACCACGTGGTTCCCACCTCTTGGCAAGAGGAGGCCCTTGCCCGCCACGGCGTCTCAAGGGAAGTCCCCTGTTCCGCCCTGAAGGGCGAAACGGTCCCTGACAGCCTTC
This sequence comes from Bubalus kerabau, assembly GCF_029407905.1. Taxonomy (NCBI): domain Eukaryota; kingdom Metazoa; phylum Chordata; class Mammalia; order Artiodactyla; family Bovidae; genus Bubalus; species Bubalus kerabau. The sequence goes on along the minus strand of NW_026577886.1, from coordinate 1,342,215 downwards.
CCGCGTCCCCCAAAAGTCCCCCGACACGCCGGGTTCCCTCGAGAGGAACACCGATGGTCCCAGCACCGCTTCCTCTGAGCCCCTTCTCCCCTCCTGATCGCGACAGGAGAGGCGATTCCCCTGCGTGGTCTGGAAGGGGTTCCCGGTCTTTCCAGCGCACCTCAGGATGAGGCCGGTCTCACGAGGAAATTCGAGACGAGCCACGTGGGTGGGGCCACATGCCGAACGCCCCCGATTCCCCGGTCCACCCTTGAGAAGGACCCGAGGCCCGGACCCCTCTTCGAAGGCAACCCTGTGGGGGAAGGCACAACACGAAGGGGCACTGCCACCCCCGTGCATCGTCCGCAAAGACCCGCGGGTTCCACACACAGCTCGACGAGGGGCCTGAGACCCCCTGAGCAACTCGAGAGGCCAGCGGGTTTCCCTTCCTCAGACAAGACGAGGCCTGACTCTCCTGTCCCAACTCTGCAGGGACCCTGCGGTCGGAGTCCGAAACGGAGAGGAAGCCTGAGGTTCCTGCCTCCCCTCGAGGTGAGGCCCTCTTCCGTTGCGCCAGACCCAGCGGAGTCCCGAGGGTCCCCGCCACCTCCACAGGATCCCTCGCCTCTCAGAGGCACCCTGGCAAGTTCCCTAAGGTCCCCGGCAGAAGGCGAGGGACACGAAGGTTTCCCGCCGCCCCCCAAGAAAGACCTCGAGAGTCCTTCTTCAACGCGTCTCGAGGCCCTAGTCCCCTCCCGTGACTCGAGAGCCAGGACGCGCTCCCCCTCGCCACGCGCATGGAGACCTGACTTCCCTGGCGCCGCACGAGAGGCTCCCTGAGATCCTCGTCGTGCCTCGGGAGAAAACCCCCACGGGCGCCGCAGCTCGAGGAAACCCCTGAGACGCCCCCGTCCTCGCGAGCTGAGTGCCTTCTTTTCCTGCATGGCCTGGAGAGCAATCCCGGGTCCTCTCTCCAAACGGAAGAGGAGGCTGGACTCCCTTGAGGCCGCTCAGGGGGCTCCAAGAGACCCGCGTCGCGACTCGAGAGGAGAGCGGAGTCCTTGGCTTCCCCTCGAGACGAGGCCTGACTCCCCGGGGGAGCCTGGAATGCAACCCCGAGATCCCTGCCTTCCCTGGAGAGGAATATTAGGTCCCGGACACACGCCTAGGTGAGGTCTCTTCGGCCCTGCGGTGACTCGAGCGCGACCCCCAGCTTTCCCTCGCAACCCGAGGGGAAGATTGGGCTTCCCAGGGCCAACCCAAGGGGAAGGCTGAGATCCCCGTCGTAACTCGAGAATCCCGCCGCAACTCGAGAAAAACCACGTGGTTCCCACCTCTTGGCAAGATGAGGCCCTTGCCCGCCACGGCATCTCAAGGGAAGTCCCCTGTTCCGCCCTGAAGGGCGAAACGGTCCCTGACAGCCTTCCTGCGACCCCCAAAAGTCCCCCGACAAGCCGGGTTCCCTCGAGGGGAACACCGAGGGTCCCGGCACCGCTTCCTCTGAGCCCCTTCTCCCCTCCTGATCGCGACAGGAGAGGCGATTCCCCTGCGTGGTCTGGAAGGGGTTCCCGGCCTTCCCGGCGCACCTCAGGAGGAGGCCGGTCTCACGAGGAAATTCGAGACGAGCCACGTGGGTGGGGCCACATGCCGAACGCCCCCGATTCCCCGGTCCGCCCTTGAGAAGGACCCGAGGCCCGGACCCCTCTTCGAAGGCAACCCTGTGGGGGAAGGCACAACACGAAGGGGCACTGCCACCCCCGTGCATCGTCCGCAAAGACCCGCGGGTTCCACACACAGCTCGACGAGGGGCCTGAGACCCCCTGACCAACTCGAGAGGCCAGCGGGGTTCCCTTCCTCAGACAAGACGAGGCCTGACTCTCCTGTCCCAACTCTGCAGGGACCCTGCGGTCGGAGTCCGAAACGGAGAGGAAGCCTGAGGTTCCTGCCTCCCCTCGAGGTGAGGCCCTCTTCGGTTGCGCCAGACCCAGCGGAGTCCCGAGGGGCCCCGCCACCTCCACAGGATCCCTCGCCTCTCAGAGGCACCCTGGGAAGTTCCCTAGGTCCCCGGCAGAAGGCGAGGGAAACGAGGGTTTCCCGCCGCCCCCCGAGAAAGACCTCGAGAGACCTTCTTCAACGCGTCTCGAGGCCCTAGTCCCCTCCCGTGACTCGAGAGCCAGGACGCGCTCCCCCTCGCCACGCGCATGGAGACCTGACTTCCCTGGTGCCGCAAGAGAGGCTCCCTGAGATCCTCGTCGTGCCTCGGGAGAAAACCCCCACGGGCGCCGCAGCTCGAGGAAACCCCTGAGACGCCCCCGTCCTCGCGAGCTGAGGGCCTTCTTTTCCTGCATGGCCTGGAGAGCAATCCCGGGTCCTCTCTCCAAACGGAAGAGGAGGCTGGACTCCCTTGAGGCCGCTCAGGGGGCTCCAAGAGACCCGCGTCGCGACTCGAGAGGAGAGCGGAGTCCTTGGCTTCCCCTCGAGACGAGGCCTGACTCCCCTGGGGAGCCTGGAATGCAACCCCGAGATCCCTGCCTTCCCTGGAAAGGAATATTAGGTCCCGGACACACGCCTAGGTGAGGTCTCTTCGGCCCTGCAGTGACTCGAGCGCAACACCCAGCTTTCCCTCCCAACCCGAGGGGAAGTTTGGGCTTCCCAGGGCCAACCCAAGGGGAAGGCTGAGATCCCCGTCGTATCTCGAGAATCCCGCCTCAACTCGAGAAAAACCACGTGGTTCCCACCTCTTGGCAAGATGAGGCCCTTGCCCGCCACGGCGTCTCAAGGGAAGTCCCCTGTTCCACCCTGAAGGGCGAAACGGTCCCTGACAGCCTTCCTGCGACCCCCAAAAGTCCCCCGACACGCCGGGTTCCCTCGAGGGGAACACCGAGGGTCCCGGCACCGCTTCCTCTGAGCCCCTTCTCCCCTCCTGATCGCGACAGGAGAGGCGATTCCCCTGCGTGGTCTGGAAGGGGTTCCCGGCCTTCCCGGCGCACCTCAGGATGAGGCCGGTCTCACGAGGAAATTCGAGACGAGCCACGTGGGTGGGGCCACATGCCGAACACCCCCGATTCCCCGGTCCGTCCTTGAGAAGGACCCGAGGCCCGGACCCCTCTTCGAAGGCAACCCTGTGGGTGAAGGCACAACGAGAAGGGACACTGCCACCCCCGTGCATCGTCCGCAAAGCCCCCGGGTTCCACACACAGCTCGACGAGGGGCCTGAGACCCCCTGAGCAACTCGAGAGGCCAGCGGGGTTCCCTTACTCAGACAAGACGAGGCCTGACTCTCCTGTCCCAACTCTGCAGGGACCCTGCGGTCGGAGTCCGAAACGGAGAGGAAGCCTGAGGTTCCTGCCTCCCCTCGAGGTGAGGCCCTCTTCGGTTGCGCCAGACCCAGCGGAGTCCCGAGGGGCCCCGCCACCTCCACAGGATCCCTCGCCTCTCAGAGGCACCCTGGGAAGTTCCCTAGGTCCCCGGCAGAAGGCGAGGGAAACGAGGGTTTCCCGCCGCCCCCCGAGAAAGACCTCGAGAGACCTTCTTCAACGCGTCTCGAGGCCCTAGTCCCCTCCCGTGACTCGAGAGCCAGGACGCGCTCCCCCTCGCCACGCGCATGGAGACCTGACTTCCCTGGTGCCGCAAGAGAGGCTCCCTGAGATCCTCGTCGTGCCTCGGGAGAAAACCCCCACGGGCGCCGCAGCTCGAGGAAACCCCTGAGACGCCCCCGTCCTCGCGAGCTGAGGGCCTTCTTTTCCTGCATGGCCTGGAGAGCAATCCCGGGTCCTCTCTCCAAATGGAAGAGGAGGCTGGACTCCCTTGAGGCCGCTCAGGGGGCTCCAAGAGACCCGCGTCACGACTCGAGAGGAGAGCGCAGTCCTTGGCTTCCCCTCGAGACGAGGCCTGATGCCGGGAGCCGGCATATTGCATATTGAGTGAGGATCTGTAATAGCTCAACTGGAATTCTATCACTGCCTGGAGCCAGCGTGAGGCACTCCGCCCATGACAAAGGTCATGAGGAAGGAGGCTCGGCATACGCAAAGGCGGGATCGAGCCTCAGGAGTCCCCCTGGAAATTCTCGAGCATCTACCCCCAAAACCAGAATCTGCCTACTTTCTGCTTTGTGCTTTCACCTACACCTCTGACTTTACGGGGGGCTGTCTCCCACTACCTCTCTCTGAAAAAAGAGTTAGCTTACAGCTCCAGTTAATAATCCCTGGGCGTGACAAGAGTGTTTTAATCTACAAACTCCTCTGAAGGTTCTCTAGCCTGCCTGACAGGCTTGTCCGGTCACATGTGATTGCTCACAGCCTCCCAACCATGAGAGGCACAAGATGCTTTAAACCTTCTAAAAACAGGTTCTTTAGAAAAGTTAGAAAATTATTAGTATAAGTGTAATGGGCTGATTAGAAATCATATTGGTGAAGGGTTTTTCATTTTTTGAGCCAATGTTTACTGCTAAGTCTCCACATCCCCTGCTCTTATACACATTAATGAATATATAGAAGACATAAGTATTAACCTTTGATATTAATCACGTTAGACCTTAGGCTAAGTAAATTCTTTCCTTAACTAAAACCCACTACACCCTCACCCTATAGGAATGTAACTTTATTTGGGTGGCGTCTGTTTTAAGAATAATCACCCCTGGAGAAATAAGTGTCCTGGTTGACTGACCGCTGTCACAAGGAGAGGGTCGTAAATTGTCAGCAGGCCCCCTGGCCAGAAGATGATGTAACACCCCTAAGACCTCTGTATACATTTGTATGAAGCACCTGACTTTGATAAAAGTCAGGACTGCTGACCCCGGGTGACTTTTGCATAACACCTCAGTGTATAAAAGTAGACCATGGAAAATAAAGAATTGGGATCAGTTCCTCGAAAGACTGGTCTCCCCATGTCTCTCTCTCTCTCACTCTGGTTGAGTCTCCATCTGGAGCGCGGAACCCACCATGCTTACTAATTATGCCTGGGCTTCTAAGATCCGACCGGGGAGGCCTCAGTGTCTCCTCTCCTTCAGGAGAATGGAAGGACGCCTGCGGCCTACGTAAGTGGTGCAAGCTTCTTGTCTTGAAGTTTTATTGGTCCCCCGCGTAAACCAAGCTACTCAGCCTCTTTTCTCCACTGAATTTTCCTCACTGAGCTATCCTTATTCTATTCCTTAATTAACGTTTAATTAAGCAGTTGTTCCCCGACCCTCGCCTAGCCGTCTCTCCTTCGAATACCCTGGATCAGCTGGGGCTGGACCCCGGCAGGTGGCGCCCGAGACAGGATATTCCAAGGTAAGCTCCCTGCAATTAGGGTCATCAGCTCTATTGCTCCCCCGTTCTCGGAACAACTGGGTCATCAGCCCTCTTGTTCCCCCACGGAGCAGTTTGGGTCATCAGCTCTACTGCTTCTCCCTCGGAACAGTTTTGGGCCATCAGCCCGCTGTTCCCCCCCCCGGGACAATCTGGGTCATCAGCCCAATTGTTCTTCCAGTGTTCGGGACGGCTAGGACCCCACTCAAGGGTGCCGCGGACCCCCCTGTATGATAGACAGGGCGAGAGGGGTGGGAAGTGTTGAAAGTGTTGAAGAGTTAGAGAGAAAAAACGGTTTCTAAAAAGGCTGACAAGAAAGGCCTGATCTTTTGATAGCTAAAAGCAAAATCTATTATACTTAATTTTCTGACATGGGTAACACTGAAACTAAGAATGGCAACTCTTTATACAAGTAATCTTGAAACTGTTAAAGAGGCTACTGTTAATTTAGATACTTGGGTGAAGGTAAAAAACCAACTAAAAACTTATCCTATAAATATGATTCAAAATGTTCTGAACCCTCGTCATGAGGCTGTGGGATAACCTATGGGAGAGGCTATAGCGGTGGATGGTAGTGGGTCTCCACCTTCTACGCAGATCATATTTTCTGCCATTGATGAGGAAAAGGAGGGAGACTGTGCTCTACCTCCCGAGGAGTGAGAGGGCTTACAGGACGCTGCGGCCGGGCGCCCTGGTGAGCCCCCTCTCCCTCTACACAAACCTTTAAAAATTTATCCAACAATTTCTGATTTAAGGCGACTACTCCACCTCCGCTTGCACCTCCCAGGGCCTAAGAATTCCCCAGTTTACATCCAAAGCCTCCCAGAGCATTGCCTAGGGTTGAAAAAGATTAAAAGTTTTCTTTTAAACAAAGTAGCTTTTAAAGAATACACAATATACAGAGCCTGCTCCTTGCAAAAAACCCCCTCAGGGGGGCCTCACCCAAGCAAAAAAAAAAAAAAGAGAAAAAGAAAAAAGTGAAAAAGAAAAAAGGAAAGAAAATAGAGAAAGATCTAAAGATAAAAAAAGAACTAAAGAGTGAAAAGGAGAGAGGAACGGAGAAATAAGGAATCAGGGAATGCAGCAAGATAGAAAAAGGAAAAAAGGAAGTTAGAAAAAGAGATACAGAGAGAAAGAGAGGGGGAGAGAGAGAAATAAAGTAAGAAGGAAAAAGGGGGAATGAAAGAGGGAAACAGGAAGGAAATGATAGAAAGTAAAAGAGAAGAGAAGAGGAAGGAAAAAAGATAGAGTGAGGGAAAGAAAACATGAGAAAGATTTAGAGAAGAAAGAAAAAAAAAATCAGCAGAGGAGAGAGGAGAGGACTTAGAGGACACTGTGGCCTGACGCCCTGGCGAGCTACCTCCCCCTCTGCGCAAACTTTAAAAAAAAACTTATCCACCACTTTCTGATTTGGGGCGATAGCCGCCGCCTCCGTTTGCGCCTTCCAGGGCCCAAGAGTTCCCCACTTTGCCCCCAAAGCCTCTCAAAGTGTTGCCTAAGCCTGAAAAAGATAAAAAGTTTTTTAAACAGTGGAGCTTTTAAAACAGACTGCATGCACAATATGCAAAGGTGCTCCTTGGAGAAAACCCCCTCAGGGGGGTCTCACCCAGGCTAAGAGAAAAGCAGAAAGGTAAGGGGATTTAGCAACAATATTAACCCTTGACAAGCCGGTTACTCCAATTCCAATGGGAGTGGCTGGCCCCCTACCTGAGGGCATTGTAGGACTTGTGCTAGGGCGTAGCTCGCTTTCTGAAAAAAAAAAAAAAAAAGAGAAAAGAAAAATTTCGGTGGTGCATGGTGTAGTAGATTCTGATTATATTGAGAAATTAAAATTTTGACCTCACCGCCTACTAAAACTGCAAATTAATAAAGGTCAAAGAGTAACACAGCTTTTGCTTTTTACCTTAGTATCAGACAGGAAAAAAACTTGACTTCTCAGGCTAGGAGCCACAGAGTATTTGGATTTAGTGATCTAGCTTTTTGGGTGCAGGAAATTACAGCTCCAAGGCCTTTAAAAGATCTTTTAATTCAAGAAAATAAAATGTCAGGGCTATTAGACACAAGAACAAACGTCTCTTAACATTGCTGGGAAAGACTGGCCCAGTTCCTGGCCCACGCATACTACTGAAAATAAGTTGGTGAGATTAGAGAAAGTGGTATGCAGGGTGGGAATGCTGTAGAAAAAAAGGTGAGGGAGAGTTTAAAACCTTGAGGAGTAGTGAGTTCCCCATTGCTGGAAGTATTCAAGCAAAGATTAGATGGTTGCTTGTCATATAAAAAGCTATTGACCAGATTTAGTTTACAAAACGATAATTGGAGAAGCTTATAAAGATGTTGTGCAACACCTCTTTACTTGCTTCTCATATTTAGGTGCCAAAAGTTTTGAAAATTGATAATGCCCATTTGAAGATTGTTTACTAACTTTAAATGATTTCCAAAAATTATTAGGGGACATTAACTAGATACGCCCACATTTAAAACTGACTACTGCAGATTTAAAGCCTTTATTTGATTGCTTAAAAAGCGATCCTAATTCCAGTTCTAAGGCTCTTGTTAAAATAGATGAGACTTTAAGTGATCAGTTAATTAGGATTAATAATACCAAAAGATGAGATTAAATTATTCTTGCCACAAAACATACACCTACAGGGTGCTTGTGACAAAAAGGCCCGTTGGTTCCATCTACCAGTGACCCCAAGAAAAATAGTTTTATCTTATCCCAGCTTGGTGGCACAATTAATTATAAAAGGAGGAAAAAAGAAGTGTGGAACTTTTTACAAAAAGAAGTAACAAATATAGTAATTCCATTCAATAAGGATCAACTGCAAGTCTTTTACAAAATAGTGATGATTGGCAAGTTGCCCTGATAGATTTCAGGGGTCAAATTTTGTTTCATTTGCCCTCAAGCCCCCACAGTAGTTAAAAGTTCAAAAATGTTAGATTGGCAGTTTGAGGATACCTGTGGAACTTTCCAACCCTATGTAGTTCCTACGCTCCCCTTTACCCTATGGGGGAGGGACGTGCTGTCTCAAATAGGAGATACTCAGAGAAGGGTTTTTTCAATTTCTTAGTTATCAACAGGCGGTACAATTAACAATACTATATATATTATTATTATAAATACATAATATAAATATATTTGCCTAATTACAGTTTGCCTAATTAGATATGGGTATACATAATTCTATTTATAGATCTATACTTAACTAATTTGTATATAAATTAAAATGTATACTATATATGCATATTATATATATACTGTATAATTAAATGTATATTGCAGTAATATAATGTGTGTGTGGCTGATATTAATTGGTATGGATTGATGCTGTGATGATATATGTTCTATATACCGTATAATTATATTATATATGTGTGACATGTATTATTGCAGTGCATTGGTTTGTGTTGGTTGGTATTAGCTGTGTACGTGTTGTATTGCTGTAGTATATATATTAATTAATATATTAATTATAACGATTAATTCAAGTATATTGATTTATATATATTAGATGTCAATAAGTTTATACTTGTTGCCATATATAAATACATATATAAATACATTTTGCATTTAGGCATATCTATATACCAAAATGAGATAAGGAGTTTATACATTTATTATTTAAATTTATACAGAGACCCAAACTAAACATTAGACCTAAATTAACATATCCCTAAATTTATGTTGTTAAAATGTAAATTTTAAAAATTTTAAAAATTAAATTGACAACTGCTTGACAATTCCTTTACCATGAAACCCCCATAGGTGTAATTGGGGTAGCCAGACAAAAATTGGTTTTATGGCAAAACGGCCCCCCTAGAATGGGTCCATCTTCCCGCTCAAACTAAAAAAGTAGCGGCTTCTTATCCAGGATTGATAGCTACTTTGATATTAAAAGAAAAAAGCGGAACATTAAATTATTTGGTAAAGAGACATCAGAAATTGTAATTCCGTATAATAAGAAACAACTTGATGCTCTTCTAATGTTTGAAAATTGGCAGATTGCTATAGGAAACTATTTTGGTCAAATTTTTGCATCATTTACCTTCACATGTTTTGTTGAATTTTATATCCAGACATCCAGTTATTTTTCCTGTCAGATGTAAACAATCTCCTATTCCAAATGCCCAGATAGTTTTTACTGATGGGTCAGCAAATGGTAAAGCCTCCATAGTCACTAAAAATCACCAAAAGGTTTTAGAAACATGGGAAACTTCAGGTCAAAGAGCTGAAATAACAGCAGTCATAGAGGCTTTTGCTATGTTTGCAGATGAGGAATTTAATCTTTACTCTGATTCTCAGTATATTGTCAGGTTGTTTCCACACATTGAAACAGCGGTTTTGCCTGAAAATAAAACTACCATATTTCATTTGTTAACTAAATTACAGCAACAAATTTGGAAAAGAAATAAAATATTTTTTATTGGACACATTTGGGCTCATTCCGGATTGCCTGGCCCTTTAAATGCCTTTAATGATTTGGCTGACTTGTTAACCAGAAATACAGTGGCTACGGCGATTGAGGAAGCCAGAGCCTCCCACTTACTTCATCATCAAAATGCTACTGCTTTAAGATATCAATTCCAAATTCCCAGAGAAACTGCTAGGGAGATTGTGCGCTCTTGCTTACACTGCCCCACTGTTTATAATAGTCTACCTATGGGAGTTAATCCTCGCGGTCTCAAACCTAACGTACTCTGGCAAATGGATGTTAACTCATGTCTCTTCATTTGGAAAACTGTCTTTTGTTAATGTAACTGTAGATACCTTTTCTCACGTTATTATTGCAACTGCTCGTACAGGGGAAGTAGTTAAAGATGTGATACAACATCTCTTTACTTGTTTTTCATATTTGGGCCTGCCAAAAGCTCTGAAAACTGACAACGCTCCTGCTTACACTTCTAAGTCTTTTCAGGAATTTTGTATAAAGTTTCAAATTAAACATAATACTGTCATCCCTTATAATCCCCAGGGACAGGCCATTGTTGAAAGAGCGCATCAAACATTAAAAATCCAAATTCAAAAACTAAAAGAAGGGGAGTTTAAGTATAGCTCTCCCCATCAAATCTCCCCATCAAACATGCTCTTTTCGTAATAAATATTCTAAATACTGATCTGGCTGGAACTACTGCAATGCTTCGTCATTGGTGCCTAGAGCAATTAAATGCAAAACCATTAGTCAAATGGAAGGACCTCTTCTCAGGACAATGGGAGGGTCCTGACCCATTATTAACTAGCGGTCGAGGATGTGCTTGTATTTTTCCACAGGACGCAGATTCACCAATTTGGGTTCCAGACAGGCCAGGTTCGCAGCGCGCGCTCGCTCGCCCCGCCCACCAGGCAGCTCTCGCCTCCGCGCCTCCAGCCTCGCCCTGCACCCTCCTCGCTGCACCCCACGACCTAGAGCAAAGAAGTTTGTGCAGCAAGTGAGGGCCAGAGAGGAGAGCTCACCCGCAAAGTGCCATCCAGACCAGCGCAGCGCCCGCCAGCAGGGGAGACAAGATAAACATCGAGATCCCGGCGAGACTGACAGGGCTGCTGCAGCGTGAACTCCAACCAAAAAATAATTCTACTTATTCTGTTTTAGCTTGTCTACCCTTGCCTTATGTTTTCCTTTTTACTAATGACTCCAACAAACTTAATGTATTCATGAATTATTCAGGTGGACCTAACGTGGTAACTTGTGAACAATGTATGCTTTCATCTTGTTTAAACCCTCAATGTAATGTTTGCTCCTTTGTGGTGTTACAATGCCCATCCTATCTTATGGTGCCTATATGATAGCTACGGTCTCTCTGTGTTACAACTACAGGGTTTAATGCGATCGCGACGGTTTGTGGGCTTACTTATTTTAGGAATATCAGCTTTAATAGCAGCAATTAGTTCTGTTACTGCGGCAGCAATATCATTGACTCAACAAGTGCATACTGCCCAATATGTTGATACCATGTCTAAAAATGTTTCTTTAACTCTAGCGACTCAGGAAGCTATAGATAGGAAATTAGAGATGAGAGTAGACGCCTTAGAAGAAGCAATTATGCATATTGGGACTGAGTTACAGGCTTTAAAGGTGAAGATGGCTTTGACATGCCACACTGATTACAGGTGGATATGCGTGACATCTTTGAAGGTAAACGAGACAGATTATGAATGGGAAAAGATTAAAAATCATATCTCAGGTGTTTGGAATAGTTCTGATATTGGCCTGGACTTAGGGAAACTTCATAATCAAATACAGACCTTGGAACACTCTCGACTGGATTTTACCGCCGCTGGAGCAGCTAATGACTTTTTTCACACCTTCTCTAACTTAATTTCTGGAAAAAAAATTCTGTCTAATCTTCTCATAATCATTCTTCCTTGTATTGTCAGGATTCTTCGGCAGAACATTCAGAAGCTCGCGACTGAGCTGCATCTGGCTGTTTTAAGAAATAAAAAAGGGGGAGATGCCGGGAGCCGGCATATTGCATATTGAGTGAGGATCTGTAATAGCTCAACTGGAATTCTATCACTGCCTGGAGCCAGCGTGAGGCACTCCGCCCATGACAAAGGTCATGAGGAAGGAGGCTCGGCATACGCAAAGGCGGGATCGAGCCTCAGGAGTCCCCCTGGAAATCCTCGAGCATCTACCCCCAAAACCAGAGTCTGCCTACTTTCTGCTTTGTGCTTTCACCTACACCTCTGACTTTACGGGGGGCTGTCTCCCACTACCTCTCTCTGAAAAAAGAGTTAGCTTACAGCTCCAGTTAATAATCCCTGGGCGTGACAAGAGTGTTTTAATCTACAAACTCCTCTGAAGGTTCTCTAGCCTGCCTGACAGGCTTGTCCGGCCACATGTGATTGCTCACAGCCTCCCAACCATGAGAGGCACAAGATGCTTTAAACCTTCTAAAAACAGGTTCTTTAGAAAAGTTAGAAAATTATTAGTATAAGTGTAATGGGCTGATTAGAAATCGTATTGGTGAAGGGTTTTTCATTTGTTGAGCCAATGTTTACTGCTAAGTCTCCACATCCCCTGCCCTTATACACATTAATGAATATATAGAAGACATAAGTATTAACCTTTGATATTAATCACGTTAGACCTTAGGCTAAGTAAATTCTTTCCTTAACTAAAACCCACTACACCCTCACCCTATAGGAATGTAACTTTATTTGGGTGGCGTCTGTTTTAAGAATAATCACCCCTGGAGAAATAAGTGTCCTGGTTGACTGACCGCTGTCACAAGGAGAGGGTCGTAAATTGTCAGCAGGCCCCCTGGCCAGAAGATGATGTAACACCCCTAAGACCTCTGTATACATTTGTATGAAGCACCTGACTTTGATAAAAGTCAGGACTGCTGACCCCGCGTGACTTTTGCATAACACCTCAGTGTATAAAAGTAGACCATGGAAAATAAAGAATTGGGATCAGTTCCTCGAAAGACTGGTCTCCCCATGTCTCTCTCTCTCTCACTCTGGTTGAGTCTCCATCTGGAGCGCGGAACCCACCATGCTTACTAATTATGCCTGGGCTTCTAAGATCCGATCGGGGAGGCCTCAGTGTCTCCTCTCCTTCGGGAGAACGGAAGGACGCCTGCGGCCTACGTAAGTGGTGCAAGCTTCTTGTCTTGAAGTTTTATTGGTCCCCCGCGTAAACCAAGCTACTCAGCCTCTTTTCTCCACTGAATTTTCCTCACTGAGCTATCCTTATTCTATTCCTTAATTAACGTTTAATTAAGCAGTTGTTCCCCGACCCTCGCCTAGCCGTCTCTCCTTCGAATACCCTGGATCAGCTGGGGCTGGACCCGGCAGCCTGACTCCCCGGGGGAGCCTGGAATGCAACCCCGAGATCCCTGCCTTCCCTGGAGAGGAATATTAGGTCCCGGACACACGCCTAGGTGAGGTCTCTTCGGCCCTGCGGTGACTCGAGCGCAACCCCCAGCTTTCCCTCGCAACCCGAGGGGAAGTTTGGGCTTCCCAGGGCCAACCCAAGGGGAAGGCTGAGATCTCCGTCGTATCTCGAGAATGCCACCGCAACGCGAGAAAAACCACGTGGTTCCCACCTCTTGGCAAGATGAGGCCCTTGCCTGCCACGGCGTCTCAAGGGAAGTCCCCTGATCCGCCCTGAAGGGCGAAACGGTCCCTGACAGCCTTCCTGCGACCCCCAAAAGTCCCCCGACACGCCGGGTTCCCTCGAGGGTAACACCGAGTGTCCCGGCACCGCTTCCTCTGAGCCCTTTCTCCCCTCCTGATCGTGACAGGAGAGGCGATTCCCCTGCGTGGTCTGGAAGGGGTTCCCGGCCTTCCCGGCGCACCTCAGGATGAGGCCGGTCTCACGAGGAAATTCGAGACGAGCCACGTGGGTGGGGCCACATGCCGAACGCCCCCGATTCCCCGGTCCGCCCTTGAGAAGGACCCGAGGCCCGGACCCCTCTTCGAAGGCAACCCTGTGGGTGAAGGCACAACGCGAAGGGGCACTGCCACCCCCGTGCATCGTCCGCAAAGACCCGCGGGTTCCACACACAGCTCGACGAGGGGCCTGAGACCCCCTGAGCAACTCGAGAGGCCATCGGGGTTCCCTTCCTCAGACAAGACGAGGCCTGACTCTCCTGTCCCAACTCTGCAGGGACCCTGCGGTCGGAGTCTGAAACGGAGAGGAAGCCTGAGGTTCCTGCCTCCCCTCGAGATGAGGCCCTCTTCCATTGCGCCAACCCCAGCGGAGTCCCGAGAGGCCCCGCTAACTCCCCAGCATCCCTCACCTCTCAGAGGCACCCTGGGAAGTTCGCTCAGGTCCCCGGCAGAAGTCAAGGGAAATGAGGGTTTCCCGCCGCCACTCGAGAAAGACCTCGATAGTCCTTCTTCAAAGTGTCTCGAGGCCCTTGTCCCCTCTCTGGACTAGAGAGCAATGATGCGCTCCCCCTCGCCTCGCGCATGCAGACCTGGCTTCCCTGGCGCCGCACGAGAGGCTCCCTGAGATCCTCGTCGTGCCTCGGGAGAAAACCCCCACGGGCGCCGCAGCTCGAGGAAACCCCTGAGACGCCCCCATCCTCGCGAACTGAGGGCCTTCTTTTCCTGCCTGGCCTGGAGAGCAATCCCGAGTCCTCTCTACAAACTGAAGAGTAGGATGGATTCACTTGAGGCGACTCAGTGGGCTCCAAGAGATCCGCGTCGCGGCTCGAGAGGAGAGCGCAGTCCTTTGCTTCCCCTCGAGGCGAGGCCTGACTCCCCAGGGGAGTCTGGAGTGCAATCCCGAGATCCTTGTCCTCCCTTGAGAGGACTATTAGGTCCTGGACACACGCCTAGATAAGGTCTCTTTGGCCTTGCAGTGATTCGAGCACAACATCCAGCTTTCCCTCGCAACTCGAAGGGAAGTTTGGGCTTACCAGGGCTAACACAAGAGGAAGCCTGAGATCCACGTCGTAACTCGAGAATCCCGCCGCAACCCGAAAAAAACCACGTGGTTCCATCGTCTTCGCAGCATGAGGCCCTTGCCCGCCACAGCGTCTCAAAAGAAGTCCCACGTTCCTACTGAAGTGCAAAACGGTACTTGGCACCCATGATGGCACCCCCAAAGTTCCCCAACATACAGGCCTCACTCGAGGGTAACACCCATGTTCCCTGCACCACATCATTTGAGCTCCTTCTCCCCTCCTGATTGCAACAGGAGTGTCTTTTCTCCTGCTTTGAGTGGAAGGGGTTACCGATCTTCCCAGCGCACATCAGGATGAGGCCTGTCTCACGAGGAAATTGGAGATGTAGCCTCGTGGGTGGTGCCACATGCGGAAAGACCCCATTTCCCGGTCAGCTATCAATAAGAACCCGATGCCCGTACACTTCTTGGAATGCCTCCCGTAGGATGAAGGCACAAAAAGGAGGGACCCTGAACACCCGTGCATCTTTTGGAAAATTCTGCAGGTTCCACATACAGCTCGACAAGTGACCTGTTACCTCGTGAACAACTCGAGAGGCAAGCTAAGTTTCATTTCTCCACAGAATACGAGGCCTGACTCTCCTGTCCCAACTCTGCAGGAATCCTGAGATCGGAGTCTGAAATGGAGAGGAACCCTGAGGTTCCTTCCTCAACACGAGATGAGGCCCTCTTGTATTATACCACACCCAGTGGAGTCCCGAGAGGCCCCTCCCAACTCCACAGTATCAGTGTCTTCTCAGAGGCACCCTGAGCAACTCCCTGAGGTCACCGGCACAAGTCGAGGGAACACAGGGTATCCTGCCGCAACCCGAGAAAGACCTCAAGAGTCCGTCTTCAACGCGTCTTGAGGACGGATTCCCCTACCATGACTCGAGAGCAATGACACGCTCCCCCTCGCCATGCGCATGGACACCTGACTTCCCTGGCGCCACATGAGAGGCTCCCTGAGCTCCCCGTCATACCTCGTGAGAAACCCCACACTGGCGCCGCAGCTCGGGAAAACCCACCGTCATCGCGAGATTGGGGACTTCTTTTCCTGCCTGACCTGGAGAGCAATCCCTGGTCTTTTCTCCAAACTTCACAGGAGGCTTTACTCCCTTTAGGCCACTCAATGGGCTCCAAGAGATACCTGTCGCGACTTGAGAGGAGAGCAGAGTACTTTGTTTCCCCTCGAGACGAGGCCTTACCTCGGGTGAGTCTGGAATGCAACCCCGAGATCCCTGTTGCCCCTGGAGAGGAACATTATGTCCTGGACACAAGCCTAGATGAGGTCTATTTTGCCCTGCAGTGACTCGAGAGCAATCCCCAGCTCTCCCTTGAAACTCGAATGGAAGATAGGACTTCCCTGGCCCAACACATGAGGAAGACTGTATTCCCCGTCGAAACTCGAGAATCCCGCCACAACTCGAGAAACGCCACGTGGTTCCCCCGTCATCCCAAGATGAGGCCCTTGCCCCCTACAGCGTCTCAAGAGAAGTCCCACGTTCCGTCTTGAAGTGCGAAACGGTATTGGCACCCTTGATGCGACCTCAAAAGTTCCTCGACACACCAGTCTGACTCGAGGAGAACACCGAGGTTCCCGGCACCACTACATCTGGGCCCCTTCTCCCCTCCTGATCGCGACAGGAGGGTCGATTCCCCTGTTTTGTCTTGAAGGGGTTCCCGCCTTTCCCGGTGCATCTCAGGATGAGGCCGGTCTCACGAGGATATTCGAGACATAGCCACGTGGATGGTGACACATGCCGAAAAACCCGGATTTCCCGGTCCGCTCTTGATAAGATCCTGATGCCCGGACACCTCTTTGAAGATAACCCTTTTGATGAAGGCACAACACTTAGGGGCACTGACACCCCTGGGTATCGTCCGGAGAAACCCGCAGGTACCACACACAGCTCGAGAAGTGACCTGTCACCCCGTGAACAACTGGAGAGGCAAGCAGAGTTCCATTCCTCCACACAAGACGAGGCCTGACTCTCCTGTTCGAACTCTGCAGCGAAACTGCGTTCCGAGTCAGATCTGGCCCAGGGGAAGTCAGGAGAGGAAACATGAGTTTCCTGCCTCCACTCGAGATGAGGCCCTCTTCCATTGCACCGAACCCAGTGGAGTCCCGAGAGACCCCTCCCAACTGCTCAGTATCCCTGTCTTCTCAGAGGCACCCTTAGACCTTCCTGAGATCACCGGCACAAGCCGAGGGTACCAAGGGTTTCCTGCCCCAACCCGTAAAAGACCTCGAGAGTCCTTCTTCAATGCGTCTTGAGGTGCGATTCCCCTACCATGACTCGAGAGCAATGACGCGCTCCCCCTAGCCACGCGCATAGAAACCTGACTTCCCTGGCGCCACAGGAGAGGCTCCCTGAGCTCCCCATTATACCTCGTGAGCAACACCACACTGGAGCCACAGCTCGAGAATACCCACGAGACGCCCCAGTCCTCACGAGATGAGGGCCTTCTTTTGCTGTATGGCCTGGAGAGCAATCCTGAGTCCTCTCTCCAAACTCCACAGGAGGCTTGACTCATTTTAGGCCACACAGTGAGCTCCAAGATATACCCGTCGCGACTTGACAGGAGAGCGGTGTCCTTGGCTTCCCCTCGAGACGAGGCCTGACTCCCCGGGTGAGTCGAGAATGCAATGCTGAGATCGCTTTCACCCCAGCAGAGGAACATTAGGTCCTGGACACAAGCCTAGATGAGGTCTATTTGGCCCTGCAGTGTCTCGAGAGCAATCCCCAGTTCTAACTCACAATTCGAATGAAAACTGGACTTCCCTGGGCCAGTTGAAGAGGAAGCCTGAATTCCCGGTTGTAACTCGAGAATCCCGCCCCAACTCAAGAAAAACCACGTGGTTCCCCCGTCATCGAAAGATGAGGCCCTTGCCCGCTACAGCATCTCAAGAGAAGTCCCACGTTCCGTATTGAAGAGCGAAAAGTTACTTGGAACCCTTGATGCGACCCCAAAAGTTCCCCGACATACCAGTCTCACTTGAGGAGAACACCGAGGTTCCCGGCACCACTTCATCTGAGACTCTTCTCCTCTCTTGATCGCGACAGGAGGTTCGATTCCCCTGCTTTGTCTGGAAGGCGTTCCCGACCTTCCTGGCGCACATCAAGATGAGGCCAGTCTCACGAGGAAATTCGAGACATAGCCTCGTGGGTGGTGCGGCATGCCAAAAGACCCCGATTCCCTGGTCCGCTCTTGATAAGAACCCGATGGCAGAACCCAACTCGAAGGCAATCCTGTGGAACAAGGCACAACACGAAGGGGCAGTGACACCCCAGTGCATCGTCCAGAAAAACCCGCAAGTTCCACATACAAATCGACAAGTGGCCTGTCACCCCATGAACAACGCGAGAGTCAAGTGGAGTTCCATTCCTCCACACAAGACGAGGCCTGACTCTCCTGTCCCAACTCTGCAGGGACTCTGCGATCCGAGTCAGATCCGCGCATTCGAAGCCAGGAGAGGAACCCTGTGGTTCCTGCCTCAACTTGTCATGAGGCCCTCTTCCATTGCACCAAACCCAGTGGAGTTCCGAGAGGCCCCTCCCAACTCCACAGTGACCCTGACTTCTCAGAGGCACGCTGAGAAGCTTCCTGAGGTCACTGGCACAAGTCAATGGAACCCAGGGTTTCCTGCTGCAACCCAAGAAAGACCTCGAGAGTCCTTCTTTAACACGTTTTCAGGCCCAATTCCCCTACCATGACTCGAGAACAATGACGGGCTCCCTCTCACCACGTGCATAGAGACCTGACTGCCCTGGCACCACATGAGAGGCTCACTGAGCTCCCAGTCTTACTTCGTGAGAAACCCCACACTAGCGCCACAGCTCGAGAAAACCTACGAGACGCCCCAGTCATCGGGAGATGAGGGCCTTCATTTCCTGCATTGCCTGGAGAGCAATCCCGTGTCCTCCCTCCAAACACCAGAGGAGGTTTGACTCCCTTTAAGCCACTCAGTGGGCTCCAAGACATACCCGTCCGACTCGAGAGGAGAGCAGAGTCCTTTGCTTCCCCTCGAGACGAGGCCTGACTCTAGGGTGAGTCTGGAATGCAACCCCGAGATTCCTGTCGCCCCTTGACATGAACATTAGGTCCTGCACACAAGCCTTGGTGGGGTCTCTTTTGCCTTCAGTGACTAGAGCGCACCTCCAGCTCTTCCTCGAATCTCGAATGGAAGATAAGACTTTTGTGGGCCAACACAAGAGGAAGCATGAATTCCCTGTGGTAACTCAAATATCCCACCGCAACTAGAGAAAAACCAAGTGGTTCCCCAGTCATTCCAAGATGAGGCCCTTGCCCGCTGGAGCACCCCAAGAGAAGTCCCACGTTCCAATTTGAAGAGCGAAACGGTACTTGGAACGCGTTATGCGACCCCAAAAGTTACCCGACATACCTGTCTCACTTGAGGGAAACATCGAGGTTCCCAGCAGCACTTCATCTGAGCCACTTCTCCCCTCCTGATCGCCACAGGAGGGTCGATTCCTCTGCTTTGTCTGGAAGGGTTTCATGACCTTCGCGGCACACCTCAGGATGAGGCCGGTTTCATGAGGAAATTCCAGAGTAGCCACGTGGGTGGTGCCAAATGCTGAACGACCCCGATTTCCCAGTCCGCTCTTCATAAGAACACGATGCCCAGACACCTCTTCGAAGGCAACCCTGTGGATGAAGACACAAAACGAAGGGTCACTGACACCCCCATGCATCGTCTGGAAAAAACTGCAGATTCCACACACATTTTGACAAGGGGCCTGAAACCCCATGAGCAACTCGAGAGGCAAGCGGAGTTCCATTCCTCAGAAAAGACATAGCCTGACTCTCCTGTCTCAACTCTGCAGGGACACTACGATCAGAGTTAGAATTGGAGAGGAAGCCTGAGGTTCCTGCCTCCACTCGAGATGAGGCTCTCTTCCATTGCGACAAACCCAGTGGAGTCCCGAGAGGCCCCGCCAAATCCACAGCGTCCCTCACCTCTCAGAGGCACCCTGGGAAGTTCCCTAAGGTCCCCGGCAGAAGGCGAGGGAAACGAGGGTTTCCCGCCGCCCCCCGACAAAGACCTCGAGAGTCCTTCTTCAACGCGTCTCGAGGCCCTAGTCCCCTCCCGTGACTCGAGAGCCAGGACGCGCTCCCCCTCGCCACGCGCATGGAGACCTGACTTCCCTGGCGCCGCACGAGAGGCTCCCTGAGATCCTCGTCGTGCCTCGGGAGAAAACCCCCACGGGCGCCGCAGCTCGAGGAAACCCCTGAGACGCCCCCGTCCTCGCGAGCTGCGGGCCTTCTTTTCCTGCATGGCCTGGAGAGCAATCCCGGGTCCTCTCTCCAAACGGAAGAGGAGGCTGGACTCCCTTGAGGCCGCTCAGGGGGCTCCAAGAGACCCGCGTCGCGACTCGAGAGGAGAGCGGAGTCCTTGGCTTCCCCTCGAGATGAGGCCTGACTCCCCGGGGGAGCCTGGAATGAAACCCCGAGATCCCTGCCTTCCCTGGAGAGAAATATAAGGTCCCGGACACACGCCTAGGTGAGGTCTCTTCCGCCCTGCAGTGACTCGAGCGCAACCCCCAGCTTTCCCTCGCAACCCGAGGGGAAGATTGGGCTTCCCAGGGCCAACCCAAGGGGAAGGCTGAGATCCCCGTCGTAACTCGAGAATGCCGCCACAACTCGAGAAAAACCACGTGGTTCCCACCTCTTGGCAAGATGAGGCCATTGCCCGCGACGGCGTCTCAAGGGAAGTCCCCTGTTCCGCCCTGAAGGGCGAAACGGACCCTGACAGCCTTCCTGCGACCCCCAAAAGTCCCCCGACACGCCGGGTTCCCTCGAGGGGAACACCGAGGGTCCCGGCACCGCTTCCTCTGAGCCCCTTCTCCCCTCCTGATCGCGACAGGAGAGGCGATTTCCCTGCGTGGACTGGAAGGGGTTCCCGGCCTTCCCGGCGCACCTCAGGATGAGGCCGGTCTCACGAGGAAATTCGAGACGAGCCACGTGGGTGGGGCCACATTGCGAACGCCCCCGATTCCCCGGTCCGCCCTTGAGAAGGACCCGAGGCCCGGACCCCTCTTCGAAGGCAACCCTGTGGGTAAAGGCACAACATGAAGGGGCGCTGCCACCCCCGTGCATCGTCCGCAAAGCCCCGCAGGTTCCACACACAGCTCGACGAGGGGCCTGAGACCCCCTGAGCACCTCGAGAGGCCAGCGGGGTTCCCTTCCTCTGACAAGACGAGGCCTGACTCTCCTGTCCCAACTCTGCAGGGACCCTGCGGTCGGAGTCCGAAACGGAGAGGAAGCCTGAGGTTCCTGCCTCCCCTCGAGGTGAGGCCCTCTTCCGTTGCGCCAGACCCAGCGGAGTCTCGAGGGGCCCCGCCACCTCCACAGGATCCCTCGCCTCTCAGAGGCACCCTGGGAAGTTCCCTAAGGTCCCTGGCAGAAGGCGAGGGAAACGAGGGTTTCCCGCCGCCCCCCGACAAAGACCTCGAGAGTCCTTCTTCAACGCGTCTCGAGGCCCTAGTCCCCTCCCGTGACTCGAGAGCCAGGACGCACTCCCCCTCGCCACGCGCATGGAGACCTGACTTCCCTGGCGCCGCACGAGAGGCTCCCTAAGATCCTCGTCGTGCCTCGGGAGAAAACCCCCACGGGCGCCGCAGCTCGAGGAAACCCCTGAGACGCCCCCGTCCTCGCGAGCTGAGGCCCTTCTTTTCCTGCATGGCCTGGAATGCAATCCCGGGTCCTCTCTCCAAACGGAAGAGGAGGCTGGACTCCCTTGAGGCCGCTCAGGGGGCTCCAAGAGACCCGCGTCGCGACTCGAGAGGAGAGCGGAGTCCTTGGCTTCCCCTCGAGACGAGGCCTGACTCCCCGGGGGAGCCTGGAATGCAACCCCGAGATCCCTGCCTTCCCTGGAGAGGAATATTAGGTCCCGGACACACGCCTAGGTGAGGTCTCTTCGGCCCTGCAGTGACTCGAGCGCAACCCCCAGCTTTCCCTCGCAACCCGAGGGGAAGATTGGGCTTCCCAGGGCCAACCCAAGGGGAAGGCTGAGATCCCCGTCGTAACTCGAGAATGCCGCCGCAACTCGAGAAAAACCACGTGGTTCCCACCTCTTGGCAAGATGAGGCCCTTGCCCGCGATGGCGTCTCAAGGGAAGTCCCCTGTTCCGCCCTGAAGGGCGAAACTGTCCCTGACAGACTTCCTGCGAGCCCCAAAAGTCCCCCGACACGCCGGGGCCCCCGAGGGGAACACCGAGAGTCCCGGCACCGCTTCCTCTGAGCCCCTTCTCCCCTCCTGATCGCGACAGGAGAGGCGATTCCCCTGCGTGGTCTGGAAGGGGTTCCCGGCCTTCCCGGCGCACCTCAGGATGAGGCCGGTCTCACGAGGAAATTCGAGACGAGCCACGTGGGTGGGGCCACATGTCGAACGCCTCCGATTCCCCGGTCCGCTCTTGAGAAGGACCCGAGGCCCGGACCCCTCTTCCAAGGCAACCCTGTGGGTGAAGGCACAACACGAAGGGGCGCTGCCACCCCCGTGCATCGTCCGCAAAGACCCGCGGGTTCCACACACAGCTCGCCGAGGGGCCTGAGACCCCCTGAGCAACTCGAGAGGCCAGCGGGGTTCCCTTCCTCAGACAAGACGAGGCCTGACTCTCCTGTCCCAACTCTGCAGGGACCCTGCGGTCGGAGTCCGAAACGGAGAGGAAGCCTGAGGTTCCTGCCTCCCCTCGAGGTGAGGCCCTCTTCAGTTGCGCCAGACGCAGCGGAGTCCCGAGGTGCACCGCCACCTCCACAGGATCCCTCGCCTCTCAGAGGCACCCTGGGAAGTTCCCTAAGGTCCCCGGCAGAAGGCGAGGGAATCGAGGGTTTCCCGCCGCCCCCCGACAAAGACCTCGAGAGTCCTTCTTCAACGCGTCTCGAGGCCCTAGTCCCCTCCCGTGACTCGAGAGCCAGGACGCGCTCCCCCTCGCCACGCGCATGGAGACCTGGCTTCCCTGGCGCCGCATGAGAGGCTCCCTGAGATCCTCGTCGTGCCTCGGGAGAAAACCCCCACGGGCGCCGCAGCTCGAGGAAACCCCTGAGACGCCCCCGTCCTCGCGAGCTGAGGGCCTTCTTTTCCTGCATGGCCTGGAGAGCAATCCCGGGTCCTCTCTCCAAACGGAAGAGGAGGCTGGACTCCCTTGAGGCCGCTCAGGGGGCTCCAAGAGACCCGCGTCGCGACTCGAGAGGAGAGCGGAGTCCTTGGCTTCCCCTCGAGACGAGGCCTGACTCCCCGGGGGAGCCTGGAATGAAACCCCGAGATCCCTGCCTTCCCTGGAGAGGAATATTAGGTCCCGGACACACGCCTAGGTGAGGTCTCTTCCGCCCTGCAGTGACTCGAGCGCAACCCCCAGCTTTCCCTAGCAACCCGAGGGGAAGATTGGGCTTCCCAGGGCCAACCCAAGGGGAAGGCTGAGATCCCCGTCGTAACTCGAGAATGCCGCCACAACTCGAGAAAAACCACGTGGTTCCCACCTCTTGGCAAGATGAGGCCATTGCCCGCGACGGCGTCTCAAGGGAAGTCCCCTGTTCCGCCCTGAAGGGCGAAACGGTCCCTGACAGCCTTCCTGCGACCCCCAAAAGTCCCCCGACACGCCGGGTTCCCTCGAGGGGAACACCGAGGGTCCCGGCACCGCTTCCTCTGAGCCCCTTCTCCCCTCCTGATCGCGACAGGAGAGGCGATTCCCCTGCGTGGACTGGAAGGGGTTCCCGGCCTTCCCGGCGCACCTCAGGATGAGGCCGGTCTCACGAGGAAATTCGAGACGAGCCACGTGGGTGGGGCCACATGCCGAACGCCCCCGATTCCCCGGTCCGCCCTTGAGAAGGACCCGAGGCCCGGACCCCTCTTCGAAGGCAACCCTGTGGGTGAAGGCACAACACGAAGGGGCGCTGCCACCCCCGTGCATCGTCCGCAAAGCCCCGCGGGTTCCACACACAGCTCGACGAGGGGCCTGAGACCCCCTGAGCACCTCGAGAGGCCAGCGGGGTTCCCTTCCTCAGACAAGACGAGGCCTGACTCTCCTGTCCCAACTCTGCAGGGACCCTGCGGTCGGAGTCCGAAACGGATAGGAAGCCTGAGGTTCCTGCCTCCCCTCGAGGTGAGGCCCTCTTCCGTTGCGCCAGACCCAGCGGAGTCTCGAGGGGCCCCGCCACCTCCACAGGATCCCTCTCCTCTCAGAGGCACCCTGGGAAGTTCCCTAAGGTCCCTGGCAGAAGGCGAGGGAAACGAGGGTTTCCCGCCGCCCCCCGACAAAGACCTCGAGAGTCCTTCTTCAACGCGTCTCGAGGCCCTAGTCCCCTCCCGTGACTCGAGAGCCAGGACGCGCTCCCCCTCGCCACGCGCATGGAGACCTGACTTCCCTGGGGCCGCACGAGAGGCTCCCTAAGTTCCTCGTCGTGCCTCGGGAGAAAACCCCCACGGGCGCCGCAGCTCGAGGAAACCCCTGAGACGCCCCCGTCCTCGCGAGCTGAGGCCCTTCTTTTCCTGCATGGCCTGGAGTGCAATCCCGGGTCCTCTCTCCAAACGGAAGAGGAGGCTGGACTCCCTTGAGGCCGCTCAGGGGGCTCCAAGAGACCCGCGTCGCGACTCGAGAGGAGAGCGGAGTCCTTGGCTTCCCCTCGAGACGAGGCCTGACTCCCCGGGGGAGCCTGGAATGCAACCCCGAGATCCCTGCCTTCCCTGGAGAGGAATATTAGGTCCCGGACACACGCCTAGGTGAGGTCTCTTCGGCCCTGCAGTGACTCGAGCGCAACCCCCAGCTTTCCCTCGCAACCCGAGGGGAAGATTGGGCTTCCCAGGGCCAACCCAAGGGGAAGGCTGAGATCCCCGTCGTAACTCGAGAATGCCGCCGCAACTCGAGAAAAACCACGTGGTTCCCACCTCTTGGCAAGATGAGGCCCTTGCCCGCGACGGCGTCTCAAGGGAAGTCCCCTGTTCCGCCCTGAAGGGCGAAACGGTCCCTGACAGCCTTCCTGCGACCCCCAAAAGACCCCCGACACGCCGGGGATCCCCGAGGGGAACACCGAGGGTCCCGGCACCTCTTCCTCTGAGCCCCTTCTCCCCTCCTAATCGCGACAGGAGAGGCGATTCCCCTGCGTGGTCTGGAAGGGGTTCCCTGTCTTCCCGGCACACCTCAGGATGAGGCCGGTCTCACGAGGAAATTCGAGACCAGCCACGTGGGTGGGGCCACAAGTCGAACGCCCCCGATTCCCCGGTCCGCTCCTGAGAAGGACCCGAGGCCCGGACCCCTCTTCGAAGGAAACCCTGTGGGTGAAGGCACAACACGAAGGGGCGCTGCCACCCCCGTGCATCGTCCGCAAAGACCCGCGGGTTCCACACACAGTTCGACGGGGGGCCTGAGACCCCCTGAGCAACTCGAGAGGCCAGCGGGGTTCCCTTCCTCAGACAAGACGAGGCCTGACTCTCCTGTCCCAACTCTGCAGGGACCCTGCGGTCGGAGTCCGAAACGGAGAGGAAGCCTGAGGTTCCTGCCTCCCCTCGAGGTGAGGCCCTCTTCCGTTGCGCCAGACTCAGTGGAGTCCCGAGGGGCCCCGCCACCTCCACAGGATCCCTCGATTCTCACAGGCACCCTGGGAAGTTCCCTAAAGGTCCCCGGGAGAAGGCAAGGGAAACGAGGGTTTCCCGCCGCCCCCCCGACAAAGACCTCGAGAGTCCTTCTTCAACGCGTCTCGAGGCCCTAGTCCCCTCCCGTGACTCGAGAGCCAGGACGCGCTCCCCCTCGCCACTCGCATGGAGACCTGACTTCCCTGGCGCCGCACGAGAGGCTCCATGAGATCCTCGTCGTGCCTTGGGAGAAAACCCCCACGGGCCCCGCAGCTCGAGGAAACCCCTGAGACGCCCCCGTCCTCGCGAGCTGAGGGCCTTCTTTTCCTGCATGGCCTGGAGAGCAATCCCGGGTCCTCTCTCCAAACGGAAGAGGAGGCTGGACTCCCTTGAGGCCGCTCAGGGGGCTCCAAGAGACCCGCGTCGCGACTCGAGAGGAGAGCGGAGTCCTTGGGTTCCCCTCAAGATGATGCCTGACTCCCCGGGGGAGCCTGGAATGCAACTCCGAGATCCCTGCCTTCCCTGGAGAGGAATATTAGGTCCCGGAACCACGCCTAGGTGAGGTCTCTTCGGCCCTGCAGTGACTCGAGCGCAACCCCCAGCTTTCCCTCGCAACCCGAGGGGAAGATTGGGCTTCCCAGGGCCAACCCAAGGGGAAGGCTGAAATCCCCGTCGTAACTCGAGAATCCCGCTGCAACTCGAGAAAAACCACATGGTTCCCACCTCTTGGCAAGATGAGGCCCTTGCCCGCGACGGCGTCTCAAGGGAAGTCCCCTGTTCCGCCCTGCAGGGCGAAACGGTCCCTGACAGCCTTCCTGCGACCCTCAAAAGTCCCCCGACGCGCCGGGGTCCCCCGAGGGGAACACCGAGGGTCCCGGCACCGCTTCCTCTAAGCACTTTCTCCCCTCCTGATCGCGACAGGAGAGGCGATTCCCCTGCGTGGTCTGGAAGGGGTTCCCGGCCTTCCCGGCGCACCTCAGGATGAGGCCGGTCTCACGAGGAAATTCGAGACGAGCCACGTGGGTGGGACCACATGCCGAATGCCCCCGATTCCCCGGTCTGCTCTTGAGAAGGACCCGAGGCCCGGACCCCTCTTCGAAGGCAACCCTGTGGGTGAAGGCACAACACGAAGGGGCACTGCCAACCCCGTGCATCGTCCGCAAACACCCGCGGGTTATACACACAGTTCGACGGGGGGCTGAGACCCCCTGAGCAACTCGAGAAGCCAGCGGGTTTCCCTTCCTCAGACAAGACGAGGCCTGACTCTCCTGTCCCAACTCTGCAGGGACCCTGCGGTCGGAGTCCGAAACGGAGAGGAAGCCTGAGGTTCCTGCCTCCCCTCGAGGTGAGGCCCTCTTCCGTTGCGCCAGACCCAGCGGAGTCCCGAGGGGCCCCGCCACCTCCACAGGATCCCTCGCCTCTCAGAGGCACCCTGGGAAGTTCCCTAAGGTCCCCGGCAGAAGGCGAGGGAAACGAGGGTTTCCCGCCGCCCCCCGACAAAGACCTCGAGAGTCCTTCTTCAACGCGTCTCGAGGCCCTAGTCCCCTCCCGTGACTCGAGAGCCAGGACGCGCTCCCCCTCGCCACGCGCATGGAGACCTGACTTCCCTGGCGCCGCACGAGAGGCTCCCTGAGATCCTCGTCGTGCCTCGGGAGAAAACCCCCACGGGCACCGCAGCTCGAGGAAACCCCTGAGACGCCCCCGTCCTCGCGAGCTGAGCGCCTTCTGTTCCTGCATGGCCTGGAGAGCAATCCCGGGTCCTCTCTCCAAACGGAAGAGGAGGCTGGACTCCCTTGAGGCCGCTCAGGGGGCTCCAAGAGACCCGCGTCGCGACTCGAGAGGAGAGCGGAGTCCTTGGCTTCCCCGCGAGACGAGGCCTGACTCCCCGGGGGAGCCTGGAATGCAACCCCGAGATCCCTGCCTTCCCTGGAGAGGAATATTAGGTCCCGGAACCACGCCTAGGTGAGGTCTCTTCGGCCCTGCAGTGACTCGAGCGCAACCCCCAGCTTTCCCTCGCAACCCGAGGGGAAGATTGGGCTTCCCAGGGCCAACCCAAGGGGAAGGCTGAGACCCCGTCGTAACTCGAGAATGCCGCCGCAACTCGAGAAAAACCACGTGGTTCCCACCGCTTGGCAAGATGAGGCCCTTGCCCGCGACGGCGTCTCAAGGGAAGTCCCCTCTTCCGCCCTGAAGGGCGAAACGGTCCCTGACAGCCTTCCTGCGACCCCCAAAAGTCCCCCGACACGCCGGGGTCCCCCGAAGGGAACACCGAGGGTCCCGGCACCACTTCCTCTGAGCCCCTTCTCCCCTCCTGATCGCGACAGGAGAGGCGATTCCCCTGCGTGGTCTGGAAGGGGTTCCCGGCCTTCCCGGCGCACCTCAGGATGAGGCCGGTCTCACGAGGAAATTCGAGACGAGCCACGTGGGTCGGGCCACATGCCGAACGCCTCCGATTCCCCGGTCCGCCCTTGAGAAGGACCCGAGGCCCGGACCCCTCTTCGAAGGCAACCCTGTGGGTGAAGGCACAACACGAAGGGGCGCTGCCACCCCCGTGCATCGTCCGCAAAGACCCGCGGGTTCCACACACAGCTCGACGAGGGGCCTGAGACCCCCTGAGCAACTCGAGAGGCCAGCGGGGTTCCCTTCCTCAGACAACACGAGGCCTGACTCTCCTGTCCCAACTCTGCAGGGACCCTGCGGTCGGAGTCCGAAACGGAGAGGAAGCCTGAGGTTCCTGCCTCCCCTCGAGGTGAGGCCCTCTTCCGTTGCGCCAGACCCAGCGGAGTCCCGAGGGGCCCCGCCACCTCCACAGGATCCCTCGCCTCTCAGAGGCACCCTGGGAAGTTCCCTAAGGTCCCCGGCAGAAGGCGAGGGAAACGAGGGTTTCCCGCTGCCCCCCGAGAAAGACCTCGAGAGTCCTTCTTCAACGCGTCTCGAGGCCCTAGTCCCCTCCCGTGACTCGAGAGCCATGACGCGCTCCCCCTCGCCACGCGCATGGAGACCTGACTTCCCTGGGGCCGCACGAGAGGCTCCCTAAGATCCTCGTCGTACCTCGGGAGAAAACCCCCACGGGCGCCGCAGCTCGAGGAAACCCCTGAGACGCCCCCGTCCTCGCGAGCTGAGGCCCTTCTTTTCCTGCATGGCCTGGAGTGCAATCCCGGGTCCTCTCTCCAAACGGAAGAGGAGGCTGGACTCCCTTGAGGCCGCTCAGGGGGCTCCAAGAGACCCGCGTCGCGACTCGAGAGGAGAGCGGAGTCCTTGGCTTCCCCTCGAGACGAGGCCTGACTCCCCGGGGGAGCCTGGAATGCAACCCCGAGATCCCTGCCTTCCCTGGAGAGGAATAGTAGGTCCCAGACACACGCCTAGGTGAGGTCTCTTCGGCCCTGCAATGACTCGAGCGCAACCCCCAGCTTTCCCTCGCAACTCGAGTGGAAGATTGGGCTTCCCAGGGCCAACCCAAGGGGAAGGCTGAGATCCCCGTCGTAACTCGAGAATCCCGCCGCAACTCGAGGAAAACCAGGTGGTTCCAACGTCTTTGCAAGATGAGCCTCTTGCCCGCTAAGGCGTCTCAAGGGAAGTCCCAGTTTCCGTCCTGAAGTGTGAAACAGGACCTGACACCTTTCATGCGACCCCCAGAAGTTCCCCGACACACCGGGTTCCCTCGAGCGAAACACCGTGGGTCCCGACACCACTTCATCTGAGCCCCTTCTCCCCTCCTGATGGCGACAGGAGTGTCGATTCCCCTGCGTGGTCTGGAAGGGATTCTCGGGCTTCCTGGCGCATCTCAGGATGAGGCCGTCCGCACGAGGAAATTCGAGATGAGCCACGGGTGTGGTGCCACATGCCGATCGACCTCGATTTCCCGGTCCACTCTTGAGAAGAACCCTTTGCACGGAGACCTCTTCGAAGGCAACCCTGTGGGTGAAGGCACAACACGAAGGGGCACTGACACTCCCGTGCATCGTCCAGAAACACCCGTGGGTTCCACACACAGCTCGAAGAGGTGCCTGAGACCCCCTGAGCAACTCGAGAGGCAAGCGGAATTCCCTTCCTCAGACAAGACGAGGCCTAACTCCCCGCTCCCAACTCTGCAGGGACCCTGAGGTCGGAGAGTCAGAGTCAGAAACAGAGAGGAAGCCTGAGGTTCCTGCCTCCCCTCGAGATAAGGCCCTCTTCCATTGCACCAACCCCAGCGGAGTCCCGAGAGGCCCCGCTAACTCCACAGCATCCCTCACCTCTCAGAGGCACCCTGGGAAGTTCCCTCAGGTCCCCGGCAGAAGTCGAGGGAAATGAGGGTTTCCCGCCGCCACTCGAGAAAGACCTCGATAGTCCTTCTTCAAAGTGTCTCGAGGCCCTTGTCCCCTCTCTGGACTAGAGAGCAATGATGCGCTCCCCCTCGCCTCGCACATGCAGACCTGGCTTCCCTGGCGCCGCACGATAGGCTCCCTGAGATCCTCGTCGTGCCTCGGGAGAAAACCCCCACGGGCGCCGCAGCTCGAGGAAACCCCTGAGACGCCCCCGTCCTCACGAGCTGAGGGCCTTCTTTTCCTGCCTGGCCTGGAGAGCAATCCCGAGTCCTCTCTCCAAACTGAAGAGTAGGATGGATTCCCTTGAGGCCACCCAGTGGGCTCCAAGAGATCCGCGTCGCGGCTCGAGAGGAGAGCGCAGTCCTTTGCTTCCCCTCGAGGCGAGGCCTGACTCCCCGGGGGAGTCTGGAGTGCAATCCCGAGATCCTTGTCCTCCCTTGAAAAGACTATTAGGTCCTGGACACACGCCTAGATGAGGTCTCTTTGGCCTTGCAGTGATTCGAGCACAACATCCAGCTTTCCCTCGCAACTCGAAGGGAAGTTTGGGCTTCCCAGGGCTAACACAAGAGGAAGCCTGAAATCCCCATCGTAACTCGAGAATCCCGCCGCAACTCGAAAAAAACCACGTGGTTCCATCGTCTTCGCAGCATGAGGCCCTTGCCCTCCACAACGTCTCAAAAGAAGTCCCACGTTCCTACTGAAGTGCAAAACGGTACTTGGCACCCATGATGGCACCCCCAAAGTTCCCCAACATACAGGCCTTACTCGAGGGTAACACCCATGTTCCCCGCACCACATCATTTGAGCCCCTTCTCCCCTCCTGATTGCAACAGGAGTGTCTTTTCTCCTGCTTTGAGTGGAAGGGGTTACCGATCTTCCCAGTGCACATCAGGATGAGGCCTGTCTCACGAGGAAATTGGAGATGTAGCCTCGTGGGTGGTGCCACATGCGGAAAGACCCCATTTCCCGGTCAGCTATCAATAAGAACCCGATGCCCGTACACTTCTTGGAATGCATCCCGTAGGATGAAGGCACAACAAGGAGGGACCCTGAACACCCGTGCATCTTTTGGAAAATTCTGCAGGTTCCACATACAGCTCGACAAGTGACCTGTTACCTCGTGAACAACTCGAGAGGCAAGCTAAGTTTCATTTCTCCACAGAATACGAGGCCTGACTCTCCTGTCCCAACTCTGCAGGAATCCTGAGATCGGAGTCTGAAATGGAGAGGAACCCTGAAGTTCCTTCCTCAACACGAGATGAGGCCCTCTTGTATTATACCACACCCAGTGGAGTCCCGAGAGGCCCCTCCCAACTCCAGAGTATCAGTGTCTTCTCAGAGGCACCCTGAGCAACTCCCTGAGGTCACCGGCACAAGTCGAGGGAACACAGGGTATCCTGCCGCAACCCGAGAAAGACCTCAAGAGTCCGTCTTCAACGCGTCTTGAGGACGGATTCCCCTACCATGACTCGAGAGCAATGACACGCTCCCCCTCGCCATGCGCATGGACACCTGACTTCCCTGGCGCCACATGAGAGGCTCCCTGAGCTCCCCGTCATACCTCGTGAGAAACCCCACACTGGCGCCGCAGCTCGGGAAAACCCACCGTCATCGCGAGATTGGGGACTTCTTTTCCTGCCTGACCTGGAGAGCAATCCCTGGTCTTTTCTCCAAACTTCACAGGAGGCTTTACTCCCTTTAGGCCACTCAATGGGCTCCAAGAGATACCTGTCGCGACTTGAGAGGAGAGCAGAGTACTTTGTTTCCCCTCGAGACGAGGCCTTACCTCGGGTGAGTCTGGAATGCAACCCCGAGATCACTGTTGCCCCTGGAGAGGAACATTATGTCCTGGACAAAAGCCTAGATGAGGTCTATTTTGCCCTACAGTGACTCGAGAGCAACACCCATCTCTCCCTCGCAATTCGAATGGAAGATTGGTCTTCATTGGGCCAACACAAGAGGAAGTCTGAATTTCCCGTTGTAACTCGAGAATCCCACCGCAACTCTTAAAAACCACGTGGTTCCCCATTCATCGCAATATGAGGCCTTTGCCCGCTACAGAGTCTCAAGAGAAGTCCCATGTTTCGTCATAAAGTTCGAAATGCTACTTGGCACCCTTGATGCGACCCCAAAAGTTCCCCAATATACCGGTCTCACTCCAAGGGAACACCGAAGTTCCTGGCACCACTTCATTTGAGCCCCTTCTCCGCTCCTGATCACGGCAGGAAGGTCGAGCCCCCTGCTTTGTCTAGAAGGGGTTCCCGACCTTCATGGCGCACCTCAGGATGAGGCCAGTCTCACGAAGAAATTCGAGACGTAGCCTCGTGTTGGTGCCACGTGCCAAAAGACCCCGATTTCTCGGTCTTGCTCTTGATAAGAACCCGATGCCCGGACACCTCTTCTAAGGCAACCCTGTGGATGAAGGCACTACACGAGGGGGCACTGGCAACCCTGTTCATCGTCCGGAAAACCCCGCAGGATCCACATACAGCTCCACAACTGGCCTGTCACCCCTTAAACAATGAGAGAGGAAAGCGGAGTTCCCTTCCTCAGACAAGACGAGGCCTGAGTATCCAATCCCAACTCTGCAGGCACGCTTCGATCTGAGTCAGAAATGGAGAGGAAACCTGAGGTTCCTTCCTCAACCCGAGATGAGGCCCTCTTCCATTAAAACAAACCCAGTGGAGTCCCGAGAGGCCCCTCCCATCTCCACAGTATCCCTGACTTCTCATAGGCATTCTGAGAAGCTCCTTGAGGCCACCAGCAAAAGTCGAGGGAAATAAGAGTTTCCTGCCACAACCGAAGAAAGACCTCGAGAGTCCTTCTTCAATGCGTCTTGAGGTCAGATTCCCCTATCATAGCTCGAGAGCAATAATGCGCTCCCCCTCGCCACGCACATGGAGACCTGACTTCCCTGGCGCCACACGAGAGGCTCTCTGAGCTCCCCGTCGTACCTCGTGTGAAACCCCACACTGGCGCCGCAGCTCGAGAAAACCCACAAGATCCCTCCGTCATCGCGAGATGAGGGCCATCTTTTCCTGCATGGCCTGGAGAGCAGTCCCAAGTCCTCTCTCCAAACTTCACAGGAGGCTTGACTCCCTTTAGGCCACGAAGTGGGCTCCAAGAGGTGCCCGTCGCGACTCGAAAGGAGAGCGGAGTCCTTTGCTTCCCTTCGACATGAGGCCTGACTCCCTGGGTGAGTCTGGAATGCAAACCTGAGATCCCTGTGGCCCTTGGAGAGGAACATTAGGTCCTGGACACAAGCCTAGATGAGGTCTCCTTTGCCCTGCAGTGACTCGAGCGCAACCCCCAGCTCTCCCTCGCAACTCGAATGGATGATTGGACTTCCCTGGCCCAACACAAGAGGAAGCCTGAAATCCCCGTCGTAACTCGAGAATCCCGCCGCAACTCGAAAAAACCACGTGGCTCCCCCGTCATCGCAAGATGAGGCCCTTGGCCGCTACAGCGTATCAAGGGAAGTCCCACGTTCCATCCTGAAGTACAAAACGGTACTTGGCACCCTTGATGCGACCCCCAAAGTTCCCTGACATACCGGTCTCACTCGAGGGAAACACCAAAGTTCACGGCACCACTTCCTGTGAGCCCCTTCACCCCTCCTGATCGCGACAGAAGGGTCGATTCCCATGTTTTGTCTGCAAGGGGTTCCCGACGTTCCCCGCGAACCTCCGGATGAGGCCGGTCTCATGAGGAAATTCGAAAAGTAGCCTCATGGTTGGTGCCATATGCTGAAAGATCCCGAATTCCCGGTCCACTCTAGATAAGAACCTGACGCCCGGACATCTCTTCGAAGGCAACCCTGTGGATGAAGGCACAACACGAAGGGACACTGACATCCCCATGCATCGTCTGGAAAAACCCGCAGATTCCACTCACAGCTCCAAATGTGGACTGTCACCTCGTGAACAACTCGAGAGGCAAGTGAAGTTGCATTCCTTCACACAAGACGAGGCCTTACTCTCCTGTCCCAACTCTTCAGGGACCCTGCAATTGGAGTCAGAAATGGAGAGGAACCCTGAGGTTCCTGCCTCAACTAGAGAAGAGGCCCTCTTCCATTGAACCAAACTCAGTGGTGTCCCGAGAGGCCCCTCCCAACACCACAGTATCCCTGAATTCTCAGAGGCTCCCTGAGAAGCTACCTGAGGTCACTGGCACAAGTCGAGGGAACCCAGAGTTTCCTGAAGTAACCCGAGAAAGACTTGGAGAGTCCTTTTTCAACGTCTCTTGATGCCCGATTCCCCTACCATGACTCCAGAGCAAGGACGCGCTCCCCTCGCTACAAGCAGGAAAACTGACTTCCCTAGTACCACACAAGAGGCTCCCTGAGTACCCCATCGTACCTCGTGAGAAAACCCACAGTGGCGCCGCAGTTCGAGAAAAACCACAAGATGCCCCCGTCAAGGAGAGATGGGGGCCTTCTTTTCCTGCCTGACCTGGAGAGCAATTCCTGGTCCTCTCTCCAAACTTCACAGGAGTATTGACTCCCTTTAGGCCACTCAGTTGGGTCCAAGAAATACCCGGTGCGACTCGACAGGAGAGCGGAATCCTTTGCTTCCCTCGAGATGAGGCCTGACTCCCCGGGTGAGTTTGGAATGCAACCCCGAGATCCCTGTCGCCCCTGGAGTGGAACATTATGTCCTAGACACAAGCCTAGATGAGGTCTATTTTGCCCTACAGTGACTCGAGAGCAACCTCCATCTCTCCCTCACAATTTGAATGGAAGATTGGTCTTCCCACGGTCAACACAAGAGGAAGTCTAAATTTCCCATCGTAATTCGAGAATTCAGCCTCAAGTCTTAAAAACCATGTGGTTCCCCCTTCATCGCAATATGAGGCCCTTGCCAGCTAGAGTCTCAAGAGAAGTCCCACGTTCCATCTTAAAGTTCGAAATGCTACTTGGCACCCTTGATGCGACCCCAAAGTTCCCCAACATACCGGTCTCACTCCAGGGGAACACCGAAGTTCCCGGTGTCTCCAGGGAAGTCCTATGTTCCGTCCTTAAGTGCGAAACGGTACTTGACACCCTTGATGCGACCGCAAAAGTTCCCCGACACGCTGGGTTCCCTCGAGGGGAACACCGAGGGTCCCGGCACCACTTCATCTGAGCCCCTTCTCCCTTCCTGATCGCGAGAGGAGAGTCGATTCCCCTGCGTGGTCTGGAAGGGGTTCCCGGCCTTCCTGGCGCACCTAGGATGAGGCCGGTCTCAGGAGGAAATTCGAGACTAGCCACGTGTGAGGTGCCACGTGCCGAACGACCCCGATTTTCCGGTCCGCTCTTGATAAGAACCCGATGCCCGGACACCTCTTTGAAGGCAACCCTGTGGGTGAAGGCACAACACGAAGGGGCACTGACACCCCCGTGCATCATCCGGAAAACCCGCAGGGTCTACACACAGCTCGACAAGGGGCCTGAGACTCCCAGAACAACTCGAGAGGCAACCAGAATTCCATTCCTCAGACAAGACGAGGCATGACTCTCCTGTCCCAACACTGCAGGGACCGTGCAGTCGGAGTCCGAAACCGAGAGGAAGCCTGAGGTCCCTGCCTCCCCTCGAGATGAGGCCCTCTTCCATTGCGCCGAACCCAGCAGAGTCCCGAGAGGCCCTGCCAACTACACAGCATCCCTCACCTCTCAGAGGCACCCTGGGAAGTTCCCTAAGGTCCCCTGCAGAAGTCGAGGGAAACGAGGGTTTCCCGCCGCAACCTGAGAAAGACCTCGAGAGTCCTTCTTCAACGCCTCTTGAGGACCTAGCCGCTTCCCATGACTCGAGAGTGATGACCAGCTCCCCCTCGCCATGCGCATGGAGACCTGACTTCCCTGGCGCCGCACGAGAGGCTCCCTGAGGTCCTCGTCGTGCCTCGTGAGAAAACCCCCATGGGCGCAGCAGCCTGAGGAAACCCATGAGACGCCCCCGTCATCGCGAGATGAGGGCCTTCTTTTCCTGCCTGGCCTGGAGAGCAATCCCGAGTCCTCTCTCCAAACTGAAGAGGAGGCTCGACACCCTTGAGTCCACTCAGTGGGCTCCAAGAGATCCGTGTCGTGACTTGAGAGGAAAGGGGAGTCCTTTGCTTCCCCTCCAGGCCAGTCCTGACTCCCCGGGGGAGTCTGGAATGGAACACCGGGATCCCTGTCTTCCCTTGAGAGGAATATTAGGTCTTGGACACACGCCTCGATGAGGTCTCTTTGGACCTGTAGTGACTCGAGCAGAACCCCCAGCTTTGCATCGCAACTCGAATTGAAGATTGGGCTTCCCAGGGCCAACCCAAGAGAGACCTGAAATTCCTGTCGTTTTCGAGAATCCCGATGCAACTCAAGAAAAACGACGTGTTTCCAACGTCTTCACAGGATGAGGCCCTTGCCCGCTACAGCGTCTCCAGGGAAGTCCCATGTTCCGTCCTGAAGTGGGAAACGGTATTTGGCTCCCTTGATGCGACCCCTAAAGTTCCCTGAAACGCCGGATTCCCTCGAGTGGAACACCGAGGGTCCCGGCACCACTTCATCTGAGCCCCATCTCCCCTCCTGATCGCGACAGGAGAATCGATTCCCCTACTTTGTGTGGAAGGGGTTCCCGGCCTTCCCGGCGCGCCTCAGGATGATGCTGGTCTCACGAGGAAATTCGAGATGAGCCACGTGGGTGGTGCCACATGCCGAATGACCCCGATTTCCCGGTCCGCTCTTGAAATGAACCCGATGCCCGGACACCTCTTTGAAGGCAACCCTGTGGGGGAAGGCACAAAACGAAGGGGCACTGACACCCCCATGCATCTTCTGGAAACACCCGCAGGTTCCACACACAGCTTGTCAAGGGCCCTGAGACCCCCTGAACGACTCGAGAGGCAAGCAGAGTTCCGTTACTCAGACAAGACGAGGCCTGACTCTCCTGTCCCAACTCTGCAGGGACCCTGCGGTCGGAGTCAGAAATGGAGAGGAAGCCTGAGGTTCCTGCCTCCAATCGAGATGAGGCCCTCTTTCATTTCGTCAAACCTAGTGGAGTCCCGAGAGGCCCCTCTAATTCCTCAGTATCCCTCACCTCTCAGAGGCACCTGGGAAGTTCCCTAAGGTCCCCTGTAGAGGTCGAGGGAAACGAGTGTTTCCCGCCCCAACCCAAGAAAGACCTTGAGAGTCCTTCTTAAATGCCTCTTGAGGCCCTAGTCCCTCCCATGACTCGAGAGCAATGACGCGATCTGCCTGGCCACACACATGGAGTCAGGCTTCTCTGGCACTGCACAAGAGGATCCCTGAACTCCCCATCATATCTCGTGAGAAACCCCACACTGGCACCGCAGCTCGAGAAAACCCATGAGACGCCCCCGTCATCACGAGAGGAGGGCCATCTTTAACTGCATGGTATGCAGATCAAGCGTGAACCTTCTGTCCAAGCTACACAGGACGCTTGACTCCCTTTAGGCCACTCATTGGGCTCCAAGAGTTACGTGTCGCGACTCGAGAGGATAGTGGAGTCCTTTGCTTCCACTCGATACGAGGCGTGACCCACCGGGTGAGACTGGAATGCGACCCCGATATCCCTGTTGCCCCTGGAGAGGAACATTACGTCCTGGACCCAAGCCTAGATGAGGACTCTTTGCCCTGAAGTGACTCGAGAGCAACCCCCAGCTCTCTCTGACAAGTTGAATGGAAGATTGGACTTCCTGGGCCAACACAAGAGGAAGCCTGAATTCCCCGTTGTAACTCGAGAATCCCGCCTCAACTCGAGAAAAACCACGTGTTTCCCTCGTCATCGCAATATGAGGCCCTTGCCTGCTACAGCATCTCCAGAGAATTCCCACGTTCTGTCTTGAAGTGCGAAACTGTACTTGGCACCCTTGATGCGACCTCAAAAGTGCCGTGACATACCGGTCTCACTCGAGGGGACCACCGAGGTTCCCGGCACCACTTCATCTGAGCCCCTTCTCCCCTTCTGATCGCGACCGGTGGGTCGATTCCCCTGCTTTGTCTGCAAGGGGTTCCCGACCTTCCCAGCGCACCTCAGGTTGAGGCCGGTATCCCGAGGAAATTCGAGATGTAGCCTCGTGGGTGGTACCACATGCTGAAAGACCCCAATTTTCCGGTATGCTCTTGAAAAGAACCCGATGCCCGGAAACCTCTTTGAAGGCAACCCTGTGGATGAAGGCACAACACGAAGGGGCACTGACACCCCCGTGCATCGTCCGGAAAAACCCGCAGGTTCCACACTCAGCTCAACAAGTGGCCTGTCACTCCGTGAACAACTCGAAAGGCAAGGGGAAATCCATTCCTCCACAGAAGACGAGGCGTGACTCTTCTCCATACTCTGCAGGTACCCTGCGACCCGAGTCAGAAATGGAGAGGACCCCTGACGTTCCTGCCTCCATTCGAGATGAGGCCCTCTTCGATTGCACCAAACCCAGTTGAGTAACGAAGGGCCCCTCCCAAATCCACAGTGTCCCTGACTTCTCAGAGGCACCCTTAGAAGTTGCCTGAGGTCACCGACACAAATCAAGGGAACCCAGGGTTCCCTGCTGCAACCCGAGAAAGACCTCAAGAGTCCTTCTTCAATGCGTCTTGACGCCCGATTCGCCTACTATGACTCGAGAGAAATCACGCACTCCCCTTCACCACACGCACGGAGACCTGACGTCCCTAGCATCACACGAGAGGCTCTCTGAGCTCCCCGTTGTACCCCGTGAGAAATCTGATACTGGCGCCGCAGCTGGAGAAAACCCACGAGATGCCCCCGTCATCGCGAGATGAGGGCCTTTTTTCCTGCATGGCCAGGAAAACAATCCCGAGTCATCTCTCCAAACTCCATAGGAGGCTTTACTCCCTTTACGCCACGCAGTGGGCTCCAAGAGATACCCGTCGCGACTCGACAGGAGAGCGGAGTCCTTTTTTTCCCCTCAAGACGAGGCCTGACTCTCCGGGTGAGTCGAGAATGCAACCCTGAGATCCCTGTTGGCCCAGTAGTGGAACACTAGGTCCTGGACACAAGCGTAGATGAGGTCTATTTTGCCCTGCAGTGACTGGAGAGCAATCCCCAGTTCTAACTTGCAACTCGAATGGAATACTGGATTTTCCTGGCGCCACACAAGAGGCTCCCTGAGATCCCCGTGGTACTTCATGAGACACCCCACACTGGCGCCGCAGCTCGAGAAAACCCACGAGACGCCACCGTCATCTCGAGATGAGGGCCTTCTTTTCCTGCATGGCCTGGAGTCCAATCCCGAGTCCTCTCTCCAAACTCCACAGGAGGCTTGACTCCCTTTAGTACACACAGTGGGCTCCAAGAGATACCCATCGCGACTTGAGACGAGAGCGGAATTCTTTGCTTACCCTCGAGGTGAGAACTGACTCCCCGGATGAGTCTGGAATGCAAACCCGAGATCCCTGTCGCCCCTGGAGAGCAACGTTAGATCCTGGACACAAGCCTAGATTAGGTCTCTTTTGCCCTGCAGTGACTCTAGCGCAATCCCCAGCTCCCCCTCGCAACCCGAATGGAAGATTGGATTTCAAGGCCAACAAGAGGAAGCCTAAATTCCCGGTCATAACTCGAGAATCCCGCCGCAACTCGAGCAAAACCACGTGGTTCTCCCGTCATCGCAAGATGAGGCCCTTGCCCGCTACAGCGTTTCAAAAGATGTCCCAGGTTCCGTCTTGAAATGCGAAACGGTACTTGGCACCCTTGATGCGACCCCAAAAGTCCCCCAACACGCCGGTCTCACTCAAGGGGAACACCGAGGTTCCCGGCACCACTTCATTTAAGCCCCTTCTCCCCTCCTGATCATGACCGGTGGGTCGATTCCCCTGCTTTGTCTGCAAGGGGGCCCGACCTTCCCTGCACAACTCAGGATGAGGCCGGTCTCATGGGGAAATTCGATACGTAGCTTTGTGGGTGGTGCCACTTGCTGAAAGACTCCAATTTCCCGGTCCGCTCTTGATAAGAATCCGATGCTCGGACACCTCTTGGAAGGCAGTCTTGAGTATGAAGGTACAACACGAAGGGGCACTGACACACCTGTGCATCATCCGGAAAAACGGGCAGGTTACACACACAGCTCGACAAGTGGCCTGTCACCTCGAGAACAACTCGAGAGGCAAGAGGAGTCCCATCCTCCAGAAAAGACGAGGCCTGACTCTCCTGTACCAACATGCAGGGACCTTGCGATCTGAGTCAGAAATGGAGAGGAACACTGAGGTTCCTGCTTCAACTCGAGATGAGTCCCTCTTACATTCCACCAAATGCAGAGGAGTCTCGAGAGGCCCCTCCAAACTGCACAGTATCCCTGACTTCTCAGAGGCACTCTGAGAAGCTCCCTGAGGTCGCAGGCACAAGTCAAGGGAACCCTGGGTTTTATGCAGTGACCCGAGAAAGACCTCGAGAGTCCTTCTTCAACCCGTCTTGAGGCCCGATTACCCTACCATGACTCGAGAGCAATGACGAGCTCCCCCTAGCCATCTCATGGGGACCTGACTTCCCTGGCGCCACACGAGAGGCTCCCTGAGCTCCCTCTCGTACCTCGTCAGAAACCCGGCACTAGCGCAGCAGTCTAGAAAACCCACGAGACGCCGCCATCATCGCGAGATGAGGGCCTTCTTTTCCTGCATGGCCTGGAGAGGAATCCCGAGTCCTCTATCCAAACAGCACAGGAGGCTTGACTCCCTTTAGGGCACACAGTGGGCTCCAAGAGATACCCATCGCGACTCAAAAGGACAGCGGAGTTCTTTGCTTCCCCTCGAGATGAGGCCTGATTCCCCGGGTGAGTCTGGTATGCAACCCCAAGATCCCTGTCGCCCCTAGGGACGAGCATTAAGTCCTGGACACAAGCCTAGGTGAGGTCTATTTTGCCCTGCAGTGACTCGAGAGCAATCCCCAGCTCTCCCTTTAAACTCGAATGGAAGATAGGACTTCCCTGGCTCAACACATGAGGAAGACTGTATTCCCCGTCGAAACTCGAGAATCCCGCCACAACTCGAGAAACGCCACGTGGTTCCCCCGTCATCCCAAGATGAGGCCCTTGCCCCCTACAGCGTCTCAAGAGAAGTCCCACGTTCCGTCTTGAAGTGCGAAACGGTATTGGCACCCTTGATGCGACCTCAAAAGTTCCTCGACACACCAGTCTGACTCGAGGAGAACACCGAGGTTCCCGGCACCACTACATCTGGGCCCCTTCTCCCCTCCTGATCGCGACAGGAGGGTCGATTCCCCTGTTTTGTCTTGAAGGGGTTCCCGCCTTTCCCGGTGCATCTCAGGATGAGGCCGGTCTCACGAGGATATTCGAGACATAGCCACGTGGATGGTGACACATGCCGAAAGACCCCGATTTCCCGGTCCGCTCTTGATAAGATCCTGATGCCCGGACACCTCTTTGAAGATAACCCTTTTGATGAAGGCACAACACTTAGGGGCACTGACACCCCTGGGTATCATCCGGAGAAACCCGCAGGTACCACACAGAGCTCGAGAAGTGACCTGTCACCCCGTGAACAACTGGAGAGGCAAGCAGAGTTCCATTCCTCCACACAAGACGAGGCCTGACTCTCCTGTTCGAACTCTGCAGCGAAACTGCGATCCGAGTCAGATCTGGCCCAGGGGAAGTCAGGAGAGGAAACATGAGTTTCCTGCCTCCACTCGAGATGAGGCCCTCTTCCATTGCACCGAACCCAGTGGAGTCCCGAGAGACCCCTCCCAACTGCACAGTATCCCTGACTTCTCAGAGGCACCCTTAGACCTTCCTGAGATCACCGGCACAAGTCGAGGGAACCAAGGGTTTCCTGCCCCAACCCGTAAAAGACCTCGAGAGTCCTTCTTCAATGCGTCTTGAGGTGCGATTCCCCTACCATGACTCGAGAGCAATGACGCGCTCCCCCTAGCCACGCGCATAGAAACCTGACTTCCCTGGCGCCACAGGAGAGGCTCCCTGAGCTCCCCATTATACCTCGTGAGCAACACCACACTGGAGCCACAGCTCGAGAATACCCACGAGACGCCCCAGTCCTCACGAGATGAGGGCCTTCTTTTGCTGTATGGCCTGGAGAGCAATCCTGAGTCCTCTCTCCAAACTCCACAGGAGGCTTGACTCATTTTAGGCCACACAGTGAGCTCCAAGATATACCCGTCGCGACTTGACAGGAGAGCGGTGTCCTTGGCTCCCCCTCGAGACGAGGCCTGACTCCCCGGGTGAGTCGAGAATGCAATGCTGAGATCGCTTTCGCCCCAGCAGAGGAACATTAGGTCCTGGACACAAGCCTAGATGAGGTCTATTTGGCCCTACATTGTCTCGAGAGCAATCCCCAGTTCTAACTCACAATTCGAATGAAAACTGGACTTCCCTGGGCCAGTTGAAGAGGAAGCGTGAATTCCCGGTTGTAACTCGAGAATCCCGCCCCAACTCAAGAAAAACCACGTGGTTCCCCCGTCATCGAAAGATGAGGCCCTTGCCCGCTACAGCATCTCAAGAGAAGTCCCACGTTCCGTATTGAAGAGCGAAAAGTTACTTGGAACCCTTGATGCGACCCCAAAAGTTCCCCGACATACCAGTCTCACTTGAGGAGAACACCGAGGTTCCCGGCACCACTTCATCTGAGACTCTTCTCCCCTCTTGATCGCGACAGGAGGTTCGATTCCCCTGCTTTGTCTGGAAGGCGTTCCCGACCTTCCTGGCGCACATCAAGATGAGGCAAGTCTCACGAGGAAATTCGAGACATAGCCTCGTGGGTGGTGCGGCATGCCAAAAGACCCCGATTCCCTGGTCCGCTCTTGATAAGAACCCGATGGCAGAACCCAACTCGAAGGCAATCCTGTGGAACAAGGCACAACACGAAGGGGCAGTGACACCCCAGTGCATCGTCCAGAAAAGCCCGCAAGTTCCACATACAAATCGACAAGTGGCCTGTCACCCCATGAACAACGCGAGAGTCAAGCGGAGTTCCATTCCTCCACACAAGACGAGGCCTGACTCTCCTGTCCCAACTCTGCAGGGACTCTGCGATCCGAGTCAGATCCGGCGCATTCGAAGCCAGGAGAGGAACCCTGTGGTTCCTGCCTCAACTTGTCATGAGGCCCTCTTCCATTGCACCAAACCCAGTGGAGTTCCGAGAGGCCCCTCCCAACTCCACAGTGACCCTGACTTCTCAGAGGCACGCTGAGAAGCTTCCTGAGGTCACTGGCACAAGTCGATGGAACCCAGGGTTTCCTGCTGCAACCCAAGAAAGACCTCGAG
The DNA here is from genome assembly GCF_029407905.1 of Bubalus kerabau. Classification (NCBI taxonomy): domain Eukaryota; kingdom Metazoa; phylum Chordata; class Mammalia; order Artiodactyla; family Bovidae; genus Bubalus; species Bubalus kerabau. The sequence goes on along the minus strand of NW_026577886.1, from coordinate 1,299,444 downwards.
AGTCCTTCTTTAACACGTTTTCAGGCCCAATTCCCCTACCATGACTCGAGAACAATGACGGGCTCCCTCTCACCACGTGCATAGAGACCTGACTGCCCTGGCACCACATGAGAGGCTCACTGAGCTCCCAGTCTTACTTCGTGAGAAACCCCACACTAGCGCCACAGCTCGAGAAAACCTACGAGACGCCCCAGTCATCGGGAGATGAGGGCCTTCATTTCCTGCATTGCCTGGAGAGCAATCCCGTGTCCTCCCTCCAAACACCAGAGGAGGTTTGACTCCCTTTAAGCCACTCAGTGGGCTCCAAGACATACCCGTCCGACTCGAGAGGAGAGCAGAGTCCTTTGCTTCCCCTCGAGACGAGGCCTGACTCCAGGGTGAGTCTGGAATGCAACCCCGAGATTCCTGTCGCCCCTTGACATGAACATTAGGTCCTGCACACAAGCCTTGGTGGGGTCTCTTTTGCCTTCAGTGACTAGAGCGCACCTCCAGCTCTTCCTCGAATCTCGAATGGAAGATAAGACTTTTGTGGGCCAACACAAGAGGAAGCATGAATTCCCTGTGGTAACTCAAATATCCCACCGCAACTAGAGAAAAACCAAGTGGTTCCCCAGTCATTCCAAGATGAGGCCCTTGCCCACTGGAGCACCCCAAGAGAAGTCCCACGTTCCAATTTGAAGAGCGAAACGGTACTTGGAACGCGTTATGCGACCCCAAAAGTTACCCGACATACCTGTCTCACTTGAGGGAAACACCGAGGTTCCCAGCAGCACTTCATCTGAGCCACTTCTCCCCTCCTGATCACCACAGGAGGGTCGATTCCTCTGCTTTGTCTGGAAGGGTTTCATGACCTTCGCGGCACACCTCAGGATGAGGCCGGTTTCATGAGGAAAGTCGAGACTAGCCACGTGGGTGGTGCCAAATGCTGAACGATCCCTATTTCCCAGTCCGCTCTTCATAAGAACACGATGCCAGGACACCTCTTCGAAGGCAACCCTGTGGATGAAGACACAAAACGAAGGGTCACTGACACCCCCATGCATCGTCTGGAAAAACCTGCAGATTCCACACACAGTTTGACAAGGGGCCTGAAACCCCATGAACAACTCGAGAGGCAAGCGGAGTTCCATTCCTCAGAAAAGACATAGCCTGACTCTCCTGTCCCAACTCTGCAGGGACACTACGATCAGAGTCAGAATTGGAGAGGAAGCCTGAGGCTCCTGCCTCCACTCGAGATGAGGCCCTCTTCCATTGCGACAAACCCAGCAGAGTCCCGAGAGGCCCCACCAACTCCACAGCGTCCCTCACCTCTCAGAGGCACCCTGGGAAGTTTCCTCAGGTCCTCGGCAGAAGTCGGGGGAAACGAGGGTTTAACGCTGCAACCCGAGAAAGACATCGAGAGTCCTTCTTCAACGCGTCTTGAGGCCCTAGTCCCCTCCCATGACTCGAGAACAATGACGCGCTCCTTCTCGCCACGTGCATGGAGACATGACTTCCCTGGCGCCGCACGAGAGGCTCCCTGAGATCCTCGTCGTGCCTCGGGAGAAAACCCCCACCGGTGCCGCAGCTCGAGGAAACCCCTGAGATGCCCCCGTCCTCGCGAGGTGAGGGCCTTCTTTTCCTGCCTGGCCTGGAGAGCAAGCACGAGTCCTCTCTCAAAAGTGAAGAGGAGGTTGGACTCCCTTGAGTCCACTCAGGGGGCACCAAGATATCAGCGTCGCGACTCGGGAGGAGACCAGAGTCCTTTGCTTCCCCTCGAGGGGAGGCCTGACTCCCCGGGGGAGCATGGGATGCAACCCCGAGATCCTTGTCTTCCCTGGAGAGGAGCATTAGGTCCTGGACACACGCCTAGATGAGGTCTCTTTGGCCCTGCAGTGACTCGAGCGCAACCCCCAGCTTTCCGTCGCCACTAGAATAGAAGGTTGGGCTACCCAGGGCCGACACAAGAGGAAGCCTTTAATCCCCCGTCGTAACACGAGAATCCCGCCGCAACTCGAGAAAAACCACGTGGTTCCCACCTCTTCGCAAGATGAGGCCCTTGCCCATGACGGCGTCTCAAGGGAAGTCCCCTGTTCCGCCCTGAAGTGCGAAACGGGACTTGACAGCCTTCAGGCGACCCCCAAAAGTTCCCCGATACGCCAGGTTCCCTCGAGGGGAACACCAAGGGTCCCGGCACCGCTTCATCTGAGCCCCTTCTCCCCTCCTGATCGCGACAGGAGAGTTGATTCCCCTGCGTGGTCTGGAAGGGGTTCCGGGACTTGCCGGTGCACCTCAAGAGGAGGCCAGTCTCACGAGGACATTCGAAACGAGCCACGTGGGTGGTGCCACATGCCGAACGAGCCCGATTCCCCGGTCCGCTCTTGAGAAGAACCCGATGACGGACCCCTCTTCGAAGGCAACCCTGTGGGTGAAGGCACAGCCCGAAGGGGCACTGACACCCCCGTGCATCGTCCTGAAACAACCGCGGGTTCCACACACAGCTCGACGAGGGGCCTGTGGCCCTCTGAACAACTCGAGAGGCAAGCGGGGTTCACTTCCTCAGACAAGACGAGGCCTGACTCTCCTGTCCCAACTCTGCAGGGACCCTGCGGTCGGAGTCCGAAACGGAGAGGAAGCCTGAGGTTCTTGCCGCCCCACGAGATGAAGACCTCTTCCGTTGCGCCAGACCCAGCGGAGTCCCGAGGAGCCCCGCCACCTCCACAGGATCCCTCGCCTCTCAGAGGCACCCTGGGAAGTTCCCTAAGGTCCCCGGCAGAAGGCGAGGGAAACGAGTGTTTCCCGCCACCCCCTGAGAATGACCTCGAGAGTCCTCCTTCAACGCGTCTCATGGCCCTAGTCCCCTCCCGTGACTCGAGAGCCAGGACGCGTTCCCCCTCGCCACGGGCACGGAGAACGGACTTCCCTGGCACCGCACGGGAGGCTCCCTGAGATCCTCGTCTTGCCTCGTGAGAAAACCCCCACGGGCGCCGCAGCTCGAGGAAACCCCTGAGAAGCCCCCATCCTCGCGTGGTGTGGGCCTTCTTTTCCTGCCTTACCCAGAGCGCAATCCCGAGTCCTCTCTCCAAACTGAAGAGGAGGCCTGACTCCCTTGAGGCCACTCAGTGGGCTCCAAGAGATCTGCGTCGCGACTTGAGAGGAGAGCGGCATCCTTTGCTTGCCCTCGAGACGAGGCCTGACTCCCCGGGGGAGTCTGGAACGCCACCCCGAGATCCCTGTCTTCCCTTGAGAGGAACGTTATGTCCCGGACACAGACCTAGATGAGGTCTCTTTGGCCCTGCAATGACTCGAGTGCCACCCCCTGCTTTCCCTCGCAACTCGAATGGAAGATTAGGCTTCTCGGGGCCAATACAAGAGGAAGCCTGAAATCCCCGTCGTAACTCTAAAATCCCGCCACAACTCGAGAAAATCCACATGGTTCCAACGTCTTCGCAAGATGAGGCCCTTGCCCGCTACAGCGTCTCAAGGGAAGTCCTAGGTTCTGTCCTGAAGTGCGAAACGGTACCTGACTCCTTTCATGCAACCCCCAAAAGTCCCTCACACGCCGGTTTCCCTCGAGGGTAACACCGAGGGTTCTGGCCCCACTTAATCCGAGCCCCTTCTCCCCTCCTGACCGCGACAGGAGAGTCGATCCCCCTGCGTTGTCTTGAAGGGTCCCCGGCCTTCCCGGCACACCTCAGGATGAAGCCGGCCTCACTAGGAAATTTGAGACTAGCCCCGTGGGTGTTCCCACATGCCGAAAGACCCCAATTTCCCTGTCTGCTCTTGAAAAGAACCCGAGGCCCGGACACCTCTTCGAAGGCAAGCCAGTGGGTGAAGGCACAACACGAAGGGGCACTGTCACTCTCGTGCATCATCCGGAAACACCCGCAGGTTCCACACACAGCTCAACAAGGGGCCTGAGACCCCCTGAGCACCTCGAGAGGCAAGCGGAGTTCACTTCCTCAGACAAGACGATTCCTGACTCTCTTGTCCCAACTCTGCAGGGACCCTGCGGTCGGAGTCTGAAACGGAGAGGAAGCCTGAGGTTCCTGCCTTCCCTGGAGATGAGGCCCTCTTCCATTGCGCCAAACCCAGCGGAGTCCTGAGAGGCCCCGCCAACTCCACAGCATCCCTCATCTGTCAGAAGCACACTGGGAAGTTCCCTAAGGTCACCGGTAAACTGTTATTGCACAAGGTCCCCATGAAAAGGCCCACGCAGCAGGACATCCACAGATTCTGTCTGCCATTAAAAGGCAGTAAGGTGCGCTCCCCACTTCTTTGCTGCCTCGGCGGCCACCACGGTGCAATTCGCGTACCCTTCCCTTTCCCATCCTAGCAGGTGCTGCAGGGCCCGCTGGCCTACAAAGTGCCAGAAGCAGGGCTGGGCCAGCCGGCCAGATTTCAGGGTTCTGTCCCTTGGACTTCCAGCGGACACTAGGCTGCTTGGGAAAACCGCGCAGGCTCTGAGGTTTTTCAGCAGAGGGGTGGAGCGGTAAAGGCCTTGACCCCAAAGACGAGGCCTTTCTGCGACCGTCAGGTTGGGGAGCTCTGAGACTGTGCCAACACAGGGCGGAATACATGGTTCCCTGCTCCAGGCAGTCCCCGTTCCCTTACCTGTGTTCCGCACCCCTCCGCTGTGGCCAATGGATGCCGATCCTTGGGGATCCAGGAGTTCACGAAATGGGCATTCCCAGCCGCAATGGCGACCCCCAACAGCACATCTGGAAAGCCCTCCCCCACCCCCGCCAGGAGCCGACCCCCGCTGCGAACGGACCCCCACCACGCCCCGCGCCGCCAGGTTTCGCCCCGGCCCTGCCGGGCTCCCGGCGGGTTCCCAGCCACATTGGCGACCCCCGGGAGCACAAAAGGGACCAACCACCCACCCACAGCGAGCGGAATCTCGACCTGTGCAGCCCAGGTTTACCCCGCCCTGGGTGCGCTCCCGGAGCGTTTCCAGCCGCAGTGGCCATCTCCGAGAGCACAACTGGGAAGCCCTCCCCCAACCCCGCCAGGAGCCGACACCCGCCCTGCGCCGCCCGGGTTCGCCCCGCCCCTGCCGCGCTCCAGGGGCGCTGCCCACCTTCACCAGTGGCTCCTGGTGAGCCCCGTCCCCACGCCCTGTTCCAGGAGAGGCTCTCGGACCTCGCTGCTGCTGCCAGGTCAAACATGAGGACAATACATACACCCCACAGAGACAATCCAAGCTGTCTATGATTTAGGGATAAAACGAGGACTACAGAAAGGCAAGATGACCTGACCTAGGAGGGCCATGATATTCTATAGAACCAGACAAAGTTGGTTACCAAGGAAACTTTTTTCCTTGGAACCCGGAAAGCTGGTTCTTTGCATATGCAATGACCAACAATTAGCTTGTTACCCAAGCCTGCCTCACTGCCACCCCCATCCCCCCACTCCCCAGAAGACTGGCTCAAAAAATATTTTAAATCTCAGGCGGAAACCTGGAAGATGTCTTGTCTGTCTGTTTGGATTAAGGTATGTGTCAGTGTGAGCCTTGTGTTTTTTGATAATATTGCTCAAGTTCTGTGTTCTGATATCAATGGTCTCAAGACAAGGCAGCCCTTCCAAATCAAACTGCTGGAAATACAAGAAAACATTGACCTAAATGAATGTCAGAGTCCCGTGAACTGGGAACTAGTCAATATTAAATATCTAGTATTTTTGGTTTTGCTCCTCCATTATAGACATGTCTAAGAGTCAACAACATTAAGCACAACATGTTCATAGTGCCTAGGTTTCTTTTGAGGTAAAAATTGCTCTATTGTTATATGTGTCACAAGCTTGTCAGCAAGAAAGTACCTGGAAACAGCAACAACCAATGTAAAAAATGTAAATGTGATATGAGCTTTTAGATAAACTCTTAACAATAATTATACTCTAAAATATCCGCCTCTCATAGTCTTGATTGAAGGCAGAGGAGAAGGGGATGACAGAGGATAAGATGGTTGGATGGCATCACTGACTCGATGGACATGAGTTTGAGCAAGCCCCTGGAGTTGGTGATGGACACGGAAGCCTGGCATCCTGCAGGCCACGTGGTCACAAAGAGTCAGACTCGACTGAGCAACTGAACTGAACTGAACTTACAATCGTTCCTCCAGGTGTTTTTGAAAGGACCTCCCTTTTACACAGAAACAAAAGAGATTTTTGACTCTGCATGAATAGTGACTGGCACCATCCGAACATATTAAATGTAAGAAAGCAATTTTTTTTGTTTTGTTTTGTTTTGTTCTGTTCTTGCAGGAAGCGGGGTGGGCGCTATTATCACTGATAGGTATGCTCACCAATCTATCAAATGCCAATATAAGAGTCAGTTCTTGGTTGCTGAAGGGAAATGTATGACTTGTTATTACAAGAATGTATGGAATGCAATCACACTTTAAGAAGGAAAACGAAGTAGTTCTGTCTTAGAGGTGGCATTTTCAGGACGGGAGAAGCAAAGGAATGGGTACAGAATGGGATAAGGAGGTTGTAGGGAAAGTAGGCCCCCAGAAAAGAGTTTTGTGCCTAGCACAAGTTTTCTTGAGATGTTGAACTGCCTTTGCTAATGGAGTTTAAGTGTCTTTACCTCTTAAGTGATCTCTTCTAGGTTGACCTAGAACAGAAATCTTTTGTTAGCTTTGGCTAAGAGGAGAAGTATTGTTTCACGGTGACATATGTGATCCTACCTGACTGTTCTCATCCCCTTTGATATCTATGCACTGCTGCTGCTGCTGCTGCTGCAGCTGCTAAGTGGTTCAGTTGAGGCCGACCCTTTGCCACGCCATAGATGGCAGCCCACCAGGCCCCGCAGTCCCTGGGGTTCTCTAGGCAAGAACACTGGAGTGGGTTGCCATTTCCTCCTCCTATGCATGAAAGTGAAAAGTGAAAATGAAGTCGCTCAGTGGTGTCCGACTCTTAGCCACCCCATGGACTGCAGCCTACCAGGCTCCTCCATCCTTGGGATTTTCCAGGAGTGGGGTGCCATTGCCTTCTCCCATATCTATGCACAAGCCTGCCTAAATAATTGACTTCTAGCCAACTTTGGGATGCCCATGACCACCCACCCTTAACAGGCAACAGAGAAGAGAAAAACACTTACCACAGGAGGTTCTGATAAGGAACAAGGAACTAACAAGCTCCCACCTACCAGGAATCTGCAGAGGTCAACAAGAGGTCAGCAAGAGATGAGAGACTGCAGTCCAGAGGTCCTAGCTACTTCCATCTAGCAACAAACACCCAGCATAGTCAAAACGATTTCAATGTTAAAGAATAAATAAATAAATAAAAGGACAGAAGTTCTTTGAACACATGTCTGAATTTAGGGGTGAGGCATTACATATGTGTCCCAGGATAATCTTAAAGTGTCAGAAAGTAAAGAAATTAAAGACAACTATCAAGCTGTCCAAACTGATAAAAATGAATGATTACACAGTTTTATCTGTATACATTAGCAGATAATAATCTGAAAAGGAATTTTAAAAAATTCCCTTTCAATAATATCAACATGAATAAAACACTTTGCCATGGATGTAACGAGGATGACAAGACTGGCACGCTGGAAATTATACACCCTGGCTGAAAACTGTCCTGAATACATGGACAGATATTCCATAACGATGGAAAGACTTAAGATGGCAATACCATGGAATGCATCTTCAATCTGAAATGAAGATTTGATATGATTTGATCGCTCAGAGCTTTTGTGTCATCAAGTGTTATTAAAGTATTAAAGAGATAGAGAAAGCTGCTGACTTAGACTCGAGGCGGGGTGGGGGGGGGTAGTAAGAGTACCCCCTGCTGGTCTTTAGCCAGATATTCTACAGGCACTAGCAGTCAGCTAAGGAAAGAAAGGAACTGTTTCAGGGAATGGCACCAGGCCCCTCCCCCACGACATGCATTGAGATAATATTGGCAGCAGGTGAGTCATCCCGGGCCAAAATTTGATTGACATGAATCTTGAAGAAAGGCAGTATTGCAGGCAAATATATCATTTCCTTAACATAGATAAGGAGAACAAGCTAGGAGGAAAACATGCTGTTTTGTTCAAATCGCTTCTGAGCCTTTTGGGGGAACCGACCTGAAGCCAGAGTCTAGTGGAAATACATAGGATATTTACATCGCTTAAGATAAACATTTTCTTAGGAAAAAATGCATTGCTTAGCTCAAGGTTTGTCTGCGAAATTCTTACACATCAGGAGATGGCTCCGAGCTGGGTTTCCACACACAAGAACATCCATGCAAAGGACAAGCCTGCACAGCCCATCTGCCCTGCTCCCGCACAGCCAGCAGCATTTCCAAGTGACCTCCTAAGGCCTTCCCCAAAATACAGGGGCACCTCTGGGTTTCCTGTTTCCCTCACTTCGAACACTTTTCTTAAAAAAAATAAAAATCCTGCACACTTCTTGATAGAATGCCACAGTGCAAGGAATACAGTCCTTCAATATTTAAACCTCCATTTGCAAAACACTTGGAGCTTGGTTTTGTTTTGTTTTGTTTTTAATTACACCACCACATAATTTAAAGCTTTTACACATTCTAATTATTCAGTTCCAAAACACCAAACTTTTATTGCACAGGGTCCTCATGAAAAGGCCCACGCAGCTGGACAACCACAGATTCTGCCATGAAAGGGCAGCAAGGTGCCCTCCCCCCTTCTTTGCTGCCTGGGCGGCCACCAGGGTTTGAAATCCATGCACCCTACTAAGTTTCTAGGGTGCAATCCGTGGACCCTTCCCTTTCCCATCCCAGCAGGTGCTCAAGGGCCCGCTGGCTTACAAAGTGCCAGAAGCAGGGCTGGGCCAGCCGGCCAGAGTTCAGTGCTCTGTCCCTTGGACTTCCAGCGGACACTAGGCTGCTTGGAAGAACCGCGCAGACTCTGAGATTTTTCAGCAGAGGGGTGGAGCGGTAAAGGCCTTGACCCCAAAGGCAAGGCTTTTCTGCGACCGCCAGGTTGGGGAGCTCCGAGACTGTGCCAACAGACGGTGGAATACTTGGTTCCCTGCTCCACGCAGTCCCAGTTCCCTTACCTGTGGTCCGCAGCCCTCCGCTGCACCCACGGGATGGCGATCCTTGGGGACCCAGGAGCGGACGAAATGGGCGTTCCCAGCCGCAGTTGCAACCCCCGAGAGCACAACTGGGAACCCCTCCCCATCCCCCCCATGAGCCGACCCCCGCCCCGCGCCGCCAGGGTTAGCCCCGCCCCTGCCGCGCTCCCTGCGCGTTCCCAGCCACAGTGGCGACCCCCGGGAGCACAACTGGGACCGACCCCCACCTAAAGCCATCGGAATCTCGACCCGCGCAGCCCGGGTTTACCCAGTCCTGGGTGTGCTCCCGGGGCGTTTTCAGCCTCAGTGTCCACCTCCGAGAGCACAACTGGGAAGCCCGCCCCCACCCCCGCCAGAAGCCGACCCCCGCCCCATGCCGCCCGCGTTCGCCCCGCCCCTGCACGGTCCAGGTACCTTCCCAGCTTCTAGCGTTCACGCCCGGGTAGGAGCAGGATGTAGGAGTATGGGAGATGTGTCTGGAGCCTGACAGCCTCAGCTCCGCTCTGGCCTGCCCTTTGGACCTAGGAGCCAGGCCAACTTGCAGAGGGCTTAGGGCCCCATTGTATGCAAACTACCAAGGCCTACCGCAAGGAGAGCTCTGTCCGAGGGAAGGGAAGCGCCCCAGGCTGCGTTCCCAAGCTGTTGCTTGGCAATGCAGACTCAGCGGTAAACGGAGGGAATCAGGGTCCTAGTGCCCCTGTCTTGGGGAGGAAGCTCCACAGCCAGAGTGTTCCTCCCTTTGTGCCCAGAAAGCGCCTGCCAGACTGGGCTTCCCCGGAGCTCTGTTGCAGAGCAGAGACGTGTGGATGTGTTTTGGGGCCTTGACATGTGCGTTTGGGCTCCCTAGCACAGCCCCAGCGTAGGGGAACCAGCCCCTGAGCAAAGAGCTCCAGGCAGTGCTTTGTGCCCAGGCCTGGATGCCCAGTCCCAGCACGCGGGAGAGATGAGTTAGGCTGCCGGCGGGTCCTTGCAAGCCTGTATTGGAAAGGACCGAGTGAGCTTCCACACCGGCGGAGCTGCAGACCTGCGCCCAGGCGCGATAGGACAGAGCCCCTGTCGATAGGCTGCTCTGCCTGGGCGAGCCTCGCCAAGCCCTTCCCAGCTTCTAGCGTTTGCACCTGCAAAGGAGCAGGCTGAAGGAGTGTGGGTGACATGACTGGCTCCTGACTGGCCTCAGCTCCGCTCTTGCCTTCCCTTTGGACCTAGGAGCCAGGCCTCCTTGCAGACAGCTTAGGGCACGGGGGTGTGCAAACTGCGAAAGCCTCCCGCAAGGAGACCTCTGTCTGAGGGAAGGGAAATGCCCCAGGTTGCATTCCCAAGCTGTTGCTTGGTAGCCCAGACTCAGCGCTGAACGGAGGGAATCAGGGTCCCAGTGCCCCTGTCATGGGGAGGGAGCTCCACAGCCAGAGTGTTCCTCCGTTTGTGTTCAGAAACCGCCTTACAGACTGGGCTTCCCCGGAGCTCAGCTCCAGAGCAGAGTCGTGTGCATGTGGTTTGGGGCCTTCCCCTGTGCCTTTGGGCTCCCTGGCACAGTCCCAGTGCAGGGGAACCAGCCCCTGAGCAGAGAGCTCCAGGCAGTGCTCTGTGCCCTGGATTGGAAGCCCACTCCCAGCACGCGGGAGAATAGAGTCAGGCCGCCGTCGGGTGCTTGCAAGCCTGTATTGGGAAGGACCGAATGAGCTTCCACTCCGGCGGAGCTCCAGATCTGCTCCCAGGCGCGATATCGCAGAGCCCCGGCCTAGAGGCTGCTCTGCCTGGGCGAGCCTCGCCAAGCCCTTCCCAGCTTCTAGCTTTCGCGCAGGGGAAGGAACAGACTGCGGAAGTGGGGGAGACGTGACTGGCGGGCGCCTTACTGGCCTCAGCTCCGCTCTTCCCTTCCCTTTGCACCTATGATCCATGCCTCCTTGCAGAGGGCTTAGGGACCGAAGTAGAGCTCTGTCAGAGGGAAGGGAAGCGCCTCAGGCTGCATTCCCAAGCTGTTGTTTAGCCGCCCAGACTCAGCGCTGCACAGGGGTAATCAGGCTCTCTGTGGCCGCAGCTTCACACACAGGTGTGTCTCCGTAGGAATCAAGAAAGATCCTGACAGAGTGAGGTTCATTAGAGCTATACTAAAGAGCAAAGGCTTGTCCATGTGGTCTTGCCTTCCCCTGTGCCTTTGGGTCTCCAGGCTTGGCCCCAGCTCCGTGGAAACAACCCCTGAGAAAATATCTTCAAGATACGCTTTTCCCAGAGGCTGGGAACTGGGGTTCATAGGAGGAGAGAAAAGCAAGCCTCCTTCGGGCATGAAAGGCAGCCAACCTGCCTGTGTTTTGAAGCCTCTATTTGGAAGGAATGGGTTAGCTTCTCCTAGAGGAGACCTCCAGATCTGCTCAGAAGTCGGTAATTCCAGAGGCAGGGTACTGGTTCCTGACTGTCCTTTGCTAGCCTTGAAAGATATTCCTAGATTCTAGAGTTATATTCCATGAAGGAGCAGGCTTCGGGAATGTGTCAGATGGGACTGGCTCCTTATTGACCTCAGCTCAGCTATTGCCTTTCCATTCAAACTAGGACAAGGCCCTACTTTATGAAGGGTAAGGGTCTTCTTCTTTGCAAACTGCCAAGGGCTACAGCAATGAGACCTCTGTCAAGGTGAGGGAAGCCTAAGAGGATGGATTCTCAAGCAGGTGCTTTGCCACAAAGCATCAGCACCCCACGGAGAGAATCAAGCTCCCTGTGCACCAATGTTGGGAGTGTAGCTTCACACACAGAGTTGTCTCTATAGGAGCCAAGAATGTTCCTGAGAGATTAGGTTCACTAAACCTCTCCTACAGAGCATAGACCTGTCCATGTGGTTTTGCCTTCCCCTGTGAGTTGGGTCCTCGAGGTCCGCCACACCTCCGGGGAAACTGTCCCTGAGAAAAGATCTCCAGGAACCGCTTCGCCGAGGCTGGGAAATTCTGTTCACATGAAGTAAGGCAAGCGAATCTCCTGCAGAGAAAAAGAGGCCTTACAGTCCCTGGAGGAGCAGGCTGCCAGTGTGTGTGAAACCTGACTGTTGCCTTACTGGCCTCAGCTCCGCCATTGCCTGTTCATCCGAGCTAGCACCCAGGCCTACTTGGAAAAGCGTTTGGGTGCAGATTTCTACAAAGTGCCAAGGGCTACAGCAGTGAGAATTCTCTCAGCGGTAAGGGAGAGCATTTTATGGATTCTCAAGCTGTTTTCTGAACGACAGCGTCAAAATGAACAGAGAGAATCAGGCTCTCTGTGCCCCTATGTTAGGTACGCAGCTTCACACACGGAGGTGTCTCTATAGGAGCCAAGAATGCTCCTGAGAGATGAGGTTCACTAGAGGTCTGCTACAGAGCATAGACCTGTCCATGTGGTCTTGCCTTCCCCTGTGCCTTTGGGCCCCGGGCTCGGCCCCAGCTCCGTGGAAACAACCCCTGAGAAAATATCTTCAAGATACGCTTTTCCCAGAGGCTGGGAACTGGGGTTCATAGGAGGAGAGAAAAGCAAGCCTCCTTCGGGCACGAAAGGCAGCCAACCTGCCTGTGTTTTGAAGCCTCTATTTGGAAGGAATGGGTTAGCTTCTCCTAAAGGAGACCTCCAGATCTGCTCAGAAGTCGGTAATTCCAGAGGCAGGGTGCTGGTTCCTGACTGCCCTTTGCCAGCCTTGCAAAGACATTCCAAGATTCTAGAGTTATATTCCATGAAGGAGCAGGCTTCGGGAATGTGTCAGAGGGGACTGGCTCCTTATTGGCCTCAGCTCAGCTATTGCCTTTCCATTCAAACTAGGACAAGGGCCTACTTTATGAAGGGTAAGGGTCTTCTTCTTTGAAACTGCCAAGGGCTACAGCAATGAGACCTCTGTCAAGGCGAGGGAAGCCTAAGAGGACGGATTCTCAAGCAGGTGCTTTACTACAAAGCATCAGCACCCCACGGAGAGAACCAAGATCCCTGTTCCCCAATGTTGGGAGTGTAGCTTTACACACAAAGTTGTCTCTATAGGAGCCAAGAATGTTCCTGAGAGATTAGGTTCACTAAACCTCTCCTACAGAGCATAGACCTGTCCATGTGGTTTTTCCTTCCCCTGTGAGTTGGGTCCCCGAGGTCCGCCACACCTCCGGGGAAACTGTCCCTGAGGAAAGATCTCCAGGAACCGCTTCGCTGAGGCTGGGAAACGCTGTTCACAGGAAGTAAGGCAAGCGAATCTCCTGCAGAGAAAAAGAGGCCTTACTGTCCCTGGAGGAGCAGGCTGCCAGAGTGTGTGAAACCTGACTGTTGCCTTACTGGCCTCAGTTCCACCATTGCCTGTTCCTCCGAACTAGGACCCAGGCCTATTTGGAGAAGCGTTTGGCTGCGGATTTCTACAAAGTGCCAAGGGCTACAGCAGTGAGAATTCTCTCAGCGGTAAGGGAGAGCATTTTATGGATTCTCAAGCTGTTTTCTGAACGACTGCGTCAAAATGAACTGAGAGAATCAGGCTCTCTGTGCCCCTATGTTAGGTACGCAGCTTCACACACAGAAGTGTCTCTATAGGAGCCAAGAATGTTCCTGAGAGATGAGGTTCACTAGAAGTCTGCTACAGAGCATAGACCTGTCCATATGGTTTTGCCTTGCCCTGTGAGTTGGGTCCCCGAGGTCCACCCAAGCTCAGGGGAAGGAGCCCCTGAGAAAAGATCTCCAGGGACCGCTATTCCCCCAGGCTGGCAAACGCAGTTCACAGGAGGTAACGCAAGCGAGCCTCCTGCAAGGCACAACAGGCCTTAGTGTCCCTGGACGATCAGGCTGCCAGAGTGTGTGAGACCTGACTGGTGCCTTACTGGCCTCAGCTCCGCCATTGCATGTTCCTCCGAACTAGGACCCAGGCCTACTAGAAGGGTTTGGGTATGGATTTCTAAATACTGCCAAGGGGTATAGCAATGAGAACTGTGTCACGGGTAAGGAAGAGCATTGTATGGATTTTCAAGCTGTTGTTTGAACGACAGCTTCAAAGCTGCACAGAGAGAATCAGACTCTGTGTCTCCATGTTCGGTACACAGCTTCACAGACAGGGGTGTCTCCATAGGAAACAAGAACTTTCCTGACAGAGTGAGGTTCACTAGAGCTCTCCTAGAGAGCAAAGACTTGTCCATGTGGTTTTTCTTCCCCTGTGCGTTTGGGGCTCCAGGCTCGGCCCCAGCTCCGTGGAAACAACCCCTGAGAAAAGATCTTCAAGATCTGCTTTTCCCAGAGGCTGGGATGTGGGGTTCATAGGAGGCGGGAAAAGCAGGCCTCATTCAGAGAGCAAGAGGCAGCCAAGCGGCCTGCGTTTGGAAGCCTCAATTTGGAAGAATGGGTTAGCTTCCCCTAAGGGAGACCTCCAGATCTGTTCAGAAGTCGGTAATTCCAGAGGCAGTGTGCAGGGTCCTGACTGCCCTTTGCCAGCCTTGCAAAGACATTCCTAGATTCTACAGTTATCTTCCTGAAGAAGCAGGCTTTGGGAATATGTCAGACTTGACTGGCGCCTTATTGGCCTCAGCTCAGCTATTGCCTTTCCATTCAAAGTAGGACAAGGCCCTACTTTATGAAGGGTAAGGGTCTTCTTCTTTCCAAACTGCCGAGGGCTACAGCAATGAGACCTCCGTAAATGCGAGGGAAGCATAAGCGGATGGATTATCAGGAAGGTTCTTTGCCACCAAGCATCAGCACCCCACGGAGGGAATCAGGCTCCCTTTGCCCCTATGTGGGGTGTGTAGATTCACACACAGTGGTGTCTCTACAGGAGCCAAGAATGTTCCTGAGAGATGAGGCTCACAAGAGCTCTCCTACAGAGTGCTCACCTGTACATGTGGTTTCGCCTTCCCCTGTGAGTTGGGTCCCCGAGGTCCACCCCAGCTCCGAGAAAACAGCCTCTGAGAAAAGATCTCCAGGAACCGCTTTTCACCCAGGCTGGGAAAAGCTGTTCACAGGAAGTAAGGCAAGTGAGCCTCCTGCAGAGAAAAAGAAGCCTTACTGTCCCTGGAGGAGCAGGCTGCCAGAGTGTGTGAAAACTGACTGGTGCCATACTGGTCTTAGCTCCGCCATTGCTTGTTCCTCCGAACTGGGACTCAGGCCTACTTGGAGAAGGGTTTAGGTGCAGATTTCTACAAACTGCCAAGGGCTACTGCAATGAGAACCCTCTCAGAGGTAAGGGCGAGAATTGTATGGATTCTCAAGCTGTTTTCTGAACGACAGCATTAAACCTGCACAGAGAGAATCAGGCTCTCTGCCGCCATGTTGGGTACGCAGTTTCACACACAGAGGTGTCCGCATAGGAGCCAAGAACGTTCGTCAAAGACTGAGGTTCACTAGAGCTCTCTTAGAAAGCAAAGACTTGTTCATGTGGTTTTGCCTTCCCCTGTATGTGTGGGTCTCTGGGCACAACCCCAGCTCCGTGGAAACAACCCCTGAGCAAAGATCTCCAAGAATCTGCTTTTCCCCCATGCTGGGAACCAGGGATCATAGGAGGCAGGAAAAGCAAGCCTCCTTCAGGCAAGAAGAGGCAGCCAACCGGCCTGTGTTTGGAAGCCTCTATTTGCAAGGAATGGTTTAGCTTCTCCAGAAGGAGACCTCCAGATCTGCTCAGAAGATAGATATTCCAGAGGCAGGGTCGAGGTTCCTGACTGCCCTTTGCCAGCCTTGCAAAGACATTCCTAGATTCTAGCAATATTTTCCATGAAGGAGCAGGCATCGGGAATATGTCAGAGTTGACAGGTGCCTTACTGGCCTCAGCTCAGCTATTGCCTTTCCTTTCAAACTAGGATCAGGGCCTACTTGGTGAAGGGTAAGGGTCTGCTTCTTTCCAAAGTGCCAAGAGACACAGCAATGAGACCTCTGTCAAGGCGAGGGAAGCGTAAGCGGATGGATTCTCAAACAGGTGCTTTGCCACAAAGCATCAGCACCCCACAGAGAGAATCAGGCTCCCTGTGCCCCTATGTTCGGTGTGTAGCTTTACACACAGAGGTGTCTCTGTACGAGCCAAGAATGTTCCTAAGAGATGAGACACACTAACGTCTCCTACAGAGCATAGACCTGTCCATGTGGTTTTTCCTTCCCCTGTGAGATGGGTCCCCGAGGTCCA
Organism: Bubalus kerabau; assembly: GCF_029407905.1. NCBI lineage: Eukaryota > Metazoa > Chordata > Mammalia > Artiodactyla > Bovidae > Bubalus > Bubalus kerabau. The sequence continues at coordinate 1,283,340 of NW_026577886.1, read as the reverse complement.
CCCCAGCTCTGGTGATAGAGCCCCTGAGAAAAGATCTCCAGGAACCGCTGTTTTCCCAGGCTGGGAAACGCAGTTCACAGGAGGCCAGGCAAGCGAGCCTCCCGCAGGGAAAAATAGGCCTTACTGTCCCTGGAGGAGCAGGCTGCCAGAGTGTGTGACACCTGACTGGTGCCTTACTGACCTCAGCTCCGCCATTGCATGGCCATCCAAACCAGGACCCAGGCCTACTTGGAGAAGGGTTTGGGTGCGGATTTGTAAAAACTGCCAAGGGCTACTGCAATGAGAAGTCTCTCAGAGGTAAGGGAGAGTATTGTATGGATTCTCAAGCTGTTGTTTGAACGACAGCTTCAAAGCTGCAAAGAGAGAATCAGGCCCTGTGTGCCCCCTTGTTGGGTATGCAGCTCCACACACAGAGGTATCCCCGTAGAATCCAAGACTTTCCTCACATACTGAGGTTAACTAGAGTTCTCCTACAGAGCAAAGACTTGTCCATGTGGTTTTGCCTTCCTCTGTGCGTGTGGGTCTCCGGGCTCAGCTCCAACTCCGTTGAAATAGCCCCTGAAAAAAGATCTCCAAGAACCACTTTTCCCCCAGGCGGGAAGCGGAGTTCACAGGAAGCGGAACAAGCAAGCCTCGTTCGGGCAAGTAGAGGCAGCCAACTAGCCTGTGTTTGGAAGCCTCTCTTTGGAAGGAATGGTTAGCTTCTCCAAAAGAAGACCTCCAGATCTGCTCAGAAGACGGAAATTCCAGAGGCAGGGTCGAGGTTCCTGACTGTCCTTTGCCAGCCTTGCAAAGACATTTCTAGATTCTAGCGTTATTTTCCATGAAGGAGCAGGCTTCAGGAATATGTCAGACTTGACTGGCGCCTTACTGGCCTCAGCTCAGCTATCGCCTTTCCGTTCAAACTAGGACAAGGGCCTACTTGGTGAAGGGTAAGGGTCTGCTTCTTTCCAAACTGCCAAAGGCTACAGCAAAGACACCTCTGTCAAAGAGAGGGAAGTGGAAGCGGATGGATTCTCAAACAGGTGCTTTGCCACAAAGCATCTGCACCCCACGGAGAGAATCAGGCTGCATTTGCCCCTATGTTGGGTGTGTAGCTTCAAACACAGAGGTGTCTCTATAGGAGCCAAGAATGTTCCTGGGAGATGAGGTTCACTAGAGCTCTGCTATGGAGCATAGACCTGCCCATATGGTTTTGCCTTCCCCTGTGAGTTGGGTTCCCGATGTTCGCCCCAGCTCCGAGGAAGAAACCCCTGAGAAAACACCTCCAGGAACTGCTTTTCGTCCAGACTGGGAAACGCAGTTCACAGAAGGCAAGGCAAGCGAGCCTCCTGCAGAGAAAAAGAGGCCTTACTGCCCCTGGAGGAGCAGCCTGCCAGAGTGTGTGAGACCTGACTGGTGCCTTACTGGCCTCAGCTCCGCCATTGCATGTTCCTCCGAACTAGGACCCAGGACTACTTGGAGAAGGGTTTAGGTGCGGATTTCTAAAAACTGCCAAGGGCTACAGCAATGAGAACTCTGTCACGGGTAAGGAAGAGCATTGTATGGATTTTCAAGGTGTTTTTTGAACGACATCTTTAAAGCTACACAGAGTGAATCAGGCTCTCTGTGCCCCCATGTTGGGTACGCAGCTTCACACATAGGGGTGTCTCCATATGAATCAAGAATGTTCGTGACAGAGTGAAGTTCACTAGAGCTCTCCTAGAGAGCAAAGACTTGTCCATGTGGTTTTTCTTCCCCTGTGAGTTTGGGTCTCCAGGCTTAGCCCCAGCTCCGTGGAAACAACCCCTGAGAAAAGATCTTCAAGATCCGCTTTTCCCAGAGCCTGGGAAGCTGGGTTCATAGGAGGCAGGAAAATCAAGCCTCCTTCGGGCACGAAGAGGCAGCCGACCGGCCTGTTTTTGGAAGTCTCAATATGGAAGGAATGAGTTAGATTCTCCTAAAGGAGACCTCCAGATCTGCTCAGAAATCGGTAATTCCAGAGGCAGGGTGCAGGCTCCTGACTGCCCTTTGCCAGCCTTGCAGAGACATTCCTAGATTCCAGCGTTATTTTCCATGAAGGAGCAGGCTTCGGGAATATGTCAGACTTGACTGGCGCCTTATTGGCCTCAGCTCAGCTCTTGCCTTTCCTTTCAAACTAGGACAAGGGCACACTTTATGAAAGGTAAGCGTCCTCTTCTTTCCAAACTGCCAAGGGCTACTGCAATGAGACCTCTGTCAAGGCGAGGGAAGCGTAAGCTGATGGATTCTCAAGCAGGTGCTTTGCCACAAAGCATCAGCACCCCACGGAAAGAATCTGGCTCCCTTTGCCCCTACGTTGCGTGTGTAGCTACACACACAGAGGTGTCTCGATAGGAGCCAAGAATGTTCCTGAGAGAGGAGGTTCACTGTTGGGGGCCAGAGTGAGGCACTCCGCCCATGGCAAAGGTCATGAGGAAGGAGGCTCGACATACGCAAAGGCGGGATCGAGCCTCAGGAGTCCTGGAAATCCTCGAGCATCTACCCCCATAACCAGAGCCTGCCTACCTTACTACTTTGTGCTCTCACCTACACCTCTGACTTTACGGGGGGCTGTCCCCCACCACCTCTTTCGGAGAAGGAGTTAACCTAGAGCTCCAGTTGATAAAAACCCCTGGGTGTGACAAGAGTGTTTTAACCTACAAACTCCTCTGAAGGTTCTCTAGCCTGCCTGACAGGCTTGTCCGGCCACATGTGATTGCTCACAGCCTCCCAACCATGAGAGGCACGAGATGCTTTAAACCTTCTAAAAACAGGTTCCTTAGAAAAGTTAGAAAATTATTAGTATAAGTATAATGGGCTGATTAGAAATCATATTGGTGAAGGGTTTTTCATTTGTTGAGCTGATGTTTACTGCTAAGTCTCCACATCCCCTGCCCTTATACACATTAATGAATATATAGAAGAGATAAGTATTAACCTTTGATATAAATCACGTTAGACCTTAGGCTAAGTAAATTCTTTCCTTAACTAAAACCCACTACACCCTCACCCTATAGGAATGTAACTTTATTTGGGTGGCGTCTGTTTTAAGAATAATCACCCCTGGAGAAATAAGTGTCCTGGTTGACTGACCGCTGTCACAAGGAGAGGGTCGTAAATTGTCAGCAGGCCCCCCGGCCAGAAGATGATGTAACACCCCTAAGACCTCTGTATACTTTTGTATGAAGCACCTGACTTTGATAAAAGTCAGGACTGCTGACCCCACGTGACTTTGGCATAACATCTCAGTGTATAAAAGTAGACCATGGAAAATAAAGAATTGGGATCAGTTTCTCGAAATACTGGTCTCCCCATGTCTCTCTCTCTCTCTCACTCTGGTTGAGTCTCCATCTGGAGCGCGGAACCCACCAAGCTTACTAATTTTGCCTGGGCTTCTAAGATCCGACCGGGGAGGCCTCAGTGTCTCCTCTCCTTCGGGAGAATGGAAGGACGCCTGTAGCCTACGTAAGTGGTGCAAGCTTCTTGTCTTGAAGTTTTATTGGTCCCCCGCGTAAACCAAGCTACTCAGCCTCTTTTCTCCACTGAATTTTCCTACTGAGCTATCCTCATTTTATTACTCTTTATATCCTTAATTAACGTTTAATTAAGCAGTTGTTCCCTGGCCCTCGCCTACGCCGTCTCTGCTTCGAATACCCTGGATCAGCTGGGGCTGGACCCCGGCAGTTCACTAGAGATCTCCTACAGAGCATAGACCTGTCCATTTGGTTTTGCCTTCCCCTGTGAGTTGGGTCCCCGAGGTCCGCCCCAACTCCGGGGAAACAGCCCCTGAGAAAAGATCTCCAGGAACTGCTTTCCGCCCAGGCTGGGAAACGCTGTTCACAGGAAGTAAGGCAAGCGAGCCTCCTGAAGGGAAATAGAGGCCTTACTGTCCCTGGAGGAGCAGGCTGCCAGAGTGTGTGACACCTGACTGGTGCCTTACTGGCCTCAGCCCCGCTATTGCATGTTCATCTGAACTTGAACCCAGGCCTACTTGGAGAAGTGTTTGTGTGCCGATTTCCAGAAACTGCAAAGGGCTACAGCAATGATAACTCTCTCAGTGGTAAGGGAGAGCATTGTGTGGATTCTCAATTTGTTGTTTGAATGACAGCGTCAAAGCTGCACAGAGAGAATCAGGTCTCTGTGTCTCTATGTTGGCTATGCAGCTTCCCACACAGAGATGTCCCCATTGGAGCCAAGAACATTCCCCATAGAGTGAGGTTCACTAGAGCACTCCTAGAGAGCAAAGACTTATCCATGCGGTTTTCCCTTCCCCTGTGCATGTGGGTCTCCGGGATCGGCCCCTGCTCCGTGGAAACAGCCTCTGAGAAAAGATCTCCAAGAACCTCTTATCCCCCAGGCTGGGAAGCGGAGTTCGCAGGAGGTGGGATAAGCAAGCTTCCTTCGGCAAGAAGAGACAGCCAACCGGCCTGTGTTTGGAAGCCTATATTTGCAAGGAATGGGTTAGTTTCTCCTGACCGAGACCGCCAGATGTGCTGAGAAGATAGAAATTCCAGAGGCAGGGTCGAGGTTCCTGACTGCCCTTTGCCAGCCTTGCAAAGACATTCCCAGATTCTAACGTTATTTTCCATGAAGGAGCAGGCATCGGGAATATGTCAGACTTGACTGGCGCCTTACTGGCCTCAGCTCAGCTACTGCCTTTCCATTCAAACAAGGACAAGGGCCTACTTGGTGAAGGGTAAGGGTCTGCTTCTTTCCAAACTGCCAAGGACTACAGCAATGAGACCTCTGTCAAGGTGAGGGAAGCCTATGCGGATGGATTCTTAGCAGGTGCTTTGCCACAAAGCATCAGCACCCACGGAGAGAATCAGACTCCCTTTGCCACTATGTTGGGTGTGTAGCTTCATGCACAGAGGTGTCTCTGTAGAAGCCAAGAATGTTCCTGAGAGATGAGGTTCACTAGAGCTCTCCTACAGAGCATAGACCTGTCCATGTGGTTTTGTCTTCCCCTGTGAGTTGGGCCCCCGAGGTCCGACCCAGCTCCAGGGAAACAGCCCCTGAGAAAAAATCTCCAGGAACAGCTTTGCGCCCAGGCTGGGAAATGCAGTTCACAGGAGGCAAGGCAAGCGAGCCTCCTGCAGGGAAAAAGAGGCCTTACTGCTCCTGGACGATCAGGCTGCAAGAGTGTGTGAGACCTCACTTGTGCCTTACTGGCCTCAGCTCCGCCGTTGCCTGTTGTTCCGAGCTAGGACCCAGGCCTACTTGGAGAAGGGTTAGGGTGCGGATTTCTAAAAACTGTCAAGGACGACAGCAAAGAGAATTCTCTTAGCAGTAAGGGAGAGCATTGTATGGATTCTCAAGCTGTTGTTTGAATGACAGCTTCAAAGCTACACAGAGAGAATCAGGCTCTCTGTTCCCCTATTTTGGCTGTGCAGCTTCACACACAGAATTTGACTCTGTTGGAGCCAGAAATATTCCTGAAAGACTTAGGCTCACCAAAGCTGTCCTCCAGAGCAAAGACATTGGATGTGGTTTTGCCTTCCCTTGTCAGTATGGGTCCCCTAGCTTGGCCCCAGCTCCGGGGATACAGCCTCTGAAAAAAATCTTCCATGAAGCGATTTTCCTCCAGGCTGTTAAGCGGAATTCGCAGTTTGCAAGTTAAGGAAGCCTGCTTCGTGGAAGAGCAAGCAGCCAACTGGCCCTGTGTTAGCAAGCCTGTATTTGAAAGGAATGGGTTAGCTTCTACAGCGGGAGAACCTCAGATCTGCTCAGGGGACTGAAATACTAGAGTCAGGGTCGAGGTTCTCCCTTGTCCTTTGCGCACCTTGCAAAGACATTCCTAGCTTCTAGCGTTAGTGTCCCTGTATTAGCAGGCTGCAGGAGCGTGTGATAAATGACTGCCGCGTTCCTGTCCTCAGCTCCGCTATTAACTTTCTATTCGAACTAGAACCCAGGCCTACTTTGAGAGGGGTTAGGGTCCAGTGTTTCCAAACTGCCAAGGGCTATGGCAATGCGAGCTCTGTCAGAGGTAAGAAAAGAGCAATTGGTTGGATTCTTCAGCTGCTGCGTGGCTGCACAGCTTCCGCGCCGCATGGAGAGCATGAGGCTCCTTGTGGCCCTATTTTGGGTACGCAGCAACATGCACACAGAGTGTCTGTGTTCACTTATGTACAGGCTTATGTACACTAGAGCTCTCCTACAGAGCGAAGACCACTCAGTGGGCTCCAAGAGATACCTGTCACGACTCGAGAAGAGAGTGGAGTCCTTTGCTTCCCCTCGAGATGAGGCCTGACTCCCCGGGTGAGTATGGAATGCAACCCCAAATCCCTGTCGCCTATGGAGAGGAACATTAAGTCCTGGATACAAGCCTAGATGAGGTCTAGTTTGCACTTCAGTGAATGGAGCCCAATCCCCAGCTCTCCCTGGCAACTCAAATGGAAGATTAGACTTCCTGGGCCAACACAAGAGGAAGCCTGAATTCCCCGTCGTAACTCGAGATTCCCACCGCAACTCGAGAAAAACCACGTGCTTCCCTCGTCATCGCAAGATGAGGCCCTTTGTCCGCTACAGCATCTCAAGAGAAGTCCCACGTTCCATCCTGAAATGCGAAATGGTACTTGGCACCCTTGATGCGACCCCAAAAGTTCCGCGACATACCAGACTCACTCAAGGGGAACACCGAGGTTCCCGGCACCACTTCATCTGAGCCCCTTCTCCTCTCCTGATTGCGACAGGAGGGTCGACTCCCCTTCTCTGTCTGCAAGGGGTTCCCGACCTTCCGGGCGCACCTCAGGATGAGGCCGGTCTCATGAGGAAGTTCGAGACGTAGCCTCGTGGGTGGTGCCACATGCCGAAAGACCCCAATTTCACAGTCCACTCTTGAAAAGAACCCGATGCCAGCACACCTCTTTGAAGGAAAACGTGTGGATGAAGGCACAAGACGAAGGGGCACTGACACCCGCGTGCATCGTCCAGAAAAACCCGCAGGTCCCACAGACATTTCGACAAGTGGCCTGTCACCCTGTAAACAACTCGAAAGGCAAACGAAGGTCCACTTCCTCAACAGAAGACTAGGTGTGACTCTCTTGTGCCTACTCTGCAGGGACCATGGGATCCGAGTCAGAAACGGAGAGGAAGCCTGATGTTCCTGCGTCCACTCGAGATGAGGCCCTCTTCCATTGCACCACAACCAGTGGAGTCCCGAGAGGCCCCTACCAACTCCACAGTATCCCTGAGTTCTCACAGGCACAATGAGAAGCTCCCTGAGGTCACAGGCACAAGTTGAGGGAACCCTGGGTTTTCAGCCGCGACTCGAGAAAGACCGCGAGAGAGATTCAAAATGTCTTGAGTCGCGATTCCCCTACCATAACTCGAGAGCCATGACGCGCTCCCCCTCGCCACACGCATGGAGACCTGACTTCCCTGGCGCCGCACGAGAGGCTCCCTGAGATCCTCGTCGTGCCTCGGGAGAAAACCCCCACGGGCGCCGCAGCTCGAGGAAACCCCTGAGACGCCCCCGTCCTCGCGAGCTGAGGGCCTTCTTTTCCTGCATGGCCTGGAGAGCAATCCCGGGTCCTCTCTCCAAACGGAAGAGGAGGCTGGACTCCCTTGAGGCCGCTCAGGGGTCTCCAAGAGACCCGCGTCGCGACTCGAGAGGAGAGCGGAGTCCTTGGCTTCTCCTCGAGACGAGGCCTGACTCCCCTGGGGAGCCTGGAATGCAACCCCGAGATCCCTGCCTTCCCTGGAGAGGAATATTAGGTCCCGGACACACGCCTAGGTGAGGTGTCTTCGGCCCTGCAGTGACTCGAGCGCAACCCCCAGCTTTCCCTCGCAACCCGAGGGGAAGATGGGGCTTCCCAGGGCCAACCCAAGGGGAAGGCTGAGATCCCCGTCGTAACTCGAGAATCCCGCCGCAACTCGAGAAAAACCACGTGGTTCCCACCTCTTGGCAAGATGAGGCCCTTGCCCGCGACGGCGTCTCAAGGGAAGTCCCCTGTTCCGCCCTGAAGGGGGAAACGGTCCTTGACAGTCTTCCTGCGACCCCCAAAAGTCCCCTGACACGCCGGGGTCCCCCGAGGGGAACACCGAGGGTCCCGGCACCGCTTCCTCTGAGCCCCTTCTCCCCTCCTGATCGCGACAGGAGAGGCGATTCACCTGCGTGGTCTGGAAGGGGTTCCCAGCCTTCCCGGCGCACCTCAGGATGAGGCCGGTCTCACGAGGAAATTCGAGATGAGCCACGTGGGTGGGGCCACATGCCGAATGCTCCCGATTCCCCCTGTCCGCCCTTGAGAAGGACCCGAGGCCCGGACCCCTCTTCGAAGGCAACCCTGTGGGTGAAGGCACAACACGAAGGGGCACTGCCACCCCCGTGCATCGTCCGCAAAGCCCCGCGGGTTCCACACACAGCTCGACGAGGGGCCTGAGACCCCCCGAGCACCTCGAGAGGCCAGCGGGGTTCCCTTCCTCAGACAAGACGAGGCCTGACTCTCCTGTCCCAACTCTGCAGGGACCCTGCGGTCGGAGTCCGAAACGGAGAGGAAGCCTGAGGTTCTTGCCTCCCCTCGAGGTGAGGCCCTCTTCCGTTGCGCCAGACCCAGCGGAGTCCCGAGGGGCCCCGCCAACTCCACAGGATCCCTCGCCTCTCAGAGGCACCCTGGGAAGTTCCCTAAGGTCCCCGGCAGAAGGCGAGGGACACGAGGGTTTCCCGCCGTCCCCCGAGAAAGACCTCGAGAGTCCTTCTTCAACGCGTCTCGAGGCCCTAGTCCCCTCCCGTGACTCGAGAGCCAGGACGCGCTCCCCCTGGCCACGCGCAGGGAGACCTGACTTCCCTGGCGCCGCACGAGAGGCTCCCTGAGATCCTCGTCGTGCCTTGGGAGAAAACCCCCACGGGCGCCGCAGCTCGAGGAAACCCCTGAGACGCCCCCGTCCTCGCGAGCTGAGGGCCTTCTTTTCCTGCATGGCCTGGAGAGCAATCCCGGATCCTCTCTCCAAACGGAAGAGGAGGCTGGACTCCCTTGAGGCCGCTCAGGGGGCTCCAAGAGACCCGCGTCGCGACTCGAGAGGAGAGCAGAGTCATTGGCTTCCCCACAAGACGAGGCCTGACTCCCCGGGGGAGCCTGGAATGGAACCCCGAGATCCCTGCCTTCCCTGGAGAGGAATATTAGGTCCCGGACACACGCCTAGGTGAGGTGTTTTCGGCCCTGCAGTGACTCGAGCGCAACCCCCAGCTTTCCCTCGCAACCCGAGGGGAAGATTGGGCTTCCCAGGGCCAACCCAAGGGGAAGGCTGAGATCCCCGTCGTAACTCGAGAATGCCGCCGCAACTCGAGAAAAACCACGTGGTTCCCACCTCTTGGCAAGATGAGGCCCTTGCCCGCGACGGCGTCTCAAGGGAAGTCCCCTGTTCCGCCCTGAAGGGCGAAACGGTCCCTGACAGCCTTCCTGCGACCCCCAAAAGTCCCCCGACACGCCGGGTTCCCTCGAGGGGAACACCGAGGGTCCCGGCACCGCTTCCTCTGAGCCCCTTCTCCCCTCCTGATCGCGACAGGAGAGGCGATTCCCCTGTGTGGTCTGGAAGGGGTTCCCGGCCTTCCCGGCGCACCTCAGGATGAGGCCGGTCTCACGAGGAAATTCGAGACGAGCCACGTGGGTGGGGCCACATGCCGAACGCCTCCGATTCCCCAGGTCCGCCCTTGAGAAGGACCCGAGGCCCGGACCCCTCTTCGAAGGCAACCCTGTGGGTGAAGGCACAACACGAAGGGGCACTGCCACCCCCGTGCATCGTCTGCAAAGACCCGCGGGTTCCACACACAGCTCGACTAGGGGCCTGAGACCCCCTGAGCAACTCGAGAGGCCAGCGGGGTTCCCTTCCTCAGACAAGACCAGGCCTGACTCTCCTGTCCCAACTTTTCAGGGACCCTGCTGTCGGAGTCCGAAACGGAGAGGAAGCCTGAGGTTCCTGCCTCCCCTCGAGGTGAGGCCCTCTTCCGTTGCGCCAGACCCAGCGGAGTCCCGAGGGGCCCCGCCACCTCTACAGGATCCCTCGCCTCTCAGAGGCACCCTGGGAAGTTGCCTAAGGTCCCCGGCAGAAGGCGAGGGACACGAGGGTTTCCCGCCGCCCCCCGAGAAAGACCTCGAGAGTCCTTCTTCAACGCGTCTCGAGGCCCTAGTCCCCTCCCGTGACTCGAGAGCCAGGACGCGCTCCCCCTCGCCACGCGCATGGAGACCTGACTTCCCTGGCGCCGCACGAGAGGCTCCCTGAGATCCTCGTCGTGCCTCGGGAGAAAACCCCCACGGGCGCCGCAGCTCCAGGAAACCCCTGAGACGCCCCCGTCCTCGCGAGCTGAGGGCCTTCTTTTCCTGCATGGCCTGGAGAGCAATCCCGGGTCCTCTCTCCAAACGGAAGAGGAGGCTGGACTCCCTTGAGGCCGCTCAGGGGGCTCCAAGAGCCCCGCGTCGCGACTCGAGAGGAGAGCGGAGTCCTTGGCTTCCCCTCGAGACGAGGCCTGACTCCCCGGGGGAGCCTGGAATGCAACCCCGAGATCCCTGCCTTCCCTGGAGAGGAATATTAGGTCCCGGACACACGCCTAGGTGAGGTCTCTTCGGCCCTGCAGTGACTCGAGCGCAACCCCCAGCTTTCCCTCGCAACCCGAGGGGAAGACTGGGCTTCCCAGGGCCAACCCAATGGGAAGGCTGAGATCCCCGTCGTAACTCTAGAATGCCGCCGCAACTCGAGAAAAACCACGTGGTTCCCACCTCTTGGCAAGATGAGGCCCTTGCCCGCGACGGCGTCTCAAGGGAAGTCCGCTGTTCCGCCCTGAAGGGCGAAACGGTCCCTGACAGCCTTCCTGCGACCCCCAAAAGTCCCCCGACACGCCGGGGTCCCCCGAGGGGAACACCGAGGGTCCCAGCACCGCTTCCTCTGAGCCCCTTCTCCCCTCCTGATCGCGACAGGAGAGGCGATTCCCCTGCGTGGTCTGGAAGGGGTTCCCGGCCTTCCCGGCGCACCTCAGGATGAGGCCGGTCTCACGAGGAAATTCGAGACGAGCAACGTGGGTGGGGCCACATGCCGAACGCGCCCGATTCCCCGGTCCGCTCTTGAGACAGACCCGAGGCCCGGACCCCTCTTCGAAGGCAACCCTGTGGGTGAAGGCACAACACGAAGGGGCACTGCCACCCCCGTGCATCGTCCGCAAAGACCCGCGGGTTCCACACACAGCTCGACGAGGGGCCTGAGACCCCCTGAGCAACTCGAGAGGCCAGCGGGGTTCCCTTCCTCAGACAAGACGAGGCCTGACTCTCCTGTCCCAACTCTGCAGGGACCCTGCGGTTGGAGTCCGAAACGGAGAGGAAGCCTGAGGTTCCTGCCTCCCCTCGAGGTGAGGCCCTCTTCGGTTGCGCCAGACCCAGCGGAGTCCCGAGGGGCCCCGCCCCCTCCACAGGATCCCTCGCCTCTCAGAGGCACCCTGGGAAGTTCCCTAAGGTCCCCGGCAGAACGCGAGGGAAACGAGGGTTTCCCGCCGCCCCCCGAGAAAGACCTCGAGAGTCCTTCTTCAACGCGTCTCGAGGCCCTAGTCCCCTCCCGTGACTCGAGAGCCAGCATGCGCTCCCCCTGGCCACGCGCATGGAGACCTGACTTCCCTGGCGCCGCACGAGAGGCTCCCTGAGATCCTCGTCGTGCCTCGGGAGAAAACCCCCACGGGCGCCGCAGCTCCAGGAAACCCCTGAGACGCCCCCGTCCTCGCGAGCTGAGGGCCTTCTTTTCCTGCATGGCCTGGAGAGCAATCCTGGGTTCTCTATCCAAACGGAAGAGGAGGCTGGACTCCCTTGAGGCCGCTCAGGGGGCTCCAAGAGACCCGCGTCGCGACTCGAGAGGAGAGCGGAGTCCTTGGCTTCCCCTCGAGACGAGGCCTGACTCCCCGGGGGAGCCTGGAATGCAACCCCGAGATCCCTGCCTTCCCTGGAGAGGAATATTAGGTCCCGGACACACGCCTAGGTGAGGTCTCTTCGGCCCTGCAGTGACTCGAGCGCAACCCCCAGCTTTCCCTCGCAACCCGAGGGGAAGATTGGGCTTCCCAGGGCCAACCCAAGGGGAAGGCTGAGATCCCCGTTGTAACTCGAGAATACCGCCGCAACTCGAGAAAAACCACGTGGTTCCCACCTCTTGGCAAGATGAGGCCCTTGCACGCGACGGCGTAACAAGGGAAGTCCCCTGTTCCACCCTGAAGGGCGAAACGGTCCCTGACAGCCTTCCTGCGACCCCCAAAAGTCCCCCGACACGCCGGGTTCCCTCGAGGGGAACACCGAGGTTCCAGGCACCGCTTCCTCTGAGCCCCTTCTCCCCTCCTGATCGCGACAGGAGAGGCGATTCCCCTGCGTGGTCTGGAAGGGGTTCCCGGCCTTCCCGGCGCACCTCAGGATGAGGCCGGTCTCACGAGGAAATTCGAGACGAGCCACGTGGGTGGGGCCACATGCCGAACGCCCCCGATTCCCCGGTCCGCCCTTGAGAAGGACCCGAGGCCCGGACCCCTCTTCGAAGGCAACCCTGTGGGTGAAGTCACAACACGAAGGGGCACTGCCACCCCCATGCATCGTCCGCCAAGACCCGTGGGTTCCACACACAGCTCGACGAGGGGCCTGAGACCCCCTGAGCAACTCGAGAGGCCAGCGGGGTTCCCTTCCTCAGACAAGACGAGGCCTGACTCTCCTGTCCCAACTCTGCAGGGACCCTGCGGTCGGAGTCCGAAACGGAGAGGAAGCCTGAGGTTCCTGCCTCCCCTCGAGGTGAGGCCCTCTTCCGTTGCGCCAGACCCAGCGGAGTCCCGAGGGGCCCCGCCACCTCCACAGGATCCCTCGCCTCTCAGAGGCACCCTGGGAAGTTCCCTAAGGTCCCCGGCAGAAGGCGAGGGACACGAGGGTTTCCCGCCGCCCCCCGACAAAGACCTCGAGAGTCCTTCTTCAACGCGTCTCGAGGCCCTAGTCCCCTCCCGTGACTCGAGAGCCAGGACGCGCTCCCCCTGGCCACGCGCATGGAGACCTGACTTCCCTGGCGCCGCACGAGAGGCTCCCTGAGATCCTCGTCGTGCCTCGGGAGAAAACCCCCACGGGCACCGCAGCTCGAGGAAACCCCTGAGACGCCCCCGTCCTCGCGAGCTGAGGGCCTTCTTTTCCTGCATGGCCTGGAAAGCAATCCCGGGTCCTCTCTCCAAACGGAAGAGGAGGCTGGACTCCCTTGAGGCCATTCAGGGGGCTCCAAGAGACCCGCGTCGCGACTCGAGAGGAGAGCGGAGTCCTTGGCTTCCCCTCGAGACGAGGCCTGACTCCCCGCGGGAGCCTGGAATGCAACCCCGAGATCCCTGCCTTCCCTGGAGAGGAATATTAGGTCCCGGACACACGCCTAGGTGAGGTCTCTTCGGCCCTGCAGTGACTCGAGCGCAACCCCCAGCTTTCCCTCGCAACCCGAGGGGAAGATTGGGCTTCCCAGGGCCAACCCAAGGGGAAGGCTGAGATCCCCGTCGTAACTTCAGAATCCCGCCGCAACTCGAGAAAAACCACGTGGTTCCCACCTCTTGGCAAGATGAGGCCCTTGCCCGCGACGGCGTCTCAAGGGAAGTCCCACGTTCCGATTGAAGTGCAAAACGGTACTTGGCACCCATGATGGCACCCCCAAAGTTCCCCAACATACAGGCCTCACTCGAGGGGAACACCCATGTTCCCCACACCACATCATTTTAGTCCCTTCTCCCCTCCTGATTGCAACAGTAGTGTCTATTCTCCTGCTTTGTCTGGAAGGGTTACCGATCTTCCCAACGCACCTCAGGATGAGGCCGGTCTCTCGAGGAAATTGGAGATGTAGCCTCGTGGGTGGTGCCACATGCGGAAAGACCGCATTTCCCGGTCAGCTATTAATAAGAATCCGATACCTGTACACTTCTTCGAATGCATCCTGTTGGATGAAGGCACAACAAGGAGGGGCCCTGCACACCCGTGCATCTTTTGGAAAATTCTGCAGGTTCCCATACAGCTCGACAATTGACCTGTTACCTCGTGAACAACTCGAGAGGCAAGCTAAGTTTCATTTCTCCACAGAATACGAGGCCTGACTCTCCTGTCCCAACTCTGCAGGAATCCTGAGATCGGAGTCTGAAATGGAGAGGAACCCTGAGGTTCCTTCCTCAACACGAGATGAGGCCCTCTTGCATTATACCACACACAGTGGAGTCCCGAGAGGCCCCTCCCAACTCCACAGAATCCCTGACTTCTCAGAGGCACCATGTTAAGCTCCCTGAGGTCACCAGCACAAGTCGAGAAAAACCAGGGTTTCCTGCCACAAACGGAGAAAGACCTTGAGAGTCGTTCTTCAACGCCTCTTGAGGCCCGATGCCCCTACCATGACTCAAGTGTAATGACGCGCTCCCCCTCCACACGTGCATGGAGACCTGACTTTCCTGTCACCACACGAGAGACTCTCTGAGCTCCCCATCGTATCTTGTGAGAAACCCCATCCTGGCTCCGCACCTCGAGAAAACGCACAAGACGCCCCCTTCATCACGATATGAGGGCCTTCTTTTCCTGCATGGCCTGGAGAGCAATCCCGAGTCCTCTCTCCAATCTCCACAGGAGGCTTGACTCCCTTTAGGCCACACAATGGGCTCTAAGAGATACCCGTCGCGACTCAAGGGGAGAGGGGTGTCCATTCATTACCCTTGTGAAGAGGCCTGACTCCTCGAGAGGATCTGGAATGCAACTCCGAGATCCCTGTTGCCCCTTGAAAGGAACATTAGGTCCTAGACACAAGCCTAGATGAGGTCTCTTTTGCCCTGCAATAACTCGAGCCAACCCCCAGCTCTAGCTCTCAACTCGTATGGAAATTTGGACTTCCCTGGGCCAACACAAGAGGAAGCCTGAATTCCCTGCCGCAACTCGAGAAAAACCACGTGGTTCCCCCGTCATCACAAGATGGGGCCCGTGCTCGCTACAGCGTCTCAAGAGAAGTCCCACGTTCCCGTGTTGAAGTGCGAAATGTTACTTGGCACCCTTAATGCAACCCCAAATGTTCCCCGACACACCGGTTTCATTTGAGGGGAACACCGAGGTTCCCGGCACCACTTGTTTTGAGCCCCTTCTCCCCTCCTGATAGCGACAAGGGGGTCGATTCCCCTGCTTTGACTTAAAGGTGTTCCAGACATTCATGGCGCACCTCAGGATGAAGCTGGACTCATGGGAAATTTCGAGACATGGCCTCGTGGGGGGTGCCACATGCTGAAAGACCCCAATTTCCCAGTACACTCTTAAGAAGAACCCGATGACCAGACACCTCTTTGAAGACAACCCTGTGGATGAAGGTACAACAAAAGGGGCACTGACACCCCTGTGCATCGTCCGGGAAAACCCGCAGGTTCCACATACAGCTCTACAAGAGGCCTGTCACCCCGTGAACAACTCGAGATGCAAGCGGATTTCCATTCCTCCACACAAGATGAGTCCTGACTCTCCTCTCCCAACTCTGCAGGAACATGCGATCCGAGTCAGAAATGAAGAGGAAACCTGATGTTCCTGCTTTATCTAAAGATGAGGCCTTTTTCCATTTCACCAAACCCAGTGGGGTTCCAAGAGGTCACTCCCAACTCCACAGTATCCCTGATTTCTCAGAGGCACCTGAGAAGCTCCCTGACGTAACATGCATGAGTCGAGGGAACCCATGGTTTCCTGCCACAACCTGAGAAAGACCTTGAGAGTCCTTCTTCAATGCATCTTGAGGTCCAAATCCCCTATCATGACAAGAGAGCAATGACACACTCCCCCTCGCCACGCGCATGGAGACCTGATTTCCCTGGCGCCACACAAGATGCTCCCTGAGCTCCCAGCCTTACCACGTGGGAAACACCACACTTGTGCCTCAGCTCGAGAAAACCCACGAGATGCCCCTGTCATCGCGAGATGAGGGCCTTCTTTTTCTGCATGGCCTGGAGAGCAATACCGAGTCCTCTCTCCAAAATCCACAGGAAGCTTGGCTCCCTGTAGGCCACTCAGTGGGCTCCAAGAGATATCCGTCGCGACTCGAGAGGAGAGTGGAGTCATTTGCTTCCCCTCGAGACGAGGCCTGACTCCCCGGGTGAGTCTGGAATGCAACCCCGAGATCCCTGTCGCCCCTGGAGAGGAACATTAGATCCTGGACACAAGCCAAGATGAGGTCTCTTTTTCCCTACAGTGACTCGTGGGCAATCCCCAGCTCTCCCTCGCAACTCGAATTGAAGATTGGACTTCCCTGGGCCAACACAAGAGGAAGCCTGAAATCCCCGTCGTAACTCGAGAATCCCGCCGTAACTCGAGAAAAACCAAGTGGTTCCCCCATCATCGCAATATGAGGCACTTTCCCGCTACAGCGTCTCAAGAGTAGTCCCACGTTCCATCTTGAAGTGCGAAACAGTACTTGGCACCCTTGATGCGACCCCAAAAGTTCCCCAACATACCGGTCTCACTTGAGGGGAACACCGAAGTTCCCGGCACCATTTCTTTTGAGCGCCTTCTCCCCTCCTGATCACGACAGGAGGGTCGATTCCCCTGCTTTGTCTGCAAGGGTTTCCCGACCTTAACGGCGCACCTCAGGATGATGCCGGTCTCACGAGGAAGTTCGAGACGTAGCCTCGTGGGTGGTGCCACATGCCGAAAGACTCCGATTGCCCGGTCCGCTCTTGATAAGAACCCGATGCCTGGACACCCCTTAGAAGGCAACCCTGTGGATGAAGGCACAACACGAAGGGGCACAGACACACCCGTGCATCGTCCGGAAAAACCTACAGGTTCCACACACAGCTCTACCCGTGGTCTGTCACCCCGTGCACAACTCAAGAGGCAAGCTGAGTTCCATTCTCCCCACAGGACGAGGCCTGACTCTCCTGTCCCAAATCTGCTGGGACCCTGCAATCCGAATCAGAAATGGAGAGGAACCCTGAGGTTCCTGCCTCAACTCGAGATGAGGCCCTCTTCCATAGCACCAAAACCACTGGAGTCCCAAGAGGTTCCTCCAACCCACAGCGTCCCTGACTTCTCAGAGGCACCCTGACAAGCTCCCTGAGATCTCCAGCACAAGTTGATGGAACCCAGGGTTTCCTGCCGCAACCCGAGAAAGACTGGATAGTCCTTCTTTGATGCGTCTTGAGGCCCGATTCCCCTACCATGTCTCAAGATCAATGAAGCGCCCCCAGTACACACGTGCATGGAGACTTAACTTCCCTGGCACCTCACGAGAGGCTCCCTGAGGTCCCCGTCGTACCTCGTGAGAAACTCCACACTGGCGCCGCAGCTCGAGAAAACCCACGAGACGCCCCCGTTATCGTGAGATGAGGGCCATCATTAACTGCATGGCCTGGAGGGCAATCCCGAGTCGTCTCTCCAAACTCCACGGGAGGCTTGACTCACTAAGGATATTCAGTGCGCTCAATAGGTACCCGTCGCGACTCGAGAGGAAAGCGGAGTACTTTGCTTCCCCTAGAAACAAGGCCGGACTTCCCGGGTGAGTCTGGAATGCCACCCCGAGATCCCTGTCACCCCTGGAGAGGAATATTCGGTCCTGGACACAAGCCTAGATATGGTCTATTTTGCCCCGCAGTGACTCGAGTGGGATCCCAGCTCACCCTCGCAACTCGAATGGAAGATTGGACTTCCATGGGCCAACACAGGAGGAAATCTGATTTCCCCGTCGAAACTCGAGACTCCCGCCGCAATGCGAGAAAAACCACGTGGTTCACTCGTCATCCCAAGATGAGGCCCTGGCCCGCTACAGCGTCTCAAGTGAAGTCCCACGTTCCGTCTTGAAGTGGGAAATGCTACTTTTCACCCTTGATGTAACCCCAAAAGTTCCCCGACACACCGTTCTCACCGAGGGGAACACCGAAGTTCCCGGCACCACTTCATCTGATCACTTTCTCCCCTCCTGATCACGACAGGAGGGTCAATTCCCCTGCTTTGTCTGGAAGGAGTTCCCGCCCATCCCGGCGCACCTAAGGATGAGGCCTTTCTCAGGAGGAAATTCGAGACGTAGCCTCGTGGGTGGTGCCACATGCCGAAAGACCACGATTGTGCGGTCCGCTCTGGATAAGAACCCGATGCCCGGACACCACTTCGAAGGCAACCCTGTGGATGAAGGCACAACAGAAGGGTTACTAAAACTCCCGTGCATCGTCCGGAAAAACCCGCAGGTTCTACACACAGCTCCACAAGTGGAATGTCACCCCATGAACAACTCGATAGGCAAGCGGAGTTCGATTCCTCCACACAAGACGAGGCCTGACTCTCCTGTCCCAACTCTTCAGGGACCCTGCCATCCGAGTCAGAAATGGAGAGGAAACCTGAGGTTCCTGCCTCAACTCGAGATGAGGCCCTCTTCCATTGCACCAAACCCAGATGAGTCGCGAGAGGCCCCTCGCAACTCCACAGTATCCCTGAATTCTCAGAGGCACCTTGAGAATCTACCTGAGGTCACCAGCACAAGTCGAGGGAACCCAGGGTTTCCTGCTTCGACCCGAGAAAGACCTTGAGAGTCCTTCGGCGCGTCTTGAGGCCCGATTCCCCTACCATGACTCGAGAGCAAAGACCCGCTCCCCATCGCCATGCGCATGGAGACCTGACTTCCCTGACGCCTGAAGAGAGTCTCCCTGAGCTCCCCGTCGTACCTCTTCGGAAACCCCTTTCAGGCACCGCAGCTCAAGAAAACCCACGATACGCCCCCGTCATCACGAGATGAGGGACTTCTTTCCTGCCTGGCATGGAGAGCAAAACCGAGTCCTCTCTCCAGACTCCACAGGAGGCTTGACTCTCTTTAGGCCTCTCAGTTGGCTCCAAGAGATACCTGTCAGGACTTGAAGGGAGAGCGGAGTCCTTTGCTTCCCCTCGAGACGAGGCCTGACTCCCCGTGTGAGTCTGGAATGCAACCCCGAGTTCCTGTCACACCTGGAGAGGAAAACTCGGTCCTGGACACAAGCCTAGATGAGCTCTATTTTGCACTGCAGTTACTAGAGAGCAATCGCCAGCTCTCCCTCGCAAATCGAATGGAAGATTGGACTTCCCTGGACCAATACAATTGGAAGCCTGAATTCGACATCGTAACTCGAGAATCCCGCCGAAACTCGAGAAAATCCACGTGGTTCCCCCATCAGCGCTAGATGAGGCCCTTGCCCACTACAGCGACTCAAGAGAAGTCCCACGTTCTGTCTTGAAGTGCGAAACGGTACTTGGCACCCTTGATGCAATCTCAAAATTCCCCGACATACCGGTCTCACTCGAAAGGAACACCGAGGTTCCCGGAACCACTTCATTTGAGCTCCTTCTCCCCTCGTGATCGCGACAGGAGTGTCGATTCCCCTGCTATGTCTGGAAGGGGTTCCCGACCTTTCCGGCGCGCCTAAGGATGAGGCAGGTCTCATGAGGAAATTCGAGACGTAGCCTCGTGGGTGGTGCCACAAGCCGAAAGACCCCGATTTCCCGGTCTGCTCTTGATAAGAACGTGATGCTCTGACACCTTTACGAAGGAAAACCTGTGGATGAAAGCAGAACACGAAGGGGCACTGACACCCCCGTGCATCGTCCAGAAAAACCCGCAGGTTACAAACACAGTTCGACAAGTGGTCTGTCACCCCGTGAACAACTCGAGAGGCAAGTGGAGTTCCATTCCTCCACACAAGACGAGACCTGATTTTCTGAACCAACTCTGCAGGGAAACTGCGATCCGAGTCAGTACCGGCGCCAGGAAACCCAGGAGAGGAAACATGAGGTTCCTGCCTCCACTCGAGATGAGGCTCTCATCCATTGCACCAAACCCAGTGGAGTCCCGAGAGGCCCCTCCCAACTCCACAGTACCCCTGACTTCTCAGAGGCACCCGGAGAAGCTCCATGAGGTCACCGGCACATGTCGAGGGAACCCAGGGTTTCCTGCCACAATGGGAAAAAGACCTCGAGAGTCCTACTTCAACGTGTCTTGAAGCCCGAATCTGCTTCCATGGCTCTATAAAAATGACATGCACCCCCTCGCCACGCACATGGAGACCTGACTTCCCTGGCGCCATAAGAGAGGCTCCCTGAGCTCCCCGTCGTACCTCGTGAGAAACCCCACACTGACGCTGCAGCTCGAGAAAACCCACCATACGCCCCTGTCATCGCGAGATGAGGGCCTTCTTTTCCTGCATGGCCTGGAGAGGAATCCCGAATCCTCTTTCCAAACTCCACAGGAGGCTTGACTCCCTTTAGGCCACTTAGTGGGCTCCAAGAGATACCCGTCGTGACTCGAGAGGAGAATGGAGTCCTTTGCTTCCCCTCGAGACAAGGCCTGACTCACCAGGTGGGTCTGGAATGCAACCCCGAGATCCCTGTCTCCCCTGGAGAGGAATATTAGGTCCTGGAAACAAGCCTAGATGAGATCTCTTTTGCCCTTCTGTAACTCGAGAGCAATCCCCCGCTCTCCCTGACAACTCGAATGGAAGATTGGACTTCCCTGGGCCAACACAAGAGGAAGCCTCAATTCCCCTTCGTAATTCGAGAATCCCACCACAACTCGAGAAAAAGCGCTTGGTTCCCTCGTCATCGCAAGATGAGGCCCTTGCCCGCTACAGCTTCTCAAGAAAAGTCCCACGTTCCGTCTTGAAGTGCAAAACGATACTTGACACCCTTGATGTGACCCCAAAAGTTCCCCGAAATATCGGTCTCACTCGAGGTGAACACCGAGGTTCCCGGCACCAGTTTATCTGAGCCCCTTCTCCCCTCCTGTTCGTGATAGGAGGGTCACTTCCCCTGCTTTGTTTGTAAGGGGTTCCCGACCTTCACGGGGCACTTCAGGATGAGGCCGGTCTCACGAGGAAATTTGAGACGTAGCTCGCGGGTGGTACCACATGCCAAAAGACTATGATTTCCCGGTACGCTCTTCATAAGAACCTGATGCCTGGACACCTCTTCGAAGGCAACCCTATGGATGAAGGCACAACATAAAGGGGCACTGACACCCTCGTGCATCATCCGGAAAAACCCGCAGGTTCCACATACAGCTCAACAAGTGGCTTGTCACCCCTGAAGAACTCGAGAGGCAAGTGGGGTTTCATTCCTCTACACAAGACGAGGCCTGACCCTCCTGTCCCAACTCTGCAGGGACTTTGCAATCTGATTCAGACCAGCGCCAGTGAAGTCACGAGAGGAACGCTGAGGTTCCTGCCTCCACTCGAGATTAGGACCTCTTCCATTGCACGAAACCCAGTGGAGTCCCGAGAGACGCGTCCCAGCTCCACAGTATCCCTGACTTCTCAGAGGCACCCTGAGAAGCTCCCTGAGGCCACCAGCACAATTCGAGTGAACCCAGGGTTTACTGCCGCTACCATAGAAAGAACTCAAGAGTCCTTCTTCAACGCGTTTGGAGGCCTGATTCCCCTACCATGACTCGAGGGCAATGACGCGCTCCCTCTGCTACACTCATGAAGCCCTGACTTCCCTGGCGCCACACGAGAGGCTCCCTGAGCTCCCCGTCATACCTCGTGAGAAACCCCACACTGGCGCCGCAGATAGAGAAAACCCACGAGACGCCCCCGTTTTCGCGACATGACGGCCTTCTTTTCTAGCATGGCCTGGAGAGCAATCCCGAGTCCTCTCTCCAAACTCCACAGTAGGCTTGACTCCCTTTTGGTCACTCAGTGGACTCCAAGACATACCCGTCGCGACTCGAGAGGAGAGCGGAGTCTTTTCCTTCCCCACAAGGCGAGGCCTGACTCCTCAGGTGAGTCTGATATGCGAACCGGAGATCCCTGTCGCCCCTGGAGAGAAACATTAGGTCCTGGACACAAGCCTAGATGAGGTCTCTTTTTTCCTGCAGTGACTCGAGAGCAATCCCCAACTCTCCCTCACAACTCAAATGGAAGACTGGACTTCCCTGGGCCAACAGAAGAGGAAGCCTGAATTTCCCGTTGTAACTCAAGAACCCCGCCACAACTCGAGAAAAACCACGTCGTTCCCTCTTCATCGCAAGATGCGGCCATTGCCGCTACAGCGTCTCAAAAGAAGTCTTACATTCCATCTTGAAGTGCGATACGGTACTTGGCACCTTTGATGCGACCCCAAAAGTTCCCCAACACACTGGACTCACTGGAGGGGAACACCTAGGTTCCCAGCATCACCTCATCTGTGCCCCTTCTCCCCTCCTGATCGAGACAGGAGGGTCGATTCCCCTGCTTTGTCTGGAAGGGGTTCCCAGACTTCCCGGCGAACCTCAGGATGAGGCCAGTCTCACGAGGGAATTCGAGACGTAGCCTCGTGGGTTGTGCCACATGCCGAAAGACCCCGATTTCCTGGTCCGCTATTGATAAGATCCCGATGCCTGGTCACCTCTTCGAAGGTAACCCTGTGGATGAAGGCACAACACGAAGGGGCACTGACACCCCTGTGCATCGTCCCCCAAAACAGCAGGTTCCACATACAACTCGATAGGTGGCCTGTCATCCCGTGAACAACTCGAGAGGCAAGCAGAGTTCCATTACTCCACACAAGATGAGGTCTGACTCTCCTGTCCCAACTCTGCAGGGACCCTGCTATCCGAGTCAGAAATGGAGAGGAACCCTGACGTTACTGCCTCAATCCGAGATTAGGTCCTCTTCAATTGCACCAGTCCCTGTGAAGTCCCGAGAAGCCCCTCTCAACTCCACAGTATCCCTGACTTCTCAGAGGAACCCCGCTAAGCTCCCTGAGGTCATGGGCACAAGTCGAGGGAACCCAGGGTTTCCTGCCACACCCCGAGAAAGACCTCGAGAGTTCTTCTTCGAAGCATCTTGAGGCTCGATTCCCCTACCATGACTCGAGAGCAATGAGGCGCTCCCCCTCGCCACGTCCATGGAGACCTGACTTCCGTGGCACCACAGGAGTCTCCCTGAGCTCCCCGTCCTATCTCGTGAGAAACCCCAACCAGGCAATGCACCTTGAGAAAACCCACGAGACGCCCCGTCATCGCGAGATGAGGGCCTTCTTTCCTGTATGGCCTAAAGAGCAATCCCGAGTCCTCTCTCCAAACTCCACAGGAGGCTTAACTCCTTTTAGGCCACTCTTGGGCTCCAAGGGATACCCGTCGTGACTCGAGAGGAGAGCGGAGTCCATTCATTCCCTTCGAGACGAGGCCTGACTCCCCGGGTGAGTCTGGAATGCAACCCCGAGATCCCTGTCGCCCCTGGAGAGAAAAACTCGGTTCTGGACACAAACCTAGATGAGCTCTATTTTGCCCTGCAGTGACTCGAGAGCAATCTCCAGCTCTCACTTGCAACTCGAATGGAAGATTGGACTTCCCTGGGCCAACACAAGAGGAAACCTGTATTCCCTGTCGTAACTCAAGAATCCTGCCGCAACTCGAGAAAAAACACGTGGGTCCCCCGTCAGCGCTAGATGAGGCCCTTGCCCACTACAGCGTCTCAAGAGAAGTCCCAGGTTCCGTCTTGAAGTGCGAAACGGTACTTGGCACCCTTGATGCAACCCGAAAAGTTACCCGACTTACCAGTTTCACTCAAGGGGAGCACCGAGGTTCCCGGCACTACTTCATCTGAGCCCTTTCTCTCCTCCTGATCCCGAAAGGAGGGTCGATTCCCCTGCTTTGTCTGGAAAGGGTTCCCGGACTTTCCTGCGCGCCTCAGGATGAGGCCGGTCTCACGAGGAAATTCGAGACGTAGCCTCGTGGGTGGTGCAACATGCTGAAAGACCCCGATTTCCCGGTCCGCACTGAGGAGATCCCGATGCCCGGACACCTCTTCGAAGGCAACCCTGTGGATGAAGGCACAACACGAAGGAGCACTGACGCCCCCGTGCATCTCCGAAATACCCGCAGGTTCCACACACATCACGAAAAGTGGTGTCATCCTTGAACAACTTGAGATGTAAGCGGAGTTCCATTCCCCCGCAGAACACGAGACCTGACACTCCTGAGCAAACTCAGCAGGGACCCTGCGATCTGAGTCAGATCCGGCTCCAGGAAGTCAGGAGCAGAACCCTGAGGTTCCTGCCTCAACTCGAGATGAGGCCCTCTTCCATTGCACCAAACCCAGAGGAGTCCCGAGAGGCCTCTCCCAAATCCACAGTATCCCTGACTTCTCAGAGGCACCCTGAGAAGCTCCCTGAGGTCACCGGCACAAGTCAAGGGAACCCAGGGTTTCCTGCCGCAACCCTAGAAAGACATCAAGAGTCCTTTTTCAACCCGTCATGAGGCCTGATTCCCCTACCCTGACTTGAGAGCAATGACGCGCTCCCCCTTGCCCCGCCCATGGAGACCTGACTTCCATATTGCCACACGAGAGGCTACCTGAACTCCCCGTCGTACCTCGTGAGAAACCCCACACTGGCGCCACAGCTCGAGAAAACCCACGAGACGCCCCCGTCATCTCGAGATGTGGGCCTTCTTTTCCTGCATGGCCTGGAGAGCAATACCGAGTCCTCTCTCCAAACTGAAGAGGAGGCTTGACTCCCTTTAGACCAGTCAGTGGGCTCCAAGAGATACACGTCACAACTCGAGAGGAGAGCCGAGTCCTTTGCTTCCCCTCGAGACGAGGCCTAACTCCCCGGGTGAGTCTGTAATGCAAACCCGAGATCCCTGTCGCCCTTGGAGAGGATCATTGGGTCCTGAACACAAGGCTAGCTGAGGTCGCTTTTGCCCTGCAGTAACTCGAGAGCACTCCCCAGCTTTCCCTCGCAACCCGAATGGAAGATTGGACCTCCCTGGGCCAACACAAGAGGAAGCCTGAATTCCCAGTAGTAATTCGAGAATTCCACCTCAACTCGAGAAAAACCACGTGGTTCCCCCGTCATTGCAAGATGAGGCCCTTGCCCGCTCCAGCGTCTCAAGAGTAGTCCCACGTTCCATCTTCAATTGCGAAATGATATTTGGCACCCTTAATGCTACCCCAAAAGTTCCCCGACATATGGGTCGCACTCGAGGGGAACACCGAGGTTCCTGGCACCACTTCATCTGAGCCCCTTCTCCCCTCCTGATCGCGAAAGGAGGGTCGATTCCCCTGCTTTGTCTGCAAGGGGTTCCCGACCTTCTCCGCGCACCTCAGATGAGGCTGTCTCATGAGGAAATTCGAGACGTAGCCTCGATGGTGGTGCCACATGCCGAAAGACCGCGATTTCGCGATCTGCTCTTGATAAGAACGCGATGCCCAGACACCTATTCGAAGATAGTGTGGATGAAGGCACAACACGAAGGGGCACTGACACCCCCGTGCATCGTCCGGAAAAGACCGCAGGTTACTCATACAGCTCAACAAGTGCCTGTCACCCAGTGAACAACTCGAGAGGCAAGCGGAGGTCCATTCCTGCACACAAGACGAGGCCTGACTCACCTCTCCCAACTATGCAGGGGGCTGCGATCGGAATCAGAAATGGAGAGGAACCCTGAGGTTCCTGCCTCCCCTCGAGATGAGGCCCCCTTCCATTTCACCAAACCCAGTGGAGTCCCGAGAGGTTTTTCCCAACTCCACAGTATCCCTGACTTCTCAGAGGCACCCGGAGAATCTCCCTGAGGTCACCGGCACAAGTCGAGGGAACCCAGGTATTCTTGCCAAGACCCGAGAGAGATCTTGCGAGTCCTTCTTCAACGCGTCTAGAGGCCTGATTCCCCTACCATGACTCGAGAGCAATGACGCGCTCCCCCTCGCCACACGCATCGAGACCTAACTTCCCTGGCACCACACAAGAGGCTCCCTGAGCTCCCCGTCGTACCTCCTGAGAAACCAACACAGGCGCTGCAGCTCGGTAAAACCACCGAGACCCCCCCGTCTTCGTGAGATGAGGGCCTTCTTTTCCTGCATGTCCTGGAGTGCAATCCCGAGTCCTCTCTCCAAACTCCAGAGGAGGCTTGACTCCCTTTAGTCCACTCAGTGGGCTCCAAGAAATACCCGTCGCGACTCGAGAAGAGAGAGAAGGCCTTTGTTTCCTCTCGAGACGACGCCTGACTCCCGGGTGAGTCTGGAATGCAACCCCAAGTTCCCAGTCATCCCTTGAGAGGAACATTAGGTCCTAGACACAAGCCTGGATGAGGTCTCTTTTGCCCTGCAGTGACTCGAGCGCAACCCCCAGCTCTCCCTCGCAACTCGAATGGAAGATTGGGCTTCCCTGGGCCAACACAAGAGGAAGCCAGAAATCCCCTTCGTAACTCGAGAATCCCGCCGCAACTCGAGAAAAACCACGTGTTTCCAACGTCATCCCAAGATGAGGCCCTTGCTGCTATGGCGTCTCAAGAAAAGAACCACGTTCCGTCTTGAAGTGCGAAACGGTACTTTGCACCCTTGATGCGACACCAAATGTTCCCGGACACGCCGGTCTCACTCGACAGGAACACCGAGGTTCCCGCACCACTTCATCTGAGCACCTTCTCCCCTCCTGTTCGCGACAGGAGGGTCTATTCCCCTGCTTTGTTTGGAAGGGGTTCCCCACATTCCCGGCGCACCTCAGGATGAGGCCGGTCTCAAGGAAATTCGAGACGTAGCGTCGTGGGTGGTCACCTGCCGAAATACCCCGATTTCCCGGCCCACTCTTGAGAAGAACCCGATGCCCGAACATCTCTTCGAAGGCAACCCTGTGGACGAAGGCACAAAATGAAGGGTCACTGACACTCCCTTGCATCATTCGGTAAAAGCCACAGGTTCCACACACAGCTCGACAAGAGGCCTGTCATCCCATGAACAACTCGAGAGGCAAGCAGAGTTCCATTCCTCCACTCAAGACGAGGCCTGACTCTCCGGTCCCAACTCTGAAGGGACCCTGTGATCGGAGTCCGAAATGGAGAGGAACCCTGAGGTTCCTGACTCCACTCGAGATGAGGCCCTCTTCCATTACACCAAAAACAGTGGAGGCCCGAGAGGCCCCTCCCAAATCCACAGTATCCCGACTTCTCACAGGCACCCTTAGAAGCTCCCTGAGGTCACCGGCACAAGTGGAGGGAACACAGGGTTTCCTGACGCAACCCCAGAAAGACCTCGAAAATCCTCCTTCAACACGTCTTGAAGCCCGATTCCCCTACCATGACTCGAGAGCAATGACGCGTTCCCCCTCGCCACTCGCATGGAGACTTGACTTCCCTGGCGCCACACGAGAGGCTCCCTGAGCTCCCCGTCATACCTCGTGAGAAATCCCACACTGGCTCCCCAGCTCGAGAAAACCCACGAGACGCCTCCGTCATCGCGAGATGAAGGCCTTCTTTTCCTGCATGGCCTGGAGAGCAATCTCGAGGCCTCTCTTCAAACTCCACAGGAGGCCTGACTCCCTTTAGGCCACTCTGTGGGCTCCAAGAGATACCCGTTGGGACTCGAGAGGAGAGCGGAATTCTTTGCTTCCCCTATATACCAGGCCTGACTCCTCAGGTGAGTCTGGAATGCAACCCCGAGATCCCTGTCGCCCCTGGAGAGGAACATTAGGTCCTAGACACAAGCATAGATGAGGTCTCATTTGCCCTGAAGTGACTCGAGAGCAATCCCCTGCTGTCCCTCGCACCTCGAATGGAAGAATGGACTTCCCTGGGACAACACAAGAGGAAGCCTGAATTCCCCGTCGTAATTCGAAAATCCCGCCGCAACTCGAGAAAAACCACGTGGTTCCCCCGTCATCCCAAGATGAGGCCCTTGCTAGCTACAGCGTCTCAGGAGAAGCCCCACGTTCCATCTTGAAGTTTAAAACGATTATTGGCAACCTTGATGTTACCACAAAAGTTCCCCGACACCCTGGTCTCACTCGAGGGGAACACCAAGGTTCGGTGCACCGCTTGTTCTGAGCCCCTTATCCCCTCCTGATCGCGACGGGAGGGCCAATTACCCTACTTTGTCTGGAAGGGGTTCCGGACCTTCCCGGCGCACCTCAGGATGAGGCCGGCCTCACGAGGAATTTCGAGATGTAGCCTTGTGGTTGGTGCCACACGCCGAAAGACCCCGATTTCCCTGTCTGCTCTTGATAAGAACCCAATGCTAGGACACCTCTTCGAAGGCAATCCTGTGGACGAAGGCACAAAACGAAGGGGTCTGACACCCTCCTGCATCGTTGGAAAAGCCCGCAAGTTCCACATACAGATCGACAAGTGGCCTGTCACCCCGTGAACAACTCGAGAGGCAAGAGGAGTTAAATTCCTCCACACAAGACGAGGCCTGACTCTCCTGTCCCAACTCTGCATGGACACTGAGATCCGATTCAGAAATGGAGAGGAACCATGAGGTTCCTGCCTCAACTCGAGATAAGGCCCTTTTCTACTGCACCAAACCCAGTGGAGTTCAGAGCGGCCCCTCCCAACTGCACAGTATCCCTGACTTCTCAGAGGCACCCTGAGAAGCTTCCTGAGGTCACGGGCATAAGTCGATGGAACCCAGGGTTTCCTGCCGTAACCTGAGAAAAACCTCGAGAGTCCTTCTTCACGTGTCTTGAGGCCCGATTCCCCTACCATGACTGGAGAAAAATGACGCACTCCCCCTCACCACGCGCATGAAGATCTGACTTCCCCGGCACCACATGAGAGGCTCCCTGAGCTCCCCATCGTACCTCGTGAGAAACCCCACACTGGCGCCGCAGCTCGAGAAAACCCACGAGACGCCCCTGTCATGGTGAAATGAGGGCCTTCTTTCCTGCATGACCTGAAGAGCAATCCCGAATCCTCTCTCCAAACTCCAAAGGAGGCTTGACTCCCTTTAGGTCACTCAGTGGGCTCCAAGAGATACCCGTCGATACTCAGGAGGAGAGCGGTGTCCTTTGCTTCCCCTCGAGATGAGGCCTGACTACGAGGGTGAGTCTGGAATGCAACCCTGGATCCCTGTCGCCCCTGGAGAGGAACCTTAGGTCCTGGACAAAAGCCTAGATGAGGTCTCTTTGGCCCTGCAGTGACTCAAGCGCAACCCCTAGCTTTCCCTTGCAACTCGAATGGAAGATTGGCCTTTCTGGGCCAACACAAGAGGAAGCCTGAATTTCCAGTCATAATTCGAGAAACCCACCGCAACTCGAGAAAAATCACGTGGTTCCCCGTATTGCAAGATGAGGCCCTTGCCCCCTACAGCGTCTCAAGAGAAGTCTCACATTCCATCTTGAAGTGCAAAACAGTACTTGGCACCCTTGATGCGACCCCAAAAGTTCCCCTATATAACGATCTCACTAGAGGGGACACTGAAGTTCCCGGCACCACTTCATCTGAGGCCTTTCTCCTCTCCTGATCGCGATAGGAGGGTCAATTCCACTGCTTTGTCTCGAAGGGGTTCCCAACCTTCCTGGCACACCTCAGGATGAGGCCGGTCTCACAAGGAAATTCGAGACGTAGCCTCGAGGGCCATACTACATGCTGAAAGACCCCGATTCCATGGTCCACTTTTGATCAAAACCAGACTCCTGGACACCTCTTCGAAGGCAAGCCTGTGGATGAAGGCACAACACGTAGGGGCACTGACACCCCGTGCATCTTCCGGAAAAACCCGCAGGTTCCTCACACAGCTCCACAAGTGGTCTGTCACCTCGTGAACAACTCGAGAAGCAAGCGGAGTTCCATTCCTCCACACAAGACGATGCCTGACTCTCCTGTCACAACTCTAGGGACCTTGCGCACCGAGTCAGAAATGGAGAGGAAGCCTGAGGTTCCTGCCTCCACTCAAGACGAGGCCCTTTTCCATTGCCACAAAACTAGTGGAGTCCCGAGAGGCCCGTCCCAAATCCACAGTATGCCTGACTTCTCAGAGGCACCATGAGAAGCTCCCTAAGGTCACCGGCAGAAGTGGACGGAACCCAGGGTTTCCTGCCGCAACCCGAGAAAGACCTCGAGAGTCCTGCTTTAACGTGTCTTGAGGCCCGATTCCCTTACCATATCTCGAGAGCAATGACGCGCTCCCCCTTGCCATGCGCATGGAGACCTGACTTCCCTGGCGCCACATGAAAGGCTCCCTGAGCTTCCCGTCGCACCTCGTCAGAAACCGCACACTGGCACCGCAGCTCGAGAAAACCAACAAGACGCCCCTGTCATCGCGAGATGAGGGTCTTCTTTTCCTGCATGGCCTGGAGAGCAATCCCGAGTCCTCTCTCCAAACTCCACAGGGGGCTTGATTCCCTTTAGGCCACTCAGTGGGCTCCAAGAGACACCTGTGGCGACTCGAGAGGAGAGCGGGGTCCTTTGCTTCCCCTGGAGTCCAGCTCAGACTCCCAGGATGCGTCTGGAATGCAACCCCGAGATCGCTGTCGCCCCTGGAGAGGAACATTAGGTCCTGGACACAAGCCTAGGTGAGGTCTCTTTTGCCCTGCAGTGACTCGAGAGCAAACCCCAGCTCTCCCTCGAAACTCGAATGGAAGATTGGACTTCCCTGGGCTAACACAAGAGGAAGCCTGAATTCCCCGTCGTAACTCGAGAATCCCGCCGCACCTTGAGAAAAACCACGTGATTCCCCCATCATCCCAAGATGAGGCCCTTGCCCTCTACAGTGTCTCAAGAGAAGCCCCAAGTCCGTCTTGAAGTGCAAAACGGTACTTGGCACCCTTGAAGTGACCCGAAAAGTTTCCCGACACACCGGTCCCACTCGAGGGGAACACTGAGGTTCCCGGCACGACTTCAACTGAGCCCTTTCACTCCTCCTGATCGCGACAAGATGGTCGATTCCCCTGCTTTGTCTGGAAGGGGTTCCCGATCTTCATGGCGCACCTCAGGATGACACCAGTCTAACGAAGAAATTCGAGACGTAGCCTCATGGATGGTGCCACGTTCTGAAAGACCCCGATTTCCTGCTCTGCTATTGATAAGAACCCGATGTCCGGACACCTCTTTGAAGGCAACCCTGTGGATGAAGGCACAACACGAAGGGGCACTGACTCCCTCATGCATCTTATGGAAAAAACCGAAGGTTCCACTCACAGCTCGACAAATGGTCTGTTATCCTGTGAACAACTCGAGAGGCAAGTGGAGTTCCATTCCTCCACACAAGACGAGGCCTGACTCTCCTGTCCCAACTCTTCAGGGACCCTGTGGTCAGAGTTTGAAATGGAGAGGAACCCTTAGGTTCCTGCCTCAACTCGAGATGAGAACCTTTGCCATTGCACCAAACCCAGTGGAGTTCCGAGAGCCCCTCCCAAGTCCACAGTATGCCTGACTTCTCAGAGGCACCCTGAGAAGCTCCCTGAGGTCACCGGTACAAGTCGAGGGAACCCAGGGTTTCCTGCCGCAACCTGAGAAAGACCTCGAGACTCCTTCTTCAACGCGTCTTGAGTCCCGATTTCCCTACCATGACTCGAGAACATTTATGGGCTCCCCCTCGTCACACACATAGAGACCTGACTTTCCTGGCACCACACGAGAGGCTCCCTGAGCTCCCCGTTGTACCTCGTGAGAAAACTCATACTTGCGCCCCAACTCGAGAAAACCCACAAGACGCCCCTGTCATTGCGAGCTGAGGGCCTTCTCTTCCTGCATGGCCTGGAGAGCAATCCCGAGTCCTCTCTCCAACTCCACAGGAGGCTTTACTCAGAGTAGGCCACTCAGTGGGCTCCAAGACATACCGGACGCGACTCGAGAGGAGAGTGGAGTCCTTTGCTTTCCTTCGAGAAGAGGCCTGACTCCCTGTGTGAGTCTGGAATGCAACTCCGAGATCCCTGTCACCCCTGGAGAGGAAAATTAAGTCCTGGGCACAAGCCTAGATGAAGTATATTTTGCCCTGCAGTGACTCGAGAGAAATCCCAGCTCTCCCTCGAAACTCGAATGGAAGATTGGACTTCCCTGGACCAACACAAGAGGAAGCCCGAATTCCCCGTTGTAACGCGAGAATCCTGCTGCAACTCGAAAGAAACCACGTAGTTCCCCCCTCATCTCAAGATGAAGCCCTTTCACGTTAGAGCGTCTCAAGAAAAGTCCCACGTTCATGTTGAAGTTTGAAACATTACTTGGCACCCTTCATCAGACTCCAAAATTTCCCTGACATACCGGTCTCAGTCGAGGGGAACCCCAAGGTTCCCAGCACCACTTCATCTGAGCCCCTTCTCCCCTCCTGATCGCGACAGGAGGGTCGATTAACCTGCTTTGTCTGGAAGGCTTTCTCGACCTTCCCAGCGCACCTCAGGATGAGCCCAGTCTCAAGAGGAAATTCGAGAGGTAGCCTCGTGTGTGGTGCCACATGCCGAAAGACCCCGATTCTCTGGTCCTCTCTTCATAAGAACCCATGCCCGGACACCTCTTCGAAGGCAACCCTGTGGATGAAGTCACAACACGAAGGGGCATTGACAACCCCGTGCATCATCCGGAAAAACCCACAGGTTCCACATACAGCTCGACAAGTGGCCTGTCACCTCATGAACAACTTGGGAGGCAAGCAGAGTTCCATTCCTCCACACAGCACGAGCCCTGAGTCTCCTGTCCCAACTCGGCAGGGACCCTGCAATCGGTGTCTGAAATGGAGAGAAACAGTAAGGTTCCTGCATCAACTCTAAATGAGGCCCTCTTCCATTGCACCAAACCCAGTGGAGTCCCGAGAGGCCCCTCCCAACTCCACAGTATCCCTGACTTCTCAGAGGCAACCTGAGTAGCTCTCTGAGGTCACCGGCAGAAGTCGAGGGAACCCAGCATTTCCTGCCACAACCCCAGAAAGACCTCGAAAGATCTTCTTCAACGCGTCTTGAGGCCGGATTCCCCTAACATGACTCGAGAGCAATTACCCGCTCCCCCTCACCACGGTCATGGAGACCTGACTTCCCTGGCGCTGCACGAGAGGCCCCCTGAGCTCTCCATCGTACCTCGTGAGAAACACAACGTGGCGCCCCAGCTGGATTAAACCCACGAGACGTCCACGTCATCTCGAGATGTGGGCTTTCTTTTATTGCATACCCTGGAGAGCAATCCGGAGTCCTCTCTCCAAACTCCACAGGAGGCTTGACTCCCTGGAGGCCACTCAGTGGGCTCCAAGAGATACCTATCGCGACCCAGGAGGATATCAGAATCCTTTGCTTCCCTCGAGCCGAGGCCTGACTCACTGGGTGAGTCTGGAATGCGTCCCCGTGATCCCTATCGCCCCTGGAGAGGAACATTAGGTCCTGGACACAAGCCTAGATGAGGGCTATTTTGACCTGCCATGACTCGAGAGCAATTCCCACCCAGCTCTCCCTGGCAATTCGAATGGAAGAATGGACTTCCCTGGCCCAACACAAGAGGAAGCCTGAATTCCCCGTCGTAAGTCAACAATCCCATCGCAACTCGAGAAAAACCACGTGGTTTCCCCTTCATCACAAGATGAGGCCCTTGCCCGCCACAGCGTCTCAAGAGAAGTCCCACGTTTCGTCTTGAAGTTTGAAACAGTATTTGGCAAGCTTCATGAGACCCCAAAAGTTCCCTGACATACCGGTCTCCCTCGAGGGGAACACCGAGGTTCCCGGCACCACTTCATCTGAGCCCCTTCTCCCCTCCTGATCGCGACAGTAGGGTCGATTAACCTGCTTTGTCTGGAAGGCTTTCCCGACCTTCCAGGGGCACCTCACCATGAGGCCCGTCTCACGAGGAAATTCGAGACGTAGCCTCGTGTGTGGTGCCGCATTCCAAAAGACCCCGATTTCCCGGTCCGCTCTTGATAAGAACCCGATGCCCGCACACCACTTCGAAGGCAACACTGTGGATGAAAGCACATCACGAAGGGGCACTGACACCCCCGTGCATTGTCTGGAAAAAACCGCAGGTTCCACACACAGCTCGACAAGTGGCCTGTCACTCCTTGAACAACTCGAGAGGCAAGCGGAGTTCCATTCCTCCACACAAGACGAGGCCTGACTCTCCTGTCCCAACTCTGCAGGGACCCTGCAATCTGAGTCAGAAATGGAGAGGAACCCTGAGGTTCCTTCCTGATCTCGAGATTAGGCCCTCTTCCATTGCAGCAAACCCAGTGGAGTCCCGAGAGGCCTCTCCCAGCTCCATAGTATCCCTGACTTCTCAGAGGCACCCTGAGAAGCTACCTGAGGTCACAGGCACAAGTCGAGGGAACCCAGGGTTTCCTGCCGCAACCCGAGAAAGACCTCGAGCGTCCTTTTTCATTGCGTTGAGCCCTGATTCCACTACCATGACTCGAGAGCAATGACGTGCGCCCCCTCGCCACTCGTATGGAGACTTGACTTCCCTGACACCACAGGAGAGGTTCCCTGAGCTCCCGGTCGTACCTTGTGAGAAACCCCACACTGGCACCGCAGCTCCAGAAAAACCACGAGACTCCCCCGACATCGCGAGATGAGGGCCTTCTTTTCCTGCATGGCCTGGAGAGCAATCCCGCGTGCTCTCTCCAAACTCCACAAGAGAGGAGCCAAGATTGCTGAGGAGTAGGACGGGGAGAACTCTTTCCCCCCCAAACAATTTCATCAAAAGAGCATTTAAACGTCGAGTAAATTCCACAATACAACTTACGAATGCTGCCAGAGGACATCAGGCACCCAGAAAAGCAACCCAACTCTTGGAAAGTAGGTGGGAAAAAGTATAAAAGACAAAAAAAGAGACAAAAGAGGGAGGGAGGGATTTCCGTCCCGGGAAGATAGTCTTAAAAAGAGAAAAGTTTCCAAACACCAGGAAAGCTTTTCACTGCCAAATCTTTGCCAAGCTTTGGAAGCACAAAGGGCAACATAAGGGGGATAAAAATAAATAAACAATTAAAAGGCGCAGATTGGAAGCCCTACGGTAACTCCCCCAGCTGCGAAGCAGTGCAGACGCCTGCTCACACCATTAGCAAGCAGGGGCTGGGCAGGGAGGCGCGGCGCGGGCTGCATCGCTTAGAGTAAGAATCTGGCCTGAATACCCTGAGCGCTATCTGAATGAAATAACTTGGGCTAGCAAACCAGACTCTGGGATATCTACCACGCAAAAAGCCAGCCCTAACCTAAGACACCGCCAGGCCCGCGCACGGAACAAAGGACTGAACAGAGATAGCCGGCTGCAGACCTTCCCCCTCCGGTGACAGGCAGCCAGAGCCGGAAGGGGGCAATCGCAGCCCCAGAGAGACATTATCTATAAAACTGTAAGCAGGCTTCTTTGCTAACTAAAACTTCTTGGGGATCTGGACGGTCAACATCTGCCTGAGAAGGTGCGCCTGTTTTACACCCAGATAACCGAGTGGCAGGGAGGCGATAAGTCACAACATTGGCGCTCGCCAAACATCTCATCACCTGAGCTGCTCGGACCTGGGAAGAGCACAAAACGCAGGCCCAACCGAGCCTGTGCCTCTGAGGACTACCCGAGTGTCTGAACCTGAGTGGCTTGGACCTGGGAGGTGCATGCAGCCCAGGGCCAGCCTCGGATTGTTCCCGGTGGAACAACCTAGAGCCAGAGCAGTGTGGGCAGGGAGGCTACACGCGCCGTGAGCGGGGGCAGACCCAGTGTGGCTGAGGCACTGTGACCGCACGCCAGTGTTATTTGTTTGCAGCATCCCTCCCTCCCTCCCCACAGTGCAACTGAACAAGTGAGCCTAAAAAAAAAAGTGTCCTCCACCGTCCCCTTTGTGTCAGGGCGTAAACCAGACACTGAAGAGACCAGCAAACAAAAGAAGCTATAACAGAGGGAAACGCCTTGGAAGCTACAGGCAATAGATTAAAACCCTGTGGTTACTAGGACTACATAGGAAGGCGCCTATAGATCTTGAGAAATATAAGTCGGACCAAGGAACTAGCCAAAAATGAACTGAACCCACGATACTCACAACAAAACCAGAGAAAGTCCTAGATATATTTTTATGATCATTCTTTCTTTTTTAAAATTTTTTTAATTTTAAGTCCTCTATTGTTCCTTTAATTTTCACTTTTATAACCTATTACTTTGCAAAAAAAAAGACCCTATTTTTTTCTTCTTCAGCAAACTTCATATATATATATATATATAATAATTTTTTGACCTTGTTTTTTTTTTTTTTTCTTCTTTTAACATTGTATTTTTGAAATTCCAAACTCTACTCTAGATTTCTAATTTATGCTTTTTGATATTTGATATCAATTTTGTACCTGTAGTTTCTTTATAATTTTTGCGACATTGCTTGTTTTTGTTTGTTTTCTCTTTAGTTTTCTTCTTCCTTTTTTTTAACATTGTATTTTTGAAATTCCAAACTCTACTCTAGATTTTTAATTTTTGCTTTTTGATATTAGTTATCAATTTTGTACCTGTATTTTCTTGATAATTTTTGCGACCTTGTTTGTTTTTCTTTGTTCGTTTTTTCTCTCTTTCTTTTCCTTCTTCTTTTCTTTAACATCGTATTTTTGAAATTCCAAACTCTACTCTAGATTTTTAATTTTTGTTTTTATGTATTTGTTACCAATTTTGTACCTTTAAGAACCCAATCTTCAGTACCCATTTTTCACTAGGGAGCGAGATTACTGTCTTGACTGCTCTCTCTCCCTTTGGACTCTCCTTTTTCTCCACCAGGTCGCCTGTGTCTCCTCCCTAACTCCTCTCTACTCTACACAACTCTGTGAATTTCTGTGTATTCCAGACGGTGGAGAACACTTAGGGAACTGATTACTGGCTGGATCTGTCTCCCTCCTTTTCATTCCCCCCTTTTATCCTTCTGGCCACCTCTGTCTCCTTCCTCCTTCTTCTCGTCTCTGTATAACTCTTTGAACATCTCTGAGCGGTCCAGTTGTGGAGTGCACATAAGGAAATGACTACTGGCCAGCCCACTCTCTCCACTATTGATTCCACCTGATCTCATTTGGGTCACCTCTAACTCCCTCCTCCCTCTTCTCTTCTCCATGTAACGCTGTGAACCTTTCTGAGTGACCCTCACAGTAGAGAAACTTTTCTTCTTTAACGTAGATGTTTTATCAATGGTGCTGTATAGAAGGAGAAGTTTTGAAACTACTGTAAAAGTAAGACAGATAACTGGAAGCAGGAGGCTTATGTCCAAACCCTGACTCCAGGGAACTCCTGACTCCAAGGAACATTAATTGACAGGAGCTCATCAAATGCCTCCATACCGACACTGAAATCAAGCACCACACAAGAGCCAACAAGTTCCAGGGCAAGACATACCAAGCAAATTCTACAGCAACAAAGGAACACAGCCTTGAGCTTCAAGATACAGGCTGCCCAAAGTCACCCCAAAACCACAGACATCTCATAACTCATTACTGGACACTTCATTGCACTCCAGAGAGAAGAAATACAGCTCCACCCACCAGAACACGGACACAAGCTTCCCTAACCAGGAAACCTTGACAAGACACCTGTACAAACCCACACACAGTGAGGAAATGCCACAGTAAAGAACTCCACAAACTGCCAGAATACAGAAAGGACACCCCAAACTCAGCAATTTAAACAAGATGAGACAGAGGAATACCCAGCAGATAAAGGAACAGGATAAATGCCCACCAAACCAAACAAAAGAGGAAGAGATAGGGAATCTACCTGATAAAGAATTCCGAATAAGTATAGTGAAATGGATCTAAAATCTTGAAATTAAAATGGAATCACAGATAAATAGCCTGGAGACAAGGATTGAGAAGATGCAAGAAAGGTTTAACAAGGACCTAGAAGAAAAAAAAAGAGTCAATATATAATGAATAATGCAATAAATGAAATTAAAAACACTCTGGAGGCAACAAATAGTAGAATAACAGAGGCAGAAGATAGGATTAGTGAATTCGAAGATAGAATGGTAGAAATAAATGAATCAGAGAGGATAAATGAAAAACGAATTAAAAGAAATGAGCACAATCTCAGGGACCTCCAGGACAATATTAAACGCTACAACATTCGAATCATAGGGGTCCCAGAAGAAGAAGACAAAAAGAAAGACCGTGAGAAAATACTTGAGGAGATAATAGTTGAAAACTTCCCTAAAATGGGGAAGGAAATAATCACTCAAGTCCAAGAAACCCAGAGAGTCCCAAACAGGATAAATCCAAGGCGAAATCCCCCAAGACACATATTAATCACATTAACAAAAATCAAACACAAAGAACAAATATGAAAAGCAGCAAGGGAAAAACAACAAATAACACACAAGGGAATTGCCATAAGGATAACAGCTGATCTTTCCATAGAAACTCTTCAAGCAAGGAGGGAATGGCAAGACATACTTAAAATGATGAAAGAAAATAACCTACAGCCCAGATTATTGTACCCAGCAAGGATCTCATTCAAGTATGAATGAGAAATCAAAAGCTTTTCAGACAAGCAAAAGCTGAGAGAATTCTGCACCACCAAACCAGCTCTCCAACAAATACTAAACAGGAAACACAAAAACGGTGTATAAATTCGAACCCCAAACAATAAAGTAAATGGCAATGGGATCATACTTATCAGTAATTACCTTAAACGTAAATGGGTTGAATGCTCCAACCAAAAGACAAAGACTGGCTGAATGGATACAAAAACAAGACCCCTACATATGTTGTCTACAAGAGACCCACCTCAAAACAGGGGATACATACAGACTGAAAGTGAAGGGCTGGAAAAAGATTTTTCCATGCAAATAGGGACCAAAAGAAAACAGGAGTAGCGATACTCATATCAGATAAAATAGACTTTAAAACAAAGGCTGTGAAAAGAGACAAAGAAAGTCACTACATAATGATCAAAGGATCAATCCAAGAAGAAGATATAACAATTATAAATATATATGCACCCAACGCGGGAGCACCACAGTATGTAAGACAAATGCTAACAAGTATGAAAGGAGAAATTAACACTAACACAATAATAGTTGGAGATTTTAATACCCCACTCACACCTATGGATAGATCAACTAAACAGAAATTTAACAAGGAAACACAAACTTTAAACGATACAATAGACCAGTTAGACCTAATTGATATCTATAGGACATTTCATCCCAAAACAATGAATTTCACCTTTTTCTAAAGTGCACATGGAACCTTCTCCAGGATAGATCACATCCTGGGCCATAAAGCTAGCCTTGGTAAATTCAAAAAAATAGAAATCATTCCAAGCATCTTTTCTGACCACAATGCAGTAAGATTAGCTCTCAGTTACAGGAGAAAAACTATTAAAAATTCCAACATATGGAGGCTAAACAACACGCTGCTGAATAACCAACAAATCACAGAAGAAATCAAAAAAGAAATAAAAATTTGCATAGAAACGGATGAAAATGAAAACACAACAACCCAAAACCTGTGGGACACGGTAAAAGCAGTCCTAAGGGGAAAGTTCATAGCAATACAGGCACACCTCAAGAAACAAGAAAAAAGTCAAATAAGTAACCTAACTCTACACCTAAAGCAACTAGAAAAGGAAGAAATGAAGAACCCCAGGGTTAGTAGAAGGAAAGAAATCTTAAAAATTAGAGCAGAAATAAATGCAAAAGAAACAAAAGAGACCATAGCAAAAATCAACAAAACCAAAAGCTGGTTCTTTGAAACGATAAATAAAATTGACAAACCATTAGCCAGACTCATCAAGAAACAAAGGGAGAAAAATCAAATCAATAAAATTAGAAATGAAAATGGAGAGATCACAACAGAAAACACAGAAACACAAAGGATCATAAGAGA
The DNA here is from genome assembly GCF_029407905.1 of Bubalus kerabau. Lineage (NCBI taxonomy): Eukaryota > Metazoa > Chordata > Mammalia > Artiodactyla > Bovidae > Bubalus > Bubalus kerabau. The sequence continues at coordinate 1,243,906 of NW_026577886.1, read as the reverse complement.
CTACTATCAACAATTATATGCCAATAAAATGGACAACGTGGAAGAAATGGACAAATTCTTAGAAAAGTACAACTTTCCAAAACTGGACCAGGGAAGAAATAGAAAATCTTAACAGACCCATCACAAGCACGGAAATTGAAACTGTAATCAAAAATCTTCCAGCCAACAAAAGCCCAGGTCCAGACGGCTTCACAGCTGAATTCTACGAAAAATTTAGAGAAGAGCTAACACCTATCCTGCTCAAACTCTTCCAGAAAATTGCAGAGGAAGGTAAACTTCCAAACTCATTCTATGAGGCCACCATCAGCCTAATACCAAAACCTGCCAAAGATCCCACAAAAAAAGAAAACTACAGGCCAATATCACTGATGAACATAGATGCAAAATTCCTTAACAAAATTCTAGCAATCAGAATCCAACAACACATTAAAAAGATCATACACCATGACCAAGTGGGCTTTATCCCAGGGATGCAAGGATTCTTCAATATCCACAAATCAATCAATGTAATACACCACCTTAACAAATTGAAAAATAAAAACCATATGATTTTCTCAATAGATGCAGAGAAAGCCTTTGACAAAATTCAACATCCATTTATGATAAAAACTCTCCAGAAAGCAGGAATAGAAGGAACATACCTCAACATAATAATAGCTATATATGACAAACACACAGCAAACATTATCCTCAATGGTGAAAAATTGGAAGCATTTCCTCTAAAGTCAGGAACTAGACAAGGGTGCCCACTTTCACCATTACTATTCAACATAGCTTTGGAAGTTTTGGCCACAGCAATCAGAGCAGGAAAAGAAACAAAAGGAATCCAAACTGGAAAAGAAGCAGTAAAACTCTCACTGTTTGCAGATGACATGATCCTCTACATAGAAAACCCTAAAGACTCCACCAGAAAATTACTAGAACTAGTCAATGACTATAGTAAAGTTGCAGGATATAAAATCAACACACAGAAATCCCTTGAATTCCTATACACTAATAATGAGAAAACAGAAAGAGAAATTACGGAAACAATTTCATTCACCATTGCAACGGAAAGAATAAAATACTTAGGAATATACCTACCTAAAGAAACTAAAGACCTATATATAGAAAACTATAAAACACTGGTGAAAGAAATCAAAGAGGACACTAATAGATGGAGAAATATACCATGTTCATGGATTGGAAGAATCAATATAGTGAAAATGAGTATACGACCCAAGGCAATTTATAGATTCAATGCAATCCCTATCAAGCTACCAAAAGTATTCTTCACAGAGCTAGAACAAATAATTTCACAATTTGTATGGAAATACAAAAAACCTCGAATAGCCAAAGCAAACTTGAGAAAGAAGAATGGAACTGGAGGAATCAACCTACCTGATTTCAGGCTCCACTACAAAGCCACAGTTATCAAGACAGTATGGTACTGGCACAAAGACAGAAATATAGATTAGTGGAACAAAATAGAAAGCCCAGAGATAAATCCACACACATATGGACACCTTATCTTTGACAAAGGAGGCAAAAATATACAATGGATTAAAGACAATCTCTTTAACAAGTGGTGCTGGGAAATCTGGTCAACCACTTGTAAAAGAATGAAACTAGAACACTTTCTAACACAATACACAAAAATAAACTCAAAATGGATTAAAGATCTAAACGTAAGACCAGAAACTATAAAACTCCTAGAGGAGAACATAGGCAAAACACTCTCTGAAATACATCACAGCAGGATCCTCTATGACCCACCTCCCAGAATATTGGAAATAAAAACAAAAATAAACAAATGGGACCTAATTAACCTTAAAAGCTTCTGCACATCAAAGCAAACTATTAGCAAGGTGAAAAGACAGCCTTTGGAATGGGAGAAAATAATAGGAAATGAAGCAACTGACAAACAACTAATCTCAAAAATATACAAGCAACTCCTACAGCTCAACTCCAGAAAAATAAATGACCCAATCAAAAAATGGGCCAAAGAACTAAATAGACGTTTCTCCAAAGAAGACATACAGATGGCTAACAAACACATGAAAAGATGCTCAAAATCACTCATTATCATAGAAATGCAAATCAAAACCACTATGAGGTACCATTTCACGCCAGTCAGAATGGCTGCAATCCAAAAGTCTACAAATAATAAATGCTGGAGAGGGTGTGAAGAAAAGGGAACCCTCTTACACTGTTGGTGGGAATGCAAACTAGTACAGCCACTATGGAGAACAGTGTGGAGATTCCTTAAACAACTGGAAATAGAACTGCCTTATGATCCAGCAATCCCACTGCTGGGCATACACACTGAGGAAACCAGAAGGGAAAGAGACACGTGTACCCCAATGTTCATCGCAGCACTGTTTCTAATAGCCAGGACATGGAAGCAACCTAGATGTCCATCAGCAGATGAATGGATAAGAAAGCTGTGGTACATATACACAATGGAGTATTACTCCGCCATTAAAAAGAATAGAATGAATCAATTCTAATGAGGTGGATGAAACTGGAGCCTATTATACAGAGTGAAGTAAGCCAGAAAGAAAAACACCAATACAGTATACTAACGCATATATATGGAATTTTGAAAGACGGTAACAATAACCCTGAGTACGAGACAGCAAAAGAGACACTGATGTATAGAAGAGTCTTATGGACTCTGTGGGAGAGGGAGAAGGTGGGAAGATTTGGGAGAATGGCATTGAAACATGTAAAATATCATGTATGAAAAGAGTTGCCAGTCCAGGTTTGATGCATGATACTGGATGCTTGGGGCTAGTGCACTGGGACGACCCAGAGGGATGCTATGGGGGGGAGGAGGGAGGAGGGTTCAGGATGGGGAGCACATGTATACCTGAGGCGGATTCATTTTGATATTTGGAAAAACAAATACAATTATGTAAAGTTTAAAAATAAAATAAAATTAAAAAAAAAAAATCCACAGGAGGCTTGACTCCCTTTAGGCCACTCAGTGGTCTCCAAGAAATACCCGTCGGGACTCGAGAGCAGAGCAGAGTCCTTTCCTTCCTCTCGACATGAGGCCTGACTCCTCGGGTGCATCTAAAATGCAACCCCGAGATCTCTGTCGCCCCTGGAGAGGAACATTAGGTCCTGGACACAAGCTTAGATGAGGTCTCTTTTGCCCTGAAGTGACTCGAGAGCAATCCCTAGCTCTCTCTCGCAACTCGAATGGAAGATTGGACTTCCCTGGGCCAACACAAGAGGAAGCCTGAATTCCCCATCGTAACTCGAGAATCCCGCCGAAACTCGAGAAAAACCACATGGTTAACCCGTCATCGCAAGATGAGGCCCTTGCCCGCTACAGCGTCTAAAGAGAAGTCCCAGGTTTCTTCTTGAAGTGTTTTCACACTTCAAGTGTGAAAACTCGGCACCCTTGATGCGATTCCAAAAGTTCCCCGACACCCTGGTCTCTCTCGAGGGGAACACCGAGGTTCCCAGTACGACTTCATCTGAGCCACTTCTCCCCTCCTGATTGCGACTGGAGGGTCGACTCCCGTGCTTTGTCTGGAAGGGGTTCCCAACCTTCCCGGCGCACCTCAGGATGAGGCCGGTCTAACGAGAATATTTGAGACGTAGCTTCATGGGTGGTAACACATGCCGAAAGACCCCGATTCCCCGATCCGCTCTTGATAAGAACCCGATGCCCGGACACCTCTTCAAAGGCAACCCTGTGGAAGAAGGCACAACACGAAGGGGCACTGACACCCTCGTGCATCGTCCGGAAAAACCCGCAGATTCCAAACACAGTTCGACAAGTTGCCTGTCACCGCGTGAATAACTCGAGAGGCAAGCGTAGTTCCATTCCTCCTTACAAGACGAGGCATGACTCTCCTGTCCCAACTCTGCAGGGACCCTGCGATCAGAGTCAGAAATGGAGACAAACCCTGAGGTTCCTGCCTCCACTCGAGATGAGGCCCTCTTCTATTGCACCAAATCCAGTGGAGTCCCGAGAGGGCCCTCCCAACTCCAGGGTATCCCTGACTTCTCAGAGGCCCACTGAGAAGCTCCCTGAGGCCACCGGCACTAGTGGAGGGAACCCAGGGTTTACTGCGGTGACCCAAGAAACATCTTGAAAGTCCTTCTTTAACGGTTCTTGAGGCCCGATACACCTACCATGACTCTAGAGCAATGACGCGCTCCCCCTCGCAATGCGCATGGAGACCTGACTTCCCAAGAGCCACATGAGAGGCTCCCTGAGCTCCCCGTAGTACCTCATGAGAAACCCCACACTGGCGCTGCAGCTCGAGAAAACCCACGAGACGCCCCCTTCATCGCGAGATGATGGCCTTCTTTTCCTGCATGGCCTGGAGAGCAATCCCGAGTCCTCTCTCCAATCTCCACAGGAGGCTTGACTCCCTTTAGGCCACTCAGTGGGCTCCAAGAGATACCCGTCGCAACTCGAGAGGAGAGCGGAGTCCTTTGCTTCCCCTCGAGACAAGGACTGACTCCCCGGGTGCATCAGGAAAGCAACCCCGAGATCCCTGTCCCCCCTGGAGACGAACATTATGTCCTGGACACAAGCCTAGATAAGGTCTCTTTTGCCCTGCAATGACTCAAGCGCAATCCCTAGCTCTCCCTCGCAACTCGAATGGAAGACTGGACTTCCCTGGGCCAACACAAGAGGAAGCCTGAATTTCCTGACCTAAGTCGAGAATCCCGCCACAACTCGAGAAAAACGACGTGGTTAACCCGTCACCACAAGATGAGGCCCTTGCCATCTACAGCGTCTCAAGACAAATCTCACGTTCCGTCTTGAAGTTTGAAATGGTACTTAGCACCTTTGATGCGACCCCAAAAGTTCCCCGACATCCCAGTTTTACTCGAGGGGAACATCGAGGTTCCCGGCACCACTTCATCTGAGCCCCTTCTCCCCTCCTGATCGGGACAAGAGGGTCTATTCACTTGCTTTGTCTGAAAGGGTTACCGACCTTCCTGGTGCACCTCAGGTTGAGGTCCGTCTCAAGAAGAAATTCGAGACATAGGCTTGTGGGTGGTGCCACATGCCGAAAGACCCTGATTTCCTGGTCTGCTCTTGATAAGAACCTGAAGGCTGGATACCTCTTCGAAGGCAACCCTGTGTATGAAGGCAAAAAACGAAGGGGAACTGACACCCCCATGCATCGTCCGGATAAAACCGCAGGTTCCACACACAGCTCGACAAGTGGCCTGTTATCCAGTGAACAACTCGAGAGTCCAGCGGAGTTCCATTCCTCCACACAAGACGAGGCCTGACTCTCCTGTCCTAACTCTGTAGGGACTCTGTGTTCAGAGTCAGAAATGGAGAGCAACCCTGAGGTTCCTGCTTCAAATCGAGATGAGGCCCTCTTCTGACAAGGTCCAGCCTCGGCTGGTCCAGGGTTTTCGAAGGGGAGACAGAGTAGGCGACCTATTGATTTATTTATCAAAGATATAAAGAGTAATAGAATGAGGATATTTCAGTAGGAAAATTTAGTGGAGAAAAGAAGCTGAGTAGCTTGGTTTATGCGGAAAATCAGTATAACCCGTGACACCAGGTTAGCTCTGACCACGGAGGCCGCAGGCTCCCTCTCGAATAGCGAAAAGTGCCCCACCTTAGACACCTTCTCAAGTGGTCTTCGAAGCCCAGGCAAATAAATGGTCGCAGAGGATATCCACGCTCCAGATGGACACTCATCTGAAAATTGAGGGGAAGAATGACATTAGGAGACTAAGCGTTGGCAATCAAGGCCCGTAGCTTTAGTTTCAACAGGGGTTTTTTTACCCTAAGTTACACATAGAGGATAATGGGGATGTAAAGTCAGCAGCCTTTGATCCTTATCAAAAACCAGGGTTTCTTTCCTGCAAATGTATCGTATACAAATGGTTTAGGTGATTTACATCATCTTCTAGCCAGAAGGCCTATTAACATTTTATGACTCTTGACAAAGACTTATCAACCGTAAGACTTATTTTCTCTAAGAGTAATTATTTTAAGGTTTGGCCCCATCTTTCGAAGATAAAATTGCATTCCTATAGGGCAGATGTGTAATGGGTTTACAACAAAGGAAAGAATTTATTACCTTAAGGGTCTAAAGTTAGTAACACCAAGGCCACTACTTATTTTTTCTACATACCAACTATATTAATTAGCACACATTCAAGGATACAATTCAGGGGATGTGGAAACTTGGCAACAAGCATTGGTTCATCAATGAAATCTTTTACTAGTTTTATTCTGACAGTTTCTAACTCTCTGAGAGGCTCTAAGCTATTTGAATATCTTAAGCTTCCCGTGCCTCTCGAGGCTCGGAGACTGTAAACAATTGTATGCATTGCTGTAGGAGACCGGGTAAACTTGTCAGGCGAGTTAGAGAGCCATCTGACGTGTTTGGATTTAAACACTCCTAATTGCCCAGGAACTTTATTAATTGGAGCTGTAAGTTAGCTCTTTGACAGAGAGAGTGAGATGGTGGTGGGGGACAGCCCCCAGGAAAGTCAGAGGTGAGAGCACAAAGCAATAAAGTAGGCAGACTCTGGTTTTGGGGGGTAGATGCTCAAGAATATCCGGGAGGACTCCCGAGGCTCGATCCTGCCTTTGTGTATGCCCAGCCTCCTTCCTCATGAACTTTGTCACGAGTGGAATGTCTCTCGCCGGCTCCCGGCATCTCCCCTTTTTTTATTTCTTAAAACAGCCAGATGTAGCTCAGTCGCGAGCCTCTGAATACTCTGCTGAAGAATCCTGACAATACAAGGAAGAATGATTATGAGAAGCAGAATTAAAGCAGCCAACCCAGCATAGATAAAGACATTAGACAGAATATTCTTTCCTGAGATGTAGTTAGGGAAAGTATGGAAGAAATCATTTGCTGTTCCAGCAGCAGTAAAATCTAATCGGGAGTGCTCCATGGTTGCTATTTGATAGTGAAGTTTCCCTACGTCTCAACCAATGTCAGAGCTGTTCCAGATACCTGAAATATGGTTTTTAATCTTTTCCCATTCAAAATCTGTCTCATTTACTTTCAGGGGTGTTACACATATCCACCGATAGTCAGCATGACAAGACAATGCCATTTCCACCTTTAAAGCCTGCAATTCAGTCCCAATATGTATTACTGCTTCCTCTAGGGCATCTACCCTCATTTCTAATTTTCTCTCTATAGCTTTCTGTGTTGCCAATGTTAAAGAAACATTTTTGGACATAGAATCAACATATTGAGCAGTATGTACTTGTTGAGCCAATGATATTGCTGCCACAGTAACAGAAGTGATTGCACTTATCAAAGCTGCTGTTCCCAAGATAAGTAAGCCCACAAACCGTCGTGTTTGCATTAAATCCTGTAGTTGTTGTAATACAGCAAGACCATAATTCAATAAGCGGTTACATCATAAGATAAGGTGGATGTTGTAGCATTACAAAGGAGCAAACATTATATTGAGGGTTTAAACAAGATGAACCAGGGAGCAGCTGTAGGCGTCGGCCCGGGGGAGCAGTGTCCCCAGCATCAGGAGGCAGAACGCGAGCGGCAGGCTGTGGGCCAAGGCGCCTATGGCGGGCGGAGGGGCAGGGTTCGTGGTTTAGGGCTAGCTGCCACCGCTTGGGCTCAGGGCGGTCCCCTCTTGCCAGTGGGGCCACGCTGGTCTGGATGGCACTCCGCGGGTCCGCTTTCCTCTCTGGCCCTCACTCGCTGCACAGACTTCTTTGCTCTAGGTCACTGGGTGCAGCGAGGAGGGTGCGAGGCGCTGCTGGTATCATGGAGGCGAGAGCTGGCTGGGGGAGGGGGAGCAAGTGAGTGCGCACGCCGCGAACCTGGTCTTTGGGGAATGTGACATGACAAATTTGTCTGAGATCCAAACCAGAGAATCTGCATTCTGTAGAAATATACAAGCATACCCTCTCCCACAAGTTAGCAACACATCTGGCTTTTTCACTCTCCCGTAAGGAGGCCTTTTTACTTGACCAGGGGCCGAGTCGTAGCCTGTAATTCAGGCATCTAGTGTCTCATCATTGTAGTCTGCCCCTGTGTGTTTACGTTTAAGTGATTAATTACAATTGGAACATAACTTCACTATTTGTCTAGCTGTTTCCCTATGGATATGTTAATTTAGGTCTAATGTTTAGTTTAGGTCTCTGTATAAATTTAAGTAATAAATGTATAACCTCCTTATCTCATTTTGGTATACAGGTATACAGATATACCTAAATGCAAAATGCATTTATATATGTATTTATATATGGCAACAAGTATAAAGTTATTGACATATAATATATATAAATCAATATACTTGAATTAATCTTTATAATCAATATATTAATTAATATATATTACAGCAATACAACACATACACAGCTAATACCAACCAACACAAACCAATATACTGTAATAATACATGTCACACATTTATAATTATACAGTATATAGAACATATATCATCACAGCACATCAATCCATACCAATTAATATCAGCCACACACACATTATATTACTGCCATATATATTTAATTATACAGTATATATATATGTGTGTGTGTATAGTATACATATTAATTTATATACAAATTAATTAAGTATAGATCTATAAATAGAATTAGGTATACCTTTATTATATTTTATTTATACCCATACCTAATTAGGCAAACTGTAATTAGGCAAATACATTTATATTATGTATTTATAACAATATATAAAGTATTGTTAAATGTACCACCTGTACAGCATCTCCACCCCACATACCACTTTCTCTAATCCCACCAACTCATTTTCAGTATTATGTGTTGGCCAGGAGCTGGGCCAGTCTTTCCCAGCAATGTTAAGAGACGTCTGTTCCTGTGTCTAATAGCCCTGGCGTTTTATTCTCTTGAATTAAAAGATCTTTTAAAGGCCTTGGAACTGTAATTTCCTGCACCCAAAAGGCTAGATCACTAGATCCAAATGTTTTGTGGCTCTTAGCTTGAGAAGTCAAGTTTTTCCTTGTCTGATAGTAAGGTAAAAGTAAAAGCTGTGTTACTCTTTGACCTTTATTAATTTGTACAGTTTTGATAGGCAGTGAGATCAAGACTTTAATTTCTCAATATCATCAGAATCTACTACACCATGCACCAGCGAAATTTCTTTTCTTTCTTTTTTCTTTTTTTGTTTAATTTTTTTTTTAAAAGAAAGCGAGCTACGCCCCAGGACAAATCTTACAATGTCCTCAGATAGGGGGCCAGCCACTCCGGTTGGAATTGGAGTAAGCGGCACATCAGGGGTTAATATTGTTATTAAATCTCCTTGCCTTTTCGCTTTTCTCCTAGCCTGGGTGAGACCCCCCTGAGGGAGTTTTTTCCAAGGAGCACGCTCTGAATATTGTGTACTAAAAGCTCCTTTGTTTAAAAAACTTTTTGTCTTCCTCAGTCTTAGGCAACACTTTGGGAGGCTTTGGGGGCAAAGTGGGGAACTCCTGGGTCCTGGGAGGCACAATCGAAGGCGGTGGCGGTCGCCTTAAATCAGAAAGTGGTGGATAAGTTTTTTAAAGGTTTGCACAGAGGGGGAAGGAGCTCGCCAGGGCTCTCGGCCGCAGCGTCCTGTAAGCCCTCTCCTTCCTCGGGAGGTAGACCACTTTCTCCCTCCTTTTTTTTTTTTTTTTTCAATGGCAGAAAATATGATCTGTGCAGTAAATGGAGACTCACCACCATCAACCTCTATAGCCTCCCCTATAGGCTATTTAACAGCCTCGTGACGGAGGTCCAGGACATTTCTAATCATATTCCACAGTCAATAAATATTTGTTTATTCTTTGATGCAGAGAAATCCATTTTTAATTTTTTTTTAATTTTAGAGAATATTTTTATTTATTTTGTAACCTCTTTACCCTGGCTAAACTGCAGAGGGGACTAGAAAAGAAGCCTCAAGGTGAGGATCAAGTTCATCCTTGGGACTAGAGAAAATCCTTCTCCGGGAAACTCCTAGCGGTGGCCCTTTACCCTGACATGGAGGAGGAGGCATAGGGGGATGGGAGCGTCCCGAAGTTTTCCTCTTCTGTTCCGGAGATCCTTTAACTGTTTGGTAACTAAATCTTATGAAATGTCTGATCGGGGATGTTTCCCTCAACCTCCTAGGAGCGGATGGTCTGATTAGGGATGTTTTCTTAAACTTTTAGGAGCATCTTTAGCTAAAAAAAAACCAATCCTCATCAGAATGGCATCGAGCTGCTCTTTCCTCTAAACCTTTTTCAAATTGAGGGGAGAGCTGATCTTTCTTTTCATCCCTATCTTTTACATGCTCATTGGCAGTCATAGCGGCTAGCCATTCATTTAGCTGTCGATAGCTAGGTATAGCCTCTTCATTTTCACTTTTCTTTATAACAGTTACCTTTTCAGATTTGCTTTTTTGTTTAACAGGTACTTTTCCAACTTTACTTTCCTCTTTAACAGGTACCTTTACAAATTCATGAGCTGGATCTAAAACATCTCTAGTCATATTCCACAGAGGAAAGCTGTAATTAGGGATTTTTTCCAAACCTTGCTGAGCACAATAAGCTCTTAGCTGTCTTCCTAGTTTTTTCAAGATCCCTAGTTAACAGTGCCTTGTTGTAGAAACCAAGGGCAGTGGTCTTGTACAAATGTAAAAAATGATTGAATGGAAGATGTTTTAACCTTGATTCTTCTTTTACTTAATAACTGTAAAATTACTCCTATAAAGAGCTGTCTTTCATTTGATTCAGTGTTGCCCATGTCAGAAAATTAAGGATAGTAAAAGATTTTGCTTTTAGCTATCTAAAGATTAGGCCTTTTTTGTCAGCCTTTTTAGAAACCGTTTTTTCTCTCTAACTCTTCAACACTTCCCACTCCTCTCGCCATGTCTATTCTACAGGGGGATCTGCAGCCCCCTAAGTGGGATCCTATCTGTCCCCAAAACTGAACACTGGGGGAATGGGGTTGGGGATTTACCTTCGAAATGCCTGTCTCAGGCGCCACCTGCAGAGGTCCAGCCCCAGCTGATCCAGGGTATTCGAAGGGAAGATGGAGTAGGCGACCTATTTATTTATTTATTTATTCATCAAAGATATAAAGAGTAATAGAATGAGGATAGCTCAGTAGGAAAATTCAGTGGAGAAAAGCAGCTGAGTAGCTTGGTTTACGCGGAAAATCAATATAACCCGTGACACCAGGTTAGCTCTGACCACGGAGGCTGCAAGTGCCCTCTAGAATAGAGGAAGGTGCCCCACCTTAGACACCTTATCGAGTGGGTCTTCGAAGCCCAGGCAAATAAATGGTCGCAGAGGATATCCGCGCTCCAGACGGACACTTATCTGAAAATTGAGGGGAATAATGACATGGGGAGACCAAGCGTTGGCGAGCAAGGCCCGTAGCTTTATTTTCAACACAGGTTTTAATACCCTAAGTTACACATAGAGGATAATAGGGGATGCAAAGTCAGCAGTCTTTAATCCTTATCAAAAACCAGGGTTTCTTTTCTGCAGATTTATCGTATAAAAATGGTTTAGATGATTTACATCATCTTCTGGCCAGAAGACCTATTAACATTTTATGACTCTTGACAAAGACTTATCAACCATAAGAGTTATTTTCTCTAAGAGTAATTGTTTAAGGTTTGGCGCCATCTTTCGAAGATAAAATTGCATTCCTATACGGCGGATGTGTAATGGGTTTACAACAAAGAAAAGAATTTATTACCTTAAGGGTCTAAAGTTACCAACATCAAGGCCACTACTTATTTTTTCTACATACCAACTATATTAATTAACACACATTCAAGGATACAATTCAGGGGATGCGGAAACTTGGCAAAAAGCATTGGTTCATCAATGAAATCTTTTACTAGTTTTATTCTGACAGTTTCTAACTTTCTGAGAGGCTCTAAGCCATTTGAATATCTTAAACTTCCCGTGCGTCTCGAGGCTGGGAGACGGTACACAATCGTATGCATAGCTGTAGGAGACCGGGTAAACTTGTCAGGCGAGTTAGAAAACCATCTGAGGGGTTTGGATTTAAACACTACTAATTGCACAGGAACATTATTAGTTGGAGCTGTAAGTTAGCTCTTTGACAGAGAGAGTGAGATGGTGGTGGGAGACATCCCCAGTAATGTCAGAGGTGAGAGAACAAAGCAATAAAGAAGGCAGACTTTGGTTTTTGGGGGTAGATGCTGAAGAATATACGGGGGAACTCCCGGAGGCTCGATCCTGCCTTTGCGTATGCCGAGACTCTTTCCTCATGACATTTGTCACGAGTGGAATGTCTCTCGCTGGCTCCCGGCAATCTTCCATTGCACCAAACGCAGTGGAGTCCCGAGAGGCCCCTCCCAACACCACAGTATCAGTGTCTTCTCAGAGGCACCCTGAGCAACTCCCTGAGGTCACCGGCACAAGTCGAGGGAACACAGGGTATCCTGCCGCAACCCGAGAAAGACCTCAAGAGTCCGTCTTCAACGTGTCTTGAGGCCGGATTCCCCTACCATGACTCGAGAGCAATGACACGCTCCCCCTCGCCATGCGCATGGACACCTGACTTCCCTGGCGCCACATGAGAGGCTCCCTGAGCTCCCCGTCATACCTCGTGAGAAACCCCACACTGGCGCCGCAGCTCGGGAAAACCCACGAGACCCCACCGTCATCGCGAGATTGGGGACTTCTTTTCCTGCCTGACCTGGAGAGCAATCCCTGGTCTTTTCTCCAAACTTCACAGGAGGCTTTACTCCCTTTAGGCCACTCAATGGGCTCCAAGAGATACCTGTCGCGACTTGAGAGGACAGCAGAGTACTTTGTTTCCCCTCGAGATGAGGCCTTACCTCGGGTGAGTCTGGAATGCAGCCCCGAGATCCCTGTTGCCCCTGGAGAGGAACATTATGTCCTGGACAAAAGCCTAGATGAGGTCTATTTTGCCCTACAGTGACTCGAGAGCAACACCCATCTCTCCCTCGCAATTCGAATGGAAGATTGGTCTTCACTGGGCCAACACAAGAGGAAGTCTGAATTTCCCTTTGTAACTCGAGAATCCCGCCGCAACTCTTAAAAACCACGTGGTTCCCCATTCATCGCAATATGAGGCCTTTGCCCGCTACAGAGTCTCAAGAGAAGTCCCATGTTTCGTCATAAAGTTCGAAATGCTACTTGGCACCCTTGATGCGACCCCAAAAGTTCCCCAATATACCGGTCTCACTCCAAGGGAACACCGAAGTTCCTGGCACCACTTCATTTGAGCCCCTTCTCCCCTCCTGATCACGGCAGGAAGGTCGATTCCCCTGCTTTGTCTAGAAGGGGTTCCCGACCTCCATGGCTCACCTCAGGATGAGGCCAGTCTCACGAAGAAATTCGAGACGTAGCCTCATGTTGGTGCCACGTGCCGAAAGACCCCGATTTCTCGGTCTTGCTCTTGATAAGAACCCGATGCCCGGACACCTCTTCTAAGGCAACCCTGTGGATGAAGGCACTACAGGAGGGGGCACTGGCAACCCTGTTCATCGTCCGGAAAATCCCGCAGGATCCACATACAGCTCCACAACTGGCCTGTCACCCCTTAAACAACGAGAGAGGCAAGCGGAGTTCCCTTCCTCAGACAAGACGAGGCCTGAGTATACAATCCCAACTCTGCAGGCACGCTTCGATCTGAGTCAGAAATGGAGAGGAAAACTGAGGTTCCTGCCTCAACCCGAGATGAGGCCCTCTTCCATTAAAACAAACCCAGTGGAGTCCCGAGAGGCCACTCCCATCTCCACAGTATCCCTGACTTCTCATAGGCATTCTGAGAAGCTCCTTGAGGCCACCGGCAAACGTCGAGGGAAATAAGGGTTTCCTGCCACAACCGAAGAAAGACCTCAAGAGTCCTTCTTCAATGGGTCTTGAGGTCAGATTCCCCTACCATGGCTCGAGAGCAATAACCCGCTCCCCCTCGCCATGCACATGGAGACCTGACTTCCCTGGCGCCAGACGAGAGGCTCCCTGAGCTCCCTGTCGTACCTCATGTGAAATCCCACACTGGCGCCGCAGCTCGAGAAAACCCACAAGACCCCTCCGTCATCGCGAGATGAGGGCCATCTTTTCCTGCATGGCCTGGAGAGCAGTCCCAAGTCCTCTCTCCAAACTTCACAGGAGGCTTGACTCCTTTTAGGCCACAAAGTTGGTTCCAAGAGGTGCCCGTCGCGACTCAAAAGGAGAGCGGAGTCCTTTGCTTCCCTTCGACATGAGGCCTGACTCCCTGGGTGAGTCTGGAATGCAAACCTGAGATCCCTGTGGCCCTTGGAGAGGAACATTAGGTCCTGGACACAAGCCTAGATGAGGTCTCCTTTGCCCTGCAGTGACTCGAGCGCAAACCCCAGCTCTCCCTCGCAACTCGAATGGATAATTGGACTTCCCTGGCCCAACACAAGAGGAAGCCTGAAATCCCCGTCGTAACTCGAGAATCCCGCCGCAACTTGAGAAAAACCACGTGGCTCCCCTGTCATCGCAAGATGAGGCCCTTGGCCGCTACAGCTTATCAAGAGAAGTCCCACGTTCCATCCTGAAATACAAAACGGTACTTGGCACCCTTGATGCGACCCCCAAAGTTCCCTGACATACCAGTCTCACTCGAGTGAAACATCAAAGTTTACGGCACCACTTCCTGTGAGCCCCTTCACCCCTCCTGATCGCGACAGGAGGGTCGACTCCCATGCTTTGTCTGCAAGGGGTTCCCGACGTTCCCCGCGAACCTCCGGATGAGGCCGGTCTCATGAGGAAATTCGAAAAGTAGCCTCATGGTTGGTGCCACATGCTGAAAGATCCCGAATTCCCGGTCCACTCTAGATAAGAACCTGACGCCCGGACATCTCTTCGAAGGCAACCCTGTGGATGAAGGCACAACACGAAGGGACACTGACATCCCCATGCATCGTCTGGAAAAACCCGCCGATTCCACTCACAGCTACAAATGTGGACTGTCACCCCGTGAACAACTCGAGAGGCAAGTGAAGTTGCATTCCTTCACACAAGACGAGGCCTTACTCTCCTGGCCCAACTCTTCAGGGACCCTGCGATTGGAGTCAGAAATGGAAAGGAAACCTGAGGTTCCTGCCTCAACTAGAGAAGAGGCCCTCTTCCATTGAACCAAACTCAGTGGTGTCCCGAGAGGCCCCTCCCAACACCACAGTATCCCTGAATTCTCAGAGGCTCCCTGAGAAGCTACCTGAGGTCACTGGCACAAGTCGAGGGAACCCAGAGTTTCCTGAAGTAACCCGAGAAAGACTTGGAGAGTCCTTTTTCAACGTCTCTTGATGCCCGATTACCCTACCATGACTCCAGAGCAAGGACGCGCTCCCCTCGCCACAAGCAGGAAAACTGACTTCCCTAGTACCACACAAGAGGCTCCCTGAGTACCCCATCGTACCTCGTGAGAAAACCCACAGTGGCGCCGCAGTTCGAGAAAAACCACAAGATGCCCCCGTCAAGCAGAGATGGGGGCCTTCTTTTCCTGCCTGACCTGGAGAGCAATCCCTGGTCCTCTCTCCAAACTTCACAGGAGGATTGACTCCCTTTAGGCCACTCAGTTGGGTCCAAGAAATACCCGGTGCGACTCGAGAGGAGAGCGGAGTCCTTTGCTTCCCTCGAGACGAGGCCTGACTCCCCGGGTGAGTTTGGAATGCAACCCCGAGATCCCTGTCGCTCCTGGAGTGGAACATTATGTCCTAGACACAAGCCTAGATGAGGTCTATTTTGCCCTACAGTGATCGAGAGCAACCTCCATCTCTCCCTCACAATTTGAATGGAAGATTGGTCTTCCCACGGTCAACACAAGAGGAAGTCTGAATTTCCCATCGTAATTCGAGAATTCAGCCTCAAGTCTTAAAAACCATGTGGTTCCCCCTTCATCGCAATATGAGGCCCTTGCCAGCTAGAGTCTCAAGAGAAGTCCCACGTTCCATCTTAAAGTTCGAAATGCTACTTGGCACCCTTGATGCGACCCCAAAGGTCCCCAACATACAGGTCTCAATCCAGGGGAAAACCGAAGTTCCTGGCGTCTCCAGGGAAGTCCCATGTTCCATCCTTACGTGCGAAACGGTACTTGACAACCTTGATGCGACTGCAAAAGTTCCCCGACACGCTGGGTTCCCTCGAGGGGAACACTGAGGGTCCCGGCACCACTTCATCTGAGCCCCTTCTCCCCTCCTGATCGCGACAGGAGAGTCGATTCCCCTGATTTCTCTGGAAGGGGTTCCCGGCCTTCCTGGTGCACCTCAGGATGAGACCGGTCTCAGGAGGAAATTCGAGACTAGCCACCTGTGAGGTGCCACGTGCCGAACGACCCAATCTTCCGGTCCGCTCTTGATAAGAACCCGATGCCCGGACACCTCTTCGAAGGCAACCCTGTGGGTGAAGGCACAACACGAAGGGGCACTGACACCCCCGTGCATCATCCGGAAAAACCTGCAGGGTCTACACACAGCTCGACAAGGGGCATGAGACTCCCGGAACAACTCAAGAGGCAACCACAATTCTATTCCACAGACAAGACGAGGCATGACTCTCCTGTCCCAACACTGCAGGGACCCTGCAGTCGGAGTCAGAATCGGAGGGGAAGCCTGAGGTGCCACCCTCCCATCGAGAAGAGGCCCTCTTCCATTGCGTTGAACCCAGCAGAGTCCCGAGAGGCCCTGCCAATTCCACAGGATCCCTCGCCTCTCAGAGGCACCCTGGGAAGTTCCCTAAGGTCCCCGGCAGAAGGCGAGGGAAACGAGGGTTTCCCGCCGCCCCCCGACAAAGACCTCGAGAGTCCTTCTTCAACGCGTCTCTAGGCCCTCGTCCCCTCCCGTGACTCGAGAGCCAGGACGCGCTCCCCCTCGCCACGCGCATGGAGACCTGACTTCCCTGGCGCCGCACGAGAGGCTCCCTGAGATCCTCGTCGTGCCTCGGGAGAAAACCCCCACGGGCGCCGCAGCTCGAGGAAACCCCTGAGATGCCCCCGTCCTCGCGAGCTGAGGGCCTTCTTTTCCTGCATGGCCTGGAGAGCAATCCCGGGTCCTCTCTCCAAACGGAAGAGGAGGCTGGACTCCCTTGAGGCCGCTCAGGGGGCTCCAAGAGACCCGCGTCGCGACTCGAGAGGAGAGCGCAGTCCTTGGCTTCCCCTCGAGACGAGGCCTGACTCCCCGGGGGAGCCTGGAATGCAACCCCGAGATCCCTGCCTTCCCTGGAGAGGAATATTAGGTCCCGGACACACGCCTAGGTGAGGTCTCTTCGGCCCTGCAGTGACTCGAGCGCAACCCCCAGCTTTCCCTCGCAACCCGAGGGGAAGATTGGGCTTCCCAGGGCCAACCCAAGGGGAAGGCTGAGATCCCCGTCGTAACTCGAGAATCCCGCCGCAACTCGAGAAAAACCACGTGGTTCCCACCTCTTGGCAAGATGAGGCCCTTGCCCGCCACGGCGTCTCAAGGGAAGTCCCCTGTTCCGCCCTGAAGGGCGAAACGGTCCCTGACAGCCTTCCTGCGACCCCCAAAAGTCCCCCGACACGCCGGGTTCCCTCGAGGGGAACACCGAGGGTCCCGGCACCGCTTCCTCTGAGCCCCTTCTCCCCTCCTGATCGCGACAGGAGAGGCGATTCCCCTGCGTGGTCTTGAAGGGGTTCCCGACCTTCCTGGCGCACCTCAGGATGAGGCCGGTCTCACGAGGAAATTCCAGACGAGCCACTTGGGTTGTGCCACATGCCGAACTCCCCCGATTCCCCGGTCTGCTCTTGAGAAGGACTCGAGGCCCGGACCCCTCTTCGAAGGCAACCCTGTGGGTGAAGGCACAACACGAAGCGGCACTGCCACCCCCGTGCATCGTCCGCAAAGACCCGCGGGTTCCACACACAGCTCGACGAGGGGCCTGAGACCCCCTGAGCAACTCGAGAGGCCAGCGGGGTTCCCTTCCTCAGACAAGACGAGGCCTGACTCTCCTGTCCCAACTCTGCAGGGACCCTGCGGTCGGAGTCCGAAACGGAGAGGAAGCCTGAGGTTCCTGCCTCCCCTCGAGGTGAGGCCCTCTTCCGTTTCGCCAGACCCAGCGGAGTCCTGAGGGGCCCCGCCACCTCCACAGGATCGCTCGCCTCTCAGAGGCACCCTGGGAAGATCCCTAAGGTCCCCGGCAGAAGGCGAGGGAAACGAGGGTTTCCCGCCGCCCCCCGACAAAGACCTCGAGAGTCCTTCTTCAACGCGTCTCGAGGCCCTAGTCCCCTCCCGTGACTCGAGAGCCAGGACGCGCTCCCCCTCGCCACGCGCATGGAGACCTGACTTCCCTGGCGCCGCAAGAGAGGCTCCCTGAGATCCTCGTCGTGCCTCGGGAGAAAACCCCCACGGGCGCCGCAGCTCGAGGAAACCCCTGAGATGCCCCCGTCCTCGCGAGCTGAGGGCCTTCTTTTCCTGCATGGCCTGGAGAGCAATCCCGGGTCCTCTCTCCAAACGGAAGAGGAGGCTGGACTCCCTTGAGGCCGCTCAGGGGGCTCCCAGAGACCCGCGTCGCGACTCGAGAGGAGAGCGGAGTCCTTGGCTTCCCCTCGAGACGAGGCCTGACTCCCCGGGGGAGCCGGGAATGCAACCCCGAGATCCCTGCCTTCCCTGGAGAGGAATATTAGGTCCCGGACACACGCCTAGGTGAGGTCTCTTGAGCCCTGCAGTGACTCGAGCGCAACCCCCAGCTTTCCCTCTCAGTCGAAGGGAAGATTGGGCTTCCCAGGGCCAACCCAAGAGGAAGCCTGAGATCCCCGTCGTAACTCGAGAATCCCGCCGCAACTCGAGGAAAACCACGTGGTTCCAACGTCTTTGCAAGATGACCCTCTTGCCCGCTATGGCGTCTCAAGGGAAGTCCCAGTTTCCGTCCTGAAGTGCGAAAAAGTACCTGACACCTTTCATGCGACCCCCAGAAGTTCCCCGACACACCGGGTTCCCTCGAGGGAAACACCGAGGGTCCCGACACCACTTCATCTGAGCCGCTTCTCCCCTCCTGATCGCGACAGGAGTGTCGATTCCCCTGCGTGGTCTGGAAGGGATTCCCAGCCTTCCCGGCGCTTCTCAGGATGAGGCCGTCCGCACGAGGAAATTCGAGATTAGCCACGGGTGTGGTGGCACATGCTGATCGACCTCGATTTCCCGGTCCACTATTGAGCAGAACCCATTGCACGGACACCTCTTCGAAGGCAACCCTGTGGGTGAAGACACAACACGAAGGGGCACTGACACTCCCGTGCATCGCCCAGAAACACACGTGGGTTCCACACACAGCTCGAAGAGGGGCCTGAGACCCCCTGAGCAACTCGAGAGGCCAGCGGAGTTCCCTTCATCAGACAAGACGAGGCCTAACTCTCCGCTCCCAACTCTGCATGGACCCTGAGGTCGGAGGGTCAGAGTCAGAAACAGAGAGGAAGCCTGAGGTTCCTGCCTCCCCTCGAGATGAGGCCCTCTTCCATTGTGCCAACCCCAGCGGAGTCCCGAGAGGCCCCGCTAACTCCCCAGCATCCCTGACCTCTCAGAGGCACCCTGGGAAGTTCCCTCAGGTCCCCGGCAGAAGTCAAGGGAAATGAGGGTTTCCCGCCGCCACTCGAGGAAGACCTCGGTAGTCCTTCTTCAAAGTGTCTCGAGGCCCTTGTCCCCTCTCTGGACTAGAGAACAATGATGCGCTCCCCCTCGCCTCGCGCATGAAGACCTGGCTTCCCTGGCGCCGCACGAGAGGCTCCCTGAGATCCTCGTCGTGCCTCGGGAGAAAACCCCCACGGGCGCCGCACCTCGAGGAAACCCCTGAGACGCCCCCGTCCTCGTGAGCTGAGGGCCTTCTTTTCCTGCCTGGCCTGGAGAGCAATCCCGAGTCCTCTCTCCAAACTGAAGAATAGGATGGATTCCCTTGAGGCCACCCAGTGGGCTCCAAGAGATCCGCGTCGCGGCTCGAGAAGAGAGCGCAGTCCTTTGCTTCCCCTCGAGGCGAGGCCTGACTCCCCAGGGGAGTCTGGAGTGCAATCCCGAGATCCTTGTCTTCCCTTGAGAGGACTATTAGGTCCTGGACACACGCCTAGATGAGGTCTCTTTGGCCTTGCAGTGTTTCGAGCACAACATCCAGCTTTCCCTCGCAACTCGAATGGAAATTTGGGCTTCCCAGGGCTAACACAAGAAGAAGCCTGAAATCCCCGTCGTAACTCGAGAATCCCGCCGCAACCCGAAAAAAACCACGTGGTTCCATCGTCTTCGCAGCATGAGGCCCTTGCCCGCCACAGCGTCTCAAAAGAAGTCCCACGTTCCTACTGAAGTGCAAAACGGTACTTGGCACCCATGATGGCACCCCCAAAGTTCCCCAACATACAGGCCTCACTCGAGGGTAACACCCATGTTCCCTGCACCACATCATTTGAGCCCCTTCTCCCCTCCTGATTGCAACAGGAGTGTCTTTTCTCCTGCTTTGAGTGGAAGGGGTTACCGATCTTCCCAGCGCACATCAGGATGAGGCCGGTCTCACGAGGAAATTGGAGATGTAGCCTCGTGGGTGGTGCCATATGCGGAAAGACCCCATTTCCCGGTCAGCTATTAATAAGAACCCGATGCCCGTACACGTCTTGGAATGCATCCCGTAGGATGAAGGCACAACAAGGAGGGACCCTGAACACCCGTGCATCTTTTGGAAAATTCTGCAGGTTCCACATACAGCTCGACAAGTGACCTGTTACCTCGTGAACAACTCGAGAGGCAAGCTAAGTTTCATTTCTCCACAGAATACGAGGCCTGACTCTCCTGTCCCAACTCTGCAGGAATCCTGAGATCGGAGTCTGAAATGGAGAGGAACCCTGAGGTTCCTTCCTCAACACGAGATGAGGCCCTCTTGTATTATACCACACCCAGTGGAGTCCCGAGAGGCCCCTCCCAACTCCACAGTATCAGTGTCTTCTCAGAGGCACCCTGAGCAACTCCCTGAGGTCACCGGCACAAGTCGAGGGAACACAGGGTATCCTGCCGCAACCCGAGAAAGACCTCAAGAGTCCGTCTTCAACGCGTCTTGAGGACGGATTCCCCTACCATGACTCGAGAGCAATGACACGCTCCCCCTCGCCATGCGCATGGACACCTGACTTCCCTGGCGCCACATGAGAGGCTCCCTGAGCTCCCCGTCATACCTCGTGAGAAACCCCACACTGGCACCGCAGCTCGGGAAAACCCACCGTCATCGCGAGATTGGGGACTTCTTTTCCTGCCTGACCTGGAGAGCAATCCCTGGTCTTTTCTCCAAACTTCACAGGAGGCTTTACTCCCTTTAGGCCACTCAACGGGCTCCAAGAGATACCTGTCGCGACTTGAGAGGAGAGTAGAGTACTTTGTTTCCCCTCGAGACGAGGCCTTACCTCGGGTGAGTCTGGAATGCAACCCCGAGGTCCCTGTTGCCCCTGGAGAGGAACATTATGTCCTGGACAAAAGCCTAGATGAGGTCTATTTTGCCCTACAGTGACTCGAGAGCAACACCCATCTCTCCCTCGCAATTCGAATGGAAGATTGGTCTTCACTGGGCCAACACAAGAGGAAGTCTGAATTTCCCGTTGTAACTCGAGAATCCCGCCGCAACTCTTAAAAACCACGTGGTTCCCCATTCATCGCAATATGAGGCCTTTGCCCGCTACAGAGTCTCAAGAGAAGTCCCATGTTTCGTCATAAAGTTCGAAATGCTACTTGGCACCCTTGATGCGACCCCAAAAGTTCCCCAATATACCGGTCTCACTCCAAGGGAACACCGAAGTTCCTGGCACCACTTCATTTGAGCCCCTTCTCCGCTCCTGATCACGGCAGGAAGGTCGAGCCCCCTGCTTTGTCTAGAAGGGGTTCCCGACCTTCATGGCGCACCTCAGGATGAGGCCAGTCTCACGAAGAAATTCGAGACGTAGCCTCGTGTTGGTGCCACGTGCCAAAAGACCCCGATTTCTCGGTCTTGCTCTTGATAAGAACCCGATGCCCGGACACCTCTTCTAAGGCAACCCTGTGGATGAAGGCACTACACGAGGGGGCACTGGCAACCCTGTTCATCGTCCGGAAAACCCCGCAGGATCCACATACAGCTCCACAACTGGCCTGTCACCCCTTAAACAATGAGAGAGGAAAGCGGAGTTCCCTTCCTCAGACAAGACGAGGCCTGAGTATCCAATCCCAACTCTGCAGGCACGCTTCGATCTGAGTCAGAAATGGAGAGGAAACCTGAGGTTCCTGCCTCAACCCGAGATGAGGCCCTCTTCCATTAAAACAAACCCAGTGGAGTCCCGAGAGGCCCCTCCCATCTCCACAGTATCCCTGACTTCTCATAGGCATTCTGAGAAGCTCTTTGAGGCCACCGGCAAAAGTCGAGGGAAATAAGGGTTTCCTGCCACAACCGAAGAAAGACCTCGAGAGTCCTTCTTCAATGTGTCTTGAGGTCAGATTCCCCTACCATAGCTCGAGAGCAATAATGCGCTCCCCCTCGCCACGCACATGGAGACCTGACTTCCCTGGCGCCACACGAGAGGCTCCCTGAGCTCCCTGTCGTACCTCGTGTGAAACCCCACACTGGCGCCGCAGCTCGAGAAAACCCACAAGATCCCTCCGTCATCGCGAGATGAGGGCCATCTTTTCCTGCATGGCCTGGAGAGCAGTCCCAAGTCCTCTCTCCAAACTTCACAGGAGGCTTGACTCCCTTTAGGCCACAAAGTGGGCTCCAAGAGGTGCCCGTCGTGACTCGAAAGGAGAGCGGAGTCCTTTGCTTCCCTTCGACATGAGGCCTGACTCCCTGGGTGAGTCTGGAATGCAAACCTGAGATCCCTGTGGCCCTTGGAGAGGAACATTAGGTCCTGGACACAAGCCTAGATGAGGTCTCTTTGCCCTGCAGTGACTCGAGCGCAACCCCCAGCTCTCCCTCGCAACTCGAATGGATGATTGGACTTCCCTGGCCCAACACAAGAGGAAGCCTGAAATCCCCGTCGTAACTCGAGAATCCCGCCGCAACTCGAGAAAAACCACGTGGCTCCCCCGTCATCGCAAGATGAGGCCCTTGGCCGCTACAGCGTATCAAGAGAAGTCCCACGTTCCATCCTGAAGTACAAAACGGTACTTGGCACCCTTGATGCGACCCCCAAAGTTCCCTGACATACCGGTCTCACTCGAGGGCAACACCAAAGTTCACGGCACCACTTCCTGTGAGCCCCTTCACCCCTCCTGATCGCGACAGAAGGGTCGATTCCCATGTTTTGTCTGCAAGGGGTTCCCGACGTTCCCCGCGAACCTCCGGATGAGGCCGGTCTCATGAGGAAATTTGAAAAGTAGCCTCATGGTTGGTGCCATATGCTGAAAGATCCCGAATTCCCGGTCCACTCTAGATAAGAACCTGACGCCCGGACATCTCTTCGAAGGCAACCCTGTGGATGAAGGCACAACACGAAGGGACACTGACATCCCCATGCATCGTCTGGAAAAACCCGCAGATTCCACTCACAGCTCCAAATGTGGACTGTCACCTCGTGAACAACTCGAGAGGCAAGTGAAGTTGCATTCCTTCACACAAGACGAGGCCTTACTCTCCTGTCCCAACTCTTCAGGGACCCTGCAATTGGAGTCAGAAATGGAGAGGAACCCTGAGGTTCCTGCCTCAACTAGAGAAGAGGCCCTCTTCCATTGAACCAAACTCAGTGGTGTCCCGAGAGGCCCCTCCCAACACCACAGTATCCCTGAATTCTCAGAGGCTCCCTGAGAAGCTACCTGAGGTCACTGGCACAAGTCGAGGGAACCCAGAGTTTCCTGAAGTAACCCGAGAAAGACTTGGAGAGTCCTTTTTCAACGTCTCTTGATGCCCGATTCCCCTACCATGACTCCAGAGCAAGGACGCGCTCCCCTCGCCACAAGCAGGAAAACTGACTTCCCTAGTACCACACAAGAGGCTCCCTGAGTACCCCATCGTACCTCGTGAGAAAACCCACAGTGGCGCCGCAGTTCGAGAAAAACCACAAGATGCCCCCGTCAAGGAGAGATGGGGGCCTTCTTTTCCTGCCTGACCTGGAGAGCAATTCCTGGTCCTCTCTCCAAACTTCACAGGAGGATTGACTCCCTTTAGGCCACTCAGTTGGGTCCAAGAAATACCCAGTGCGACTCGAGAGGAGAGCGGAGTCCTTTGCTTCCCTGGAGACGAGGCCTGACTCCCCGGGTGAGTTTGGAATGCAACCCCGAGATCCCTGTCGCCCCTGGAGTGGAACATTTTGTCCTAGACACAAGCCTAGATGAGGTCTATTTTGCCCTACAGTGACTCGAGCAACCTCCATCTCTCCCTCACAATTTGAATGGAAGATTGGTCTTCCCACGGTCAACACAAGAGGAAGTCTAAATTTCCCATTGTAATTCGAGAATTCAGCCTCAAGTCTTAAAAACCATGTGGTTCCCCCTTCATCTCAATATGAGGCCCTTGCCAGCTAGAGTCTCAAGAGAAGTCCCACGTTCCATCTTAAAGTTCGAAATGCTACTTGGCACCCTTGATGCGACCCCAAAGTTCCCCAACATACCGGTCTCACTCCAGGGGAACACCGAAGTTCCCGGTGTCTCCAGGGAAGTCCCATGTTCCGTCCTTAAGTGCGAAACGGTACTTGACACCCTTGATGCGACCGCAAAAGTTCCCCGACACTCTGGGTTCCCTCGAGAGGAACACCGAGGGTCCCGGCACCACTTCATCTGAGCCCCTTCTCCCTTCCTGATCGCGAGAGGAGAGTCGATTCCCCTGCGTGTTCTGGAAGGGGTTCCCGGCCTTCCTGGCACACCTCAGGATGAGGCCGGTCTCAGGAGGAAATTCGAGACTAGCCCCGTGTGAGGTGCCACGTGCTGAACGACCCCGATTTTCCGGTCCGCTCTTGATAAGAACCCGATGCCCGGACACCTCTTTGAAGGCAACCCTGTGGGTGAAGGCACAAGACGAAGGGGCACTGCCACCCCCGTGCATCATTCGGAAAAATCCGCAGGGTCTACACACAGCTCGACAAGGGGCCTGAGACTCCCGGAACAACTCGTGAGGCAACCAGAATTCCATTCCTCAGACAAGACGAGGCATGACTCTCCTGTCCCAACACTGCAGAGACCGTGCAGTCAGAGTCCGAAACCCAGAGGAAGCCTGAGGTTCCTGCCTCCCTTCGAGATGAGGTCCTCTTCCATTGCGCCGAACCTAGCAGAGTCCCGAGAGGCCCTGCCAACTACACAGCATCCCTCACCTCTCAGAGGCACCGTGGGAAGTTCCCTAAGGCCCCCTGCAGAAGTCGAGGGAAACGAGGGTTTCCCCCCGGAACCCGAGAAAGACCTCGAGAGTCCTTCTTCAACGCCTCTTGAGGACCTAGCCGCTTCCCATGACTCGAGAGTGATGACCAGCTCCCCCTCGCCATGCGCATGGAGACCTGACTTCCCTGGCGCCGCACGAGAGGCTCCCTGAGGTCCTCGTCGTGCCTCGTGAGAAAACCCCCATGGGCGCAGCAGCCTGAGGAAACCCATGAGACGCCCCCGTCATCGCGAGATGAGGGCCTTCTTTTCCTGCCTGGCCTGGAGAGCAATCCCGAGTCCTCTCTCCAAACTGAAGAGGAGGCTCGACAACCTTGAGTCCACTCAGTGGGCTCCAAGAGATCCGTGTCGCGAATTGAGAGGAAAGCTGAGTCCTTTGCTTCCCCTCCAGGCGAGTCCTGACTCCCCGGGGGAGTCTGGAATGGAAACCCGGGATCCCTGTCTTCCCTTGAGAGGAATATTAGGTCCTGGACACGCGCCTCGATGAGGTCTCTTTGGCCCTGTAGTGACTCGAACAGAACCCCCAGCTTTCCATCGCAACTCGAATTGAAGATTGGGCTTCCCAGGGCCAACCCAAGAGAGACCTGAAATTCCTGTCGTTTTCGAGAATCCCGATGCAACTCTAGAAAAACGACGTGGTTCCAACGTCTTCACAGGATGAGGCCCTTGCCCGCTACAGCGTCTCCAGGGAAGTCCCATGTTCCGTCCTGAAGTGGGAAACGGTACTTGGCTCCCTTGATGCGACCCCTAAAGTTCCCTGAAACGCCGGGTTCCCTCGAGTGGAACACCGAGGGTCCCGGCACCACTTCATCTGAGCCCCATCTCCCCTCCTGATCGCGACAGGAGAATCGATTCCCCTACTTTGTGTGGAAGGGGTTCCCGGCCTTCCTGGTGCGCCTCAGGATGATGCTGGTCTCACGAGGAAATTTGAGATGAGCCACGTGGGTGGTGCAACATGCAGAATGACCCCGATTTCCCAGTCCGCTCTTGAAATGAACCCGATGCCCGGACACCTCTTTGAAGGAAACCCTGTGGGGGAAGGCACAAAACGAAGGGGCACTGACACCCCCATGCATCTTCTGGAAACACCCGCAGGTTCCACACACAGCTTGTCAAGGGCCCTGAGACCCCCTGAACGACTCGAGAGGCAAGCAGAGTTCCGTTACTCAGACAAGACGAGGCCTGACTCTCCTGTCCCAACTCTGCAGGGACCCTGCGGTCGGAGTCAGAAATGGAGAGGAAGCCTGAGGTTCCTGCCTCCAATCGAGATGAGGCCCTCTTTCATTTCGTCAAACCTAGTGGAGTCCCGAGAGGCCCCTCTAACTCCTCAGTATCCCTCACCTCTCAGAGGCACCTGGGAAGTTCCCTAAGGTCCCCTGTAGAGGTCGAGGGAAACGAGTGTTTCCCGCCCCAACCCAAGAAAGACCTTGAGAGTCCTTCTTAAATGCCTCTTGAGGCCCTAGTCCCTCCCATGACTCGAGAGCAATGACGCGATCTGCCTGGACACACGCATGGAGTCAGGCTTCTCTGGCGCTGCACAAGAGGATCCCTGAACTCCCCATCATATCTCGTGAGAAACCCCACACTGGCGCCGCAGCTCGAGAAAACCCATGAGACGCCCCCGTCATCACGAGAGGAGGGCCATCTTTAACTGCATGGTATGCAGATCAAGCGTGAACCTTCTGTCCAAGCTACACAGGACGCTTGACTCCCTTTAGGCCACTCATTGGGCTCCAAGAGTTACGTGTCGCGCCTCGAGAGGATAGTGGAGTCCTTTGCTTCCACTCGAGACGAGGCGTGACCCACCGGGTGAGACTGGAATGCGACCCCGATATCCCTGTCGCCCCTGGAGAGGAACATTACGTCCTGGACCCAAGCCTAGATGAGGACTCTTTGCCCTGAAGTGACTCGAGAGCAACCCCCAGCTCTCTCTGACAAGTTGAATGGAAGATTGGACTTCCTGGGCCAACACAAGAGGAAGCCTGAATTCCCCGTTGTAACTCGAGAATCCCGCCTCAACTCGAGAAAAACCACGTGTTTCCCTCGTCATCGCAATATGAGGCCTTTGCCCGCTACAGCATCTCCAGAGAATTCCCACGTTCCGTCTTGAAGTGCGAAACTGTACTTGGCACCCTTGATGCGACCTCAAAAGTGCCGTGACATACCGGTCTCACTCGAGGGGACCACCGAGGTTCCCGGCACCACTTCATCTGAGCCCCTTCTCCCCTTCTGATCGCGAGTGGTGGGTCGATTCCCCTGCTTTGTCTGCAAGGGGTTCCCGAGCTTCCCGGCGCACCTCAGGATGAGGCCGGTCTCCCGAGGAAATTCGAGACGTAGCCTCGTGGGTGGTACCACATGCTGAAAGACCCCAATTTTCCGGTACGCTCTTGAAAAGAACCCGATGCCCGGAAACCTCTTTGAAGGCAACCCTGTGGATGAAGGCACAACACGAAGGGGCACTGACACCCCCGTGCATCGTCCGGAAAAACCCGCAGGTTCCACACTCAGCTCAACAAGTGGCCTGTCACTCCGTGAACAACTCGAAAGGCAAGGGGAAATCCATTCCTCCACAGAAGACGAGGCGTGACTCTCTTCTCCATACTCTGCAGGTACCCTGCGACCCGAGTCAGAAATGGAGAGGACCCCTGACGTTCCTGCCTCCATTCGAGATGAGGCCCTCTTCGATTGCACCAAACCCAGTTGAGTAACGAAGGGCCCCTCCCAAATCCACAGTGTCCCTGACTTCTCAGAGGCACCCTTAGAAGTTGCCTGAGGTCACCGACACAAATCAAGGGAACCCAGGGTTCCCTGCCGCAACCCGAGAAAGACCTCAAGAGTCCTTCTTCAATGCGTCTTGAGGCCCGATTCGCCTACTATGACTCTAGAGCAATCATGCACTCCCCTTCACCACATGCATGGAGACCTGACGTCCCTAGCATCACACGAGAGGCTCTCTGAGCTCCCCGTTGTACCTCGTGAGAAATCTGATACTGGCGCCGCAGCTGGAGAAAACCCACGAGACGCCCCCGTCATCACGAGATGAGGGCCTTTTTTCCTGCATGGCCAGGAAAACAATCCCGAGTCATCTCTCCAAACTCCATAGGAGGCTTCAATCCCTTTACGCCACGCAGTGGGCCCCAAGAGATACCCGTCGCGACTCGACAGGAATGCGGAGTCCTTTTTTTCCCCTCAAGACGAGGCCTGACTCTCCGGGTGAGTCGAGAATGCAACCCTGAGATCCCTGTTGGCCCAGTAGTGGAACACTAGTTCCGGGACACAAGCGTAGATGAGGTCTATTTTGCCCTGCAGTGACTGGAGAGCAATCCCCAGTTCTAACTTGCAACTCGAATGGAATACTGGATTTTCCTGGCGCCACACAAGAGGCTCCCTGAGATCCCCGTGGTACTTCATGAGACACCCCACACTGGCGCCGCAGCTCGAGAAAACCCACGAGACGCCACCGTCATCTCGAGATGAGGGCCTTCTTTTCCTGCATGGCCTGGAGTCCAATCCCGAGTCCTCTCTCCAAACTCCACAGGAGGCTTGACTCCCTTTAGTACACACAGTGGGCTCCAAGAGATACCCATCGCGACTCGAGACGAGAGTGGAATTCTTTGCTTACCCTCGAGGTGAGAACTGACTCCCCGGATGAGTCTGGAATGCAAACCCGAAATCCCTGTCGCCCCTGGAGAGCAACGTTAGATCCTGGACACAAGCCTAGATTAGGTCTCTTTTGCCCTGCAGTGACTCTAGCGCAATCCCCAGCTCCCCCTCGCAACCCGAATGGAAGATTGGATTTCAAGGCCAACAAGAGGAAGCCTAAATTCCCGGTCATAACTCGAGAATCCCGCCGCAACTCGAGCAAAACCACGTGGTTCTCCCGTCATCGCAAGATGAGGCCCTTGCCCGCTACAGCGTTTCAAAAGATGTCCCAGGTTCCGTCTTGAAATGCGAAACGGTACTTGGCACCCTTGATGCGACCCCAAAAGTCCCCCAACACGCCGGTCTCACTCAAGGGGAACACCGAGGTTCCCGGCACCACTTCATTTAAGCCCCTTCTCCCCTCCTGATCATGACCGATGGGTCGACTCCCCTGCTTTGTCTGCAAGGGGGCCCGACCTTCCCTGCACAACTCAGGATGAGGCCGGTCTCATGGGGAAATTCGATACGTAGCTTTGTGGGTGGTGCCACTTGCTGAAAGACTCCAATTTCCCGGTCCGCTCTTGATAAGAATCCGATGCTCGGACACCTCTTGGAAGGCAGCCTTGAGTATGAAGGTACAACACGAAGGGGCACTAACACACCTGTGCATCATCCGGAGAAAAGGGCAGGTTACATACACAGCTCGACAAGTGGCCTGTCACCTCGAGAACAACTCGAGAGGCAAGAGGAGTCCCATCCTCCAGAAAAGACGAGGCCTGACTCTCCTGTACTAACATGCAGGGACCTTGCGATCTGAGTCAGAAATGGAGAGGAACACTGAGGTTCCTGCTTCAACTCGAGATGAGTCCCTCTTACATTCCACCAAATGCAGAGGAGTCTCGAGAGGCCCCTCCAAACTGCACAGTATCCCTGACTTCTCAGAGGCACTCTGAGAAGCTCCCTGAGGTCGCAGGCACAAGTCAAGGGAACCCTGGGTTTTATGCAGTGACCCGAGAAAGACCTCGAGAGTCCTTCTTCAACCCGTCTTGAGGCCCGATTACCCTACCATGACTCGAGAGCAATGACGAGCTCCCCCTAGCCATCTCATGGGGACCTGACTTCCCTGGCGCCACACGAGAGGCTCCCTGAGCTCCCTCTCGTACCTCGTCAGAAACCCAGCACTAGCGCAGCAGTCTAGAAAACCCACGAGACGCCGCCATCATCGCGAGATGAGGGCCTTCTTTTCCTGCATGGCCTGGAGAGGAATCCCGAGTCATCTATCCAAACACCACAGGAGGCTTGACTCCCTTTAGGGCACACAGTGGGCTCCAAGAGATACCCATCGCGAATCAAAAGGACAGCGGAGTTCTTTGCTTCCCCTCGAGACGAGGCCTGATTCCCCGGGTGAGTCTGGTATGCAACCCCAAGATCCCTGTCGCCCCTAGGGACGAACATTAAGTCCTGGACACAAGCCTAGATGAGGTCTATTTTGCCCTGCAGTGACTCGAGAGCAATCCCCAGCTCTCCCTTGAAACTCGAATGGAAGATAGGACTTCCCTGGCTCAACACATGAGGAAGACTGTATTCCCCGTCGAAACTTGAGAATCCCGCCACAACTCGAGAAACGCCACGTCGTTCCCCCGTCATCCCAAGATGAGGCCCTTGCCCCCTACAGCGTCTCAAAAGTCCCACGTTCCGTCTTGAAGTGCGAAACGGTATTGGCACCCTTGATGCGCCCTCAAAAGTTCCTCGACACACCAGTCTGACTCGAGGAGAACACCGAGGTTCCCGGCACCACTACATCTGGGCCCCTTCTCCCCTCCTGATCGCGACAGGAGGGTCGATTCCCCTGTTTTGTCTTGAAGGGGTTCCCGCCTTTCCCGGTGCATCTCAGGATGAGGCCGGTCTCACGAGGATATTCGAGACATAGCCACGTGGATGGTGACACATGCCGAAAGACCCGGATTTCCCGGTCCGCTCTTGATAAGATCCTGATGCCCGGACACCTCTTTGAAGATAACCCTTTTGATGAAGGCACAACACGAAGGGGCACTGACACCCCTGGGTATCGTCCGGAGAAACCCGCAGGTACCACACACAGCTCGAGAAGTGACCTGTCACCCCGTGAACAACTGGAGAGGCAAGCAGAGTTCCATTCCTCCACACAAGACGAGGCCTGACTCTCGTGTTCGAACTCTGCAGCGAAACTGCGTTCCGAGTCAGATCTGGCCCAGGGGAAGTCAGGAGAGGAAACATGAGTTTCCTGCCTCCACTCGAGATGAGGCCCTCTTCCATTGCACCGAACCCAGTGGAGTCCCGAGAGACCCCTCCCAACTGCTCAGTATCCCTGACTTCTCAGAGGCACCCTTAGACCTTCCTGAGATCACCGGCACAAGTCGAGGGAACCAAGGGTTTCCTGCCCCAACCCGTAAAAGAACTCGAGAGTCCTTCTTCAACGCATCTTGAGGTGCGATTCGCCTACCATGACTCGAGAGCAATGACGCGCTCCCCCTAGCCACGCGCATAGAAACCTGACTTCCCTGGCACCACAGGAGAGGCTCCCTGAGCTCCCCATTATACCTCGTGAGCAACACCACACTGGAGCCACAGCTCGAGAATACCCACGAGACGCCCCAGTCCTCACGAGATGAGGGCCTTCTTTTGCTGTATGGCCTGGAGAGCAATCCTGAGTCCTCTCTCCAAACTCCACAGGAGGCTTGACTCATTTTAGGCCACACAGTGAGCTCCAAGATATACCCGTCGCGACTTCACAGGAGAGCGGTGTCCTTGGCTTCCCCTCGAGACGAGGCCTGACTCCCCGGGTGAGTCGAGAATGCAATGCTGAGATCGCTTTCGCCCCAGCAGAGGAACATTAGGTCCTGGACACAAGCCTAGATGAGGTCTATTTGGCCCTGCAGTGTCTCGAGAGCAATCCCCAGTTCTAACTCACAATTCGAATGAAAACTGGACTTCCCTGGGCCAGTTGAAGAGGAAGCCTGAATTCCCGGTTGTAACTCGAGAATCCCGCCCCAACTCAAGAAAAACCACGTGGTTCCCCCGTCATCGAAAGATGAGGCCCTTGCCCGCTACAGCATCTCAAGAGAAGTCCCACGTTCCGTATTGAAGAGCGAAAAGTTACTTGGAACCCTTGATGCGACCCCAAAAGTTCCCCGACATACCAGTCTCACTTGAGGAGAACACCGAGGTTCCCGGCACCACTTCATCTGAGACTCTTCTCCCCTCTTGATCGCGACAGGAGGTTCGATTCCCCTGCTTTGTCTGGAAGGCGTTCCCGACCTTCCTGGCGCACATCAAGATGAGGCCAGTCTCACGAGGAAATTCGAGACATAGCCTCGTGGGTGGTGCGGCATGCCAAAAGACCCCGATTCCCTGGTCCGCTCTTGATAGGAACCCGATGGCAGAACCCAACTCGAAGGCAATCCTGTGGAACAAGGCACAACACGAAGGGGCAGTGACACCCCAGTGCATCGTCCAGAAAAACCCGCAAGTTCCACATACAAATCGACAAGTGGCCTGTCACCCCATGAACAACTCGAGAGGCAAGCGGAGTTCCATTCCTCAGAAAAGACATAGCCTGACTCTCCTGTCTCAACTCTGCAGGGACACTACGATCAGAGTCAGAATTGGAGAGGAAGCCTGAGGTTCCTGCCTCCACTCGAGATGAGGCTCTCTTTCATTGCGACAAACCCAGTGGAGACACGAGAGGCCCCGCCAAATCCACAGCGTCCCTCACCTCACAGAGGCACCCTGCGAAGTTTCCTCAGGTCCTCGGGAGAAGTCGGGGGAAAAGAGGGTTTCCCGCTGCAACCCGAGAAAAACATCGAGAGTCCTTCTTCAACGCATCTCGAGGCCCTAGTCCCCTCCCGTGACTCGAAAGCCAGGACGCGCTCCCCCTCGCCACGCGCATGGAGACCTGACTTCCCTGGCGCCGCACGAGAGGCTCCCTGAGATCCTCGTCGTGCCTCGGGAGAAAACCCCAACGGGCGCCGCAGCTCGAGGAAACCCCTGAGACGCCCCCGTCCTCGCGAGCTGAGGCTCTTCTTTTCCTGCATGGCCTGGAGTGCAATCCCGGGTCCTCTCTCCAAAAGGAAGAGGAGGCTGGACTCCCTTGAGGCCGCTCAGGGGGCTCCAAGAGACCCGCGTCGCGACTCGAGAGGAGAGCGGAGTCCTTGGCTTCCCCTCGAGACGAGGCCTGACTCCCCGGGGGAGCCTGGAATGCAACCCCGAGATCCCTGCCTTCCCTGGAGAGGAATATTAGGTCCCGGACACACGCCTAGGTGAGGTCTCTTCGGCCCTGCAGTGACTCGAGCGCAACCCCCAGCTTTCCCTCGCATCCCGAGGGGAAGATTGGGCTTCCCAGGGCCAACCCAAGGGGAAGGCTGAGATCCCCGTCGTAACTCGAGAATGCGGCCGCAACTCGAGAAAAACCACGTGGTTCCCACCTCTTGGCAAGATGAGGCCCTTGCCCGCGACGGCGTAACAAGGGAAGTCCCCTGTTCCGCCCTGAAGGGCGAAACGGTCCCTGACAGCCTTCCTGCGACCCCCAAAAGTCCCCCGACACGCCGGGGTCCCCCGAAGGGAACACCGAGGGTCCCGGCACCGCTTCCTCTGAGCCCCTTCTCCCCTCCTGATCGCGACAGGAGAGGCGATTCCCCTGCGTGGTCTGGAAGGGGTTCCCGGCCTTCCCGGCGCACCTCAGGATGAGGCCTGTCTCACGAGGAAATTCGAGACGAGCCACGTGGGTGGGGCCACATGCCGAACGCCCCCGATTCCCCGGTCCGCCCTTGAGAAGGACCCGAGGCCCGGACCCCTCTTCGAAGGCAACCCTGTGGGTGAAGGCACAACACGAAGGGGCACTGCCACCCCCGTGCATCGTCTGCAAAGACCCGCGGGTTCCACACACAGCTCGACGAGGGGCCTGAGACCCCCTGAGCAACTCGAGAGGCCAGCGGGGTTCCCTTCCTCAGACAAGACGAGGCCTGACTCTCCAGTCCCAACTCTGCAGGGACCCTGCGGTCGGAGTCCGAAACGGAGAGGAAGCCTGAGGTTCTTGCCTCCCCTTGAGGTGAGGCCCTCTTCCGTTGTGCCAGACCCAGCGGAGTCCCGAGGGGCCCCGCCACCTCCACAGGATCCCTCGCCTCTCAGAGGCACCCTGGGATGTTCCCTAAGGTCCCCGGCAGAAGGCGAGGGAAATGAGGGTTTCCCGCCGCCCCCCGAGAAAGACCTCGAGAGTCCTTCTTCAACGCGTCTCGAGGCCCTAGTCCCCTCCCGTGACTCGAGAGCCAGGACGCGCTCCCCCTCGCCACGCGCATGGAGACCTGACTGCCCTGGCGCCGCACGAGAGGCTCCCTGAGATCCTCGTCGTGCCTCGGGAGAAAAGCCCCACGGGCGCCGCAGCTCGAGGAAACCCCTGAGACGCCCCCGTCCTCGCGAGCTGAGGGCCTTCTTTTCCTGCATGGCCTGGAGAGCAATCCCGGGTCCTCTCTCCAAACGGAAGAGGAGGCTGGACTCCCTTGAGGCCGCTCAGGGGGCTCCAAGAGACCCGCGTCGCGACTCGAGAGGAGAGCGGAGTCCTTGGCTTCCCCTCGAGACGAGGCCTGACTCCCCGGGGGAGCCTGGAATGCAACCCCGAGATCCCTGCCTTCCCTGGAGAGGAATATTAGGTCCCGGACACACGCCTAGGTGAGGTCTCTTCGGCCCTGCAGTGACTCGAGCGCAACCCCCAGCTTTCCCTCGCAACCCGAGGGGAAGATTGGGCTTCCCAGGGCCAACCCAAGGGGAAGGCTGAGATCCCCGTCGTAACTCGAGAATCCCGCAGCAATTCGAGAAAAACCACGTGGTTCCCACCTCTTGGCAAGATGAGGCCCTTGCCCGCGACGGCGTCTCAAGGGAAGTCCCCTGTTTCGCCCTGAAGGGCGAAACGGTCCCTGACAGCCTTCCAGCGAGCCCCAAAAGTCCCCCGACACGCCGGGGTCCCCCGAGGGGAACACCGAGGGTCCCGGGACCGCTTCCTCTGAGCCCCTTCTCCCCTCCTGATCGCGACAGGAGAGGCGATTCCCCTGCGTGGTCTGGAAGGGGTTCCCGGCCTTCCCGGCGCACCTCAGGATGAGGCCGGTCTCACGAGGAAATTCGAGACGGGCCACGTGGGTGGGGCCACATGCCGAACGCCCCCGATTCCCCGGTCCGCCCTTGAGAAGGACCCGAAGCCCGGAACCCTCTTCAAAGGCAAACCTGTGTGTGAAGGCAAAACACGAAGGGGCACTGCCATCCCCGTGCATCGTCCGCAAAGACCCGCGGGTTCCACACACAGCTCGACGAGGGGCCTGAGACCCCCTGAGCAACTCGAGAGGCCAGCGGGGTTCCCCTCCTCAGACAAGACGAGGCCTGACTCTCCTGTCCCAACTCTGCAGGGACCCTGCGATCGGAGTCCGAAACAGAGAGGAAGACTGAGATTCCTGCCTCCCCTCGAGGTGAGGCCCTCTTCCGTTGCGCCAGACCCAGCGGAGTCCCGAGGGGCCCCGCCACCTCCACAGGATCCCTCGCCTGTCAGATGCACCCTGGCAAGTTCACTAAGGTCCCCGGCAGAAGGTGAGGGAAACGAGGGTTTCCCGCCACCCCCCGACAAAGACCTCCAGAGTCCTTCTTCAACGCGTCTCGAGGCCCTAGTCCCCTCCCGTGACTCGAGAGCCAGGACGCGCTCCCCCTCGCCACGCGCATGGAGACCTGACTTCCTTGGCGCCGCACGAGAGGCTCCCTGAGATCCTCGTCGTGCCTCGGGAGAAAAGCCCCACGGGCGCCGCAGCTCGAGGAAACCCCTGAGACGCCTCCGTGCTCGCGAGCTGAGGGCCTTCTTTACCTGCATGGCCTGGAGAGCAATCCCGGGTCCTCTCTCCAAACGGAAGAGGAGGCTGGACTCCCTTGAGGCCGCTCAGGGGGCTCCAAGAGACCCGCGTCGCGACTCGAGAGGAGAGCGGAGTCCTTGGCTTCCCCTCGAGACGAGGCCTGACTCCCCGGGGGAGCCTGGAATGCAACCCCGAGATCCCTGCCTTCCCTGGAGAGGAATATTAGGTCCCGGACACACGCCTAGGTGAGGTCTCTTCGGCCCTGCAGTGACTCGAGCGCAACCCCCAGCTTTCCCTCGCATCCCGAGGGGAAGATTGGGCTTCCCAGGGCCAACCCAAGGGGAAGGCTGAGATCCCCGTCGTAACTCGAGAATGCGGCCGCAACTCGAGAAAAACCACGTGGTTCCCACCTCTTGGCAAGATGAGGCCCTTGCCCGCGACGGCGTAACAAGGGAAGTCCCCTGTTCCGCCCTGAAGGGCGAAACGGTCCCTGACAGCCTTCCTGCGACCCCCAAAAGTCCCCCGACACGCCGGGGTCCCCCGAAGGGAACACCGAGGGTCCCGGCACCGCTTCCTCTGAGCCCCTTCTCCCCTCCTGATCGCGACAGGAGAGGCGATTCCCCTGCGTGGTCTGGAAGGGGTTCCCGGCCTTCCCGGCGCACCTCAGGATGAGGCCTGTCTCACGAGGAAATTCGAGACGAGCCACGTGGGTGGGGCCACATGCCGAACGCCCCCGATTCCCCGGTCCGCCCTTGAGAAGGACCCGAGGCCCGGACCCCTCTTCGAAGGCAACCCTGTGGGTGAAGGCACAACACGAAGGGGCACTGCCACCCCCGTGCATCGTCTGCAAAGACCCGCGGGTTCCACACACAGCTCGACGAGGGGCCTGAGACCCCCTGAGCAACTCGAGAGGCCAGCGGGGTTCCCTTCCTCAGACAAGACGAGGCCTGACTCTCCAGTCCCAACTCTGCAGGGACCCTGCGGTCGGAGTCCGAAACGGAGAGGAAGCCTGAGGTTCTTGCCTCCCCTTGAGGTGAGGCCCTCTTCCGTTGTGCCAGACCCAGCGGAGTCCCGAGGGGCCCCGCCACCTCCACAGGATCCCTCGCCTCTCAGAGTCACCCTGGGATGTTCCCTAAGGTCCCCGGCAGAAGGCGAGGGAAATGAGGGTTTCCCGCCGCCCCCCGAGAAAGACCTCGAGAGTCCTTCTTCAACGCGTCTCGAGGCCCTAGTCCCCTCCCGTGACTCGAGAGCCAGGACGCGCTCCCCCTCGCCACGCGCATGGAGACCTGACTGCCCTGGCGCCGCACGAGAGGCTCCCTGAGATCCTCGTCGTGCCTCGGGAGAAAAGCCCCACGGGCGCCGCAGCTCGAGGAAACCCCTGAGACGCCCCCGTCCTCGCGAGCTGAGGGCCTTCTTTTCCTGCATGGCCTGGAGAGCAATCCCGGGTCCTCTCTCCAAACGGAAGAGGAGGCTGGACTCCCTTGAGGCCGCTCAGGGGGCTCCAAGAGACCCGCGTCGCGACTCGAGAGGAGAGCGCAGTCCTTGGCTTCCCCTCGAGACGAGGCCTGACTCCCCGGGGGAGCCTGGAATGCAACCCCGAGATCCCTGCCTTCCCTGGAGAGGAATATTAGGTCCCGGACACACGCCTAGGTGAGGTCTCTTCGGCCCTGCAGTGACTCGAGCGCAACCCCCAGCTTTCCCTCGCAACCCGAGGGGAAGATTGGGCTTCCCAGGGCCAACCCAAGGGGAAGGCTGAGATCCCCGTCGTAACTCGAGAATCCCGCAGCAATTCGAGAAAAACCACGTGGTTCCCACCTCTTGGCAAGATGAGGCCCTTGCCCGCGACGGCGTCTCAAGGGAAGTCCCCTGTTTCGCCCTGAAGGGCGAAACGGTCCCTGACAGCCTTCCAGCGAGCCCCAAAAGTCCCCCGACACGCCGGGGTCCCCCGAGGGGAACACCGAGGGTCCCGGGACCGCTTCCTCTGAGCCCCTTCTCCCCTCCTGATCGCGACAGGAGAGGCGATTCCCCTGCGTGGTCTGGAAGGGGTTCCCGGCCTTCCCGGCGCACCTCAGGATGAGGCCGGTCTCACGAGGAAATTCGAGACGGGCCACGTGGGTGGGGCCACATGCCGAACGCCCCCGATTCCCCGGTCCGCCCTTGAGAAGGACCCGAAGCCCGGAACCCTCTTCAAAGGCAAACCTGTGTGTGAAGGCAAAACACGAAGGGGCACTGCCATCCCCGTGCATCGTCCGCAAAGACCCGCGGGTTCCACACACAGCTCGACGAGGGGCCTGAGACCCCCTGAGCAACTCGAGAGGCCAGCGGGGTTCCCTTCCTCAGACAAGACGAGGCCTGACTCTCCTGTCCCAACTCTGCAGGGACCCTGTGATCGGAGTCCGAAACGGAGAGGAAGCCTGAGATTCCTGCCTCCCCTCGAGGTGAGGCCCTCTTCCGTTGCGCCAGACCCAGCGGAGTCCCGAGGGGCCCCGCCACCTCCACAGGATCCCTCGCCTGTCAGATGCACCCTGGCAAGTTCACTAAGGTCCCCGGCAGAAGGTGAGGGAAACGAGGGTTTCCCGCCACCCCCCGACAAAGACCTCCAGAGTCCTTCTTCAACGCGTCTCGAGGCCCTAGTCCCCTCCCGTGACTCGAGAGCCAGGACGCGCTCCCCCTCGCCACGCGCATGGAGACCTGACTTCCCTGGCGCCGCACGAGAGGCTCCCTGAGATCCTCGTCGTGCCTCGGGAGAAAAGCCCCACGGGCGCCGCAGCTCGAGGAAACCCCTGAGACGCCTCCGTGCTCGCGAGCTGAGGGCCTTCTTTACCTGCATGGCCTGGAGAGCAATCCCGGGTCCTCTCTCCAAACGGAAGAGGAGGCTGGACTCCCTTGAGGCCGCTCAGGGGGCTCCAAGAGACCCGCGTCGCGACTCGAGAGGAGAGCGGAGTCCTTGGCTTCCCCTCGAGACGAGGCCTGTCTCCCTGGGGGAGCCTGGAATGCAACCCCGAGATCCCTGCCTTCCCTGGAGAGGAATATTAGGTCCCGGACACACGCCTAGGTGAGGTCTCTTCGGCCCTGCAGTGACTCGAGCGCAACCCCCAGCTTTCCCTCGCAACCCGAGGGGAAGATGGGGCTTCCCAGGGCCAACCCAAGGGGAAGGCTGAGATCCCCGTCGTAACTCGAGAATGCGGCCGCAACTCGAGAAAAACCACGTGGTTCCCACCTCTTGGCAAGATGAGGCCCTTGCCCGCGACGGCGTAACAAGGGAAGTCCCCTGTTCCGCCCTGAAGGGCGAAACGGTCCCTGACAGCCTTCCTGCGACCCCCAAAAGTCCCCCGACACGCCGGGGTCCCCCGAAGGGAACACCGAGGGTCCCGGCACCGCTTCCTCTGAGCCCCTTCTCCCCTCCTGATCGCGACAGGAGAGGCGATTCCCCTGCGTGGTCTGGAAGGGGTTCCCGGCCTTCCCGGCGCACCTCAGGATGAGGCCTGTCTCACGAGGAAATTCGAGACGAGCCACGTGGGTGGGGCCACATGCCGAACGCCCCCGATTCCCCGGTCCGCCCTTGAGAAGGACCCGAGGCCCGGACCCCTCTTCGAAGGCAACCCTGTGGGTGAAGGCACAACACGAAGGGGCACTGCCACCCCCGTGCATCGTCTGCAAAGACCCGCGGGTTCCACACACAGCTCGACGAGGGGCCTGAGACCCCCTGAGCAACTCGAGAGGCCAGCGGGGTTCCCTTCCTCAGACAAGACGAGGCCTGACTCTCCAGTCCCAACTCTGCAGGGACCCTGCGGTCGGAGTCCGAAACGGAGAGGAAGCCTGAGGTTCTTGCCTCCCCTTGAGGTGAGGCCCTCTTCCGTTGTGCCAGACCAAGCGGAGTCCCGAGGGGCCCCGCCACCTCCACAGGATCCCTCGCCTCTCAGAGGCACCCTGGGATGTTCCCTAAGGTCCCCGGCAGAAGGCGAGGGAAATGAGGGTTTCCCGCCGCCCCCCGAGAAAGACCTCGAGAGTCCTTCTTCAACGCGTCTCGAGGCCCTAGTCCCCTCCCGTGACTCGAGAGCCAGGACGCGCTCCCCCTCGCCACGCGCATGGAGACCTGACTGCCCTGGCGCCGCACGAGAGGCTCCCTGAGATCCTCGTCGTGCCTCGGGAGAAAAGCCCCACGGGCGCCGCAGCTCGAGGAAACCCCTGAGACGCCCCCGTCCTCGCGAGCTGAGGGCCTTCTTTTCCTGCATGGCCTGGAGAGCAATCCCGGGTCCTCTCTCCAAACGGAAGAGGAGGCTGGACTCCCTTGAGGCCGCTCAGGGGGCTCCAAGAGACCCGCGTCGCGACTCGAGAGGAGAGCGCAGACCTTGGCTTCCCCTCGAGACGAGGCCTGACTCCCCGGGGGAGCCTGGAATGCAACCCCGAGATCCCTGCCTTCCCTGGAGAGGAATATTAGGTCCCGGACACACGCCTAGGTGAGGTCTCTTCGGCCCTGCAGTGACTCGAGCGCAACCCCCAGCTTTCCCTCGCAACCCGAGGGGAAGATTGGGCTTCCCAGGGCCAACCCAAGGGGAAGGCTGAGATCCCCGTCGTAACTCGAGAATCCCGCAGCAATTCGAGAAAAACCACGTGGTTCCCACCTCTTGGCAAGATGAGGCCCTTGCCCGCGACGGCGTCTCAAGGGAAGTCCCCTGTTTCGCCCTGAAGGGCGAAACGGTCCCTGACAGCCTTCCAGCGAGCCCCAAAAGTCCCCCGACACGCCGGGGTCCCCCGAGGGGAACACCGAGGGTCCCGGGACCGCTTCCTCTGAGCCCCTTCTCCCCTCCTGATCGCGACAGGAGAGGCGATTCCCCTGCGTGGTCTGGAAGGGGTTCCCGGCCTTCCCGGCGCACCTCAGGATGAGGCCGGTCTCACGAGGAAATTCGAGACGGGCCACGTGGGTGGGGCCACATGCCGAACGCCCCCGATTCCCCGGTCCGCCCTTGAGAAGGACCCGAAGCCCGGAACCCTCTTCAAAGGCAAACCTGTGTGTGAAGGCAAAACACGAAGGGGCACTGCCATCCCCGTGCATCGTCCGCAAAGACCCGCGGGTTCCACACACAGCTCGACGAGGGGCCTGAGACCCCCTGAGCAACTCGAGAGGCCAGAGGGGTTCCCTTCCTCAGACAAGACGAGGCCTGACTCTCCTGTCCCAACTCTGCAGGGACCCTGCGATCGGAGTCCGAAACGGAGAGGAAGCCTGAGATTCCTGCCTCCCCTCGAGGTGAGGCCCTCTTCCGTTGCGCCAGACCCAGCGGAGTCCCGAGGGGCCCCGCCACCTCCACAGGATCCCTCGCCTGTCAGATGCACCCTGGCAAGTTCACTAAGGTCCCCGGCAGAAGGTGAGGGAAACGAGGGTTTCCCGCCACCCCCCGACAAAGACCTCCAGAGTCCTTCTTCAACGCGTCTCGAGGCCCTAGTCCCCTCCCGTGACTCGAGAGCCAGGACGCGCTCCCCCTCGCCACGCGCATGGAGACCTGACTTCCCTGGCGCCGCACGAGAGGCTCCCTGAGATCCTCGTCGTGCCTCGGGAGAAAAGCCCCACGGGCGCCGCAGCTCGAGGAAACCCCTGAGACGCCTCCGTGCTCGCGAGCTGAGGGCCTTCTTTACCTGCATGGCCTGGAGAGCAATCCCGGGTCCTCTCTCCAAACGGAAGAGGAGGCTGGACTCCCTTGAGGCCGCTCAGGGGGCTCCAAGAGACCCGCGTCGCGACTCGAGAGGAGAGCGGAGTCCTTGGCTTCCCCTCGAGACGAGGCCTGTCTCCCTGGGGGAGCCTGGAATGCAACCCCGAGATCCCTGCCTTCCCTGGAGAGGAATATTAGGTCCCGGACACACGCCTAGGTGAGGTCTCTTCGGCCCTGCAGTGACTCGAGCGCAACCCCCAGCTTTCCCTCGCAACCCGAGGGGAAGATGGGGCTTCCCAGGGCCAACCCAAGGGGAAGGCTGAGATCCCCGTCGTAACTCGAGAATCCCGCCGCAACTCGAGAAAACCCACGTGGTTCCCACCTCTTGGCAAGATGAGGCCCTTGCCCGCGACGGCGTCTCAAGGGAAGTCCCCTGTTCCGCCCTGAAGGGCGAAACGGTCCCTGACAGCCTTCCTGCGACCCCCAAAAGTCCCCCGACACGCCGGGTTCCCTCGAGGGGAACACCGAGGGTCCCGGCACCGCTTCCTCTGAGCCCCTTCTCCCCTCCTGATCGCGACAGGAGAGGCGATTCCCCTGCGTGGTCTGGAAGGGGTTCCCGGCCTTCCCGGCGCACCTCAGGATGAGGCCGGTCTCACGAGGAAATTCGAGACGAGCCACGTGGGTGGTGCCACATGCCGAACGCCCCCGATTCCCCGGTCCGCCCTTGAGAAGGACCCGAGGCCCGAACCCCTCTTCGAAGGCAACCCTGTGGGTGAAGGCACAACACGAAGGGGCACTGCCACCCCCGTGCATCGTCCGCAAAGGCCCGCGGGTTCCACACACAGCTCGACGAGGGGCCTGAGACCCCCTGAGCAACTCGAGAGGCCAGCGGGGTTCCCTTCCTCAGACAAGACGAGGCCTGACTCTCCTGTCCCAACTCTGCAGG
The DNA here is from genome assembly GCF_029407905.1 of Bubalus kerabau. Classification (NCBI taxonomy): domain Eukaryota; kingdom Metazoa; phylum Chordata; class Mammalia; order Artiodactyla; family Bovidae; genus Bubalus; species Bubalus kerabau. Next base: position 1,201,584 of record NW_026577886.1, on the reverse strand, counting down.
GACCCTGCGGTCGGAGTCCGAAACGGAGAGGAAGCCTGAGGTTCCTGCCTCCCCTCGAGGTGAGGCCCTCTTCCGTTGCGCCAGACCCAGCGGTGTCCCGAGAGGCCCCTCTAACTCCTCAGTATCCCTCACCTCTCAGAGGCACCTGGGAAGTTCCCTAGGGTCCCCTGTAGAGGTCGATGGAAACGAGTGTTTCCCGCCCCAACCAAAGAAAGACCTTGAGAGTCCTTCTTAAATGCGTCTTGAGAACCTAGTCCCTTCCATGACTCAAGAGCAATGACGCGATCTGCCTGGCCACATGCATGGAGTCAGGCTTCTCTGGCGCCGCACGAGAGGCTCCCTGAACTCCCCATCATATCTCGTGAGAAACCCCACACTGGCGCCGCAGCTCGAGAAAACCCATGAGACGCTCCCGTCATCACGAGAGGAGGGCCATCTTTAACTGCATGGTATGCAGATCAAGCGTGAACCTTCTGTCCAAACTACACAGGATGCTTGACTCCCTTTAGGCCACTTATTGGGCTCCAAGGGTTACGCGTCCCGACTCGAGAGGATAGTGGAGTCCTTTGCTTCCACTCGAGACGAGGCGTGACCCACCGGGTGAGACTGGAATGCGACTCCGATATCCCTGTCGGCCCTGGAGAGGAACATTACGTCCTGGACCCAAGCCTAGATGAGGACTCTTTGCCCTGAAGTGACTCGAGAGCAACCCCCAGCTCTCTCTGACAAGTTGAATGGAAGACTGGACTTCCTGGGCCAACACAAGAGGAAGCCTGAATTCCACGTTGTAACTCGAGAATCCCGCCTCAACTCGAGAAAAACCACGTGTTTCCCTCGTCATCGCAATATGAGGCCTTTGCCCGCTACAGCATCTCCAGAGAATTCCCACGTTCCGTCTTGAAGTGCGAAACTGTACTTGGCACCCTTGATGCGACCTCAAAAGTGCCGTGACATACCGGTCTCACTCGAGGGGACCACCGAGGTTCCCGGCACCACTTCATCTGAGCCCCTTCTCCCCTTCTGATCGCGACCGGTGGGTCGATTCCCCTGCTTTGTCTGCAAGGGGTTCCCGACCTTCCCGGCGCACCTCAGGATGAGGCCGGTCTCCCGAGGAAATTCGAGACGTAGCCTCGTGGGTGGTACCACATGCTGAAAGACCCCAATTTTCCGGTACGCTCTTGAAAAGAACCCGATGCCCAGACACCTCTTTGAAGGCAACCCTGTGGATGAAGGCACAACACGAAGGGGCACTGACACCCCCGTGCATCGTCCGGAAAAACCCGCAGGTTCCACACTCAGCTCAACAAGTGGCCTGCCACTCCGTGAACAACTCGAAAGGCAAGGGGAAATCCATTCCTCCACAGAAGACGAGGCGTGACTCTCTTGTCCATACTCTGCAGGTACCCTGCGACCCGAGTCACATATGGAGAGGACCCCTGAGGTTCCTGCCTCCATTCGAGATGAGGCCCTCTTCGATTGCACCAAACCCAGTTGAGTAACGAAAGGCCCCTCCCAAATCCACAGTGTCCCTGACTTCTCAGAGGCACCCTTAGAAGTTGCCTGAGGTCACCGACACAAATCAAG